>NC_139471.1:2623333-3857500 GCF_057233095.1 Heloderma suspectum
TACACAGACTCTGGGGACCTGTGGAAATCAGGATTTAAAAGACATTTTGCTATTGCCCTTTAACTTTCCCTGACTGCATCAGAGTCTGCAACACTAGGATACTATGTCTTGATGCAGCATTTTGGACAATGCAGAGGTGGTCGCGTCTTTTCTCACTTCACTAGGACTGGCTGGTCAGCTGCAGATGTCAGGGCTGGACAACATCTTGGGGTCAGGGGCTGCCTTGCCCCCTCCTGGAACCCACCTGGGGCCAGATGCCTTCCCACCTCTGCGTTTGCTGCCATGTACACGCAGAATCGGACTCCCAGGAGGTTTCCAGGAGCACCATTCTCCTTCCAAATATGTAAAACTGTAGCAAAATTGCAGGGGTGGGGGTTCCTGCAGTGGCAGATTCGGCGGGGGGGCATAACATCGGCCGGGTGGTATGCACACTGCCTGCGGGCCACATGTCGCCAACCCCTGGCATAAGATTCTGGTTTAAACTTTCTAGTAGACGCCTGATTTTTCATTTATCATGGGACCTAAAGCATGCTATGTGTCTGAATCTACCTTCTCCGTGGAAAATGTGTTTTGAGTTTACTGCCGTGTGGAGTAAGGCAGTGGCAATCGAGGCCTTTTATCAGCTTTTGTATAGCAACATATTAAAGATTTAACAAATGCTTTCCTGAATTCATTGTTCTAAAGCTTCTGAATTCCTCCAGGTTTTGTAATGGTATTACTTTTAAATCAAAATGGACTTGCAAGTATGCCATACTCCTCTGTTTGGTTTGCTTCATGTATGAAATCCTTTCCTACCTTTCAGTAGCTGCTAGTGAAAATAGGTACCTAACAGTGCAGTCCTATGTATTTCTACGCAGAAGCAAGTCTCATTGAGTTTAATGGAGTTTACCTCCAGGTAAAGGTTTTAGAGAATTGCAGCCGAAGCGAGTGGCACATCTTACAGCTGTTTGCGCTCTACTGCTTTTTCAAAAAAAGACACACGTTTGCTTCAAAAGAAATACACACCAGGATGACTTTATTTTACATAAGTATCACTAGCTTATGTGCGCTGCCTGCTGAACTGAAAGCACATCCCAGTTCATATCAAGGTACTGTGTGTGAAAGCTGCGTCTGGAGAGACAGACAGCAGCTGCCTGTTAGTTCCCTAAGAATATCTGAAATGTTAAATTCCAAATCCTCCATTCCAAATCCTCCTTGCTAAGCTGCAAGGGGCCTGGAGCAGGCGCATGCACAGAGCTCCTGCAAGCTGGTCTGACTTGTGCATCAATTACATTTGTATTGTGCCTTTCCTTTGCTTACAACATTCTCTCCCCCCACCACACACACACCCCTTTTATGCTCACAACAACCCTGTGAGGTAGGTTAGGCTGAGAGAGAAATAGACAGAGAAGGGCTAGCCCGCTGTTGCCCCGTGAGCTTTGTGGCAGGATTGGAACCTGGGCCTCCGTGGTCATCCTGGCCTGATGGTTTTGCTTGAGCATCTGCCTTAATGAAAAGCTGCTTCCAGGGATTCTATACTGACGATGAGATAGAATGGGCTGAAAACTTAATCTGAACGGGGAAGCCGTTAACTGATGAGCCATTACCTCATCCAGTGTCCATGTTTTATTCGTTTTTGTTTCCGTATTTTATTTTAATGAATTTTGTACACTGCCCTGTGCTTTCGTAATTAAATGTCATACTTTAAATTTAAGACAAACCCAAAGCCCTCAGTTCATATTTTTGTATTATTATTTTTTTAGTGCATTTTTATCCCGCCTTTTTCCGTCTCGCAAGGAACCCAAGGCGGCCTACATAATCCTCCTCCCCATTTCGTCCTCGCAACAACAACCCCATGAGGTAGGGTGGGCCGAGAGTCTGCGACTGGCCCGAAGTCACGCAGCGAGCTCCGGCGGCCGCGTGGGGACCGGAGCCCGGGTCCCCCGGCCCCCCGTCCGGCAGTCTGGCCGCTGCACCAGGCTGGCGCTCTCGTCTTAGTTCATCTGGTTATGAAGGGTAGCGAAGGCGGTGAAATTTAGTATTTCAAAACGCCTCAGTTGAAACTTGGCGTTAATGCATAGGGGTACGTATTATCACATTACGCGCATTTATTAGCATGTACGTGTGCATATATATTTGGCTGCCCGGCCTCCACCCGGCTTAGGGCGGTGTACATGGTTCTCCACATGCTATCCTCGCTATTTAAAAGTATTTCACGCCGACTTTCTCAATCCAAACGTAGGCGGCCGTGCTCGCGACGACCCTGCGAGGAGGGCCAGGCTGGCGCGTGCGCGCCAGGCCCAGCTTCCCTCGGCGGCTGAGGAGGGATCCCGGCGCTCCGCTTCCCTGCCTATCACGGAGCGACATCCCGCCTGCCCGCCGTTGATTGGCTGCAGGGACTTGGAGACCGCCCCTTGCCTCACAGCCGTATCCCGCCCTGGTTGCGGGCGGGAGCGGCTTGTGCGGCGCATCACGTGCTACGTGAGGGGCGGGGTGCCGGGGGAAAAGAGTTCGCGGCCTCGCCCTCCGTCGCCCCCGCCACCCTCCTCCGGTTTCCTCAGCGGGCTGCGCCGCCCTTGGGCAGCGCCGCGCACGTGGGCGGGCGTTGCGGAGAGCGCGTTGGTCGGGGGCGGGGCCCAAAGGAAGCTTTGCCGGTGGTTGAGCCGGGAAGTGGGAGAGGGGCGTGGCCGTGCCCCAGGCGTTGCTAGGCAGCGGGGACGGACGGAAGGAAGGAAGGAGGGCAGTTTGGATTCCGTACAGCGCCGGGCCGGCGGCGTGACGTCACTTCCGGGCGGTGCACCCGCACGCTCCCTGCGTCCCGGCGGCTGCTAGGTAGGCATGGAAGCCCTTCACCTGAGGAGGCTGCGCTGTGGCGAGTTAGAGGCCTCTCTGGGCGACCAGACAGCAGATTGGGGAGGGGGGCTTGGAAGAGGGGAGGGGTACACCTGGGGCCCTCCAGATGTGCTGGACTACAATTCCCATCATCCCACTCTAGGGCCCTCGAGGTTTGTTGGCTTGCAACTCCCATCATCTACAGCCCATGGCCTTCTGGGTGTGCTGCTCTAAATCGCCCAGCATCCCCACCCAGCATGCTGGGAGTTGTAGTCCAACACATTGGGAGGGTGTTAGGTTGAGGAAAGTCTCTTCTGCTCCACTCTGGCATTGTGCAGACGTTTCTGACTACAACTCCCATCATCTGACCACTGCCCATGCTGGATGGGGATGCTGGGAGTTGTAGTCCAGCACCCCTGGAGGGCACCAGGCTTGAGAAGGCTAACATCTCTGACTGCAGCCTGCCAGGCACTTATTTAATTTTATTTATTTGTTTATTTGAAGCATTTTAAACTCCTCCACCTCTCACCCCCCACAGGCTCCTGGAGCGGCTTATGACAGTCAGTCAATAAGGCTGTAATCCTATACCCATTTACCTGGGAGTAATCCCTATTGAATTCAATGGGACTTCTGAGTAGACACGTATGAGATCGTGCTCTAAGGCTCTCCTGGTCCTCGAGCTTACAGTCTAAGGAACTTCTATGGATGTAGCAAGCAGGATGGAAAAGCAGTGCTCTCCTCAATACTTGGTGTGCTGCGGTATGCAGGGTGCCTCCATCTAAGTGGCTGGAGCTCTCAGGTAGAGCACATGCTTAGCTTTTGCATGCAGAAAGCCCCAGGTTCGATCCCTGACAGCATTTCCAGGTAGGGCTGGGAAAGGCTCCTGCCTGAAACCCTGGAGAGCCGCTGCTGCCAGTCAGTGTTGATAATACTGGGATAGATGGAGCAAGGATTTAACTCGGTATAAGGCAGTTTCATATGTTTGTTAGCTTAGTGGTAGAGCCCTGATTTCGGTGCAGAAAGTGCCAGGTTTGATCCTCAGCATCCCCAGGTAGGGCTGGAAAAACTCCTACCTGAAGCCCTGAAAACCTACTTCCAGTGAGTGCAGATAATATGGAGCTACATGGCTGAGAGGTCTCTGACTTAGTTGTGTAAGGCCTCATCCTTTCTTACTCATGAAGTGCCTTATCATGGTAAGCAGCTGATCCACACAGTCCATCTTGCCAGTGCTGTCTATTCTGATTGGCAGCAATTCTCTGCAGACTTAGGCTGGGCTGTTTTCCAGCCCTGTTACCAGAAGCCCTTCAACAGGAGCCTGGGACCTTCTGTGTGCAAAGCATGTGTTCCTCTCCCCCTGAACTATGCCCCCGCCCCCATCTCCAAAGAAAGCTCAGATCCTTCAAGGGAACTGAATTCGGCTCCCACTATGAGGCAGCTTTCTATGTTCCTGGGACAGATTGGGGCTTTGAACCTGGGGGTTCCACACCCGAATTATTTAAGATATTTCTAGAATTTCTTGCTGTCCTGTTGTTTTTTGGTTGCCTGTGTCTTTCGTTTGCCACAATTTTCACAAATCCGTGGTTAATGAGATGGCAGCTTTTGAGGCTTGTCTTAATCTGGTGGGCCCTTATTTTAAAAGGCTGAATGGGTGCTCATAACAGACACTCCCTTGTCTATGTTCTCATGGCTCTCTGATAATGGGTTAGATCCAAATTCATGCTGGATCAATTGTACTAGTGGAAGTGGACTTCCTCACCCCCTCCTTCCTATGGCACCCCCTCTAGCTCCCTGGAAATGCTCAACAGAGAATCAAGAGACCCCTGCTGAATGGGGTGAACTGTGGAGGGTGGTCCCCAAAAATTGGGCAGAGGGACCTTCCACGAGCAGAACCCTTCCTCTCATGAAGGCCTTTCCTCTTGGGGAAGGCAAATCCTGGATCCAACCAAAGATGTCCCTGACAATATTGTAGGTATTTAACTTCCCTTTTTTGAGGATGGGTTGATCGTATGTGAAAACTATCTTCTGGTGTATCTTAATGCATAGTTGTGTGATAGGCATGCTTACATTATCTTTTACGAACCTGACCTTTTCTTTGTATCGTTTCCTCTGCATTTTGACTTGGTAGTAGACATGTCAACGATGGATCTAGATGCTGAACGGGAGAAAATCAGACAGGAGATTGAAGAGCTAGAGAGGCGCCTCGATGTTCAAGTATCGGACTCTAGTCTTGAGTCAGATTCTGACAATGAAGGTACAACACCGCCTGAGCATTTTCCTTTCTTTTGCTCTTAAAGCTGTTCCGTCTTTCGGCTTCCAAATGTATTGTAACCTACTCAAGAGTTTCTGCAGTTTGGTGGTGCAGAAGAGCCAAATAAATGAATCCAAAGACTCGTGGGTTTGAGTATCACAGCCATTCATCACCAAGTATTTATTGTACACTTCTCCAAGTGCTTAAAATGCTTTGCGCATTTGCAGTTTTATTATATTTTCAATCGCTTAAGAGGCACCTGACATTTTCTGAGCGCTGTTCAGAGGACAAAAGATATGACAGTCCCTCCCCACAAGCTCACATTCTAAAAGACACAATATATAAGGAAAATATGATGGGGAGGGAAGTAATTAAACTCAGGCACCAATTCTTGGTTCCATAATCTGAACAGTTTCATCTGATCTGGACAGGTAGGCCTCCCTGCATTTAAGTACACACACACAGCAGGCCATAGTTCCCTGGCCAGTGAAGTTGATACAGCATAAATCTGGATCCAACCCAATATCAGGCAGTCATGAGAACATAAATATACTATGTAATAGAGTGTGCTTCCCTTCAGCTTGTTTTTTCTACCTGAAAACAGGCGTCCGAAGCAGCAGACAATACATGGAAAATATATAATAGGCATACGATTCTTTTTTTAAAGTAAGTGGTGATTTATGATGGCCCTACCAAACCTTTCACCCTGCTTCTACACCAACCTCATGCTCATATGTGTTGGACTCCAGCTCCCATTATCTCCAGCAATGTGATCATTTGGGTGAGGCTAGCTGGGGAGTACAGGAGTCTCTTTATCTCCACTCAGCAGCCAGTTGGAGACAAGAGCTCTTTCCTATTGGGATGAGGGGGTGGGGCTTGGGGTGGAAGCTGCTGAGTGATGAAGTTCTGCTGACTTCTGAGTAGCCATGCAGAGGCTTGCCCTGCTTACTCCTGAGTAGACATGCTCTTTGTGCTTACTCCTGAGTAGACATGCAGAGGCATGGTATTTAGGATGATCATTGAAAATCCTGAGTGATTGTCTTGCTTGCTTCTGTGTAGACATGCAGAAGCCTTGCCCTTACTTCTGAGTAAATAAGTAAGAATCACATTTTACCCTTGCCCACTCTGTCTTTGCCTGGCCCCTGCAGATGAAATGCAGCCTCCTTGACCCTTACCAGACTGGAATTTTGCCCTTGGACTGAAAATGGTTCCCCTCCCTTGTTCTAGCGAGGCAATCATGGAAAAGACCCACTCCCCAGGCCTTAAGTGTTGCTGGCATCGATGTGACTGTTTCAACAGCAGCTTTTATGAATTTGTGCTGACCTTTTGGTTTTCAACCAATGACTGACCAACTGATACAGAAGTGATCTTTGCAGCAATCCCTTTAGGCAGACTGGTATTATAAGCCCCATGTTGCAGTTTTCCTAAAACCATCCAGTGAGCTGTGGTTTGAAGTGGTGCTGCCCACTCATTCATTTATTCATTCATTCATTCATGTATTTATTTATTTCATTTCTATACTGCCCAATAGCCGAAGCTCTCTACCAAAGCACTCACTATTTGTTTCCTTAACTGCTACACAGCAATAGCATCACTCTTAGGTTTCCTCCTATCCTTGATAGCTTTCAAAATGTTTCTTCTCCATAACCTGTCTTAATATTTTCTTGCCCTATCAGATGACCTCGAAGATGATGGCGACAATTCTGACACTCGTGTTGACATGGCAAGTAACTAATTCAAACGGTGTCTTTCTGTCATGGAGGTTAGGAAGGAACAGAATTGGGTGACATGTAACACTCGCACACACCTTTCTGTTTAACAGTTCACCTCCATAGTCATAAAAGAACATCGGAAGCTGCTTTCTACTGGGTCAGACCCTTGCCCCATGTGGCCCAGTATTGTCGACACTGACTGACAGCAAGGGCTCTCCAGGGTTTTAGGCAGGATTCCTTCCCAGCCCTACCTGGAGGTGCTGGGAATCGAACCGGGGACTTTCTGCACACAAAGCAAGGGCTCTACCACTGAGCCATAGCCCTTCCCAAAGGGATGGCTGGAAAAGAGTTTGACCACTTCCATGGAAGTTCCCTGCTCATTCTGAATCACTTTTGCAACGTGTCTTGGCCTCTTCTATTAATTTGGGTTTTTTTAAGTCTTCTGGTGGGATTCCAGCGTAGAGACGATTCATACATTAAGTTTTCCACTCACAGGATCAGTCCTGAGAGAGAAATACGATGTGTGAATTGTGTCTCAGCCGCACAAATAGAGCAGAGTGATTTTTTAAAAAAAGCTGTGGCTGGATTCCTTCCATGAGGACAGGGTATTATTTATTTATAGTACGCCACTGGTGTATGTGGCATCTCAGAGAGTAACACAAGTGAAAACAGGACAAGAGGTTCACAGTCTAAATTTCAGCCGTGGCAGGGAGAGAACAGGTGGAAGGGAGAAACAAAGGTCATGAGCCGCAGTGAGAAGCGGGTAGCAAGCGGTGGAGATGAACCAACACAGTTGCACGTTCATGGGCGTTATTTCGGTTGAGGCTTCACAGGAAAGGAGAAATTTCAAGAGGGATTTGAGGAAGGGGGCACGTGAGAAGTATCTTTCACTCCCTGGCGTGCTTAATTAGTCCATTGTTGATTTACCTATATAAAGGAGTTTGCAGTCCCTGCCTTGCATAACATCCATTTCCCCGGCCATCTGCTTAACTCCTCCTCCTCTCTCCTCTTGGATCAGGAGGTGGACCCAGGTGGGGAGAAAGCTGCCGATGTGGACGAGGGTGAAATCGACAATCTCCCTGAAACCCCGGAGACCTGCCTGCAGATGAACCTGGTTTATCAGGAGGTGATTCAAGAGAAGATTGTGGAGATCAACCTCCTACTTGCCCAAAACAGAGAGCAGCAGGTGAATCAAACTGGGCAGTGCTCAAGAGAGCTCAACACCAGGGGTGCAAACAGTGCAGCCACAGACCCACTGCCGCGGAGAAAAATACATTTTCAGCCTTTGCCAGTGGGGAAAAAAGAAACGTAGAAGTGGGGAAACCACCAAAGGATGGGGGTGTAACCATCTGGGGAACCCAGGCCGGCCAGATTTGGGGTTCTGAACCTTGATCGGCACCATGTGGGTTGATCTGTGCATAATGTTGCCTTGGAACATGGGCGGTGGCCTTCCCATCCGTTAGTTCTACGTCGGGCCTGTTGAACATGCTGAGGTGTTTCTAAAAATCCAGTTCCTTCTCTTTGTAATGCCTTGCAGGAAAAGCTGACATGGGAGCTTGCTGGGATGAGAGGGTCAAAATCAGGCCATGGCAAATCCTTGCCCGCAAATATGTTTTTGGGCCATTTTATGAAGCCGTACTTTAAGGACAAAACGTCAGGGATTGTAAGTATATAAGTTGCCAGCTACCAGCCTGCCTGGGGCTCTTCTGCCTTAGCGTAGAGGCGGGTGCCCTCTGTTTCCTCCCCCAGTTTCCAGCCCTCACTTTTCGTGTCAAAATTAGGAGGGTGGATTCGCAGAGGGTGGAGTTCCTCCTCTCCAAAGCCTCTCGTTTTCAGGATTAAGCACTGCCCAATTGCTCTGTCCCATGTTGTATCTCAGGGGTGGTCAGAAGGTGGATCTCCAGATGTTTTGGATTTCAGCTCCTGGCAGCATGGCCAATGGTCACGAATGCTGGGAGTTGAAGTCCAAAACGTCTGGAGATCCACCTTCTGACCATCCCAGTTGTATCTCACTCTCCTCTTTGTTTTCGGCCTGGATTTGTTTTTACTAGAGCCTTTGTATAGATCAGCCTTCCCCAACCTGTCACCCTCCAGATGTGCTTGACTGCAATTCCCATGCTGGCTGGGGATGCTAGGAGTTGTAGTCCAACACCTAGAATGCACCAGGCTGAGGAAGTCTGGCATGGATGCTCTCATTTGTTCCCAAGAAATGTGTCAGAAACTACAAGTGTATAAAGCAAAAGGAGGAGGTCCCCCAGTTGAAGACACAAACTAAACAAACCAATGGGCCCGAAAAATGGTACTATATATAAAAAAAAGGTGCATGAATGTGTGCGCTACATATTGATTCTAGGTAAACGTTCCTCCTATTTCATGTTCGTTAAACAGGCGCAACCTGTCTAGTGTGTTACAATGGGTAAAATCCAACACAAGTACTACTTAGAGTAGACCAATGGAAATGAGTGGAATTTAAGTTAGTCATGACTAATATAAGTCTCATTTATTTAAGTGGGTCCGCTCCAAGGAGGACCTAAGTGGGATTTTACCCAATACCCCCTAGTTAGGTACTATTAGTTCATACCACGTGTCCTTCCAAGCACTGTTGCGTGCATTGCATTTGATATGTGTAGATGACTATTTGGGTGTACGTACACCACACGTGTGTTCGAGGTAAAATATATTTGCCTGTGCACACCCAAGCACTTTGGTTGTTGTATGTAAAAACTACTTGTGAGCACTGTCTTCAAGCAACAGATTGGGAAATGCGGAATTGAGTTGTGACGTCTGCTGGATTCTCCCCCCAGGGACCTCCTGCGAACAGCGACGCCCGTGAAAAGGCAATGCAAGGCATCAAGTCTTTTGAGGAGCTTGTCACTATCAAATGTAAGGGGACTTGGGGTATTATGCTTGGAGATTTAACTTTGAACCATTTGAACCAGTGATGGAGCTAGTAAATTGGCTTGGTTGAGTAGTATCCAGGCACCCGTCTTTTGACTGGATGCCTTCTGTAACCCCCCACCCCTGTATTTTTTCTCCAGGGAAGACCCGTGAGAAGCTACTGCTGCGTCAGTCCGTGGTGAGCGATCATTTGCAGCATCTGCTTCAGCCAAAGCTACTGAAGTAAGTACAGAGTCCAACAAAAATGACCTCTACCAAAGACAGGGGTGTCGAATCTCAGACCCACTGGCCAAATCCCAGTCGGGCCCTCTGGGGTTTGCCAGCCAGCCCCGCCCCTTCTCTCATATTTTCTAAGTTGTGTCCAGCATGTTCTTTACAATGCTGTTTTTTTGTGTGTATTTGGTGTGTGGGGTTTTTAAATTGTTCTAGAAATGCTTCTCAACAGGCTTGACTATCTGAATGAGAAACGGGAAAAATCCAAGGATGAAATGGGAAGACAGATCTTGGAAAAGCAGATCCAAGAAACGGAACGTGAAATCAGTGATATCAAGTGAGAAGATTTGTACTAGGCTTCCTCTTAGGCAGGGTTCCTCCTTTTCCCTGGTAAAAAAAAAAAAAAAAAAGGCGGGGGGGATGGAATGGCACGCTGTTTAAAACAGGGATGGGTCAGATGCAGCCCTCGGGCCAGATTTCAAAAGCCCTCTGCAAGCAACCACATCAGACCTCTGGCAAGAGCAATCTGTCCCTCCCCTGGAAGCCACTGAGCAGAGAGAGAAAGGGCTGGAAGAAAATAAATAACTAAGGGCGCAGTCCCATGCATGTTGAGACAGAAAAAAGTCGTACAACTCTTCGCATGCCCCAGGCAGCCGTGCTGACTGGGGAATGCTGGGAGCTACAGGATTTTTTCTGTCTTAAGTATGCATAGGATTGTGAAGAAATTAGTGAGTTAATTTCTAAGTGAAGAAATTAGACGGAGATAATCTTCTGAAGGTGGCTTGCCGAAGGGCCTGCAGAAACCTGGACCTCTCACTGACCAATGTGTTGGAATGATGTTCCATGAACTTCCACATATGCACACTCACTCTTGAAGCCTCCTAACATTTAAGGCTCAGTCTTTTCTCAAGGAGCTCCTCCAGCATCACCAGACAGGCCGCTTAACAAGATCAGCCTCGGATGGCCTTCCCTCTGTCCCATCAGCCAGGACAGCTGGGCTGATGAGGGAGAGGGCCTTCTCTGTGGTGGCCCCCACTCTGTAGAACTCCCTTCCTAGGGAACTCTGCCATGCCCCCTCTTTAATGAGCTTCTGCCACACACTGAAAACTTGGTTATTCAGGCAGGCATTTGGGGTGGGTTAGGGTATTTTTAAATAATGTTTTAATGTATAATTTTACTGTTTTAAATTGTACCATTGTACATCGCCCAGAGTGGCCGGGTGACTGGCCAGATGGGCAATTAAGTAATTTAATAAACAAATAAACTAAAATAGAATTTAAGCCGCCATGTCAACATGGCGGTGCTAACATGGCTGGAGCTGGGCAAGAGATCTATTTTCTTTTGAGAAAATACACCTAAACGGTGTCTGAGCTAATGTGTGTGTGTGTTGGGGGGTATTCATGGTATCTGCGCGGCCTCTCCTGTCCATGCACAGGCCACATGACAGAGGACGTTTTTAAGGGTGGCACAAGTCTGGGTGCAGGCAGATTAAAAAATGTCCCTCCACTAAACACAGTTGTGTCTCCTCTGGGTCTAGCCTGTTGCCGGAGGAAGCTTTGCTGGGAAACAGACTTGATGAACATGACTGGGACAAGATAGCCAACATCAACGTGAGTAGTTGGGTGCCTCCCACTCCATTACTTAAAAACCTGTGCCATATAAATGGCGGAAGGAGGCTGCCTCTGATAGCTCACATTGCATGGGGCTTTTGTTACTTTTGGGGTTGGATCCAGGATCTGCCTTCCTCAAGAGGAAAGGACCTTCTGAGAGAAGGAGGACTCCAGTCGCAGAAGGCCCCCCCGCCTAGTTGTGGGGGATGCCCCTCCTCCCCCCACACCACAGCTCACCCCCATTTAACAAGGTTCCCTGACTCTCTTTACAGGTTCACACATTAACGACAGCCGTGGGTTAAAAAAAAACCACAGGCTGTTGAGGATGGGGCTACTGTGGGAAGGGGGGTGGGGAAGTCCACTTCCTCCAGTGCAATTGAGCCAGCATAAATCTGGACCCCACCCTTGGTGAGGAAGTGAAATTTGAAGGCTTCTCTTTTCCCTCATCCTCTCCTCATCTCTCTAGTTCGAAGGGACACGCAATGCAAAAGAGCTGAGGAAATACTGGCAGAACTCTGAACACCCCAGCATCAGCAAGAAGGAATGGAGCGAGGAGGAGATCGAGAAGCTGAAGGAAATTGCCGCCAGGCACAACTGCCTGGGCTGGGAAGCAATAGCCCAGGAGCTGGGGGTAAGGCTGGGAAGGTTTGAAGACATGCCGTGCCAGCTCCAGGCTATTGGGAGCCCTTGGGGACCCTCCGTGGGCCCCCTCCCTCAGTGAGTCCACCTTCTCACTTCCATGGTCACCAGCTGCTCTCACTCCTCATCCTTTCCTCATCATTGCTCCCGCTTGCTTGGCAGGCAGAGAGCCAGGGAGCAAAGAGGCTGCTTCTTCTCACCAACACCATTGTCTGGGCCAGTGAATGAGCAGGTTGCAGTGGGGAAGAGGAGGAGCATCTCCAGGGGGCTCTTGTCAGTGGGCCCCTGCTGGGGTGTGGGCCCTCGACATGTGCCTGACCATGCCAACCCTTGACACCATTCCTGAAGACATGCATCATCAGGGTGTGCCAGCTATGTGGGGTGGAGCACGGATCCCCTCCTCTGTGGTTGGAGCGCCGTCTCCGACCACGGATCTGGGAATCCAAAGTTTCCTATCCCCCCCTCCCCCCGAGGCTGCTTAGGGGCCATAGGATTGCTCCCTAATATGGGTTGTAGCATTTTTCTTATGGTCAACTCTTACCTTTTAGGGTTGGGTGGGGGTTTTGCATGTGTGTCCTTGAAGTCTTAATTAGTTTTTTTAGCGCTACGGCAGTGCTCAGTCCAAATTCTTGCGACACTTTCTTGAAGTGTGGTTTACACTAACCCCGTTTTCACCCAGAAGGCCTACTCCAAGTAATTTAGCTCAAACAGCAACCCCTTCTCCCGTTCTCCCCCCCCACCTCCCCTGGCCTGCCCCCCCTCCACTCCCCACACGGTCTCTTGTCCTCCTCAGACCCAGCGCACAGCATTCCAGTGCCTGCAGAAGTTCCAGGCCTACAACAAAGACTTCAAGAGGAGCGAGTGGGCTCCAGAAGAGGACCAGATGCTCCTGCAGCTTGTGCAGGAAATGCGGGTCGGGAAGCACATCCCTTACCGGAAAAGTAAGCCACCCCCGTTTCAGGGGGAGAGATCATCTCCCGCTCGGCAGCGTTCCACCTCCTTTATGCTTCATAGCCTTCTGTGTCAGAGTCCCAGGATCTGAGTTGAGTTGAGTGAGGTGTTGAGTCTGGGGTGGCCTATCAGGTGCCAAGCCACGTTCGAGGTCTTGGCTATTGGCATATAAAATCATGAACAGCTTGGGACCAGGCTACCTTGCGGATTGCCTTTCCTGCTTTAGATCTGTGCGATGGCTAAGATCATTGGAGGGGGCCTTGCTGGTTGTACCGTGACCTGCAGGTTGCCATCTTGCAGCAGCCTGGAAACCTTCTTTGTGGTGGCACCCACTTCGTGGAAAGTCTTTCCCCGTTACGTGTGAGGGAGGCGCCAACTGCAGCATGTTGGTGGTGCCTATTGAACACCAGTCTTTTCGCTCAAGCCTTCCCTGGATGACTGTGCTACCCAGTTAATTTGTTTAGTATGTATTTATTTGTTACTCACTTTTATATACCAGCTTATCTGCTTGAAAGCCATCAAAGCGGTGTACAACAATTTAAAACAATGGCATCTTAAAACAACAAAAAGAACATTTTTTGTGTTGGTTTTCAATATTTCAAATGTTGTAACTGGTGGAGGGTTTTTTTTGTATTTATTATGTTTTCTGTTAATGTTTGATTTTGTAAAGCGCTGGGAGAGGTTTTCTAGATGTAGCAAGCAGTATATAAATTGCTTAAATAAATAAATAGCTTAAATTGAGAACCATCATATTTAAGAATATAAGGACTGTCTTGCTGGCCAGATTCCTGAATGCTGCTGGGGCAGTTTCCAGTTACATCTCTACCAGCCATGAGGATGAGGGGTGTTTTAATCAATAGACGTTGGACTGAAATGCCTTCCCCCTCCTGTCTGGCATTCCAGCTCCCCAGCTCTTGGATGGTTATTACTTTAGAGTTTGCCTTGGGTTGATATCTGAACGTCACGGCTCAAAAGCCAAAGTTGCCAGATGTCGTTGAGTCTTGGGTCAACCTTGCTCAAACATGGTGCATAGAAATGATAGTTCTGCAGGCACCTGGTAGTTGCGCTACACCAGAGGTAGGCAACCTAGTGCTCTCCAGGTCTGTTGGACTACAATCCCCATCAGCCCCATCAGGGATTATGGGAGCTGTAGTCCAAAACACCTGTAGTCCAAAATATCTACCCCTGTGCTACACCCTACGATTGTGCCTTTAAAAACAGGGTAAGCGGCATGAGTCTTCTGTTCCAGTAAAAAGAAAAAGTTGAGCCGAAACCCTCTGCCTTCCACAGTTGCCTACTACATGGAGGGCAGGGACTCTGCCCAGCTGATCTACAGGTGGACAAAGCGAGTGGATCCCAACCTGAAGCGAGGAGCCTGGACCCCCGAGGAAGATGCTGTAAGGGCCATTTCCAGTTGCTGTTGGGGAAATGGGTGAAGACTAGTCAGAGCATAAAGGACCCCACCGGGGAAGTGGGAGCAGAGTCCTCATGGGCCGTTTTAGGGGATTGTGTCCGAGACTAGTGCTCTGTTTCAGAGTCACACCTATGAGTGTGTGTGGATTTGCCTTGCCAGCCAAGCTTTTTGCTTATCTATATCTAAAATTATTTTTGGCCACCTTTAAGGGTGGAGCCCTCTCAAGATAAAAACCATACACAGTGAATACAGTAAAACATCAAAAATTGCCAATTAAAACTAAACTTACCCATATAGACCAATGGCCTCAACTTTAGAGAAAGCCAGTGAAAACTGGGGGGGGTCGGGGGGGGGGAGCTTTCCTGAGTACCTGCAAAGAAGGGGCTTGACAAACCCCTCATGGACATTGATTCCAGAGTTGTGGAGCCACCACTGAGAGGGGCCTCTCCCTTGTATTTCCCCTTCCTCCTTCCCACAAGCCACTCTGTTATGTCCCCATACCAGGTGCCAGAGCCCTGTCCCGAAATGGCTACGGCCAGTCAATGCACCTGTGGCTCCCTGCTCTTTGTACATGAGAGAGGAGCCACCAGGCGCGAAAGGTGGGTGGGACTGGGGAGAGAGCCCCAGCATGGGCCACCCTGGTGGATGTCACCCTGGTTTGGTTGATTTGGTACTTGGGAATCCAGTAGAGGTCTTCGGGGATGCAGTCCTGGTGGGACATGTAGTTCCCTTCAGGCTCTCGGCAGGGATGTTTTGCTCCTCCCTGGGTACTCTGGCTTCAGCCAACAGCTGGGGGATTGGGGGCCCCTGGGTGGCTGCACCCCCTGCTTCCCCTGAAAGATATCAAGGCAAGGCACTGTATGTGGGGCTACCCTTGAAGACGGCTCAGAAGCTGCAGCTCATGCAAATGTAGCAGCCAGGTTGATAACAGGGACAAGAAGGTCTGAACATAGAACACCAATTCTGGCCTGCTTGCACCAGCTGACCCTACGTTTCTGAGCCCAATTCAAAGTGCTGGTTTTGACCTCTAAAGCCTTACACAGCTCGGGACAGCAGTGCTCATCATCTAAGGCCCTCCTCCAGGTTCCTCCTCTGAGGGAGGCTCGTAAGGCGGCAACAAGAGAGAGGGCCATCTCGGTGGTGGCCCCCCAATTGTAGAATGATCTCTCTGATGAGGCCTGCCTGGCGCCAGCATTATTATATCTTTGGGGGACTAGGTCAAGACCTTCCTCTACTCTCAGGCATTTGGTAACATATGATACGGTTTTTTAAACTGGGTCCTGGGATTTTTTATTGTTGATTATTAAAATTGTGTGTGTGTGTGTGTGCACGCGCGCGTGTGTATATATGTGTTTGTTTCTGTTTGTATATACATTTTTTATATTAAGTATATTTTTAAAAAACGGTTTTTAATCTTTGTAAACCACTCAGACCTTTGGCTGTTGGGCAGTATAGAAATGTAATAAATGAAAATGAAACGGAGGGGGAGACCAACCTGGCCCCATACATCAGCCAGACAGGGAGAAATTGCAAGGAGCTCACTTCCCCCTTCCTGCCAGAAAGAAGACTCAGAGTCACCAACTACCTATAGCCCTGGGAATGCAGAAAGAACGGGGGAGAACACTCTGGCCTCATCCATTGCTAAAAAAGCCACCAGCTGCTATTCGAGCAAAAACTCCAGCAAGGAAAGATCAGCCTGGTCCGAAGAGCATTTAAATGCCTGCTTAGAGTTCACCTTGTTCTGGCCTTGAAAAACTGATCTTCCCTTTCCTTCAACTCCCCATTTCCCTCATGTTCATCAGCCTAATGGCAGGGCCTCTGTTTGTGAGCCACTTTGGGAGATGAGAATTGTCTGAAAAGCGGGATAAAAATGCAGCGAATAAGCAATTCTCACATGGACCTCTGTGCTCTCCTTCAGTGCTCCACTTAGCCGCTGCTGCCCTTTGGTCAGAGGGTGTGGGGGGATGATGTTGGTCCGCTTCCTCCAGTGGTGGACTGTTCACAGATGGAATCTGCTTTTGTGTTCCTCCCCTAGTTGCTCCTGAAAGCGGTGACGAAATACGGAGAGAGGGACTGGTACAAAATCCGGACCGAGGTGCCAGGCAGGAATGACATCCAGTGCCGAGACAGGTCAGTTTCACCTTTGCTCCGTTACTGGTGCTATTGGTCATTGGTGTTCAGGTTGTGCCCATTTTGTGCGGGTCAGGCATGTTCCCTTAGGTATTAATTTTGCAAAGGAGCTTAATCTAAGATTCAGTACAAAGAGGAAGGGGAGGGAAATAGAGGGAGGAGGAAATTGGACGAATAGGTGATCCTTTCAGTTACACCAGGGGTCCAGAACCTCAGGCCTCGAGTCCCACTCCAGGGCTCTGGGGTTCCCTAGATCAGGGGTGGGCAGAAGGTACATCTCCATGGGTTATGGACTTCATCTCCCAGAAGCCCCTGCCAGCTTGGTCAGTGGTCAGGAATGCTGAGGGTTGAAGTCCAAGACATCTTGGGAGCTACTTTCTGCCCACCCCTGGCCTAGATGGCCATTCCTGGGAATGATGGAAGTTGCACTTTTAACAGATCTGGAGGTTGGACAAAGATGGGCTAGCACAGAGGTAGGCAACATGGCCGCCCCTGCTGCTGCTCCCACCCTGTTGACATTTGGCAGTGAACCAGCCAAAAGAAATATTCTAAGCTAAATGTGGCCCTTTTGAGTCTCTCTAGTGGTTTGCCGCCAAATTTCACTGTTTGATTTTTTTGCCCCTGTGGGCAGTGTGGTGGCAGGAGCATGGCCCCCTTGGAAGAGAGGTCTAGGGTCTGGAACTTGGCCGTCAAACCCACCAAAGTTGCCCACTCCTAGCAGATCAGAAAGCACGCCACCCCTCCCATGGGAGGAGATGCATCCTGAGATGCAATTTCCGTGTGGTTCAATAAAAAGACTTTTGCACCACTAGAGTGAAGGCGCACAGAAGGATGGCAGAAGAAGCGGAAATGTTTGAAGCACCAGAGGCAGCTCAGCCCTAAAGCAAACGTTGCTGCATTTGGAGGGAGGGAGATGAATTGAAGGAAGGATCAGATATAGTTTTTGCAGCTGTGTTGAATCACAGAGCTTCTAGGATTTATTGACCAAGGTGAAATTGCATGCGGGTTCAGGGATCCTTAGGAAAGCCAGCACAGCATAACCGGGATATCGTTCTCCTTCTCATCGCAGATACTTGCACGCGCTGCACTATGACATTAAGAAGGGGAAATGGAGCGAGGAGGAAGAAAGGAAGCTCGTCGAACTAACGGAAAAATACGGCGTGGGTAAGGTGGCTGCAGCATGACAGAGGCAGAAAAGAAGCCTTAGGCTTTGACTCTCCAGGAAATTTCCCCCCTTTATTTTTGTAAAGCCAGCATGATGGTCTTATCCTTTCCTTTCAGTTAAGGAGATTTTGTGCACAGCCAAGGCAATTTGTCTTTCCCTACATTAATGCACAGAACAGTATCCACAGCAGCAGTGTGGTAGAGAGTCGCGAACCCCCTTGGTGCTGGGGTGCAAAACCTGCAGCCCGTGGACTGGGTCAGCTTCCCGTCCAGCCCACAGACAGATCTCTCCAGTCTGAGATAACAGGTCTAGGGTACTCGGAGAAGCTTCTGCGGAGATTATCTCAGTGGAAGGGCAATTCTGGTGGGAGCAGGCGGTCTTTCACGAACTCTGGTTCTGAGCTGCAGAAAGCTTTATAGCTTAACTCCGGCCCTTTGACTTGTGCCTGAAACACCCAGGAGGCCACTGGGGAGGCACTCGCACTGGTGCGAGGTGTTCCATGTGGCTAGTCCCAGTTAACAATGGCTGTGACCTAAAGCCCTATATGACGTGGGTCCGGGCTCCCTAAAAGACCGCCGTCTGCCATACGAGCTTGCTTGGGTTTTGTGATCTTCAGGGGAGGCCCGTCACTTGCTCCCACCACCATCAGAGGCATGTTTGGTGGAGATGCAAGACAGGGCCTTCTCGTTGGCCACTCTCAGGCTGTGGAACTCCCTGCCAAGTTTGGCTGTGTTGGCCCCCTCTCTGCTGTCCTTCCACTGGCAGGTTAAAGACACTTTATTCCAACAGGCCTTTGGCGTGCAAGCTGGTCTGTTGGGTTGGGTGCTGTTCTTATTATGTCATGGTTGTGTTTTTAATGTATTGTTTTATTGTATTTATGTATTATTATCTATGATCATAAGCCACTGTAAGTGCTATTTTCTTGGTAGGAAGGTGGGATACAGATAAAGTAAATAATAATATTACGTTATAATAACATACGTTATAATAACCATCTAGCCATAGTACTTTGGATGAACTGAAAGCTAAAGGTAATCCTCAATAGCAGCCCCACATAAACTGCATTGCAATCATCTAATCTTGACCATTCCAGGGCCGGGGGTTGAGTGGGCCAGGAGGGGGGAGCTACAGCTGAGCCACCGGCCTCAACCACTGGCTTCGTATATGCTTCTGAGCCCAATTCAAAGTGCTGGTTTTGACCTATAAAGCCCTACATGGGACCACAGTACCTGACAGAATGCCTCTCCCAGCATGAACCAACTCCTACACTGCGCTCTGCGTCTAAGGCCCACCCCTGAGAGCCTCTTCTGAAGGAGGCGTGGAGGGCAGCAACAAGGAAGAGGGCCTTCTTGGTGGTGGCTCCCCATTTATGGAATAATCTCCCTGACGAGATCTGCCTGGTGCCAACATTGTCATCTTTTCGGTGCCAGATTAAAACTGCCCTCTTCTCTCAGGCATTTGGCAGCGTATAATGAGTCTCTTCATTGCCTCTGGCTGATAGTTTTAAATGGTTTTAAATACATGTTGTTGTTGCGCGTTTGGTTTTATGTCATTATGTGAATGGTTTTTATATTTTATGTACTGCATTTTAATTTTTGTGAACCACCCGGAGAGCATCAGCTATGGGGCAGTGTAGAAATATAAGAATTGCAATGCAGTGATGCCACCCGGGCATCTAAAACAAGGGCCGAATCGCCGTCGCGACTTCCTGGGCAATAATCGGCGGACCGCTTTCTCTTCTTAGGCCACTGGGCCAAGATCGCCTCCGAGCTCCCCCACCGCTCAGGAACTCAGTGTCTCAGCAAATGGAAAGTGCTCCTGGGGTATCGGGTAAGTTAAAACTCCCCGTGGTGCTTGGGACTCTTACCTTGAAAGCCGGGATGGGGAACATGTGGCCCTCTAGATGCTGTTGCGCTGCAACTCCCATCATCCCCAGCCTACGTAGCCAGTGGGGAGAGATGATGGGAAAAAGGGAGCTGCCTCCTACTGAGTCAGACCCTGGGTCCGCCTATCCCAATATTGTCGACACTGACTGGTAGCTGCAGCTGTCCAGGGAGTTTTTCCAGCGCTACCTGGAGATCCAACCTAGGACCTTCTGTAGGCAAAGCAGAGGGTCTTCCACTCCCCAGTAAACAGAGCTATGGCCCCCTCCCCAATAAACAAGTGACTGACCATGTGCAGAGTGACTTTCCTAAGAAGCTGCCTTATACTGACTCAGATGCACTGTCCATCTAGCCCAGTATTGGTGACACTGGCTGGCAGCAACGGCTCTCCAGGGTTTCAGGCAGGGGTTTTTCCAACCCTACCTGAAGGTGCTGCCGGGGATCGAACATGGGACCTTCTGCCTGCAAGGCAGGGGCTCTTAACTGAGCTACGGCCCTTCCCTTTAGGGAGTCGTAGTCCAACACTATCTGGAGGGCCATACCTTCCACATCCCTTCGTTAAAGGATTTCAAGAGCAATAGAAGTGAGGATTAGATTTGGTGTGCTAACCCTGCAGTTTTGATTGCAGTGCTGTTCTGAAGTGGGGTATTAATTATGTACAGGTATGACTGGGTGCTTAAATGATCAGAATTAGGATTTTAAGTTTCTTTCTTAGAAACTAGCAAATGGACTCGGCTTTGCACGGGCTAGATTAGCCCTTCATTTGATACTGCAGATCCTTCAAGCAAACTTATCAAGTGTCAGAGTTGTACACATTGTGCCCACCCTGTCTGAATGCAGCTATGTCTGCTGGCACCCCCGGCCTAGTCTCTGCCATGGTGTACCCCTATAGCCCCCTGAGGGAGGGGTCTGTCCACTCTTTTCCTCCCAAGGGGAGCTGCCCCACAGCAGGGGGAGGGGAGAAGCCATATAACTCTGTCTCTCAGCCTCCTAATCTCCTCTGGCTTTGCATTGTATGGACGGCAAAGCTATGTGCTGGTTAAGGAAGTCCACCATCTAGTGACTGAAGATATTACTGCAGGTTTCAACCACAGGAACACATTTAAGTTAATTATAATTATTGCATTTAAAAAACAAAATAACCCAGAGGTACTGGCCCTTACAGGCCTTTTAGCGTGCTTGCCAAGTTTCCAGTCTCGAAGCTGACAGATGGATGGACAGACAGACGCGTATCCTCTTTTATTATGACAGATATCACTTTGTTCCAAATTATGTTGACTGCCTTGGAAGGGGAGGAATTCAGCACATCTACCAAGGGAAGTACACCCTGCCCCTTTCTCTCTCTCCAGTTTTATTTAAAGATGTTGTATCAGGTTGACCTTTATTAAAACAACACCCCCAGAAATCGACAGAGGTGTGTTGCTGGTCTCCCTGAGATTAATTTGTGCTGATGGTGCTTTTGTTTTTAAAGAGGAACAGGAGAAAGAAACAGGAGAACAAACTCCACCGGAAGCGGAGGCGCGTGCAGAGGGCCAGCCCCAGCCTTTCAGAGTCCAGCAGTGAAGATTCAGACCTGGATCTGGAGGAGGGAGACAGTGCCGAGGAGGAAGCGCCCAAGGCCCCCACCACCAAAGCTGACGGCCGCTGGAGAGTGCCGAGCATCGACCTGTGGCTCCCCACGAGGAGGAATCCATTGGACATGAAGCTGGAGGAGCTGGCCTCGGTGACTCTGCTTTCCAAAGGCTTTGACATGAATCGGAAGCGGAAGCAAAACCCCGACATCCTTCTCGACAAGGAAGAGCACCCAGTGCTGGAGGGTCTCGGCGGACTTCTCGACAAGGAAGAGCACCCAGTGCTGGAGGGTCTCGGTGGTTTAGATTGCGGGATTTTGCAGCCAGCCCAGAGCAAGGCGCAGGAGGGATCAGCAGAGGAAGGTAACAGGGTATGTACTTAAAGCAAGAGCTCTCCAGGTCTGTATCTGTTAAGTGTGCCAGAGTAAGAGTGGAAGAAAGCTCCTTCCAGTTCTGATTCTGTACGGCCTCCTTCTCCAACCTGGTGCCTTCTGGGAATTATGCAAGTTGAAGGCCAACATACCTGGAGGGCAGCAGGTTGGAGAACACCACGAACACCACTGCATAGTGGGGGGGGGGCAGGACTTGTGGGCCTCCAAAGTATTCTGCCTACAACTCCTGAGATTCCTCACTGTGGTCTGTGTTGGTCAGGGATGATGGCGTTGTAGGCTAGCACGTCTGGAGAGCCACAAGTTGCCCATCTCTGCCTTAAAAAAAGGAAGAAGGAGGGTGAATTAGAACTCCTATTTGGCTGGTGGGCATTTTCTTCCTCCTCTTCTGCAGAATTCCAGATGCCCCAAGGACTCATGGAGGGTTTCCTTGGCTTACGTGAAATGTGTGTTGAGAAGGAACAGCTACGAGCTACAGAGGAGAAGCGTAAGTGCCTTATTCAAGGGCGTCTCTTGGTTGCCTTAGTGCAAAGGAAATCAACTAACTTTGCTAAAATTAGGTTAAACAACATCAGGTGGGTTACTGAGTTTCTAAACCCCACCTTGGTTTAGAAACTCACTAACCCACCTAATCTTGTTGTAAGGTTTTCAGTTCAGGTTGGCTTTTGGCCAGTGATGTTAAGCTGGTAGCAAGCAAGGCTTTGACAATTTATGTGTTTTTTTAAAAGCAGTTTAAATGGATTTTAATGAGATTCATTTAATTTGGGTGGTTTGGTTGTGTGTGTTTTTCCTTTTAGATGAGATATAAGTTCAAGTCTGTGTATGATGGATTTTTCAGTGGACTCTAGGTTATTATTTTTGTAGTTATTATTTATTAAATTGATTACCTGCTTTTCAATATAACATAATCCCAAAGCAGGGTACAACCAATAAAAAACAATGAAGCCAAATGAAACAGGAGAACAATAGCAGATAAATAGCAGTTTATATGATGCAGGAAAACGAATGCGATCAAAACCTGGGTTAAATTCCTTTAGGGCACAATCCTATGCATATTTAGACAGAATGCTGGCTGAGCGGTGCTGGGAATTGTAGGACTTTTTTCCTGTCTAAACTTGCATAGGATTGCACCCTTAGGTGCTTGGGCGTCCCTCTGCCCAGAAGCAAGTGACAGAGTGTGCTCCTCCTCTGTCTCTTCCCAGCGAGAAATCACTAGAAAGAAGCGTTTCGCCTCCGCTTCACAGACAGGCCTCAGGAGGTCCTTGGTCCCAGCAGCCAGCGAATCTTACAGAAGCCATGGGCAGAAGGATGGCATGTGGAAGACGACCATCTACCGGAGGCTGATGATGGCAGTGGCACCCTGGGCTGGAAGTGCAGTTCAGACCTGGGCCCTTCAAGTCAAGATGGAAGCTTCTCGCAAGTCAAAAGGTACCTTACTGTCCAGCTGCGTTCAAGCAGGTTAAAGTCTAGGGAGCGAATGAAGGATAGTATGACAGTGGTCCTTTTATGCTGTCCCATTCATACAAGTTAAAATAAATCTCTCGCGCACAGTGTTTTATGTCTTTTAAAATATATATATAACCAAATGTTTCAGTCCAGCTAAACCGGGGTGCAAAACTATATGTGTGTGTGTGGGGCAGTTTGCAACCTGCCAGGGTCTTCCACAGGCCAGATGATATCAGTGGGTGTGGCCACACCCACTGACTACATTGCCCTGCCCATTTTTAGCCTTTCTCCTGAGAGAGGCAGCTGCCCTTCCTAGCGCCAGCTGATTCCCCAGCTGCCTGCATCCTACCAGAGTTTGGAGATAACAGCAGGCCTTCCTCTGTTGGGTGGAACTCAGAGGCCAAGCCCTGTTCCCTGGAGGATCCCATGGCTCTGTGGGCCGGAGTGGGGAGTCCAGTGGGCCAGGGGTTCTGCATCCCTGAGCAAAATGTTCGGTTCGGACTCCAAACCTTTTAAGCCACCAGAAGCCTCGAAGGGAGGATTTGAACTTGTCTTCCAAAACCCTCTTAAGGGCTTCCCCAGCTTCCATCCTCCATTTAGCAGCTACGTTAGGCTGCCTCTTAGCATGGGAGCTCCAGGGGCTGTTTGAGACCACTTGTGCCCTTCTGCATTGCACCGTATTCTCAGAGGTAGGCCGTATTAACTACCCTTCCATGTAATAGAATTGGGGGCTGCAGGAGGTCAGGAGCTCCTGACACTCCCTTTCAACCCTTTCCATATATCCGTCACAAAAAACAATAAATTGCAGGGGTGGGGGGGCTATTCCAGTGACAAAATAGTGTGCTTTGAGTGAGAAGAAGCCAGAACTGTGTGGAGAGGGACCGTAGGTGTGTGCTGAAGCCCCTGTTTTGCATGCAGAAGGTCCGCGGTTCAGTCCCCGGCAACTCGAGGGAGGGCTCAGAAAAATATCCTGCCTGAAACCCTGGAGAACCGCTGCCAGTTTGGACAATACTGGCCCAGATGGACCCAGGGCCTTATGTCATGTGAGCCAGCTTCCTGTGTTCCCGTTTAAATCATCCCTCTATTCAGAATCATGTGGACTAGAATCTTGCTTTATTTTTCAGGAAAGGGCTGTAGCTCAGTGGTGGAGCATCTGGGTGCAGGAGATCCCAGGTTCAATCCCCGGTTCATCTGGGTAGGGCTAGGAAAAACTCCTTCCTGAAACCTTGGAGAGGCACTGCCGGTCAGTGTCAACAATATTGAGTTAAGGGTCTGACTGGGTAGAAGGCAGCTTCCAGTGTCCCTGTGTCGGATGAGAACTTCTAAGAAACTGGCCACAGCAGCTGCCAACCAAGAGAATGTCCCAAATGTTTTGGCTGAATTACTGGACTCTCTTCTCTCCTTTCCAGCGGAATTCATCTCCAAGCAGCTGCAGACGGCCCACCTCACAAGCACACCTGTGTTCACCCTGTTCATTCAGGTGAGTCGTTTATGCCTCTTGCTGTTCCCACCACCATCTCTGCCTCCTCCCTATGTGAAACAGGCTCATTTGGGAATAATATCAGGCCAGGCCACGCCAGGCATTGATAATCCAGCAGTAGGGAAATTGCTTTGGGATTCAGCACCTGGCTTGAAGCCATAAGGTTGCAATCTGAACTGAATAATTCTCCATGGTAGCCTGTCTAGCCTGGGACTTCTTCCCGGGGGACATCTCCACTTGCCTGATACCTTCCCGGGCAAACCATTTCTCAGAGGTGTGTTTAACTGAGGCGTTGGCAATCCACGGAGACTCCTGGCCATGTTTATTCCAGATTTTCAGACACCTAAATGCCCTTCAAACTTCTCAGAAGAGTTGTGGCCACCCTTACAGTGGAGTGGCAGGGCCCCTTTTTTGCCATCAATCTGTGTGTGTCTGTTTTACACCTGCCCTTCTTGGGCCAAGCACATTGCCTGACCTCTGGGGATGCTTTGGCCTTGCAGCTGCTTCATATCGACGTTGACGGCTGCATGAAAGTCATCCACAAGAGGAAGTCCCGGCAGTCAGAGCTTCTGAAGGCCGTCGCTGGAAACCCAGAGAAGACAGGGAAGGTGCAAACCACTTTCATTTCATTCATTTATTACATTTCTATACCGCCCAATAGCCAAAGCTCTCTGGGCGGTTTACAAAGATCAAAACCCTTAAAAATACAATATTGTACATAGTATTAAAAAAACACATTTCCATACGAACATATAAACAGCACGGACTCACAAAAATATCTAAATAATTTTCACAATCAACAATAAGAAATCCTTATTAAAAACCTTATCAAATGCTGCCAAACGCCAGAGAAGAGAGTCTTAACCTGATGCAGTCTTGTTAACTCCGCAATGTTAATAGAACTTTGGATTCTGTTGATTGCCTGGACTCCCGCTCCAAGAGTTGCAACATTGTGTGTGTGTTGAGCAGTGACTGCCCACAGTTCTCCCACCATGAGAAACAGGTCTTTTTTTAAAAAAAATAGAGCTAATACTTGGTGGCAGGGCCCAGATCAACTAGATCTTTGCAGTTGAAGCTCACTTCTCACATAAATGGGAGATACTTCGTCAGTTTATGGTTTGTCCAGTTAAGAACATAAGAAGAGCCCTGTTGGATCAGACCAGGGGTTCAGCTAGTCCAGTGTTCTGTTCCAACAGTGGCCAACCAGCTGCCCACAGGAAACCCACAAGCAGGACATGAGTGAAGCAGCGCTCTCCCGCCCATGTTCCTCAGTAACTGGTACACACGGGCATACTGCCTCTGGTACTGGAGGTAGCCCAGAGCCATCGGGACTAGTAGCCACTGATGGCCTTCTCCTCCAGGAATTTGTCCGGTCCCCTTTTAAAGCTATCCAGATTGGTGGCCATCACTACGTCTGGTGGCAGCAGCATCCATAGCTTGACTTGGTGCTGTGTGAAGTTCTGGATACCACATTTTAAGAAGAGCAACCAGGTTGGTGAGAGATCTGGAAACCAAGCCCTATGAAAGTTCTGGGTATGTTTAGCCTGGAGAAGAGAAGATTGCTGGGGAACATGATTGGGAGAGTTCTGTTCTCATGCCCTGCCTGTGGGTTCCTGGTAGACAGCTGGTTGGCCCCTGTGTGAACAGAATACTGAACTAGATGGGCACTTGGTCTGATCCAGCAGGGCTCTTCTGATGTTCTTAAGATTAAGAGGAGACATGAGAGCGATCTTCCAGTAGCTGAAAGGCTGCCATGCAGAAGATGGAGCAGACGTTTTCTCTGTTGCTCTTGAGGGCAGGACTAGGACCCGTGGGTGGAAATTGCAGGGAAGCAGATTTCGGCTAAACATTAGGAGAAAAGAGCTGAGGAATAGTGGGACAGCCTTAGGAGGTGGTGGGTCTTCTTCCCTGATGAGTCTGTATCGATATCCACCGCCCCACCCCACTGATGAACACGGAGCACCATCCATTGCCAAGTTCGTTCTCTGCAAGGGGCACAGCTCCTGTTTCTTTTGGCGCGCTTGCACAGGAGAAATGGGGTGGGGTGAGGGCATGGGTCAAACCTGCCTGCCAGCCATGTGAGTTTAACATTGTGTATTTTTATTGTATTTATTGCAGGCCTCTTCTGGGAAGGATGCTAAAGGTATCTGCCCCTTTCTGCTTTCCTTTAATCCGCCAGCAAGAGAGAGTAAGTGCTGTGCCGTGCCGTGGGCGTACAGTTAGCTGGCAAGGGAGGAGTGGGGCCCCACTGTTGCGGGGGTGGCGTTGTCCTGGGCTCCAGTGTAGTGCTGATGAGAGCATGCCATGAGGGGCTCCCCTGAGCATGGTGCCTCTGGTGTGCAGCTGCTGGTGTTCCCCTCCATGCTTCAAGCTGCCCTCCCCGGCCCTCCTGGCTTGTGTGAGGCACGAGGCTGGCCTGTCTGTTGTTCTCCCCGGCCTTTTCCTGAGCCGCAGAAGCTCATGACTAAAGGTGGGGACAGGGAAGGCAAATCCCATCTTCCACCAGAGATTGCTCAGCAGAAAAGCTGTTCCTAAGGGGGATCGGACATTAAGGGGCAGTTAGCAAGACACAACAGCCTGTGGGCTGTTTTAACTCATGGGTTGTCGGAGACAAGCAGGAGAGAGTGGACTAAGCAACCCCGCGGTGAACGGGTTTGTTGTTGGGTTAACCGCTGGGCTGTTTAGCCCCTAAACAACCCAGTGTTCTGGTTTTGAATGTCACACTCAGCATCCTATGAAGGAACCACTTGTGGGTTGCTGAGTAAAAGCAGAACTGGCTGGTGCGTGGGAGGCAGGGCGCCCTCCCTCTCCGCCCGTGTGCAACAGCCCCTGGGTTGTTTAAGCCATGGGCTGTTGTGTCACGCAATCCAGGTCTAAGAGTACTGTGGGATACGGAGGAAAGGGCATCCTTGCTGAGTACATAAGCAGGGCGTTTCCAATTTCCATTGAGAAGAGAGCCCAAGCACCACAGCTGTAGGAGGAAGAGGAATGGTAACAAGAGTAGTCATAGTAGTAGCAAGAGGAGAAGAAGGAATAAGAGGAGGAGATAAAAGCAGTTCTTTGGGTGTGCTCAGTCTGCATATCACATGGCAAAAGTTGCATAGTGGGACGTGACACTTTTGACGGGCTCGCTTGGGCGATGCCCTGCACAAAAGCGTCTTGACCGTCCCAAATCTGCACTGGCTTGCTCAGCTCTCTGTTCAACGTTGTCTTTGCCCAGCCCAGCCCAGCCTCCCGATGGCCAGTCCGCATCCCAGCAAGAAGCTCATCCCTCTGAAAGCCAAGGAAGGCCCCGTGCCGGCCTCCTCCTGGACGGTGCGTTGTTCTGGTCCGACCCCGAAGCCCAAGACCGTCTCCGAGCTGCTGAGGGAGAAGAGGCTGAGGGAGGCGAAGGCCAAGAAGGCTGAGCAGAAGAGGCTAGTCCTGGCCCCTCCACTGCTTCTGCCCTCCTCAGTGATAATCCAGCCCCAAAGGGCTCCCGCTGCCCAGGGGCTGACCGGCCCTCAGAGAGTGGGCTGGCCAGTCCCCGCAAACAGCCAGGTGTCGCCGCTGCCAGCAGCCGCTCCTCTTGCGGCCCCCACCCCTCCAGTCCCACCCTCGGAAGTTAGTCTGGCCCCCCTTCAAGGAACTTCAGGGGTCTGTTCAAAAACAGGAGCGGCGAGGAACAGCAAGGGAGAGGATCCCCCTGGGAATGGGGACGACAGTGGCAGGCAAGAGAGTGTCCTAGCTGGCCAGAAAGCCGCCCCTTCCTTGCCTCTCCAAGTCTCGGCACAGGGTGCCACGGGCCCCCTTCCCTCTCCAGATCCTGCCAGTGGCTGCTCACCAGCCTCCCGTGCTCAGCAGGACCCGGTCAGCGTAGTGCCCACGGTAACGGCTTCCCAGCCCAGCTCCAACGGGGTTCCCAAAGCAATCCTGCCCATAACTTGGGTGTTGACGCCACAGGGCCTTATTCCCATGACGATTGTCAGCATTCCCAATCAAGGAAAGCCGCCCATGAGTGGTCCTGGCACATCTCCAAATCTAGGCCAGGCTGCGGAGGCATCTTCTGTCAAGGCTGCGAGCGTGAGCGCGGTCCTGGTTCCGGACGGATTAAATCAGCGGCCTGTTGGAGCCCAAGCACCAGGAGTCCCTTCCAGCAGCCCACAGGACAACGCGGGCCCTCAGCACACTGCCTTGACCCCTTCTTCCTCCTCTTCTCAGCTCCCTCCTGCAAGCTCAAGAGGGTTGCAGGGCAGCCCATCCACTGCTTGCCCATCCACCGCTTGCCCTCCAGCTCCCCCCTCACAAAGCCCTTCCTTGGGGAGCGCCCATCCCATCCTGCCCGCCAGTGTTGCTCTGCCGCTGGCCCATCAGAACCAGGTTGTGGGTAATCCTCCGCACCCTGCCCCTCCTGCCATAGTCAAGGACCCCACCTGCCCCGTGCCGCCTCCACCGCGGGAGGACAAGGTTTCGCCCGACTATAGCCTCCTCTCTCGAGAAGAAACAGCAGCAGTGAAGGAGTGGGCAAAGGCAGGGTCGGACACCAGGGCTCCCATGTCGGGGGCCTGCCTGCCTTACCTGCCGCCTTTCCTGTGCAGCTTAAAAACTTTCTCAGCGCTGCTGCTCAATAAGGAAGCGCTGGAGCGCAGCGCCGCGTCTCTTGTGAGCCCTGAAGGGCAGCAGGAGGACCCCGGCCGGCCGGACGTGAAGGCGCTGAGGACACTGGTGCGTCAGCAGCTCTGGGACAACCCGGCCTACCAGCTCCTGAAAGGCCGGTTCTTGGCGGCCTTCACCTTCCCGGCTGCCCTTGCCGCGCTGCCTCCTTTCAGGGTGACGACGACTCTCTCTGGCAGCCAGTGGTGGGAAAGCAGCCCCGGTGAAGACTCGTGCCCATCGTCCGAGGAGGAGGAAGACGGTGAGGCTGAGAGAGAGCCCCAGGGAGCAGCGGGGTACAGGACGGCAGACACCAGTGAGGAGCAGGAGGTAAACATTGGTGGTCTGACGGGAGCTCAGTCATCCCAAGAGAATCCTGTTGTTGCCGCCTCCTGGCTAGGCTGCAAGTTCTTCTGACTGCAGGGATTTCAGATGAGAGTGAATGCCTGAGGGAAGGGAAGCGAGTGGTGCTGCTTGTAAAGATCCAGATGTCTCCTTCTCGATTTGAGGGTTCTGTATAAAACAATACTGTGACCTCTAGCAGTTTGTCTCTGGAGTGATTGCAAGTCCATCCCTCCTCTTCCTAACTATAGAAGAAACCTGAGACATTATGACAGGGGTCCCCAACCTTTTTGGGTTGGTGGGTACATGTTTGGCATTTGAGAGCGTGTTAGGGGCACTCTCACAAAATGGCAGTCAGGGGCGGGCTTGCCCGTTCCTAAAGTGGCTGACCTGATGGGTGTGGCTGGACACAGAACACTCTTCTCCCAGAAGGCAAACTGGTGAGACTACAAGAAAAAGAACTCACCCAAGACCCAAAGTCCAAGGAGTGGTCTGAGCTCGAAAACCTCTGTACCACTCTCTCATTCTTGGGATGTGATTTAGATTTGCAATGCTTCGCATATGCTATAGCAGCAACAGTTGTGTGATAAAGGAGTGTTTCCTTATCCTTATTTATCAGGCCCTTTAAAGTTTGTTAATAAAAATAATCTTCAGGTCAAGAGGTAACTTTTCCCCTAGAATTGTATTAACTGATGTTTGTTGCCCGTGGCGATGTTGACACATAATGCTAAGCCATGGTTTATGTTAACCATGGATTTTAGCTTTAGCCATGGACATGCATATGAGCAAAGAGACAATGGCTTGCTTTCCCAATTTGTTGTTTCTCTCTGGCCCGTTTTGTCAGCCCTCAGAGCTGTTTTGTTTTCAGGTTGCTCTTTCCGGGCACCTCTGTTTCAGGGCGGACGGCAGCATAAATAAACCAGGGAGTAAGCCACAGTTTAGGGTTCAGGCCTCACAACAAGCCATGGTTTAAGCAAGCCAGAGTTCATGAGCCAACAACAAACCAGGGCTTCCTTTTGTTGTTTGTAGCTTGTTAACAAACGAGGGTTTGTTTGCAGGGATGGGTTCAGATGCAACAACAGGCCAGATTTCCACAAACCACACTGCAGCTTGGTGCAGAGATAGGCAGCTTGCAGCCCTCCAGATGTGTTGGTCTGCAACTCCCATGATCCCTCTCCCATGGTTTTGCTGGCTAGGGCTGATGGGTAGGCCAAAACATCTGGAGGGCCACAACCAGCCCACCCCTGGCTCAGTGCTACCATTGTCTCTTAGCCCAGCTTTCCCCAACCTGATGCCCTCCAGATGTTTTGGACTTCAATGCCTGTTAGCCCCAGTTAGCATGGCCAATGACTAGGAATGCTGGGAGTTGTAGTCCAAAACATGTGGAGGGCACCAGGTTGGGGAGTGCTTTCTTCTCTTACATTTCCAAATACTCCTGGTGAACGTTTGCCAGCCTCGCTGGAGTTATATACCAGTGTGCTCATATTTTCATTGTAAGCATATTCTAAAGTAAGAGCGGTCTAATTTCCTTCCTCTCTCTTCCACGTGCTTTCTGTGTCAGCCAACCACAGGCACACAGCTGCTGTCCAGCAGAGGTGCATGGCATATTGAAGCGAGGACAACGAGGATGTCTTGCCTTCTGCTTCTGGAGTTCCACAGTCTCTTATCCTGTGAATCTCTCCTCTGCAGGAGCCAAACGTGGACAGTGCTGACTCAGACCAGTTCAGTGCACCCGGGATCCGAAGAAGCACACGCCTCCAGAGAAGGAGAAGCCAACTGTGCGAGGAACAGGGAAAAGCAGCCAGTGGGTTTTGGTCCTCTGGCCTTCCCAGCCTCAGTGGCCTTCAGAAGTATGGAGCTGAAACTCCCAGCAGCCCCTAGCCAGCGTGGCCTTTTCTAATGTAATGTGAAATTTCGTTTTCTTTTTTAGTCATTTCTTGGTTTTTTGACCCCGTATTGGAGTCACGATTGTGTGAGCAAGAGACCCTTTGACTGGGTTTACACAACACGGCAACCCAGAGCATGGCTTCTTGTTGAATCATGGGTTGCTGTATTGTGCGAACCCAGCTGTGCTAACAAACTATGGCTTGTTAACCAATAACAACCCAGAATTCACAACCCAACAAGAAACCATGGGTTCTCTTCATGGGTTGTTCTTGGTTAGCAAACCATTGTTTGTTAGCGTGACCAGGTTCACACAACACAATAACCCACGATTCAACCCATACTCTTGAGTTGTCGTGTTGTGTGAACAACTTCTTTGGGTGTTCTCATGTGGCAGGTTTCCTTGAAACATCAGCTGCATCTCCTCAAAAAGAGAAGGTGGAGCAAGGACAGTTTGCACTAACTACGAGCAAGCCATAAATCTTGTTGGGAAAGGAAGAGGGAGACGCTACCTGTTCCAGCCTGCTTAATGGTGCACCTTGGAGCAGGGAAGGCCACTTTTTGGTTTACATGGACTGTTCCTTGTTTTGCTAGCTTCTGACAGGAGGTCAAAGCCAGGAACAGAGGAAAATGAAGGAGGGAGAAGTAAACACTTATTTATAATTTTTGTAATATACCTGTCTCAGTTGAACTCCTGTGTGTCTGAGAAAGAGAGAGAATAATGTTTGCTATTTGTATATTTGAGTGTTGGGTGGTTTGGAACGGAATGTTAACTGTTCTAAGCAGGGGGATTGTTTCAGAGTTGAGTCTGGCTTTCTTTTTTGTATTAAATATGCTTATATTTCACAAAGCTGTCTTGTTCTTACTGATCACATTTGAATGAGGATTTGGGGACATGGTCTCTCCTTGCCCCTGTGCCGCATTAGAAACTGCACCCTATTCTTTTTACATGCACAGATAGCTAGATTATATCCCCCTTACCTAGGAGTGGAGAAAAGAAAGGCATCTCCCAGGTATTTCCTAGTGGTCATTCAGAAGACTTGAAGAAGACTGTCTAACAACCAGCTCCTGTGGAGAAACATCACTGGAATATCCCAGACGATTAACACTCCTTTGTCAAGTCCAAGACTCTGACCTGGTATTACTGTAAGGCAGCCCAGAGTGTTAAAATCTTATTCACAGAATCGGATAGCAAAACTCATTATAATATTCACCAAGCACTCAACTTTTGGGGGTCAATGGGCACATTTTGAATCTCGAGACAGTGTTGTGGGCACTCTCACAGAATGGCTGCCATGGGGGAGTTTGCCAGTCACAAAACATCATTTCGCAGAAGGCAAGCTGGTGAGACTAAAAGGAGCTTGCCCCAAAAGGCTGAGTACAAGGCAGAAGTCTGAGCTTCTTGAGGCTCACAGACATGGGGCACAGAGAGGCATTCTTGGACATAAAGATGGTGCTGGAGGCTGACACCACTTTGCAGCCTCCCATTAATTTTGTTTTTAAATTAAAACATCTTAAGAGATAAAATAAAAATCAGGAGGGGCAGGGAGCTTGATAGGTGCTGAGAGAGATGTCTGTGGGCACCACTTTGGAGGTGAGTCAGGGTTCCCCTTATGACCTTGACCACCTGAGCAACTCCTTAATGATATCTGGCCTCCTTAAGAGTCCTTCCTTCCTTCCCCTTCCCCTTCTCCTTTTCAATAACATGGAATTTAGGCTGTAGGTGTGGGGTGAGTGACACTCTAGACACAGGATTTGACCACATCAGTTTACTGGTAAAAGCAAGCAAATCACAACTAAAGGTATTTACACAATAGAGCTGAGTGATACAAAAGACATTAAGAGAAAATAAAAGTTGCAAAACGCAAGTTCTTTTACCCTAGCTGTACTTGGACTTTCCCAGGCTGCTGCTTCTTGCCCCGTCTTCAGGCTCTGCTCTGGTCTTTCTGTTTATCTCTTTATACCCTCCTCCCCCAAAACAGAAAGTACTGTTTCAAAACGGAAGACATGAAACTTAACTGGGGAAATGAAACTGAAACTTAACTGGGGAAATGAAACCACTCCTCTCAAGGATACCCCCTCCCAACAAAAAACCCAAGTCTCTCAGCCTGACCTTTTTCTCCCTTTGCCTCCGTAGGCCTCAAACCTTCACAAGGTGCCAGGATAATTACAACGTGGCGCACCTCGAACACTTGAAAGTGTTATACAAATGCTAAATGTTCACGGAAAAGACCAAGCAGTTGCTAGCTACGGCAGCGAAGTGAAACCTCCGTGACCAGGTGTGATGGATAAACCACAAGGGACGTGTGGCTGCTGCCGTCCTCCACGTGCTCCAAAGCTGTCTTGCTGAGAAGGGTTGGAAAAGGAGCAGTGGTGCAGATGGGCTGCTGGTCTGATCCAGCCCAGCAACCTCCTGCTCCCAGTAGAGGGCAAGGACTGGGATTCATCCCTGGGACGGAGTAGGGAAGGGCGGGAGGGGTGGACGGAGTCCTCCTCGGAGTTTACTGCCGTGATGCTCCTTCCTCAGACGACTGGGGCGAAGTGACGAAACGCCAAAGATTAGACGCTAGTTCAGGGGTGCTGAGCCTCTTTCAGCCTGAGGGCTGGATTCCGTTCTGGAGAAGCTGTGTGCCGCTGGTGGGTGGGGCTGAAGCCAAAAGGGGCAGAGCCAAGCCCAACGATTTTACCTTGAAGCGCTTACTGCCAGTAACGGAGCTGTAGGAGAGGCGTTTCAACCTTTCAGAACGGAAAGCTGCAGCAAACCCGGGAAATCGCCAATCGGTGCGGGGGGGGGGGGTGAGTGGGTGCCATCTAGGAAACCCCAAAGAGCCAGACTGGTGGGCTGGATTTGACCTCGGCCTGAGGTTTTGTACCCCTGCTTTATTGCTTGACAAAGTGCCGATTTGGGACGGCTTTGGCTTCCGGGCCTGCTCTAATTTAATGGAAACGCAGTTCTGGATCCTGCGGCATCCTGCCTTATGACTTCCTCTTTTCAACAGGGAAAGCGTGTGTGTGTGTGTTGCTGAGTTCCCCTTTCTCTCCTAGCCGGCTTGCAGCAGTGCCTTGTTTACTTTGTCCGAGAGACTCTTAAGGGAATTTTGGAGGACAGCTGTGGCCCTGCCAGAGGTGTTTCCATCTTGAAGCCCGTGCTCAGGTTGGTAGAAGTTTGTTGTTTAGAAGCTGCGGGAAGGAGGGAGATCCTATTTCTCCCCCCAGTGCCCAGGCTGGAGGTAGCATGGGAGGGGGAAGCCCTTGACTCCTCTGCTGAAGCGGTCTTTCTTCTCGATCTATACTGCTGCCGGACAAGTGCCATGATAAACCAGTTAGCCTGGGCAGGTGTCAAGCACCTTGAGGGTTCCCTTAAGAGTTTCTGCTAGTTAAGTAGCATGGTTAAGCTCAGGGGATTTTCCTGAAGGCCTCGGAGATACTGGAGGAGCTGTGTTTGAATCCCTGTTCCATTGCAGTTTTAACTGAACCATTTTGGTGGCTTTCCCCATCCTCAAAATGAGCACATCGGTCCTGCTGCTCGTTCTGCATACGGCGTCACTGGATCTTTCCCGACTTCGATGGTGGGGGCCAAAAATAATTATCTTGGGAAGGGAAGAAATATTCCCCCTGCCCCCCAAAACACTTAATGTGAAAACATCCAGCTGTTGCTTCTTTCCCGATCAGCCATATGGGCAATTCCCAACCGATTGAGGATTTCATAGCAAAAGGAATGGCTGAGTTGGGGATCAGATTTAGCTTTGCAACAATGGTTCAGCTAGGGTTGAGCCTCGGGGGCACAGCCCAGAGGACCCCCAAATGACCCCCATTAGCAGTTGGGCCAAGTTCTCCCAGGGCTGTCGCTGCTCACTGCAGAATCCTTTTATTTTAAAAAACATTTTATTGGTGGGGGGGGGGGCGTGGGAGCGGGAATCTAGTTACAGATGCTTGCTTTATTCTTTTCTCTAACAAAACGGCACTTCTTTCCATGTTATTGCGTTTGGTGGCAGACGCAAACTCTCCATTTTATGCTGGTGTAGTTGGGATGAGGCGATGATTCAAGAGAGCTGAAAATGCAGAACTGCACATGTTCAGAGTCTCAGTTTTTGCCCTGTAGATGCAGTTCTAAAGCACTGAATGGTGTTGATGGTGTGCATGTGCAAAGAGAAGAGAAACATGAGTTGCATGCTTCACGACTGAAGTAATACACATGGCCGTCTAAAAGCTGGGGACCCGTGAGACCAGTAAGTCCAGGGTCTAAAGTGACCTAGCTGCAACATGGCTATGCGGTGACCAAGGGCAAACGGAGCCATAGCTCAGCGCATACACTGCGCTATTTTTGCCAGCAGTGTCTTGAATTTGGCTGGCTGTTGAAGCTGGCACAGTGGGGAGAGGTGAACTACTGATGTCCTGGAGGGAGCAGTGGGGCATGAGCGACTTGTGATTTGCCCTCGGGGGCTGATTCACCAGTGCAGGATTCTTCAGGCAGTCAACGCTGCTAGGGTGTCTGTGGCTGCCGAGTTCACAGAACTTTGCACGAGGTTGTCTGCTCCGACTTCCACCAACTTTTCACCACGCACACCCTACCTATTTGCTTCCCATCCAGGCAAAGGGCTTCTCTGCATTTATGGCTAAAAGATGAAGGCATTATTGTCCTTTCATCATCGAGATGACACTTTTAATCCCCAGACTTGACAGACTTCCCCCACCCACCCCGATTTATAGCCCAGCTCAGCCTGGTAGCAGGAAGCAGGTAACAAAAAGCAGAAACAGGAATGGATTAAATCTGCGGTCCTTAAACTTTTTGCGTCAGTGGCACATTTGGGATTTTGAGTGTCATGGGTGCTCTCACAAAATGGACCCCATGGGGTGGGGTCTGTCCATCCATAAAATGGTTGCTGTGGTGGCCGTGGCCAGTCACAAAACACTCATTCCCCAGAAGGCAAAGTGATGAGGCTAATAGAAAAGTCACATGCCCCCAAACCAAGGCTGAGGTGGGGGGCTGAGCTTCTTTTGAGCCCAAATCAAGATGGCGCTGTAGCAGGGCCGGCCCTACCGTTAGGCAGAGTGAAGCAGTCGCCTCAGGTGACAGATGCTGGGAGGCGGCAGCAAGGTGTTGGAGGAGAGAGCTGCAGGGCCATATGGACAATGCTGTCTCAATGCCAGCGTCAAAGGAAAATTCAGCTGCCAGTCTAGTTGGCTTTTGTACATGGAATGGGAGAGGGGGCGCTATCTTGTCCTTAGCCCAGGTAGCAAAATGTCTTGGGCCAGCCCTGCGCATTAGGGCAGCACTTCGCTTTGCAGCATGCCAGCCTCCCCGTTGAAAATAATTAATTTTTAAAAGCCTGAAGAACTAGGATTAAAATTAGGAGAGGCAGGGAGCCTTGTGGACCCCAAGAGAGGTGTCCGCAGACACCGTGTTGGAGACCCAGGCATCAACTGAGCAGAACATTTCTTCAGAATTACTGGCTTGAGCCCTCAAAGGCTTCCTAAAAGTGCTCAGGCTTGAGAGACTGGTGGGTCTCCAGCAGGAGGGTTCTAGAATGGTAGGGGACGGACCCAGACACAATTCTGTTTGTGCCCTTGCAAGTAGACAAGGGACTCCTCACTGATCTCAGAAATTGAGTTGTGGCAGGTGGGAGCAGTAGTGCCACTAGGTAATCTTAGACCCTGGATTTAATGGGACCAGGATACCTGAGAGAGTGCCTTCTCCCTTCCTAACCTGCCCGGTCACTGTGGTCATGGGAGGGCTTGCTCCTGGTGGCTCCACATGGACCTATGGCCCGACTGGAGTCCACCAGAAGAAGAGCCTTCAGTGTGGTGATCCCTTCTGTCTGGAACTCCCTGCCCCTGGAGGTCAGGCAGGGACCAACACTGTGTTGTTTCCAGCGCCTCCTGAAAACAGCTCTATTCTAAGAAGCTTTCCTTGATTGACTAGTCATGGTTTCTATTGGCATTCTGTTTTTTAAAAAACATGATTTTAAGGTGGTGTTTTAATCTTTTTATTATTTTACTGTTTTATCTATTGTGTTCATCGCTCCGAATCTGATTTAGATGTGCAGCGGTATACAAATACTGTAAATAAATAAATAAATAAATGGTGTTATTTCCCCACCACCACCACAAGACCATTAAATCCAGAGTGTACTGGCACCACTGTCTCCATGTGTCACAGTAACCAGGAGGAAATGGCTATTTTGCATCCTGGGTCTGGGGAGAACTCAGAAGATAGAGGCAACGGGGAAGTGCTAGGCTTCTCTTTCACTTCTTGCTTCCTCCATCATTTATTCCAAACATGTCAAGCCCTTTTTTTAGGTTCCTTCCTGCTCAGGCAGTCTCACAAACAACCACCAAGGGCCTCTATCCATTACTGTTCCTGTTTCATTAGGAGGGGAACTGAGAGGCTTTCCACACAAGGCATTTATCGTGCGCTCATCATTGCCTACTCACAGGTGTTTAGATGACAGCATAACCCTCCAGTCTCACTTCTGCATCTAATCGGCACTGAAAATGCCACATTTAATTGTGAAAGCAAAAGAAAGTGCAATTTCCACATGTGTATTTGCATTATTCCACTATGCCACAGTGCCACCTAGAGGTTATGTAGCAGAAAAGCAGGAGAGGAAACACTCTTTGTGAAGTTCTCGGATCTCAGTTCTGCAATTAATCTGAAAGTAGATACAGCGGATTAACAGCCTCGTGTAGAAAAACTCTAAAGCAGGCTTGAATACCGGAAGGGAACTCCATGAACTAGTACTAGGGGCTCAAGGCATTGCTCTGAAAAGGGGCCGTCCAAAGACTGCTTCCTTCTCTGGCTTAGGCAGAAGTCAGATATGTTGTCTCTTGAGCCCTGAGCATGGCATCCAAGCATCACATCGGCACTGCTAGGTAATTTTAGACCCTGGATTTATGGGCCGGAGTTTATCGATGGCTGTGAGCATTACTTTAGTCATGAAGCTCACAATGAACATTTCTCTTTCTCTCCCCTCCAACTGCCATTCCATGCTTCACAGTTGCATCTACACTCCCAGTGTCTTAGCACAAAATAGAAAGAGATACTCTGAGCATGTGCAGTTTTGCATTTTAAACTCACTTGAATCATAGCATCATCCTGACCACACAGGCATAAAAGGGAGTTTGCTTCTGCTGCCCTGATGCTAAACATGGGAAGAAACTCTGTTTGGTGCAGAAAAGGATAATATATTTTAAAAGTAAAAAATGAACATCTGTAACCATGTAGATACCCCCTAACAATAAAATGTTACTAACAATTAGAGGAAAGGATTCTGCAATGACCAGAGGCAGCCATGGTAGAACCTGGCCCTAGTGCTGATAGGGGTCATTTGGGGATCCCCAGTTGCAACCCCAAGTTCAACCCTATTTGCACCACCATCACAAAGGGAAATCTGGTTTCCAACCCAATCATCCGTTTCGCTATGAAGTCTTCAGTCAGTTGGGATTGCCTGTGTGATTGATCAAGAAAGAAACAATGAATAGATGTTTTCACATTAAGTGTTTTGGGGGAGCACGGCAAATATTTCTACCTTTTCCAAGTAAATTATTTTAGGCCCCCGCAATTTAAATCAGAGAATATTCCGTGTTGCCCTATGCAGACCCTGAACTTAAAAAACAACAGTCTACATTCCTGATCATGTGCACTTTTGCATATGAAGCTCACTTAAATCATAGCGCCATCATGACTACACAGGAATAATGTAGATTTTGCTTCTGCTGAGGGCATTTCCTGACTGATGAGTAAATGCCAGCCACTGTTGTATTGATCTTTTTTGATGGTAACGTCTTGTGTTTTTAACTGATCGGATGCCACTCCGACATCTCTCGACGTGGAGTGCCTTAATAAATTCCGTACTAAATAAATAACTGAAATAAATGAGTAGGCCTGGTTGTAAGCAACCAGGAGAAAGGAGACCCTGTGGCAGGAGAAAAGCAGGATGGTTGCACAGCTCATGAGGGACAAGTTTGAGAATGTTGAGACTTCGCAGGGATGTGGGCGACAATACGAGCGGGGACCAGCAGCACACCCACTGTCAAACTTCAGGGGACAGCTGTGTCCCAGCAACTAGGGTGAAGTTGCGGTTTTTCTTTTCCACAGAAGGGACGATGCAATGTTTGTATGACACAAGGAGAGCGCGTGCTTGTGCAAGCATTTTTAGTGCCACTCGGACCTTCGTGGGTCGTTGGTGCAGATTCTCAGAAGGTACCAGAAACCGGTCCTCCAGAGAAATGTGTAACTTCCCCTCCTAGGGACAGGGTGCCTGGCTTCCCTTTGCTTCCTCAGTGATTCAGGGACTTCCTCAAAAGAAATGTCGCCGGGTTTTCACTGGCATATATTTTGCAATTGTGCCCGGTTGGGCCTCAGCCACGCTCAGAGTCAGGCTGCGACATGGGGGTCCACTTCTGACACCATCAGACCAAGGTGCAGTGAGACAGACAAGGCAGTGAAAGACAGCACGGAAGTCTTCTCCAACCTGGTTCCCTCCGAATGTGTGGGACTGCAACTCCCAGCATGCCCCAACCACCAATTTGGAGTGAGTCCAAAGCACACAGGCAAGGAGGGAAAGCAGAGGGAAGCGAGCCCATTCAGCCACTTCTCCGGAGAAGGAGTTGCTCGGCCAAGGGACCCGACCCAATGGCAGGACGTTTTTAGAGGCTGGTGGGGTCAGACAAGAGGATTCAGGCCGGTGCTGGTGCTTAGATGGCACCTTTGTGCTGTTAGCTGACCAGGCTTGGAGGGGAGGCAGAGTGCTTGCTGATCCTGCAGAGCAATCAGGGACGCTTTGGTTAGGGCTGTGTCAAGGGTCAGCATGGCTGGGCAGCTGCCGAGGGCCCACACCTCAATAGGGTCCCACTGACCAGAGCCCCCTGGAGGTGCTCCTCCCTTCCCCACTGCAACCTGCTTCTTCACATGCTTCTCGCTCTGGCCCAGACAGAGGAGCCGACCCAACGTCAGGACTATTATCGGGGCTGGTGGAATCAGACGAGAGGATTCAGGCTGGTGGTGGCGCTTAGTGGCCCCCTTGTGCTGTTAGACAACCAGGTTTGAAGGGGAGCAGAATGCTTGCTGATGCTGCAGAGCTATCGGGGACACTTTGCTCAGGGCCGCGTCAAGGGGAGGCATGGTGGGGCCCCTGCCAAGGGCCCACCCTCAGCAGGGGCCCACTGGCAAGAGCTCCCTGGAGTTGCTCCTCCCCTTCCCCATTGCAACTTGCTTGTTGTTCTGCCTCTCGCTCCAGCCCAGACAGCGGTGGTGGTGGTGAGAAGGAGGAGCAGGAGACAGCTCTGCCAACTTGCTCCCTGGCTGTCAAGGAAGCAAGTGGGAGCCATGACGGGAAAGAGGGGGAGGAACAAAAGCAGCTGGTGACTGGCGGTGAGAAAGTGGAGTCACTGAGAGAGGGCCCCCCGTTGAGGGTGTCTTGAGCAAGCGTCCTTCAGGACCCGGAGCCAGCAGTGGCTCTCCTGGTATTTGTTCATGCCGGTGGCCCATCTCAAGTTCTGCCAGCATAACGGGGCTTCTGCCAAACTCAAAAGCCCCTTGGCTGGAGGATCTCAACTACAGGATTGCCCCTACATGTCTGTAAAATAAATGCTGCGGCCCTTTGCAAAGCCTGTGTTGGTGGTCACCCGATTATCCTGGCGTTTCCGACTTCATGAACACCTGTTGTGGGACAAGAGACCACGCTCATGATTCAAGCTAGATGGAATCTCGAAAACCTCGTGCTCTCATTTTGCAGAAAGTTTCTAGGCCTCATAATGAAGGAGAGAAGATTGAAGGTGTGTTTCTGCTAAACCATAAAAAGCAGGTGGTTGGCTGGTCAGCCTTTCCCATCTTGCACGGCTGCCTTCCTCTATTTGGGTTGTATCTCATGTTAGCCATACTTAGAGCAGACCCATTGGAATTAATGGGACTTAAGTTAGACTAACTTTGGATATGACCCTTTGCTTCCTTCCTCCCAACAGGCATCAATCAACCTGCCCCCCTTCTCAGTTACCACCCTGCTTCTATAGCATCTTCTTCCACTGGTCTTCCAGTTGATGGCTGCCGTTCCTGCTGCCTTATCCAGCCCTTCTAGAAGAGTGGCAGAGGCCAGACACAGCTTAGCTCCCTCTGCCATGTCTGAGCTGGACGACGACGACGAAACATGCTGGAATAATCTGGAGAACTTCCGAGTCAAGCTGATTTCGGTGGTTGACCCTTCCAGGATCATGCCGTACCTCCGGCAGTGTAAAGTCATAAACCACGATGACGAGGAACAAATACTCAATGACCCCAGTCTGGTGATCAGGAAAAGAAAAACAGGTATTTTTATTTGTTTTTTATTTAAAGTCTTTTAAATCCTGCCCCTCAGCCAAAGAGGCTTACCTGCAGTCAGAAAAACAAGGCAGTCCCAACCCGCAGGCTTACATCTAAAAAGACATGACACGCAAGGAAAAATCGTTGGGGAGGGAAGAGGGAAAAAAATGAAGAAGTCTTTCTGCCTGGCTCTTTTAGTATGTTGATGTTGTGGTTGTGGTTTTCTGTGTGTTTGTGTACGTACACACACACATACACACACACACACGTGTGTGTGTGGGTGTGTATGCTCAAATCTCAGGCACATTCTGTCGGTTATCTCAACAGCAGCTTTGCAAGTGATGCCAACATGGGAGATTTCTGGAGACGCCATTTTCAAAGGCTGTTTTGCCATAACCATGAGGTCTGGGAACTTGCTTCTCAGCTCTTCACCAAATACCAAATTCCGAGCATGTAGAATGGTATAAGACAGCCATCCCCCACCTGACACACACACACCCCGACACCCGTGGATTAAATGTACAAAGGATTGTACTGTTAGTGTTGGCAAAAGTATTCAGCATTCTGAGATGGCAAAACTGTGTGTGCCTGTCTGCCTGCCTTCTTGGCATGGTGCCTCCCTCTGTACGCCCTCACTAACCACGGCCCTCACTGACCTCAGCCCCTTGCTGCTGCTTTCTGATATTTTGTGCTAAATGCCTCTTTGTTCTGCAACTGCAGGGGTCCTCCTGGATATTCTCCAAAGGACAGGCCAGAAAGGTTTTGTGGCATTCCTCGAGAGCCTGGAGTTGTACTACCCTCAGCTTTACAAGAAAATAACGGGCAAAGATCCCACCAGGGTCTTCTCTATGATTATAGGTAATATATCAATCTGACAGATTTTGACAAACCTCCATTGAAGTCCCCTCTCTTCAGAGGTTCTAACTAAGAGACTGGTTTGCAGCTCCCTGCCTTATCCAGAGTCGTACGCTGTCTCCTCTAGGCATAATTTCTGATTTAATATATTTATTCATTTAAAGTAAGTTTGTCCTGCTCTTCAGCCAGACAAGGCTCCTGGAATGGCTTGCATATAAACAGTAAAACAAAACAGTCCCTGCCTGCAAGCTTACAATCTAAAAGGACATAACACACAAGGAAAAACAGATGAGGAGGGCAAAGGAAAAAAGCTAAGTCCTTCAGCAGGGCTGTGGAATGGCCCTGTTCCCCCCCCCCCCCAATCTCTATGTTGGAATGGCTGCTGGTAGTGACAGATAATGATAGTAATGTATTCTTTATATGCCACTTTTCTGCTGTTGTACCCAGAGTGGTTTTCAATATAAGGATAAAAACAGTACCACATCACCATAAAAAGTAAATGAGGATAGATGGTTAAAACATATAAAAGACACAAGGGAAGATCAACCATGCTGAGGGGGAAAGATGTTAGACATTTGAAACCTAAAGCAGCAGGGCTAAAAGATGTTAGACATTATAAGCCCATTGGAACAGAAGTGTCCAATATCTGGCAGGGAACCTGATGGATTTGGATGAGGAGGGCATTCCAGAGCTGTGGCACCAGTGCAAAAAAGACTGTGCTGTCTCTCCTGCTCATCCAGCAGATATTCTGAGATGGCGCTGAGAGTGAGGCCTCTGCAGCTGATCTTCATTCCTGTTTCAGTTCTATATGGGAACAATGTCGGAGCCCCTAAAGCCAATCTGGCTGTTCAGGGTTCGCAGATATCCACACCCCTTTCCCCTGGCCCCACCCCCTTTTCCCAACCACTCCTTCCCCTTAGAAACTCTCCTCTTCCTCCTCCTTCACCATCTTCTTCACCTCCTTCATTTCCTTCTTCATCTTCACCACCTTCTTCCTCCTCACATTCTTCTTCACCTTCACCACCACCTCCTCCTTCTCCTTAGAAACTCTTCTCCTTCTTCTCCCTGTTCTTCTTCACCTTCTTTTTGTTCACCTTCACCACCTTCTTCCTCTTCCTCCTCCTCCTCACATTCTTCTCCTCTACATTCTCCTGTCCTCCTCCTCCTTCTCCGCACTTCCTCCTCCTCCTCCTTCACCCTCTTGCCCACACGTTTTTCTCTGCCCCGCAGATACGGCCGGGGAGTCCAGCCTGACAGAACTGCTGATGAGTGAGATCTCGAAGCTCCAGGGCACCATCCGCGAAGAGAGGCAGAAGGTCCAGGAGCTGAACCTGCTGCTCAGCACCAAGGAGGACCTTATCAAGGAGATGCGGGTGAGGGACAATGTCCTGCGCAAATACCAGGAGAGGGCACATAAGATGAAGGACGAGAGGGACAACCTCAACAAGGAGCTGAAGCACTGCAAAGACGAGAACTACGAGCTGGCCATGAGCTACGCCAAGCAGAGCGAGGAGAAGAACGTAGCCCTGATGAAGAATCGGGACCTGCAGCTGGAGGTGGGCCTCTTCGCCCCTTGTTGTGAGCAGAGAAGAGCAGAGGGATCATAGCAATGGGAGTGCAGTTGGAGAGGGAGAGAGAGGAAGACCCAGTTCTTCAGTGAGGCCTCTGCTGCTCTGGCTGCCTTCACCTTCCATCTCTGACTGCGTCTCGACCACAAACCAGAGAGGAAATATATAGAACAGGGATGGGGAACTCTTTCAGCCCGAGGGCCAAATTCACTTTTGGAGACACTCTCGGGGGCTGCATTCCAGGGATGGGCGGGGCCAAAGGCAAAAGGGACAGGGCCAAATACTTTAAAAATGCCGGTATCTTTTAGCTCAAAGCTCTTCCCAGCAGTAACTCTGCCTTCGGAGAGGCATCTCAACCTTTTAGAATGGGGAAAAACTGCACAAAAGCCGGGAAGCCACCAAACGACTGGTGGCCAGGGGAGAAGGGGGTGGGGCCATGGGAAGGGGCATGGCCATCAAGATCTGGAAGGCTGGACTGGGATCCCAGGTGGGGTGGATTTGACCCTCAGGCTTGAAATCCCCCCCCCCCCCGGTATAAATATTCCACTTCAGATTCGGAGACCCCAGGATACAATTTGCAAATCCAGGACTAAAGATATGAAGGCTTGGAAACTACCACCACCCCTGGAAAAAGCCCCTATTCTTTTCCTAAATTTCCCCAAAAATTCCTTGGAGGAAAACAGAGTCCTCCTATTTTCCCTGAGTTTTTCCAGAACCTCACAACTCTACCAAGCAAGTACACCTGCCATAAGAATTCTTTGCATGCCGATAGCACTTTAGAGTGTTCAGAATGATTCCCATACATTATCCCTGTAATCCTGAAAATCAGCCTAGTAAGCATCACTACTGAGACCTGAGGCCTAACTGAGTACAGACAGCGATGATTGCCTTACCAATTCCCATTCGCAAAACCCTCGAGGGTGTTTTGCGAACGGCAACTGTTGCATTTCAGGTTTAGGTCCAGCATGCGTATATACATCAGCCAATTAGAGATTAACTCTTCACGCATCAGATGAAGTGGGTTAGTGTCCTCAAAAGCTCATGCCAGAATGAATTTGTGAGTCTTTAAGGTTGCAATTCTATGCATATTTAGATAGAAAAAAAAGTTCTACAACTTCCAGCATTCCCCAAGCTGGCTGGGGAATGCTGGGAGTTGTAAGACTTTTTCTCTGTCTAAACACGCATGGGATTGTGCCCTAAGTTACCACAAGACTCTTTGCTGGTTTTGCTGCAACAGACTAACACAAAGGGTACAAACCCCTCTGGAATAACTTCTGCAGTTTCCCAACGGTTAGCTATTACCCTGCATAGTTCCGGCTCTGAGTTTTAGAGGGCCATTGGGCAGGACACCCTCCATGGCCCTCCTCCCTCTGTGAGTCCACCTTCTCGCCACCATGGTCACCAGCTGCAATTGCCCCTTGTCCTCTTTCTCCTCATTGCTCCTGCTTGCTGGTTCGGCAGGCAGAGAGCCATGGAGCAAGGAGGCCACGGCATCTCCTGCTCCTCCTCCTCACCACCTTCGTTGTCTGGGCCAGAGCGAGAGGCTGGGGAAGAAGCCGGTTGCAACGGGGAAGAGGAGGAGCAAGTCCAGGGGCCTCTGGTCAGTGGACTCCTGCCGGGGTGTGGGCCCTCGGCAGGTGCCCAGCCATGCCAACCCTTGACTCCAGCCCTGACCCTGCAAGCTGCCATCAGCATGGACATAATTCCTTCGATGTCACCTTTGCAGTTTGCTTTCGCCATGCTTTATGATTGTCCCCATTTCTCTCCCCTCCGTGCGTTTTGTTTCTTGGGGTGTGTGTGGTTCCCTTCCTGCCCTGCAGATCGACTCGCTGAAGCATAGCTTGATGAAAGCTGAGGATAACTGCAAGCTGGAGCGGAAGCACACGCTGAAACTGAAGTACGCCATTGAGCAGCGGCCCAGCCATGAGGTGGTGTGGGAGATCCAGCGGGAGAAAGACCTGCTCTTGGCCAAGAATAAGGAGCTGGAAAGCACACTGCAGGTTCTTTGGGCCAGGGGAAACCTCTGGGAGAATTGCAGCTCATTCAGGAGATGGTTCTTCTGTTGTCCTTTCAGTTCAGCAAAGTGTTTCAGAATCCAGCCACCCTCTCCACCCCATGAATCTAAACAACAAGCCAGTGAGGCAGGCCAGTATTATTCCCACAGTCAAGAGCAGGGAGGTGAAGTTGAGAGCTGGAGTGCTTGTCCAAGACCCAGCAAAGGAAAGGATGGACTGGAGCCAGAATTTGAAGACTTCCTGTATTTGTTTTTAAAAAGTGGGTTTCTAGTCCCTGTGGTTTTCGAGAAAAGCCTATAAATATGGGGGGGGGGGCAGTGTACAGCAGTGGATAGAAGAGCCACTAGAATGATCAAGGGGCTGGAGCAACTCCCCTATGAGGGAAGGTTACAACAGCTGGGACTGTTTAGCTTAGGAAAAAAGTGAGTAAAGGGAGACATGACAGAAGTGTACAAAATTATGCCTGGTGTGGAGAAAGTGGATAGGGAGACATTTTTCTCCCTGTCTCATAATACCAGAACCCAATGGGGTCATCCCATTAAGCTGAATGGTAGGAGATTCAGGACAGATAAAGGAAAGTATTTCTTCACACAGCGCAGACATAAACTATGGGACTCACTTCCACAAGATGTAGTGATGGCCACCCATTTGGATGGCTTTAAAAGCAGGTTAGACAAATTCCTGGAGGAGAAGGCTATCGCTGGCTACTAGTCCTGGTGGCTCTATGCTACCTCCAGTACCAGAGGCAATGTGCCTGTGTACACCAGTTGCTGGGGAACGTGGGCAGGAGGGTGCTGTTGCACTCGTGCCCGGCTTGTGGGTTTCCTGTGGGCAGCTGGCTGGCCCCTGTGTGAACAGAACGCTAGACTAGATGGACTCTTGGTCTGATGCAGCAGGGCTGTGCTCATGTTCCTACATTCTTAGTGTCCGCTTAAAGGTAAAAAAAAAAGGGGAAGGGGTGTGTGAGTGAAAATTCTATGACCAGACAACGAGGTATCCACTAAAGCGCTCCTTAAACTGAATTAGGAGAACCAAGAATCAGGACGCATCTTTGCGCAAAGTGACCGCCAGAACTTGGGTGCGTTTTCTCCTGCCAGTTGTGGGGCAATAAGGTGATGGCCACATCAGGTCAGCAGAGGTGGGGGAGGGGAGAGCAGCGCCCCCCGCCGCCCCCCCCCGTCTACAGCCCCCTGCGAGGGCACAGAGGGAAGTGACACCATGATCCCAAAGGCAGGGGGAAGGAGGGAGTCAATATGGAAGCGTGGGACAGAAGGAAGGGGATGCCACACCAGAGCTGTGAAGAAAGGGGAAACGCTTCGCCCAGAAAGAGGATGCAAATTTGCATGCGCTGAACTCAGTGGAGGCTGGTGGCGCCGATGTCAGCGGGGCGGCGAATCCCCTCTGGGTTTCAGGCAGAACCAATCAGAAATCTGAAGGAGCTCTCCAAGGCGCGAAGCACCCTTAGAGTTCTGACAGGTTCTGACTGAAAGCAGGAGCAGATTCGCCGCCCTCGACTGGCTCAACTACGTGTACAGATGCAAATGTAGAAATAATGATTAGAACTCTAATAGAAGTATGGAACTCCTCTCCACAGTGTGGGAGATCCTGCCCGGGTGACGTGTGTGCCTGCCTCTTGAGCCTGCTAACTGCGGATGGGCAACAGTTCTGATGATTCCTTATCTTTAAACAGAATGAGGAACCTAGGAAGCTGTTGTGTACAGAGTCAGAGCCGGGGTCCATCCAGCCCAGTATTGTCGCCACTGATTGGCAGCAGCGGCTCTCCAGGCTTTCAGGCAGGGTTCTGTCCTAGCCCATACTGGACATGCTTTCAGGTATTGAGCCTAGGACCTCCTGCATGCAAAGCAGGGGCCGTGCCAGTGAGCTACAGAGCTTTCCCTTTAAAAATCAAAGTAAGATTCCAGTCCTCATGGTTCTGAATACATGACTGATTTAAATAGGAACATAGGAAGTTGCTGTATGCAGAATCAGACCCTGGATCCAGCTACCCGGTATTGTTGACACTGACTGGCAGCAACTTTCTGGGGTTTTAGGGAGGATTCTTTCCTAGCCCTACCTAGCTGCTCGGGATCAAACCTGGGACCTTCTGCATGCCAAGCAGGGCTCTACCACTCCACTACAGTCCCTGCCTTCAAGGGACAGCCCTTCAAATAGAGAACACCTTCAAATTAATCTAGAGCTAGTGTGGTGCAATGGTTAGAGTTTGGACTGGGACTCGGGAGACCTGGGTTCGAATCCCCAAACACCCATGCAACTCACTGAGTACCTCTGGGCCAGTCCCTGACTCTCAGACTCACCTACCTCACAGGGCTGCTGTGAGGATAAATTGGAGAGGAGGAGGAGCATGTGAGCTGCCTTGGGCTCCATGAAGGAAGAAAGTGGGATATGAATGTAATAATAATAATACGAACACTACTACTAATCAATAAATAGATGGCCTTTCAGCAGTCCTTCAAATAGAGGACTGTCCTCGTAAAAGAGGACACGTGGCCACCTAGAACAGGGGTTCGCTCTGCCCCTTTCACCTTCTTTCCCCGGCCCCTCGTAGGTCACCAAGAAAGACGGCTCTGAGAGGGACAGCGTCTCCATCCAGGCTCTCGAGGCAGAGCGGAGGCGGATGCTGGGCGAGCACCAGGACCTGGTCAACGCCATCTATGACGTGCGCCAAGTGCTGCGTCAAGTGGAGGACACGCGGGACAAAGTAAGCCACCGGGGGGGCTGTCATGTCACTCGGGGCTGTGAAGCAGGCCTTGTCAGACCTTGGAGTGGCACTAACTATCCTGGGGGGAGAGAAGAGGGGCACTGAATTTGGACTGCGACCGAGGACGTGGGGTGACCTTGGCAGCAGCGGTGTGGTCAGTCATGAAATGCAGGTGCTCATCGCGCTGGTCCCCGTAGCCACGACCCTGAGGAGAGTCCAAACATTCCTGCCATGTTGGTCCAGATCAAGACATCAGTTCCAGCACATTTCGTCTCCACCAAGAGCAAGCCTTTGGTGGAGCAAATGGGTCTTAATTACCCATTCAAGACCAAGCCATTCTGCATTTCAACAGGGAAAAATATATTGCTGCTGGGGAAATTAATTTCCAGCCAGCTGCTTTGAGGATTGCAGCTAAGCTCAGAGGGAACAGGGGAGTCTCAGCGGGGCGGCCTAGAACGTCAGCATCCCTGCTAATACGAAAAGTCCTGGAGTTTGGTGCCCTACATCACTTTATCTTGGACACAGATACAACATGGGAGATAGCCGTGGGCAATAGCACGCTCTTCTCCCTGTGCCAAAAATCCCCCCCTCCTAGGTGGGAAAAACTGTCCCGCCATGGCTAAAGCCGTGGCCTGCATACACTCCTCAAGTCCATCTGTGCTTCTTTTGGCAGCTTGTAGAAGAGAAGGAGTTGTTGGAGCTGAGCTGTACATCTCTGCAGAATGATAACCAAATCTACCAGGATCGCATTGAGGCCATCCTGAAACAGATGGAAGAGGTGGCCGCCGAAAGAGATCAGGTAGGGCTGGGGTCCCTACCTCTTTGGGTCAGTAGGCACATTTGGAATTTTGAGAGTGTCATGGTGCTTTCACAAAATGTCTGCCATGAGAGTGGGGCTTGCCCATTCATAAAATGGCTGCCGTGTCGGTCATGGCCGGTCGCAAAATGTCTCCATCACAACATCTGCTGTACTTTTCCTCATCCTACTCAGGGGTCCCCGACCATTTTGGGCCAGTGGGCACATTTTGAATGTTGAGGGAGTGTCATGGATGCTCTCACAAAATGGCTGCCAGAGTGGGCGTGGCCGGTCACAAAACACTCATTTCCTGCCACAGTAGGCAAACTGGCGAGACTGAAATAAAAAAGTCACTTGCCCAAGAGCCTAAGTCCAAGGCGGAGGAGGGGGTCTGAGCTCGAAAACTCAGAACCACTCTTTTAAACCCAAATAAAGATGGCACCGGAGGTGTCCCTTTGCTTGGCAGCACACCAGCCTCCTAGTTTGTTTGTCGTGGCTCCTACTCCTAGGCATGGCTCCTGGCATTCTTGGACCGATTGGAGAGCCTTTGGACTACCTCAGGGGAGGGGAACCCCTTTCAGCCCAAGAGCCAAATTCCATTTTAGAGAAGCTCTTGGGGGCCGCGTTCCAGTGATGGGCAGAGCCAAAGGCAGAAGAGGCGTGGCCAAAAACACCAGCCAATATTAGCTCAAAGCTCTTACTGCCACCAGTCAAGCCTTCAGAGAGGCATCTCAACCTTCTAGCATGGTGAAAGAAATGCGCAAAGGATTGGTGCTCAGCGGAAGGGAGTGTGGCCAGGAAAGGGGGACGAGACCATTGGAAGAACCCAGGAGGGCTGGATTTGGCCCACATCCTGGGCTAGCTGCTGAGAAGCTTTTGTTTTTCACGAGTATTTTTTGTTCCCTCTTTCTCCCTCTCCCTCCGCTAGGCCCTCCTGACTCAAGAGGGGTTCCACAGGCAGTACTCCAAGAGCCTGATGGACAAGGATCTCTACCGGAAGCAGATCAGAGAACTCGGGGAGCGGTGTGATGAGCTGCAGCTGCAGCTGTTCAAGAAAGAGGGGCAGCTGCTTGGCACCGAAGCCAAGCTGAAGAGGCTGCGCCTCTATCCTTCCACCTTGGTGGGTCCTCGATCAAGCGGCAGGGGCTGCCTCCGATCGGTTTGTGTGCCTGTTCTTTTCTGTCATATGAAGATGGCTCTAAAAGGGTCCGTGTTGGCCGTGAGTCCAGGGCCTTCCCTCTCGTCCTCAACATCCTGCAGTTGAAGCTCTTGAAGCTGTAATTAAAAAACACATCTGGATGGGGCGTTGAACCTCTTTCAGCCAAATTCCATTTCAGGGAAGCTCTCGGGGGCTGCATTCCAGGGGTGGGCAGGGCTGAAGGAAAAAGAGGCGAGGCCAAAAATACATAAAATACCAGCCTGTTGTAGCTTACAGCTCTTACTTCAACTCAGCATTGGGAGAGGCATTTCAATTTTTTAGAATGGTGGAAAGAACTGCACAAATGCCGGCAAAGAACCAAACCATTGATGCTTGGGGGAAGGGAGTGAAGTTAAGGGAAGAGGGCATGGCTATCTGGGGAACCCAAGGAGGCCTGGATTTGGCCCCTGGGCCTGAGTTTCCCCAGCCTGCCCTACACCATCTTGGTCCTCAGTGTTTTAGGAAATGTGCTGTATTTAAGTGTATTCTTGTTCATTGAACCAGTGCTGGGGGTGCTTTTTATTGAATGCATGTGACTTTACCTTTGCTGTCACTGTCATTCATGCCTTAGTAACTGGGGCGGGGGCGGGGGGCAGGATTGACTACTGCAGTGAGCTGAATGTGGGGCTGCCCTGTATAGAAATGTCCGGTGGTTCAGCCTGCAGCCTTTGTGGAGCAGAAGGGGTGCTGAGGTTCAGTCTAAGTATCGCTCCCTTCCCTGCCTACTCACTGGATTCTGATCTTAGGCAGTGCTTTCTCTGAGCACTTGGGCCCAGGTGCATAACTTTATTTTTTCCAGCACATTGTCACTTCCTAACTGCTTTCCAATGAACTTCTTCCAATTCCAGACTTCGGACCCTGAAGAAACTTCATCCAGAAGCTCCCAAGAAGTGAGTTGTGTTTCATTAACATCCCACGGCTAACACCATTTTCCCTTAACATAAAGCCCTTTTAGGCTTTAGTTGAGAGGAAAGGTCGCCATGCTGCAGTCAGCAAGAGGCCCTCTCACCGTCTTTCTGTCTCGGCGCTTCCTATTTCTTTACTGAGTCTCTCTGTTTCTTTACTCATGATACAAGTTGTGTGTAACATGTCTGGTGCATCTATGGATCTTGCTCCTTTTGTCTGCCTTGGTTGGAACAGAGGGGCAGTGGTGACCTTCTGCTTTCTTTTCAACTCTAGAATTCGATGATGATTATGATGTTGAAATACAGCGAAATGAATATACATAGCACTTTACAACATTAGTAGAAAGGACAAATCCCTGCCCCCAGAACTTACAATCAAGCTTGATAGTGAAGAGAGAACAGAGAGGGAAGCGATGGGAGAGGCTGTGGCTCAGTAGTAGAGCCTCTGCTTTGCAGCCAGAAGGTCCCAGGTTAGATCCCCGGCATCTCTAGGGAGGGCTGGAAAAACTCCTGCCTGAAACCCTGGAGAGCCGTTGCTGCCAGTTAGTGTCAACAATACTGGGGTAGATGGTCTGAGGGCCTGACTCTGTATGAGGCAGCTTCCTGCCAGTTGAGTATTTTTTTAAGGTTGGACTGTGCATCTCAAATTACAGAGACATATTAAAAGAAAGACACAGAATGGCTATTGACAGACGTTGGTTCTTTCGGAAAGGCCGTAGTGACCTATGCAGGATCCATCCCATCCCAGTGCATCCCAGCTAGCAATACTTTTGTTTTGTTTAGCCATGTGTGGAAAGAGAAAAGGGATCCACCTTTGGTGCTCATATGAGGGCAGGGGGGCTTTCAAAACGGAAAGACCTGAATTAAATGTACGAATGCCAGCCCGGACTCCTGACAGTTTTAGCCAAATCATGTTGCCCCTCTCGTGGCTTTCTCAGTTTCATTCTGCACTGCTTTTACTGTTTTAATGTTTGCACTGTATGTTTTTAAATGTATTATTGTACATCGGCCAGAGACCTTTGGTTATTGGGCAGTTTAAAAGTACAGCAGATATATAAATAAATAAAAGCAATATTTAAGGAGGCTATCACAAAATCCATAAGGGGGAAGTTCAGTCTCCACCCCCATCCCCTGGTAAACTGAGCACTGATTCTCTTGCTGGTGTTAAGCTGGGGATAATCTTCAGTTCTGTGACTGCTAGAAAAAATGTGCGCAATATTGATTGTATCTGCAGAATTCCTATAGAAAACAGCTCTCTTTCCCCCCTCTCTGTTTCCTTCGTGGGAAATGAGAAAAACAATCAGTAACATTCATTCACAAAAAGGGGCTATTCTCTCTCCCGACCCTCTCTTTTTCTTGCATGAAGCTGACTCTCCTCGGAAATCTAGATGAAGATGTGAAAGGGGCTGAAAAAAGTAAGTTGTTTTATGGCGGCTGGTATTGTTTTCTCTCTCTGCTTAAGACAGGGGGCCAAATCTTGCTTGGGTGGGGGCCCAATCTGGCCCTCCAGAGTTCCCCAGAAGGCCCTGCCCCCTTCACCTGGCTCCATCCCTTTCCTCCAAACCACTGGTCAGTTTCCCAGCTTTTCTGCAGTTTTCCCCCAATCCAAAAGGTTGAAATGCCTCTCCTAAGGCCTAGTTACTGGCAAGGAGAGCTTCAAGTTCCAATATGCCAGTATTTTTGGCCCCACTCCTTCTGCCTTGGCCTCACCCCCTTTTGCTTTTGGCCCCACCCACCAATGGAATGTAGCCCCCGAGAGCTTCTCTGAAATGGCATTTGACCCTCGGGTGAAAGAGGTTCCGCACCCCTGACTCAGACTGCCCAGTGTCATATTTCTGAAACAGGTCTCAACCAAGCATTGCAATCTCAGGCTGCACAGAGGTCTGCATTTTGAAGCTTCACTGCCATTTGACCAAGGACATTCCTCCAGCGTGATCCAGGAATGGGCAATATGATGTTCCTATGTTACTTGGTCTTTTCAGGGCCAGGCACAGAAGACCTTTTATTCTCCCAGGCATTTTAAGAATTAATTTTGGTGCTTTTAGGTCATTTTATTGCTGCTAGTTTTACTTTGCTTTTATGTGCTGGAGTGTTTTTATTTTCTGCTGCTGGTTTTATCTGGGTTTTATGAAGTGTTGTTTTGATTCATTGTTTTATTGATATTTTATGTTTTTAATGCATCATACCCTACACAGAGAACTTGGGTTACTGGGGGGTTCAAAAGTGTAATTGAGTAATTGATTGATTGATTAATTAATGTGTGTGCCCACCTTGTTTTCACATGTACCAGAAATGATTGAATACACTTTGATTCACCATGGGGATAGTATTTTGGCTAGCAAGTAATAATTGGTCAATTAATTTGCATTTTGTTTATTGTTTCTCTCCATCCTTCTCAGAAGAATGCTCCGACATTCAAGACCAGCAGTTCAATTCTCTGGGAAATAGTCCTCTTCTTCAGTCACCACAGGTATTTGTTTGTTTATTTTACTCTTCTATAACCTACTCAGAAAAATACAATAAAAGAACAAGCTCATCGAAATATAAAAGATGACAAGCTTTGGGAGACTATTTTTGTATTTCTTTGGTGGTGGTGTTGTGTGTGTGTATGTGCGTGTGCGTATACAGTGGCAGCTGAAGGGCTGTGATTTCATTCAGGTTTTAGTTTCCACCAGCCAAAATGTTAGTGGTGCTATCCAAGGTGCTGAAATGTGCTATCCAGGGTGCCGAAACCTAGCCACAAAATAGGTTCAGCACCTTAGATAGCACCGTTAGAGTTTTGGCTGGTGGTAACTAAATTCCCTGAGTGGAGTCGGAGCCCCCCTGGACCGGGAACCACCAGCCGCCACTGTGTGTGTGTCTGTCTATCCCAACTGCTCAAATCTCAGGTACATTCTGTGGGTTGCCTCTGCAACAGCTTTGGGAACGAGGCCAAAATGGGCACCGCTTGCACATTCTCAGAGGCCTTTTTTGCCATAACCATGAGGTCTGGAAACTTGCTTCTCAGCTCCTCACCAAATACCAAGCATGTAGAATGGTACATAGCAGCCATCTCCCACCCAACACCCTCCAGATGGGTTGGACTACAAATCCCATCACCCCCAGCTAGCATGGGCTGTAATACAAACCAGCCACCTGTACCACTCCCAGATGTGGCTTCTTGAGCTCAGCTCTGGCCGGTCAGACTCTTGCCTGCCCGCTCTGTTCTCTTGCAATTTAGCCATGTCAGCTTGGGCTACACCCCACTGAAAGTCGTCAGGCCCTGGTTTTGCTTTGCTTTTCCAGGAAGGGGGCCTCCTCAATGGGGAGATAGTGGAGAAAGGCCGCCGGCGAATGAAGGACAGCTTTGAGCATTACCGGAGGTAACGCCCCGTGCCGATTTCCTGATGCAAATCCTTACCCCCAGCTGAGATGGGGGGAAACATACAGGCATATTATGGGCATGTGCCTATTGCTACTAAGGCGGGAGTGCAGAATGTTTGTCAATCCGAGGGCTGCATTCCACACTCAGGGGCCACATTTCACCAGTGGGCGGGGCCGAAGGCAAAAGTGGTGAGGCCAAAAATACTAGCATATTTTAGCTTAAAGCTTTTACTGCCAGTAACTCAGCCTTAGGAAGAGAGGCATTTCAGCCTTTTAGAATGGGGCGGGGGGGAACTGTGCAAAAGCCAGGAGGCTCTCAAACAATCAGTGGCTGAGGGAAAGGGGCTGCAGCTGAAAGAAGAGGGATTTGGATTGGGACCCCAAGTGGGCCAGAATTGTCCCCAGACATGAGAGTCCACATCCCTCTTTTAAGGGAAAACCTGGGAGCATGGTGGATTCTAATGATTTCTGAAAACTTTAAAGGGGTTGCTAGATTTTGCTAACCCAGGAGTTGTGCGTGATCATGTTGTGTGAAGCGTATTGCAGAGCTAGAAAAATGCCCTTCCCTTTTGGAGCTTGCACCTCAAACCTTCCTTAGTCCCCTTGGGAGAGGGAGACCCATGGAAGATGGGATGGGATGGGATAGGTACGGTCCTCACATCGTTACAATGACCACCAATTGGCTGGTGATAATGAATTAGACAGGTTTTATTGGCCCATGGTGATTGTGGACACCCCTTCCTCTAAAAACATACCTGGAACCTCCTTTGCAGAAAGAGGGCCCTTAGAAGAGTGCAGAAGGGCAAGTACCATGAAGTGGACTGGGAAAATACGTCGGGGAGTGACAACACGGACACCGAAGGCTCCTGACCGCATCCGCGACATTGGGGGGAAAGCGGCAGATTTTGGAGACCCTTTCTTGGAGACAACTTTCCACCAGTCAACCCAGCTTCCTGCTTCTCATTCCCAAGTAACGTGGAGGATACTCAGATGATCCATTGGACCGAGTAGCATTTAAAAGGCATCTCACCCGATGAAGAGATCTGGAGATCTCAAAATCTTGCACAGTTTTTGTGATTGTTAAAATAATAATAATAATAGGGTTGCAAACCTAGTACAGCCTAATTCTGCAGCCAGGAAATCAGAAGATGTTTACTTCTTGGGAGGACAGCAAGACAAATCTTGATAAAATAGTTAAGAGCAGAGACATCACACTGACAACAAAGGTCCGCATAGTTAAAGCAGTGGTATTCCCCGTAGTAACCTATGGCTGCGAGAGCTGGACCATAAGGAAGGCTGAGTGAAGGAAGATAGATGCTTTTAAACTGTGGTGCTGGAGGAAAATTCTGAGAGTGCCTTGGACTGCAAGAAGATCAAACCAGTCCATCCTCCAGGAAATAAAGCCAGACTGCTACTTTGGCCACATCATGAGAAGACAGGATACCCTGGAGAAGATGCTGCTGCTAGGGAAAGTGGAAGGCAAAAGGCAGAGGGGCCGACCAAGGGCAAGGTGGATGGATGATATTCTGGAGGTGACGGACTCGACCTTGGGGGAGCTGGGGGCGGCGACGGCTGACAGGAAGCTCTGGCATGGGCTGGTCCATGAAGTCACGAAGAGTCGGAAGCCACTGACCGAATAAACAACAACAACACAGCCTAATAGAGAAATTAGTAAATATAACAAAAGAGAGAGAGAGAGAGAGAGAGCGCGCATAATTTTCCTGTCAGACAGGACTGGCGCCAAGGGTAGGCAAGGGTAGGCCCAGGCACCTGCCAAGGGCCCACATCTCAGCAGGGGCACCCTGACAATAGCCTCTGATCTTGCTCCTCTTCTTCCCCATTGCAAACTGTTTGTTCACCTGCCTCTCACTCTGGCCCAGGCAACAGAGGTGGTGAGAAGGAGCAGCAGCAGATGCCAGGGCCTACTTGCTCACTCCGTCAACCAAACAAGTGGTAGCAATGAGGAGGAAGAGGAGGAGGAAGAGCAGGTGGTGAGAAGGTGGACTCCCCGAGGGAAGGAGCCCATTGAAGGTGCCTTGCCCAAGGTTCCCCAGAAATCTGGAGCTGGCACTCAATATATACAGCTGCTGTTCCTCACGCTGTTCAGACCTGACAGAACTGTAGAAGGCAGGGAATAAAGGCACGAGGCATATTCATTGCATCAGCAAAGATTGAGATTGATGATGGACTCGCACCAGGTGAGGGAAGGTGAGATCTGCACTTACTTGTTTCAAGGTGAGCAGGATCACCAATTGGGAATCCTAGAATATGTGACGCTGCGTCCCACCTCCCTCCGCACACAAAAGGCATGTTTATTTTTTCCTGCCAAGCTGGAAGAAGAGCAAACGCTCTTCTCTCTCTCACACTGCTGCGTGGAGGGAAGTCAGGTCCATATTGGGGGGCTACAACACGTCCAGATGTATTGGACTACATCTCCCAGTATCCCTGGTGTGTAATGGTTAGAGTGCTCCCAGAGGAGGCTTGTACTGTGCAATTTCCCTCTGCTTCATTCAAGGAATTTTATGAGGGAATTACGTTGACTTCCACATGTTCTCCCAGCTTTTCTTCTTCGCACTAAAAATCCATTTAGGAGGAAAAGAGGATAGCTGCACGATGCCTTTTGATGGGTAGCACTTAGTGCCCTCTTTCTGCACACAACCTTGAACCAGAGCTAGGGAAACCAGCGAAAGCAACGAAGACTCTTGTGGGACCTTGAAGACGGATACATTTATTCTAGAGTAAGCTTTTGTGGACACTCATCCACTTCATCAGAGTTTAGGGAAACCAGAGTTCAAATCCTCCCCTAAGCCATGAAACTCAGTGCCTTGGTAAGTCACCTTTCTCAGCCTAGCCTATCTCACAGGGTTGTTCTGAGGATAAAATGGCCCAAGTCCTCAATCAAAGAAGAGAGGATCACTGGGTGATCTTGGTCTAGCCACTGGCCAACCTTGCAGGCTTGTTGTGATGCTTAAAATGAGGGAGGCGCCACATAATCTACCTTGAGCTCCTTCGAGTTTGTTCATGGTTAATTCTTTGGTTTTAAATGCTTTCTTTGAGAAGGTGTGTGTGTGGGGGGGTTAAATGGAGACATTTGGTATTCTGTTTTTAAATGTTTTAATTGTAGACATTTTATATTTCAAACGTTTGCCTTGTAAACAGCATTGAGATGTCTGTCTAGATATAATCAAGCAGCCTGTAAAATTATCAAGATAAATAAATACAAATGTAATACTTAAAATAATAAAGGAGTGATAAATGCACCTGAACTGCAGCGGGTGACGTTTTGTAAAGGGGCGGCCGAAGCGCATGAAAAGGCCCGTGCAGGTGGGCAACCTGGAGCATATTTACTTGGGAGTAAACCCTCCCTGTCCAATGGGCTTTCTCTCAGATGAATGCACTGAGGGGCCCTCATCCAGAAAGTGCTAGAGACCCCTCCTCACTTTACATGGGGGTCAGGTTGCCATTTAAATCATGGGGTTTAAAGCTCAGGCTTTTTAAGTCTTTCGAAGTATTTTTTAATACTATGTTTTAGCATTTTATTATTTTACTCCCTGCAATGTGTGGTTCTACCTCTTACCCCTGACACTCAGGTGGGGATCCAATCAGGCTTAGAGTAGGTCTACTGAAATCAATAGGACTGAGAAGCTGTTCCTGCCAGGCCTGCTTGTCCCACTGATCTCATTGGGCCTACTCTAAGTGTAACCAAGTCTGGATCCCAACCCATAGTATTTGGTGCTGCGTGGGCACACTTATTAATTTTATATTGCTGATACTATTATTATTACTATTTATTTTATTTATTTATTACATTCTATACCTCCCAGTAGCCAAAGCTCTCTGGGTGGTTCACAGGAAGCTATACGTAGTTTTTATTTTTATTTTCCCAGGCATTTTTTTTTTTAGCATTTTAACATTTCAAGGTGTTTTTTTTTTTAGCTCTGCCGTCTTAAATCTGCTATTGCGTTTTAAATATCTGCACTGCCGCTAGCTAGTTTTACTCCGGCTGTATTTTTATTCCGTAGTTTTGATCTGTTATGTTTTATATTGTATCTTCCGTTGTATTTTCGTGGTTTTAATTTTGTGAACCGCCCAGAGACCTTTGGCTATTGGGTGGCATAAAAATGAAATAAAACACATAAATAAAATCTATTATTATTATTATTTAATGGATTATTTAATGTATTATATTCTATTAACTATTACACTCGTTTATTCGGAACCGCTATTCATTATTACATTTACTTTTGCATTTAATATTATTTATAATTAATATTTGTTATGTTTTAAACTGTAAAATGCCCAGAGGGATTTATTTTATGAGGCTTTTACTAAACCAGTAAATGAATTAAGGGCGCAAGCCTAGGCAGGTTTAGGTAGAGAAAAGGCCTGCGACTCCCAGCATGCCCCAGCCAGCCATGCTGGCTGGGGCATGCTGGGAGGCGCAGGCCTTTTCTCTACCTAAAGCTGCCTAGGCTTGCGCCCTGAAAGGAGGAAATCGAGCAGGCCGCAGCGAGGGGAGGAAGAGCAGGAGCGCCTTTCTCTGCCCTTAGTCAAGATGGCGGCCGCGGCCTGCTCCGTCCTTCCGAGGCGCCCCGGGGCCGCCGCGGCCGTCGGTGCGCTCCTCGGCCGGCGAGTGTCGCGGGGGCTCGGCGGCCCGCTGCGGCGCTTGGCTCCGGCGGCCTCGCCCCTTGCCGCGGCTCCCCAGCGACGGGGGCTGAGGCTGGGCCTCGGAGGCGCAGCGCGTCAGGCGGCGGCGGAGGAGCAGCAGCCGCCCGTGAAGGCCGCGGCGCACTACAGGCTGGTGTACACGTGTAAGGTGCGTGTTTGTGTGTACGGACTGATACGCGGTGGCGGGCGCGGGGAGAGGGTCCGAGGCCGAAGGCCAAGCCGGGAGCAGCGGCCCGTGAGGGGGGGAAGCCCACGCGGCCATCTTGGGGCCTGGCAAAGGAATCCGCGGCTTTTCTGCCACCTTCCCCAACCTGGCGCCGTCCAGATACGCTGGACTACAACTCCCAGAATCCCCCTGGCTGGCTGGAGGATGCTGGGAGTTGCCGTCGAACACATCTGGAAGGAACCAAGTTGGGGACGGCTGAAAGAAAAAAGGGGACAGGTCTCTGCCCTGAGGACCTTACAGTCGGGGCTGGGACCGGGAGGGAAATGATAAGACTCGGCCTTCCCCAACCTGGTGCCCTCTAGGGGTGTTGGACTACAACTTCCAGCATTCCCCAGACAGCTGGGAGTTGTAGTTCCACACCTCTGGAGCTGCCAGGCACTTTACTGGCTTATTTATTTAGGGTGCAGTGCTGGGCATATTTAGACAGAAAAAGGTCCCACAGCTCATGCTGTGAGCTGCAGGACTTTTTTCTGTCTAAACATGCATAGCGTTGCTCCATTACAGTATTCTACCCTGCTCCTCAGCCGAAAAAGCGGCTGACAAAGATGCATAATGAGACAGGTTTTGTCTGCAAGACACAACACAAAAGGAAAAGGGATTGGGAGGGAGGAGGAAAGAAAGCAGAACTCAGGCACCAGTTCTTAGTTTCTTAGCTCATACAATAACACTGCTGGTCTAAACCACGAAGCGATGAACTGGCTCCAAGGGAAAAGAGGTTTTCGTGGTGCGTCATCCAGACAACCACTTTTAAAGCCGATTGAGATGTTGTTGGGGTTCTTTTTTCAGGTGTGCGGGATGCGGTCAGCCAAAATGATTTCCAAGGTGGCCTACCATAATGGCGTAGTGATAGTGAAATGCTCAGGCTGCAAAAACCATCACATCATTGCAGATAATTTGGGCTGGTTCTCGGACTTGGCTGGCAAAAGGTGAGCAGGGAGGCCTGAGGGCTGGGGCTTCGGGGGGGGACGGGACTGCAGAGCCAGAATTTGACGCTGAGGACCCATTCAAAGCTCGCATTGCCGACTGTTTTTTCAAGCAAGTTCTTTCTGTGAGTCTTTAACAGATGCTGGACAGGCAGAAATTTAGCAGTGACAGCTGCATGCTAGAAAAGGCCTCACCTGCTTGACTTCTGCCTGCCAAGTGGCTGTTAGTGACACAAGGAGACCTGCCAGGAGACAAAAAGACAACCAACCACACCAGAATTTCCAGATGTTCAGGCTGCCTTCCTGCAACCTGGCTCCCTCTAGACAGGCGTCCAACCCATCAGGAGGGCTCCAGGTTGCAGGAAGCCAAAATTAGAGGAATACAACCTTCCCTCACCATTCCCTTTTAATGCACCCTCTTTGTTTGTGATGAAGGAACATTGAGGAAATCCTTGCAGCCAAAGGGGAGAAAGTGAGGCGAGTTGTTGGTGAAGATGCCGTGGAGCTCCTGCTTGATGACCCGGAACTGGTGGGACCCCCAAGCCAACACACAGAAGGGAGCGGAGAAAAAGAGCGCAAATGACCAGGGGTTGCCCTAGTCTGGGACTGAAGGGGAAAACAACACACTCTCCATTTGATTCCCTCTTACGTCAACTCAGACTTTTTTTTCCAAAGAAAGACTTTGTTGAGCTTTAGGTGAACGTGTCTGTTCTAACCTCCCAGCCTGTCATTTCCGAATGAATGCCTTTCACGTCCCGAAAGGACACGTCTAGCCATCGATGTGGTTTTATTTGTACTGTTTTAGGAAGGGTGGAGGGAACGTGGGTGAGGTATCAGACCTGAGGTCCTTCACCCCAGTGTGGTGTGTGTGTATCCTGGATCTAACAGTGTGTGTGTGTGTGTGTGTGTGTGTGCGCGCGCGCGCGCTGCAAGTTGTAGTCCAGCACATCTGGATGGTACCAAGTTGGGGAAGGCTGAGGGAGGGCCAACTTCCCCCAGGGCCAACTTCCCCCAGGGCCGCATCCAGTCCCCCTTCACCTTCAAGGCATAAAAGGCCACATATTAGGAGCAAGAATCTGGCTTGTGGAGGATCCTGGATGGAGGAAGTATATTGCGTCTCATTCTGAAATTTACAGGACATTGGAGTGTTGAGCCAACACATCCATTATTTTCATTCTGGAACGAGCTATTCAAATGCGGCAGCCCTTGAGAGGGAAAGCGAGGTCAGTAGCCAAGTCTGGCTCTGAATGTATGATGTATCTAGCAAGCGTTATGAGTCCCAAATGCTGGACTAGATGAACCCTTGGGGTTGGATCCAGATTTATACCGCATCAGCTGCTCTGGCAGTAGACTTCCTTGCCCCCTGAGGATGCTACACAGAGTGCCAGGAGCTGCTGCTGAATGGGGTGCGCTGTGGGGCGGGGGAGAGGGGAGGAACCCCTCAAAATCGGGCAGAGGGACTTTCTGTGAGCAGACCCCTTCCTCTCGAGGAAGGCAGATCCTGAAGTCCTCCCTTGGTCTGCTCCAGCATCGCTCCTCTTTGTGCGCGAGGGGGTTGCTGAACCTGCCTTGTTTGTGCCACCCGTTCATGTGCCCTGTTTCCACTTCCAGGGACTGCGCTAGCCATTCGGCTTGGGGGGTCTGGGAGAAGATGCTGGGTTTATACCACCCTCCTGTGATGTGTGGTTTCCCCACCACCACCACCAGCAGGTGGCAGTCGTGCAGCAAAAATGAAATGCGCGGGGTGGGGGGGCTGAGCTCAGTTGCCGTTCTCCCCACAAAACAAGCAAGCAACAGGGTGACCGTGGGCTTTCACCTGAGAAGCAAAGGATTTGTTCCTCTCAATGCACTATAAATTTGTCCCGTCTGCTTTTCTCAAGCTGAATTGTTGAGATTTTGCCCATTTGGACAATCTAGAGCCATTTTTTTCTGTAATGTTTTCCTCTCTGCTTGCACTTACCATAGCATGGATTGTACAGGTGAATTTGGGGGGGGGGGGCTTGCATTTGGGATGGGAGGCTGGCCCAGCGGATCCCTGCTGCAAAGCTTCCACGGCTCGAATCTGAGATCTGTTGTTGCTGGAGAGCGAGCCCGCCTCATGGAGGCAAACAGAGTCTCTGCCCCAGCAATAGAGGCAAGGCTGCCTCCAGGTTTTTGAGGGCCCTTGGGCAAGGAATCCTCACCAGGTCCCCCTCCCTCGGTGAGTCTATCTTCTCACCACCATGGTCACCACCAGCCGCTCATCCTCCTCCTCTTCCTCACCATGGCTCCCGCTTGCTTGCTTGCTAGGCAGGCAGGCAGGCAGGCAGGTAGGCAGCCAAGAGGCCGTGGCATCTCCTGCTCCTGCTCCTCACCACCACCGTTGTCTGGGCCAGAGCGAGAGGCAGGGGAACACGCCCGTTGCAACGGGGAAGAGGAGGAGCAACCCCAGGGGGCTTTTGTCAGTGGGCCCCTGCTGGGGTGTGGCCCATTGGCATGTGCCCAACCATGCCTACCTGTGACGCCAGCCCTGGAACAACTGCTTGGGAGCTGCTGCCTGCAATTTTGGAGGAGGACTACACCGTTTAGCAGTTTGTTAGCTGGGCTGATAGCCCTCGCATTCTTGGGGGGAGCCTTCTGACCTCTATGGGCCAACCTGAGCAAGAAATGTCTGATGCTGTAAATGACAAATTTAAGAATTCCCTGAAATACTATTTTAACATACTGCTCAATTAACAAGGAAGGTGGGAGTGGCACAATCCATTCATCCAGGGCTGATTTTTAAAAAATTTTTTTAAAGCTCTCTGTCTCTCTCAGGCTGATTCTGGTTTCAAAATCTGCTAATTTTAAGGTCTTATTTGCCTGCAAGGTGTGTTTCCTGGCCCTCTGCATTGCAGGGAAGAGACAGTTGCTTCTCAGGAGGCAGTGTATCAACAGCATCCTTGTCCAAGCCGGCACCTGCCAGATGCGTTGGACTACACCTCCCATCAGTGCCAGCCAGCATGGGAAAAGCTGGTCTTAAGAGACTTCTTGCTGTATTGCCCCGATCCCTTCTGACCCCTTACCCAGCTCCATTTGTGTATCAGAGGGGGCTGAAACTAGGGCAGCTCTCCACAGCTGAGAAAGTAGCAACTCCAAAGAGTTTGGATCACAAAATCTTTTATTAAACGCCCCCACCCTTTCCCTGTATCTCTCTATATATGAATTCATTTGGCAGCAATTTGTTGTTTTTTTTAGGGGTGGGGGAGAGAAATGTACCTTGTGGATCAAGATCCCCCACCCTGAACATAACATCAAACACACTTAAAAAATAAATTAGCAAATACATTCAAGTATACGGGCAACCATCTTCTGCCAAGCAGCGGCCTGATTCCAGTTCATTCAGTTCACCGCTGCCTGGGAGAGTTGGTGGGGGCATAAAAAGCCACATCAAAGTTGCTCCTGTCCTCTTAACTAGCCCATCCAAGCTGGCTTTGTTATATGATGAGATGGGGCCGATTTTCCCAATTCGGACCTTCTACTCTGGAAAGGTGGATGTATCGGGCCTTTGGCACATACACCTTTGTTGCTTTTCCCGCTTACAATGGGCCTGTTTGCAAGAGTCGCAAGCGGCTGGTTGCCCAATGCTTTTAATGGCACGGTTCTCCGAGAAAACCAGTGCCTGGTGTAAATTATTTGCTGCAGGTTCGCAAGGGGCTCAAATTTTACTCCCCACCTGCCCCCAGACATGTATTTTTGGCTTGCGTCTGGGAAGCAGAGACGCCCCATGACAAGAGGGTGCCTTTCTGGATGCGGGGCTGGTGACTAGGTGATTGCTCATTCCTCTGACTCGCAGGCGAGGTTCTCTGCCACAGAACCTTTCGTTTTGGCAATGTGTTAAAGGAGGGTGATGGAAGATGTTTTGCTGATGTGCTCTTGGCCTCAAGATCATTTGCGTGGCCAAAGAAACCTCCTCTCCCCGCTTCCTGTCCCTTGGCTTCAACCTGCACATAAATCTGGCAGGGCCAGCCACAAACAATTCCCTCTGGGCCGGCCCTTTCATTGGATAGATTAACGGTGAGGCAGAAAGCACAGCTGGCTATGCCCGTGCGGTTAACTTCCCACTTCCCAGGAGCAGGCATGCCCAACCTGCCAAAGGCTGGGGGCAAGGGCGGGGGCGTGGCCCTCGGGAACACGAGAGCGCTGGACTGGGACCCCAGGAAGGCCTGAGGTTCCCCAACCCTGCCTTAAGACACGGCCGGTCTTTACGTGCTCTCGTTGCACCGATCATCCTTCCTCAACCTGGTGCCCTCCCGATGTGTGGGACTACAACTCCCAGCATGCTAGAAGTTGTTGTTGAAGACATCTGGAGAGCACCAGATTTGAGATGGGCAGGCATAGATAACTATGGGCAGTGGCGGGAGGTTTCTGGAAACTTGAGAAACAGCCAGAGGATTTGAACTATGACTAGGACTGCCAGTTTCCATCTGCAACAGGGTTTGTGTCTGTCTTGGAATTCTGAAGCTAGCAGGAATTCTACGGGTGTCCTAGAAACATGGAGGCTGGGGAAAACTTTGCCTGCTGAGTTTGTCCCAGTCCCCAAGAGTGTGGCAACTTGCAATATAACAGGATCCTTGAATAGGTCCTTGCCAGGGTTGAGGAATGCCAGGAGTGAGTGGGGAACTGGATGGATTCTGGAGGCTGGATTGCCTCCTGGATCGAATCCAGTGTGCCTCTCTCTCTCCCTGCCTCTCTCCCTTCTCTGTAGGTGCAGGGCTGTGCTTGAGGCTCCGCGGCCCAGATGGGCCAGCCTGGTGAGCCGAGGTTCCCCATCGCTGCAGTAGGCCAAGTTAGTAAAAGGAAATACCCCCTCTCTCACTCAACACCCCCCCCAAAGATTAAAAATGCGCTAGAGCAGCTTACATGAATGATTTTGAATCTAAATTCCCTTAATTGGCAAATAAAAGACAGAACTTTCACATGGAACCTGCTACCGAGGGGAACATCACAAGCTTCTAGTCCTCATCATAGCTTTAGTGAGTGCAGCAGGCAGCGCTTTCTTGACAGCTCTAGATGGTTTTACCTCCTCTTCTCTTGTTGCCTCTTGCAAGCATGGATCGCACAGCCCCCAGACTGTGCCTGAGGTCAAAGCATTCCGGCTGAGCATATTATGCAAAACAGGATTTACAGGTACACTGACTGATTACCGTCAAATGCAAAATTGGAGTTTGCTTGGCACAGAATAGATTTAAAGGGATAGAGGCACAAATTGGCCTGCCGGAGGGTAGCGGCTTGGGCTGGCTTCCCCCCACCTCCTGCAACCAATTTTTCTTCTGCTCCTGGTAGGCAAGGCCCTTTGCGGCATGCACGCAGCTCTTTTCCTTACCCTGCCCGGGATGAGAGTCGCCCTGCTGGGTCAAACCCAGGTGGGGCCACCTTAGCCCAGCACTGCTTCTCCAGCAGGTTCCGTCCAGATACCTCTGGGCTGTGTCCGTCCCCAGAATCTGTTTGCTCAGAGGTAGACTTCCCTCAATTGCAGAGGTACCATCCTTGGCTCTCTGGACTGACGGCTGCGGGTCGACGGATGACCGCAAACGTTTCCCAGAACGTCTAATGGCCATCACCGCAACGGGCGTCTCCTTCAGCACCTTCCTTTCATAGCTCCATTAATCATAGAATCATAGAATAGGAGGGTTGGAAGGGGCCTACAAGGCCATCGAGTCCAAACACTGCTCAATGCAGGAATCCAAGTCAGAGCATCCCTGACAAATGGCTGTCCAGCCTCGTCTTGAAGGCCTCCAGTGTGGGAGAGCCCACCACCTCCCCAGGTAAAGACCGAGCTCTCTGTTACTCGAGCTTGGTCTTGGCAGTTTGTACGGGGAGAGAACACCAGTCTTCTCGTGAAGGTCTCACCCCCACCGACGCTGCCCTGTTGTCACAGAGGCACCTCCAAGATGCAGCCAGGAGGGGGCGCAAACCACTGCCTCTCCCCAGTGGGGTACAAGAAGGGAGAAGGCGCTCTTGGGAACACGTAAGAACGTCAAGGTTCGGTTCTTCGGTGGGTGACGCTCCGGACCCTACCCCTTCCCCTGCACTGATGTCTTAGCTGAAGGTGGGTCTCTGTTGCTGATCCGGCGGCTGTTCCTTGGCATGATCCTCCTCCTCCCCCTCCCCCTCCTGAGCTGATGCCAGGTCCACTCTCTGTTCGTCCATGCGCTTGGCTTGGACACGCTGGATGAGGCTGAAGAAGTCCTCATCTGGCACAGTGGGGCCACGGGGGATGGAGTTGGGTGGGGCACACCGCTGGTCGTCGATTCGGGATGACTGCAGAAGAGCAAAAGGGAAAAGAAAGGAAAGTAAGCATTCTCGGGGAGGTGGTGGTCACTGAAATGAGTTACAGGGAGCGGGGGGGGGGGTATTCAGATGGATTCCTGGAGAGGATGCCACCAGCTAAAGCAGAGGTCCCCAAATTTTTGGAATGTTGGGAGCCTCATGGGTTCCCTCACAAAATGGCTGCTATGATGGGCATGGCCAGTCTCAACCCCCACTCACCCCATTTTCTGGAATGGAGAGGGGTGAAGCGGGGGGGGGGAGGAAAGTAACTTGTCCAAGAATCTTAGGTTGGAAATAGGCACGTTTTGGGGCCTACTCCCCCCTACTCCTGGGCACATTAAGCAATTTGAAAAATGGTCGTGGGCACTCCCACAAAATGGCTGCCACTGAAACTGTGGCAAAGGGCAAGTCTCCTGCCCCAAAGACTGAGCCCAAGGCAGAGGCAGAGTCTGTGCCCCACAGGCCAAGTCATCTATTTTCATGGTGGCTTCCCCCAGAATTGGTGCTCCAGTTATCCCGAGTGTCCCACAGTGGCATTGGGAAAGGGGGGCTGAAGCAATACCTGGCATTTCATGAGCATGTTGAAGAACTCGTCGCCCGGCTCCTGAGCATCGCCTTCCATGCGCAGGTGGCCCAAGTTGTTGTGCGTGATGCGGAGGCCGGGCAGGTTCCCCACGCTGGCACGCTGGTCGTCGAGCCGCCGGCTCTGGGAGCTGGCAATGAGGTCGAAGAGCTCCTCCGTCTGGGGAGAGGCCATGGACGAGGACTGGGCTGGGGGGCAAGAGGGACACAGTGAGGGTCTCGCCAGGGGCGGGTGAGGCACGATGGCGACCGTGGCTGGCGACACCCAATGACGTCACAGAAATCACTGCTGTAAAGACGTGGCGGTGGCCCCTTGATTGCGTGGACAGCTTTTTGTGAAAAGGCATTCATGGAGTGTTCTCTGCCTAGCCATGCCCACCATGGCAGCCATTTTATGAGTGCCCACGACACCCCCCTCACAACTCTGAGTGTGCCCACCAGCCCAAAAAGTGTGGCAACCTTGTCTGTGCTGAAAAGGATTCTAGGGTGCACCATGTCGCCCCTTGCATGATCCCGGTGCCTTGCTGCTCCCAAGCTGCCTGTTGCAAACAAGAACCAAGACAGGGACAGTGGCTGGTCCGCGGGGGGGGGGGGGGGGGGCTTTGCAGATCTGGGCCCCTGTCCTCCGCCTAATCTAACCGACCTCCGGCACTGGGGCGGGGAGGGTCAGCTGGAAAGAAGCGAGAGCATCCAGAGATGCTCCTGCATCAGAAGCCGGCTTGATCTCTGGGAAGGAGCGAGACTGGTCCCTGGTGCTATTTTAGGAAGGAAACGGCCCCCGCTGCCTCAGAGGCCCATCTGCCCTCCTTGTCATAACACAGCCTGACCTTTTCAACATCTCTGCATGCCCGCTTCGCAGGCTCGCTGTTCCCTCGGTGGTCTCCCTGCAGCGCTTGCGTCAGGCTTTTGTCACCGTGCCAGGATATTCTCCCTGTTGTGTTGCTCATAATCCCCCCACGTGCCCCCCCCAATCACCACCTTAATACAGACTCTGACTGAAGGAAAAGGTGGGGTATTTATGCCTTTTCTCATAGTGAGGAAGATCCACGTATTTCTCTCCCAGCAGGTGGATGCTTCCAGTTGTAGCTCCTGGGTGTCGGTTATCAAAGCCCTTATAAGTGCTTTTTTATTTTAATTGATTAATGATTTACAGGATTTTTACCCCACTCTTCAACCAAAAACGGCTCCCAGAGCAGCTTATGAAGATGACTCAGGAGGCAACCCCTGCCCTCAGGCTTACAATCCAAAGGACAGGACACCAAAGGAAAAGGGATTGGGAGGGAGGAGGGAAACAGAGAGAGAGCAAAACCCAGGAACTAGGGCTTGGGTGCCAGTTCAAACAAAGCCCTGTTAGGGCCCCAGCCACAACCCAAAACGAAACAGGTTTTCAAAGACCCCTGTGCTACCAGCGTTCATAAAATCCTTTTGAAATGAACCCCACAGGCTAACTATGCATCACGTTTTGCAAATGCTGCTTTTCGTAGGAACATTGGAAGCTGCCTTATACGAAGTCAGGCTATTGGTCCACCTAATTCTGTCAACACTGACTGGCCGCGACAGCTCTCAAGAGATGCAGGCAGGAGTTTCCCCCCCAATTCTACCTGGAGAAGCCAGGGACTGAACCTAGGACCTCCTGCATGCAAAGCTGGGGCTCCACCACTGAGGTACGGCTCCTCGGCAGCAGTAAATCACACAACACAACCCCAGGCTTGCAAGGCAGCAGCCCCACGCTGACATCTGGGGACGGTCAGTACACACCTGGAAGCAAGGAAGATTACGGGGACTGGCAGGGCCCTCTTGTGTCCACGTTTTTAAATCAACACGTACAACATTATCACATCCAAGAGCTATCCATGCCTTAGTTACATCATGGTTAGACTACTACAGTGTGCTCTACGTGGGGCTACCCTTGAAGAGTGTCCGGAAGCTTCAACTGGTGCAAAATGCAGCAGCTAGGCTGCTAACCAGGGCATGGCATTGTGACCACAACACCCCTTTGTTGAAAGGGCTACTTGATTTGCCCATTGCAGGTTAACCGTGGGTAGTTTAAGCCACAATGAACCTATAGTGTCTGGGTTCAGACATCATGTAGCAACCCCTAATGGGGGGTTCAGTATTCAAAATGGCCGTGGAATGCACCGCTAATTAACCCATCATTTGCCATGTTACATGGGAACCAGGTCATTGTAGCATTTAAGGAAACGCGGCCCAAAGGGCACTTGACAGCAGCCCAGCAAACTTACAGAGTCTCTCTTCCAGGGCAGGCACGGGAGTGGCAACAGCTCCCTCTGGCTCCTTTTGGGACTCCTCCAAAGTACACCGCTGGTCGTCCATTCGGTTGCTCTGGAATTTGCTCAATAGATCAAAGAAACACTCCTCGTCTGAAGGAGCCCGCTTGATTTTCTGCAAATAACAACAACAACAACGTTTTCCATTATAGATTTTCTATTCTATTTAGAGCGAATAATCAAATATAATGGACAAAACCAGAACTGGACTGTTAGATCTCCCCTCCCTCACCACAATCCCATAGCTTTCCTCTTCTCAAAATAAGACCATGAAATACCTCCTACAGTGTCCTAGAGTCCTAATTTCCAGCATATCAAACTGCTGCCCTGGGGACCCATTTGACTAATTACTTAAATAATTACCTGCAATAAAAACACCTGTAAAGGTCTTTTGCATAAGAAGAGGGGGCAACAGAAGCCTTAAACTGCAACTCTTAGCAAATTGGTAGAAGTTTTACTGGCTGGGTTTAATTGCAAGGAGGACTGAATTCCACTTTAAGGTCTGTTACATCAACCTGACAGTTCCAAACCTGTTTATTAATTGAAGCTTTAACAATTATTCTTTAAAAAAATGTTTGTTCAGGTACAGCAACACCGCTGCTTATGAAATATTCCCTAAAAGAGGCAATCCAGAAAGAAGAAATTATTGTTATAAAAGAGGTATGGTGACCAATCGAAAAGAACCAGGAGCAGTCCATGTTCCTGGAATCTGTAAGAGATAGAAGTCTTTCTCCGCGGAAGTCCTGGTTTCTTTTGGGGACCTAAACTCACCTGAGCATCTCTCTCCAACTGTCCTGATGCAGCTGAACAGCAGCGGCTGAAGCTCTGTTCTACTCCAGGAGGTTTTAATCTCCACCCCACGTATGTCAATGCACTGGCTGCATTGGTATATACCAGCCTGCTTCTGAAGCTGCCAAGGTCCCGCCCACCAGCCCCTCTCCCTGTGCCCCACCTCTTTCTGGAGGAAGCAGGGATCTGCAACCAAATGTTTGCCTAAAAGGACATTTGTTGTGCATAAGAGATTCCTGGTCATTGGGCAAGATGTCTGGGGCTGGATCCAGGATCTGCCTTCCACGAGAGCTCGTGGAAGATCCCTCTGCCACATTTTGGGGGACCCCCCTCAACACCACAGATCACCCCATTCAGCAGGGTCTCCTAACTCCCTGTGTAGCATTTTCAGGGGGCTGGAGGGGCTGCTGTGGGGAGGAGGGGGCAGGGAGACACACTTCCATCCGTGCAGTCGATCTGGCGTAAATCTGGATCCAACCCATGGAGAATTTCAAGGAAAACCCAAGGAGTTTCAGCAGTGACACTCATTATTTTCATAACACTTTTTGGATTGCTTAAAAGCACTTCGGATACAGCCTGTATTTCAAGTGGATGATCAGAGATGCCGGGGAAAACCAGAACTAGGCTTGTGTAGACTGCCCCCAGTAATCCTCATAACAACTCTGTAAGGGAGGTTGGTAATATTATCCCCATCTTGTGGATGGGGGTGGGGAAGGGACATTGCTTAATGCCTCCTGTGAGTGAGATTTGAATGGGAGACTAGCCAGCTCACGCTGTCAACCATTTGAGTCCTTCTAGGTCAGTCTTTCGCAACCTGGTGCCTCTTGATGCTTTGGACTACAACTCATGCCCTTCCTAGCCAGAAGGTGCAGGCCAACATACCTGGAGGTCACCAGGTTAGAATGTAAGAATATAAGGAGAGCCCTGCTGGATCAGACCAAGGGTCCATCTCATCTAGCATTCTGTTCACACAGTGGCCAACCAGCTGCCGCAGGAAGCCCACAAGCAGGACACGAGTGCAAGAGCACCCACCCGCCCATGCTCCCTGTCAAGGGCTCCTTGGAGGCCTCTCTCAGTCTAATCTAGTAGCCAAGTCCAGACACAGACAACGGGATTCTTTTCAAAGCTTTATTCCTCTTTTACAACTTAACAACTCTACTGTTAACAACTAGATATGAGCAGCAGAGTACCTATGCCCTAAGTTGGAACAGTTGGTCCCCATTTGAAAGGGAATCACTGGCAGACCCCTGAACTTAAGGGCTAGGGAGAGTCCCTCCCCTTTTCCCTTGGATCCTCTGGGCGCAGCTGTTGTTTGCGCGCCAACCGGGCACTACGCCTCCTTTCCGCACCCTCCATTTGGCGCCGCTCTCTGCGTCGGCGTCGCGCGTCCATCAAGTCTGCTTCCGGCGCTCTGTCACTCCCAGGACTGCTATCTAAGCCAGGAATGCCGGTGGGAGGAATCTCCGTCAGCTGTTGGCCCTGGGAAAGAGGAGCGCGCTCCTCTCCCAAGAGCGACTCCTCTTCCTCAGAATCAGAACTACTCTGGGATTCTATGGGCTCAGTGTCCACCCTAACACTCCCCAGCTCCTACGTGTGTACATAGGCACACTGCCTCTTGTCCTGGAGGGAGCGCATAGCCATCAGGACTAGCAGCCATTGATCGCCTTCTCCAGGAATTTGGCCAACCCCCTTTTAAAGCCATCCAAGCTGGTGGCCATCACTACATCCTGCAGAAGTGAATTCCATAGTTTAACTCTGTGCTCTGTAGCAAAGTCCTTCCTTTTGTCCTGAAGCTCACAGAAATGGGACAAGGGAAGAAGGTGGAAAAAAATGGCCAGCCCCCCAGAGGAGGGGGAAAGTCCTTTGATGGACAGGGCAGCTCGACCATCTGCAGGCCCCTCTGATCTCCAGGATGCTCTTAAAAGGCGCAAGAGCCCCACACAGGGCAGGAGCTGGTAAATCAGAGCGACTCCTTCTCCCCAGCTCCCCTTCTCCCCCTCGCTACCCTGGCAATATCTGCAGGTCCCCTTGTTCAGTCCTGACCTCACCAACAGGCAAAGCCCGCTGGTGCTAAAAACAAACAAACACAGCTGCACAATGCCACTAAATGACAGCTTTTCGGGATAAAACGGTTCCAGAGAGAGAACGCGAGAGCCAAATGAGCACCTTTCCCCAGACGGCGGTATTATTTTTATCCAGGCCTGCCTGCACAAAGGGTTCGCAGTTCAAGAGAGGGAGGAGGTTTCTGCCTGCCGCTACAGGCGAGGGGAGTACAGACAACCCTTTGCCAAGGGGGTGACTTATCACAGAACGCTCGGCGGAACAGGCCCTCCAAGGGGCGGAGGAGGATTTTGAGCACCCCCAGAGAGGAATCAGGGGAGGCGAGGGGCAGCAGGCGCCCCCTCACCTTTCGGCAGCATGAGACAGACAACTTGCTTGGCAAGCACAAATGGGCAGTACGGGCGACAGGCACCAAAAGGTTGCATCTCCTGCAAGGGGAAAGGCTCAAGCAGTTCTGCACACACCAGTCTCCAGACAGGTAGCCGTGTTAAAGACCATTGCAGCAAAAACAACAGTCTTGTGGCACCTTAAAGATGAACACACTTATTTTGGCCTAAGTTTTGTGGACTATTGCAATGCATTATTATTACTACTACTACTACTTTTATATCTCACTTTTTCCCCTCCTGCGTGGAACGCAAGGTGGCTTACATGGCCCTCCTCCTCTCCTTTAAAAAAAAAAATCCTCTCAACAACCCTGTGAGGTAGGTGAGGCTGAGAGTGAGTGACTGGCTCAAAGTCACCCAGTGAGCTTCATGGCTCAGTGGGGATTTGAACCCGGGCCTCCCCAGTCCCACGCTCTAACCACACACCACACTGGCTCTCCATATGTGCATGGAATGCTTGGAATTCTATGGAGAGTTTCAGTTTATATACAGTGCATACGCCGTGCGGGTTGGGGGGAAGAATTGTAAATGGGAAATTAAATGCAGAAAGTGACAATCACATTGTAATGGACTAAGGACACAATCCTATGTTTGTTTAGACAGGAAAAACGTCCTACAGCTCCCAGCATTCCCCAGCCAGCCATGCTGGTTGAGGAATGCTGGGAGTTGTAGGATGTTTTTTCTGTCTAAACATAAATGGGATTGTGCGCTTAACACACTTATCCTCTGGATGACCACCGCTAAGAATGGATTGGATCCAGGATCCACCGTCCATGAGATTTTGGGGGATCCACCCCTACACTACAGCTCACCTGTTTCTGCAGGATCTCCTGACTCTCCGTGTAGCATTTTCAGGGGGCTGCCGTGGGAAAGAGGGTGCAGGAAGTCTGTTTCCACCAGCACAGTTGATCCAGGCATAAAATCGGATCCAAGCCAATAGGACTGTCACTGCCAATACTTTTTGCATTTAATTTCCTTCTGCCCTCACTGTTGACATTCCTTCCCTACCCCAATGTGTACTGTATATACACCTGAAACTCTTCATACTACTTCACGCCTCTGATGAATTGTGCGACAGCCCTCGAAAGCTTCTGCCAGAACAGATGCGCTGGCTTTTCAGGTACCAAAAGACTTTTTGTTCTTTGTTACACCCACCCAGCGACTCTCTTTATAAACGACTGAAAGCGTGGATGAGGATCCACCTATGCATTTTAACTATGGCTAGAGTTATTCTGATGGATCAGAAAGTAACGGCAAACGAGCTTCACAGGCCTTTGTGTCTGCTGGTTCAACACAGCGGCCTTTAAATCTGGTTGAGGAGAATCTCTTTCCCTCTCTCCAAAGTGTGCTTGTCTTCAGAGCTCCCATCAGAACGGGAGGGGTGGGGTGGGGGGTGTTAATGGAAGAAGCAGGCACTTTGGATGGAGGACTTCACACAGCAGTCGGGGGAGAACTCTTTGCCAGCATCGATGGAGTTAATGCCATGGTTTGGTAAACGAGGGAAAATAATTCATCTCCTCCTTAGCAAAGTTGACAAGAGACGCACAAGCTTGGCTTCTATTTAGGGCAGCATCAAAATTAGCAACTCGGGTGGTGCAATCAGGCCCTGAGCAGCCTGAAAGCTGATCGGGAGTGGAATTAAAAGAGAAAACAGAACTTTCTCCTTCTCACCCACTGAGTGGCCATCTGCTAATTGAAACGTTTCCCCAAATCCCACAAAAGCACACAAGATGGGAAGAGACTCGTGGAAGCTGAAATGGAAAGTGATGGTTACAGGTTCTGCCGCACCAGGTAGCATGGTCCAAATTTGTACCGGGAGGGGACTGAACCAGGTCTCTTTAAGCAACTGCTTCAAACCCCCACTCCAAATTGGGCTGATATAAATTTGGGCTGTGAAGCAAGAGATTTTCATTTTTTGCTCATGCATGGAAATCGAAAGTGCGAATGATATGGAAAATCTCAAGCGAGATGGGGGATTGTCACACCCTCACCTGAACGCCCAAGTGAACCCTTCACAACTTATGAAATAAAGAGCAAAAACTACACATTATACAGAATGTGGCAGAATTTGGACTGTAGCTGAGGGTATTTAACCCCATTCCTGAGTCAGTCTGATCTGGCAACAGGTTTCCATGCCTTGGATACATCATGGTTAGATTACTGAAATGTGCTCTACATGGGGCTGCCCTTGAAGAGTGTCCAGAAGCTTCAATTGGTGCAAAATGCAGCAGCTATGCTGCTATCCGGTGCAGGGTACCGTGATCATATCTGAAAGATCAGCACTGGTTGCCAGTTGCTTTCCTGGTTCAATTCAAGGTGTTGGTGTTAACCTTTCAAATTCTACATGGCTCAGGGGCCAGCTATTAGAGGGCTCACTTATCCTGGTATGAAGCTGCTTGACTACTAAGATCAGTGGGAGAGGCCCTGTGGAAGATGCCCTTGCTTGTAGAGAGGAAGGAGGGTCAAAACACATCTTTTCAACTTGGCTTTTTACAGGCTTATGGTTTTTAAGGTTATTTTTAAAAATTTAATGTTTTTCTTTGAGTACGGATTTTATTTTCTGATCTTAAACTGCCTTGGTTGTTTTCAGAAAGGCAGTACAGAAATACAGTTATTCTTATATTTAAATACTCGCCAATGTAAAGAGTTCCTTTCATGTAGTAAGCTAGCACATCAGGGAAGAAAGTATAATGGAGCCCTCTCCCTGATGCACTGATTTTCTAAGCATAGGGAGTCTTTCTTGTCTTTTTTTTTTTTTTTTAAAGCACCGTGGCAGAGTATTTAAAAAAATCTGATAGCTCCTTCTTTGTACTTTGTAAAGCTGGGAGACCATGATAGTTTCTAAGGGACAGGTGGAGTCTGGTAGGGACTGCTGCAGTTGTAACATCTGTGACTTAAGGAAGGAGAACTAAGGCTCCATTCTGACAGCTCAATCAAATTTATTAGGCTATTATTGCACACCACCTGGATGTCATGCTGCTATTGTAAGGAGGAGAACCTGTTTTCTGGATACCATTATCCCAGCATGTTTTGTATGCAAACAATGAAAAGGCCATTGAAGAAAATGAGCCCTTTGTGATAAGTGAGACCTTCCCATGTTGCATAAGGCACTTCCCCAAAGAGTATCAGCCATTTCCATCCTTAATTGAACAAATGCCTTTTATGCAACCGGTCTGTGAGATTGTGTGTGTGTGTGTGTGTGTGGGGGGGAACCTACTTAAACTCATGCCAGTGGGGCTTACCCCAGTATAATTGGGCCAGGTGTTGTGTGTCAGGAAGCATTTCTACAGAAAAATGGCACAGGTTTCCAGCCGTGCGCTTTATGTCATCAATCAGATGTCTGTTGCAGAGTGCTTAATAAGCCTCGCATTCCTTGAATGCACACAGAAAAGTTAATCTCTTGCAACGGATAGAAATTAGGTTCCGATTCTTCCAGGTGATCCACCAGGGTCCCATCCAAGAAGAGGCAGCGGTCTTGAGGTATAATTGGTTTGTTTGTTTTTTCTAATGGCATGTGCTATAGGTGTTGAACCTCAGGCCTGCAGATCGGATCTGCCCGCAGCCCAGATTCCCCGTTCTAAAAGAATGAAATGCCTCTCCTAAGGCTTACTTACTGGCAGGGAGACCCTTAGGGCGCAATCCTACCAGGATGCCCATCCGCTTCCGAACGCGGAGCCTGATGGGCACCCTATGCAGAGTGGGGGGAGCATGAAGGCCATCTTCACCTCTGCACTCCTCCCGTTCTGCAGTTTTTCTAGACTGGCGTTTTTTGCCCTTCTAGCTGGGGCTCTGTGGAACAGGAGGGAAGGAAGCTGGGGAGGCTGGAGGATTCTTTGTAAGCTGACCTCCCCACCCACAGAACTGCCCCCTTTCCCTCCTCTCAGAGGTTGCTTTTGTTCGCTGCGAGGGGGTGGGGAGCTCACCTTCCTGGGTCTGAGGTCGGAGTGCTGTCCCCGACATCGGATCCAGGAATCCGAACTGTCCTGCGGCCCCCCAGATGCTCTCTAGGGGCCATGGGACTGCTCTCCCCAGCTAAAATATGCTGGCATTTTGTCCCTCCCCCTTTTGCTTTTGGTGCCACCCACTGCCGGAATGTGGCCCCCATGAGCTTCTCTGGAGCTGGATTCAGCCCTCAGGCTGAAAGAGGTTCAAAGATGCCTGGTGTAAGCCAATGTTTTCTACTCTTCACCATCAGATGTTAAGAGGGCGACTCCCTTGCGTGATGGGCACATGGATGAGGGGGGGATCCATGCAAATTCTGGCCTGGGGGTGAGGAAGTCACATGAATGTTTCAATGGATGGCCAGGCTCAGGCCACACAAGGCCACCTTTATGGTGTCACTGCAAAGCCACCCAAAGCGGACAGAATCGTGAAGCAGAGTCACGAAGCCGGGTGCGAACTGGGCCTGGAAATGGATTCCCCGTTCCTCTTCTCCTGCAACCAGTGGTGCAGCTGGCATTGCACCTTGGGGACAACGTCCCAGGGGACCCCCCCACGACTGCCCAGAGAGTGGCAGACGATGTGGGCAGTGGCAAAGAGGCCCGGTGCAGCGTCATCACCGGGGCTAAAGCTATTCACTGAAGCATCCTTCCTTTCTTCTTCTTTAAAGTGTTTTTTGGGGGTAGTCCCCCAGCCAAGGAAAGAGCCTGTATCAGGATCGCTGGGGGAAAGAATGTCACAGTGGCAAGGAGTCATTGTGCACCCCTAACGCAAACAGATACAGATTTCAGAGCCCCTGCAAAGCATGAAGACGGGACTCTCAAAGAAATGTACCCTTTAGCCCTGGTTTACTTCTCAGGCAAGCCACAAAAAGCCTCTGGTGTGACTTGAAGATGGACAGCAGACCCATAGCCTCACTGACCTGGGCAGAAGACTGGTCACTTCCTGCATCCAGACAGCCCCCAGAGTCCAGCCAGACGGGCACCTTTGTTCAGGAATGGCTACTTTCCCCTCCCTCTTTTTTTCATTTGAGCCTGGAGAAAAGTTCTGTGCAACCCCAAGAGTTGTATTCTAAGCTCACTGCGTATTTTCACCCCCTCCTCTGCAACCCTAAGAGCTGGAAATGATGCTGTTGGCCTGCTGCACACATGACACTCAGCCAGAGTGGGCCCCCAATGGGGTGTGGGCCCTTGGCAGGTGCCTGGCCGTGCCAACTCTCGATGCTGGCCCTGTGCCCAGCTCTGCCAACAGGAACACAGCACAGCTAAAGGTCACTCTTGGGCATTTCCACCAAAACTGCACCCACCAGATTCATCTGTCACCAAGTGCACCATCACCTTCCCAACCTTTCGGGCTCCTGCAAACATTTCTCCTCCTGCCGTAAGCCGAATCGTGAGCCTCTTGTTTTGTAGTCGGAGTGGCAGAGTAAGGAACACAGGGCAGCTGGGGTCACTGTGACCTCCACGTCCCGTCCTCTGCCTACCTCCATGAAGCTGAAGGACTGGATCTCAAAGGTGCTGAGCGAGGCTTTTGCCGCTGTCACGAGGATGCCCGCATGCAAGCTGACCTTGAAGATTGTTTGGATCTCGCACCTGCCACCTGATGGGGGTGGGCTGCCAGGACCACATTCTACGAGTGCTTCAGGGCTCCTGAGCACCCAGAACTTTACCATATGTAAGTATCTTGGGAGAAGCTTCCTTGCATTGAGTCAGAGCCTGGGTCCATCCAGGCCAGAATTGTTGACTCTGACTGGCAGCTGCAGCTCTCCAGGGTTTCAGGCAGCAGTTTTTCCAGCCCTACCTGGAGATGCTGCCGGGGATCGAACCCGGGCCTTCTGCAGGAAAAGCAGGGGCTCCACCCCTGAGCTACGGCCCTTATCATGTGGTCTCCAACATGAGCCCCAATGTGCCCACACAACTCCCTTGGCACTGGCTGGTCTCCCTGCCCCTCCTGATCCTTATGTTAAGATGTTAAAAAGCCATTTTTGTTTAACTGGGAGGCTGGCATCCTCCAAAGTGACGTTCTGCCTTCCAGCACCATCTGTATTTGGGCTCCGAAGACTGGTTTCGTATTTTGGAGCTCAGACCACCCACCTCTGCCTCAGACTTCGGTTCTTGGGCAACTGACTTTTCTTTTAGCCTCTGCAGTTTGCTTCCTGGGGAACGAATGTTCTGTGACTGGCCATGCCCCCCGCCCCGTGACAGCCATTTTATAAGTAGGCAAGCTCCGCCCACATGGCAGGCATTTTGTGAGAGTGCCCATGACACTCTCAAAGTTCCAAATGGGCCCACTGACCTACAGATGTTGGGGAGCCCTGGCCTAGAGTGACATGGGCCCATCACGCTGCCTCTGTCACCTCTAAAATCCTCTTAGTTTGCCCACGTAGCTGTACAACCAGTCTGGCTGCTTCTTGCCCAGTCTTCACAGGGTCGGTTTCTGTCCTTGGCACTCAAGACAGGGGCTCCAGCTACTGTTACAGTGCAGCTCAGATGCGCTGGCTTTCTGGGCATGTGCATTTTGTGCTATTCGCTGCACCGGCGTTGCCCGAAACCCTTGGCTCAAGAATCCATTTTGTTCTGGAAGCAGCTGAATAGTCAGCTGCCAGGAAGGCTCTGGAGAGCTGCAGAGGGGCAGAAGGGTGCGTGTGCCATCTGCTGATGAGAGCAAAGTAGGGGCATGGAGCTTCTGGTCTTCCCCTTCCTACTGGGCTCCCCAGTCCAACTCATGGAACCTCCTTTGGTTCCTCCATGGTAACAGTAATTGCAATGCATTGCGTAAGTGTCCTTAAGCTCTTTGCAAGGGAGGAGGATGGGGACAAAACTCTATCTAGTCGGCTCCTCCTACTGTGGCCCCTTGGCTCCGCCCACCTTTAGCAGTCTTGACCTCCACTCCACCAGCTGCACTGGGCACCAGCCACTGCTGACCCCAGCCCATTATTCCACACATTGAACTGCAAGCACTGGCCACCTCAAAACAAATGGTGTATACATCCAGAACATTATTGCCTGCCCAAAATACTGGGCTTTTGATATACCAAGAGCTTTAAGATCAGAGTGGGAAAGGTTTGGGGGAAACGAAACAAGGTCTCCTCAAACCTGCTTGCAAACCATCAAATTTAGATGCTCTTAAGTCAAGCTTAGGGTGTATAATTGGGGTGATAAAGCAAAAGTGGGGAGCGCGTGGCCCTCCAGACATTGTTGGACTGCAAGTCCATTCAGCCCTAGCCAGCGTACCCAATGGCTTCGCTCTGGCGGAGTGGGCACAATGTGTCCCACTCTGACCACTGTGCATGTTTGCCCGAAGGCTTCTCTGTATCAAACTAAGGGCTGTTCCAGCCTGCGCCAGTGAATGGTCGTCTCAGGCTGGGGTGGGGGCGGGGGGAGAACAGTTGTCTGCAGACCAGGTTGCGCCTGATAGCTCCACTTTAGGAATGAATGATCTGCAGTTTCTCCTTTGTATAAACAAGTAAATTCTGGAAACCAAATAATCAGCACTGCTAGGCACTTAAAAAGATTGGGGGCTCAGGCCCATAGGTCACAAATCTGCAGAAAACCTGCCTATGCTCATTTAGATCTACTTTCGAATTTAGAAATAATGACTAGGATTTATTTAGAATTCACAGGAGACAAAGGCAGCCAATTCATTTCTCATCCAAATCATCTCAAATCAATTCTTCAGTTGATTTGCACCCTGCTCCAGATCATCCCAAACCAATGGAAAATGTTTTCTTTTTCAAAGCTGAATTCCCATGTGGGGGAAGTTCTTTGTGTGTGTGTGGGGGGGGGGGGTTGGTGTTGCAGCATGTGAGGAGGAGAGAATGAACCCCTCCCCAGCTGCAGCCCCGCCCCTCTCCTCTCAAAAATCACCCCTGACAGGGCAATTAAGCTGAGGAGGAAAAAAGAAAACTTCCCTTAAAAAAACTTCCCTTGGCACCAATGGACACTCATGGCTCCAGGGAATAAATCCAGGGCCTTGGGAAAATGGATATGAGGCACGTGTCCCATGGACCCAGGTCTAACAACACCCCTTTGTAAAAGTGATAACTGGCTTTCAAACGCTCATTAAAAAAACAAACAGAAAAGAAAAATCTTTAAGCAGATCATGAAAATTAGCACACTTTTTTCACTGGGCTTTTTTCCAGCCAGTTCTGATAAAACCTCATACCAGAGATAGTTAAAGCACTTTCCTGTATATACAGCTCTCCTCCTTCAGAGACATCACCTGCTGGTTATAAATACCCTTTCCTGGCAGAAAGTCATCCCCCCGCCCCACACACGTACATACACACATGTAGCCTCCTGCTGCCTCCACAACATTTTAAACTTAGCTCCCAGCCGTATGGTGCCGGAAGATTAAGACAACCCAGCAAAAGGAGTTGGACAGAAAGCTCAGGCTAATGTTAAGAACATGAGAAGAGCCCCGCTGGATCAGACCCAGGGTTCATCTAGTCCAGCATTCTGTTCACACAGGGGCTGACCAGCTGTCGACCAGGGAACCACAAGCAGGATATGGATGCAACAGCACCCTGTTGTTTGCCTGTCCTTCTCAGAAGGAGTAGGGAAAAACACCCCAGCCTTTCCTTCTAGATAGCTTTAGAATTGGAGAGCCTAGAATTATTCAATCCAACTCCCCTGCGGTTCTCTAAAACACGGGGCCAAATCCATGCCATATTCCCCTGGCCCCATCCTCTTTCCTCAGACTGGCCCATCGTTCGCTGGTTTCCCAGCATTTGCACAGTCTATTCCCCACTTCTAAAAGCTTGAAATGCCTCTCCGAAGGCTCAGCTACCGGCAGGAAGAATTTAAGCTGAAATATGCTTTTTTCCTCCAAGGAGCCCAAGGCGGCATTTGTGATCCTAGCTCCTCCTCTCCATTTGATCCTCAAAACAACCCTGTGAGGTAGGTCAGGCTGAGAGCTAGCAGCTGGCCCAAAGTGAGTGGGGACTAGATCCTGGATCTCCCGAGCCCCAGTCCAACCCTCTAACCACTATGCCACACTGGATGATAAGGACTGTGTGTTCGCACGGACAACACAGCACCGCTTGTCAAGGAGGACTGGCACCATTTGGCATCAAGTGAAGACAGTGGTTCACTTTCTTCGTCAGGATGAGTAGCAGCCACACCCTTGCTGGGAGAAAGCCAAGGAGTGTGGTGGCCTGGGATACTATTGCAATGGGGGGGGGCTAAACTTGCCCCCCCCAGCCCAGGTGCCCCCCAAGGGCCACCGAGAATTAGCCCTGCTGCTCCCATCTCCACTGCCCTGCTCTAGGCTCTGACCCTTGGTCACACTTGCGTGCGACGTAATTTTTAAGAACTTGCTTTAGAAAGAAAGAAAGAAAGAAAGAAAGAAAGAAAGAAAGAAAGAAAGACAGACAGAGTGGATTTACTGACACACCAGGAGTTCATTCTGTGTATCGCTGATGCACTAAACCAACCTTTCCCCAACCGGCAGCCTCCAGATGGGCCAGACTGCAACTCCCATCATCCCCCAGGATGATATGAGTTGTAGTCCAACCTATCTGGGGGGCGCTGGGTTGGGGAAAGGCTAGTCTAAGCATTCAGGAGGGAAAGAAGAGCCCAGAGGTGGGGACCTGAGGCAACTGAGTGGTCTGTGACGGATGGACTGTCACCGACTGAACTTTGCCATCTGGCTTGTCATGGAAAAAACAAACACGCCCACCCCGGGATCAAAGAGGGAGAGCGGGCAGGGGTAAAGGGATCCCCACGAGCCAGGGAAGGACGGGCAGAAACAGCCAGCTCTGAGGCACTGCTTGCCAGGCGTGGGAATCTCTACAAATCGACCCCGCTGGGCTGATGGTCCTTGTTGGCATCTTAAAGGGGGCAGGGGAGGGGGGGCATTTCCCCTTCGCCAATGCAACACCGTGCGCCTGGCCCACTTGCTCGGAAATTATCTCTCCGTACCGCATGTTCCCTCTCTCTCCCGCACTCACTCCATTTCAGGGGAGGAGGCTGTAGCTCAGTGGTGAGCCCCTGCTTTGCAGGCAGGAGGTCCCAGGTTTGATCCCCGACGTCTCCAGGAAGGGCTAGGAAAGAATCCTGCCTGAAAGCCTGGAGAGCCGTGGCTGCCAATCAGCGTTAATAATACTGGGGTAAATGGACCAAGGGGCTGATGTCATGTAAGGCTGCTTTCCAAGTTCCCACTTAAAACAGTCCTTTTTCAGAACCGTGAAGAGTAGGATCTTGCTTTATTTTTAGGGAAAGGGCCATAGCTCAGTGGTGTATGGCAACTTCATATCATCTGCTTTAAAGCAGCCCCTTAATCAGCACCATGAGGACTAGAAGCTTACTTTGTTTTTTTTTTAGGTAGAATGGCTATAGCTCAGTGGAGGAGAAGGTCCCAGTTTCGATCCCCAGCAGCATCTCCAGGTAGGGCTGGGAAAGAATGCTGCCTGAAGCCCTGGAGAGCCATGGCTGCCAATCAGTGTTAATAATGCTGGGGTAAATGGACCAAGAACTCCCTTTTTTCAGAACCTTGAAGGCTGTAATCTTGCTTTATTTTTAGGGGAAGGGCCGTGGCTCCATGGTAGAGCCCCGGCTTTGCATGCAGGTCCTAGCTTTGATCCCAGCAGCATCTCCAGGTAGGGCTGGAAAAACTCCCAGGAGACCCACGGCTGCCAGTCAGTGTCGACAATACTGGGCTAGATGGACTCTGAGTCAGTAGAAGGCAGCTTCCTATCATCCACTTTAAAGCAGCCCCTTTATCAGAACCGTGAGGACTAGAATCTTGCTTTATTTTTAGGGGAGGGGCTGTAGCTCAGGGGTAGAGCCCCTGATTTGCATGCAGAGGGTTCCAGGCTCAATCCCAGCAGCATCTCCAGGTAGGGCGAGGAAAGAATCCTGCCTGAAGCCCTGGAGAGCCGCTGCTGCCAGTCAGCGTCCAGAGCACTGAGCTAGATGGCCCCAGGGTCTGACTCAGGAGAAGGCAGCTTCGTAGGCTCCTACATTAAAGTCAGGATCCAGAAGTACAACAGCCAAGTTCAGATGGAAAGGTTTCTTTTCTGGGCAGCGGGCGGCGGGGGCGCTTGCCAAAGACACAGTCTCCACCCGAAACTTCGCGCTCTGCTCTCCAGCCAATTCCAACCCCGGTTTCCAAGCCACCTGCGAGAGGTCCGCCCCCCCACGACCCTCCCCGCGCCCCAAATAAAACCCACCTCGGGGAGGAGAGACCCTCCAAAGGCGCCTAGCTACTTACAGACCCCCCAGGCGCGTTTCGAGGGCTCTCGCATCCCGGGAGCGGCCGCGGCGGCGACCCAAGCGCCTCGGCAGCGAGCTGGAAGGCGGCTTGCCGGAGCGCGGACGGAGGCGAGGCGGCGCTCGCTCAGCCCTGGGCGGGGAAAAGGCAGCGGAGGCGTCCGCGCCCCCGCCCCCCCCGGCGGACGCTCACCTTAAAGCCACAGCGGCGGCGGAGCGCAAACGGCGACACGTGTCTGTTGAGCGTGCGAACGCAAGCGCGCGCTCACAGACACGGGAGCGCAGCAGCAGCAGCCGATTCCCCCGGGACGAGGGCGCCTAAAGCGCAATCGGATCCTTCCCATCCCAGGACAAGAGTTCGTTTTGCTCCCCCGCTCCTCATCCAGCACCTGTCACCAGTTCCTCTCAGATTAAAGCAGCCTTCCCCAGCTGGGTGGCTGGAGTGGGACTACAAGTCCCAGCATCCCCCAGCCACCTCTGCCCCAAAGAATGGCATGACCTAAAACAGCCTCCCCCAACCTGGTGTCCTCCGGACTGTGGAACTGCAACTCCCAGCATCCGCCAGCCAGTATTTAAGCGCCTTAACTCCCATCGTCCTTAGCATTTGGACACTATCCCACAGCAGCTCCATGGGGGTGGGGGGAGCTCAGGCCGTAATCCGGGACACGCTTACACAGGAGTCAGCCTCCTCGGACATGACTGGACTTCCCTAGAAGCAAAGGCGCCTCGGATTGCTTCTTCGCCTGATGAAAAGGTAACACCCGCGCACCCACCCCCATCTGCTGGAAGCCCTTTCCCACTTTTCTCAGCTGCCCTGTGGCTGGGGGTGGGGGGTAGAAACATGAACAGGCGGCGTTCCTTAGATTTCAGCAGGCGTGTTTAACTTTCCCATGGAAAATGACAGATTTTGGACAGGCGCAGCCGCAGCAAAAGCTGCCTGAACGTTCCGCACAGTTGTGCTGCTCATTTCAAGACAGCAACTTCTGGACAGGAATATTGTCAAAATAAGTACATCTGCACCCCTATATTTGCCACATTTGCAAAGTCAATAGGCCAACAATATTTATTTATTATTGCAGTGATATCCTGCCTCCCTCCCCATCCCAAGGAGCCCAAGGCAGCTTACATGACCCTCCTCCTCTCCATTTGATTCGCACAGCAACCCTGTAGAGTGGTTAGGCTGAGAGTCAGGGACTGGCCCAAAGTCCCTCAGTGTGCTGCATGGCTGAGTGGGGACTTGAACCTGGGTCTCCCCAATCCCGGCCCAACACTATGCCACACCTGCACTCTCTCCCCTGCCCTCAAGGATTGAACTAGATAAGATAGTTAGATAAAATAGGGATAGTTGGATAGACTGACCGATCAATCGATCGACAGATATGCTTTGGCCCTCTGGAGTGATCAAGTTGACTTCTGATCTGTGGTGCAGCAGGAACTGGGCCTCAGGGCTAAAATCCAGGGCAAACGACCACACAGAGACCAGCAGGCAATGCGGCCACCGGGGCAACAGAAGCAAGCTCCATTTATTCCTGCAGTCACGATGGTGCTCTGATTTAAGCAAGCTAATGCGAAACTGCACATGCTCAGAGTCTCTCTTTTATCAGGCCCAGCAAAAACTCTAACCTGTCAGGAATGTAGAAGCAGTTGCAAAGCATGGGATGGTGGCTGGAGGGGAGGGAGGGTCTGTGCTTCACACACGGCTATTAAATCTAGGTCTGAAATTACCTCGTTGCACCACTGCTTCTGATGCCTTAGACTCTCACGACTCTCGTGTGACTGTGGTTCAAAAAGAAAGAGGGCTGGAAAAATGCGCCAGTGTCTGCAGGTGCTTTGTTGTTTTAACTTCACCAGACACAGAGAAAGAGAGGCAGACCCAGGCAGAAGACAGGAGCTGGGCTGTCGTGGGCAGTGAGCCACGGTCCTCTTCAGAAGATGAAACTCTGATAATGGCCAAAGATGGACTGGACAGACGCTTGGAGAGGCGAGGAATATTATAGCCATTTGGCTCAAATGATGCCTGGTCCTTGCCAGAATTCAAGGGCAAAAGGAAGTCTGGAAGTTGAACCAATTTAAGAACATAAGAAGAGAAGAGCCGTGCTGGATCAGGCCAAGGGTCCATCTAGTCCAGCAGTCTCTTCACACAGTGGCCAACCAGCTGTCGACTGGGAACCCACAAGCAGGGCAGGAGCACAACAGTACCCTCCCACCCATGTTCCCCAGCAACTGGGGTACACAAGCATGCTGCCTCTGATACTGGAACCAGCACAGAGCCATCTGGACTAGTAGCCACTGATCGCCTCACCCTCTGAATTTGTCTAATCCCCTCTTACAGCCACCCAAATGGGTGGCCATCACTACGTCTTGTGGTAGTGAATTCCATCATTTAACTTTGTGCTGTGTGAAGTAGCACTTACTATTTATTTTTGAAACTGAAAAACCATCCTTCATCCACAGGAACCCAGGGCAGTGTACCCAACATTAAAAAACAAACCACACAAATATAAAATATATAAAATATTATCCAATATAAAAACCATAGAATTGTACACTAAAAAAAAAAATTCAACCAACAACAACAACAACAACAACTCTTAATCTGGCAAGTCGAACAAAAACACGACAATTGATTCAGTTTAAAAATAAATTTCAAATGGATAAAGTATTTTCCTCTCTGTCTTGAATCTCCCAGCAATCAGCTTCATGAGATTTCCCTTTTGGGTTCTAGTGTAATGAGAGAGGAGGAAAACTGTCTCCCTCTCCACTTTCTCCACACCAGGCATAATTCTGTACACCTCTATCAAGTCTCCCCTCGCTCGCCTTTTTTTCTAAGACAAACAGCCCCAGATGTTGTGACCTTTCCTCACAGGGGAGTTGCTCCAGCCCCTGGATCATCTGGGTCGCCATTTTCAGCACCTTTTCCAACCCTCCAATACACTTGTTTTGGTTTAAACAACTCCACACTCCAAGACAACGCCTCCTTTTTTAAGATTCAGACGACAACTCCTTACTGAGAAGTGCTGACAGGACCCCACTGCGCACATCCTGCCCCCAAAATAAGAACGCATTGCTGACAGCAAGGAATGGGAGCTGCTCTCAAATTGGATGGGTGTGCAGCATTGCTTGTCGGACACAGTTCAGAGAACAGGGCCCACTGGGAAAAATGGGCACGTTTCCCTAGAAGGGAGGGTCGTTCAGTCAAGACTAGTTTAACAGGAGAAGGCGAGATGCAGTGGTGGAGCTGCGTAATTTAGAAGCTGGTCTTATGCCCTGTGTGTATCACTGCAGCTGCAAAGCTCACAAGTAATGTGTGTGTGTGGGGGGGGAGAGTGGACTCATTGTTTAAGAGCTCTTCTACACAAGGCTGTTAATCCACTGTATCTACTTTCAGTTATGTCACAGAACTGAGATCCGAGCACTACGTGAAGAGCATTTCCTTTCCCACTTTTCTGCTACATAACCTCTAGGTGGCACTGTGGTGTAACAGAATAGTGCAAATACACAAACGGAAATCACGCTTTCTTCCACTTTCACAATTAACTGCCACGTTTTCCTTGCGGTAAAAAAACCCTCAAAGAAAGTGCTGGTTAGACACAGAAGCAAAACTGGAGGGCGTTGGCTAAAGAACCCATAAACAACTGTGAGTAGGGAATGACAAGCACACGAGATGGAAAGTGGGAGGAAGGGTCTGCAGACATTAGAAGAAGGCTCTAGCACAGCCTTGCCCAAACGGATGCCCTCCAGTTGTGAGGGACTACCATTTATAGCACCCCCCAGCCAGCTGCGCTGACTGGGGGATGCTGGGATTTGGAGGCCCATGCATTGGGAGGGCACCATGTTGGGAGAGGGTGCTCTAGCCGGCGATGGGAGGGTTTAGGGTTCACCCGGAGCTGCCCCTTGGGCTGCTGGAAGAAGAAAGCTGGACAACTTTGATCCCTCATTTTTGAAAAGATAAAATCCAGCTGTTAACTGTTTTCTTCTCTCCACCTGCAACCTGCTTTTTTGGTAACATTTGGCCTGATGCAAAGATCTGGAGATGTCAAAAGATTGCACATTTTGGGCAGCCCCCCCACCCCGATATTTTGGTTGGCCTAACAGAAATATTACTCTAATATGGGTTTGGGAATTTTATCTGATGGCCACAAGGCCACCTGTGCTTTTTGTATCTCTTGCCACAAAACCCCTTCTGATGGCCCCAGAAAGCTCCAGCCCTTTGCTTTACCTGCAGTTCATAACTCCTGCATAACATCTTTCCCCAGCCTGGTGCACTGCAGATGTTTTGGACTACAACTCCCAGCACTCCTGACTGCTGGCTATGCTGGCTGGGGCTGATGGGAGGTGAAGCCCAAAACATCTGGAGGGGGACAAGGTTGGGAAAGGCTTTCCTATGACTTTCCCTGGGCATCACTGCGGGGGGGGGAACCCCCCACACAGAAGACAGTTCTGTGATCTTGGGATGGTTTAGTTGGCTCTTTTTCTCAACTAAACAAAATGGGTGGGAGGAGGAAGAGACAAAGAAGAAGAAGAAGAGGAAAAAGAAGAAAAAGAAGCAGAAGCTGCTGACACACTCCCCTTGGAAACGAACCTCCAAGCAAGCGGAGATCTCTAGGGCTGCCTGAGGTTTGCCTGCAGCATTTGAGAGGCCAAGCACCTTCAGCAAGGAGAGAAGCAATCCTTTTGTAGATTTGCCGGAGCTGATTACTTTGGGGAGAATTAAAAATAGCGGCAAGCAAAAGTGTGAATTGAGGTGGGAGAGAAGCCGTGAGCAAGCGAGAGCCCCATATATTCTCTCTCTCTGCTACTTCCTAAGCCCCATCTTTAATGCTTTTTATACTACTGAGATTTCAGGAGCGGTCTTGTTTATTTTCTCTTGCTGGTTGCATGTAGAGTAGCCTAACAGTAGCACCAGGGTCAGGGCCACCACCAAGGGACGGCACAGCTGGGCACCTGCCAAGGGCCTGCACCCCAGCAGGGCCCCACAGGCAAGAGCCCCCTGGAGTTGCTCCTCCTCTTCCTCATTGCAACCCACTCGTTCACTGGCCTCTCACTCTGGCCCAGACAGCGGAGGTGGTGAGAAGGAGGAGCAGGAGATGCCACGGCCTCCTTGCTCCCAGCTCTCTGCCTGTCATGCAAGCAGGTGGAGGCAATGATGAGAAATTCCCAAAGTGCCAAAAAAGGTCGGGGGACCCCTAAACCTTCACTTTTCTCTGGCGGGCCACAAGGGATCAGCTCTGCGGCCTTGGTTGAAAGTGCGACACTGGCATCCGTGGCTCCAGAGACTCACTAACAGGGTTCCATTTCTGCAAGAGCAGACAGCCAAGGAGGAACCATCACTACGGAATGGCTCTGGATCACGACAGAGCCCTGCGTGAGCCTCGAAGGAAACCTCGAACCGCCAACCCCTATTTATCGCCATCTGGCCCCAAGGAAGCGCCTTTATTCCCATGCCAAGATGAGCATCTCGCCGGCCCTTGCTGCAGGAGACAGGCCCAGAGAGAGCAGCATGCATCCAGCTGCAGCAAAGAGAAAACCCCCACATGCGGTTAGCAAGTGTGTCCGTGAGCTGCACAGATCTGCCAGCGGGAAAAAGGTAACCTTGCAGAAGAAGCCGAGGGCCTAGAGGGGCAGGAAATAAGTTGCTTTTTCGAATGACCTCCCAGATTTGGAGATCATTAGGGAAGGCCTCAGCCCCAGAGCTGCACAAAGCTTCAGCGAAACGAGACGAGGGCTAAATTTAGGCAGTCATCATTTATGATCCTATCAATCAGAAAGGGAAATGGGGCCACCAAAGTCAAGAGAAAATATTAATTTGTAAATTTAAAAGAAAAAGAAAAGGGAGGGGATAGCCTGTTAAAACCCTTAACAGCTGACAGTATCTTGCAGTTGGATTTCAGTGATCTACAGCCACCCTGAAACTCCCATTTCATCCCCCCACGCTGGCAGAGCACCAACAGTGGGACATGTTGAGCATTCCGGGGATGTACCGGGGGCCCCCAGCAGTGTAGGTGTTGTCCTACCCATAGACTTCCCGCTCTTCCGACGGCACAGCATGTACACTGTTTTCTAAACCTGGGGTGGGCAGAAAGTAGATCTTCATATAGTTGGGCCAGAGTCAAACAAAACTGGAGAACATCCAGAATAACCCAATGGAAAAGAGACAAAGTCTCAGGAAGTTGGGGGGGAAAAGTGTTATTCCTTGAGGAAGTCCAACAAGTTTTGTCCCTTGATATGTGGGCCTTCTTCAGGGGTTAAATTTTCAAAAATTGCCTACAGAGATCTCCGGAAAAAAAATGTCTCTGAGAACATGTTCCATTTACAGGGATTGGTAGTAGGACAGAAAAAAACACACACACAGAAGAGCAAAACACATCCACCATGGAGATTTTCCCAGCCCAGATTTTCCCAGAGCACTTACATTCCCGACGTTGTAGATTTAGGTTCCACCCTTGACTTGGAAATCCTCACTTCATGGCAAAAATTAAGCTGACGAAAGTCAGTCAAGGTGCAACCCTGTGCATGTTTAGGCAGAAAAAATGCCCGACAGTTCCCAGCATGTGACTTTTTTCTGTCTAAACATGTGTAGGATTGTGACTTTAGGAAATGCAATATCACAACTATGATGAAGGAAGGGCACCGCTGCAGGGCCAGGATGAAGGTTTGGGGGCTAGTTTACAAAGCCCTAATTAGCTCAGGACCAGGGTACTCAAGAGATCCCCTGACTCTTTAGTGGTCCTGCTTCATTGCTGCACTCCTCAGGAGATACCGTCCTGGTATTACCCAAGATTTCAGAGGTCTGGTCCATCACAACTCAGAACAGGGCCTTTAGTGTCATAGCCCCACTCTCTGGAACTCCCAGCCGCTACGAATTAGGGGCGAACCCTTCTGAGTTTTTGGCATGTACTGAAAGCATGCCTTTTCCAACAGGCATTTGCAGAAAGGTAATGTTGTCCTCTGTAGGAAGACTTGTTTTCTGTACATAGCCCAGAAATGTCTTTAATTTCAGCAATTCACAAATATTGTTAAATAAATAAATACATAAATAAAGTTTGGATGAATTCAGATCATATTCCTAAAGGCACGTCACAAGCAGAAGCTTTATGATCTTTCTTACTGCCACACATTAAAGCTATTGGGGTTCTAGCTATAGTCGGCAATTTCTAATCCGTTTCCAAGGTTAATCCCAGTTTTGTTACCAACCCTTTTGCAAGAAGCATTGATTTGATCTAGCAACTCCAATTGCACAAAGTTTATCTAATTTCTCCTATTTCCAGGCTCCCAGTGAGGTCAGAGGCAGGTATGAATCAATTTAAGGAAAAGAATGGAGTGCCAAGGTCGTGTGCAAAGACTCCCTAACGTACGATAATTCTCTTTAAACAGAAATGTAAGCAATTTTTTTTATTTCCTAACCTAGGGAAGAGAGGGGGAAAATATTTTCAAAGATTTCTAAAAAAACCATGTTCAAAACCTTTTGCATAATGCAATGGAGCTGTTCTGAAAAACAACAGGAGGAGGATGGAGGCCATTCTTAAAAAAAAATACCAAAGAAAAAGAGATAAATTTAATCATAATTTATTGGGGAGAGGAGCTAGGTTTTAGAAACAGCAAACAAACGGTACATGAATGCCCCAGGAACAGTGAAATGGACAAGTGAAGAGTTCCAGACTCCCAGAGAAATCAAATATTTGGAGTTTTATGGGCCAAGGACTGCCTTGGGTTTATTCCCTTTTATTCCTGCAATTCCTCTCCCCTGATGTGACAGCTTCGGAGAACTAGCAAAGCCAATGTAATCTTTTATTGTCTTCTAGCAACCCCATCTTAGCCACGTTTAGTGGGGAGGGGGAGAGACACTGTGCAAAAACCAGGAAACCACCAGACAATTGGTGGGAGGGGGAAAGGGGTCACTGCCATTTGGTGAACCCGGAGGGCCAGTCTGGTACTTCCAGTTGGCTGAATTTGGTCTGTGGGCCTAAGGTTCAACACCCCTTCTATAGAGCATCTGCAGGAGGCCATGCTGGTCTAGATGGCTTCCACTGTTCCTCTGAGAGTGAAAACTCTGATTCTATCCCTCCTGGAGGACATCTGGTACATATCAAGGGACGTACGCCTGCAAGTCGTCATCCCTGATTGAAACTGGTCCTTTCTTTCTATTGACTATAAATTGCCTTGCTTGAGAGAAGGTGGATGACAATAACAGGGACGCTTTCTTTGGGCAGGACATTGTCAACAGACGCAAAAGCCATTTGGACTTGGAGCTAAGCATTTTAAAGTTCTGCAAGACGGCAGGAAGATCGGAGCTGCTAGATTGAACCAATGCTTCTTTTCTGTACCAAGAAAAGTTGAACTGAGCAACTGTACCTAAGTTCTCTTACACGGCATAGTTTGTTCTGGTTTTGCTAGTCCTGGGATGCCTCTGAGCAGGGCTAAACTCCTTCACCAAGCCCTCGCTGGTTCCTGAGATCCTTTAATTCGTGCTAAAATTAAAATGCCCTTTTGCTTAGTGCAAATTTTTAAAAAATGATTTAAATACAGAGAGAGAGAGAGACAGAGCTTTTTCCAGTTGGTTAAAAACAACCAACAAATGCTAAACAGCACACACACACAAAGGAGAGAAGGAGAATAATTACCACACCTTGGGTTCCTTGCAGGAGGAAATGTAATAAATAAACCACTAGAATTAAACTAATGAACTCTAATATGCTTACAAAAGTCTTACATACATTTTAGCACACACACACACACACACACGTATAGATCATACATGAGATAAGTTCCAAACAGATGCTGCCTGAAGCAGGGGTTCCCAACCTTTTTGGGTTGGTGGGCACACTTGGAATTGTGAGGGAGTGTCATGGGCACTCTCACAAAATGGCTACCATGGTGGGCATGGCTGGTGACAGAACACTCTTTTCCCAGAAGGCAAGGTGATGAGGCTAAAAGAAAAGGAATGTGCCCAAGAAGGCGGAGGTGGTGTCTGAGCTTCAAAGGTGAATCACTCTTTTGAACCCAAATAAAGATGGTGCTGGGGACCGGCACTTCAGTTTGCAGCCTCCAGCCTCCCAGTTAAAAAAATGTTTTAATTAAATAGGAAAAAAATGAAATGAAATAAATATCAGGAGGGCAGGGAGCCCAGTGGGCACCAAGTTGGAGATTCCCCAGGTAAAAGCTAATAAGCAATAAACCCCACCCAAAGATCCAAGAACCAAAATGCAGACGTGAGATGCTGGAATGAAAGGCACTGAGTTCTAAATTCCTGAATAGGTATGTGTAGATTTTTAAAGAAGCAACACATGGACAAAGAAAGCAAAGCAGTGAAGGGCAACCAGGAATATCCTGTTTTGCTGAACTTCGTCAGGTGCCACAGCTGAATAACCACGGCTCTTCCGCCACATACACACTACTTTCATTTCTTCGCCAACAAGGACCATGAGCTGCCTAAAAGCCAAGATCATCTTAGAAACGCCTTCTCAAATGTTTCCTCGTTCTCTCCAATAACTCAACGTGCGTACAATGACCAACTGAAGTCTGCTGGCTGCTGTTGAACCCTGGCAGGCGAGTCTCTTAACTGCAACTGCAGCCTTCATTTCGTTTTGCTTTTTCCGGTTGGCGCCATTTGAGCATCACGTTAATTCCCCACCCACCCCCCGGCCAATCTTTTAATTAACACTAACACACTCTTTTTAGCCTATCTTTTGAAGAGCTCTTCAGTGCAAATTAAAGATTTTATTTTATCATTATTTAATATAGTGCTCTAAGAACTGTGCTCGCCTTGCCCACAATTACATCACAACCGCTAGCGTGAAAATAGGCCTTCTACTGAGTCAGATGCCGGGGATCAAACCGGGGACCTACTACATGTAAAGCAGGGGCTGTACCACTGAGCTATGGCCCTTCCCTGGAAAATAAAGCAAGATTCTAGTCCTCATGGTTCTGAAAAAAAGGGTGATTTAAATGGGAACACAAGAACCTGCCTTCATGACATAAGACCCTTGGTCCATCTAGCCCAGTATTGTCAACACTGACTGGCAGCAATGAGTCCCGGGGGTTTAGGCAGGGTTTTTTCCAGCACTACCTGGAGATGCCGCCGGAGATCGAACTAGGGACCTTCTGCATGCAAAGCGGGGGCTCAAAACAGCTGAGTCAGACCCAGGAGGTTTTCTCAAGGGTTTCTATTTGTGCATAGTGTTTATTTATAAACCTTATCCATTCCTTTCTTTTCAGCCGGAAGACACTCAAGGTGACTGCCACAATGATTAAGTCAATATAAGCAATAAGAACCAAAGCTTGGAACATGTCAGTCAGGAACCCTACAGTTATAAGATGGCTGCTCCCTCCTCGAGAGCAGTTCCTACCAGCTGAGACACCTGGAGACGGACGTCACTGGTTTCTAGCGGGGATTCGCTGGGCTCCAGAGGCTTCCCTTCCAAAACAGACTGGTTTTCCCTGTATTTATTGGATCTGACCGGCAACGATAAGAAATCTTTCCCAGTGATCTTGAGGTCTCCCGTGTGAAGGCTCGCTCCATTCTGGTCCTGAGACAAACAAGAAATGGGTGCTGTAGCACAGGGGTTGGGAAACTCTGTCAGCTCCAGGACAAATTCCATTTCAGAGAAGCTCGCAGGGGCTGCATTCCAGTTGTGGGCAGGGGCCGGAGGCAAAGGGAGTAGGGCCGAAGGCAAAAGGTTTGAGGACAAAAATACAAAAACACCACTGTATATTAGCGTAAAGCTCTTCCTGCCCAGTAACTAGGCCTTAGGAGAGGCATTTCAACCTTTTAGAATGAGGAAAAAATTGCACAAAAGCTGGGAAACCACTGAATGATGGGGAACCCAAGAAGGCCAGATTTGGCCTCAGGTGGGCGAGAGGTTCAACACCCCTGCTGAAGCAAAAGAGACAGCTGAGGGAAGTGGAAGCAAGAGACCCCTCCATCAGGGCCCACGCACATCAGGGCTACATGACATGGGCAAGAAGGAGCCACCAAGCCCTGGGAAGATCCCAGTGGTGGAAGGGATGAGATTTCCATATGTTGCCTGAAGGCTGATTGGCACTGCAAGCGAAGTGCAGGGAGAGACAGCCCATGACCCTGGGAGGAAGAGCTGAGAACAGTGCCGGCCCTGGGTCTTTGTGGGCTCTTGGGCAGGACACCCTCCCTGGGCCCCCTCCCTCTGTGAGTCTGCCTTTTTACAGCCATGGTCACCAGCTCCTCACCCTTTCCTCATCAATGTCTCTACTTGGCTTGCTTGATGGGCAGACAGCCAGTGAGCCAGGAGGCCATGGCATCTCCTGCTCCTCCTGCTCCTCCTTCTCACCACCTCCATTGTCTGGGCCAGGGTGAGAGACAGGTGAACAGGCAGGTTACAATGGGAAGAAGAGAAGCAATTCCAGGGGGCTCTTGTTAGTGGGCCCCTGCTGGGGTGTGGGCCCTTGGCAGGGACCCCACCATGCTGAACCTTGACGACAGCCCTGGCTGCATGCATAAGTATGAAAACATTTGCAGAAAGAGCTTAGCAAGAGGATTGAACTTAAGTCTGCTCCTGGGAGAAGCAGACAATCACAGCAATTCATTTTCTGTTTGCTGGCATTTCCTGGGGAGACCACTTGAACTGCTTAAGGCCTCAGCCTTGTAGAGCATCAAGGGTGACTTTGATGTTTTGCTCCCAGAACACACTGAACATCACACAGTTCTAAAGTAATAACGAGGTACAAGTTGCCAGCAAATATGTAGGGCAGGTAGAGATCAGCTCTCATCTTCCTTAGAAAGGGTATATTGCAAAGGAGGAATAAACACGGCCCCTTTTGGCCTGCCAAGCTCTTGGTTGGATAATTCCCTTGATTTTAGCCCTATCTGCTAACTGCAGATTTTCCAATTAGCACAGCTCGTGGAGAAGCCATTAGTCTTCCAGAGACTCTTAAGCTTGTAGGGCAGCCAAGATGAGCCTCATCTACCTGGGCGTCAGCCGGCCTGCTCCCCTTCTCTACAGATCGACATCCCCCTTTACCTTTTCAGAAGGGAACTTCAGGAGATCAAGGCTGTTCATACTCTTCCTCTGGATTTGTTTTGGCCTGGCCCCTGGAAAAGAAAGAGCGGTTGGACCAGATGAGGAGCTATCTCTTAAGATGTGGTTGCCAAGGCAGGAAAACTGGTTAAACATTCAATTAATGGAGCAGGCGACTTCCTTTTAAGTCACAAGCAGAGGTGTAGTGGAAGCAGGGCTCACAGGGTCGAAGTCCCAGGACTGTTTGATATTCAGGGACAACAATCTCATCTGCCACCCTGTAGGGGCTGAGGTTTCTTGGATGTTCAAAACTCTCGTGTCCCCCCCCCCCGCCCCACTACACTGGGCACCTAAAACTTTGGACAACACCTCGAGGAACAAGAGAGGCTGACAATTAGCTTCCACAAAATACCAGGTTTCACAGCAGCGCCGGTGGAATTAAGTTCATGGGGACATGTTGGGATGAGACACCCATGTGGATTCTTCCTAGGAAGATCCCACAAGCAAAACTTTAGGTTCTCAGCAGCCTCTACTTGAATCACTTTCAGCCCACGGGCCAGATTTAATTTCGGAGAAGCTCTCAGGGGAGTCCTAGGGAAGCAAGCTTGACACAAAAGATATAATAGCCTAAGAACTGGCTGTCAGTTGAGAGCTCAGCCCATTTACTGGCTGAGCTGGTGAAATCATAGAACATTCCCCAAACATGGAGCCACTCAGGGTTCATACATCGCCTTGGAATCATGCCAGCTGCCAACAACAGACAGAGCCTATTACTCCTCTGTTCCATCTGTCTCCTAAAGAGAAGAGCTCCATGGCTTTCCCCATTGTTCACACTTTGAGGGGCTGTATGGTGCTGCGATTTTGCTAGGTAAAATCTCAACAGGCTGATTAAAAAAAAATTGGTTGTAATTTAAACATTTCTGGGCAATGTCCAACAGTGTCATTCCGCAAACTTAAATAGTGCTAATGGAGCTCCGCCAAATCTTTCTGTTGCGCAAGGGTTGCAGGCCTGGTTGCATCTCTGTAATACACAATGGGTTGCACAACCCATTGCACAAGTGTAATGCGCAACAGGTTGTGGAAGCATCATGCACAGCTGCTTGTGCAGTTGCACTTGCACAAACGTAACTTGAGTTGGATTCCCCTTTTGGAATCGTTCGGAACCTAGTTCCCACTAGCACAATGTCTTTTGCACTAGTGGAATGACACAATTGCATACAGCCCTCTGTATTGATTGTCACGTACTCAGCTGCTTGTGCAGTTGCGCTTGCACAAATGTAACTTGAGTTGGATTCCCCTTTTGGAATCGTTCGGAACCTGGTTCCCACTAGCGCAATGTCTTTTGCACTAGTGGAATGACACAGTTGTATACTGCCTTCTGTATTGATTGTCTCATACTTACACTCAGATCCTCTGGGCTTCCTTTCCAAAGGAAAAGCAAGGTACAAATAGGAAATGGAATGAAAATGGTTTGTATGTTGGGAATAACAGGCCAACAAAGTTTATTCTACAAAGCAGATGTGATCACCACCAGCTGCTAAGTTAATGCATCACACTGGGTGCAACATGACTTTGGCCAACCCTGGGAGTCAGTGCCAGCTCCAGGTTTCGGAGGGCCCTTGGGCAAGACACCCTCCCTGGGCCCCCTCCCTCAGTAAGTCTGCTTTTTCACCACCATTGTCACCAGCTGCTCATCCCCGTTCTCATCATTGCTACTTCTTGCTTGCTCAAGGGGCAGAGAGACAATGAGCAAGTAGGCCATGGCATCTCCTACTCCTCCTTCTCCCTGCCACCACTGTCTGGGCCAGAGCAAGAGGCAGGGGAACAAGCAGGTTGCAATGGTGGAGAAGAGGAGAAAGTCCAGGGGGCTCTTGTCAACGGGGCCCCTGCTGGGGTGTCCCTTGGCAGGCACCCGACCATGCCTACCCTTGACACCAGCCCTACTGGGGATAATGATGCTCTTAACCCAAGATGCCCAGAAACATAACTGGACGCCAAGTGCCTCCCCAGGAAGAAGCTGGTTTTTTTCACCCAGATTTTCATCAGTTAAGTGCCAGCTGGGCTTTGGAAATGAAGACATCAAAAAACACACGAAGTTGTTCCCGTCTGCCTTGAACGCCGTGCTTCCAGAGGCAAAGCGTAGTGTTCTGAGACCGGAGCTTCCTCCTTGCATTGGCTTCCAAGGGAGGAAGAGAAATGGGTTTGATTAAAGAAATGCAGAATGTTCAGTATCACTGAAACTCTAGTTAATTATACAGGTGCTGAAGGGTATTTTGTAAAACTGCCGGAGCGAAACCATGTATCTTTGATCCGAAAGCCCCTGCCTGCCCTTGAATCAATCCACATACTAGCTGTTAAATATCTCCTACCCCTATACAGGCAGGTTGTGCAAGGGAGGGAGCTACTCCCTTAGTAACTCGTGCATGTTAGCGTAACATGACTCTCGTCACTTGTGTGCTGCCAAAGTCTTATTCCATTGATGGATATCCTGCCTTTCGTCAGAAGGAGCCCAGGGCAGCTAACAACCCATATAAAAACCATACAACACAAACACTGTTAAAATCATAACTCTGATATTGCAAATACATCATAAAACACCATCAAACCCAGTGGAAGCTGGTGGCTCTGATGTCAGTAGGGCAGTGAATGGCTCCGGGTTTCAGTCAGAACCACTCAGAACTCTAAAGGGGCTATCCAAGGTCCACTGATCAAACCATCAGTACAACACCAGAAAACCGATAAACCCCTCGCCTATACCCCAAAGGCTTGTACAATGAAATACGCCTTTTACTGGTACCTGAATGACGACAGCGTGGGGGACAACTGAATCTCTACCAGAAGGGGAGTTTCCACAGACAGGGTACCAACACCGAGAAGTCTCTGTCACATGTGGTAGCCTCCAAGGGCCACATTTCTTGAAGGCGCTACAAGCAAAGTCTCTGCGGCCAATCCCAGGTTAGTCAGTACTGGGAAACATGGTCCTTCCCAATTATATCCCACTATTGCTATCCAAGTATTCATCCAAGGAGCTGCAGGGGGGTGTACATCGTTTCCCTGCCCCTAGTTTTATCCACACAGCAACCCTGTGAGGTAGGCAAAGCTGAGCAGCACTGACGCGCCCCAGGTCATTCATAAACAAGGAAGAGTCTTGCGGCACCTTAAAGACAAACCAGTTTACCCTGGCATAAGCTTTCATGGACACTGTCCACTTGATCAGCTGCATTAAACACAGACATTCATGCCCGCTGACTTCAGTGCTACTCATGGGAGCATTTTCACCCAATGGAAATATATTTCTGAAGGGCAGATTTAAACGTTTCCAAATAAATATATATGCATGCCACCTCCTCCTGTCTCTACAGGAGACATCAGACTCTACAGGTAGGGACATCGGAAGCTGCCACAGACTGAGTCAGATCCTTAGTCCATCTAACCCAGTACTGTCGATGCTGACCGGCAGCAATGGCTCTCCAGGGTTTCAGGCAGGATTCTTTCCCAGCCTTACCTGGAGTTGCTGCCAGGGATCAAACCTGGGGCCTTTTGCATGCAAGGCAGGGGCTCTGCCACTGCGCTAGAGCCACTCTGCTTAAAAACAAAGTAAGATTCTAATTCTCATGGTTCCAATACAGCTTTAAAGCGGTTCACAGGAAGCTGCCTTATACTGAGTCAGAGCTTGGGTCCATTCAGCCCAGTATTGTCGACACTGACTGGCAGCTGCGGCTCTCCAGGGTTTCAGGCAGGATTCTTTCCTAGCCCTTCCTGGAGACGTCGGGGAAGTCAAACCTGGGACCTTCTGCCTGCAAAGCGGGGGCTCACCACTGAGCTACAGCCTCCTCCCCTGAAATGGAGTGTGTGCAGGGGGGGGAGAGAGAGAGGGAGAGAGAACACCCCAGCACCAACAGAAATGATGCTTTAGTTCAGCCTTCCCCAATTTGGTGCCCTCCAGATTCAAATCCCATCAGCCCCAGCTAGCATGACCAGTGGTCAAGGATGCTAGGAGTTGTAGTCTAAAAGGGGATGCTTTACTAGCTTGACATAAATACTTGTTCAGAACTGGAGAGGCCTTCTGATTCACTCTGCTACGAATTATTTCTAGTGATCCACGCAGCACTCATTGATTTGCACACAACTTTCAATTATGTTACGTTACTTCTCCATTACAATAGTTCCACGAGGCAGGATTTACATGTGGGAAACTGAGGCCGACAGCGCGTGATTTCCCAATGGTCACAAAAAGTGTTTGGAACCCACCTCCTCTCCAAAACTCCAGGGCCAGATTCTCCCCCAAAGGCTCGCTCTTTTTATTCGCGCTACGGCAGAAGCAAGAAATGTGAAGGCAGATTGATATCTCCTCCAACGCTTGGGGCTGGGCGACCTACTCACCCAAGAATTGAAATGGCTCATGCATCTTTTCAGGACTGGACATCTTTACAGCAGGTTTCAAAAGCAACATCGGGTCCCTTTCCAACGGTTCCTTTCAAAGGGTTCCTTGCTGTTGCTGCCTTCAGGTTTTCCTCCAGCCGCCCATGCCTGGCCCGGCCTGGCTGCACTAGTGGTCTTAATATTCAGTAAAAAAATAATAATGTTTTCCTGTCTGTCTTTCTCTCTCTGTTTCTTTCCCCTGATGAACAGCCTTCAACACAAGAAGATTCAGTAGCTGGGGAAACACCCCCTCCCCCCCGCATTACTCTGGACTTTTCTCCACCCTCCCACGTAGCTATTGGCATGTTTACCGAAAGGCACTATAGGCAAGCAGAAAACCTCAGGGGTGTTTCTAAATGCTTGCTCTGTCTTTAAGGTTGCTCGAGGTCTCTAATCTAGCGAGTCGAAAACTTTCTGGAGAGCTTCAGCCCAACCACCTGGGTGACTGGCAGAATTCACGCCTATTTTTAGAAAAGCAGAGGACGATTTGGGTGTGTTTGTAGAGCTTTCGAATCATACTCTGGATTTTTAAAGAAAAAATGTTTTCCCCATCCCAGGTTATCTTCACCTCTCCCATGTCTCCATTTCCTCTCCCTTCCTGATTTTTTTCCCCCCTGCATGCTACTGCTGAAATTTAGATTGGCAGTTCTTGGGGCAGAGACCTTTAGGTTTTGTTTGTTTTGCTTATGAAATTCTTTCCAATGCTGGGCACACTGATGGGGCTTTATAAATAAAGCTTTTCATAATTCAAATATGAGGAGGCATTGTGTGTGGGCATTCTGAGAATGGGCTCCTTGTCATCAATGAATGTCACAGGCACGAGCCCAGGGAGGGTGAAACTCTTTCAACCCGACGGCCGAACTGCCCATATTTACATTTGTGGTTTTCACTGTTGTGAACCGCCCAGAGAGCTTCGGCAATTGGGTGGTATAGAAATGTAATCAATCCAATTAAAATAAAATAAAATAAAATAAATAACTCCATTTCGGAGCAGCCTTAGGGGGGCACGTTCCAGTGCTGGGCAGGGCCGAGGTGGAGTCTAAGCCCTAAAACACAAGACCACAATTTGGAATCCAAATACAGATGGCGCTGTAAGGCGGCCCTTTGCTTTGCAGCGTGATCCCCCCGCCCCCCGTTTTTTTTAAAAAACCAAGAAACAAAAGAAAAATCCGGAGGGACAGAGAGCCTGGCCGGTGCCAAAGGAGCGCCCACGGGCAGCATGTTGGAAACAGCAGCAGTAGCGCTCAAGTGTTAGCTTCGCTACTCCACACGAAAGAGAGAAGCACATAACCTCCATGCCATGGTAGTCACCGAATATTCACGTCATTAAATAAATAGGCCATTTAAGAACTCTAGATATGAGTTCAAAGACTTCAAAGTAAAGACTCTGCACAAGCAAACTGAACATTTTGAGAAAAACAAGTTCACCAAAACTTGGTGGCTCTTTAAATGCTCCGGCAGAACTTCCATCCAAAAGCCGAGGAAGAGAAAGAGCGGAATGGTTCTCCCCCGGGGCAACTGCCTGTATTATCCAGAGTGTTCCTCCTTCATTCAAACTCCCACATAGAGGAAAACGTTTACAGGGCACTTAGAAAAGGCTGCTGCCAAAGCTGAACTGGCCGAAAGCCACACAGGCCTTTCTGGCTTGGTGAGTGCACCCATTTGCCGGTGACTCCAGCCCCCCCCCACACACACAATTCCGATCGTACACCTCAGAAGAACACAACTTCCCATTAAAAAAAGAGAAAAGATTTGGGACTACTGAAGTCCTCTATTCGAAGGGGTGCCAGAGGACCGTATTTGAAGGCATCCCCAATTTGCAGGGCTGCTTAGGCTGGCCAGGTGTCCTCTTTTAGAGAGGACCGTCCTGTCTTTGAAGGTGTCCTCTATTTGAAGGCCTGTTCTATCCAATTCCAGTTTAAAGATAGGGACCCACCAGAACTCTTTTTCACCCATCACCATTTAGCACCCATCCAGCAGACTGAACAGCAGGTACACAGCTCACCTGGTCACCATCTTCCACACAAAAGCAAGATGGACTGCCTTTCTCTTTACATTCGAATAACTATTTCTAAATTGGCATCAACCCATATAAATTAGCACATGCCAGTTTTATGCAAACCACTGTCCTCTTTTGTCCTCTTTTTTGGCAATGCACAAGCGGCTGCCCTAATATGTGCAAGGGCATGTCTATCTCCGTTTCTGCTCTGCACATTTGGCTCTGGGAAGGGATGTTCCAGGGCTGCACTCGTTTATGTTGGGGCCCGGGCCTAACAAGGCTCTTTCTTTACACAGCATCCTTTTTACAGCTCAGTGTTGTCTCATGGGCTCCACATGCTACAGCTTTCCCCAACCCGGTAGCTTCCAAATGAGTTGGACGGCAAATCCCATCATTCCCAGCTACTGAAGTCCAACACATCTGGAGAAGCCAGGTTGGGGAAGGCTGACATATAACATGTACTTGCTTCCCCCTGTTCAAAGCAAGGACCGAAGGAGAGAATCTCCCCAGGGTTGGTGCTGCAGCAATGTTCTTTCGTCCCCTTCTGGACCTGCCACTCTTGAGGCAGGTTCTCCAGAGCTACCGGAGAACGTCCCCTTCCCTGACGCCTGTGAATTTATTTTGTCCTTTATTTATTTGTTTGTTTGTTTGTTTGATTTTTACCCTGACTTTCCACCCACCACCCCACCAAAAAAGACAGCAAATGCCAATAAAACCCAGATTAAAATAAACTTTGTTAACACAATCATAAAAAAAACAAATAGATCAAAAAGCACAATTAAAAAACCACAATCAAATAAATAAAAAAAGAAAAGGAAAACAGCACACCACTAATTCAAACCTCCTTCAGCAGCAGATCAGCTTACATGCCAAAGGCCTGGCTGAATAAAAGATATTTTCCCCTGCCGGCGGAAGGAGAACAGAAAGGGAGCCAACCTAGTCTCCCTTGGCAGGGAGTTCCAGAGTCTGGGAGCAGCTACCGAAAAGGCCCTATCTTGCATCCCCAACAAATGTGCCTCTGATGGTGGCGGGACCGAGGGAAGGGCCTCCTCAGAAGATCTTAAAACCTGGGCAGTCTCGTATGGGAGAAGCTGGCCTTTCAGGTACCTGGTCCCAAGCCATATAGGGCTTCGTAGGTCATAAACAGCACCCTGAATTGTGCCCAGAAACCGACCAGAAGCCAGTAAAGCTGTCGTAACAAGGGGGATACATGCTCCCTGGAACTATCTCCCAGTGCTGGCTCCAGGTTTCGGAGGACCCTTGGGCAAGACGCCCTCCATGGGCCCCTTCCCTCAGTCAGTCCACCTTCTCACCGCCTGGTCACCAGCTGCTCTGTCTCCTCCTCCTCTTTCTCAACCTGGCTCCCACTTGCTTGCTTGGCAGGCAGAGAGCCAGGGGGCAAGGCGGCTGTGGCGTCTCCCACTCCTCCTCCTCGCCACCTCCATCACCTGGGCCAGAGCGAGAGGCAGGGGAACAAGCTGGTTGCGACGGGGAAGAGGAGGGGCAAGTCCAGGGGGCTCTTGCCAGTGGGCCCCTGCTGGGGGGTGGGCCCTTGGCAAGTGCCCTATCATGCTGACCCTTGATGGCAGCTCCAGTCAACAGTCTGGCTGCAGCATTGCAGATGTGCTGAGCTACGATACAGCTCTGCCTCCTTGCAGGATGTTATCAGATTAACTGAAGGCCATCCAAAGAGCTTCATCAAAGGCTTAGGAAGGAGCACCCAGACTTTGCTCCCCACCCCCGCCTCTTTGCCGAGTCCTCTGAGCGCCTTGCAACGCTGAGCTGCTTCTCGGAATAAGTGAAAGATTAAACACACAGACGCCCCAGAAACCCCAGTCGGTTCCGCCGCGAAGCAGTAATTAACTCGGACAGCATCTTGAATCAGCCAAACAACTGTAATTAAAGCGGCTGAACCGAACGCTTCAGCCAGGCAGAGAAAAACAAGGGGATCAGGATGTCTATCAAAGGAAAACCCTCCACGAATATCCCGGCAGAGAGAGAAAGCTGAAAAAGCTCAGGCCAGGCACAGCACAGCAAGCGCGTACCCCACTCATCTGCCTCTGTTGGAGCGCAGAAGACCGTGGCAAGGAGCCGGCTTTGGATTGGAAACTAAAGCAGACTCTTGAACTGGAAAAACAGGAAAAGGTTCAATAAATATATGGTTCCCCTATAAATCAGCCAGAGAAGGAACAGCTGCAGGGAGCTTGTTTCACCCTTCCCTGCCAGAAAGAAGACCTATAGGATCTTTTAGACTAAGAACCAGTGCCTATGCTCTGCTTTTTTCCTCCTTCCTCCCAATCCCTTTTCCTTTTGTGTCATGTCTTTTAGATTGTAAGCCTGAGGGCAGGAACTCTCTTTTTATTCACCTCTGGGAGCCACTCTGGAAGCCTTTTTTGACTGAAAGGTGCGGAAAAAATGCTGCAAATAAAGACTTTATTCATTCTAAAATATTCATAGCATTATGGAGGGGGAGGGGAGAGGTTATTTTAGTGGATAATTATTTTTAGCTGTTTTAAATGGTGTAGGTTTTAATTTTGTTGCAAGTTGTCTTGAGTCTTTTTTCAGAATGGTGTCTAAATAATCCGAATAAATAATGGTGATGATGGTGATGATGGTGATGATGCACACACAGATCTTCCCTTCGTGTCCCAGGGCGCATTTCTTTCATGACCATGTAATTCAGCCTTCCCCAGCCTGGTGTGGTCCTGATGAGTTGCGCTACAACTCCCAGGATGCTGGCTGGGAAAGATGGGAATATATCGGACTGCAACCTTTTCTAGTTTTTTTTAACCAATTTCTAAGGAAAATACACAGGAAGGAGTTATATTGGACAAGCCTGTCCATTTTTAAAATAAAGGGGTATGGTCAGAAGTGAAAAGTACACTGCTAAAGAGGCATGGTTAACATCCCAGCCTAGCCCCAGAAAATTCAGGGATGTGGAACCTGCTGCCCTCCAGATGTTATTGACCTCAGAAGAACAAGAGCCCTGCTGGATCAGACCCAGGGTCCATCTAGTCCAGCATTCTGTTCTCACAGTGGCTGGCCAGCTGTTGGCCAGGAACCCACAAGCAGGGCATGGGTTCAACAGCACCTTCCCACCCATGTTCCCCAGCCACTGGTGTACATAGGCTCACTGCCTCTGGTACTGTAGTTGGCCATAGCCATCAGGACTAGTAGCCATTGCTAGCCTTTTCCTCCAGGAATTTGACCAACCCCCTTTTAAAGCCCTCCAAATTGGTGGCCATCACTACATCCTGTGGTAGCGAAGTCCATAGTTTAACTCTGCACTGTGTGAAGAAGCCCTTCCCTTTCTTCTGTCCTGAATCTCCCACCAAGAAGCTTCTTGGGATGACCCCTTTGGGTTCTAGTATTATGAGAGAGGGAGGAAAAAGTCTCCTCCACTTTCTCCACACCACGTATAATTTTGTACACCCCTATCATGTCTCCCCTCACTCACCTTTTTCCTAAGCTAAGCAGCCCCAGAAGTTGTAACCTTTCTTCTCATGGGAGTTGCGCCAGCCCCTTGATAATTTCAGATACCCTTTTCTGCCCTTTTGCCAACTCTACAACAACCTTGGGGGGGGGGGGTTGACTCCAACTTCCATCACTCCCAGACAGGATGGCCAGTGATCAGGTATGATGGCAGTTGGAGTCCAAAATATCTGGACGGATGCAGGTTCCTCATCCCTAGAACTATGGTTGCTCAGTTTTGCCAATGTTTTTGTACCCTTGCTTATCCTTTGACCAAGGGGGAGGGGTTGGGCGGAAAAGATGCAACTTCCCTTAACTTTTGACGGAATTCACAAGAGAAGGAAGGGTATGAAAACTACTTATATCAAGCTTCTCCTTCTCCCTTGAAGGACTGAATAGCAATGGGGAGGGGAACGTATCTAGCCAAGGGCAAATATGTCGCCGGAAGAGAGCAGCGACTCAGGGAGCCTTGCCGTTGGGGGACAATGAACTCTTGTTTTCCCAAGCCAGTTGGCAGACAGGACTGGTAGCACAGAGTACCTTGCCTACAGGGTGGAGTTTGCTGACCTCGGTCTCCTTGGCGGTGCACAAACAAGCCAGATAAAGGCTTCCTTGTGGCAAGACGCTTTGGAGGGCGGCAGTGTACTTGCACAGCAGCAGGATGCGGCCAGCCTGCTGTGGATGGCTGAGACCATTTAGAGATGCTTCTTGGGCAACAATACAGTTGCCTGGCATCAGCGTCCTCCTTGGATGGGTGCCTCTGCTTTCAGAGCGGGTTCACTACGAACAGGAAACTAAGCAGGGTAGCTTCCACATTCAAAGTCAGGGGTGCAAAACCTCAGGCCCAGAGGCCAAATCTGGCCTGCCGGGGGGCTAAATGCTAAGGTTCCCCCCCAGAAGACCATGCTCCCTTCCCCGGCTCTGCCCCCTTCCCCCTGATTGTTCGGTAGTTTCCCAACTTTTGTGTGGTTTTCCACCCATTCTAAAAGATTGAAATGGCTCTTCGAAGGCTGGGTGACCGGCATGAAGAGCTTCAAGCCAGTATGTTGGTATTTTTGGCACTGCCCCTTTTGCCTTCAGCCCCACCCACCACTGGACTGCAGCCCCCGAGAGCTTCTCTGAATCCGGGCCTCAAGCTGAAAGGGGTTCAACAGCCACGTTCTAGGTAATCAGACCTGAAATTGCTCCTAGAACAGCCTTCGCCAACCTGGCACCCTTCAGATGTGTTGGACCACAACTCCCAGAATCCCCAGGCAGCATGGGGTGATGGGAGTTGTACTCCAACACATCTGGTCAAGACACTCCTAAACACGGTGCTTTAGGGAATTTGGTTGCCCTGATCTAGACTGGGAGAGGCAGGCCCGTGTTCACAAAAGGAATGCATCTCCAGGATGGCGAAGGTGGACGAGTCACAGACAGGAAGGTGCTTTGCACATAAGAAGATCCATCCACCACAGTTAGGAACACAAGGAGCATCATGCTGGATCAGACCAAGGGTCCATCTAGTCCAGCATTCTGCTCACACAGGGGCCCACCAGTTCCTCCTCCACGAATTTCTCTAATTCTCTTTTAAACCCATCCAAATGGGTGGCCATCACTACATCTGGTGGTAGCGAATTCCATCATTTTGCTATATGAAGGAGTAGTTATTTTTACCAGTCCTGAATCTCTCAAAATTCAGCTGAATGGGGTGACTCCAGTGGGTATTATGGGACAGGAGAAGAACTTTTGCCAAACCATTTCCTCCACACCATGCCTCCGGAGAAGAAGGCTGGAGAAGCAAGCGATCGCACATTTCTAAACCAAACCACAGCCACGAAGGCTATAAATCTGTTTTTATAAAAAGAAAATAAAGAGAGACCTCAGACGGACAGACTCCAAATTCTTAAGCCAGCACCTCCTGCAACATGAAGTCAGGTTTTGCAATATCATGGCCTGACAGATAAGAAATTCACAGCAGATTCCTTATTTCCTTTTCAAAAACGAATCCAGCAAATTGCGATGCTGGGCGGTGTCAATTCTCCCCCCTACGTCTGCCTAGTTCCTCCCTCTCTTCTTGGCTACTTGGTTTTTGTTTTTGGGGTTGTTGTTTTTTCCCTTTTGAGTACATTTTGTACTCCTGATTGGAGCATGTCTGACCTTGGGAACCCGATCAATGAGGCCGCTGATGAATGAGGTCATTATAGCCCTATAAAAGCTTCAAAGAAAGAGCACTGCTTGATTAACACAGCTCACAATCCAAAGAGCTTCCTACTTCCTTCTCCCGTAATTACGCTTGCAAGTTCATCAAGCACAGTCGTTAACATGCCGCTATCAAGAAAGAGAGAATAAATTGGACCCCGGAGCGGGGGGGCTCGCCAATATTCGCCGGAAGCTTGGAAGAGACAGATGCTCTGATCCTGCCCTAGCTTTCCCACCTCTCATTGTAATTTTATTTTTACTTACTTACTTACTTACTTACTTACTTACTTATTTATTTAATTTAAAACATTTCTTGGCCACCTTTCAGGGCAGAAGCCCTCCCAAGGAGGCTTACAGCCACAAAATATATAAAAATAGTTAAAATATTAAAAATGATAAAAACATAAAAACAACAATAAAAGCCAACAATAAAACCAGTAACAGCAACAACAGCAGTCATATCAAGAGAAGGCCATGGTAAAATAATATGTTTTCAAGGCCTTCTTAAAAGCCTGCAATGACGGAGCATGGCAGACCTCTGATGGAGGCTTGTACCAAAGGTGTGGGGCCACTGCAGAGAAGGCCCTCCCACGGCATTTATTACATTTATATCCTGCCTTGTTTCCTCTTGCAAGAAGCCCAAAGCAGCTCACATAGTCCTCCTCCTCTCCACTTTATCCCCACAACGACTCTGTGAGGTAGGTTAGCCTGAGAGTCAGTGACTGGCCCAAAGTCATCCAGTGAGCTTCATGGCCCAGTGGCGACTTCAACCCAGGTCTCCCAAGTCCCAGTCCAACACTCTAACTGCTAGACCACACCGTCTGTCCAGTGTGAGCCAGTGTTCCATGATTTCTCGATGCGTTGTTCCTTCCCCCAGGTCACAGATGCCAAGTGTGGCACATCTGGCCCACTCTCTGGGGTTCTCCAGATGGCCGTGCCTTTCCCCCAACCACCAATCATCTGATGGTTCCCCAGCATTCATACAGTCTCCCCGCCCTCCATTCTAAAAGGCTGAAATGCCTCTCCGAAGGCCTAGTTACTGGCAGGAAAAGCTTCAAGCTAAAATATGCTTGAATTTTTGGCCAGGTCCCTTCTGCCTTTGGCCATGGCCACCACTGGAATGTGGCCCCCAAAGCCTTCTCCAAAATGGAATCTGGCCCCTAGGCTGAAAGAAGTTCTGCGTCCCCATCCTAAGGTGGCCTTAAGTGTGCTCCCTGCCATCCCCGAATTTCCTGCTATGCACCCCTTGTTTTAAAGCTTAATTTGGCCTTTTCAGGCCACCATCATGGTTTGCCACTGAAACCGGGCAGCGGATGATCAATTGTTTTGCCGCTGCCACCAAAATTAGCAGTGTGCAGTAGCGGTGCGCCCCCTGCTGGATTCCGGGGTGCTGGAAATTGGCCCCCAGCTAGGAGTTGTGTAAAATCCATTGTGTCTGCGTTTCATGGATTGTCAGGCACTTCTCGTTCCGTCATCCGCTCATCAATGGAATTGGATTCTTCTTCGTTTCCAAATTTGCGCAAATTTTCATTTGGGCAAATTCGCACTTGCGTAAATTTCCGCTCGCACAAATGCATTCCCCCCCCCCCCCAGTGTACACTTTCATGCTTTAGCCTATGGGGGAAATGTGCATTTCTGGCCATCTTTTAAAATGGCGTGTCTATTTCTATTACTGAAGTTGAGCAAAATTCTGGAAAGTTAGAAGAATGCTCCACAAGTCTGCGGAATCTGCCCAACTAGGAAAAAGCCGTTCTGCTGTGGAATCTGCAGGTCGGATTCACAAAAATCTGAACTCATATGGTTCCATTGTGGATTTCTCCAACAGCCCTGCCGCCAGCACCCCCAAAGTTGCCCACCCGTGCCCTAAGGCGTATCTGGCTTGGTCTTGGGATCTTGTGAAGATGCTCACATGTGTCAGGATGACATCCTGGGCAACCCTGGTTGAGCCAGGACTTGGGTCAGTCATGATTTTCACCCAAGTGATGCAACAGGCAGAAAATGGCTTCCCCATGTGTCCAGGACATTGTGGTGCATTAACAACATGGGGCATAATCTATGGGGAAGTTCACCTGTGGAGGCCTCATTGGAGCAAGTGGCTGTTGTGCCAAAGAACTTCCTGCTGGATTGCACCCCTGGTGGGGCGGATCCATCTCCCTCCTTCTTCTCTGCCCCCAAGAGGACATGGCCTTCTGGGAAATCCCTTCTGGGGATCTGGCCAGCCTGAGGTTCCAGACCCTGGAACTAGGGTCTGGAAGGCATATACAAGATAAAGAAAAAATGAACAAATGAACAAATGACAGAACAAAAGTAACCAAGATTCAAAGAACTGGAGGAGGCACGGAAAGATCTTGGAAGAAGGAAACTCACCCTGGACTTCATAGCCAGATGCATCTAACTCATCAACAGTCTGCTTCAGACCCAAAACCGACCTCAGCTGTGAGATGTTCGTATGTGCTGTGATCTCCCCACCGTGGTCTCCAATCTGGAAATAGTGATAATCTATGATTACCGTTCAATAAATTTTAGACCTCAGTTTACAGCATCTGACCAAACAAAATTCTATATGCAAAACGGACTAAAACATCTACAATATTTGCAAAGGAACGGAGTGCCTTTGTTGATGACTGGAAATGAAATTATCATCTAGAAATGAACATATATGCATGCTTCATTGTCTCCTAAGTGTCCAATTTGTTTTAGGTGAGGATTATATATCAGAGTTAGTGCAAAGTGTACTATTTGTTGATGTATTTCCTATTTATTGATATATTGTTTTATGAATTCTCATATAAAGTAATACATTAGTTAATGATATTACTGTATTAATTATCTGTGATGTAAATAGTTATCTATTGAACTTCTTGTGAAAGTTTTGTAATAAAAATTTAAATTTAAAAAAGAAAAGAAAAACAGGAGCAGCAAATGATAAATTAAAGAGCAAACACAAATAAAAAACAATATGCTGCAGCTGTCTGCTGTATATTGTCCTTTCAAAGGATTTTTGAAATGGCCAGGCCGTACTTGACCTTCTCAAAATCAGAACAAAGCATTGCTGACAGCCTTTCATAAAGAGGGAATTCTGCAAAAAAGGGTGCCACCACAGAAAAGGCCCCACTCCTCCTAGCAATCCACCTGATTTTTCTTCATTTATATCCTGTGTCTTTAGCCCCAAGAGCAACTAAGAAGCACATAGAAAATCACCAAATCATATGAAAACAACAAAACTGTAAAGTATAAAAAAAATAAAACAGCTGTAAACTACCAGAGGAAAAAACCTGGAAACAGCAAAAAACATCCTAAATTTTAAAGAAAAAGTGATCAGAAGTCAAAAACAGTGGGTTGGATCCAAATCCTTGGTTCCACCAGCGTCCGGAGAAGGCCCCCACCTCACAAGGTAGTGATGTACAGAACAGAGCTTCTCCTGATTACAATATTGTATAGGTAGGTTCAGGTTGGAGGAGACTGTCTTTCAGATATCCAACTTTAGATGTCTTCTGCACCCTTCAGAGTTCACTCAGGAGGAGAGGGTGGTTGCTGTATGCCCCGGCCATGGGCTGCTACGGCTTGGTGGTGCCAAGATAATGATAAGCCAGATCCAGGTTTGCTTACAAGGAGACTTTATTGAGTATTTACAGCACACAGGCGTACCCAGTGGTTGGATCAGCCAGCTTCTCTGAACCCAGAGCCAAGGGGTACAATGGGTCTTATACCATACATGTCAGCAGTGAGGCAGCATGGCAGAAGCAAGCGTTAATTAGCGTTCATTTGCAACTTTCCCAGCATAGGCTAATAGTACTTGTTCAGAGGGAAAACAATCAGAACTTTCCCAGCACGGACATCTGTAACGCGGCATAAACATAGTCTCACATCTCAGGCACATCCTAGGCCCCGATAAGATACTAGCTTTCGTTAGCCTGGAATGTGCTGAGGCCGCGCTATCGACCTTTGACTTATCTCACATGCTCAGAGGCCCACTAGCAAGGAAACTGCGGCAATAATGAACTGAAAGAGAGCACTATGGATCTCTTTGTTGTTCAGTCATTCAGTCGTGTCCGACTCTTCATGACCCCACGGACCTTAGCACGCCAGGCCTTCCTGTCCTGCGCTCTCTCCCGGAGCGGGCTCCAGTCCATATTCATTGCATCAGTGATGCTATCTAGCCATCTCATCCTCTGCTATCCCCTTCTCCTTTTGTCTTCAGTCTTTCCCAGCATCAGGGTACTACAGGTGACTTGGTTACACTCCTGGGGCCATTACAGTTGCATTCAGATATGTGTCTACAGCAGGGGGTTGAACTTCAGGCCATGCAGGCAAATCTGGCCTGCCATGGGCCAAAAGTCAGTTTGGCTTGCCAAACCAGGCCTGGCTAGATGGGGAGACTCAGGCCTGAAAGTGGCCTGAGGCAAGGAAGCCAAGGCGACAAGGAAGCCAAGGGGCATGGGACAATGGAGAAACTGGGATGAAACCCTCAGGAGAACAGCAGGTGGAACACAGGGAGGAGGAAAGGCAGAGCAAAGGCATCAGGAAGAGCGTCTGAAAATGATGGAAGATGCCAGACGGCCCAAGGAAAAGAAGAGCTGCAGGTTGGCAGGAAGCAGGGAGAGAAAGAGTGCTGAACAAGCACAGTAATGTAGTGAATATGGAGTTTTGTCAAAGGTTCAATTCTCTGATTCTGAAGTGAGGGTTCTTAAAAAGAAAACACACAATCTGCCCATTTATGATCCTTTTTCCTGGGCTTTTTCCTGGCTAGATGGATCTGTCCTGGACCCACTTAGCACCGAAGTACTCTGGTAGAGCGATATAGCACACCATCGGTTGAGCTGGCTGTCCCCCTTCTTACCATGGAGATGTTTAACCCCGGGAACAAATCTTGTTTATATCTTACATTTGTATCCCACCATTTTTCCTCCTGCAAGGAACCCCAGGTGGCATACACGATCTTCCTATTCTCCATTTTCATCCTCACAACAACCCTGTGAGGTAGGTGAGGCTGAGAGTCAGGGGCCGGCCCAAAGTCACCCAGGGAGCTTCGTGGCCCTGTGGGGAGTCGAACCCAGGTCTTCGGGGTCCCAGTCCAACACTAACCCAGCCTTCCCCAACCTGGTACCTTCCAGATGTTTTGGACTACAACCCCCAGCATTCCCAACTATCGACCATGCTAACTGGGGCTGATGGGAGTTGAAGTCCAAAACAATTTGAGGGCCCCAGGTTGGGGAAGCCTGCTCTAGCCACTACACCACAGTGTTTACCTAAAGCCATGAGAAACTGCGTTAACGCATGAGGAATTGTACAGCCTCCTCGGAGTGGGCGCCAGCTCTGAGCTCTTCTCCAAAAAAGGAACACGGAAGAGGAGCTGTCAGCAGAGCCCACTCCAAGCCAACTCTGCCTTGTAATCAAGGGGGCCGCCCTCCCACCCCACGAGGCTCAAATGCCTTCCCCGCCATCCGCCTCCGGGAAACGTCCCATTGTTCTATCCCCATCTGGCACTGAGTAATCAGACCCTCCACCGAGGACTGCAAACCCAAAACACACACCCGAGAACGTGTTGTTGTGAAAAGGCCAGCAAACAAGATTTATCGGGAACAGCTGACAACTTAATAATATGGGTGTGTGTGTGTGTGTGTAACAGATATACTAAGGCTCTGGCCCTCAGACTTCAGGATTGAGGGGGTGGGTTGCTTCCCTGCTGCGGCCTTGGTCTCTGTCTTGTTTCTCTTTGCTTGCATATAGCAAAGAGGTGATGGTCTAAACGCAGGATGGGCAGACAAGCAATGTTCCAGATCACCAGGGTCCGCCAAACATTGTCTCACCACTTGTCTCGTGCCTGATACTAAAGCACTTGTCTCGTGCTGCTAAATGCCTGATACATTAGAGAAAGAAAAGAGAGAGACTCTGTGTCATGGTCCCAGGTGTCCTGCCGCCACCAGAGTCGTCCCCAGGATTTTGACTTCTGCCTGGATTTTGACTCTGCTATTGCATTGCTCCTTGTGTTCACTTGCAAAGAGCCAAGGCTCAGTCTAGAGCAGGACACTCTGAGCGTGTGCAGTTTTGCATTTTAAATCATGTGCAGTTTTGTGTTTTCATAGAATCATAGAATAGTAGGGTTGGAAGGGGCCTACAAGACCATCAAGTCCAACCCCCTGCTAAACGCAGGAGGCCTGATTCCCAGGCAGTTTCCCATCCAAGTACTAACCAGGGCTGACCCTGCTTAGCTTACGAGATCAGACGAGATCGGGCGCATCCAGCAACCTCCAAACGCACATAAGCCGTAGCACCATCATGTCTGCACAAGAATAAAAGGGAGTTTGCTTCTGATGCTAAACACACTGATGGGGGGAGAAGCACCATTTTGTTGCAGGAAAGGATCATATATTTTAAAATATGAGAAGGTGCTACCCTTAAAGGGATCATTTTAGACAGACAGAGAAAAGTTTTAAAAAAGAAAGAAAAGAATAAAATGAGCATCTGTAGCTACGTACATGCTTGGTTAGTGGCCCTCTGACAATAAGATGTTTTGAAAACTAAGAGGAAAGGATCCTACTGGCGTCAGCCCCTGGTAGAACTGGCCTTGGTGCTGACGGGTTATTTGTGGGTCCCTGGACTTTGTTTCCACTGGTAATAATTGCACCTGGAGCTCCTGCTCGGGATGAACTTTCTGGCTTGTCCAACTGGCAACTGTTCGCTTCCCCCCAAGCGGTGTGCAATCAAATAATTAAACGAAACAATGAAGAACAGAACAATATATTTTGCGCTACCTCTTGGGAGATCTCAAGATGTTTCTCCGCAAAGTGCAAGGCTTGTTCATGGTTCCCGAGGGAGATGTAGGCATTTTCTAAACTCCAGCAGGCTCTTCCTTCTCCCACTCTGCAAAACCAGGAAATAGTTACTACCTACCCAATGAGAGGTATCAACATCCAACCACAGAAACTATAGTCCACATTTCCTTGTGCAGCGGAACGGCACACTCTGGTTGAGGAGATCTGTGTTGCTGCACCAGCACACATTCTAGTAATTTTGTATTTCCCATGGAGCAATGATGGATAATTTCTTTTCTTTTTTTAAAAAAAGAGAGATGTTCTAGTCCTCAGGGCTATAGGGTAAAAAACCAAAACTATGAAATTGCAGCACAACCCACAGATAGAAAATAGGGAAACAAGAACTTTGGTACCACAGCATAATTTTCAGGGCTGCGGTTCTCTCCCCGCCCCCATGACGGTACATCACAAATGAGTTTGGGAAGTCCCCTTGGTTTACTCAAACAATACAAATCTAAGTGCCCACCCCATCCCAATGTCCAGAATGAGATGCGCCGTTCTTTGGACCTTGACAGAATCCCAGTGACATTTTGGAAAGCATCAACTTTTTGCTCATCTGTTGGAAAAACGATTCTGTAAAATTCCATAAAATAATCTCACATAAGTATGAAGTCTTGAATATGTTAATTGCTATACCCTAGATGAAAACCTTGCCTCCCCCTAGTGGCTTCAACCGACTATACAGATTCAGAATCCTTTCCCAACAATTTTCATAGAGAGAAGCCCAAGACGTAGTAGTAGGGAGCCTGACGAAAGTTGTGTGTTGAGCTGGTGGGCTTAAGATGTATTTAGAAGTGTTGGTTATCACCTTCGAAGCCCTAAACAGCTTGGGACCCAAATACCTGAAGGAACCCCTGCTCCCATAATATCCTGCCCCTACTAAGGTCTTCAGAGGAGGTCCTTCTCTGAATACCATCAATGGGAGAAATTTCTGAATGTATATATTTTTTAAAAGCTCAAAAGGCGGGGGGGAATCAGTGGGAGAAATACACTGCATTTACAAAGGAGACAGCCTTCCTTGTGGTGGCCCCCAAATTTGGAATAAGAACATAAGAAAATAAGAAGAGCCGTGCTGGATCAGACCAAGGCTCCATCTAGTCATAGAATCACAGAATAGTAGGGTTGGAAGGGGCCTATAAGACCATCGAGTCCAACCCCCTGCTCAGTGCAGGAATCCAAGTCAGAGCATCCCTGACAGATGGCTGTCCAGCTTCATCTTGAATGCCTCCGGTGTGGGAGAGCCCACCACCTCCCTAGGTCATTGATTCCGTTGTCATATTGCTCCAACAGTCAGGACGTTTTTCCTGATGTTCAGCCAGAATCCAGCTTCCTGTAACTTGAGCCCATGATTCCATGTCCTGCACTCTGGGATGATCGAGAAGAGATCCTGGCCTTCCTCTCTGGGACAACCTTTCAAGTACTTGAAGAGCGCTATCCTGTCTCCCCTCAGTCTTCTCTTCTCAAGGCTCAACATGCCCAGTTCTTTCAGTCTCTCCTCATAGGGCTTTGTTTCCAGTCCCCTGATAGTCCAGCATTTTGATCATCCAGTGGCCAACCAGCTGGCCACGGGAAACCCACAAGCAGGACACGAGTGCAACAACAGCATCCTCCCAAAGGAGTTAGAATGGGCACCAACTTTGTTTTCTTTTCGGTGCCAAGTTAAAACATTTCTTTCTGCCCAGGCATGTGAACGTTTTAATTTGAATATGCTAAAATGGTAAATGTAAGTTGCTTTTTTAAAAAACACACGGAATAGTTATGTGTTTTTGTTAAGCTTGCTGTTCGCAGAGTCATTGTCGTTGTTTACATTTTTTTTGTACTGGATTTGTTGCTTTTTTAACACTGCATATGCTGCCCTTGGATCCTGTGGATGAAGGGTGGTTTATATATTTTAAAACTAAATCAGTCAATCAATCAATCAAGCCCAGAGTCCTTGGTCCAAAGTAGGCAGTCCAACCAGGAAGACACAGGACTGGCTATCACGACAAACCCCTCCAGCAGCAGGACTGCCCAACTGTTTTCTCTCTCTCGCAGAGCTGCTGTGCCTGTAACAGCTGCATGGCAGGCAGTAATTCAACTGGTCATGCTCCCCCCTCCCCGATCACTCTATCTCTGTGCTCCGAAATGTGACGTGGAGTTTCTGCCAAGGAAACTCAGCATTTTTTTTTTTTTACAGGCTGGGGAGGGCCCAGCCACAAAAACCCTGGCAGCACCACCTTATGGAAGAATGAAAGGCCAGTAACAGTCAAACCAATTGGCCCTGATCCGTCTGGCTGCTTGCGTTCCGTTAGAACACGCCTGCACAGAAAGTGACCCGACAAGCTCAATAAACCCACAGGCCACATTCTCTCCAGCTGCTGCCAACTGGGGTGGCCACTTACACAGAGGAAATGCATCACCCAAAAGGCGAGGGCAAGCGAGTGATGCCACGTGTGTGGTTCGGCTCCTGGAGCACGGCACATATCAGTCTGGAACTAGGCCAGGGGCAACATGGCCAGCAGTTGAAAGGGGGAGTCTCCTCAGTTCTCCCAGGGTTGTGGGGTGAGGCTTGAAGGAGCTGCTCCACACTGTGAGTGGGTTCCAGCAATGGAGCCTGGAGTGACGCTGCCCCTTTCACAATGGGTAGACCCGGCCTCTGAAGGAAAGAAACCCTGCCTGACCAAGGGGAAGAGCTTCTGCCATGGCTGGGGGTGAAGCCCCCAGAAGAGTTACTGGCTGGGAGGCCTACTCTCCAAGCAGCCTACCCTTTCAGGGACGAGGTCTGCGCGTATCCCTTTTGATAAGAGACACGCGGCGTATAATGTCACGCCAGCTACAGTTTGACTCATGTTCCCTTGTGAAATTGACTCTATGGGGAAATCCAGATTTAAAAATGGGAAAGGAAATGTTTTTGTGGCAGACCTGGACAGCTAATGATTTTTACCCTGGATTAATCATTGGGTGCTGATGACGAGTTTTTGCCATTTTCAGCTTTGTGAGATAAATTTGATTTGCCTGCTACTGCTGAATGGCAGTATTTGCAATTGAAACATTTGCTAGAATCTAGATTTGGTCCTGCTGCTTTTTCCACCTTGGAGTCCCCTTTGCTACTGGTAACACATATGGAAGCTGGGTAGGTCCACCGACCCAGGATTCATGTTTATAAATACTTATTATCAGTGGATAAATATGATACATGGGGTCTACAGCAGGAATGGAACAGGGAATTAGAATGTCCTATTTTGCCTAATCAATGGACTGGTCTTCTGACATCTATATCTGATAACTCTATGGACCTCAGGTTAGATCTTATTCAGCAAAAACTTTTGTTTCAGGTCTACTGGACACCACAACATCTCTTTAATAAAGGCTTGTCAAACTCAGCCAATTGTTGGAGGTGTAATGCAGTTAACACTTCTTTTATTCACATGTTTTGGAAATGTCCAATTGTTGCCTCCTTTGGGGAGGAAGTTATCATACGGGTAAACTTTGTATTGGAAAGCTCTTTAATATTTACTGATGCACATGTCCTCTTAAATTATTTATCGGCTTCTTGCAATGTATCACATGGTCAGTGTAAATGGATTTTTCACACCCTCTTGACTGCTAAAAGACTGATACTACAACCCTGGAAGGATAAAGGCTCATCACCTATAATGCAATGGATTGAAGATCTAACAAGATCTAACAACACTAGCAACATTTGAAAGAGTGGTATATAGGCCCCACTCATGAATGGACTTGTATTTGGATATTCGGTCTGCTTTTACTGAAGTTTATGTGTAATCTATTCCTCCCCCACCCCCGCCTTTTTTAGAATGTTGTAATATTTGAAACTGAGGCCTTCAAAGCATGCAATTACACTTGTGATTTTCTTTTAATTTTCTGTTGTGTTTGTTTTGTTTAATTGAAACTTAAAATAAAAAATAAATTAACACCCCCCCCATACCCATTACCCGTCTTCCCCACGACACCTCTCACTACCCAGGGCTACTGGCTTCCCCCACTGCAAGGCCTGGCTCCACCGCCATCCTCTGGGCAGAAGACACGCTGGTATCCGCATCGGAGGGCAGCACTAGAAGCAGAAGCAGCAGTTATCAGCTCCAGGGAAGCAAGACCTATTGCAGCAGTAAAAATGGCAGCAGTGACAGCCTTGATAAACTGGCAGCAAGAGGGGAAGATATTTTTCCCTGTGTTTTTTTCTGTCTTTTTTGGAGGGAAAACTGCTGGTGAAATCAGCAACAACTTCAGCGGTGGGGGGAAGGTCACCGCTAGGCACTCAGTGGGCTGTACAAGTGGACCTCGAGGGCCGTATGTGGCCCAAACGTTACCCACCTGTGCCTGAGGGAAACATGTCCTGGGTGTATTGCTGCCCAGCCTGTTTGGGGTACCACTACCCTGGTGGCTTTTGGATGTAACCTTTCATGGTGGGTGTGTATGCAAGACAGCAACCGGGTCAACTGCTAATGGGCCTGCATTCAGAGCTGGCATCAAGGGTAGGCATGGCTGGGCACCTGCCGAGGGCCCACACCCCGGCAGGAGTCCACTGACCAGAGGCCCCTGGAGTGGCTCCTCCTCTTCCCCATTGCAACCGGCTTGTTCCCCTGCCTCTCGCTCTGGCCCAGGTGATGGAGGTGGCGAGGAGGAGGAGTGGGAGACGCCATGGCCGCCGTACTCCCTGGCTCTCTGCCTGCCAAGCAAGCAAGTGGGAGCAAGGAGGAGGAAGAGGAGGAAGAGCAGCTGGTGACCATGGTGGTGAGGAGGCAGGCTCACTGAGGGAGGGGGCCCATGGAGGGTGCCTTGCCCATGCGCCCTCAAAAACCTGGAGCCACCTCTGCCTGCATTCCTACACCCCCTTCCCACCTTTTTGTTCCACTTGTTTCTAACAAAGCATTGTTTGTAGTTTGGAGATGGGGGGGTCCCTCATGAGCCGACTGCAGCTGCTTTGGGCTCTCCTCCACTATCGGCCATAACAGCGTTAGGGAGGGCATGGCCCGAGCGCCAGTTTCTGGGGAAGATGAGCGGGGGGCGGGGAGGGTTCCTGTCCTGCTTGTGGGTTTCCCACAGGCATCTGGCCGGTCCCTGTGGAAACAGAACGTTGTGCTAGATAGGCCTCTGGTCTGGTCCAGCACTGATCTTCTTATCCATTGAGCAATTCTAGCCAAGAATTACTAGATTAATCGATTGATAACTATTAATAGTGCTAGGTGATGAATAGCGGCAAACAGATAAGGAGCTCATAGCCTTTGCTCTGTTCAGTTGTGAGTGGGCAGACATTTCCATTTGCCAAATTGTACATCTGGATTACTTAATCGATTGTTGTGCCTCCTTCGCCACACTTTTTCTCTCCATTTGTTTCTAACGAACACCCATTTGTAGCTTGGAGTCTGTGGTTTCTTCTGGCTTGCCGTAAACTGGATAGAGAAGGAAGCCCTCTGCCCTAGGGAGGGAGTTGTCCTCTCCCAGAGGAAGAGAGGTCCCCGTCCGTTCTGGGCAACAACTGGTTCCTGGCTAGAACCAGTGGAGGCTGGTGGCTCCAATGTCAGTGGGGTGATCAATCCGCTCCAAGTTTCAGTCAGAACCAGTCAGAACCCTAAAGAAGCCATCCAAGGTGCTCTTTGACTGGTTCTGACTGAAACCCAAATTCACTGCCCCACTGACATTGGAGCCACCAACCTCCCCTGGCTGGAACGGAGCACAAAATTGGAGTTTTCAGTAGTAGGTCCCCTCCACTCAGCACTGGTTAGGCCTCATCTGGAGTACTGTGTCCAGTTCTGGGCACCACACTTTAAGAAAGATGCAGACAAGCTGGAGAGGGTTCAGAGGAGCGCAACAAAGATGATCAGGGGACTGGAAACAAAGCCCTATGAAGAGAGACTGAAAGAACTGGGCCTGTTTAGCCTTGAGAAGAGAAGACTGAGGGGAGACAGGATAGCACTCTTCAAGTCCTTGAAAGGCTGTCCCAGAGAGGAAGGCCAGGATCTCTTCTCCATCATCCCAGGGTGCAGGACGTGGAATAATGGGCTCAAGTTAAAGGAAGCCGGATTCTGGCTGAACATCAGGAAAAACTTCCTCACTGTTAGAGCAACACGACAATGGACCCAATTCCCTAGGGAGGTGGTGCGCTCTCCCACCCTGGAGGCATTCAAGATGAGGCTGGACAGCCATCTGTCGGGGATGCTCTGACTTGGATTCCTGCATTGAGCAGGGGGTTGGGCTCGATGGCCTTGTAGGCCCCTTCCAACCCTACTATTCTATGATTCTATGATTCCCAGACCTCCTCTTACCTATCACCAAGCTCCTGGGCGATGGCGAGATGCTTGAGGTGGTATTCAATCGCTTTCTCATAGTCCCGGAGGAGGGTGTACGTGTTTCCGAGACTGTAGCAAGACTGTGCTTCCACTGTTTGGTCCTTCAGTTGCCTAGAGAGCTGTAGTGTTTTCCTGTATTAAAACAGACAGAGGGGCTCATGAACTAAAAATAAAGGCCAGCACATGACACGTTCTTTTCTTGGGAGATATACACAGTGGTCCGGTATCAGGGCCGTCTCTCCCATGAGGCAGAGTAAGGCAGTTGCCTCAGGTAGCAAATATGGGGTCTCATAAATGGGCAGCAAAGTGTTAGTTATTTACCTTGCTGTTATGGTAGTTCTACTGCAGAGGGAGGGGTGCTTCTGGCATTTTCTGCCACATGTATGAAAAAAATTCAGCTAACTTTGATGTGGGAAAAGTGGTACTGAGGTGTAACCTTGACTTGGGGGTGGGCAGCTCTGCCTCAGGCAGCAGCATACCTTGGGCCAGCCCTGTCTGGTATTGGTGGAACGGACATAGATAAGAGACATGGGCCAGTTTAAGAACTCTGGACTAAAAATGCTATTTTGGATTTGGCCAGCATAAGGCTTAGGTTATGCCCCGCCCTTCCTCAAATTCATTGCACTCCAGCTCTGAACATGTTTTGCATCCCATCCCACCCTAAGGGGATGTGCCAAATTCAAAACGATCACCCGTCGTCTGGCTGACGAAAAAGCAGAGGCTTCTAGACCTGGGAGTAACGCTTTCCTCCAAACTGTCAAGCTGTCTCATTTGGAGGCAAAGAGGTTCTCACTACATCAGCCTTTCCCAACCTGGGTCCCCCCAGACGTTTGGAGTACAACTCCCATCAGCCCAAGACAGCATGCCCAGCCATCGCAGATGACGGGAGTTATACTCCAAAACACTTAGCACAGGGGTGTTGAAACTCAGGCCTGCGGACCAGAAACCAATTGGGCCCTCTGGGGTTTCCCAGAAGGCCACACCCCCTTCCCTTGGCCACATCCCCTTCCCCCCAACGACCGATTGTCGGGTGGTTTCTTGGCTTTTGTGCAGTTTTAGCCCAGTTCTAAAAGGCTGAAATGCCTGTCCGAAGGCTTTAGTTACTGACAGTAAGAGCTTGAAACTAAAATATGCTGGTATTTTTTGGTATTTGGCCCCAGACAGGCCAGATTTGGCTTGTGTGCTTGAGGTTCAACACCCCTGCTTGACTTCTTCTTCTTCTTTTTGAAGGCTGTGATGGTTTCCCTTTGCAATTTGTAACCGCAAAAGAAAGCCTGCAGTAAATTTGGAACGAATCGTCTAAACTCTTGTGTCTGCTTTGGATTTTGGAGCTTTCTTGCTGCCAGGAGGTGGCAGGATTGTGCACAGCAATTCTGGGTTGTGTGTGTGTGTGTGTGCATGCGTGCATGTGTGAACAACACAAAAGACTTAGCATTTTAGACTTTTTTCTACAGTGGGACAAAGCAGGCAGGAAATTCCTGAGGCTGCAGCTAGCCAGCTGGCTGAAAATTGAAGAGCAGAATTGTTTGGGGCTCCCCTTGTTCATGGCTTACAACGGACATCCGGAATGTAAAATATTGATGAACAAAATGGTACACAGGGCTGGCGCTTAGTCCCAGCTCTCTTAATTAGTAACAGGGTGCTGCTATAGATCCATAGGACTGAACTGATCTACTAGGTGTAATTAAAGTTACACATGACAAGGGGAAACCATCATATCCTGCTTGGTTTTTTTAAGAAGCAGAGCAGGGGCGTTGAACCCTGGGGGCCCAATCCTAGGGCCTAAGCTAGTCTCCCCCCTGCCCGTCTCCTCTCCTCCTGTTCTCCACCTGCAATGTATGAATGAAGCGTTCTACCGTACGCTCAGGAAGAAAACCACACATTGCCAACCAACAATCGTACTGAGCTGTTCTTCTCAGCCAGCCAGAACTTAACCTATTGCAACAGAACTTTTCCACTCATGGGGTTGTTTCAAAAAGCCTTCCTGTAAAGTGGGAATATAAACATTCACGGAGACACCCTCCACTTTACGGGAGCAAGGCATTGCAATCTCATGACAGCCTTTTCAACCTGGTGCCTGGCAGATGTGTTAGACTGGAACTCCTGTAATTTCCCTTAATTTTGGCATATTATGGCTTCCTGTAGCCATCGGAAAAAAAAGTAGCTAAGGAGCTAAATTAAAAGGTGTGGGGGGGGCGGTATGCTGCCTCCGCGCCCCCCCACCCCCCCGTAATCCAAGCATTTATTATAAATTTGCAGGCAGGAACTGTATTTGTTTTTTGTTTTTTAATGTATGTGCAGTGGTCAGAAAACCAGGTATTTTATAAATACTGACAAATTTGAAGGAACAGCAAGTTGTTTGGCACTCAAACCTAAAGTCCCATTTTACAGCTGGGGAACACAGAGAGGTCTTATAGGCCCCGTCCAACCCTACTATTCTATGATTCTACTATTCTATGTACACTTGGTCCGTGGACTGGCTAGTAAGGCTGCGTAGGTCTGTTGCTGCTTTGTTAAAACAACTGGGAGTCGGAAGCCCTTGCGGAGGTACTGCAAATCTCACGGGAGACTGTGAGCTCTTCCTGGCCACCGCACTCCAGGCAGAAATCACAAGGAGGGATGAAAGCACCCAGATGCTTCCCGGTTAGCAATGGACAATATTAGCAGACCAAGGGTTAAACTGAGCTGATCGACAGGGTGTGAAGAGAGGGTGCTTACTTCTCCCAAACACAACAATCTGCTTACTTGTAGTACTCGGCAGAGATGTCAAACCTCCCAAGGAAGATGTGGGCGTTCCCTAAATTGCTGTGCGCTCTCCTCTCAGCGGATTTGTCCCCAAACTCCTTGGCAATGGCGAGTCGCTGAAACAGAGGCAGGCAGGGAGCTCTTTAGCTGCTGGGACAACAGCATCCTCTGGCAATGGCACATCCTCTCCACTACCGCCCGCCCTGATGCCCACGGCACAGCTAAGGGCGCAAACCTGTCACAGACACATGGCCGCTGGAGCCGGGGTCACGTGCGCTTGGCGCGATTCCCATTTCTGGGCAAAGAAAAGCTGACTGCTGCAACGTGTCTAGATGCTGTGAAGCATTTTTGTATAGTTTATCCTGCTTGTGCCAGTCATGGGAACTAAAGCTGCCCCCTCACTCCCAAAAAACATATCCAGCCTTCCATTCCGGCTTCGGAGATTTCACCAGCATTCCCCACATATTTTACATATGGAGGGAGATGGAGGGGGGAGGGGGGTGATTCCGCCAGCCCTGCTGGAAGGCTATTTAATTCCCCCCTTCCCTTCCCCCCCCCTTCACTTTTTCCTTGTGAATTGTGTTTTTTTAGATTGTAAGCCTGCAGGCAGGGTCTGTCTTGCTGATTGCACGTAAGCCATTTGGCAGAGGAATGGGGTTAAAATGCTTTAAATAAATAAATACAATATTTTCAAGCCCATCATCTTCACAGTAGTCATAATGGCTAGAAATGAATGAAAGAGAGGAGGGATTCTCTCCATAACATTAACTCCACAGCCAAAACCACTTCCTGTGCTTTTCTCTGGAATTGCATAGCAGCAGCCCTCCAATTAAACACGTGGCAAATTAAGAGACACCCAAGCCAAAGATCTCCAGGGAGTCCACTGTCAGCCTGGGAGTGTTTTGACACTTTGTCTTTTGTACTTTAAAGCATTTCCAATTAGAAACTGCCTTGAAAGCCTTGGCAGAAAGGTATAATATAAATGCAGCAGACCGATAAGTAAAAGGAGGTGTCTGTCTGCCAGTCCATCTCTCAGCGCCCAGAAACCCAGACAGCTGAAGCATGGTGTGCATACTAAAGGGACCCTAGGGGTGTGCACCTCTGGGTTATTTCGTTTTTAAAACACATTAATTAATTTTAATTAATGTGTTTTAAAAACATTCGTTAACTTTAAGTAATTAAATGTGACCATGCGGCTGAAACCTGCAGAACCCTCTTCAGCTACTAGGTGGCAGACTTCCCTCCGTGCATAGCTTTGCAGTCCATACCGTTTGAAGGCTGGGGAGACTGGGAGGCCAAGGGACAGAGTTGTACGCCTGCCCCCTGGTGTGGGGCAGGCCCCCCCAGAGGAGTGGAGAGAATCCTTCCTCAGGGGCCTGAAGGGGTGCACCATGCCTAGGGGTGCCAGTGGGCATGGCTTCACTCAGACGGTGTGGTCACAATGGGTCTCACTCTGAACACTGGGAACATTTGCTCAAAGCCTTCGCTGTATCAAACGAAGAGTTATTCCAACCCGTGCGAACCCGTTCGCTGGTAAATAAAATAGTCAAATCAGGACTTTGCCCCGGGCGACCGATGTGTAAGGAGTGTCTGGCAGTGAGCTCTTGTCTCAGGTTTCAGCCGCAGCTGAGCCTGCACGTCTGTCTTTCTGGAGCCTGGGCTGGAACGGGCCCAAGGGGTCATGCGGAAGTAGTCCTGTCATATTAGACCACACTTGGGTCACCCAGTAGAGGGAGAAGGAGGCAACGTGGCCGAAGAAGTACTGAAGCCAAGAAAGGCGGCTGAGCCCCAAAGGCCTGACAGACTCCACCCAGGCCCACTGTAGCTGGTGAGCTCTCAGCAGACGCTGGAAGCTCATTTCTACGCTATTATCCGTAGGCATAAGGCAGGGGTGTTGAACCATAGGGCTGCAGGCCAAATCGGCCCTCTAGCCACGCCCCGTGCTCTGCCCCCTTTCTCCTGACATACAATATTTTGGTGGTTTCCTGTGGCATAAGGGCTTTCCTTTCTAAAAGGCTGAAATGTCTCCTGAGGCTTAGCTACTGGCAGGATAAGAGCTTTCAGTGAAAATATGCAGGTATATTTGGCCCCACCCCTTTCACCCTTGATTCAGCCCACCACTGGAATGCGGCCCCAGAGACCTTCTCCAAAATTGAATTTAGCCTTTGGGCTGACACCCGTGGCATAAGGACTAGAAGCAAGCTTTGCAAAAGGGAAACAAACATACTGCTGTTTGATGCAGAGATTCTCCGTTACGAGATTACAATGGGTGGAAAGGAAAAACCCCTGAAAGGCCCAGGGACGGGCTTAGAAACGTCGCTGAGCCTTACTTGCTTGTGGAAGATGACGGCTTTGCTGAAGTTGCCCAGCAAATAGTGGGTGTTGCCCAGATTCCCGTAGGCCCGGCCCTGGGCAGCCCGGTCCCCCAGCTCCTTGACGAGCGACAGATTCCTCCTGGAAGACATGAGAAAGGGAGGCAGGGTTGCAACACTGATGACCTCGAGGCCGAAACATGGAACCCTTCATAAGCTGAGGCTATTAAGAAGCTGAGAAAAGGTCCACTTAGCTGAGTATCAGAGTAGACAACACTCTACATCTGGAAAGACAGCATCATGCAAGGGAATCTCCCTTGGCAGAGTTTGGAGATAACAAGCGGATTTCTCTCCCTCTCCTGCCTTTTTCCAAAGCCCCAAGCAGCCTCCAGGCCAAGGGGGGAGCCCTGCGGAGGGAGCCCAGGTTTCTGTGAGCTGGATGGGCAACCACTGCAAACATGTGCCCCCCAAATAACACCTCAAAGGGGGCCCATGTGGCCTGGAGTCTGTGGGTTGTGCACCCCTGCACTAGAGTCAAGATACACGTACACCCCATTGAGGGATATAAGAAGGGGCCTGGAACATAGGAACATCGGAAGCTGCCTTCCATAGAGTCCATCTTGGTCCATCTAGGCTAGTATTGGCAACACTGACTGGCAGCAACGGCTCTCCAGGGTTTCAGGCAGGATTCTTTCCTGGCCGTACCTGGAGATGCTGGGGATCAAACTGGGGACCTCCTGCCTGCAAAGGAAGTCGTGTACCACTGGCCAGCTTCTGAGCTGATTGAGTGCTCCTGTCAAGACTGGCAGAGGATGTGGCATCCGGATGCAGGCCCCAGAGTCCATCCCTAGACGGAGCGCATAGGGAGGGGTGAATAAGCGACGTTCAAGATCGCAAGGATCCTCCAAACATCGTCTCTCCGCTTGTGTTGTGCCTGATTCCTGTTTGCGATTGCTTCTTCTTCTGCATGAATGGGAAAATTGTCCAGATCAAGCAGCGATCAAACATGGAATCTGCCCCAATTTTGTCATTTGTGCAACTTTCCTCCATAGACTAAAGCAGGGTTGGTTCAGTCTACAGGGGAAATTTGCGCAAATTTGGAAATTTGCACAAAATCAAACTGGGAGAGTTGTGCAAATCAAACGAGAGCACACGTCGGTCAATTTGTGAATGTGTTCAGCTTGCGTTCGGGGCTTCAAAGGCACACTCGTGTATTTTGCGAACAAAGACGACATTCTCATACATCCCGAAATGGATCGCGGACACACCGCTAGTGAGCCAGCTCAGGGGGCCCCCGGTGGGAGGCCTGGCTGCTCACAGCCACGAACAAGGATCGGTACTCACTCATAAAATTCCGACGCCCTCTCCAATGTCTCCCGGACTTCCCGGGGCAGCTGCCCTGGCTCCTGTGGTAAACTCCAAGAGAGCTGCTTGCCTTTTGCGTGATAAACGTTGCCGACATTGTACAAGGCTCTTGCCTCCCCTACCTTGAAAAGAAAAGGGAGGTTCTCTTTAGTTGGGATTTCTTTCCTACACTTGTCAGGAGGGCCAGTGACCACATCCCTATATTTCCATTGTTCCTGGCCTTCCCCAACCTGGTGCCCTCCTGATCTGCTGGACTACAACTCCCATAAGCAGGGAGCTTCCAGTGGGTACTTCTCAAATGTGGAATTTCCTTCCTGTGGAAACCTTCCAAAGCCTGAGCCTGTCTACTTTCTGGAAGCAGCAGAAGACCAGTGCTGGGAGGCCTCATTCATTCAAGAGTGTCACAATCAGACTTTTGTTCCATGAAGGGGTACTTTCCCCCAACTTTTCCCTATTTGGGGGATCATATTCCCCAGATAGCCACACCCCTTCCCCTGGCTCCACCCTCTTTCCCCCATTGATCAATCATTTTGTGATTTCCTGGCTTTTGTGCGTCCCCGCCCCCTTTCCATGAGGTTGAACTGACTCCCCTACAGCATAGTTCTGGGCAGCAAGAGCTATAAGCTAAAATACGCTGGCATTTTGGTATGGTAGCCCTGTCTCTTTTGCCTTTGGCCACCCCCCTTTGCTTTGGCACCGCCCACCACTGGAATGCAGTTCCCAGGAGCTTCTCCAAAATGGAATTCGGCCCCCATGGGCTGAAAGAGGTTCTCCAACCCTGTTCTATTTTAATTAGTCGATTCTTATTTGTTCTGATGGGCTTTTGGTGGTGAGGTGCAAAAAAGAGTGGATTTAAGAAATGGAACTCGAGTCTTAGGACTAATACCAGTCCTTTTGGATGAGGAAGAAGATGTCTAAATAAATCCCATCAGTCCAACCAATTCATCTGAAGGTTCTCTTGCCTGAATGCTCTGTCCCAGACTCAACATGGAGGCGCCCACCCAGTCTTTTACCCAAGAAGGGTGAGGTACTTCCACCCCCTTTTCCTCCCTTAGGTGCTGGGTCATTTTCGAAGCAAGAGGCCGGGTCCTCTGTACCTTGTCTCCTTGCTCCTGTGAGATGTCCAAGTGCCTCTGGCAACAGACAACGGCTTCGTCGAACTGCCCCAGGACCTTCAGTGTGTTGCCAAGATTGCCGCTGGCTTTGCCTTCTCCGATGCGGTCCCCGATGGTTCTGTGGAGATAATCGGAAAACACTGCGAGTTTTCTCCCCGGAGGACAGCCACAAGCACAAAAAGTCCCTTCCTTGGTGTGGAACAATACCTGATCGTGATGACTGGCCACCAGGGCAAAACACTGGATAAATATCCCCCTTGGCCAGGGCTGGGTCCAGAGTCGGCATAGTTGGGCTGTTGTCAAGGGCCCACACCCCAGCAGGGGACCACTGATGAGACCTGGAGAGGCTCCTCCTTATTCCCCATTTCAACCTGCTTGTTCACCTGCCTCTCGCTCTGGCCCAGGGAGTGGTGGTGGTGAGAAGGAGGAGCAGGAGAGCCTGAGGCCGCCTGGCTCCCTGGCTCTCCGCCTGCCAAGCAAGCAAGCGGGAGCCATGATGAAGAAGGGGAGGTGGAGCAAGGTGGTGACAACGGCAGTGAGAAGGTGGGCTCACTGACGGAGGGGACCCGTGGAGGATGTCTTGCCCAACAGCCTTCCGAAACCTGGAGCTGGACTACAAGTGCCATCATCCCGGGCTTGGCACCAGTCTGGAGAAGGCTGGCTAGCTGTCTCACCCCTCCTCTGGGAAACACAGCACTGGCGCCACAGCACTGACCTGGCTAGGGTGAGATCGTGCTTATGGTACTCGAGAGCTTTGGCAAACTCTTTCAGGTAGAAGTAGGCATTGCCGAGCTGGCTGTAGATGGCACTCAGCGTCTTCAGATCTTCAGTCCCCACCTGCACGGCGGCTTCGAAGAAGGCAACTCCAGCTGTGAAGTCCCCAGCTTTGCACGAACGCTCTCCCTCGAGGGCCAGCTCCAAGCAAGACGCCTCCATCCTATGGGGAAAATGATCAGAAATGTGTCCTCTATTGTTTGTCATCGAAAAATTCCATGGCAGAAGAGAGATCAGTGGGGTGGGGTGGAACATGTATGCACACAGCTCTTCAGGCACACTAAAGTTAGCATGTGAATAGTTTTCAGTGGCCTGGCTTGTCCATAACGCTAAGCCATAGGCTTGGTGCGCATGTCACAACAAACCAGGGTTATTGTTTTATAAAAAACTTGGGTTGTTGTGAATGAAGTGGGACCCGGCCAGAGTGCTCATTCCTGCACACTGGGTTAAGCCATGGGTTCTAACTCTGGGTTAGAACTAACTCTCTCCTGCAACAGCCCAGGATTCCTGTCATGCTAAACAACCCAGGGACGGAACGTGGCCATCTGAAGAACCCCAGCGGGACAGAGTGAGACCGTAGGAAGGCCGGATTTGGCCTGCAGGCCTAAGGGACTGTAGCCCTGAAGAAGGGACCACCAAATGAATGTTAAAATAGGGTTGTGCTTCTCAGTAGAGCTTCCTCAAAGCTCCTGTACATGAAATATTAATGCACAAGAATAAACTCCGGAGCCAGGAGTATTCCTTATGGGGGCAGGGAAACACTGTTCCTGCCAGCCCTCAGGCCTATTGCTCCATCTTGCCCGTGAGAAAGGCAGCCAATGTTTTCTTTGAAGGTCAGCCAGTGAAAACTCACCCCTATGACAGAAATTGAGAACCTTAGCCAGTTTGGATCCAAGCAACTGCCGCAGGCCGCCGTCTCTGGCAAGCACAGTTGCTGAGCAACTACATTGTCCAGGCAAGGCCTGCAAACACATTCCCAAAGGGACTTGCGGTTTCAACGCTTCTGCTGTCCATTTTCCTCTCATGGGCATTCTTTGTATTGTGGAGCTGTGCGCATTCTGTCTGTCTCCCTCCCTCTGTCATACACACATACATGAACATACTGAATCGAATATTTATTTATTTCTATTATTTCTATTTCTATCCCGCCCTTCCTCCCAAGGGGTCCAGGGCGGCCAACAACCCATGCAAAAACCACACAGCATGCGAACCCCATTACTCTCATAACACAAAAATTACTAATTGATTGCAATAAATTACAATACGTGCTGTTAAAACCGTAGCCCTAAAATCACAAATTTGCTGGCTGGCTGGGGAACGCTGGGAGTTGCAGGACTTTTTTTCTGTCTAAACGTGCATAGGATTGTGCACTTACTGCACTTAAAATACAATAAACCATAGCAAGCAACTCAGAAGAGGAGAGGAATAGACCCCAAACAGAGATTACTTTAGAGCTCTGTCTCACGGCTTCATTTTCTTTTTCATTTTTACTCTACAAGGAGGCACATGGAGTGTGATTCAGTTTGGGAAGGGGGGGGCTTTTAAGAGCCACATTGGGGACACTGTGGCTACTCTAAAGTAGAAATGAACAAAAGACATAGCCGCAAGACACATATTTTAAGTAACGTCTATTTTGGCCCTAAAAATACATGGCGGAGAATACAGAAGCTTAAGGACATAAGACAGGAGTTAGGCAATTTGTAGCGTTCCAGATGTTTTGCCTTACAAAACCCATCAGCCCTAGCCAACATAGCCAGTGGTAAAGGATGTTTGAGAATTGTAGGCCTAAACATCTGGACAGCCACAAGTTACCCACTCCTGACATAAGAAGAGCCGGGCTGGATCTGAGGTTAGCTGGATCCGGCACCGCCATGCATGGTGTGGAGAAAATGGACAGGAAGATGCTACCTCGCCCATAATACTAGTGTCAGGGTGGACACTGAGCCCATAGAATCCCAGAGTAGTTCTGATTCTGAGGAAGAGCAGTCACTCCTGGGAGAGGAGCGCGCTCCTCTTTCCCAGGGCCCACAGCTGACGGAGATTCCTCCCACCAGCATTCCTAGATTAGAAAGCAGTCCAGGGAGTGACCGAGCAGAGATAGCAGACTTGGTGGATGCGCGACGCAGACGCAGAGAGCGGCGCCAGATGGAGGGCGCGGAAAGGAGGTGCAGTGCCCGGTTGGCGCGCAAACAACGGCTGCGCCCCGAGGATCCAAGGGAAAAGGGGAGGGACTCTCCCTAGTCCTGAAGTTCAGGGGTCTGCCAGTAATTCCCTTTCAAACGCGGACCAACTGTTTCAACTTAGGGCATAGGTACTCTGCTGCTCAGATCTAATTGCTACCTGTAGAGTTGTTAAGTTGTAAAAGAAGAATAAAGCTTTGAAAGGAATCCCTTTGTCTGTGTCTGGACTTGGCTACTGGATTAGACTGAGAGAGGCCTCCAAGGAGCCCATGACAACTAGAACCCAAAGGGGTTCCCATGAAGCTGAATGGTGGGCGATTCAGGACAAACAGAAAGAAGGACTTCTTCACACAGCACGTAGTTAAATTATGGAATTCACTTCCACAAGATGTAGAGATGGCCACCAATGTGGATAGTTTTAAAAGGGGGTTAGCCAAATTCCTGGAGGAGAAGGCTATCAATGGCTACTAGTCCTAATGGCTATGTGCTATCTCCAGTATCAGAGGTAGTGTGCCTATGTACACCAGCTGCTGGGAAATGTGGGCAGGAGGGTGCTGTTGCACTCATGTCCTGTTTATGGGTTTCCTGTGGGTGGCTGGTTGGCCACTGTGTGAACAAAATGCTGGACGACCTGGACCCTTGGTCTGATCCAGCAGGGCTCTTCTTCTGTTCTTGTGTAGACCAAAGGCTTGTCCAGTCCAGCATTCTGTTCCCGTAATGGCCGAGCAGGTGACTCTGGGAATGCCACCATCCTGCTTGTGCCCCCCAACAACTGGCATGCAGTGGCTGCAGATAATGGAGGTAATGTATTGCCATCATGAGTAGTAGCTGTTGGCCAAACTGGCTGAGAATGATGAAAGTTGCCGGCCAGCACACCAAGTTGGGCAAGGCTGACCTAAGAAGTGAACTGCACATCGGCGCACACAGAGGTTTGCACACTGTCTTTGCAAGCGCTTGGCTGATGTTGCCATGGTTACTGCCGAGCCCGGCACAATGGTGGGGCTCGGCTTCCTCGACACATGCAGTCTTTAATTAAAAATCTGTTTCTCTGAATCTCCGATGCACGAAATTACTATTAGTGCTCATTTGCTACTTGAGAAGGGTGGGAATACTCTCCTAAAAAAAAAAAAAAAAGACAGTGGGGAAAACTCCACATCAGTTGGGAGGAGTCCTGCTTCCCCCTGACCCCCCCCCCAACACAAAATGCAGTTTGCCTTTTAAACGCTAAGCTGAGAGTGCCCTGCCAGGACCGGCCCTGCCATGAGGCAGAGTGAAGCAACTGCCATAGGTGGCAGATGCTAGGAGGCAGCAACAGGATATTCGCTTCCTCTGTGCCCTCCAAGTCCCTGGTGGCTTCAGGCATGGCAGAGGATGATATGTCATCATCAGCATGGAAGACAATTTCATCTCCCAGTCCAGTCGGCTTTTGTACATGGAATGGAGGGGGGAGGGCATCTTTGCCTCGGGCCAGCCCTGCCCACCTGATCTACTGCAGAAAGGATCTGGCCCAGAAGTTCCCCCGGAAACCTTCACCTAGTAAGGGTCACACAGCCCAGGGGAAGAAAAAACAATAACTGAAGCAGGGTCTCTAACCAACCTTGACCTGGGAGGGGATTACTTCCTACCCCGCAATAGGGCGATCAAATCAGTCAGGCCTGGAGTATGACGAAATGCCAGCTGCTGAATTTTACCAGCTGTGGGTGGGTGGGAAGGAAATGAAAGTTTAACTGGGCTGGTGACTTGGGTGTCAGCTAGAAAACCCTACACCTGTGTGGCAAATTTGCAGACTGCCAACATCACACCCAAGCTATAACCACCTTGTTGGCTTCCATGTTGTGGAAGCCAACATCGGAGGGAGCCACCCTACAGGAGGGGCATCCCTGCGAAGCCCGTCTGGCCGAGAAGTTCATGCCCAGACTGCTGGCAACTTCTCTAACTTCCACTTTGGCTCCTGTCTTGATATTCATAGATGCGTGGATTAGCTGGTTCATTGCAGCCTGAGAGTTTCCAAGAATTTGCATTTGTAAAGAAGCTAGTTGTTAACTAATAAAGTAGTGTTAGCCTGAAGCCTTGTTTCCTGGAGTGTGTTGACTGCGAAGGGGGAGGATGAGGATGAAGGAATGTGACCCTTGCAATCCATTTCCAACCACAATGCAGAGTGCTAGCATTAACCTTTAATGCAGGGGTTGGGAACCCTGGGTCTGTGGACCATATCCTCCTGGCCCTCTGGGGTTCCCCAAAGGGCCATGTCTCCTTCCCCTGACCACTTGGTGTTTTACCAGATTTTGTGCTGTTCCCTATCCCACTCTACAAGGTTGAAATGCCGCTCCTAAGGCTCAATTGCTGGCACTATGCTAAACTATGCTGGCATTTTTGGCCCCACCCCTTTTGCCTCCATCCCTGCCCACCTGAATGTGGCCCCTGAGAGCATCTCTGAAATGAAATTTGGCCCCCAGGCTGAAAGTGGTTGGGCACCCCTGCTTTAAAACTTTGGCTCATGGATAGCTGAAGGGCTATTTACTCCTGCACGAACTGCCCCAGTTCTAAGATCTTCTCTTCTGAGTGTGTCCCTGGTGTTCTGAAGGGAAAGGGCCTTTTCTTTAGCAGCACCTCAGGTATCCAGCTCTCTTTCTTTTATCCTGCTAGTAGCAAGAAAAACTCTTTTTATTCAACCTGGCCATTTAATCTTTTCAGTGCTTTCACTGATACATTGCTGTTGTTTTCGCCTTTTAGCCTGCCGTTGTTTATAGCGTTCAGTTGCAATGACATGTTCTTATCATTCTAATGTTCTTTATCATGAGATACCTTGGAAGCTCATGTTTGAGCAGTGTGTGTGCGGGGCAGGATATTCCATTGAATAAAATAAAATAAACAAATCAAATGCAAACCAATGGCAGAAAGAAGTAGATGCAGTTCACCGGGTATCGCATTAACGCCTGCAAATCAATTAACCTCAACAAGCTTATGGCTGTGTCAAGCAAGCACACAATTGCCACCAAGTAACAAAGGAGCTGCATGACAAGCAATTAATCAATTACGCAACTGCTACAGGGAAGGGGGTGAGGATCGAGTGTGCCGGCAGGGCGGTGGGGAGGCGGTTTGTCAAGGTCACTGGGAAAGGAAGCAGTTTGAATGCCATCTGGCATATGTGACTGGGCATTGTGTAAAATCTGTTCTGACTGTGTTTCGGGGATTGTCTGCTGCCTTTTGTTCTGTCATCTGCCCATCAATGGGATCGGATTTGTTTTGTTTCCAAATTTGTGCGAATGCGTATTTTCACAATTGCGCATTTGCACAATTTCACATGTGCAAAAATGTGCAAACTTCCCCAATATGCACATTTTCATGCTTTAGCCTATGGGGGAAATGCGCATTTTCAGCCAGTTTTTTTCATGTTGCATATTTTTCAACTGACGAAATTTGCACAAAATTCGAGGAAGTTAGAAAACTGGCCCACAAGTCTGCAGAATCCGCCCAACAGGGGAAATGCCAGTCCACTGTGGAATCTGCAAGTTGGATTCATGAAAATCTGAACTCATTTGGTTTTGTTGCGGATTCCTCCAATATCCCTATATGTGATGTGACCCAAAGGGGCAAACTTTAGCACAATTTTCCCCACCCTGCTAACCTCCAGATTTGTTGCATGACGTCTCCCATCACTGTATACCAAACAGCTTTAAAAACCCTGGAACCTCTTCTTCTAGTACTGCATAGGGAGGGGAAGGATTCGCCCTTTTGGTTTACGTTTCTACACAATACCAAAAAATATGTAAATAATCTGCCCTTATTCTCTACACCACCAGCATCTTTCGTGTTCTAATCTATCTATATCTATTCTTTTGGTCATGTTCCTCCGTCCTCTTCCTTTGCAATCAACACACTCCAGGAAACAAAGTTCCAGGCTAATACTACTTTATTGGTTAACGACTAGGTTCATTGCAAATTCTAAGGAACTCTCAGAGTGCAGTGAACCAGCTAATCCACACATCTGCAAATATCAACAGAGGAGACGAAGTGGAAGTTAGAGAAGTTGCCAGCAGTCTGGCCATGAACTTCTCGGCCAGACTGGCTTGGCAGGGATGCCCCTCCCTTCGGGTGGCTCCCTTCTACGTTGGCTTCCATGAATGGCCAACCTGGCGGAGCGTCTGAGCCCTGCCCCGCACTTTTCCCGCTTTGCTCTGCAACAGACCTTAGCATCCCTCAAGTCATGCTCCTCCTCCTCCTCTGAAACTTGTATTCTCATGCTGGAGGAATGGGGGAGCCATTCGGGCTGGGCAATCTGTGTGTCAAGGTCTTATTTATTTATTTATTTATTTATTTTCTTAATCGCCCGTCTGGCTGGTCACCTGGCCACTCTGGGCAATGTACATCAGTACAGTTTTAAGACAAAAAAAAATTACATTAAAAAATTGTATTTCTAAAAATACCCTAACCCACCCCAAATGCCTGCCTGAACAACCACATTTTTAATGTGTAGCGGAAGCTCATTAAAGTGCGGGCATGGCGGAGTTCCCTAGGGAGGGAGTTCCACAGAGTGGAGGCCACCACAGAGAAGGCCCTCTCCCTTGTCCTCACCAGCCTAGCTGTCCTGGCTGATGGAACAGAGAGAAGGCCATCCGAGGCTTGTTAAGTGGCCTGTCTGCTGCTGCTGGAGGCGCTCCTTGAGATAGACTGGGCCGGAAACATATAGGGTTTTAAAGGTCAAAACCAACACCTTGAACCTTTCCTTGTCTTGGAAAGAAAGTCTAACCGTATCTGGGCTCAGTGGGGAGTGTGCCTCTCTCTGTTCCCATTCTGATTCTGAATCTGAGCTGCCAGACATCTTCACATGATCAGATTAATTCCTGACACTTTTAAACTTATTTATTTATTTTATTTAAAATATTTATTGGCTGCCTTTCAGGGTAGGAGCCCTCCCAAGTCAGCATACAGCAATAATGCTCACACAATGAGAACCGATACAGTAATAAAAAACCCAGTAAAAATAGCAATAAAAACAGTAACAGCAGCAAATGTTCTAAAAAATCGACAAACATCAGCATAAAACAGGATGCATAAATGCAGCTACAACTCCTTCTAAAGGGTTAAGTATGATTGGTGCAGTGTTTAAAACAAGTTTTGCTTTGGCATCGCATTTTATTATATGTTGAGCAAACTCACGGGATACTGAATATCGATCAACCTATTAGGAGTGTTGCTGAATTATCTTAGAGATTGTGTGGAGAGCTGTGATACAGAAATGGTCATTAATCTAGTGTTTACCGCTGCAAAAAAATCAGTTGCGGACTACTGGAAGTAGAACATCATACCTCCTTTCTCACCAGTGCCGGCTCCAGGCCTGGGGCAAGACACCCTCCATAGGCCCTCGGGAGGTGACCAATCATGCTGACCCTTGGCACCAGCCCTGTCTCGTTGTTTGGGAATTTGGGACATGGTCACTATGAGAGCCAGTCTGGTGTAGTGGTTAGAGCTTTGGACTGGGACCGAGGAGACCCAGGTTCGAGTCCCCACTTGGCCATGAAGCTCCCTGGGTGACTCTGGGCCAGTTACTGACTCTCAGCCTAATGTACCTCACAGGGTTGTTGTGAGGATAAAATGGAGAGGAAGATGACTATGCAAGCGGCCTTGGGTCCCTCGCAACAGGAAAAATGTTGGGATAGAAATATAATTAAAAATAAACAAACAAACAAATGATGAAATTGGCCTATTATATCTGTGCCAGAGAAAATAATTAAGTGGAGATTAAGTTTGTGGAATGATGGATATCGTATTTACATTTTGGAATGGCAAATTCCAAGGTAATATTCATCCATATTATCTTTTTTTCATCACTATGAAGTTGATATTATGTGGGTTTACCTAAGAAGGAGAATCCTACCCCCTGATTCATTTTTCATTTGGGAAATGGCGGAAGACAACATGAACGTTAAATTTCCAAGTAGCCAGCCGTTGTTGCTCCCTTTTGTCTGTATGGCTGCAGGGCAACGCCTTAACAGTGTACAGTAAATATAGTATCTGCAAATGCAAAAAGAAATAAATAGAAAGATCCGGAGAAGGAAACAGAATTCACCCTTTCGCTTGAGCCAGAGGTGGGGAATTTCTTATAGCAGAAGAGTCGAATTCAGTTTTGAAGACCCAATGGGAATGTTGGGAATTGCAGTCGGCCACATCTAGAGAGCCACAGGTGGTTTAGAAAGCAGCCACGAACGTTCTTCACCCAACCACAGCCCCAAATGAGCATCTGCGGAATCCATGCAACAGGGCCATGCTTTTCTCTCTAGCCTCCAAGTTAATTTTTGGGGAGTTAAATAATTGCTATTTAGGAATACACATTTGCCCAGCCATTGTACAGCTTGGGGGGAGGGCGGGGGAAACCATGTAAAATGTGGTTCATTAATACTACAAACTCCGGAGCCAAAAGATGATTCATCACACAATGATGAGGTTTTGAAAGAATCTGGATCCAGACCCCAACTCTGCAAGTTTTCCTGATGTACATTTTGCAACAGGACACGCTTTTTCATGTGTATTTCCCAAACGTACACATTTTCCGAAGACATTATATTTTGTTCCTGGAATTGCATCGCAAAATCAGAAATGTACTGAGGATGCAGATTGCACTCGAGTCCACATTAAGATCCAGGAGGTGCGGAGTAAATTCTGGTCAAAAACAATCTGAAACAGGAGGGGTTTGGGGTGGGGGAAAAAAAAAAAAACTATGGCCAGGAGCTGAATTTCACATACAGATTTGAACAAACCAGGAAGATTTTTGCAGCTCTCGAATGGGCAATAGCCAGACAGCATGCTACCTTTGCAAGACAGGCTGAGGCTGCAGGATATAATAAGAGCCTTGAAGGAAAAGCTTGCAGCAATGCAGAAGGCATCCAGTGGCATGCCCTCTCCCTGACTTACGTCCCTCCCAAACTTTCACCAGTTCTAAGCGATGAACAGCTCCCTTGGGAACTGTACAAGGCAAGAAAAGAAGTAGCTCTCCGAAAGACAAGCGGCCTTTTCATTGCTCGTGAACACTGCTAAGCACTCCCAAACTGGAAGGAGAACGACTGCCCTCTAACCCCATGGCAGGAGGGAGACAAGCCAGGCCATTCTAAGGAATGCAGGCACCGAACTGCTCTCGGAGAGCTCAGTCCATGAGAGACACCGTCTCCTGTACCCAAGAGGCCAAGACGCTTGGGTGAGTGCGAGGAAGCACAGACAAGAGCAGATGTTTTGGATGACAGCTCCCAGCACTCCTGGCCATTGGCCATGCTGGCTGGGGCTGATTGGTGTTGAAGTCCAAAATATTTGGAGGGCATTAGGTAGGGAAAGACTGGTTTACGACCCTCTCCTCTGCAGGAAAAGCTGGGAATACAAAATTAGCTGTGAACACCCCCCCCCCCGCACCCGCTTGTGACCATCTCAGAGGAATCTGCATGGCTGCTGTTGGAGATGGGGGTGGGGGAAGCCATGTTGATTGGTTTTGCTGCAACAGGCAAAGAGTCCTGTGGCATCTTAAAGATGGCCACATTTATGAAGGCATAAACGTCAATGGCCTAGGACGTGCTTCATCACATGCATGAAGAGATATCCTCATAGATCGGGGTGCTAAACCTCACTCCCTTTCTCCCAGCCACTGATCATTTGCTGGTTTCCTGGCTTTTGTGCAGTTTCCAACAGGCTGGAATGCCTCCCCAAAGGCTTATTTATTTATTTTACTTAAAATGTCTGTAACCCTATATGGTTAAGTTCTCAGGGCAGCGTACAAATAAAACCAATTTAAACACTATAAAACAATAAATAATTTAAACAGCTAAAAGCATATTAAACCATTAAATAAGCTAATACCAATTAAAATCTAAAGCAATAAAACAGTTAAAACAGTGTGTTACTTTAAGGAATGCATTTAGCCATCAAAGGCTTTGGTAAAAAGCCATGTTTTTACTTTGCACCAAAATGAAACCAATATATGCACCAATTGGGCGTCCAAGGGGAGGGCATTCCACAACCGGGGTGCCACAGCAGAGAAGGCCCTCTCCCACATCCCACCGTAGTGTATGTGTCACACTGGTGGGAAACAGAGGCAAATCTCCAACAGATCTCAGTCCTCAGGCAGGCATATATAGGAAGATGCACTCCCTCAAATATTGACTGCTTAGTTACAGGCAGTCGGGCCTTTAGGGTGCAGTCCTATGTACGTTTAGACAGAAAAAAGACCTGCAACTCCGAGCATGCCCCAGCCAGCATGGGAGCTGCAGGACCTTTTTCTGTCTAAGCATGCATACGAGTGCAACCTCAACTAAAATATGCTGGTATGTTTGGGAATTTTCTCCCTGCTCCCCTTTCCCTTCCGCTCCTTACCGCCGGAAGCCCCTGAAAGCACCTCTGAAATTAACTCTGGCCCTTGGGCTTTTGCACGGGCTTTCCCCCATCCTAAAAGTTTGAAATCCTTCTCTTAAGGCTTAGTTGAGGAGATCAGCACTTCATGCATCTGGTGAAGTGGGCTCTGGAGCACAGAAGCTCATGCCATAATAAATGTATTTGTCTCAGAGGAGCCACAAGACCCTTCGTTGTTTTTGTTGGAGACTGGAGGCAGAACTAGATGGGGCCCCTTAGTCTGGCCCAGGAGTGCAAACTTTGATGTTCTTCCCGCAGCGCTGAAACCAGATATTTCTACTTGGCGAGTTGGGGTGTGTGTGTGTGTGAGAGTAAATCCTGGCGACACATCTGCTCGTGGTTTTCTCAGCAACTGTATTTATCCAACATGTTTCGCTCACAGCAACGTTAACTGGAGAAAAGCTGGGAGTCGAGAGACAGCGTTTGATTTGGCCGGCTGGATGGTTCTCGTCAATTCCGACTCGATTACAGGCTGTACCAAGAACCGGCTGCCAGGAAATGGCTCCTTTCATCTAGCTGGGAACTCGGCGTTCGGGCTCTGCACATCCATCCACTTCTCGTGGGGTCGGACTTTGCGCAGCGTAATCACAGAGGGAGCTTCTCCTGTTCCCCCTACAGCTCTCAGCTCAGATTTGGGCCTATTATGGCAATCAGATGCTAAATCAGCTTTGCCCAACCAGGTGCCTTCGAGACGTTTGGGTCGTGGCTCCTATTAAGCCAGCATGGCCGCTGGAAATTATGGGAATTGCAGCCCAATGCAGCTGGCAGGAAGGCAGGACTAGGCAGACCTTTTTTTCTCTCCAGGCAGGCAGTTCTTTGGAGATCTTGCAACTTTTCCTTACTTCTGAAAGACACTGAGGCTGCATTCACACGCAACAGGAAGCCAGGCTTCTCCTGCCAGCATGACCAGCTATAGCAGGGGTGCAGAACCAAAACTGGGTGGGGGGCCAGATACTCCCCCCCCCGCACATACACAGAGCCTGTATGATGTTGGAAGGGGCAGCAACACACAAGAGAATTTCCGCTGTTGTTTACGATCTATGATCAGAGATAACCACCACGTTCCTTCATCCTCCCCCTTCGCAATCAACACATTCCAGGAAACAAGGCTTCAGGCTAAGAGTGGCTGGGCGACCAGCCAGATGGGCGATTAATAAATTTAATAAATAAATAATGCTACTTTATTAGTGAACAACTAGCTTCTTTAGAAATGCAGAGCTGCGGAAACTCTCAGACTGCATCGAACCAGCTAATCCACACATCTATGAATATCAATAGCGGAGGCAAAGTGGAAGTTAGGGAAGTTGCAGCAGTCTGGGCAAGACCTTCTGGGCCAGATGTGCTCCGCAGGGATGCCCCTCCCTTAGGCTGGGTCCCTCCTATGTTGGCTTCCATGAGCGGCCAGCCTGGCGGAGCGTCTGAGCCCTGCCCTGCACTTTTCCTGCTTCGCTCTGCGACAGACCCTAGGGTCCCTCAAGTCACACCCCTCGCCCTCCTCCCAACCCTGAGCTCCCATGGGGGAGGAACGGGGGAGCCGCTCAGGCTGGGCCATCTGCGTGTCAAGGTCTTGGGAAGAAAGTCTCGCTGTACCTGGGCTCACTGGGGAGGGTGCCTCCCTCTGTCCTTGCTGTTCCCGTTCTGAATCCGAATCTGAGCTGCCAGTCATCTCCACATGCTCAGGTTCATTCCTGGCAATAACAGTGGGGATCCCTCCCCACACCTCCTCTCTCACCCCAGTAGGGGCGGGGCTTGCGGAGAGGGTGGGGCTTGCAGAGAGGGCGGGGCTTGCAGAATTGAGGGGGCAGGCTCAGATGCTCTGCCAGGTTGGCCACTCGTGGTTGGGGAAAAGAGGGTGGAGCTATGGGACGGGTGATGGCTATCCTAAAAACACTGGAGGGCCAGATTGGAAATTCAGGTGGGCCACGGATGTGAGGTTCCCCTGCTGTAATGGGAGGAGCCAAGCTGGTGCAGCCAGGCTGCATGCAGTTCATGGTAAGCCAAGATTTTCCAGAATCCAGGCATACCACTGTGGACAAAAGCTAACTTTGTTTCCCTGCTGTCCTCACCGCACATGCTTCCCAGAATGCTCCCATACTTACACTACATATACATTCCCTTTGCCATAATGCTCTCTCTGTTCTTGGCTTATGTGGGTGGCCCTTGTCATTTTCTCTCCCCCTGCTTTTTCTTTGACATCATGTAAGGTCTGCGTACAGCATAAACCATGCTCCCTTTCAAAACTGCTATCTATATATGCAGGAGATGTGGAAGAAGAGGGTGGATGGGGAAAATAAGTCTCTCTGTTCATGGAGATGGCTTGATGTGGGAGTTGCACAAAATCAGAGTATAACATTTCTAAAAACCACTTAGAACCAATATTTTCCAAAAGTCACACAATTTACTTATTATTTTTAGCTATTTCCTTTATTTGTACCCCGGCTTTCTACCAAAAATGGCACTCAAGGCTGCTTACAGAAACAATTAAAATGGATTAAAACAACAAATACAGTAAAATACAATAAAACGTAACAATTACAGAAAAAAAGATTAAATGTAACCTGTTGTTTTCACTGGGTTGAATCTATATATCAGAAATATGGCCTATTTATTTTGCATCTCTATCTGTATAATTTCCATATATATTAATAAGCACAAGTGTGATAACATACTATCATATGATAGCATGTGTTCTAAGTATCATATAATGCAAACCCATGATGGAAGGAGGCCCAAAGTCGTACACAATTCCTCAAGATGGCCTAGGGATACCAAAAAATCCAACTTTTAGCTCAGCATTCCCCAGAGTCCCTCCAGACTTTTGGACTACAACTCCCATCAGCCCAGCCACCGTGGTAAATGGTTGGGGATGGGATCCAGAGGCCAAAACATTTGGAGCAACCCGAGTTAGGGAAAGTTAATTGTAAGGGATGCTGTGGTGAGGCTGGTACCTCCAGCTGCTGTCATAATCAGTGGAAGAGAAACCCTTTTCCCTAGACTTTTGTTTAGCTGAGCAGCTAAAGGTATTCCCACAGCAGGCACTAGTGGTTAGATCAGGGGTGGACCACTTGTGACCCTCCAGATGACTTGGCCTACAACTCCCAGCAGCCCCAGCCAGCATAGTCAATGGGATGACGGGAGTTGTATTAGGCTGAACCGTCTGGCGTGCCACAAGTTGCCGCCTCTGTGCTAGAAGATACTTAGTCAACAGCTTTTGATGGCTGGTGACTCCTAGCTACAGTTAACATCTTATACACTTGGGCAGGATCCACAGAGAATGGTTGGCTGTTTGAATGTCAAGAGTGAAAGAGACTGAAGTCTGTTTTTGCTGCTTGGGGGGAGAGGGCTCCAAGGATATGCTATTTACTTGGGGTGGGGGGACTGATGATGTTTTAAAGCAGGCATGGGGAACTTCAGGCTCAGGGGCCCAATCTAGGTCCCCCAGATGGCCCCACCTACTTCCCCTGGCCCCGCCCCTTTCCCCAACTGCCAATCATTTGGTGGTTTCCCAGCTTTTGTGCAGCTCAACACCCTTTCCTTTAAAGGTAAAGACTGCTTTTTAGGAATTTTGCCACACTCCACCCGTAAGATCTACAATGCTTGCAAATATAAAAAGGCAACTTCATAATTCCCACTTTTGTCCTTGCACGGAAATCAATGGAAATCAATGGAAATCGACAGTGTAAAAGGCAGCCCCTGGAACCTACTGCCAGGAAGTACAAAACACTACTCCTGAAGTACTAATTTTTCTGTTAAAACAGGAGATGGAGCCGGGGGGGGGGGGATTAAGGTCAGAAACAGCCAGCGATACATCCCTCACCAGCCCTTCCCCCAGCAAATATCACATGAAACCAAGCAAGGACAAAGCTAGGAACTGCGACAGTGCAAGGTCACTCCAGTTGCAGCAAAACCTCCAGCAAAACCCTATAATTTGACGCTCACTAAGTAGAGGGTTGCAATTCAAAAATGCTGTCACCCGTTCTCGTTGCCCGGCGGTAGTCAACCGTAGCCCCTGTCAGTAGCCCGCAAGGCTCCCAAGTGGTCATTAATTTTAGCTTCGAAGCTACTTCTTTTCCTTCCAAAGATCCAGAATACCAGGGACACGGCTGTACCATCCCAACATCTGTTTTGACAGCTGCAGCGTGGTCAAAGCCCTGGGAATGGGGGGATGATTGCTAGAAGCAACAAGGCTAGAACTGCCTGATGGATCACAGGATCTGTCAGGGATGCTCTGACTTGGATTCCTGCATTGAGCAGGGGGTTGGACTCGATGGTCTTAAAGGCCCCTTCCAACCCTACTACTATACAATGATTCTATGATCTTTCATCTTGGCTTTGATTTGGGGAACTTCTCTCAAAAAGAATCCAAGGCCACCTATTTCCCAATGTCATAGAAAGTTGCCTTATAATATATTATTTATATTATAAATACTGTTCATTTCTATCTATCCTACCCTTCCTTGCAAGGAGCACAGGGTGGCTAACAACCCATATGAAAACCTGATTCACACATAACACTAACCTATAGTTTATTTAACCCATGGTTTGTTGCCCAACTCAGCAACCTGGTTCCCATGTAACAACAACCCAGAGTACGGATTGAGTATGGGTTGTCGTTGAATCATGGGTTGTCATTATGTGCAAACTGTGCACTATGGTTTAACTATGGGTTGTTAACCACAAACAAACTGGGAAGAGAACCCATGGTTTGTTGTTGGGTTGTGAACTCTTGCTTGCTTGTGGTTAACAACCTATAGTTAAACCATAGTGCAGAGTTTGCACATAGCAACCACCCACGATTCAAAGACAACCCATGATTCAATGATAACTCACAATTCAACCCATACTCTGGGTTGTCATCATGTGTGTACCAGGCCATGGTTTGTCTGGCAGATGATCAAACAAACAATGGTTTGTTTTCTCAATCCCTGGGTTGGTTCCCTCCTCCTTCACCTGCTCCCTTGCTGTATCCCAAATGCCTTTGGGCTGCTGTAGTACTGGCATGCAGTGGAGCCATTTTTTTTTCACCACTCTTGCTCACCACCTCTATAACCTGCCAAAACAACCCAGGAACAAGCTATGGTTCTGAGTCTGCACATAACAACTCATGATTTCAACAACCCAAAGTTCATAACAAACCATGGGTTCTTTCTGGGTTGTCCGAGCTTAGCAAACCATGGTTCATTATTGCGGCCAGATTCGCACATCGTGACAACCCAGAATTCGACAACCCGTGAGTTAAATAAACCATGGGTTAGTGCTTTGAGTGAACCAGATCAAAACAACGCATGAACACCGTTAAAATTATAACTCTGAAATTACAAATTCACAATAAAATACAATAAAACCATCACTACAACACCGCAACACAGATTATGATTATGATTTCTAGGCAGCCTTTCAAGGCAGAAGCCCTCTCAATACCACACAACATATCCCAGGGATTGAGAAACAAAAACACACACAACATATCATGACAAAACAGCAAAATTCATAAAAACAGCGAACATCAGCAATAAAACATCTGACCGAGTCACTGCTAAAATTGACAATAGAGATGCAGCTAGAAACCTAGAAGAGTCCAATAAAACATAACAAGGGCAAGGCCAGAGGAAACAAGTCAGTTTTCAGAGCTTTCCTAAAAGCTTGAAATGAGCCTCATAGCCTCCTGATGGCTACCCATTCCAGATGTGTGGGGTCACTGATAAAACACTCACCTATACTCCCCAAAGCTTGTGCAAATACATACGCCTTTCATTGAAGCCTGAATGACAACAGTGCTGGGGACAACCAGATCACTACCAGGAGTTCTGCCGTCAGGGTGCCACCACAGAGAAAGCTCCGCAGTATGTGGTAGTCTCCATGGGCCACATTCTTTGAGGGCACCACGAGCGATGCCTCCTTGGGCATCTTAAATCCCCAGCTGGTTGGGAGAGGGGGAAGCAGCCCTTCAAGTAGTCAGACTATTTGTACATCTAAACAATCATCCTCAGAGTCTCAGGCGCAGAGAGTGTTTTGCATCACCTCCCACCTGAGAACTTTTTCATGGAAGAAGCTGGGAAACTAACTTGGGACCTTCCGCACGCAAAGTTTATGCTCTACCACTGAGAGCCACTCGTGACCCTGGTCTCCTTTCCTCCCTCCCCCAGAAAGACAACAGAAAATAAACCATTACAGTATCATCACCGCTTGCCCCTGAACAAGCTGGCTTGAGCAACCACAAGTATTGCCTTCAAGTCAGCTAAGAAGATTATCCAAGCCGTTAGTTAGAAATCTCTAGAGCTAAACACAGTACTGAACTAGGGCTAGATCAGGGGTGTTGAACCAAGAGCCCGGGGGCCAAATCCGGCCTGCTTGGGGTCCCAATCTGGATTCCTCACACGGCCACACTGCTTTTCCACAGCACCACCCCTTTTTCCAACCGCTTGTTAGTTTCCTTGTTTTCACAGTCCCTGCTATCCTAAAAGGCCGAAATGCCTCTCCTAAGACTTAGTAGTTACTGGCAGTGCTTTAAGCTAAATATGTTGGAATTTTGGCTCCTCCCCTTTTTCCTTTTGGCTCCACCCAGCACTAGAACACAGCCCCCGAGGGCTTCTCCAAAAAGGAATTCAGCCCCCTCGAATAAATGAGGTTCGACACCCCTAGGATCGACACCCGGGGTCACTTCCTTCTCACTTGCTCGTCTAGGAGACTTGACTTATCACATGCCACCTTTTAGTTCCTAGAAGCCAGAGTGAAGACAACCTGGTTGCCTCCAGATGTTTAGGACTCCAGCCAGCTCCCAGAAGCCCTAGCCAGCATGGCCAAAGATCAGGGATTATGGGAGTTGTAGTCCAAAAGATAGGGAAGGCACCAGGTTGCTTACTCCTGCTATAAACAACATGAATCTTCAAAAGCATCAGTTGATGTCGTTTTTTAAGGGTGTAATAATATGCATGTTTAGACTGAAAAAAGTCCTACAACTCCCAGCATGCCCCTGCCAGCATAGCTGGCTAGGGCATGCTGGGAGTTGTAGGACTTTTTTCTGTCTAAACATGCGTAGGATTGTGTCCGAAGTAGCTCTACTTTTGAGCCCTAAAGTTCCAAACCAACATGGGTCCCATATTCCTTATGGACTTCTCCCAACACTTGGAGGGGGTGTGCCAAATGTAATCCACAAACCCACACGGGCCCCCAACTCATTCCCTCCTCATCCCAGTTCAAGGAACCAGGAGATATTAATGACATGCGGTGAGGATGATCACTCTAAGGACTAACATGCATTCTGCACACTAAAATGGTTTAGAAATCATCAGACCCAAACCAGAAGCGTTCCTTGCACCGGGGCCACTGCAAAAGAACTCTCTGGCTCTGGAGACATGCCAAAGTCTGAGCCTGAGCATTTTTGCAAAAGCAGCCTATCTATCTGAGGAAGTTCATAGCCGGTGCATTAAGCACTCTGAAACACACCTGCACACCTGCATTTCCAATTCTGTGGGGGTAGCCTCTTGAATGGAGATAATGTGACCAGGAGGAAAATGCAGAATTGAAGTCTCCAGCATGAAGAACATCCTGGCGCACGCTTGCCACCACAAGTCACATCTGTCTGGACCCTTGCTGCCATCGGGAACATCATGCTCAGAGAGTGCATCACGCTCAGAGAGTGCATCATGCTCAGAGATTCAATCCCCAGCATCTCCAGACCAAAGAGTCAAGGCCAGCCAACAAGTGTAGACCAGCTATCTGCAAACCTCCAGAGGGTTTTGGACCAAGTCGCAGCAGCCCTGGCCAGTGAACAGTCAGGAACGATGGCAGCTGTAATCCAAAAGGTCTGGAGGGCACCAGACTGGTATAGGCCAGGGATGGAGAACATGTGGGTGTCCAGATGTTTTGGCCTCTGGTGCCCATCAAGCTTTACCCTCAGCTGTGCTGGCTGGGGCAGATGGGAGTTCTAGGCCAACCACTTCTGGGGGGCCTCACGTGCCCTGCTCTGCTCCTGGTGCAGACAGCTGGATGGAGCCATGCTCTCATTCGGATGTGGAAGCTCCTAGGCGCATTTGTTGGCCTGCCACATCAGAGACCCTCCAGGAAATGCTCTCTCCAGGCCTGACGAGGGCAGCCAAACTTACTCCAGAACGGAGGCAGCACGGCACGTCCCTCCCTCCCTCCCTCCCTCCTTCCTTCCTGGCCCGCCTGCCTCTGGAGCATCACAAGGCCAGGAAGAGAAAGGGGCTTCTCGCCAGCTCCTTCGGCTACCTTGACCCTGGAACGGCTTCCTTGCCAAAATGGCCCCTGGGCAGGGGCAGCACATTAAAGGAAGAGAACGCAAAGGGCAGAGGAAATTAAAGAGCTGCTTGTCTCTCCCCTGCCCCCCCCCCCAATCGCTGGGCAGGGGTGCCTTGCTCACAAGCTGCTGCTGCCGCCTTGATAAAGAGACCTCCCCCCAGCTGGTGCCCCACAGACGTGGTGGATGAGAACTCCCATCATCCCCTGAGGGTAACGGGAGTTGCAGCCCCAACACATCTGGATAGTGCCAGAGTGGGGGAGGCAGCAAAGCCCGTGCTGCCCAAGGAATGATGGGAGTTGTAGTCCAATACGTCTCAAAGAGCGCCAGGGTGGGGACGCATGCTGAAGGATGATGGGACTTGTAGCCCAACCCATCCAGAGGGCATGGTGTGGGTTGAAGGCATGCCGAGGGATGATGGGAGTTGCAGTCCAATACGTCTTGAGGGCAGCAGGTTGGGGAAGGCATGCCGAGGGATGATGGGAGTTGCAGACCAATCATCCCTAGGGCGCCAGGTTGGGGGGAGGCGGGGTTCGAGGGAGAGACACCTGCAGGAGCGCGATGGGGCCTCCCCGGGCGCCCCCTTCCCCGTCGCCTCCCCGCCATCCGGGGCATGTGCGATCGCGGCTGGCCGCCCCCGCCGGGCGAAACTTTCCCTCTCCGGGCTGTGCCCCCCCCGGCACCTGGAATGCAGCCTCTTGCTGGACGAGTCCTGGAGGAGGAAGGCGTCCTGGGGGGCCAGGAAGGACATCGCCGCCGCCGCCGCCGCCGCCGCGTCTGCAGCCCGGGGAGCCAGGCGGGACCGGGGGGCGTCTCTCCTCCTCCTCCGCCCGGGGCCGGGCGGCATCTGCGAGGACGGGGATGCGGAGCCGACTCCGCCCCGCCCCGCCCCGCCCTCGGCTGCGACGTCAGCGGCCCCTCCCGCTCCCCCCTTGCGAGGAACCCCGCGGGGGGAGACAGGCAGGCCGGAGGGCAGGCCGGAGGGCTGCGGGCTCCCCCTCGCCCGCCGCGGGCGCCGGAGAGCCTCCTTGCCAGGCGGGCGAGCGCGCGGAGAGGATCGGGCGCGCGGCTCGGTTTCTTTTTTCCACCCGCCGCCCATTTCCGCCAGTCTAGAAAGTCAGCCCAAAGATCGCTGAAAGACCCCAAACCCCCAAACTGTAATCAAGCGACTTCTTTGGCTCCAGGACTTCTAAGGGGCGCATCGCTACATCCTCCCCCTCCACCACCACCCCAATATTCCACCACGAGGACTAGAAACGTGCTTTGATTTTTTAAAAAACATGGAGGGGGGAGGATCAAGACTTTCAGCGCGCGCGATCCTATTCGTGTCTACTCAGAAGTAAAGTCTGGAGGAGTTCGATGGGATTTACTCCCGGGGAACCGGGTACAGAGGGTGTGGTCTCGGGACTTCTTCATTCAGATGTCTTCCAGTCCTGACTTTGGGAAAGAAGAAGAAGGGGGGGAGGCCGCCCCTTGTGGGGTGTTTTCGAGAGAGAGATCCTGGCCTCATCCGGGCTGGTGGGGCAGGATGCGAAGCGTCTTGTGGGTGGGGTGCTTTTAACCTAAGAACCACCTCCCTGCTTCTCATTTTCCATGGCAGGGACCGTTTCCCCTAGGCTGGGAGCCCTCCAGATGTGCTGGACTACAACCCCTATCATTCCCAGCCAGCTGGCTGGGAACGATAGGAGTTGTGGTCAGCACACCTGGAGGGCGCCAGTTTGGGGGCCCTGGAATCAGGGTTCATTTTCCCCCTCCCAAGGAACATCAAGCATCACCCCACACACACCAGGCCTGCCAGATTTCCGCCCCCAGCAAGGCTGCTGTGCTTTCAGCAGTTGCATGAGAGGGGAAGATCCAGCTGGATAGACTTTTCCTATCCCCACCCCAGTGTGCTGGGAAGAAACAGCCCTTCTGGAGTGTGGCATGGATGGAGAGAGGAAGAGCACGGCGCTTCGAGCTGGCTCGTAGCAGCAGTTTCCCTCCATCTGGGCCTTCCAGATGTTTTGGACAACATCTTCCAGAACTCCTGACCATTAGTCATGCTGGCTGGGGTTGATAGGAGATAGGAGCATCGGAAGCTGCCTCAGACTGAGTCAGACCCTGGGTCCATCTTGCCCCATATTGTCCACACTGACCGGCAGCAGCGGCTCTCCAGGGTTTCAGGCAGGAGTTTTTCCAGCCCCACCTGGAGATGCTGCCGGGGATCGAACCTGAGACCTTCTGCGTGCAAAGCGGGGGCTCTGCAAAGTGGCCCCCCGTGTGCTTCTCCGAGGTTTGACACCCTTGCCATATAGTCGGCCACCACTCCCCGTCACAATGCAGGTGTCTTACAGCAAACCGGCTTTGCTACAGCAGGAGAGAACAGATTCCCTTTAAACTCCAGCTGTGGGGGACTAAACACAGGATATGCACCAGCGTGTCCAAATGGTGTCCAGAGAACCACGTGTGGCTTTTGGCCAGGTCGGCTGCAGCTCTTGAGCCAGAAGAAGAAGGAGAAGAAGATCTGCCAGTGGTGAAAGCAAAGAGGATGCATCTGGCCTGCAGCAGAGGGAGAGAAGCAGCAACAAGGCCTGGAAAAGCACACAGGAGAAGGAAGAGGGAGGAGATGGCTGAAGAAGCAGGGAAGGGAAGAGACCCAGGCAACTGCCAAAGAGGCAGGGGCAGCTTGACAAGGAGGCAGGGCTGCCAGGGGCCTTGCGGGACACTTAAGGCGCAATCCTGTGCATGTCTAGACAGTGAAAAGACCTACAACTCCCAGTGTTCCTGAGCCTGCACTGCTGGAGTTGTAGGGCTGTTCTTCTGTCTAAACATGCACAGGATTGCACCCTTAAAGATTCAAGGCCCAGGCTACAGGACATACATCTGCACAAACCTTGCATTGGCATATGCATGTGTGTGTGTGTGCCTGTGGGTGTAAATTTAGAAATAATGACTACGATTTATTTAAAATTTCCCAGGAGCCAAAGCCATCCAGCTAATTTCTCATTCGAATCTTCTCAAATAAAATAAGCTCTGCAACTAATTTGCAGCCTGACCCAGATCATTCCAAGCCAATGGCAAATATTTATTTTTCTAAGCTTCATTACCATGCAGGGAGAGATGGGGGGGGGGAGGTATGTTCCAGCATGTGGGGAGAGGAGAGGTAACCCTTCCCTCACCTGCTATGATCCCCTTTGAAAATCCCCCCCCACATAGCAATACAACTGAGCGTGGGGGAAAACCTCTGTTGGTACCACTCAGAACTCTGGGAAATAGATTCGGGGTCCTGCGAAACAGATTCCAGGCTGGAGCATGCTGGCAGTTGTATGGTGTTTTTTTCCCTGTCTAAACATGCATAGGATTGCACCTTAAGTTAACATCATCAAATTCAATAGGACCATGACATGGCAAAGACCTGTCAACTCCCCCCCCCCTTTTCCATTTCCTTAATTCCAATAAAGTAGAAATGCAAAGGGGCACTTATATTCTGCCTTATAGTCCTGTTACTGTACAGGAGCTACAGCAAGGGTACAGACCAGGGCCTGAGGTTTTGCTCCCCTGACCTACAGTATAACTCACTCTTATTTATTTACAGACAACATTTATCAACCACTCTCCCTCGAAAACAATTCCAGAGTGGTGAACAGTAACAATACGTATCTAAATGCAAAAAAGAATAAAGGATTTAAAACCAGATAGTATGAAGAATACAACAGCTGGTCTTTTGCACAGGAAAAGCTCGTTTAAATAAAAATGTGTTTCGCAGGCACCAAAAACAAAACATCCGTGCCTGGGTGACATCAAGAGGCAGAGAATTCCGCAGACAAGGAGCCAATACACTGAAGGCACTACCCTGAGTGGACTCTAAACGGACCTCAGGTCCATGCAGAACCTTCAGGAGTGCCTCTTTCAGTGACCCCCGGGACCAGGCAGGCTGCTGAGGAGGAAGGCCCTCTCTCAAACATCCTGCTTCCAAGCTGTGTGGGGCTTCGTATTTCTTTATTTCATGTATTTGTTACATTTCTATCCCGCTTTTCCTCCAAGGAGTGCTAGGCGGCTTACATGATCCTCTCCATTTTTATCCTCACAACAACCCCGTGAGGTAGGGTTAGGCTGAGAGTCAGTGACTGGCCCAAAGTCACCCAGTGAGCTTCATGGCCAAGATAGGACTTGAATCTGGGTCTCCTGCATTGAGCAGGGGGTTGGACTCGATGGCCTTGTAGGCCCCTTCCAACCCTACTATTCTATGATTCTATGATTCCTCAGTCCAGCACTCTAACCACTATAGCACACTGGAGTAGACGTCTCCCTCATACCTTTGACCATCAACAGCTGGACACACCAAAGCGAGGCAAAATTTGGCTGCTGATCATTAAGCTTCAAGGTTTGCTTTTATGTATCTGGTTCCACTGTAAAATAAAACAAAAACAAATGTCCTTGCCCCACAAAAGCTGCAGCTGTAGAATGGCTGAGAATAAAAGATTTGAGCCAGCACATCAGCTGTTGGAATGATCACCTCAGCCACAAATTCATTTGGTGATCTTTAAAAATCTCCTCCCTCAACTGAGGATAATACAAGATTAGCCTACACTACCAGGTTCAGGAGCCTACAAGACCCTCGAGTCCAACCCCCTGCTCAGTGCAGGAATCCAGGTCAGAGCATCCCTGACAGGTGGCTGTCCAGCCTTGTCTTGAATGCCTCCAGGGTGGGAGAGCCCACCGCCTCCCTAGGTCGTTGGTTCCATTGTCATACTGCTCTAACAGCCAGGAAGTTTTTCCTGATGTTCAGACGGAATCCGGCTTCCTGTAACGTGAGCCCATTATTCTGTGTCCTGCACTCTGGTTGTTGTAGTGATGGCTAAGATCATGTGTGTGATGAGCTTTGAACATTCAAAAAAGTGCTGCAGAAATAGGATGTATTGTTACTATTATTGCTTTCATTCAAAGAAAGGCAGGATTCTAAAACATACTTTGAAAAGACCTTGTTATCATGGACTGCGTATGTATTCCGTATGTGTCCTCCTACTTTTATTGCTGCCTCATCGCCCTGATGTATCCTGACAGCTCGTTCTTTAGTCCAACTGTGGGGCCAGAATAAGGAAATGCATTTTTCTCTTTGCTTTTTTTTTTTTTTTACCTGTGCATCCTGTTCTCATCTCAAAACTCCATTTTACTACAGTCTGTCACCATGGAAACATCTCTGCATCAGTCCGCACCATGTGCTATCAAGGCAGCTGGGTCCCTCAGCCTTTGGATTCTGGTCACACACCACAGCTGTCCTCAATCCTGCAACCCTCCAAATGTATTGGGCTATCACTCCCATCAGCCTCAGCAGCTGATGGGAGTGGTAATCCAACATGTCTGGCAGACAGCAGGTGGGGGAAAGCTAACATATAATATTGTTTTGGTGACTAAAGTGTCTCAGAACATGAAGATATACAGACAGATGTATTTCTGACACAGAAAAAGAAAAACCTTGAGCTTGTTGTGGCTGTCTGCTTCTCTGCATGGAGCCAAAAGGCCCTCATGGCCCTGGGCAATGTTGGGATAAAAGAGATGCTTTGTTAACATCCAGAGTAATCTGCCCCTTGGGAACAGCAGCATCCCTGAGACTCCTGCTCCCAGTTTAGCATCTGTGCATCGCTAACCTTTGGTTCATGCAAATGCAAGACCATGTGCCATCTGCCAGCCAGAAGAACACATCTCTTTTCCTTCCTTTTCTCCCGCTTCTTTAAAATGTTACCATCTGATTATTGTTGATGCCCAAGAGAAGGTAAGAGGAGAGGCACTTGTAATGCAGAGAAGCGCTTTCCTTTCCCTAAGCATCACTCACCTGACCGAAGCCGCTCCCTGCTCAGTGTGTGAATATGCTTTGGAAGAAACACATGAGGGGTTCTCATCCTGGCACACTGTGTATAGGGGAGAGAATTTGGAAGGAAATCTGAATGCTCATCCCAGCCAATGCAAGCTTTACATTGATGTGAAAAACCAACAAGGGAGGGGGAATTAAAGATGCAATCCTATACACCAGGTTGTCAAAACTCAGCCCTGCTGGCCAAATCCAGCCCTCCAAGGTTCCCCATATGGCCACGCCTGCTTCCTTTCACTCTCCCTTTCCCTCCCCACTGAACATTCGGCGGTTTCCTGACTTTTCTGTGTCCTCCCCGCCACACACCCTTTGTGAGTTTGTTAGTGATGCTTAGGGAAAGGAAAATGCTTCTCTGCATTACAAGTGCCTCTCCTCTTACCTTCTCTTCAGCATGAACAATAATCAGATGGTAACATTTTAAAGAAGCATGAGAAAAGGAAGGAAAACAGCATATTCCGATATGCTGTTGGTAGCCACCTAGAGACCTGTAGAGTTTGGCCTAGCCGGCAGCTTTATAGTTAATTAAGGAGCCCTTTCACACAGGCTGGTAGTTTACAGCTTTCACCTGAAAGCTGTTTTGGTCAGCTAGATTATGTCATCCTATAAGGTTTCACTTCCCATGGGGAAGAGAGCTCCCGCCCCCCATGGGAGAGGTAGCTTGTCATCTCCTGAATTAAGCTGCAAAAGACTTATAAAATCCTGCCTGTAGGCTTTTATCCTTGGTCTTACTCCAAGGGGGACTAAGCATGATACTGTCAGGAATGAATCTGAGCATGTGGAGATGTCTGGCAGCTCAGATTCAGAATGGGAACAGCCAGAACAGAGGGAGGCACCCTCCCCAGTGAGCCCAGATACAGAGAGACTTTCTTCTTAGGACCTTGATACACAGATGGCACAGGCTGAATGGCTCCCCCATGCCTTCATAGAATCATAGAATAGTAGGGTTGGAAGGGGCCTACAAGACCATCGAGTCCAACCCCCTGCTCAATGCAGGAATCCAAGTCAGAGCATCCCTGACAGGTGGCTGTCCAGCCTCATTTTGAATGCCTCCAGTGTGGGAGAGCCCCCCACCTCCCTAGGGAATGGGTTCCATTGTCGTATGGTTCTAACAGTCAGGCAGTTTTTCCTGATGTTCCGCTGGAATCTGGTTTCCTGTAACTTGAATCCATTATTCTGTGTCCTGCATCCTTCACCATGAGAACACAAGTTGAGGAGGAAGAGGGGGTCCAAGGGCATGACTTGAGGGATGTGAGAGTCCGTCACAGAGGGAAGCGGGAAAAGTTAGGGGCAGGGTTCAGACACTCCGCAAAGTTGGTGACTTGTGATAGCCAATGTAGGAGGGAGCCACCCTAAGAGAGGGGCTTCCCTGGCCATAAAGTTATTGCCCAGATTGCTGGCAACTTTCCTAACTTCCACATGGTTAACTTTCCTAACTTTCCTAACTTCCACTCTATTAGTATTCGTAGATGTGTGGATTAGCTGGTTCATTGCAGTCTGAGAGTTTCCTAGAATTTGCATTTGTAAATGAACCTAGTTGTTAACCAATAAAGTAGTGTTAGCCTGGAGCTTTGTTTCATGGAGTGTGTTGACTGCAATGGAAGAGGACAGAGGAACATGACATACCAGCCTGGATAACTTTTGCCAGCTCTGAGGGGAGCGTCTCGTATATCTTGAGGGCCCAGGTATACTTATCAGCTGCGGCAAAGGGGCCTGCTTTGTCAACTGAAGGGACGTGAGCTTTCTTTGTATATTCTTTCTGCCTCCATATATCACCTTTTTTAATCAAACTGCTAAACTGATCTGTTTGTGGTTTGTTTAACTGTGGCAGATATATGAATCTGGATTAATTGGGACTTAATAAATCAGGATACCACAAATCAACACACCATCAATTCGAATAGGTTGACAGGCCTCTCCTGAGGCTGACTTACTGGCAGGGAGAGCTTTAAGCAAAAATGTGCTGCTAATTTTGACCACACCCCTTTGGCCCCACCCACCACTGGAACGCGGCCCCTGAGGGCCTCTCAGAAATGGCATTCGGCCCTCGGGCTGAATGAGATGGGAGGCAGGGAACTCAGCCAGTTCTGGGATGAGTGCCTTTGCACGCTGTCGGCTGACTCTCCTTCACTGTGCTGGGAGAGGCACGAAACTCATGGAGAGAGGCAAAATGGCCAGGGGTGGGGTGATGGCATCAGTTGGCATGGCCATGCCTGCTGACATCGACTTTCTCCACCCCATCCCCTGGTCATACATGCCCAGTGATATTATTGAGAGCCAGTTGTGGAGTAGTGGTTAGGGTCTTGGACTCAGGAATTCCAGGTTTGAGTCCCCCCTTGGCCATGAAACTCACTGGGTGACTGTGGGTCACTCACTGACTCTCAGACTAACTTACCTCACAGGGTTGTTGTGAGGATCAAATGAAGAGGAGGAGTTAGTTAAAATGTGAAGTATGTGTCTGTGCCAAAATAAATCTGTTATATTTGTGCAAAAGCTTTGCACATTTGATGGGCAACAATGCTCTTTACTCACTTTTGCAACAACTGACAGTTCCCTGGGAGGTCAAACTCTGGTTCTCATCCATTGGCCCTGGGAGGCAGTGCCCCCTGCCTTCTAGGAAGAGCCTCACAGCAAGGGGGAGACTAACCTGGCCCCCCATATATCAGCCAGAGAAGGAACAGCTGCAGGGAGCTTGTTTTGCCCCTCCCTGCCATAAAAAAACACCTATAAGAACTTTAGAATTAAGAACTCCTGCCTACATTTGTTTTGTTTTTCCTCGTCCTTCCCAACCCCTTTTCCTTTTGTGCTGTGTCATTTAGAGTATAATGCTGAGGGCAGGGAATGTCTCATTATTCATCTCTGGAAGCTGCTCTCAGAGCCCTTTTCAGCTGAAGAATGGGGTAAAAACACTGTAAATAAACAAATAAATACATCTCCAGGTAGGGCAGGAAAGACCCCTCCCTGAAAACATGGAGAGCCACGGCCAATCAGTGTCAGAACTGGTGCCCGAGTTTTGGTGTGGTTTATTTCCCTCTTCCCTCCCAATCCCTTTTCCTTTAGTGTCATCTCTTTTAGATTGTCAGGCTGAAGGCAGGGACTGGCTCATGATTTATATTTGTAAGCTGCTTTGGGGGCCTTTCTGGGCTGAAGAGCAAGGTAAAAAATGCCATAAATAAATAAATAACTTTGGGGATCAGCAGCAGCAGCAGCAGCAGTTTGTGGCCAAACTTGGAAACGTTTCCATTTGTTATTAACATTTCCAGTTCTGATATATTCTTGGCAACCTGTATGTTTGGCCTGGATCGCTGGTGATCTTCCCTTTCTTTTTAATATAACACAATCGGTTTAAAATAGGAACCTCCTTGTTTTTTCTCTAACCAGCCACAGATCCTGTTATGGGACAGTGGAGGGTGTGTTTTGCCTGTGGGTCCTTAGCAGCCTCTGCTTGGTACTTGTCCGTAAACAAAGGTGCGTCTCCTTCCCGCCTCTCTAGCCGCCTCGGCACCGGCCTTGGTCTGCATTTGCCTTTCAGACCTGCTCGCTGCTTGGCACAGGCGGAGAGCTGAGGAAGGAGAGTGTCCTGGGTTCCAGTTTTCAGGAGGCAGGTAAAGGAGTTGCTGGAGAGAAAGGCGTGTACGTGTGTGTGTTTGTAGGGTGGCCATACACACTCTTTTACAGAGAACAGTCCTGTATTATTATTATTATTATTATTACTACTACTACTACTACTACATTTATATCCTGCCTTTCCCCCTCTTGCAAGGAACCCAAGGCAGCTTACATGGTCTTCCTCCTCTCTGTTTCATCCTCACAACAACCCTGTGAGGTAGGTGAGGCTGAGAGTCAGTGACTGGCCAAGGTGGCTTCCTGCCACCAGTTCTGCCCCCTCTGTAGACTGCCTCTGTGCCCCCCACAGACCTCTCCCATTTGTTGTGGGGCCCAAAATACCAGCCTATTTTAGCTTAAAGCTCTTGCCGCACAAAAGCTGGGAAACCACCAAATGACTGGCAGTTGGGGGAAGGGGGCAGGACTATGGGAAGGGGCGTGGCCATCTGGAGAACCCCAGAGGGCCAGATTAATACTCTAGGTGGGCTGGATTTGGCCCACAGGCCAGAGGTCACGCAGCCCTGATGTAAAGGATTGCCAGAATGCAGGATTGTCACCCAGATGATGTCGTTGGTACAAGGTGGCATTCTTGCCAGGGTTTCAGGGAGGAAAAGGCAAGGGTGCAACTTTCACAGCATGGCTTTGGGAACAAACACCAAGTCTGTAACTGAGAAATCAACCTCTTGGGCCAGTAAGCGGATGCCAAATACCGCTTTGTCTGGATCCTGGCCAAAGCATGATTAAAAACAAAAAAGAAAGAGGGGCTGGCGTGGACCGGGGAGGTAGGTAAACAGGTATCCACTAGGAAAAGGCAGGTACTTCCAGTCCTTGGGTAACCAGTGGATACAAGGGAGAAGCTTGCTTTCGGCAGACAAGACCGTTTCTGCCAATTTCCTCCTCCTCATCTCTCACAACGTCGAAAATACCAGCTTTCTGGCATGCCCAGGCTTGCGGGTGTTTGTACACACAGCTGCTGGGAGTGAAAACATTAATCAGAGGCGTGTTGGCTGCCAGCAGCCAAAAGGCTACAAAATGCACCATATGGTCCCCTTCGGGGTGGTGGTGGAGAGAAAAGTGTGCCTGGTTCCTCTCTCCCTCCCTGTACAGTCGCAGAGGGATGGGAACCAATTTGATCACTGCAAGCAGGTCACCATACCAGGATGCAAAACGTTAGGAGAAGGCTGAAGTGGGAAGCAAGTCCAGGTGAGCGGTGAATTATCAGCAAGGAAATCTATATCCTATAGCTGGGCAAGAAACCTCTGGCTTCTTTTGCTGTTATCTCTGATCAGTGATCAGAGATAACAGGGTATTTAAAGGCAAATCAGCCCTCAAATACCCTGGAAAGACCTGAGTTGTTGCAAAGAGGTTGAGCTGTGCATTTTGCAGGCAAGGAAAGTTTCTGACTTGTGAGCAGACATACAATGGCTTAGTATTTGAGACACTCTTTGGAAGTGCTACTGAGTGTGTCAGCCCAACTTTTTTCAGAGCAGACGTGCAGAAGCCACGCCCTGCTTACCTCTGAGTAGGCTTAAAATGGGAATAATCACCTTTGGCCCTGTCTGCAGGTGGAATGCCCCAAGACCTTTCCCAGTTTGCAGTTTGGCCCTCAAGTTGAAGAAAGGGTTCCCCACCCCCGAATTATACAAATTTATTGGATGCGATTTATTTATGTATTTCATTTTGATACCACCCAATAGCTGAAGCTCGCAGGGCAGGTTCGCAAAAAGGACCAACCATAACTACAGATACAAGGTAATAAAAACACAATTTCAAGTTTTTTTTAACATACAAAGTTTTAAACAATTTGAATAGCTAAAACAGTCACAATAAGATAGTGGGCCTGCTAAAAACAACGGACAGAAATGTCAGGTTGTGCTCTCTGAGGTGGGGAGTGTTATAGGCAGACGGGAGGTCTTGGGGGCAAAAGGGGGGAGCCTTCTGGGGAAACCCGCGGGCTGAATTGGGATGTCATGAAACCTACTCTTCGGCTGCCCTCTTGTGGTAGGAAAAGGTTTGCCTCGATATAGCTTTGGAGGAAGCGGTTGAAAATGCTTAGAACGGGTTACCTCGAGACCGTCAAGGTAACAGCTACACCAAGAAGGATAATTGCTCATCTTGGTGTTCTTTCTTTCCCAAGGTGGTATAAGAAACCGTCCATGAACAGAGGCATCATGCAGAGGAGGAAAATGGGGCTCCTGCACTTTTAACAGCAGTTTCCAGAGGGGTAGCTGTCAGGTTGTTAGGGTGTTGCAGCCAGGTTTTGGAGGGCCCTTGGGCAAGACTCCCTCCATAGGCCCCTCCCTCCCTGAGTCCACCATCAGCTGCTCTCACTCCTCCTCCTCTTCCTCACCATGGCTCCCGCTTGCTTGCTTGGCAGGCAGAGAGCCAGGAAGCAAGTTGGCAGAGGCATCTCCTGCTCCTCCTTCTCACCACCTCTGTTGCCTGGGCCAGAGCAAGAGGCAGGTGAACCCGCAGGTTGCGATGGGGAAGAGGAGGAGCAACTCCGGGGGGCTCTTATCAGGGGGCCCCTGCTGGGATTGGGCCCTCGGCAGGTGCCCCACCATGCTGACCCCTGGCGTCCACCCTGATGTTTTGTTGCAGCCAAAACGACAAAGGGTCTTGCAGCACCTTAAGGACAAGCACATTTATTCTGGCCTAAGTCAGATTCATGAGGTGTTAACCTCAGAGTGGCAGGTTTATATATGCAGGCTGGGGTGCGATGTAAACTGTGCAGTGTAAACACTTCAACAACACAGTTTACATCTTTCCCCCTCACCAGATGTGTATATAAATCTGCCAATTTGAGGTTAACACCTCATGCATCTGGTGAAGAGAGCGGTGTCCACAAAACCTTACGCCAAAATAAATTGGCTCGTCCTGATGATGTTGCAAGACACTTTGTTTTAATGGCAGTGTCAATGCAGAGATTTCGGGCTCTGCCGCTTTTCTCGCTTCTGCATGAGAAGTGGCATGGGCTGGAATTCCCTCTTCTGCAAATGGGAGGAACTTGGGACAACACCACTTTTGAGAGTGTGTGTGTGTGTGTGTCTGTGTCTCAGTCTCAGCTCCCCCAGTAATGATTTGTGCCAGCTGGCATTTTCCGTCTCTGCTTAGGCTGAAGGATTTCTTCCAGATCCCCAATACGAGGGAGACTTCACCCACGATAGAGCGCCTGCCTGTTGGGAATGACCCAGATTCCAGGATGACCTGTAGATATGCTACTCAGCAAGGTGACTTGCGGCCTTGTCCCTTTTCTCCTGCAAGGAACTGGCGGAGGCTGCCAAGTTCCATACCTTTTAGCCGGAAGGGGTCCATGGAACCCTCTACCTAAGGGATGGACATGCTTAGGTGTGCTGGCCACCTCCAGCCCTCCTAGAGTTCCAATCCAGCCCCCTCTGTGAAGGGCCACCAGTTGGGAGCACTTGGAACGTGGCTCCTACCCAGCCAGTATTATTTTGCCTGCCATCCTGTCTCCTCTCCCAGTGAGTTGCTGTCTTGCTTGGAAGTTAGAAGCCCTCAAGGAAAACTCTCCTGGTGACCACAAGTTGCGGAAGCTGAAACAGAGGATTCTTGAGCAGCGACGGCAATGCCGCTCCCAGACCCTGGGAGAGAAGGCACCAACCCATAGCTGTGTGGGTCAACTCCTGGGCACACCGCCCCTCAAGAGGAAGGTGTGCAAGGTGGCCTTTGCTTCCCTGGCACCAACTCGTCCAGGTCAGTCCAATGGGTTGTCAGAACACTCTGAGGACAATCTGGGTGCTTGATCAGAGACCTTGCTAGAGACTGAAAAGATACACGGCCTAAGCCCACAGGGCACAGATCTGCTTAAATTTCACACACTCTTTTTATATGTTGTATAAGTTGTACATTTATTCTTTCATTAGGTATCAGGCTTCTACTTAGGCTGTTTTAGTGTAGCTGTTCCGTAAGCATATTGGTTATAGACTAAGAATTATAATTAGTGAATTCCTTTGTTTCTTTAGTGCTCTTGATTTATTATTATGTATGTTGTTCTTTTTATTGCCTTTATTTGTTAACTTTATTTCAAAATAAAATAAAATTTCATGATAAATAATCTGCATATGTTAATCTATATCTCTATAATATGAATTATAAATATAAATCAGCATATGCAAATTTCTGTCCTATGGGCCTGGGCCCTGAATCTTTTAAGGCACAATCCTATGCCCGTTTAGACAGAAAGAAGTCTTACAACTCCAAGCATTCCCCAGCCGGCATGGGAATACTGGGAGTTGTAGGACGTTTTTCTGTCTAAACATGCATAAGATTGCACCCTTAATCCCCAATATTTAGAAATAATTAGTAGGATTGATTGATTGCATTTTTATCCCACCCTTTTTTCCCCGTGCAAGGAGCCCAAGGCAGCTTACATGGTCCTCCATTTCATCCTTACAACAACCCTGTGAGGTAGGTTACACTGAGAGTCGGAGATGCCTTAGACTCATAAGCAAACACTGACAACCATGAGGGGAGGGGAGAGGAGGCAGTTGAGGTATGTGTGATTGCATCAGGAAAATGGGAAGTGTGGAAAAGGTTAGTTTCCCCCTCCCATCGTCCCAATTTGATTTTTCAATCAAAACCACAGCCTCCCAAATGTGATTTTTTATTTAAAAAATAGGTCAGGGCCTCCATGTCTGAGTAGAGATGGGGGACAAATTCATCCTAATTTCGCACTGTTGAATCTGTATCAGTTTGTTGTTGTTCAGTCATTCAGTTGTGTCCAACTCTTCGTGACCCCATGGACCACAGCACGCCAGGCCTTCCTGTCCTGCGCTCTCTCCCGGAGCGTGCTCAAGTCCATATTCATTGCATCAGTGATGCAATCTAGCCATCTCATCCTCTGCCGTCCCCTTCTCCTTTTGCCTTCAGTCTTTCCCAGCATCAGGGTCTTTTCCAGGGAGTTTTCTCTTCGCACTGTATCAGTTACCCTTCAATATTTGCACTTCTCTGAATTCTGCGACCAAGTTCTTCAGTTTAAAAAAAAATGCATGCAAATGTTTGTATGTTAGGGGACAGTGCACACAAAAATGCACACTTGAGCGAAAATCACATTCACAAATGCATTTGATTAGGAAAACTGCTTGCAAAAAAAGTCTGTATATTAGGCAAAATTGTGTACAAAAATGCATGCAGTAAGAGAAATGGACTGTATGATGTACAATACGGAATTTCATGTGAACGTCTTAGCAAAGTTCAGGACGATCCGAAATTAAAGATTGGAAAAATGCTCAGTGTTTGGGACAAACTGAACTTGAGATTGGAAAAGTTCTCAAAGTTCAGGATGAATCAAATTTAAGACTGGAACAATGAGGAATGGAGAGAAAATGAAATTGACAGATTCACTGTTTCCTACTTCTGAATAGACATAGAATCATAGAATAGTAGGGTTGGAAGGGGCCTACAAGTCCATCGAGTCCAACCCCCTGCTCAGTGCAGGAATCCAAGTCAAAAGCATACCTGACAGGTGGCTGTCCAGCCTCGTCTTGAATGCCTCCAGTGTGGGAGAGTCCCCCACATCCCCAGGTAATTGGTTCCATTGTTGTATTGCTCTGTCAGGAAGTTTTTCCTGATGTTCAGCTGGAATCTGGCTTCCTATAATTTGAGCCCATTATTCCGTGTCCTGCACTCTGGGGTAATGGAAAAGAGATGCTGGCCTTCCTCTCTGGGACAACCTTTCAAGTACTTGAAGAGTGCTATCCTGTCTCCCCTCAGTCTTCTCTTCTCAAGGCTAAACATGCCCAGTTCTTTCAGTCTCTCCTCACAGGGCTTTGTTTCCAGTCCCCTGATCATCTTCGTTGCCCTTCTCTGAACCCTCTCCAATTTGTCTGCATCCTTCTTAAAGTGTGGTGCCCAGAACTGGACACAGTACTCCAGATGAGGCCTACCCAGTGCTGAGTAGACGGGAACTAGTACTTCCCGGGATTTGGAAGCTATGCTTCTATTAATGCAGCCCAAAAGAGCATTTCCCTTTTTTGCAGCCACATCACATTGTGTTGGCTCATATTCAGCTTGTGGTCTACAACAATTCCAGGATCCCTCTCACTTGTAGTATTGTCTAGGATTGCATTGTTTAGCTGGCAAACATGACACCCAACTTTACAGAACTTTGCTCATAAAAACAGGCACATGTGATCCGTCATATCACATATGGTGATGAAACGTAAGAATGTATGAATATAAAGAAGAGCCCTGCTGGATCAGACCAAGGGTTCATCCAGTCCAGCATTCTGTTCACACAGTGGCCAACCAGCTGTCGACGAAGAGCCCACAAGCAGGGTATGAGCGCAACAGCACCCTCCCGCCCATGTTCCCCAGCCACTGGTGTACCTAGGCTCACGGCCTCTGGTACTGGAGGGAGCACATAGCCATCAGGACTAGTTGCCACTGGTAGCCTTCTCCTCCAGCAATTTGTCCAGCCCCCTTTTAAAGCCACCCAGGTTAGTGACCATTGCTACCATAGTTACATACGTGCTGCTATAGAACAAACAAAAGTTTATTAAAGCTGCAACCCTTACGCACAGGATCACCCATCAAAAGCAGTGCAATTATGGGATGTTGCAGCTGCTGGTCCTGCTCTTCCTGCCCGGAGGTGTTTTGTTACCTCAACCCTATTTAAAATGCATGAAATATAAAATAATTTTCTTCTGCCCTCCCCTCCCCCCCGAAATGTGCTTTGTTTTAATGGATTGCTTGAAAAACGGCTCAAAGTTCTTCCTCAACGGCTGGGTCATCATCTCCCCGTCCCACGCAAAACATCCATCATTGTAACTGTCAGTGCGGGTGGGAGTTGTTGCTGTCCATTAGTTCCTGTCAGCGACAAAGCCAAGATGGGGCCAAGGGGAGATGCATGTGAGGTGGAAGGTCAGAGGCGAAGCACTTCGTGGTTTGATGAATTAGGAATTTGCAGCAGTTAACAAAAAATTAAGTCAGGCTGGTTGTAAAATATTCATCTATTCATGGAAAGAAGTGTGTGTGTGGGGGGGGGGATGAGCCTGTGTGGACACAGAGATGCTGTTGTCACATCCTCTCCATGAAAACCCCTCCAGTGGTTAGAGAAGATTGTCAACATTTTATTATTTGCGTAAAAACATTATTTCTATACTGCCCTTCATTCCCAAACTGCTGGATGGTGTACAGATCACATCAAAATGGTGATCAATTGGGAGGCAGTGTGGTGCGGTGGTTAGAGTTTTTGCCTGGGACCCAGGAGATCCGGGTTGTAGTCCCCACTCAGCCATGAAAGTCACTCTCTCGGTGACTTTTGGGCCAGTTGCTGACGCTCAGCCTCACCTACCTCACAGAGTTGTTGTGAGGATAAAGTGAAATGGAGGAGGATTGGGTAAGCTGCCTTGGCTAGTCACTGACACTTGGCCTCATCTGCCTCACAGGGTGGTTGTGACAATAAAAAATGGAGAGGAGGAGGATCATGCGAGCCACCTTGGGTCCCTTGCAAGAGGAAAAACAGTGGGATATACATGTAATAAATTATGTATTTATGTATTTATTATTGTGTTAATTAAATACAAAAATAAACACATTACATTAAATACAAAGATAAAAACAACCACAAAGGAAATCTATCAAACCAGGTATTAAAACCAGCAAACGCCTGGGTATACAGATAGGTCTTCAACAGGTGCCTAGACACCATCCAAGATGGCACCTGTCACACTATTGTGGGGAGAAAGTTCCAAAGGTGGGGTGCTACAACAGAAAAGGCCCTCCCCCTAGTTGCTGTCAGATTTAGCTGTGCAGGGGAAGGGACAACCAGGAGGCCCTGTGTGTCCATCTCCGTGAATGGGCAGCTTGATAGAGAAGGGTTGATATGGGACGTGACTTGAGTGTGCGGTTGCGGGTGGACAGCGTCCTCCAACTTCGTGCCTTTCAGATGTGTCAGGCTGCACCTCTCATCCTTCCTAGCATGGCCAGCCAGGAACACCTGTGAGAGTCTGACCTTGTACAAACCGAGTAATCTAAGACAAAGCTGATATTCTCTTGCTTCTCTTTCCGAGGGTGGACACTTATGCATCTCCCCCAACGAGGAAACACATCCCCCAAGAAGAGGACCAAAGAGGACACAGGTGTGCACAAATTTGGCATGTGTGTAGATGCAAACTTGGAAACTTTGCTTTAAAAAGAAAGACAACTCATCTTCCCGTCGTGGGGAAGTCTGAGGCCAGGTGAGCTGGATCTGGGATCTGCATCCTGCCAGAGGAAGAGGCCTTCCACGAGAGGAAGAGCTCTGCTCATGGAACTCTACCTGGTTTGGGGGGTTCCCCCTTCTCTCACAGCACAGATCACCCCCATTCCTCAGAGTCACCTGACTCTCCATGTAGCATTTTCAGCGGGGCTGGACAAGCTATTATGGAAAGGAAGGGGCAGATGCGTACATCTGGATCCTGCTATTGAGGTGCCAACCGTTGATGGGCAACTTCACAGCCCAAGTTCTCCCTTCCAGGTTCTTTACCTTTAAAGTCAACTTGGACTGGGCAGCCCTTCAAACAGAGGATGGTCCTCTGTGAAGTGGGACACATGGCCACTCTATTCCCTCCACTTGTAACAGGTTGATAGGTCCTACAAACTATACAGCACTCTTGCTGTTGTTTCTAAAGGGATTAGTGTTGTATTAGGTGCTTAAGACCAGAATAAGAGCTGTGCTGGATCAGACGAAGGATCCATCTTGTCCAGCCTTCTGTTCCAACAGTGGCCAACCAGCTGTCCCAATGGGAAGTCCACAAGCAGGATATGAGTGCTCTTATAGCACCCTCCTGCTCATGTTCCCCAGCATACTGCCTCTGATACTGCAGGCAGCATATAGCCATCAGGACTAGGAGACATTGATAGCCTGATCCTCCTCCAGGAATTTGTCCAATCCTCTTTTAAAGCCATCCAAGTGGGTGGCCATCACTACATCCTGTGGTAACAGCTTCCATTGTTTAGGTATGTGAAGTAGTACTGCCTGTTTATTAATTTTTGAAGTTGATAATCCATCCTTCATCTACAAGATCCCAGGGCAGTGTACCCAACATTAAAAACTAACCAACAACAAATCCAATATAAAAACCATACAGTTGCACCCTAAAAAACAAAACGAATTAAACTAACAACAACTCTTCAACAGAGTCCCATTAAGTTCCATTCATTTAAATGGGTCTACTCTACATAGAACTACAACTGGATACTACCCAAAGTGTCTATCTAGTCTAGCATTCTGTTCACATTGACCAACTAGCCGCCTGTGCGAAGGTCACAAGCAGGACATGAGTGCAACAGCACCCTCCCACCCACATTCCCCAGCAACTGGTGTACATAAGCAAACGGCCTCTGGTACTAGAGTTAGCCTATAGCCACCAGGACTAGTAGCCACTGATAGCCTTCTCCCCCATGAATTTGTCCAATCTCCTTTTAAAGCCATCCATGTCAGTGGCCATCACTGCATCTGCTGGTAGCGAATTTCATAGTTTAAGTCTGTGCTGGCTGAAGGAATCCTTCCTTTTCTCTGTCCTGCATCTGGTGATAGATAGGGTTGTTGGGGAAATCCACAGTGGATTCAAACAAGTTCCAATTTCTATGAATCTGATCTGTGGATTCTGCAACAGTCCGTCTTTTCCTGAGTCATGTGGATTCTGTGGAGTTGAGGACTGGGTTTTTAATTTGGGGGGGATTTGCACTAATTTTCATTAACTAATACACATTTGCATACATGCACATTAGCGCTAATGCACATTTGCACCAATGTGTTTGTGTACATTAGCTCTAATGTGAGTGAGCGCTAATGCGAATCAGCACAAATTCTGCTAAAAAAAAAAAAAGAGGCCGATTCTGTCAATGAGTGGACGATGGAACAAAAGATGTCTGACAATCTGCAAACACAGAACAGATGTAACAAAAATCCATACACCGCTAGTGTTAGGTACTGTGTTGGGAAAATATACAGATCTGTGCCATATAAAGACTGCTGTTTTGCTTCTAACTGAATATTAGTTCTCATAGCAATTTACTAACCAGCTCTGTACTTAAGGGAGTCGACTACTGGTGAGTCACCAAAAAAGACGACACAAACACATTTGGATAAAATTTGCATTTGTATATGTATAGATGCCAATTTAGAAATAATTACTAGAATTTAAACAGAATCATAGGATCATAGAACCATAGAATCACAGAACAGTAGGGTTGGAAGGGGCCTATAAGACCACTGAGTCCAACCCCCTCGACTAGATGGACTAGAAATGCAGTCCATCTCAGCATGGTGTGGAAGACGGTGACCAGGTGAGCTGTGTCTGCCTGTTCCATCTGCTCTCCAGGTGCTGCTAACAGGTGTTGAGCAAGAGTTCCTACAGTTCTTTTATCTTTAAACTGGAATTGGTCCAGGTACCCCTTCAAACAGAGGATGCTTTTAAACAGAGGACTGTAAAAGAGGACACATTGCCGCTTAGTTAATGATAGCAACTGTTTTTCGTTTATCTCAATAGCACAGAGATCAGCAAAGATTGGCGAGTATGGTGGTAGTCACGTCCAGTTATGGCACTGAAATAGCCTTGGTCACCCAGTGGGATGACCTCTGTCAAGGGAGCGATGTGGGAGTACAACCCTATTGATTCTCCTTGACCTCTCAGCAGCTTCTGATACCCTCAGCCGTGGTATCCTCCTGCAGCAGCTGTTGGAGTTAGGTGTGAATGACACTGCTTTGTGGTGGTGCTGCTCTTACCCGAAAGGATATTTTCAGAAGGTGGTCTTGGGGGATTTCTGCTTGACTCCTTGGTTTGGGGTCCCTAGAGAGGAGACGGCCCAGAAAAATTAAGACAGAAAAAAGGCGGGTCAGGAACATTCAGCGGGGGACAAACATTCTTTCCATATTTTCTGAGGCAGTTTTAGAAGATCTGGGGGGTGGGATTTGGATTTTTCTGCCCCCCATTTTTGCAGGGTTTCCCCCCCACCCCAGGCCTTTACATCTTTAGAGGTCCTGCAAAGTCCCATCTTGTCTACTACTTGTCAGGGTTGCCTCTGAGCATATAGAGAGCCAGAGCAGTTCAGATTCTGAGGAAGAGCTGCAACATGTGGGGGAGGAACTTTCCCAGGCTTCAAAGGCACAGCTGGATGGAGAGGCCCTCCCTTCACACTTCCCTGTGAATGACAGTGAACAGGGGGAGGCGAGGAAAGGACAACCTGAACTCTTAGACACCAGGTGCAGGCGGGAAATTGCGGGGGCTGAGCTTAGGCACTCTGCCCGATTGGTTCGGCGTCAACAGCTATGCCTAGAGGTGTCACAGGAGAGGGAGAGAGTTTCCCCTCCCACTCCTTAAGTTAAGAGAGTTTACCACCTGTTGCCAAATGGAGACCAACTTTTGTAGCTCCCCTTTGAACTCCTTGAAGGCTTTTCCTTTGTAGTCTGTGAGTCTCTAGCAATTTGCATCTGTATGCCTCATTAGGGTAAATGGAATTAAAGCCTTGGAAATGCAGCCTCTGGTCAGAGTGTTGATTATGGCTATTGGAGTTTTCAGCAGGGCAAAAGGGGAATCCTGACACTACTGCTGTTTAACATCTACATGAAGCACTGAGTGAGTTAACTGAGTGAGTTAGGATTGAGGGCTCTGTGCCACCTCCAGTACAAGAGGCAGCGTACCCGTGAACACCAGCTGCTGTGGAACATGGGCAGGAAGGTGCTGTTGCACTTGCATCCTGCTGTGGGTTTCCAGTGGGCAGCTGGTTGTCTACTGTGTGAACAGAATCCTGGACAAGATGGACGCTGGGTCTGATCCAGCAGGGCTCTTCTGATGTTCTTAATTTAGGGATTTGGAGCACATTGTCATCGGTATGCAGATGTCACCCGGTTCTATCTCTTCTCTTTGGAGAAGTGATGCTGGGGGGTGCTGGCCACAGTCATGGGCTGGGTGAGGCTAAACAAACTGAGGCGTTAGTCCAGACCCACTGCTAGGGCGATTCCTCAGAATGGATGAGGGGGATTCAACCTGTTCCGGAGGGGTGGCATTCCCCCTGAAAGTCAAGGGGGTGTTCCTGGATCCATCACTGTCACTAGAGGCTGCAGGGGCCTCTTCTCCTGCTCCGCCTGGGATTCAGTTGTCCGCTCTGGGCAACGGTTCCGGAGAAGAGGCACAATGCGGGCGGGAGAGGCAACTGGAACAGGAGCGGCTTCAGTACCATGGCCAGCACCGCAGTACCAGGGCCTGGAGTAGCTTCAGTCCCACGGAGAGCAGCCCTGCAGCAAGGGTCTGGCCAAGTTACCCCGTTTTTTACAGGGCCAGTGCCCTCTCTTGCAGTCGCTGGTTTCGTTCAGGCGCTGAGGGTCCGAGGAATTAAGAGCTGGTCAGGGAACGCCCTTCACAGCCACACCAGAGGCATCCAACACCCACCGCTCAGAGTCAGAGGGCAGCGTCACCTCCTGGGGATTAACAGGGTGTGGGATCCAGTGTGGAGGGCCCCACTTAAGAAGGTCCGGCAACTGGTTCCAACTCCTCTTTGGAGCCACTATCAGTAGAAAACTCAGTCTCGGAAGGTCCTCAGTCCTGGGCCATGACACCTCTGTGGCATGCAGTGCCTTTTACCAGCTGCAGCTAGTGTCGCAGCTACAACCCTATCAGGAGGTAGATAACCTAGTTGCAGTGGTCTGTGCCCTGGTAACCTTCAGGTCGAATCATGGAATGGTAGGGTTGGAAGGGGCCTATAAGACCATCGAGTCCAACTATAGTAAGGTTGGATTACTATAATGTGTTGCATGTGGGACTGCCTTTGAAGGTATTCCAGAAAATTCAGCTTCTGCAAAATATGGCTGAGATCATTCCAACCAGGACCAGGAGGACCTTTTTGGTGGTGGCCCCCAGGTTCTGGAATGCTACCCCAAGAGAAGCTTGCTTAGCACCCACACTGCCATCTTTTTGGCACCAGTCTAAGACCACCATGGCGTAAAGGTGGAATGTATGTCCCAGATGTAGCAGGATCTTTTGGGTGGGTACACAAATGAGATCAATAATAAGCATGGTGGACTATTATTCTGCAGCTCAGTGACCCTATGGCCTGCTTTGGATGCTACACTAAACCATGGTTTAGCATTATGTGCACAAGTATGCACAAAGCTTGCCTCCTGTGATCCATCCTCTCCTCGCCTCCTCTGGTGCAGCCATAAGGAGGAGCTTGGAAGCTTTTGCTATTTGTGGCTCAGTGGGAAGGACTATAGCTCAGTGGTAGAGCCCTGCTTTGCAGGCAGAAGGAACCAGATTCGATCCCCAGTGCCTCCAGGTGGGACTAGAAAGTCTCCTGCCTGAAACCCTGGAGACCCGTTGCTGCCAGTCAGTGTTTACAATACTGGGCTAGATAGATGAAGGGACTGACACAGCAGAAGGCAGCTTCACATGATGCTTTTTGTAAGGATTTTGTAAAAGTCAATAAAACCTTGATAGGAAAATGGATGTGTTCGGCACACTGTAGAGTCACATCACTCAAGGAGACAAGTGGGTACTGCCTCTTTAGAGTCTGACTGTGGGGTGGGGGGAGACCACAGAGAAATGGGAGGGCAGTGGAGCAACTCACAGGAAATCTTGCAGTGGGAAAAGCACACAATCGCTCCCACTTAGAGTGTTTGGTTTTTCAAAAGTCTCTGTTGTGTTTATGTTCCAGGAGCCAATTTATTTGGTGCTTCAGCCTGGAGAGAAGGCCAGAAGCTGGTGAGGAAGATTCTTGGACCTCCCCTTAAATATCCAAAGAATGGGTCTGAATGGGAAGCAACAAAGCTCACCATAGGTACTGTATTTTCTGATCCCCCCCCCCAGCCCAGTTTCCTGGGAGCAAAGGTTTAAGAACACTTGGCACCCAGAGCCCAACTGAAATTGTTAGTTGTGTCTTCCCTTTGATTCTGGTTATTCCAAGCTTTGAAATATTCATATTACTAAATATACCCAAGTTGGTCCCCTGCTGAGTTCTGAAAAGGAAGATGTTAGGTCCTCACCCACTTGTCCTTAGTTAGACTTGTAATGAACGTAAAACCAAGACTGCCAAAGAAGATCTTTGAAGAAGTGCCTTCATTCTGATGATACCCTTGAAATGATAATCAAAAACATTGGCTAAGCCCAACCTTTTTGGACCTGTGGGCACATTTGAGAATTTGAGAAACTGCTGTGGGCACCACCACAAAATGGCTCTCATGGAAGATGTGGCTAGTCATATAATGGCTGCTGTTGGAGCCTGGAGAGTAAAAAGACAAGCCATTCACCCAAGAAACTGAGTTCAAGCAGAGGAAGGGTCTGAACTCCAAAGCCAATCCAAGTATTTGACCCCACAGCAGCACAACAAAATACCCATTTAAGGTTGCAATCCTATGCATGCCTACATGGAGCTTGGTGGGAATTACTTCTGAGCAGATCTACCTAAGATTGCTCTGCTCATTCTATCCACACACACACCTATATCCAGCCTCAGTGGAAAGGAAAATGCCCCCAGCCCCATAAGGAATGAACAAGTTTTCCCTGCCTTGACCCCAGACTCAGCCACTCCATTCCTCACCTGGCACTCCTATCTCCTCTGCCATCAGAACCCTGGCCAGGAAGGTGTTGTGTATGTCTGTGCGAAGAATGAGAGAAAGGGCTGGGAAGGGAGATAAAAAGAGCAAGGCTAGGGGTTTGTAGAAGGAAGAAATAGTGAGAGAAAGAAGGCAGAGAAAGAGCAAGGCTAGGGACTGGGAGGAAGAAGAAAGAGAAAGAGAAAGTGGGGAGAGAAAGAGCAAGGCTAGGGACTGGGAGGAAGAAGAAAGAGAAAGAGAAAGTGGGGAGAGAAAGAGCAAGGCTAGGGACTGGGAGGAAGAAGAAAGAGAAAGAGAAAGTGGGGAGAGAAAGAGCAAGGCTAGGGACTGGGAGGAAGAAGAAAGAGAAAGAGAAAGTGGGGAGAGAAAGAGCAAGGCTAGGGACTGGAAAGGAGGGGAAAATCCTGAGACAAATAGCAAGGCTAGAGGCTAGGAGGGTGGAGAAACAAGGAGGTAAAGATGTGGGGGAGAAACAGCAAGGTTAGAGGCTGGCAGTGGAGAGAGACAGAGAGCAAAGGGGAAAGGTCTGTGTGGGTGGAAGAAGATTGGGTGGGGCCAGGAGGCAACTCTCTCCTTCTCTTTCTGCCCCCCTGAACAGCCGATCAGCAGCAGGATCAGGAACTCTTTTAGAGTTCTTTGAGAGCGTCAATAAACATGTAGACAGGGGTGATCCGGCAGACATGGTTTACTTGGACTTCCAAAAGGCTTTTGACTCAGTGCCTCACCAAAGACTTCTGAAAAAACTTAGCAGTCATGGAATAAGAAGACAGGTCCTTTTATGGATCAGTAACTGGTTAAAGGACAGCAAGCAGAGAGTGGGATTAAATGGCAAATTCTCCCAATGGAGGGAAGTAAATGGTGGGGTTCCACAGGGATCTGTATTAGGACCAGTGCTTTTCAACCTGTTCATAAATGATCTGGAATTAGGAGTGAGCAGTGAAGTGGCCAAGTTCGCGGATGACACCATATTATTTAGCATGGTTAAAACAAAAAGGGATTGTGAGGAGTTCCAAAAAGGATCTCTCCAAACTAGGAGAATGGGCATCTAAATAGCAAATGCCATTCAATGTAAGCAAGTGTGAAGTGATGCATGTTGGGGCAAAAAATCCCAACTTCAAGTATAGCCTGATGGGATCTGAGCTAGTGGTGACTTACCAGGAAAGAGATCTTGGGGTTGTGGTGGACAGCTCGATGAAGATGTCAACCCAGTGTGCAGCTGCTGTAAAAAGGGCAAACTCCATGATACGCATAATTAGAAAAGGGATTGAGAATAAAACTGCCAACAGCATACTGCTCCTATACAAATCTATGGTGCGACCACACTTGGAATACTGTGTCCAGTTCTGGTCACCACACCTAAAAAGATATTGTAGAGCTGGAAAAGGTGTAGAAAAGGGCCCCTAAAATGATCAAGGGGCTGGAGCATCTCCTCTGTGAGGGAAGGTTACAACAGTTGTGATTCTTTAGCTTGGAAAAAAGGAGGGTAAGGGGAGACATGGTAGAGGTCTACAAAATTATGCATGGTGTGGAGAAAGTGGATAGGGAGACAGTTCCCCCCCTCGAAATACTAGAACCCAGGGTCATCCTATGAAGCTGATTTGTGGGAGATTCAGGACAGATAAAAGGAAGTCCTTCTTCACATAGCACATAGTTAAACTGTGGAACTCGCTACCACAGGATGTAGTGATGGCCACCCATTTGGATGGCTTTAAAAGGGGGTTGGAAAAATCCCTGGAGGAGAAGGCTATCCATGTCTACTAGTCTTGATGGTTATGTGCTACCTCCAGTACCAGAGGAAATGAGCCTATGTACTCCCATTGCTGGGAAACATGGGCAGCAGGGTGCTGTTGCACTCATGCCTTGTTTGTGGGTTCCTGGTTGACAGCTGGTCGGCCATTGCGTGAACAGAATGCTGGACTGGATGGACCCTTGGTCTGATCCAGAATGGCTCTTCTTATGTTCTTATGTTCTTAATCCAGTATCCTAACATTTTTCAAGGTTTTTTTTTTAAAATTAAAATAAAATTTTGAAGGCGGCAGGGCATGGAAAGCTTTGTGGGCACTGTTGGAGGTCCCCACAGACACACTGATGCTGCATTGGAATGGTGAAGAGGAGAAGCAACTCCAGGGGGATTTTGTAAGTGGGTCCCTGCTGGAGTGTGGGCCCTCGGCAAGTGCGCAACCATGCCTACCTCTAATGCAGCCCTGACCTCTTTCATTGTACACCCTCCATGGGCTCCCTCCCTCAGTGCGTCCACCTTCTCACCGCCCTGGTCACCAGCAGCTCTTGCTCCTCCTCCTCTTCTTCATCCTTGCTCCCACTTGCTTGCTTGGCAGGCAGAGACCTTGTGAGTGAGGAGGCTGCGGCATCTCCTGCTCCTCTCCCTTGCCACCGCCGTTGTCTGGGCCAGAGCGAGAGGCAGGTGAACAAGTGGGTTGCGGTGGGAAAGAGGACAAGTGAGCTTGGGATTGTCTTCATGGAACTCAGGTTGGGTCAATGCCATGTTGGAGACAGAAGGAAACAATCCCTCTGTAGGGGTATATGTTGTGCTCTCAACTATGGTGTGCTCTCAACTGCTTTCCACAGGATCTGAAACAGCTTGGTTGACAACGGCCCAGGGAGAACAAAGCCTTCGAGGAAACTGTCAAGCCATACAGAGTGAGATGGAGGAAACCAAACGGGCAAGAGAGGTTGGAGAATTAAACCAAATATGTGGAGATTGGGAGAGCTCTCATGGGATGAACAGCAGGACCTTGAGGCTCCAGAAAGATCCAGATCTCGAAAAGAGAACAGTAGATCAGGAAAGACCAACCAGAAGGAAAGGAAATGCAGGACCCATGTGTGTCCCTGATTGGCTCGGGGGCAAGCAATCTCCCAAGGTCAAGTATGCACCTGTGGATGCCCTGTTGGAAGACCCCAGAGGGTCCTCCACAAATTGCAAGTGCAGGACAGCAAGGTCTCCTCAGAGGAGTGACCATTCCGGAAAGGAGAACCAACCCCAGAGCTGTGGCAGGCCAGAAACATGCAGGAGGAATCCCTATAGCCCTGAAGAGGTCCAGGAATTCATGAAAAAAAAGGTGGCTGAACGGAACAAGAGGAACCAGGAAGAAAAACAGTCATTAAGGCAGGCCCGTGAGGCAAGAAATAAAAGGCTGCAAGAAGTCTACAGGAAACAGAAAGAAGCTTTTGGCAGGAAAAAGGGCAGGACGGAGTCCCAGTGGTCCCAAGGGGGAGCAGCTCCTGCAACGGACACCAAGCATAATCGGGGCCTGGTAAGAAGGGGGGGAGGAGGAGGAGTTGAGGAGGGAGCTAGGGTGGCCATGTGTCCTCTTTTTCAGAGGACAGTCCTCTAGTTGAGGGTGCCCTCTATTTGAAAGACTGTCCTGTCCAACTCTAGTTTAAAGATAAAGAACCTTAGGAACTGTTAGCACCTGAACAACGGACTGAACAAGTGGGCCCACAGGTCACCTGGCCACACTCTTCCACACTATGGTGAGATGGACTGTATTTCTATTTAAATTATAATAGGTATTCAAATGGATTCAGATGAGTTCAGGTTTCTATGAAACTGACCTGCAGATTCCACAGTGGACAGGCTTTTTCTGAGTCACACAGACTCCGTGGATTTGTGGACCGTTTTTTACTTTGGGGAGGATTTTTGCAAACGCGCATTTGTGCACGTGCGTACTTGTGCTAATGCTCATGAGCACAAATGTGTATTTGCAAACAGGAACAAAAGTCTGGTACATCCCTAAAAAAACATAAATCTGATTCTGTCAATGAGAGGACGACGGAACAAAAGACATCTGACCATTTGTGAAACACAGATGGAATGAATTTAACAAGATCAATACATCCCTAGTTTGTGGCATGGGGGAGTAATGTTAGGCAGTTTCTGAATGGTTCGGCCAGCGTTGGCCTGTTACATCCCCCCTTTTCAAGTGATAAACCAAAGAACTGTTCCATGTTCATAAAGGTGCACACATGCTCATTGTGGGGGTTCCCAAACTTTTTTGGGTTGGTGGGCCCATTTGGAATTTGGGGAGCATGTCATAGGTGCTCTCACACAACGGCTGCCATGGGGTAGGGCTTGCCCATTTGCAAAATGGCTACCATAGTGGGCATGGCCTGTCACAAATCACTCATTTCAGAAGGCAAACTGGTGAGGCTCCAAGAAAAGTCACTTGCCCAAGAACCGAAGTATGAGACAGAGGTGGGGTCTCAGCTCCAAAACACAAACCTGCTCTTTGGAAGCCAAATAAAGATAGCTCTGGAGGGTGGTGCTTCACATTGCAGAAAGCCACCCCCCCATTTAAAAACAACACATAATGTCTTAAGAAATGAAATTAAAACCAGGAAGGGCAGGGAGACTGGCGGGGACAAGAGAGGTGCCCCTCAGGCATCTGGTTGGAGACCCCGGTTCAATGTCACAAGCGCCACTTATATTACTCAGCCTATATCCAATCAATGGGGAGAAAGGGTGCTCCTCTTGGTTTGTGCTATAAATTTATTCCAGCATTTTCAAACACTGTTTTTAAATTCCAGAAATGTGCAAACAATAAACATCCAGAACTAGAAGTCACAGAGTGGGTCCACCAAGCATCTTGTGCTCTGCTAAGGAACGAGGTGGAATTGCACAGGTTTGTGAAATCCAGTTAGTCCCAGCTATATAGGTGTGTGATGTGACAGATAAAAGTAAGGGTTCCCGGCAGGCTCAGACCCCTCTGATAACTTGCACCATCGCTATTAGCCTGGCTCAGGGGTGTTGATGCCAGAAAGTGAAGGGCTTGGCATAAACCAATAGTCTCCGGCTAAGCAGCAGAATGATTAGACAGCAGAACAAACCAGGTCAGGCTTCTAACAGAATGAAACCACAACTACTGCAGAGCATAGTGAACACACTAGTCTTTTTATGCTCACAGACCCCAGGCTAAAATGGAAACTTCTCTGCCGCTACCTGGCTGCTACGCAACATTTCCCCTCCACGCATACACATGCACTTGTGACCCCTGTTTGCACGAAGGCTCTGGGATGCATCCAGTGCTGTTAATTCCCTCTGCTTCCTGAGTGATCCTTGTTACCACACCCAACTGCTTTAAACCCCTCCACAAACAAATTTAACCCTTAGCTTGCCCCTTTATTTGGTGTGATCCCCTGCCATTGCGGTTCCAGGAATAAGAAGAGCCCTGCTGGTTCAGGCCAAAAGCCAATCCAGTCCGGAATTCTGTTCCCACAGTGGCCAACCAGATGCCTGAATGGAAAACTCTCAAGAAGGACATGAGTGCAACAGCACCCTCCCACCCATGTTCCCCGGCAACTGGTGCACATAGGCACACTGCCCGTGGGAATGCTGGGTGTCCAACACATCTTGAGGGCATCGGACTGGCAAACACTGGTGGTGTCTAGGATTACAGCCCACATAATCCCTTGGGATCACCTCAACATGGGTGGCATGACCTATTTTGCACCATTTTAGTAGTACATCACTAATAAGGAAGAGACTTGCTGTCATTAAAGCGTGCCTTCCTTTGCGGTTCTCTCCTTGTCTTCTGCTAGCGACCTGTATCCAATGAGGGCTTGCATGGCGGAAGTGACCAGAATGCCGGATTTGCCTCTTTCTCTTGCACCTGAAGGTGGCATCAGCAGCCCTTTGAACCTGAAGGACTTGTTCATCGCCTCCCCTCCTAGAGTGCAATACGTACCAAGTCCTTTTCTTCCGCCAAAAAGGCCCACTGAGGCATGGGCGTCTTCAGATACCCCAGGCCTTTCTTCATATCAAAATAAGCAAGAAAGAGTAAGGAAGATTCATATCCTAGCTAGGGACCTCAGTGAGCGGCTGGAGAGAGAAATGGAAAGGCTGCAGGTGAGGAACAGGCTGGCGGACTCCAGAGACCAGAGCTGGCTGTCCGGAACTCCAGACCTTTCTGAGAAGGTTCATCGCATCTCCGAGCCCATAGCTCCGCAGGAGGAATTTGGCGTGACCACGAATGCAGGTGCCGCTTTGGATCTGAGCCATTTACAGAGTCTGTCACCCCATGGTCAGAAGGGACAAGAGAGGACTTGCCTTGAAGAAGAATCCACAGCCCAGGCCGCTGAGGAGAGGATCCAGGCCTTCTTGTCAATTGCCAGGGCTGGCGGTGAGGTGTTGCGATCGCAATCCTCTCCTGAGGGAACGGCAGGCAGAAGCCATACTATGTGCCTGAAGAAGATGCCTCAAGGTTAGCTGAGGCCTTTTCTGTATTGTCCTCTCTTGTTTTTCTACATCTGAGGTAGGATTTTTGTTAGAAATAACGACAACAACAACAACATGCTTTTTTGATGTATGGTATTCTGAGAGCTTCTGTTCTGGGACAACTCATAAATTAAGATGATAGGCTTTTATGATGTTTATTTATTTATTACATTTCTATACCGCCCAATAGCTGAAGCTCTCTGGGTGATTCACAGAGATTAAAAGCACAAAGTATAGAATAAAAACAGTATAAAATATCAAAGCTTAAAACTACAGTATAAAAATGCAACCAGAATAAAACCTAGCAGCAGGCATATCACCCTGAGAGCTTCTCCTCTAGGATGACTCATAAATTGAATTAATAATGCTAAAATTTAATTTAATAGATGATTAAATACAATTTTTTCCAGTGTATGGATAGGCAAAAAACTATTAAGGCTTTCAAGGGAAACTGTTCCTTTAAATCAGGCATGTGGAACCTCTTTCAGCCCAAGAGCTGAATTCCATTTTGGAAGCTCTGGAGGGCCTGTTCTGGGGTGGGCGTGGCCAAACACAAAAGGGGTGGGGCCAAAATGCCAGCACATTTGAGCGTGAAGCTCGTCCTGCTGGTAACTAAGAGATAGGAGAGACATTTCAGCCTTTTAGAATGTGGGGAAAACCACGCAAAAGCCGGGAAACCAACAACTATTCAGTGGCTGGGAGAAAAGAGGCTGGGGTCAGGGGAAGGGGACATGAGGAATTCTGGAGGGGTGTATTGGGCCTGCTCAGCACAATCCCACTTGTTCTTCTGAAGGTGCTGCTGTGAATGCAGAGGGATTTCTGAGGGAAGGAGGCCTCCTCCCAGGAGAGCCAAGAGCCCAGTCTGCATTGCCGCCGCCACCGCCCCAGTTCCTCACTGAAAGGTAAGCGTTCTGCACTTGAGGCCCTCCTTCATGCTCATGGCTGGGGAAGGTGCCAGGGGAATGGACAGGGGTGTCATGGTCAGTTTGGAAGTGCAGGTGTCCATCATGACAGTCCCCATGGCCACCCCCCCCCCACAAGGAGAGTCCAAACACTGCAGGCAGCTGCATTGATCCATATCAACAAACCAGTTCCAGGAGTTCCCATCTCCACCAGGAGCAGGTCTTTGGTAAAGCTGATGGGTCTGAACTGCCCATTCAAGACCAAGCTATCCCCCAAATACTTTGCATTACACCAGGGAACAACATATGGTTGTTGGGAGAATCCCTTTTCTCCTGGGTGCTGTGGGGATTGCAGCTCAGAGGGAACAGGGATGTCTGAGGAGGCTGGCAGATGACATCAGCACCCCTGCTAATAAAAAAAGTCCCAGAGCTTTTACCCTGTGAGCCCTGGTGCCCCTCACTGTACAGCGTGATTCCTCTCGTTGCCTAGGAGGGCATGTGTGGGAGTGAAATGTAGCTCCCTCTCTCTTCCTTCTCCTCCTCCCCATCCCTGTCAGCACCATCAATTCTATGTTGCCTTGCATTCCCACATGGCTAATGAAAAAGTGCTGGCACTGAATCGCCATGAGCCTTGCCTCCTGTACACTGCGAGGAATCTGTCTGTCTGTCTGTCTGTCTGTCTATCATCACCCCCCCCCTCTCTTTATATCTCAGCACAGCTGCCTCTTCCATGAAGAGTGCCTGCATATAAAAATTGACCACAGCACCTCCCAGAAGATTGTGCCTTCCTTCACAGCATGCCGTTTGGATTACTTGCAAATTTCGCTTGGAGATGGTGCCCGGGAACACCAATTCAGCCTGCCAGAATCTTTGGGAACAGTCCATTTGTGGTGTGCTATTCACCAGGGGTTTGGGGGATAAAGCAGGATCCCATAGAATAAGTGCAGTTTAGTCATGGTCCACGAGGTGGCACTGTGAATTCACTCAAATGCCATCCGCGCTGCTCTGAAGGGAGAATGTCTCCAACTGTCCGCAACATTTTTAGAAAACAATATTTTTACAAAATCTGTGGATAAGCACAAGAATTAGCCATGATGGCTCATGAGAAAAAAATAGGGATGTACGAAAGTTCCGCCACGGATCTTGGGGAGGCTGAATGCCAGTGCATTCGGCCCCCTGAAATCGGTGGTGGAACGCCCCCCCCCCCCCCGGGATGGGACTTTCCTTGGGCGGATCTTCCTGGTGGCAGTGGCTCCGGCAGCGGCTCTGGCAGCGGTTCGGTGGCGGCGGTGGCCGGTCTTCTGACCAGCTGCCACCACCACCATTTCCAGGTTAAAACAAACAAAAAAAGTGATAGGCTACGTAAAGATTTACGTAGCCTATCACGGCTAGATTTTAAAAAAACACTGTGATAGGCTACGTAAATGTTTACGTAGCCTATCATGGCTGATTTAAAAAAAAAAAAAAAAACGCGCGTACGCAAATGGTGGCGGCCATGGCCGCCGCCATTTGCATTCCTTATTTTGGCATGTCTTAGTCTACGTAAACATTTACGTAGACTAAGAAGGCGAAAATAAGGGGAACGCAAATAGTGTAGAAGCTACGCTATTTGCGTTCCCCTTATTTTCGCCGTCTTAGTCTATATAAATGTTTACGTAGACTAAGATGTGCCAAAATAAGGAACACAAATGGCGAAGCCCATGGGCGCTTATCATGGCTGACTGCAGGGACGCAAATGGCGGTGGCTACGGCCGCTGTCATTTGCATCCCTGCTAGCCAGCAGCCGGATGTCTGGCTGCTGGTGGAGCCGGCCGGCGGCTCCGCAGAATCGCTGCAGAGCACAGCCAGCCGGCCAGGATTCCGGGGGTGAGGAACGGAGCGCCTCCCCCCCCGGCCAGGATTCTGGGGGGAGGGACAGAATGCCTCCCCCCCACCATCAACATAATCAGCAGAAAGGTAAGTCACTTTCGTACATCCCTAGAAAAAAAGCCACTCCCAAATCCTCAGTTTGGCAATACCACTATTCAGGCCAGCCAAAATGCTGCACAACATTGTGCGAGCTTTTGAGTTCTGCAGAATTCTTCGTCAGGCAAGCCCAGCCTTGGCCAACCTGGTGCCCTCCAGATCTGTTGGGGTCTTATCCAGTGTTAGTCCTACTTAGAGTAGACCCCCTGAATGAAATGAGACTTTAAGTTATGACTAAGGTAAGTCCTACTCATTTTAATGGCTCTACTCTGCATAGGACTAACATTGGATGCTGCCCTTGGACTGCAACTCCCATCATTCCCAGACAGCATGGCGACTGGCCATGGGGGCTGCAGTCCAAAACATCTGCAGGGCACCAGGTTGGGGAAGGTACTAGAGGTTCTAGTCCCTCCACTGCAAGCACCATTCTAGACTTTCCTGAACAAACTAAGTTTCTTTTTAGAGTAACTCCCCCTGGATCCCTCCTGCAATATGAGTGGTGACACTTGCCTAGGCCAGCCTCCCAACCACCACCTGTTGTTGCACCACAACTCCCATCATCCTCAGCCAGCATGGAACATCAGAAACTGCCTTACACTAAGTCAGACCCTGAGTCCATCTAGCCCAGTATTGTCAACACTGACTGGCAGCAGTGGCTCTCTGGGGTTTCAGGGAGGAGTTTTCCCAGCCCTATCTGGAGATGCCGGGGATCGAACCTGGGACTTTTTGCATGCAAAGAAGGGCTCTACCACTCAACTACGATGCTCCTAATAAACAGTGGAAGCTGCCTCATCGTGAGTCAGCCCCTTGCTCCATTTAGCCCAGTATTGGTGACACTGACTGGCAGCAACAGCTGTCCAGGGTTTCCTGGAGGAGTTTTTCCTACCCTACCTGGAGATACCAGGGATCGAACCTGGGACCTTCTGCCTGCAAAGCAGGGGCTCTGTCACTGAGCTGTGGTCCCTTCCCTCTGATGGGGATGCTAAGAGCTGTAGTCTGACACATCTGGAGGTTGGGGAAGACCTCCACCTCCTTCTGCATTTAGCTCCCCCCTCCCTCTTTCGAGACAGTGTTTAAGCATCTGGCAGCAATGGAGCTGGAGTCAATTTGTTATCTTTCAGAGCACCGATTTAAATCCCCACTGATCACCCCTTCTGCTAAGCCTGAACAAGAGATTTAACCAAGTGGATCCCATAGGTTTATTTACAGAAATCGTTTTCACTCACTGTTCTTTTCTTTTATAAATCCCCCTTGCAAAGGGGAAAGTAAATATTAAGCAACAATTGTCTGTGTACATATTTTAGTTATGAACACAAATGAGTGAATAGCTTTAGTACTGTTTAACTTTTATAGAGTGCAGCCTCTCCCAACCTGGGGCATGTCAAATGTGTTGGACTATAGTTCCCATCATTCCCAGGCAGCATGCTGTGCTGGGCATCAGGGCTTTGGAACCTTCTTTTTCCCTGCCTTCAGATCTTCCCAGCACCAGAGATAGGATTGCTCTGTAGGCTGCGAATCAGGAAGTCCCCGGTTTGAATCTTGCCTCTGCCATGAATTCATTAGGTGGCCTTAGGCAAGCTGCTCCCTATAAGCCCTGCCACAACCCTCTAATATGGGCGATAATAATACTGACTGGCCTTACAGGATTTGGCGGGGGGGGGGGGGCGTGTGATGATTGCAACTAAATAAGGTACATGAAGTGCTCTTGCATACTTGGAAGGGCTCTACAAATGTTCGGAATTATTATTAGGAATATGGAAACCAGCCAATCAGGAAAGAAGAGGTAGAGGTGAAAGTTCTGTCTGCCCCTACCTCCTGCTGAGTCTCGGATCCCCCTCCCCCATTCAGCTGTCAGAAATTTGTTGACCACCCCATCCGCCCCCCACTTCTGCCTCCCCCCCCCCCGCCCCAACAACCAGTGGGTTGCATTGTTTTCTCTTCTCCTTCCTTTCCTTGCTGCCCAGGGATTTACCCAGATAAGCAACGAATGGACGTTTGAGGCACAGCCATCCCTGCGTGTCCAGATGGGAGGACCGATCCTCAGCTGTAATTGACCAGACTTGGGACAAAAGCTCAAACAAGACGGATGGGGCAGTGTATTCGCCCCCCACTCCCCTCTGATCAATGCAATTACTGAGAATGCAGAAACGGCTTTGTCTCAACGGGCATAGCTGGAATCCTCCCCATGACCAACGCAAGGGGACGGCGGTGCGCTCTTCGGTTGACAGTACTCGTGCGGCTTTGCAAGATGAGAGGTGCCGCGCGAGAGGGCGAGGATGCCCTTGAGACCCAGGGGCGGGGCGGGCGGCATTTCTGGCTACCGTTCCCATCAATAAAAACAGCCACCACAAAGTCTCGTGAAAGCCTTATTATTATGGCAGGGGCTTTTGTGGACGATAGCCCACTTTGTCACATATTATTATTAATCTATATAATAATTATTTAATAATGTATATAATTAATAATAGTTTATACAATATTTAATTAGCAATTTATATAAATAATAATACTTCTCTACTATTTGATATGGAAAAATCCCTAAGCAGTTCATACTAAAATGCATATGCAATACAATAGAAAAACAATATAAAATGATAAGTAATTTAAAGAAGCATTACAGCAAGGACAACAATAAAACAGAGCAGCACCATAGTCCATTAGTGGTCAGAAAAAGCCTGAGTAAATAAATATGTGTTCAGGTGCACGAAATACTATGCTTAGTGAGTGCACACAGACACACACTCAGAGATATGCACACCCACTGATCCTTTGATGGTTTCCCAGCATTTGAGCAGGTTTTCACCCTATTATAAAAGGCTGAGAAGTGGAGTTTCTCCACTTCACATCCATCCATCCATCCATCCATCTATGTTTCTCCCTCCCTCCCCCTCTCCCTCTCACACACACACACAGAACGGCTACTGCCACCCGCATTTCTTTAAACAGCCACAGTTAATGTCATGTCTCTTGTTTGGTCCTCAAGAAAGGAAAAGCAGGGTGCGAACAGAGGGAAGGGGATGTGAGCGATGCCAGCTGTGTGGGAATGCAAGGCAGCATACAGCTGATAGTGCCTGTGCTAACAGGGAGGAGGAGACAGGGAACTACATTTCACTGCCACAAGTGCACCAAGGCCACGAGAGAAATCGTGCTGTACAGTGGTGTAGTGGCACCAGAGCTTGCGGGGTCAAAGGCCCAGGGCTTTTTTATTAGCAGGGGTGCGGCTGTCATCTGCCAGCCCCCTCAGACTTCTTTGTTCCCTCTGCAATATATTGTTCCTTCTGGTAATGCAAAGTATTTTGGGGATAGCTTGGTCTTGAATGGGCAATGCAGACCCATTAGCTTTACCAAAGACCTGCTGCTGGTGGAGGTGCAAACTGCTGGAACTGGTTTGTTGACATGGATGGACACACTTGCCTGGATTTTTGGACTCTCCTTGGGGACACTGCTAGGGGCTGTCATGATGAGTGCCTGCATTTCAAATTTACCGCCACTCCACTGCTACTGCAGTGGTGATTTTGCCCTCCTGTGGCCACCTGCTAAGGGGGCAGCCTCTCCTCTCTTCCGAGCCCTTTTTCTCCTTTTCATGGGTGTGGCAGCATCCCAAATTTCGGTCGATTGGAGGCTCACCTACCACGTCTAGCTGTTTCTGGGTCATTCGGCAGCAGGAAAAACAAAGAAAAGCTTATTAAAGTGAAAAATGAAATGAGATTTTCTCTAAGCAGATTGCTGATGAAATAAAAACATTTTCTCCCCCCCCCCTTGGGGGGGCAGGTGAACATCTGCTGTGGTTTCATCTCTTTGCTCTGAGCTTCTGCCACATCTATAAATGTCCAATTTCTTCTTCTTTTTCACACATTTCTTGCTAATCCATTTAGCTAAGCTTGGTGCGAGGTGTTTTGCAAAACAGGGTGATGCTTGGGTCCTAGTACCAAATCAGCGGCTTTTAGCTCAAGTCCAGCCTCGAAGTGGCCCAACTTCTATTCAGCCAGTGATCCCAGATGCGATCACTGGGAGCAACTTCTAAAGGAGGGTGGGGTCTCTCCGACCTCTTCAAAGCCAGCAGTTCCTTCTGCTGCTGTAACAATGGCTTTTGGCGGAGTTTTGTTGAAATGGGCTTGTTCTTATTTTTACATTTGATTCAATTTTATTTTTTCACTACTGAACAAACCTGGCTTCGCATGGGTAGGAATACTCCTTACATTGACACTGCAAAGCCTTTGAGCAAAGTTACACAGCTGTCAGAGCTGGACACACTGCACCTGTCCCATCTGAGAGAAGCTGTGCCCACCGGCACCCCTAGGCATGGCCCCTGCCATGCTCCCTGAGGGAGGGGTTGGTCCACTCCATTCCCCAGAGGAGGGGCTTCTCCATGGCAGTGGAGAGAGGGTAGGCCTATAACTGTGACCCTGGGCCTCCTAATCTCCCCTGGCTTCAAACTGAATGGACTGCAAAACTATGTGCTGGTTAGGGACGTCTGCCGCCTAGTGACTAAAGATGCTACTGCAGGCTTCAACCACAAGGACATATTAAAATTAATTAATGCATTTAAAAAACAAAATAACCCCATGATGCACAGCCTCAGGATCCCCATCATATGCATGCCAAGTTTCAAATGTCTAAATGTCAAAGTCTTGGCGCTATAGTGGTGACGGACAGACAGACACACATCCTCTTTTATTATTATAGACTAACAGTTTTTAGTTGAGGGGAAATGCTGTACGAATAAGAGGAGATAATTGAGAGGATCTGTCCAGGCTCAGATCCCATCAATTACTGATTACAGTTTTGCAGTCCTTTTTTTTTTTTTTAACTGTCTCTTTAAATATCTTCATTATTCTTTGTTTCATCATTTAATTATGGTTAGCCACTTTGGTTTCTTTTTGAGAATAAAGCACAATTTTTTAAAAAATGAATAGAAACAAATAAGCACAAATAGTTGTTGTTGTTCAGTCGTTCAGTCGTGTCCGACTCTTCGTGACCCCATGGACCATAGCACGCCAGGCCTTCCTGTCCTGCGCTCTCTCCCGGAGTGTGCTCAAGTTCATATTCATTGCATCGGTGATGCTATCTAGCCATCTCATCCTCTGTCGTCCCCTTCTCCTTTTGCCTTCAGTCTTTCCCAGCATCAGGGTCTTTTCCAGAGAGTTTTCTCTTCGCATTAGGTGGCCAAAATATATGAGCTTCAGCTTCACTATCTGTCCTTCCAATGAGCACTCAGGGTTGATTTCCTTTAGGATGGACTGATTTGACCTCCTTGCAGTCCAGGGGATTCGTAAGAGTCTTCTCCAGCACCACAGTTCGAAAGCATCAATTCTTCGGCGCTCAGCCTTCCTTATAGTCCAGCTCTCACAGCCATACATTACTACTGGGAAAACCATAGCTTTGATTAGATGGACCTTTGTCGGCAAGGTGATGTCTCTGCTTCTTACTATGCTGTCTAGGTTGGCCATAGCTTTCCTCCCAAGGAGCAAGCGTCTTTTAATTTCATGGCTACAGCCACCATCTGCGGTGATCTTGGAGCCCAGGAAAGTAAAATCTGTCACTGCTTCCATTTCTTCCCCTTCTATATGCCAGGAAGTGATGGGGCCAGATGCCATGATCTTAGTTTTTTTATTGTTGAGTTTCCAGCTTTTGCACTCTCCTCTTTCACCCTCAACAAGAGGCTCTTGAGATCCTCTTCGCTTTCAGTCATTAGGGTGGTATCGTCTGCATATCGGAGGTTGTTGATAATTCTCCCGGCAATCTTAATTCCAACCTGTGATTCATCCAACCTGGCGTTTCTCATGATGTACTCTGCATATAAGTTAAATAAGCAGGGTGACAATATGCAGCCTTGTCGTACTCCTTTCCCAAGTTTGAACCAATCGGTTGTTCCATGTCTGGTTCTTACTGTTGCTTCTTGACCCTCATACAGGTTTCTCAGGAGACAGGTAAGGTGGTCTGGTATTCCCATCACTTTAAGAATTTGCCACAATTTGTTGTGATCCACACAATCAAAGGCTTTAGCGTAGTCAATGAAGCAGAAATAGACGTTTTTCTGGAATTCTCTTGCTTTCTCCATGATCCAGCGAAAGTTGGCGATTTGATCTCTAGTTCCTCTGCCTCTTCGAAATCCCGCTTGTACTTCCGGTAGTTCTCGGTTCGCATACTGCTGAAGCCTAGCTTGTAGGATTTTGAGCATCACCTTGCTGGCATGTGAAATGAGCGCAATTGTGCGGTAGTTTGAACACTCTTTGGCGTTGCCCTTCTTTGGAATTGGAATGTAAACTGACCTTTTCCAGTCTTGCGGCCATTGTTGAGTGTTCCAAATTTGTTGGCATATTGAATGCAGCACTTTAACAGCATCATCTTTTAGGATTTTAAATAGCTTAGCTGGAATACTGTCATCTCCGCTAGCTTTGTTGTTACTAATGCTTCCTAAGGCCCACTTGACTTCACTCTCTAGGATGTCTGGCTCAAGTTCAGTGACTGTACTCTCCTGGCTATCAGGGACATTCAGATCTTTCCTGTATAGTTCTTCTGTGTATTCTTGCCACCTCTTCTTAATCTCATCTGCTTCTGTTAGGTCCCTGCCTTCTTTGTCCTTTATCATGCCCGTCTTTGCACAAAACGTTCCCTTGAGATCTCCAATTTTCTTGAAGAGATCTCTAGTCTTTCCCATTCTGTTGTTTTCCTCAATTTCTTTGCATTGTTCATTTAAGAAGGCCTTCTTGTCTCTCCTTGCAATTCTCTGGAACTCTGCATTCAGTTGGATATATCTTCCCCTTTCTCCCTTGCTTTTTGCTTCCCTTCTTTCCTCAGCTACTTGTAAAGCCTCATCAGACAGCCACTTGGCTTTCTTGCACTTCTTTTTCTTTGGGATGGATTCCGTTGCTGCCTCCTGAACAATGTTACGGACCGCCGTCCATAGTTCCTCAGGCACTCTGTCTATCAGGTCTAATCCCTGAAATCTATCCTTACCTCCACTGTATATTCATACGGGATATGATTTAGGTCATACCTGAATGGTTTAGTGGTTTTCCCTACGTTCTTCAATTGAAGCCGAAATTTTGCAACAAGAAGCTCATGATCTGAGCCATAGTCAGCTCCAGGTCTTGTTTTTACTGACTGTATAGAGCTTCTCCATCTTTGGCTGCAAAGGACATAATCAATCTGATTTCGATATTGACCATCTGGTGATGTCCATGTGTAGAGTCGCCTCTTGTGCTGTTGGAAAAGAGTGTTTGCTATGATCAGCGTGTTCTCTTGGCAAAACTCTATTAGCTTTTGTCCTGCTTCATTTTGTACACCAAGGCCATGCCTGCCTGTTATCCTGGTGATTTCTTGACTTCCTACTTTAGCATTCCAATCCCCTATGATGAAGAGGACATCTTTTTTTGGTGTTAGTTCTAGAAGGTGTTGTAGTTCTTCATAGAACCGATCAACCTCAGCTTCTTCGGCATCAGTGGTTGGGGCATAGACTTGAATGACTGTGATGTTGAATGGTTTGCCTTGGATTCGTACTGAGATCATTCTATCGTTTTTAAGATTGTACCCCAGTACTGCTTTTCCCACCCTTTTGTTGGCTATGAATGCTACTCCATTTCTTCTAAGGGACTCTTGCCCACAGTAGTAGATATGATGGTCACCTGAATTAAATTCGCCCATGTCTGTCCATTTTAGTTCACTGATTCCCAAGATGTCGATGTTCAATCTTGCCATCTCATGTTTGACCACCTCCAGCTTACCTTGATTCATTGATCTTACATTCCAGGTTCCTAGACAATATTGTTCTTTACAGCATCGGATTTTCTTTTCACCACCAGACACATCCACAGCTGAGTGTCCTTTCGGCTTTGGCCCAGCCGCTTCACTCTTTCTGGCACTAGTTGGAAATACCCTCTGCTCTTCCCCAGTAGTATATTGGACACCTTCCGACCTGAGGGGCTCATCTTCCGGCGTCATCTCTTTTAGCCTTGTGATACGTTCCATTGTAGCAGCCATATCGGGGGTCAGACTAAGTAGCCTCATGCAGTCTCATGCTTCATGTTCTTGCTGAGCTCATTCTCCCTTGAATATATTGTTGTAAGCTGACAAGACACAGGAATTCCTTATCTTGTCAAAGGTCATACAATTGTATATCTTGTTCTCTGCTGTTCTCTTCTGTTCTCTCCTTATCATGGCTACCCTATAACCCAGTTCTTGTATTATAAACAATGGTGCTAGGAGAAGAAATGTTGAGGACTGCAACCCCACACGGGAAGGGGAGGAGGAGCCGTTTCATATGTGTCACAATGTCTATAAAAACAATGTGCTGATGTATTTCGGGGCTTCTGGCTCTTTGGAAATGATTCCAGCCTTAAGCCCGCGCGTTAAATAAACAATCTCTTTTTCCTTCACTCCGTGGTCTCTCTGACTCTGGGTTCTGCAACATAAATGGTGCCGTGACTCGGATGTGGCAGGCTCTGAGCCAGACAGGTGACATTTGCCTGCTCTTGATCGCCGCACCGGGAAGACGAGCTCGGCGCATGCCTCCCTTTCTTGGCGCCACCGACCTTTTTGTCGAGTGAATGGGAGAAAGCCTGCACTGGGATCGCCCAAACGGCAGCGAGCGGCAAGAGAACCTTGGGAAGCGGAGGAAGAAACTTGAGCCCTGCCTGTATCGCAGCTGCAATTGAGTTGAAACCCACATTGGAAGCCTTCAGGAGAAAGGCAAGTATATGGGAAAAAGAGGGCCCCGCCTTTAGGGAGAAAGGCCACTGGGCAGAAAAAAAGAGGGCCCCGCCTTATGAAGAAGGTCAGTGTTGGTGGTATACGTATACAAAAAGAACCTACTCCTTGCGGGTAGAAGGGGGGCCTGATCACACCCCCGAGTGGGCGCCAGTACCCAGCACGCCAGTACTCAGTAGGAAGCTGGGGAAGCCGCTTTCCGCTCTGGTAAAAAGTGGGAAAAGTGGGTGGCAGGGACATATGGATGCAGTGGAGAGGTTGATGATTGTGTGAGTGGCTACTGCGGTTTCTGACGCATACCGTTGACCGTCCGGGTGCCCAGGCCAGTAGCAAAGTGCGTGGTGTGTAAAATCCTCTTGTGTCGGCCAGTGAGACCCCTTACTCACTGACCAATTCCCATTCCCTAATTGTGTCTGTCTTCAATTTAGGAGGGAGGCTATGGGTGTTGGGGGAAGCAAACCTTGCACCCCCTTGGGATGTATGCTAGCAAATTTTAAGAAAGGTTTTAGTAGAGATTATGGGGACTGCCCCATGAATCCTCAACAGTTGCAGACTTTGTGTGAAATAGAGTGGCCGTCTTTTGAAGGATATAACTTGTTCAAAAAGAACAGGAGGAACAGAAAGGGAGGCGGGGTTGCACTGTATGTGAAAAATACATATCTCTGCACAGAAATACAGGAGGAGGAGCTTGGTAGCCCCATCGAGAGCATCTGGGTTGAAATAAATGGAGCAAAGAATAAAAGGAACCTGGTGGTCGGAGTCTACTACCGGCCACCCAATCAAGGAGAAGCCAAGGATGAAACTTTTGAAAAGCAAATAGCCAATGTTTTAAGGAAGCATGATGTAGTAGTAATGGGGGACTTCAATTTCCCCGATATTTGTTGGGAGACAAATTCTGCAAAACATGGCCCCTCCAGGAAATTCCTGACTTGTGTGGCGGATAACTTCCTCCTACAGAAAGTAGAGGAAGGAACTAGAGGATCGGCTATCCTTGACTTGATCCTAACCAACAGAGATGACTTAGTGGATAAAGTAGCAGTTACAGGAACTCTGGGGGAAAGCGACCATGTTGTACTTGAGTTCTTGGTTCTAAGGGAAGCAAAAGCCGAGTGTACTCAAACGCGTACCCTGGATTTTAGGAAAGCTGATTTTAATAAACTCAGAACAATGATCAGTAAGGTCCCATGGCAAGCAATGCTAGCGAGAAAAGGAGTCCAAGATGGGTGGGAACTTTTAAAAAAGGAAATTCTCAAGGCACAATCACAAACAATTCCAACAAGAAGAAAAGGTGGAAGACAACAGAAGAAGCCAATGTGGCTTCACAAAAAGCTTAGGGATGACCAGAAAACAAAAAAGGACACATATAGGAAGTGGAAAGAAGGCCAAGTAACAAAGGAAGAGTACAGGCAGGTAGCACAGAATTGCAGGGATGGCGTCAGGAAGGCTAAAGCGGAGAACGAGGTGAGGTTAGCGAGGGATGCTAAAAACAACAAAAAGGCTTTCTTCAGCTACGTGCATAGTAAAAGGCAGAGGAAAGAAATGGTTGTTCAGCTATTAAATAAGGATGGCAAAATGATAACAGAGGACATAGAAAAGGCAGAGGTGCTCAATTCCTACTTTGGCTCAGTCTTCTCCCAAAAGAGGGTCTATGACCCCCCTGGCAAAGGCGAAGTACAGGCTGAAGGGGCAGGATTGCAGCTTGAGATCGACAGGCATATGGTCAAGGAACACCTCATTACTTTGAATGAGTTCAAATCTCCAGGGCCAGATGAACTGCATCCTAGAGTCATAAAGGAACTGGCAGAAGAGCTCTCAGAACCGCTGTCTATTCTCTTTGAGAAATCATGGAGGACCGGGGAAGTGCCAGATGACTGGAGGAGGGCTAACGTTGTCCCTATCTTCAAAAAGGGTAAAAAGGAGGAACCTGGGAACTACAGACCAGTCAGTCTGACATCAATCCCTGGGAAAATTCTGGAGCAGATCATAAAGCAATCCATCTGGAAGCACCTTGACAACAATGCAGTGATTACTCGAAGCCAACATGGATTTGTCAAAAACAAGTCCTGCCAGACAAATCTGATCTCATTTTTTGATCAAGTCACCTCCCTTGTAGACCGTGGGAATGCTGTAGACATCATATACCTCGACTTCAGCAAAGCTTTCGACAAAGTGCCCCATGATATCCTGATGAGCAAACTAGCTCGAAGTGGGCTAGATGAAACAACGATCCAGTGGATCCACAGTTGGCTACAGAATCGGACTCAAAGAGTGCTTATCAATGGGACCTTCTCAAGCTGGGGAGAGGTAACGAGTGGGGTACCGCAGGGCTCAGTCCTGGGCCCAGTGCTCTTCAATATTTTTATTAATGACTTGGAGGAGGAGGTGCAGGGAATGCTGATCAAATTTGCAGATGACACAAAATTGGGAGGGATAGCTAATACTTTGGAAGACAGAAACAAAATTCAAAGTGATCTGGATAGACTGGAGTGCTGGGCAGAAAACAACAGAATGGCATTTAATAGGGACAAATGCCAAGTTCTGCACCTAGGAAAAAGAAACCAAATGCACAGTTACAAGATGGGGGATACGTGGCTCAACCACACTACGAGCGAGAAGGATCTTGGAATTGTCGTCGATCACAAGCTGAATATGAGCCAACAATGTGATGTGGCTGCAAAAAAGGCAAATGCTATTTTGGGCTGCATTCATAGAAGCATCGCTTCCAAATCCCGGGAAGTACTAGTTCCCCTCTACTCAGCACTGGTTAGGCCTCATCTGGAGTACTGTGTCCAGTTCTGGGCACCACACTTTAAGAAGGATGCAGACAAGCTGGAGAGGGTTCAAAGGAGGGCAACAAAGATGATCAGGGGACTGGAAACAAAGCCCTATGAAGAGAGACTGAAAGAACTGGGCATGTTTAGCCTTGAGAAGAGAAGACTGAGGGGAGATATGATAGCGCTCTTCAAGTACTTGAAAGGTTGTCACAGAGAAGAAGGCCAGGATCTCTTCTTGATCATCCCAGAGTGCAGGACACGGAATAATGGGCTCAAGTTACAGGAAGCCAGATTCCGACTGAACATCAGGAAAAACTTCCTGAGTGTCAGAGCAATACGGCAATGGAACCAATTACCTGGGGAGGTGGTGGGCTCTCCCACACTGGAGGCCTTCAAGACGAGGCTGGACAGCCATTTGTCAGGGATGCTCTGACTTGGATTCCTGCATTGAGCAGGGGGTTGGACTCGATGGCCTTGTAGGCCCCTTCCAACCCTACTATTCTATGATTCTATGATGTAGGATGGCCTACTAAAGGCTCTTTAGAGCCCAGCAAAATCAGCCATGTATATGCCATTGTGGTTGGGAGACCTGGGCACCCCAACCAATTTCCCTACATAAACTCGTGAGATTCCATAGTCTGCGCTTCTCCTCCATGGCTAAAAAAATGGCTAGAATCCCAGGCAAAAGTTTTGGTGCTCAGAAAAGAAAAATTGGCCAAAAAGAAATTACAACCAGTGTTAGAAGCCTCGTGTAAAGATCTGGCAGAGCTAACGGCGTTTCCACCTGCTTATGCCCTGCTTCCACCACGGGCCCATGTTACTGTAAGACCGCCCCGTCGAGATCCAGATCCTGTGCCTCCTGAGCCCCTGCCATCCCCCCTACAGAGGCATTGCCCCTCGCTTTGACTTGGAACTGTCGCCATCAGCTTCAAGCCCCACCGGCAGTGATTCGCCGATTTCAGCTACGGTCCTCAACTCCCAGGTATTGTCTGCTGAGACTTCCATCTCTACGGGATCGGGAGGTTCCCCTCTTACACCTCAATCAGCATTAATAAAAGAAACTGAAGAATTGAAGTGTTGGGCAGAAGATTTAATAAAATCGGCAGTGACCCTTAAAAAGATGTGTTCTCACAAAAAAGAGGAGGCGAGCTCGTCTACTGCTCAAGACTTGCACCCCCTTGAGATGTATGTCAAACAAAGAAGGAAAAGGGTTTTTTTTTAAAGATTCAGAATAGAGAGAGAAAACAGCAAAAAGCTCAAGGTCGAGCTGAGAGGAAAAAAAGAACAAGATCTGAGGCTGTTAATTAGAAAAATGTTGCAGGACAGTCTGGCTTTTAACAAAGCGTGGGAGCGTGAGAGTGTAAGGCCGAAGAAGTAGCTGTTAGCCTAGCGCCGAGAGGGGGGGGGCAGGAAAATTGCCCGCAACGTTCTGAGTTGTGCAACATCATCACCTCGCCTAATTGAGATGAAATCCCTAAGAAATGGAAACTGAAACGAAGTCCCAGAAAATGAAGGCAAAATAGAAAATAAAGGTGAAGAATCAGCCCCCAGAGCACAGGCTAGACCCCTCTTCGAGTGAAAAGTGTGCCATAAGACTGTCCCAAAGCAGAATGAAGCGGAAAGACCACGTTGAAGATCTCTGTCAAGGTAACCGTGTTTAGCTTTGAACTGTGTTAGAATTGCATAGAGCCTGTAGCTACTGACCATCGGCTATATGATTTCTGAAGAGCGTAACCATTAAGCTTTTGCCGTGGGATTCCCTGCAATGAAGAAATCTCACTGATTTAAGTGTCCAGTGTTACACTGCCTAAAGTGTGTGCGCTGAAGAGACCGAGAAACCAGACAGCATGTTCCTGGCCAAGCCAAAATCACGCTACCACCATGCTCCTGAAAGCTGCAATAAACTGTGTAAGCTGGGAGACCCAACCTGATTGAGAAGAAAAGAAGATATTGGAGCAACTGTCTTAAAAAACAATGAGATCTGTGTAGCTGGCTGGCTGACGCTGTCAGCGATGTTACAACTTTAAATTAAGACTGTTTTCCTGTTTGAGACCCCAGCGAAGAAAGCTGACCCGAGTTATTTGTTGCCCATGCCAAAGCAAAGATTTAGCTGCCCTGTACCTCATCATGTCCTGTTTTGAGCTTGGGATTTACAAATACAAACAAACTGAGAAGCTTGCCTTTGAAGTCCTGCAAATCACCCCACTGCCTCTCCGAAGATTAATGGCTGCCTGAAAAATGCAAGTATAAGGCGATGCCCATCACCCCCCAGCGTCCTGAGTTTTGGCACTCAGTGTTTCAGTGCTTTCGTGTACCCGGTTAGAAGAGAAAAAAAAAAGAGTAAGTTTTTAAAATGTCTGTGAGAACTTGACAGAAGTAGAATAAAATTTACAGAGGAGTTGCCCAGGTTAAAGCGTCACGGCTAGAGAGCTGAGCTGTGCCGCTCTGTTTAGACAGAGGCCTTGCTAAAAAGTTAAAGGCCCTTGTCTGTCAGAAGGGGTGTAGGGCCACACTTCCCCTTTTTAAACTGATGCAAAAGTGGAGAGCCTTTGCTGGAAACATCGCATCTTCATTGCCCAGAGCCTTCTCTGTTTGCCTCCATCATCATCTGGGCTTTTTAGAGACACTCTGCACATGAACTAAAATTTTAAATTGTCAAAGACTTGCCATGGACAGTGCTGTGAAGCTTTTGATAAACTTGAACTCTCATCGCTGTGGACCGTGTGTCTGTGTTTGTAGTCAGCTCAGTGTACAGCAGGCTGAGTTTGATCTATGACTTTTAGATTTCCTTCTGCCAGAACTCATGCAGCAGAGAGTTGCCGAGGCAAAAATGGTGACCTAAAACTCTTTGCGTGTGTGGCTATGCCTGTCCCTTGATTTTAATGGGCCCTGAGCTTTCAGCCAGAAGAGCAGTATGATTGCTGGATCTGCTCCATCATGCCTTACTATGCAAAAAGTGTTTTCCATTCATTGTGTTAAATTGCAGAAAAAGTTTGTTGTGTATATTTTATGATTTCTTAGATATCATAAAATATATGTGATATTTGCAGATTAGTGTTAGTTGCAACTCCAAATGATACTAAGTGTGGTTCCCAATGGATGACAAGGAGAAAAGACAAAGGCAAGTAGAAAAGAAGGAATAGAGAAAGTAGCAGACAGAGAAGAGAGAAAAAAAGAAAAAAGAAAAGGCAAGAGGCAAAGAAAAAAAACATTTGTAGAAAAGAAGCGTGGCCATAGTTGCCCCCAGGGTAAATTAAAAGCAGCTGATTGTGCCTGGAGCTTATTACCTGGGGTAAAGTAGCCACAATAATGTAATAGTTCTTTAAGATGAAGAAAATGTAACTAGAAGGAGAAGAAGAGCCTATCCCAAATGTGTGTCATTGGGACTAGTGTAAGGCAGAAAGGTTTAAGTAAGTGAGTTTAACTTGAGAAAGACAAAGAGACAAGGCTGGTGCATGGAGCAGAAAGTTTTATATAAAAAGTTTGAAACATGATCTGCAATACAGGCAGATCAGCAAAGAAAAAGAAAGCAAAAGAAAGAGAAAAAATTTGTCTTCCCATACTAATGAATAAAAGTGTTATCAAGCACTTTGGGAAGCGAAGTTGTTTACAGGAAGCTGTGCCTGAGAACCAAACACTTCTAGCCTATGCTGAAAATGCTTGCTAGTGTTGTGTTGCCTCATGGGTAACATGTATGGTATAAAACCCATTTAGCCCAATAGTTCGTGGTTCAGAGAAGCTGTCTGATCCAACCATTAAGTACGCCTGTGTGCTGTAAGTTACCCAATAAAGTCTCCTTGTAAGTAACCCCCCCCCCCCGCTGGAATCCCAAAACACAAGTGGGGCTAGTGCACCTCACCCAGTATCAAACCCTGCTGTTAAAAGCCGTAAAAGCAGGTATAAAGAAGTCAGTTAATATGACCAAAGTGTCTAAAGTGCTGCAAGGTGCCACCGAGGCCCCAGAGCGTACTTGGAGCGTCTTTCAGATGCCTATCGCCAGTACACCCCCCTCGACCCAGAGGCCCAAGAAGACGTAAACAAAAAAAGAAAAGAAAAAGACCCGGCAGAGGCAGAAGATTCTTAAAAAAGAACCAGTGTGCCCAGTGTGGACAAGATGGACATTAGTGGCATGAATGCCCAAATAAAATAAATCAAATACACAAAGGAGAAAACCAAAGGGGCCAGAATGGGCGAAGAGGGAGACAGCTTGAGAGGGGCCGTGACATTGACTTCATGATTGACACTGGAGTGGCATCAAGAGCAAGCAAACGTTAGCCTTAAACAAGAAGTCCAAACACTGAGCAAAGTTCTTCAAGCCCAGCGTCGCTTTGTCTTACAAAATAAGCCATTCCTATCACAGAAGTTCATCCTTTCCGACCAAGAGTTAAAGTATGAGTTAAAGAGGGAAAAATAACCCTTTGACTCCCAGATGGAGAGGACTGAAAACTGTCATACTTTCCACCCCCGCAGCTATGAAAGCAGCTGGAGTTAAACCCTAGATACATTGGACACGAGTCAAGAGAGCAAGAGGGGGAGAGTAGACTGTAAACAGAAATCCTGAAAATCCTTTAAAACTCATTCTGAAAAAGCAGTAAGAAGACTCAGGCTAGACCTTACTGTGGACACACCAGGAGACTGTCCCCCTGCATACGGTCAGACCTGCAACTGGAGAATTGAAGAAGGGGACTAGACCCTACTGCAGCTTGCCAGGTGAATAGCCGCCCAGCGTACGGTCAGATCCCAAAGAAGATCAAACATGCGTGTTGTAGTGTTAGTAGTGTTGCATTGTGTCTCCTTAATAAGGTGCAAAAAGGGGGGTCTGCCCCTGGAAGGAGAAGTTTGTCCCAGCGATTTGCTGATCATTACTGGCTTCACCTGGCTAACATCACGAAAGTAAAACATTTTTGTTTGCCAAGAGGTATACCTGCAAACAGGCTTATTAGCTCTTGCCTAATACCTGTCTGTAGACATCCTAGGAAAATTCAAAAAGATACCATGTTAAGAGTTTATGGTGTAAGTTTAACTTATTCCCAAAATGCTAATTGGGGCGTGGTTGCAAAGATCCTACCCCCTACAGAGTTCACTCTACGCACCCCCATCATTGCTGAAACAAATGCTATGTGTGCACGAATGCTTAATTGTCAAAAATTTTCCAGAAAATATAAAGCTATCCCTGGCTCCCTTCCACTGTAATAAAATTCAAAACATATCTTTTAATGATGCCCACATGCTTTTGCCTCATGGATGGTTTTAAACATGTAGTTCCCGCACTTGGTCATTCATTCCTGCCAACTTGTCTAATAACCACCCATGTTGCCTCAGCCGCCAATTGAACTGGTGCCAATTCTTCCCCTGTGGCCCGAGAAAATCCGTCGACGGCAGCCTCGAGCACTCCAACTAACTAAAAATTGTAATAGTCATGTGCAGTTATATTCTGACTCAGAAAAATTGGCCTTAGCAATGTCACTGGTTGGGGTTCCAGGTTTAGCCTTGGCTGATGGTCTGGAGATCAACCGGTTAGCTTGCAGCTTACCCAAAAGCACAAATGCCACCTCATGAGCATTGTCATTGTTAAATAAAGAGTTGCGTGATCTAAGAGGTGCAGTTCTAGAAAATAGAGCTGGTATAGATTACCTCTTCCTTCTTCATCATTTAAGTTGTGAGACCCACCAAAAGCTCTGTTGTTTTAACTTAACTGATAATGGCAATGCTGTAGATGAACAGATCAACAAGCTGCACAATATAGTAGCTAACAAAACAATAAGACAAAACAATTAGCTAAATTAGTTAACCCCTTGGCTTCCAGATCTTAGCTGGCTTAAAAGCATTGTTCATCCTAATTCTACCAGTGTTGTTCATAGAGATACTGTTATGTCTCTGCGTTCCTTGTCTTATGCGCTGTTTAACCAATCTGTTTTATGTCTCAGCTAGTAAAACTGCTGCCCTCTACACTCTAATAGCCCAACAAGAGGCTAAGTAATATGTATGTCACAAAAAGCTTTGTATAGTTATCAGAAATGCTATAATTGTAATGAAATTATGCATTTAAGGGGGGAATGTAGCAGCCATATCGGGGGTCAGACTAAGTAGCCTCATGCAGTCTCATGCTTCATGTTCTTGCTGAGCTCTTTCTCCCTTGAATATATTGTTGTAAGCTGACGAGACACAGGAATTCCTTATCTTGTCAAAGGTCATACAATTGTATATCTTGTTCTCTGCTGTTCTCGTCTGTTCTCTCCTTATCATGGCTACCCTATAACCCAGTTCTTGTATTATAAACAATGGTGCTAGGAGAAGAAATGTTGAGGACTGCAACCCCACACGGGAAGGGGAGGAGGAGCCGTTTCATATGTGTCACAATGTCTATAAAAACAATGTGCTGATGTATTTCGGGGCTTCTGGCTCTTTGGAAATGATTCCAGCCTTAAGCCCGCGCGTTAAATAAACAATCTCTTTTTCCTTCACTCCGTGGTCTCTCTGACTCTGGGTTCTGCAATACCATGGGGTTTTCTTGGCAAGAATACTGGAGTGGGTTGCCATTTCCTTCTCCAGTGGACCACATTTTGTCAGAACTCTCTGCCATGACCTTTCCGTCTTGGGTGGCCCTGCACGGCATAGCTTATGGCTTCACTGAGTTACGCAAGCCCCTTCGCCACAACAAGGCAGCGATCCATGAAGGGGATCACAAATAATCCATGAAGGGGATCACAAATAGTTGTTAGGTGATGACAAATGGGGGTTGGGGAATGAACTCTGTTTGGGGTGTGTGTGTCCCACATTGAATTCACATTTCTCCCTCCCTATTCATTGTAGACTCCCTCTTAGACCATCTACCAGCCCCAAGACTGATGGCTACAGTGGCCCCCACCAGAACACTTGGATGGATGAAGGCAGCAGCAAGAAGCATCTTGGTAAGTTGGCATGTGAGACAATGCAGGCAGCTCAGGCAGGACCGGGCCTCCCATGAAGCAATGTTCTCCCCAGCCTCAGGTGGCAAGAGAGTTTGGGCTGGGGATGAGCTCACGGGTGCAGAACCTTTTCCCTCCATCTCTCAAATTGCTAGAACCCAATGGGGTCATCCCATGAAGCTGGTTGGTGGGAGATTCAGGACAGATGAAAGGAAGGGCTTCTTCACACAGCACATAGTCAAACTATGGAACTTGCTACCACAGGGTGTAGAGATGGCCACCCATTTGGATGGCTTTAAAAGGGGTTGGAGAAATTCCTGGAGGAGAAGGCTATTAATGGCTACTAGTCTTGATGGCTCTGTGCTACCTCCAGTATCAGAGGCAGTGAGCCTATGTACACCAGTTGCTGGGGAACATGGGTGGGAGGGTGCTGTTGCACTCATGTCCTGCTCATGGGTTTCCTGTGGGGAGCTGGTTGGCCACCGTGTGAACAGAATGCTGGACTAGATGGACCCTTGGGCTGATCCAGCAGGGCTCTTCTTACGTTCTTAGGTTCTTAGCTCTTGCAGCCTGAGGGCTGAATTCCATTTATTTATTTATTACGTTTCTCTGCTGCCCAATAGCTGAGGGTCTCTGGGCATTTCAGGGAAGTGCTTGGGGGCCGCATTCTAGTGGTGGCCAGGGCCAAAGATGAATGGGGTGGGGCCACCCTACCAGCCTATTTTAGGTGAAAGCTCTTACTGCTGGGAACTGAGCTTTAGGAGAAGCATTTCAATCTTTCAGGAAGCTCAGAAGCTGGGAACCCCCTGAATGTTTGGTGGCTGGGGACAGGGGGTGGAACCACAGGAAGGGGGCCCTGCACCCCTGAACTAGGTGGTCTTTATATTAACAAACCTGGAAATAAATTTAGACGCTCTGCTGGGTTAAAAACAAAGAGTCGAGCAAAGGGCTGGATGCGCCCGATCTTGTCTGATCTCAGAAGCTAAGCAGGGTCAGCCCTGGTTAGTACTTGGATGGGAGACCGCCTGGGAATCAGGCTTCCTGCATTGAGCAGGGGGTTGGACTTGATGGTCTTGTAGGCCCCTTCCAACCCTACTATTCTATGATTCTATGAGTCCATCAAAGCCCAATGCTCTTGCACCCCAAAACGAGGCTTTGGGTCACCCCATATTATGTACCTTGACGTAGTTTTGAGGGCCTTGCAGTGCGGGCTGCCCAAAACTGTTTCCTGGTGTTGCTCCCATCGGCTCCTCCTTGGAAGCTTCTGCACGTGACACGTTGAACTTGTGACAGCGAGAAGCCCTAGAAGGGAACGGTGGGTCGTAGGACCGAGCGACCGCTCGCCTAAGCCAGCCGTGGCAGCCAGGAAGGAAACGGTTAAGCAGGAGACAATAGCAGGAGAAAGAGAATGGGCTTTTGTGTCTCTTGGGCAAGCACAGATGGAATATTGTTCGAAGGAGACAAAAACACATCAGGTAATCTTGGCTGAAAGCGGGAAACCCCTTTGTTCAGCCCCTATTTTGTTCTCCACACTGCCTCCATAGACATCCACAAGCAAACAAACTGGGAACTAGCCAGATATGGGGCCGATGGGGCAGCCGGGACCATGTGCAGAAGAGTGTCTGAGCTGATCTTGCATGCTTCAGGGTGTGAGAAGAGAACGTGAGCATCTGCCCAAGTTATTCTGTGCTTTTGCCTTCGCCTCAGGGATCGGTTTAAGCTCAGGGGTTGGCAACTGGGTGTCCTCCAGGCCTTTTGGACTACAACTCCCATCAGCATGGCCAATGATTGAGGATGGTGGGAGATGTCGTTTAAAACATCTCAAAGCTGCCAGGTTGCCTACCTGACATCTAAGGCAAAGTGGATTCAAGTGTCAGGTGAGAAGAAGCCCTTAGCAGCCCTCAGCCCTGGGGAAGGCAGGTTAAAGCCTCTTCCCTCCCCTCACCCAGCATTCCCTGCAGGAAAGGCAGCTGTTTCCGAAACAGTGATCTTGATTAGGACTGCTGGTGGGGGGGGGGTTAAAGCCCCTCCCCCCAGAAATGCTTATGAAGATCACTGTTTCCGCACTGCTCACTGAGGGAGTGGGGAAGAGGCTTTAACCCAGGGGTGTGGAATGTCTTTCAGCTGGAGGGCCAAATTCCATTTCAGAGAAGCTCTCAGGGGCCGCATTCCAGTGGTGGGCAGGGCCAAAGACCAAAGGGGAGGGGCCAAAGTCCAAAAATGCCGGCCTATTGTAGCTTAAAGCTCTTCCTGCCAGTAACAGCCTTAGGAGAGGCATTTCAGTTGTTTACAATGCGGGGAAAACTGCACAAAAGCCAAGAAAGCACCAATTATTATTTCTAAATCTGCATCTCTCTACATTAATTAGCATATGTAAATTTAATGCAAATACCTTTCTTCTTGTTGTTGCTTTGGTGATGCATTTCCTCTTTTTTGGCATGGTGTAAGTGCCAAAACCTTACACTTTTTTGTAAGGTTTTGGCACTTACCAAAAACCAAACTGGACTCAATGGACTCAATGGTCTTATAGGCCCCTTCCAACCCTACTGTTCTATGATTCATCTCTGTTAGGAGCAGGTCTTAGTTAAGGCAAATGGGTCTTCAATGCCCATTGGGCATTGAAACTGGTGGGGAAGTGGGTATTAAATCAGACTGCTTTTCCCCAAGCTATGTAGGGCTTTAAGGCCCTATTGACTGTGAATTGTGCTCCAAAATGGACCAGTAACCACTGAAGATGTTTAAGCAATCCCTCCAATGACTGGTCCCAGTTAAAACTCTAGCAGCTGTGTTTGGGGCTAGCTGAAGTTTCCAAACAAACTCCAAGGGCATTTAAATGTAAATTTTGCAGCTTTTTCATGATACATCTGCCAATTTATGACTGTTTCTTAACTTTTCAGTAGTACTTTGCCAACTTGGCAACAGCGTCAGCTGCCTCATGAACCTTGGTAGAAAAGAGGAATCAAAATGAATGAATAATTAAAATAAATACATAAATGCATTGGATAGTCCCTCAAGAAATTGTGCTCCGCGAGGAAGAAAATAATATACATTCCTGTAAGGGGTTCCATAGTCTTTCTTTCTTTTTGTGCCATCAGAGGGTGCTATTTTCTTATTTGCATGTGCAAAGAGAAATTAAATAAAGTGTTTTTCACATGAGACAATCCCCTGCGGTTTTATTCTTAGCACCACAGGTCTACAATTCCTGATCCATCTCTTATCTGAGATAGCTGGCTGGTCCACCGGGGAGGGGGGATCCAAAATCCACAGTCGGGCAATACCTGTACTAGAACCAACCAAAATTCCACAAAAATGTGCAAGCTTTCGAGCACTCCAGAACTCCTTGTCAGGCTGAGTAGAATCACTCTAGCATGCAGGTTTGCTTTGGCAATGGTTAAGGTTGCAGTCCTATACACAGCTACCTGGAAGAAATTCCCATTGAACACAATGGGGCTTACTTCTGAGTAGATAAATGGACTGGATTGCTCTGTTGGCAACTCCACCTTAGTCTCCAATCCTTTGGGTGGAGTCTCATTGTTACTCAGTGGTGTAGTGGAGGCAGGGCTTTCAGGGTTGCAGCCCTGGCACGTCTTTGTTAGTAGGGATGCTGATGTCATCTGCCAGCCCCCTCAGAGTTCCCTGTTCCCTCTTAGCTGCAGTCCTGGGGGAAAATGGTAACTGGGGGGAAAGGGATTTTCCCAACAACAACAACACATTGTTGTAATGCCAATTTTGGGGCGGCCTACTCTCGAATGGGCATTGAAGACCCATTTGCCTTAACAAAGACCTACTCCTAACAGAGATGAATCATAGAACAGTAGGGTTGGAAGGGGCCTATAAGACCACTGAGTTCAACCCCCTGCTCAATGCAGGAATCCAAGTCAAAGCATCCTTGACAGATGGCTATCCAGCTTCATCTTGAATGCCTCCAGGGTGGGAGAGCCCCCCACCTCCCTCCCTAGGTAATTGGTTCCATTGTCGTACTGCTCTAACAGTCAGGAAGTTTTTCCTGATGTTCAGCTGGAATCTGGCTTCCTGGAACTTGAGCCCATTATTCCGTGTCCTGCACTGTGGCATGATCGAGAAGAGATGCTGGCCTTCCTTGTGTTGGAAAACTGTTAGAACGAGTTTGACCTGGAACAACCCAGTTGTCTGAATATTTGGACTCTCCTTGGGGGCATGGCTCTGAAGACTGTCGGGATGAGTGCTTGCATTTCAACATTCACCACTACATTGGTATTCTTGCTGCAGTTTTTTCAACATCCAAGCATGTGTTTCTGGAATTAGGGATTGCTGACATCCGCGAAAAAGCGGGGGTTGGGGACGTTGCCCTTGAGAGAGCGTGCGCCTGTCCAGTGTGAAGCGATGAGAAAAATGGGTCTCCAGCTCCGGCTTCTCTTCCTTTAATTAGGAGTTTTGTTGAAGTCCACTTTAACTCTACAGATGTGGTGGAGAAAGCCATTTAATAGATCAGCAGGCGAGAGTGATTTTAAAATAGTGCCTTCAGATGCAATCCTAGTAGAAGTGAGAGTTTGGAGGGGGGGGGCGTGATACTTGAGACAGATAATGCAAGGCACAGCAGTCTAAGTGTCACACAATTAGGATAACATGCAAATTGCGGGGGGTGGGGGTAGGATTAGGGATGAATGCCAGAAGAGTCGTTGTGTAATTGACAGAGCAGACAACCAATCATCCCTCAGTTGCATCTGATGAAGACAGGGATCACATCTGACATAGGAAGCTGCCTTCTACTGAGCCAGACCCTTGGTCCATCTAGCCCAGTATTGCTGACACTGACTGGCAGCAACGGCTCTGCAGGGTTTCTTTCCTGGCCCTACCGGAGATGCTGCCTGGGATCGAACCTGGGACCTTTTGCATGCAAAGCAGGGACTCTACCACAGAGCTACAGCCCCCTCTCTAATAAGCAAGTGCCTCTGACCATGTGCAGAGTGATTTACCTAAGAAGCTACCTTAAATCCAGTCATACCCTCTGTTCACCTAGTAGTATAGAAAGGTAATATAAATCAATCCCTGAAGTCTCCCCCCTCCCCCCGATTTAATTTACCCTGGTCATGGCTAGAAAGAAGCTCTAGGCTTGATTAGTAACTTTCACCTAGTTCCTCACCTTGATATCTGAAGTTTCTTGTTTGGGATTTGCTGAGTTTTCCAACCATGCCTTTTGCTTCCGATTTGCTGCACCCTGTCTCTGTCTGGGGATGGTCTCCAGTCAGCCGCATGCCCAAGATGAGAAGCAACCTTCTGGGATTTGTGGTCTTAACTTCGGGTCCCTTGGCTAGCTCTGCCGTCGTTGCTTAGGCAATGTTTATTTCCACTAAGTTTCCATTTGCTTTCCCACATGTCCCCTGTGCTTTAATGCTGTGCCTATATTTCTTTCCTTGAATAGTATGCAGCATTTGTTTAAAGTGTTTCCACTTCCTCTGCACGGCGGGGTTGGGGGAGTTTCTGGTGGTGCTTTAAGTCAGAGTACTGAACCTCTTTCAACCCAAGGGTCGAATTCCATTTCAGAGAAGCTCTCGGGGGCCGCATTCTGGTGGTGGGTGGGGCCAAAGCCAAAAGGGGTGTGGCCAAAACACCAGCCTATTTTAGCTTCAAGCTCTTCCTGCCAGTAACTCAGCCTCAGGAGAGGCATTTCAGCCTTTTAGAATGGGGGAAATACTACATAAAAACAGGAATAGGAGCAAAACACTGGTGGTTGGGGGCAAGGGGTGGTCCCAGGCAAAGGGGTGTGGCCATCTGGGCAAACCCAGGCAGGCCAGATTTTGCTCCAGAGTGTGAAATTCTGCACCCCCCACTTTTAGCCTTTGAGCCAGTTTTGTGCAAGTTTGCCACCCAGAGTGCAGCAGCCATGCAGAATCATGCAAGCTCTGTGCAAGGGTTTTTGGTGGTGTGTGTCGAAGCTAGCAATCTCACACACCCTTACTTGGGCTTAAGTCTCCTGGGTCTCGGTGGAACCTACCTCACAGTAGATGTGTTCAGGAGGGTGTACTACGCCAGCCTGGGCGTCCACACGATGCCAAGACACGGAGTGCTGAATGTGCTCTTTCTCTAGGGCTTCAGCCTGGACAGTGTTCACCCCAACAGCGGCACCACACCTCTGGCCTGTCATCAGCCCCTTCTGGCAAGCCGCCCCACAGCAAAACCACCGCTGCAGGAGAGTTGGGCGACGGCCGCGAGGCAGCTGATTCCACCAGCCAGGTACAGGGGTTTCCCCTCACTTCTTGTCTGCGTCCTCCCAGAGCAGCGATGTGGCTTTTCTGGAGAATGCTCTATGCAAATTAGGCTCATTTGCATAGGCTCATTTGCATCAGGAAGTTTTCTGTTTGCACTGGGAAACAGAACGCTGGATTAGATGGACGCTTGGTCCGTTCCAGCATGGCTCTTCTTGTGTTCTTATATTCTTATGCTCACTGTGGATGTCAAAGAAACCCACAACAGATTCAAATGGGTTTGGGGTTTCTATGAATCTGACCTGTAGATTCCACAGCAGACCAGCTTTGTCTGAGTCACGTGGATTCTGTGGACTTGGGGACCATTCTTTCAGTTTTGGAGGGGATTTGCGTTAATTCGCATTAGCGCTAATTCACATGAGCGTATGTGCGCATTTGCACAAGTGCACATTAGTGCTAGTTCGCACTTGCAGTAATGCACATGTGGTAATGTGTACAAGAGTGAAATTCTTTTTAAAAAAATCCATCAATGAGCAGATGATGGAATGAAAGATGCCAGGCAATCTGAGAAATGCAGATGGAACAGGTTTATCAAAATCTGTACATCTCTCATGCTCACCAAGGTTGGACCCAAGGTTGGACCCTTGGAATGGCACTTCCTGTGTTCATGTGTTCTTCTGTTCTTATGCCCCATCCCTCCCACTTTTTAAAAAAAAAATTAACACATTTTCTTACCAGCAGCTAAGACTGCTGTGAGATAAGTTTCTGGTGGTGCTGAAAACTGTGGGTTCAAAGGAGTTCTTTAGTGTGGTATGGCTTGGACCCACCTCTGCCTTGGACTCAGGCCTTTGGGCAAGTTATTTGTCGTTTGCCACACCTCCCTTGGCAGCCATTTTGTGATGGTGCCTAGGACAGTTTCTCAAATTGCCCGATGCGCACAAAAGATTCCCTAATCCTGTCCTTGGGTGCGATCAATTTTAGCTTGTTTATTTTCCTTGTATTTAGTAAACAAAGCTAAAAAAAAAGACAGTACCCTCTGCTAATTTTTTGTCCTGATTCATCACAAGTATTTCACCTGAAACATTTGAGGGCGGGGATTAAAGCTTACTTAGGGCATAATCCTATGCATGTTTAGACAGAAAAATGTCCTACAGACAAAGTTGGCCAGAGAATTGTAGGACTTTTTTCTATATAAACATGCATGGGATTGCACTGTTAAAGTGATTTAAATGTAGTGTATTGGGACAGAAAAAAGAACATGGGGTACTTCTTTTTTAAAGATTTGTTGTTTCTTAAATACAAAGAAGATAAGCATGCTAAATTCGATCACTCTCTTCCGGATCATAACATTTTCCAAAGCAAATAACCCTCTGCAAAACAGCCTCATTTGCACGGGAAAATTTCCCAATTTATTTTCCCCCACAAAACCCACATTACTAAAGAAAACAGGGGAATCTGAGGTGTGTGTGTGTGTGGGGGGGGGGCAGAAGATGTCATCTTCTCTGCTAGTCAAAACGTCCCAGGGCTTTGACTCTGCGAACCTTGGCTCCAGTACGCCACTGGCAGGGGCGGAGAGGTACAAAGAACAATGAAAGCAGGAGGAGATGGTATAGATAGATAGATAGATAGATAGATAGATAGATAGATAGATATTACCATGGTAACAAACATAGGATGCCCTTCATAGTGGAAGAGGCCTAGAGACAACTATGGGTCGGGATATGAGGGATCCCCTTGGCAACAGCGGCCCCATCATCATCTTTACCATCATCACATTTATATTCCACCTTTTTACCTCTTGCAAGGAACTCAAGGTGGCTTACATGGTCCTCCACTCCATTTCAGTCCTCACAACAACCATGTGAGGTAGGTGAGGCTGGCCCTAAACAGACTGCAGGTCCCCACAGAACCACCAGGAGCGGCTCATCCAGTGACCTCAGGGACCAGGAAGGCTGCTAAGGGGGAAGGCTCTCTCTCAGACATCCTGGTCACAAGCTGCGTACGCCTTCATATTTCTTTATTTCATTTATTTGTTACATTTCTATCCCGCCTTTCCTCCAAGGAGCACAAGTTGGCTTACATGGTCCCCCTCCTCTCCATTTTCACCCTCACAACAACCCTGTGAGGTAGGGTAGGCTGAGAATCAGCAACTGGCTGAAAATCACCCCGTCAGCTTCATGGCCGAGTAGGGGGGACTCAAACCTGGTTCCCCTGAGTCCCAGTCCAACACTCGAACTGCTACACCATGCTGCCTCTCAGCGAGGCCCCCAGATGGCGCGGCACAACCTGCTGTGATTCTGCTTTCAGTGGAGTGAGATGAGCCAGTTCTATGGGGGCTCCAGCACGTTTTGCCGTTTCGGCTTGACGATGGTGGAACAGTACCTGAGGGAAGAGGAGCTCCGAGCCCGACACCAGAGCGCCCTCCTCCGGCTGCGGGAGAAAGCCCTGCAGGAGAAGGCCAAGGCGGAACTGGCGTGGCTGGAGCACGAGAAGCGGTGAGGCTGCCTCTTGTCTGCATCAAGTGTAAAAACATCACTGGTGTTTGGGAAGCTGCTTGTCTGGGGTCTCCAATGTGGCTCCTGGGAGCCCCAGCAGGCCCAGGAACACCTTTCTTGGTGCTCAGCAGACTCCCTGCTTCTCCTTATTTTTATTTTATTTCTTAATTATTATTAAAAAAAAATTAAACTGGGAGGATGGCATGTTGCAAAGCAAAGTGCCACCCCCTGGCACCATCTTTATTTGGGTACCACAGAGTGTTTTGGGCCCCTCTGCCTTGTACTTGTGTTCTTGGGCAAATTACTTTCCTTTTAGTCTCACCATTTTAATCCGAGGAATGAGTGTGTTGTGACCGGCCATGCCCACCACGCCAGCTGTTTTATGAACTGGCATGGTGCCCACCATGGTGGCCATTCTGTGAGAGCGCCTACAACTTTCTCTCAAAATTTAACTGGGAGGTTGCCCTGCTGCAAAGCAAAGTGCTGCTCTCCATCACCATCTTTATTGTGACTCCTTTTTTTTTTTTTTTTAAGTCTCCCCAATTTGGTTTCTGGGAAATGGGTGTTTTGTGACTGGCCATGCCCACTATGGCAGCTGTTTTATGAATGGGCAATGGGCCCCCAATGGCAGCCATTTTGTGAGAGCACCTGTGACACTTCCAAAATTCCAGCTGCACCCACCAACCTGTTGGTATGGCCAGTGGTCAGAATTGCTGGACGTTGTAGTCCAAAACATCTGGAGGGCACCAGGTTGGGGAAAGTTTGTGATGGGTGTGTGTAGACCACATGGTGAATTGCCTGGCTGGTCTTCTAGGTTGATGGCTGTGCTGGCTGGGAATGCTGGGAGTTGTAGTCCAAAACATCTGGATGGCACCAGGTTGAGGAAGGTTGGCATGGCCTTCCTCATCACACAAATACACTCACACGCCCTGTGGAAGAGGAAGTGGTTCCCAGAGGGTCCAGAAAGCAAGAATAGGTCCACTGTATCTGGAGGGCGAGATGATCCCAAGCGCTGCCAGAAATCATTGGAGGCTGGTGGCTCCATTCTGGGTTTCAGTCAGAACCAGTCAGAACTCTAAAGGAGCTCTCCAAGGTGAAAAGTTTGAATATAGTCTATTTGCGAAGCATCTTGGAGAGTTCCTTGAGAATTCCGACTGGTTCTGACTGAAACCCAGAGCGGATTCACTGCCCCACTGAGAGCAGAGCTACCAGCCTCCACTGCCATAAATTCTGCAGCCTTCACGCTGCAGGTTATACACCCCAAGCAAACAGATTCAGTCTGAGGCAGAGGGTAATGACGATTGTTCCTTTGCATATGTATTTTCTCCCCCTCCACCCCAAGCCATGCTGGTTTAGTGTAAACAGATGGAAGCAGAACAAAAGGAGAAACTCTCGGGGACTGCATTCCAAGGGTGGGTGGAGCTAAAGGCAAAAGCGGCGGGGCCAGAATATTAAAAAATACCAGCCTATTTCAGCTTAAACTCTTCCTGCCCCTAACTAAGCTTTAGGAGAGGCATTTTAACCTGTTAGAATGGGGTGGGGGGAAACTGCTCAAATGCCAGGAAGCTATGAAACAATTGGTGGTCAGGGGAAAGGGGGCATGAATAAATGGGGAACCCCAGAGGGCTGGATTAGAATCCTAGGCAGGCCAGATTTGCCCCCCCCCCCCGGTCTGAGGTGCTGCACCCTTGATATAATATAATAAACAATTAATGCAAGAGTAATATATGTATTTTGTGTAATTCTTCAAGAGCTGATCTAGCAGAAGAGTAGCCAAGATATCAAATAATAATAACAGTAATAGTAATAACAACCACCACCACCACGCTAGCATCGCCCATGCCAGACCATCGTCACTGACTCAGTTTAGACTAAACAGGCTGAAGCAGGTGAATTGAAGAAGATGGCCTGGAGTCACACAGACCTCCCACGTTATCTGAGCTTTGGTTGACTGAATCCAAATTCGCTTTCTGGAGTTTGATTCCAGTCTCTTCCTGCTTTCAGCTGCCAGGATAGCTTGCAGGATGCAGCAGGAGTGTCGGCCACTGCTGAGAAACAGCTCACGCTCCTAACCAGACTGAAGCAGGAGCAGGTAAGGGAAAGGGGGCAGGGCTGTCACTCTCCCAGGCGGCGTTGTGGGTGGGAAGTGTCCTTAAATGGCTTTCCATTCAACCAGGCATGAGGAACCTTTGCCCTGCAGCTGGATATGGCCCATGGGAGTTCTGCATCCAGCCCATGAGTTCCTTTTCCAGGATCCGACCTCTTTCCCTGCAAGGAACAGCTCTTCTCAGCAGCTGACCAGAGAGAAGAGCTTTCCCTTGGTGAGCACTGGAAAAGGATTAACTTTTCCCAAAGGAGAGGGCTTGGGGCTGGGGGAAGAACCCACTGAGTGAGTCAGTCAGTCCTACTTCCCTCTGAAGCTTTCTCAGCCACAGCAAGTCTGCTCAGAAGTAAGCAGGACTGAATCAGTCAGCAACACTTTCAAATAGCATCCAACTACCTGCCATCTGCAAGGCTATGCAGAAGTAAGCATGAGCAGCATGCCTACTCACAAGCACACAGGACAAGCCTTTGAGGTAAGCAGGACTGAATCACTCACCAGCATCCTTCCCTGGCCCATCCCCCTCTCCCCTGCAGGGAAAAGCTCTTGTCTTTGATCAGCAGCTGATTGGAGACAAGAGCATTTCCCTGCCAGGAGAGAGGGAGGGACTTAGAGAAGAAGCTGGCAGAGCAGATGAGGAACTATAAGGGAAAAATTAGGTTCCCCAAACTAATATGGGGTGGGGTGGGGAGGGATATCCAAGTGTGAAGGGGTTGCTCAATCCTCCCCCATCACTGAGATTTCCTTAGGCTGCATGTACATAGTTTCCTCAGCTCCTCCTTGAATCCAAAAATGAGCTCAGCTGGGGGCAAAACAGCCTCATGGGTGCATTTGCTGGGGGAAATTGTCAGGGCCCCTCCTCATGCTGGCATTATCTTAGCAAACATGCAAAGAGGCCATTCTGCTGCTGGATGGGAATGAGAGTGGATGGGCTGTGATTGTGTCATGGATCAGAACCTTGAACCATCATCCTCGGAGGATCCTGATCCCTTGTCCTCTGAAGAAGAGGTTCCAGAGTAAGCAGCTCAGGAAAAGGACCTGGTCACAGAAAGGCATCATGAAGCTTCCCAGTCCCCAAGACCTAGTTCCCCAGAAAGACCCCAGGGTTGGCTCTCCTGCATCCAGAAGAGGTTGCCTTGCCATCTGCAGACTCTGAAGACTCCGGCCATGAGGACAGTCGCATGCAACAGCCACTCCATGTCGTCACAGCTTGAAGCTGCTGAAACATGCTGCCCTTTGAGACAAAGCCTCAGTCCATGTGGAGGTGGAATCAATCGGCCTAAATGTAACCAAATTCTTCTTTAAGGCTGAGTCTTGAGCTGCTCCTTGTTGGAGCAACATAAGGCAGCCCTGTCTGGCCTCCAGCCCCAGCACCATTTGGAGCTTTCCATGGTGCTGATGTCTTCCCATCTTGCTTCCTGAGAAACCCAACCTACTCTGACTGCAAGCAGACCTGGCAACCCAAGCTACAGCAGCGCCCAATGACCTGCCGCCCTCAACACAACTGAGGCAGAGTAGGGCATCGACAGCTTTCTGTGGTGCTGATGTATTCCCATCTGGCTTCCCTCAGCAACCTGAGCCTTGCTAAAGATCTGACCCATAGCAGTACCCTGTGCAACCCAGGCAGAGCATCCACAAAACCCACGGCCTCCAACGACACACAGCAACCTCCAGTCAAGGTCAGGCGTCTCACTTTTGAGGAAACCATAAATGGATTTTATGGAATTTGGATCATAGAATATTAGGAAGGTTGGAAGGGGCCTACAAGGCCATCGAGTCCAACCCCCAAGTTGGACTCAGGTATAATCGGATCCTTCGATTATACCTGAATTATCCATTCTGGTTTCCGGATGTAACAAGAAGAGAGGGGATCTCATTCCTTTCTTTCCTGTGTTTCTTTGTAGGCAGAAATTCAGCACCTGCAGAACATTGGCAGGGCTGCCCACCAGGAAAGGAAGCTTCTCCTGAAGCAGCAGAAGGAACTCTTGCTGGTGCAGCAGTCCACAGCGCAGCTCTGGCAACAGCTGTGCAAGCTGGCAGGAGTGCAGCCACAGCCGGTTAGTCGTGTCCATAAAGAAGACGCCTCTGCTGTCCTCTCAGCCTCCTGGATTATGAGGGGGACCCCGAGACAGACACGCTAGGGCCACAGGGGCCAGGAACACTGCTGCCCCCTCTGCTCCCCCTGCTCCTTGATATAAGCATGTGTGGGGGTCACATCGAGGGATGTCGAAGATATCCGTAACGGATTCAAATGAGTTTTGATTTCTATGAATCTGACCTGCATATTCTGCACTGGAGTGGCTTTTTTTGAATCATGTGGATTCCACGAGCTTACAGACCAGTTTTTCACTTTGGGGGGGGGGAGGATTTGCGTTAATGTACATTAGCGCTGATGCACATTTGTGCAAGTGTGCATACGTGCTAATGTGCACTTGCAGACTTGCGCAGATGTGCATTAGTGCTAATGCGAATTAGCACAAGTAGAACAAAATTCTAGTAAAAAAAAATCCAATTCTGTCAATGAGCGGACAATGGAATGAAATACAACTGTCAGTCCTCAAAACACAGATGGAATGGACAGAACAAAATCCATACTTCCCTAGTCACATTAGAGTTATGGGGTATGAGGCATACCTAAAAAATAGCAGTGCAGCTGCGTTCCTTAATAACAAAGGGCAGAGCAGGTGCTTAATTTGAGTCTGAGCTCGCAAATGCCAGACCTCAAGAGCTGTTTCAGAAGTCAACCTTAACTTGGTCATGGGTTAGTGGCTTGAGACCCGCATTGCTCCATTCCCAGCCTCCTGTCACCCTGAGTATTTAAGTGCTCCACAAGGTCCTGCTCCAAGTTCCCTCAATAAAGAAGATCGGACATGTGTAGTTTGGAACTGGGCCTTTTCTGTGTTTGCCCCCAGGTTCCAGAACAAATGCTGATTCTGTGTCTGGCTTTGGGCTTCTGGAAAGTGGCGTGAGGCCCGACTGATGGCAAGGCTTTCCACATTGTACAGATTAAGCATGTGTTATTTCTGTGCCCCGGGATGGAAAAGAAGTGTCTGAAATCCAAGTGCACTCAGGCAGAAAGAGGGTTATATAGAAACCTGGTTTCATAGTTCTGCCTCTTCCTTTCCAGGATGCTGGGAACACAGCCAGTTTTGAAGGGGCAATTGTCCTGGGAAAGGAACAGGGCGAGGAGACATCCAGTCTGGCACCCTTCATTGCAACATTTTCTGGAAGATCCAGGAATGGAAGCAGCCATGGCCCACAACAGGGCAGGAATAAAAAGTAAGGGAGGGAGGGAGGAAATCTCCTTTTTTTGGACTGGCTGGTGTTTTAAGGCTGGCGGTCGACTTGAAAAAAGGCTCTTTCAGCCCAAGAACTGTTTTGGAGAAGTTCTGGGGGACCACATTGCAGTAGTGGGGGTGGGAGGGGTGAAGGCAAAAGGGGCAAGATCAAAAATCCCCAGATGCCAGCACACCTTGGCTTAAAGCTCTTCCTGCCAGTAGCGAAACCTTGGGAGAGGCATTTTAACCTTTTAGAATGGAGAAAAACTGTGCAAAAGCCAGGAAACACCAAGTCATTGGTGGCTGGGGAAAGGGGCGTGGCTTATGGTGGAATGGATCTGGCCCCTGGATCTGAGGTTCTGCACCCCCGCTTTGTGTCAATGTTGTGCAAATTCACCCACCAGAGAGCATGGGCAGCAGCCATGTAGAATCACGCATGCTCTGTGTCTACATACTGGTGTGCATCTCAGGTACCAATCCTAAGTGCACCTACTAAGGAGTAAATCTCATGGTTTTATTCATTCATTCTTTCATTTCATTTCATTTCATTTCTATACTGCCCAATAGCTGAAGCTATCTGGGCGGTTCACAAAAATTAAACCCCCAAAGTGCAGCATAAAACAATATAAAATATGAAAACTTAAAACCACAAAATAACAGTACAATCAGAATAAAATCTAGCAGCAATGCAGAGATTTAAAATACAGATTCAAAACACCATCACTAAAAGACTAGGAAGCTAAAATGCTAAAATACTGGGAGAATAAAAAGGTCTTCACCTGGCGAATGGTTCTTGGTGGAACTTACTTCTGAGTAAACATGTTTAGGAATATGCACATAGGCAGTGTGGTGTAGAGATTAGAGTGTTGGACTGGGTCATGGGAGACCCGGGTTCTAATCCCCCCTTGGCCGTGAAGCTCACTGGGTGACTTTGGGCCAATTCCTGATTCTCGGCCTAACCTACCTCACAGGGATGTTGTTATGAGGATAAAATGGAGAGGAGGAGGATCGTATATGCTGCCTTGGGCTCCTTGGAGGGAAAGGCAGGATATAAATGTAACAAATAAATAACTAACTAAGAGGGTAGAGCCGGGAGAATGGCTCCTTGGGGTCTTCACCAGACAGTGAGACTACCAAACCCCCAAAGACAGTGGAGTTAGATTAACAATATCCCTCCACTGCAAGCGAGGCTCTCCGTCAAAAGGAGCTAAAGTGATGCCAGCAATCCTTTTTAAAAGGTACCGGTGACCTATAATCAATAGCAACATGAATTATAGATCAGTTTCATGCAAAGATTTATTTGAAAGTGTTTCCATTAGTCAAACAAATGGCCCGGCACTTAGCCACCCTGCTCCTCAATGGGAACTGACAAAAGGGAAAACATTCATGGCGGGCTTCTGGAACAGTCAGGATTGATCATGACTGCATCCCTTGAGCATGGCTAAACCTTCATGCTGATTCAAGGTTCCACAGGCTGCAGGAACGTTTAGCGTTCCAGGGGATGAGATGAAAGGCAGAGCAGCGATGGGAGACAGGGCCAGTGGCAGACATCTTGTGGCCTGAGGCATAGGAAAAGATGGGCCGGCCCCACTCTCATTGCATGGACAAAAGCTGACTGGCCTGGCCACTGAATCGTTCACCCACCACAGTGAATGCGCCCCCAAGGAGCTTCTCCAAAATGGCATTTGGCCCTCAGGCTGAACAAGGTTTTAGGGCAAAGAAAATTTACGAGCTCTACTTGGAAATATCTTTTTGGGGAAATGAGATGTGTCCTCCTCTCCCTGCCCGCCCCCTCCCCCATCCCTGGATAAAGGAGCAGGTTATTCTTCAGGGCACACTGCCAGCAATGTAGGAGGACACCTTTTTGCCCGAGCTACGCAGTTGAATGTAGAATAACAAATAAAAAGTAACAGTAAATTTTCATTGCTCAGGGTTTGGTCTTGGGTGCTGGATGGATGCAGCACATTGTAGTGAAATGTCAGTCTTTGTGATCTGACCAGTGTAGTGGAGGCAGAACCCACAGGGACACAGTGCCAGGACTTTTTTATTATCAGGGATGCTGATGTCATTTGCCACCCCCCGCCCCGCTCCACCATCTTCAGCTGTCCAAATGTCTCCCGCTTACTCAAAAGACATATTTGTCCCTTGCTTCCCCTTATGCCTGGAATACCGAGCCCAGAACCTCTATATTGCAGGACCCCTTTCTCTTCCTCTAGCTTCCAATCCAAGACCCACCTTTGCAGCCTGTGGCTTAACCCCTTTAGATGCCGTATCCTACTGAAACTAAGTCTAAATACATGTAACTGTATCAAACGTTATCTTCTTCCCTTATTTCCCTTCTCCTTCCTGTATTTCCTCCAGGTTTTAGACAGTAAACTCCTTGGGGCACAGACCTTTCTTTTTGTAAGCCCTATGCACAACGATGGTGCTAAGTCAGAGGTGTCAAACCTCAGGCCTGCGGGCCAAATCCGGCCTGCCAGCGTTCCCCAAAGAGCCATGCCCTTTTCCCTGGCCACCCCACCCCCCAAATCCAGCAATATGTTTGGTGGTTTCCTGGCTTTGTTTCTCTCCATCTAAAAGGTTGAAATGCCTCTCTAAAGGCTGAGAACCTGTAAGCGCCTTAAGATACAACATGCTGACATTTGTGGTGGTGCTGGGGTGGGGTGGGGTTGACCCCTTTTGCCTTTGTTCCCTCCTACCACTGGAATGCGGCCCCCAAGAGCTTCTCCAAAATTGAATCGGGACCTCAGGCTGAGAGAGGTTCGACACCCTTGTGTTAAATAAATAAATAAATGGAACATAGCCCTCAAATGATTTGCAGATGTTGAATTGTTTACAGTCTTTGTGCGGAGAGCGGAGAAATATTGTCACAAGGAGGGACAGCGGCAGAGGAATCTCCAAAACGGAAGCAACGGCTGGGAGATCAAGATGCCAAACCCTTCAAAGTGACAGCCAAGGACCAGCCTGCCTCCACGGAACGCCCCGTAGGCCCCACCCTAAAAGCTGGAGGTGTGGAATTTGGAGGTAACTGTGATGTGGGCAGAAGAAGGCACCCATCAAAGGACCTGTCCCCTCCAAACAATGGGTGTGTGCATAAATATGGGGACCGCGGGAAGTGAGGATATGCAGGGTGAAGACGCTAAGGCACCATACACCCTGCTAAGCACCCCCTCCAGTTTCTGAGGCTACGTTTTCATCTTCCACAATCACTGCTCCAAAATGGCAAAGGAGGTTCTGCAAACTAGAGAGAAAGTCCGGTGTGAGACGGCCCAACACTGCCAACTGCTCCCATAGCCTTTGTAGGCTCTGGGAGGTGGGCGGTGGTTATGATGATGATGAACATTTCTATACCGCCCCATAGCTGAAGCTGTCTGGGCAGTTTACAGAAATTAAAAACATTAAAATAGGGCTATCTATTGTGCTTAGGGCTACCTCTTCTTGTCTTGGCCCTGTGCCAGTGCCTTTAATGACATGGCTAATGTGCAGAAATTCAACAGGTGAAGCTTTGTCTGGCACAGAGATAAGTTTGGGAAGGGCTTGATTTCTGTGTATCAGAAAGCGGGTTATTTATTTAGGGTGCAATCCTGTGCATGTTTAGACAGAAAGAAGTCCTACAACTCCCAGCGTTTCCCAGCCAGCCAGTGCTGGGAGTTGTAGGTCTTTTTCCTGTCTAAACATGCATAGGATTGTGCCCTTAATCAATTTATAGACCGCTTGACTATATCTAAAAAGACATCACAGAGCGGTTTACATCATAAGGACTGGATCCAGATTTAAGCTGGATCAACGGTGCTTGCAGAAGTGGACTTCCCCTCCCCCTCCTTCCCACAGCAGCCCCCTGAAAATGCTACTGTCAGGAGTCCCTGATGAATGGGATGACCTGTGGTGGAAATACTGAGTCATTGATCTATCTTGTTTTGTATTGTCTACACCAGGAGTGGGTAGATAGTAGATATCCAGATGTTTGGGACCAACTCCCAGCATTCCTGAGCATTGTCCATGCAGGCAGGGCCTTTGGGAGTTAAAGTCCCAAACATCTGGAGCTCTACTTTCTGCTTGCCCCTCCTGTAGACAATACAGAGCAATGCCCAACCTGATGTTTTAGGCTGGTGGCTCTGATTTTGGTAGGGTTTGAATCCATTCTGGGTTTCATTGAGAATCAGCCAGAACTCCAAAGGAGCAATCCATGGTGCTGAAGGGTTCAGCACCTTGGATAGCTCCTTCAGAGTTCTGGCTGGTTCTGACTGAAACCCAGATTCACAGCCCCACCGAAATCAGGGCCAGTAGCGTCCACCCCAGCCAGCGCAGCCAATGGTCAGGAATTTTAGGCATTGTAGTCCAAAAGCTCTGGAGGGCACCAGGTTGGGAAAGCGTGGTGTTGATAATACTGAGCACGATGGATTAATGATCCGACTCAGTATTAGGCAACTTCCTATATTCATGTGCTTTGTTGTAGCACATTTCTTTCACCAATTTCTTTCACAGCCAATGCTTGTAGGTGGCTCACAGCTTCCAAACAAGACAGAGGCCTGGCGTCTCACTCCTGCAGTGGTATAGTGTCAAATTCTGAAGTGTAGGTGGTCATCATGACAATCCCCACATCCATGCCCCCAAAGAGAGCCCCAAATTTCAGGCAGCTGTGTTGATCCATGTTAACAAACCCATTCTATCAGTTTTCCTCAGGTCTTCTGTAAATCTAACTCGTCTTCATTGCCCATTCAAGACCACACTACCCTAACATACTTTGCGTTATGACAAGGAACAGTGCATTGTTGTTGAGAAAATTCATTTCTTCCCAGCTACTGTGAGGACTGCAGCTAAGCTCAGAGGGAACAGGAAAGTCGAGGGGGGTGGGGGTGGCGGATGACGTCCGCATCCCTGCTAAGAAAAAAGTCTTGGGGCTGCGTCCCTGTGAGCCCTGCCTCCACTGCACTCCTGATGAATTTAAATTCTGATTAAAGCACCCGGTCTCAGGAAGTGCCTGTGTGCGTTTCTTGGGTGTGTGTCTGTGTTAATTACTGGTTAAAGCTAGAAAACTGTTTGTAAGGTGAGATGTTCTTGACGGAACCAACAGATTCTCTGCACTCAGATAGACGTGGCGATCTGCAAAGCTATTTCACGGGGTAACCTTCTCTCTGCAACTTACGCCGTTCTGAAATACTCCTCAAGGAGGAGATAAATTACACTGATGGCTGTTATGTCTAATTTGCTTCAACCATTTCAATCACACTTTAATACAGACAGAAAGAGCAATCTTCTCATTTATTACTAAGTGTCCTGCTCAACATCTCATGGGTGTAAATCACACAAGGGCCAAGATGCTAGAGATCAGCCCAAGGTTTATTATAGAATATGATTATGTGGCTTCTTCAGAACAAAATCATAACTTATTCTGATTGTGCTATTAAAAATGTGCTTTCTTCTGAGGCCTTTCCAACATAATTTAAGAGACCACATTCTTCTTCTTTTTAAGAAAGACCCCCCCACCCTGCAGATATATCAACTGAAGATAGAGCTGGATAAGAGTGATTTTGGTTTCTTGGTTTTATCCTCAGTTCATATTTCTTCTTCCTTCCCACTCAACTTACAACAAGTACATCCAGATCTTATATATGAGACATTTGTATAATTTATATAGTCTTGTGGGATGCCTCATCCATGGGAATTATAAAATATTATGTGGGCGGTTATAACTCTGCATAACCATCCTCATTCATATCATTTTAAACTAATTGAATATTATTTATACCATAAAAGCTCACCCAGAGGGTATTTCTGTCAATTATTGTAGTGGCTAATAAAAATTATACTGCTAACTAGTAATATGCCCCAAAGCCCCTGGCAATAGGTACAAGATGGTAACAACAACAACAACTTTAAGGTTTGCATGCTGACAAATCCCAATAAATTTAATTCTGCCCCGGAGTCAATTCCATCCCAGCTAGATTCTGTAAATCCACCGTTAATTCTGATTGAGCCAAAATATAGTGGTACTCCTAGGTTGAATACAGTCACCATGTGCCTTGTATTTGTTCTTTACATCTTTCTGCTCCCTCCAGGAATAACTGATTTTGCATTATATGTAAACATGGCTTTCTATGGACTAATGATCTGAACCTAGCTGGGTTTGCATAGCACTAAGCGAAAATCTGATCGATGGGACCTCTTTGCCCTTTGAAACTGTATGAGACATTCGGAAAGAGTGCAATGTCTCTCCTAAGGCTTAGTTTCAGAACCACATGTAGCCACCTTGAGTTCCACAATGGAAGAAAGGTGGGATATAAAAGTAATAAATCAATAAATAAATGTTACTGGCAGTAAGAGCTTTAAGCTAAAATATGCTGGTATTTTTGCTATTTTGGCCATACACCCACCCTGTTTTGGCTTTAGCGCCATCCACCACTGGGATGTGGCCCCCGAGACTTTCTGCAAAACTGAATTCGGCCCTCAAGCTGAAAGAGGTTCAACACCCTTGGAGTAAAAGAACGGAACAACAGATAATAAATTGTTGCAATATCTGAGCATACTTGGAGTCTCCGAGAACTGCTAACCCCTTTGCCCATCCGCGGCTCCTGTGTCTTTGACACCTACAAAACAAACAGAAATGTAACTGGTATGATATTTCCCATCACGGAGCTGGTGTGATGATGAGAAAAGTGCTTCCTGTTAGATTTCCCCCCTGCCATGCCATCATTAAGAGTACAGGAGCCTCAGACGGGAAAGGAGTTGGCAGCTCTAGAATCACCGTATGAACTGACAATAAAACAATATCCAATTTCTGTTGTTTTCTAGCTCATTTGGTGAGCAAGGAAGAGGAAGAGTATTGTGAGGATACTGGTTTGATAAAGTGTTCCAAAGAAGATCATCCTCGTAGCTCCTTGGATAAGGGACCAGTGTCTTTGGCTTCTACAGCATCCTTTGCCAAATGGTATGGGTTCTCTCCAGACCTGGAAAACCCACAATTAAATCATGAATTTCAGAAGGCCCATGCAATTCTGATTGATGTCTCTGGAAGTTCTCTTTCAGCCTCAGATCTAGAAGCCAACAATGCCGATGACACAGATGTTAGCCTCCCAGAGGAATTTGTATTTCAGGAAGAGCCGCACGAGAACTCCAGCGGTGCTGTATTTTGTGATGCTCCAGCAGTGCCACAGATAGCAGTAAGTGTGGGGAACACACTCTCATCACCTGGCAAGAGATGCCATGTTCAAGCGCCTTCTGGTCATTCAGATCTGGAGAACTCATCTTTCATGAGTAGCCAGGAGAGGACCCTGGAAGACATGTCAGATGGTGATGGGATCTGTGAGTCTCATTCTGTGATGTTATCCAACAATGGAAAGCCAAGACTCAACACATCTCGGACAGGAGAGTCCCTTTCCTTTCAGGACCATGCATCTCCTACCAGAAGGAAGGCAATCTCTTTGAAGAGCAACAGTGTGAACGAGACGGCCTCTCGAGGAACACCTGCATCACAGGCTTCTCTATCATCCAGCAGTGTGGCCTCTCACTGCCCTGAGGACCAGAGACAGCAGGGTGCTGTACCTGCCATTAGCATAGCAGAAGCAGAGGATGACCATGACAACACATTCCATTCTAAAGGTAAATATGAGGCCATGACGTTTCCTCCTGATGTTTCCTTGAAGAACACCGATTCCATTGGCGATCCATTCCAAGGTTCTGTGCTTCGAATGAGTGGCAATATACGATCATTTCCATTAGCAGCACTGAGTTCCTCCAAGGACCAGTTGGTTTCTGACAGCAGACCATATTCTGCAGAATGTTCAGTTGATGAATGTGAATCCAGCAGGCCAGAAGAAACAACTGCCCAATTTGCCAAAGAATCCACGGGTTATGAAGAGGTCAGTTTGCTTTGTCCTAAAACCACAGAAGGGGCAGCTCAAGAAAATCAAAACAGTTCTCCAACAAACAGCCAAAGTGCCAAGGAATTTGGGATGCTGACGTTTCCTTCAAGCTCACCGCAAACTGGGAAGCTATTTCAAGCCAAAATCTGCCTTCTGAGATGTGAAGATGATACAGTACTTCTCAACAGTGAGCGTCTGCTGAAAATGGAGGATGATATATCATCTCCTGTTGATGAAGTGCTGTCATATGGAAGCACTGATCTGCCATCCTCTACTGAAAAAGATGCTTCTTTCCGATGTGAAGACCTTCCTGCCCCACCTGAAGACCTGATTGAGAAGAGTGATGACTTTGACTTCAGCCTGCAAGACTTTCCATCTCCACCAGAACAACTTGTGTTCCCTGAGACAGAAGAACTTCCATATTCCATGGATGAAGATGCATCCATAGAAATAAGTGACTTGCCCTCTTTATCTGATCACCTCGGGCTGGAGGGCTTTCTGTCACCACCTCGAGCATTGGCAGATGTTTCTTCAGCTCCTGAGTTGCCTTTGGGGCAATGAAAAACATTGAGCGGGAAAGGAGGGCTTCAGACAAGATGTATTGGGTAGTGCATTCCAGCAATGGGATGGATCTCCTGGATTGAATAGCATTTCCCCTGGGATGTATCGGGCGAAGATCTGATCACATACAGGAGCAACAGAAAGGCTATACTTAATACTCTCCAAAAGTCAGAAAGACAATGGTGTTGACCTTTATTATCATTTGAAGTTGGAAATTGGGTATTAGTGAAGCCCAGCCAACCTGGAACTCTTGACACTGAAGCATGCACCTCTATAGTAAAGATTTAGGGCATGGGCAGCTCTTGATCAACTGGCATGGAACAGGACCCTGAACTCTCATCCTGAGATGACTCCCACCGCTTGTCCACAGAGGAGGCTCCAGAGTTAATGGTTCAGGGAGGGGATTTGGTCACGGAAAGGCATCATGAGGCTTCCACCTCTCCAGGACCTAGTTCCCCAGAAAGATCCCAGGATTTGGCCCGCCTGCATCCATAGGAGATTGCCTTGCCATCTTCAGGCTCCGAGGAGTCTGGCCATGAGGACACTCGCATGCTACTCCCACATCATCACAGCTTGAGGCTGCTAAAAGAGGCCAGGCACCTTTAAGAGACAAAGCCTCAGTCAGTATGGAGGCAGGAACAACCAAGCTAAAGGAACACATGCTTAAGGCTCAATCTTGTCTTGCTCTGTGCCTTGTTGGAGCAACATGCAGACAACTGTCTACTTTCCACCCCTATGGTGCTGATCTATTCCATCTGGCTTCCCTGTGAAACCTGACCTACTCAGCCCCCTGCTAAACATCTGACTGCTAGCTAGGGATGTACGAAAGTTCCGCCACGGATCTCGGGAGGCCGAATGCCAGCGCATTCGGCCCCCCGAAATCGGTGGCGGAACTGCCTGCCCCCCCGCCCCCGGGATGGGACTTACCTTGGGCGGATCTTCCTGGCGGCGGTGGCTCTGCCGCCGCCATTTCCAGGTTAAAAAAAAACCAAAACATGATAGGCTACGTAAAGATGTACGTAGCCTATCATGGCTAGGTTTTAAAAAAACACTGTGATAGGCTACATAAATGTTTATATAGCCTATCTCGGCTGACTTAAAAAACAAACAAACGCGCGTACGCAAATGGCGGCGGCCATGGCCACCGCCATTTGCGTTCCTTATTTTGGTATATCTTAGTCTACATAAACATTTACGTAGACTAAGACGGCGAAAATAAGGGGAATGCAAATAGCATAGATGCTACGCTATTTGCATTCCCCTTATTTTCGCCGTCTTAGCCTACGTAAATGTTTATGTAGACTAAGACGTGCCAAAATAAGGAACGCAAATGGCGGCGGCCATGGCCGCCGCCATTTGCATATGCGCTTTTTTTTTTAAGTCAGCCGTGATAGGCTACGTAAACATTTACATAGCCTATCACGGCTGACTGCAGGGACGCAAACGGCAGCGGCTACGGCCGCCGCCATTTGCGTCCCTGCTAGCCAGCGGCCGGATGTCCAGCTGCTGGCGGAGCCGGCCAGCGGCTCCGCAGAATTGCTGCGGAGCACAGCCGGCCGGCCAGGATTCCGGGGGAGAGGAACAGAGCGCCTCCCCCCCGTCCAGGATTCCGGGGGGAGGGACGGAGCGCCTCCCCCCCCACCATCAGCATAATCCGCAAAAGGTAAGTGATTTTCGTACATCCCTACTGCTAGCAGAACCCGGCAACCCAAGTTAAGCAACACACAATGTCCTGAAGCTCTCACCACAACTTGAAGGACAATCGATAGGACCCACAGCTAAATGGTACATCAACCAGAAAGTGATCATGATGGAAGCTATGGAGCAGTAAAGTATGTTTCAGCGTGCTGTGGCATTTTGTGCAGTACGATACCATTTCATTGGAGTGCCATTTGGATGGCAATGTGGGGTATATGTTTAATAAATAAATACAATACATTTCTTTTGGAAGTTTTGGAATGTAGTTCAGGCTTTTCTGGAGGTGAAGATAATTTCTATAAGAGCAGATCACCTTCATGAGTGAAAGAGAACCATGGGGCAGCAGGAAACAATCCACAAAGAGGAGAAAAAGAAGAACCGAGGCAGAAGTCTTTGTTGAAAGATGAAAGAAAGAAAGAAAGAAAGAAAGAAAGAAAGAAAGAAAAGAAGATGGTGTCTACAGAAGGGAAGTGAAGGCAGAAGCAGGGGAAGGCAGAGGGTTATGTTGGGAGACCAAGTTGGGAAGAGGTCCCAGGAGGTAGAGGATCACAGAAGCATAGAGTTGGAAGGGGCCCTTTGGGCCATCAACTCTAACCCCATTATAGGCCCTATAAGGAGCTTATAGTCAAAATGCCCAGAGGCAAGGAGCTGAAGGACAAGAGATAAGGAATAGGTAGATAGTGGGTTGTGAAAACACTGATTAAGGTGCAATCCTATGCATGATTAGACTGGCTGGGGAATGCTGGGAGTTGTAGGACTTTCTCCTGTCTAAACATGCATAGGATGGCGCCCTTAAGGTATTTTTTTGTGTATGATCTGAAGTTAAATCTGTGTGTTCCAAAACATGTGAGTGAAAAACAAAACCATTCACTTTGCCTTGATTTAAAAGATAAACTTGTGTATTCCCCCACCACCACCTTTGTGTGCGGAGTGAAAGAAAAGCAAGGGCTGTTTTGTGATTTCAACAAACAGCAAATTTGTCTCATGGCCATGTGCGGTGGGAGGGTGGGGCAGTTCTTGATGCAACAAATCGTCTGAGTCTCTGGCATTGTTCCTTTAATCCAGCAAATCTTTGTAAACCAATATGCAATGAGATAATCAAATATGGGCTGTACATAACTGTTTTAATTTAAGGTACCATGTGTCCTGTTAAATAAAATTAAATGATAAACAAATACATGTATGTATTGGGGAAGGATGAAGGGGGAGTTGGATGGAAGGACACCTGAGAGTAGTGTGGTGAATTGCCAAAACAGAGGACATGCATCACCCCAAAAAGAGGACAAAAGGGGACACCTATTTTCATAAAATTAGCATACGCTAATTTGTAAGTATAGACGCAAATGTAGAAATAACAATGATTATTTAAATAGAAATTCAGGGCATCTCACCATCATGCAGAAGACTGTGACTGGGTGACCTGTGTGCCTTGCTTGGTCTGTTGTCCAGGCATTGTTGATGGGCATCTTCAAGGCCCAACTCTTCCTTTGGATGGTTCTTTATCTTGATACTGGACTTGGACTGGACAGTTCTTCAATAGAGGATGCCTTCAAAATAGAAGACCAAATAGAAAATCCTATGGTAGCCCTGCAGAAAAGAGGACACATGGCCACCGGAAAAGTAGCCACACTCCTGTTCAGGGTGCCTAAAGAAAGGTTGCCTGTTGAGTAATGGCATAATTCAAATTCAGTGTTGAATTTTGGGGGAGGGGGGAGTCATTTTTCAAACTGTTTAAAGAGGAACCAGTATGAGTCCCAACCCAAGCAGTGCAGTAGGCAAGAGGCCCTTCAGAGCAAATTAATCTGGAAGCTGAACTGAACATGGCCGACATATTAACGTCTCTCTGCCATTATGTTCATGATGCTCTCCGTGCTGACAGCCAGATATATTGTCCTCCTCTGTCAGTGGCAAGCCTTCAATATCAAGATTATTCTTACTTCAAGGTCTAATATTTTCTTTGCCGCAGCTTTGATCAATATTAACCTCTTGGGTCAATAAATCTTCGTACTAGCCTCCAGAGAAGTCATTAGCTTTCATAGAAAATGATTATTTCTCAGTTAAACTCTGCATTTAATTTTCCCGTAATCCATCTTTTTCAGACTCACACATGTAGCAATTCTTCTGAACAGCCACACAAAACAATGGTCTCTATAATATATAAACATCATCCCATTTCCAACCCTCCTGCCCCCCGCTTCCCTGGTTCCTTGATTTTGAGATGCTTTTGGTTCATTGAAATTCTGTTCAGGGAACGAAAGCACTTTCCTTGGCTGAGGACAGAATAGGAAACACTCAAAAGCAGTGAATTCTCTGGGTTAAAACTGGGGGTGGAAGAAAGAACAGCATGTATCACATCTTCAAAAGAGTTCTTTCACCCAGGGTACAATCCCATGCATGTCTGGACAGAAAAAGGCCTACAATTCCCAGCATTCACCAGCCAGCATGTCTAAATATGCATAGGATTGCATCCTTAAGGTATTTTTAATGCATAATCAGCACTTGATCTAGTAGAGGGTAGAATATGTAGGGCTCAGTCCTATGCAGGTTCAGACACAAAAAAGTACAACTCCCAGCATTGGCTGGCTGGTGAATGCCTGAGAGGTATAAGACTTTTTTTCCCCATCTAAACATGCATAGGATTGCATCTTTAATTTCATATTTATCCAACTCATTATCCTATATTTGGGTTATATGCCAGAAGGACGCACAACCCCATGCAAACATGCTTGCTCCCCCCATTCCCCCTTGTAAATCCAAGATTTATATTTATTAATTCCATTTAATAAAAATCCTGCCTTGTAAACTCAGGAGTTGCATCTAGTGTTTTTGTTTGTTCATTGTATCTGGTACTATATTTTAAATTTTTGCTGCTAGCTTTTCTTTGGTTATCTTATTTTTATCTTGTAGTTTTAACCTTTTATGTTGTATTTTCTCATCTGTATTTTATTGTTTCATGTTTTATGGTTTTAATTGTTGTGAACCACCCAGAGAGCTTTGACTTTGTAATAAATAAATAAAAAGTAAACAAACAAATAAATTATTTGCAGAGTGCTTTATACCCGTTTCTCTGTTCTGGGGCCTTGCTCTATTCTCTAGACAGGGGTTCAAGGACTGCCTGTGCCTCTTCCCACACAAACAGCAGGGCTCTACAATAAAGCTGTCTAAACATACTTTATTATAGATATGGAACAGAGATCAGTATTAGCAGTAGGCCTGTCACCTGACTGAAGAAACTGCAATTGAATTAACAATATGTGTTTTAGTCAATTACGGTGCAATCCTATGCATGGCTGGGGCATGCTGGCAGTTGTAGGACATTTTTCTAGATCCATTTCAATTGGGCTTCAGGCCTGGGCATGGGACAGAAACGGCCTTTGTCGCCTTGGTGGATGATATGAGGAGGGCTTTGGACAGGGGTGAATGCTCCTTCCTTGTTTTCCTCGATCTCTCAGCAGCTTTTGATGCCATTGACCACGGTATCCTCCTGGACTGCCTGGAGGGATTGGGTATTGGAGACATCGTATTATGGTGGTTCTGCTCCTTCCTCTCCAGCAGGTACCAGAGGGTAGCACTGGGAGAGGAGGTTTCAGACATGTAGCCGCTCACTTGTGGGGTGCCACAGGGTTCCATCCTCTCCCTGATGCTATTTAACATCTGTGTGCAGCTGCTGGGGGCCATCATCAGGTTTGGGGTGCAGTGTCATCAATATGCGGATGACACGCAGCTCTACCTCTCGTTCAAATCTTCACCAAGGCTGGCCGTAGAATCCCTGTCCAAACGTCTGGAGACGGTGAGTGGCTGGATGGGGAGGAATAAGCTGAAGCTGAATCCTGACAAGACAGAGGTACTTTTGGTGGGAGACAAGAGGAGGCTGGGGGATGTTGACCTGGTGTTGAATGGGGTGCCACCAGAACTAGAAGGAGTATATAAAATGAAACCACGATGTGGGAGGATTTATGTGTTTGGTGGTTTGTGCAGGGCTTCCTGGGCAGGCAGGGGAAATAGAAAGGTCTTGCTCTCACTTCAATAAGCTGTTGTGGAGCAGCGGATCGTTTCCCAGGGTTTAGTCCAATGTAGTATGAGGCTCAATGGGTGGTATCCAATGTTAGCCCCACTTAGAGTAGACCCACTGAAATGAATAGGACTCAAGTTAGTCATGACTAACATAACGGCCATTCATTTCAATGGGTTTACTCTACACAGGAATAACATTGGATACTACTTATTGAGCCAGTACAGTTGCATCTTTCCAGATTTCCCTCAGCTGATCCATAGCAGTCTTGAAGGCCAGACTTACTTCTGAGTAGACATGCCTATGATTGCAGCCATAGCTGGAAAGGTGACCACAGTGTGTGTGTGTGTGTGTGTGTGTGTATCTATCTATCAACTATCTTGTTTACAGGGTATTTGTTGCTATTATTCCTTAATATTCTACTACATTTTTCTTGGTTTAAACATTATCAGGTTAAAGTTTTTTTAAATGTTTTAATTGGATGATGCTTTGTAATGCTTTGATTGGATTATGGCTTCTAAACATTTTTTAAAAAATATATTTTTATTGGATTAAGCTTTTAAAAAATGTTTTTAAAGCTTTGATTGGATTATGGCTTTTTAAACTTTTTTTTATTGATTACAGTTTTAAAATCTTTTTAAATGTTTTTTATTGGACCACATTTTCTGTTTTTGGATCATGGTTTTTCAAAGCTATTTAAATGTTTGTTTAATTGGGTTGCGTGCGTTTTTCCTGAACTTTTTGTAGACCGCCTTGCTCGGCCTCGGAAAGGCGGCGCAGGAAGACAAGGCCTCGGCCGCAAACGGCGACGGAATCACGAGGCCGAGCGCCGCGCCGCGCCCCGTGGAGGCGACTTGCCCTTTAATGGCGGAGGAGGGGGCGGGGCCCGCGCCGCGCCCCCTCGGCTGCGTCCGCCTCGCTGATTGGGTGAATGCGACGTGCGGCGCGGCGGGCAGGCTGTGCCCGCCCCCCCGCCCGGTGCATGCCGGGCTCGTCGCTAAGGCAGGCGCTCCGTTGCTAAGGTAGGCCTCGAAGCCTAACTCCTACCCCGAGATGGAGGAAGCCGGACGTAGCCCCTCGGAGGGCGGCCTCTTCTTCTTCCCCGTGCCGTGGCGGTGGCCGCTGCTGCTGCTGCTGGCTTGGGCGTCGCCGGGCGGCTCGCGGCTCTACCCGGCCGGGGTGGATCCGGTGTGGGTGCTGGAGGCCGGCACGGTGCGGCAGGCCCTGCGCGACTCGCCCTCGGCCTGGCTGGTGCAGTTCTACTCCTCGTCGTGCGGGCACTGCGTGGCCTTCGCGCCCACCTGGCGGGCCTTGGCCGGAGACGTGCACGGTGAGGGACCCCCGGAGCGCCCCCCCAGGCCTGCGCGCCCCCTGCCGCATCCCGGGGCTTCCTCCCCGCGGCCACCTAGGGGAGGTCTGCCCGTTGAGGGAGGCCGCGGGGCTGCATCGTCGTGGGGGGCTCCCCCCCACCTGCCTCTTTATCCAATTATATTTATGCTTCGTTTACAGTAAGAGAAGTTTCTAAGCCAGCCTTCTCCCGACCTGGTACCTTCCAGATGTGTTGGACTGCAACTCCCAGCACCCCCCCAGCCAGCATGGCTGGGCGTTGTAGCCCAACCCATCTGGAGGGTTCCGCATCTGGAGGACACAAGTAGCACCAGCACATCTGGAGGGTGCATTGCGGGTTGTGGGATGTTGGGAGTTGTAGTCCAACATATCTCGAAGGTGCCAGGTAGTCCAAACATCTGGATGGTGCATAGCTGGCTGGGGGAAATTGGGTAGTGTTGTCTGACACGCCTGGAAGGTGTCATGTAGGCCAAACACATCTGGATGGTGCATAGCTGGCTGGGGGAAATTGGGTGTTGTCTGACACACCTGGAAGGTACCAGGTAGTCCAGTACATCTGGAGGGTTCATAGCTGGTTGTGGGATTCTCAGAGGTATAGTCCAGCGCATCTGGAGAGCTCCAAGTTTGGGAAGGCTGGAATCTAAGCAGTGCGCAAATATTACAGTATAAGATGATAAGTAAATGCTGTGTGTCACCCTTCTCCAGCCTCGTGCCCTCCACATGGGTTGGGCTATAACTCCCAGCGGCTCCCAGCCAGCATGGCCAACTGTCAGGAATGCTGAGGGGCGCAGTCTGAAATATCTGGAGCGCACCAGGATGGGGGAAGCTGCTGTGTATGATGATATTACTTCCCTGGGGATGTTTGTTGGGAGAAGAATGTTTTCAGGAGGTGTCGAAAAGCCAGACGGGCTGGTGCCTGTCTAATTTGTAGCAGGAGAGAGTTCCCCTTTCCTTCCTGTGCTCTTCCTTGCAATATTTGTCAGTGTTGTTTTTTAAAAAAATACTCGTATTGAATCTCTCTGTCCAGTGTGTTTGTGCATGTGTGTGCATAAATGCAACAGACATAGCTGCAGATGGCAAGTCCATGAGAGAAAAAAGAGAATGGTGGTGGGGATGGAAAGAGGAGAAGGGGGCACGGTCAATGTTCAAAGGTTGTGTTGATTATCTGAATTTTCCATGTCAAGGGGAGGATATCGTACACAGAATATCCTCATAGCAGAGAAGCTGTATAGCTTTGTTGGTCATCTCGCTTCTGCCGTGTGTGTAGTGAGCGAAGGTATCCCTTGTGTCCATGGATGTGGAAGGGCTGTTGCACTGTGGTAGAATACGTGCTTTGCATGCAGGTGAACACAGGGCATTTGCAGGTAGGGATGGAGCAGTCCCCTGTCTCAAACCTGGCGAGCCACTGCCAGTCAGTGAATGTAGTCCAGTCTTCCCCAGTCTGGTGCCCTCCACATGTTTTGGACTCCAACTCCTGTCATACCTGACCATTGGCCCCACATTTCCTCCGTCTTGTTCTCCAGTTTGCTGGAGCTTTGGTGGAGCTCAAATGGGAACTAGGAGATGTGTCTGCCATGGGACACTCCTGGTTCAGAATGTGAGAAAGGAAGATACCAAGCCAAGCAGGCTCCCTCCCTCCCCTGAAGGTTCCTTGCTAAGGGTGTTGCACTAACTGGGTGAATAACTAATGATCAGATTTAGAAAGAAACAACCCTTCACTACTAACACAGCCTGCCCAAACCAGCTCAGTGCGATCTCAGTGCTTCCATTATAACTGCTCTGATACCTACATTGCTATGAACAGCCTGGGAAAGAAATACATTTTTTATTATTTTATTACATTTCTATCCCGCCTTTTTTTCCTCCTTAAGGAACCCAAGGCAGCGTACATAATTCTCCTCCTCTATTTTATTCTTACAACAACATCCCAGTGAGGTGAGTTGGGCTGAGAGTTTATGACTGGCCCAAAGTCACCCAGTGAGCTTCCATGGCCTAGTGGGGACTAGAACCCGGATCTCCTGACTCCCAGTGCAACACTCTAGCCACTACACCACACATGGAGAAGGTTGGGGGCTGTGCAGTCAGATCTTCAGCTTTGCCAGGCCCTGCTACATAAGTTATCTTACGTAGAGGAGTAGGGATGGCCACAGTATAACCAAGACAGACTATGGCTCTGTGTAGCTCAGTATTATGCTGACGGGCAACAGGTTTGAGACAGGTTTTTCTCAGCCCTGCCTCTTGAAGCTTGGACCTGCTGCATGCAAAACATGTACTCCAAGTAGGGATGTCAGAGAATTCTGCCACGGATCTCGGTGAGGCCCCCTGAAATCAATGGCGGAACAAAGCCCCCCCCCCCCCCCCCGTGAAAGGCGTACGAAACAGAGCACTTGCCTGCTGCCGTTTGCGCTGCTTTGCGAATGGCGGCCGTGTCTGCAGCCGCCATTTGCTTCTTTGGACGCAAATGGATGCACCATTTGCGTCCCTGTGGAGGCCGTGATAGGCTACGCAAATATATACGTAGCATATCACGGCGAAATACAGGGATGCAAATGACGGCGGCTACGGCGGGCGCCATTTGTGTCCCTGTGCAGCCCAGCGTCTGGATGTCCAGCTGTGGGCGGCCCTGGCTGGCGGCTCCGTGGAGTCACTACGGAGCCAGCCAGGGAGAATTTCGGGGGGAGGGACGGAGCGCCTCCCCCCCACCGCGAATGTCACCCTTCGAAAAGGTAAGTGACTTTCATACATCCCTAAGGCCTGCTTGTATATAAGAGAATCGGTCTGTGTAACAGACATGCTGGTAGGGTGAGCCGAACGATTTGTGCAATGCCTTTCTTTGTTTAAGCTGCTAGCTTATGCATTGGGCAAGGAAGTTTTCAGTGTGCTACAACTGGAGGTTCTTTTTACTACTTATGCCCCATTTAAATGTTTGCTAAGAGAACTATAAACAGGTGCTGGAACATGCAGCGCCCCCTTAATCTGTCTGCCTGTACAGATGTTTTTGGCTAGAGAGTCTTCTTGCTGTTCTCCTGGAGAATGCAATTTGAGTAGTGCTGGTGTTGAGAGAGCTCTTTGGTATACAATGTGTTGAAGGAAACAAGATGGACCTAAGCATTACTACAAAGAGATATAGCGTGCGGACAATGCAGAAAAGAACTGGCTGCTTTGTGCCTTTTCTCCTTCTGTTGCTTCCCTGTGTCAATTTTAGATTGTAAGGCCCTCTGGGTAGGGACATACCACACCTGTTCTCTGTAAAGCATCATGTACATAGATGGTGCTGTATAAATAATCATAGTCTGGGAAGTGTGGGCATGACAAAGCCTCCAGCACTCACTGGGTCAGATACACAGTGGTGGATCGTTCTTAAAACCATGCCAAATCATTTGCAACTAAGCCCTTAATTTAGGCTTGCATGGTTTTTATTCGTATGTTAGCAGTTCGTTGTCATAAACTAGCATATAAATTATTGATGCACTTCAGTCTCCGGCCTGCTTCCTAATGTGAAGAGAGAGCCTGAGAATGAACTGAAGACAAGGATGGATGGAAGCATGGCTGCCATCCTTTCTCTTTTTCTCGGAAGCTCCCTTATGCTGAACAACTCGCCTGGCAGCTGGTGCACTTAACCAAGTATTTGTCTCAGAGCGGGCATTGTTGTGAAGGAGATCCATTTGCATTGGCTTTATACAGCTCCTGTTCATTGTCGTGTGAGGGTCCGAGACAGGTGGGAAAGGGAAAAGCAGCGGTGCTGAATCATGAATGAGGCAGATAACCCGAAGCCAAACTTTTTGAGCTTGCCTTTTTGTGTGTGACGCCTATTGTGTGTCTGCCTGAATGCTGGTCCATCTGCTCAGAGATGCTTATAGTTATCCTGGTGTCCGTTCAGCTGTCTGCATGTTTATGTACAATAGCAGTTTTCAACAGGCTAGTAAATGCTGCATCTTTCAAAGGAAAACAAAGTTGGGAAAAGATGCATTTCTGCAGGAAATGTGTGGGGAGGCTTGGGGCTTGATGATGCCTCCAAATGTTCACTGTCCTTTTTCTATGAAAGCAGGAATTGTTTTCCTTTCTGATGTGTGTTTTATTCCAGGGGTTCTAAAAGAGGAAACCTCCACAAAAATCCAGGATACAATGGCCTGCAGAACTGACTTTGCAAACAGAGGGGCGGATGGGGCTTTTAGACTTGTGTCTATCAAGCAGCAGGGCTGCCCCCTCCCAACCACAAATGCCACATGGCAAGATTCTTGAGGTGTTTGTGGCATGGCATGGAGGCCTGCTGCTTAAAAAAAAGTGGCGGGGGGAATGTCTCCCACCTTAGGTGTATTGAAAGTAAGGTCCTGGTCTGGGCACCTGCAGTGTTAGCTTTGGCTTCTTCTCTTTCTGCTTGGAGTCTCTCTCTCTCTCTTTCCTGCAGGTGGTCATGTCATAACCCGTCTGTTGCTAAACAATTGTGTGTGTGTGTGGATGGGAGTTAAGTATCTCTAACTTCTCCAGTGGTTCAACTGGAAACTCTAATATAATTAGCAAGAACACCTCAGCACCATTTGTCCTGAGTGTTTCTTAAAAGCATTTTTTTCAGAAAGTGTGTCATTTGCTATGCCAAACAGATGGGGGTATTAACTGTACTGTATTGCTTGCATGCAACTCGAGATTTTGGGAAGATATACCGGTGATTCCTGTGCCATTTGGCTTCTTCAACAGGATGGATTAAGCCGATTACACAGATTATAATCTTTAATGTTAACCCTCGTATATGGTGCACCTCTCCATAGTGGGGTTTACTAGGTGTGGTCCCTTGCTACGAGTATTTGTCTGACTGTCTGGAAACATTTTGCTTTTGGTCTTTTGCATATAGATGTGTTTTGCTTCTGGCAGGATCTCCCCTGGTACCTCTTTAATGGATTTTTAAATATACTGAACTGTAGTTAAGGATGGGGGAGAAATGTGTTTGGTTTGCATATCGATGTGAATTTACCAAATTTGCACTTCCTGAACCTAAACATGAACCAGAACACAGTTTGCTGCTCAAATCCATACATTTCCGAAGTTTGTAATGCGATTCTCAAAAAAAAAACCCATGCATTTCAAAAAATGAACACAAAAAATGCATATATTTCCCCCAAAGGCACACCAAAATAGTGTATATTTGCACAAAAACCTTTATTCAATGAGGAAGATGTGTACATTTGCAAAACTGCACACACAAATGGGTACATTTGGAAAGAATGTGTACAAAAATGTGGATTTTTTTAAACTGTGCAAAATGGAAACAAACGTTTCTGCAGACTAAAATGAATTTCACAGTCTGATGCAGAATTGGGCTGGATCAAACTTGCCACTGGAAAAATGAGAACCTGAGTGAAATTGAGCTTGACAGATATGCTCATCTGTATCTGTCAGCTCTGATTGGTTGTAGGGAGCCAATTTGATTAAAGTTCTGGAAACTGTAGGTCTCTCCTCCAAGACAGGGGAGGAGGCTTGGGGGATATTGTTTGGTCTCATGCTCGTGTCTCTAATGTCCTTGGAGAACCAGGTCCAGGGACATGCAATTGCTGTATTGAAGTGAAAGGACAATAACAGCTCTGTTTTCTTTCAGAGTGGGAACCTGCCATTAGAGTTGGAGTGCTGGATTGTGGGGATGAGGAAAACTTTGAGACATGTAAAGAGTATGGAATCCAGTACTATCCCACTTTCAGGGTAAGCGTTTCCGGGCACACCAGAAGGTAGATTCATGTTGTTCCACTTGGTTAAACACAGCCTGAAATGTGTGTGGCTTTCCCCCCTTAAATCTTACCACACAAACTGTGGTGACTGTTTGATTGCTGAAATTGCTCCCTGCCTTCCTGTTAACTTTTTCTTTTTGCAGAGCAGCTAGATGGAATCTAGGAAGGATGCCCTAAGCTTTCTTCTTTTGCTGCTAAGAACTATTTGGTTCTAAGGCCTGCATTCACCTTTGATCAGTTTCTTAGGTTATCACAGTACTGCGATTGACATTTTTACAGAAACCAAAGGAAATTGGAGCAAAGATCATAAGTGTTCATAACAGAGCACTTCTCAGCGACTGAGTCCCCACTGCAAGGTGGACTTCAAATAATTCCTCAAGATTTTTTGTGCATCCATGACATATAATGTTGTTTTGGAAATAATATATTAATCTGTGTTGGTTAACAAAACACAAATCTCTTCATGGTCACGCAACTTTCCCTTCCCTGCCCGCTCTCCAGATTAGACAAAAAGGTAGACAAAAATACTTCCTTAGGGACACTATATAAAAAGTCATATAGCATATAATGAATAATGTTTTTAATTTAACTCTAGTTGCATATGTATCTCTGCTCTTCTGGAGTTGCATATTCGCCATCCCCAAAAAGCTGTTAGCATGGCTTGAAATTTCAGGTTAGTTAAAGGTTTCCTTAAGAAGTAAAATGTCAGCTCTTAGAAATCCATTCATCAAACTGAACCCATAACAAAAACTGCATAGAGTTTCATTCCCATAGCCAAGAAAATATCCTTATTAAAGAAGTTGTCTTTGATAAACTTCTTAAGGGTGTTTAGATAAAACATATCCATCAATATTATTATAATGTATATTATAATTTAGAAGCAAAACCTGCCATTTCTTCAATTTGTGTCTACTGGCTGTGATTGAGTTAAGACCAACTTCTGCCCTCAGTGTTTTGACTGGAGGACTTTGTGGAAGGCACAAAATTACTTTCAGAAACTGGCTCTGAGTGATCTCAAAGGAGTTTAGCTCTCTCGTACTCCAAATTTCAGCACCATATGATATCTTTCCCCACAAAAAAATTAATGGGTGGGGCAATTAAATCCCCCCCCCCCCCACTTCAGGGAGAAAATATATAGCTTGAGCTGAGAGCTAGTGTGGTGTAGTGGTTAGAGTATTGGACTAGGACTGGGGACATCTGGATTTTAGTCCCCACTCTGCCGTGACGTTTTATGGGTGACTTTGGCCCAGTCACTGACTCTCAGCCTAGCTTACCTCACAGGGTTGTGAGGATAAAAAGGAGAGGTGCTCCATCTTTATTTGAATTCCAAAAAGTGGTTTTGTGTTTTGACCTCAGAATCCCCCTTTGCTTTGTACTTGGGTTCTTGCACGAGCTCTTTTCCTTTGAATCTCACCAGTTTGCCTTCTAGGAAATGAGTATTTTGTGACTGGGCATGCCCACCATGGCAGCCATTGTATGAATGGGCAAGCCCCACCCCCATAGAAGTCATTGTGTAAGAGTGACCACAATACTCTCAAAATTTCAAATGTGCCCACCAACCCAAGATGGCTGGGGACCCCTGCTGTAGGTTAATTACTAGTATTACAAGGCTTCATATTTTGCTTTTTTAGAAGGCTTAATGTTTATTGTCTCAGCTGAACTCCCCTAGAGTTGTTTGGCTTCATTATGAGCAGTGATGGCTATTCTTAACAAACACTTTTCTTTCTCTCATTCCCCCCCCCCCCAGTTTTTCAGAGCTTTTACAAAGCAGTTCACAACTGGAGAAAGTCACCTTGGTAAGATGATTCCCCAGGAAATGTGCATTTCTTCCCTCAAACAACACTTGAGAGTTTTTTAGCAAAATACTAAAGAAAAATCAAGGTGGTTTCCAGTAAATGTAACCTAACATTTGAAATAAGCTCTCAAGTTTAGAGTCTGGTCAGTAGCATCTCTGATTGACAAAGTGAAACTAATAATTAAAAGATTATTGAAAGATGGTTTCTTGCGTTCCATGTTGGGCTCTGTCGGGTCCCTTGTGGGCACGCTGGTGCAGCTGTATCCAAATCCTCCCATCAGAGGTGCCTGCTTCAAACCACCAAGCAGCACTGAGTGATGTACTGCCCTGCAAGAACTGCTTTGGGCCACCAGTCCCATGTTCTGCATGCTTGAACCCTTCTGATTGATCAGAGGAAGTTTTTGGGTGGATTACTGTGCTTCTAAGCAGCGGGCATGGTAAGGTGCCAAGGGGGCCTCGGATTAGGAGTCCACACTGAAGTGTGTGGTGGTTCTCTCCTTAACAGGCTCAGATCGGGAACTTCAGACTGTCCGTCAGACAATGATTGATTTTCTGCAGAACCACTCCCAAGAAGCAAAGCCGTCTGCTTGTCCCCCTTTGGAACCAATTGGGTGAGTGTCTTCCATAGCTGTAACCAGTGTGAGGGTGTCTGGCGATGTTCTTCAAAAGAAGGCTTTATTTATTATTTATTTATTAATTACATTTATATCCCACCTTTTTTCCTCTTGCAAGGAGCCCAAGGCAGCTTACATGGTCCTCTTCGACTCTATTTTATTCTCACAACAACCCTGTGAGGTAGGTGAGGCTAAGAGTCAGCTACTGGCCCAAAGTCATCTACCGAGCTTCATGCCCAAGTGGGGACTTCAACCTGGACCTCCTAAGTCCTAGTCCAACACTAGCCACTAAACAGAGTAGCAGGCTTTCTTTTAATTCCTGTGGAACAAATACATTTGCTGATCCGCCCCTCTGGGATTCCCTGGATGGCGGTGTCCCCTTCCCATGGCCCCACTCCCTCTCCTCCAGCCGCCAATCGTTTGTTGGTTTCCTGGCTTTTGTGCAGGTTTTTCCCCTTTCTAGAAGGTTGAAGTGCCCCTCCTAAGGCTTAGTGACTGGCAGGAAGAGCTTTCAGCTAAAAGATGCTGGCGTTCGGGGCATTTTGGCCCTGCCCCTTTCTTCCTTCCTGCTAGAATTCGGCCCTCAAGAGCTTCTCTGGAAAGGAATTCAGGCCCCAGGGTCTGAAAGAGGGTTATCTCCTCCCCCGCCCCCCAGCCTAGGCAGCTGGGCAACCTGTTTATGTGGTGATGAGCAATATGGGTCCGTTGAAGCCTCTGTTACCATCCAGTGTGTGATAAGGCTTCTAGAACCCAGCCCGCTTCATGGTGATTGCATTGCCGCATGCATAGCTCCACCCCGAGTGCATGTTCCTCTGCAGTGGGACTAAGACGGGCTTTGGAGTGGGGTGCCAGAGAAGATCCTGCAGAGCTGAAATGGTGAAGTTCCTTGTATCAGAGGAGGGCAGACTGCAGAGTTTCAGGGTTGACTTTTTTTTACAAGAAACCTGAGGTCAACCAACTCAAGCCAAGTGCGATGTAGCAGACATATTCAAATTAAGGAATTGCCTCTGAGCACATGCTTTCGGTACTGAAAGGCGTGGTTCGCACATAACACTAAGGCATGGTGTGGTTTGTTGAACTCTGGCTTGTAGTTGTGTCTTAACCATCCCCTCAAGCAAACCGTGGTTTGTTAACTAGCTATAAACCACAAATACAAGCCATAGTTTGCTGTTGGCTTACAAAGTCTGGCTTGTTTGAACCATGGCTTGTGATTTCAGAACCCAGATTTGTGGCTTATTCTCTGGCTTGTTTGTGCTGCTGTCCGCCCACTTTGAAGGCTGGCAAGATGGGTGAGAAAGAAACAAAGCAGAAACAGGGAAATTATGCTGCAGTTTGTTTGTCTGTCTGCAAGATAATTCATGGCGACAGCAATAAACCATGGTTAACATAAACCATGGCTAAGCATTATGTGTGAACACAGCCATAGTGAGCTTATAGTTCTTTCATACAAAAATCTACTCTTAGTTTTCTCCCCCAAGCTTTCTTAATTAGAGCAGTCTAATTTAGAAATAAGAGCACTTTAAGACACAACCCTATGCATGTTTAGACAGAAAAAAGCCCTCTCTCAGGCTTTTAACAACTCTCAGCCATGCATAAAATTGTACCCTTAGGCTGCAATACTATAACACTCCCCTGGGAGTAAGTCCCACTGAATTCAGTGCGGCTTACTTCTGAGTAGACAAGCCTAGGATTGCACTGGTAGTTGCTACTGTTAAACAATTGGGATTCAGAAATCCTTGTAGATCTTTTGCAGATCACCCAGAGATCTACCAGTAGATCCCAGTCTACCTTTTGCACTGTATGTCAAATAACTGTTGTTGTTTTTTTAAACAGGTCAGAAGAAATGTTCTTCCTTTTTGATAAAAACATTCCATATTATACTGCTGTTATTTTTGAGGACGTGAACTCATATGTTGGGCGAGAGGTAATACAGTCTTTGAAAGCTTTATCCCGCTACTGAAGTATAAACATGATTTAGTATATTTTTATGTCATCCTGTATGTTTAAAAGACTGGGCTGTTTATACACTAAACCCCTCACTTGTGTGGTGGGAATGAGAATATGTACAAATGCTACAATTGTACTGTGGAATGAATTGGGTTTGGGCCAAATTCATCCAAAAAGGAATGTCAGAGGTCTTGGTTCTGATTGTGCAAGTTTATTTCTGCACTGGATGAAAAGTCTTCAATTTGTCTGTTTTCAAGTTTGTCAGATAATTTCAACATCTAAAGGTCTCTACTACTATGCAGCACTACAGATGCAAAACAAACAGTGTTCACACCATAACATCTAGCTGGGGTCTCCTTGGTGCCCACCAGGCTCTCAGCCCTTCTGATTTTTATTTTATTAAGATGTATATTTTTAATTGGGAGGCTGGCATGCTGAAAAGCAAAGTGCCATTCTCCAGTGCAGTCTTTATTTGGGTTCAACGGAGTGTTTTGGAGCTCAGACTCTACCTTTGCTTTGTACTTGCATTCTTGGGCAAGCCCCTTTCGTTTTAGTCTCATCAGTTTGCCTTCTGGGGGAATGGGTGTTCTGTGACTGGCCATGCCCATCACAACAGCCATTTTATGAATGGACAAGGTGTCCCCAGTGGCAGGCGTTTTGTGAGAGCTGTCGCAGTATTCTCTCAAAATTCCAGATGTGCCCACTGACACAAAAAGGTTGGGGGACCCCTGACTTATGGTGCCCTTTCCTTCTAGGTGGGTTTATCTATACCAGTTACAGAGATTCCTCCTTTGCAGACATAATCCTTAGCCTTGACTTGTTTTCCTTAATCCAGTTATGCCTGAATACCCAAACCTCGATTAAAGATTGGCAGCAAGCCATGATGTGAATCCTTGTTTTGAAGTTACCATGGATTCACATGGTAACTCGGGATAAATGAAATTACATTGGAGACACTGTATTGCAGTGGTTCCAGTCCTTCCTCTCCGGCAGGTACCAGAGGGTAGCACTGGGAGAGGAGGTTTCGGACCCGTGGCCACTTACTTGTGGGGTGCCACAGGGTTCCATCCTCTCCCCGATGCTATTTAACATCTATGTGAAGCCGCTGGGGGCTATCATCAGGAGGTTTGGGGTGCAGTGTCATCAATATGCGGATGACACGCAGCTCTACCTCTCATTCAAATCTTCACCAAGGTTGGCCGTAGAATCCCTGTCCAAATGTCTGGAGATGGTGAGTGGCTGGATGGGGAGGAATAAGCTGAAGCTGAACCCTGACAAGACCGAGGTACTTTTGGTGGGAGACAAGAGGAGGCTGGGGGATGTTGACCTGGTGTTGAATGGGGTACGGCTACCCTTGAAAGACCAGGTCCGCAGCCTGGGGGTCATTTTGGACTCCCAGCTGTCCATGGAGGCTCAGGTGTCAGCTGTGAGCCGGACAGCGCTGTATCAACTCCATCTGATACGGCGGCTGCGCCCCTTCCTTCCCGACCATCTGTTCCCATCTGTAGTACATGCCCTGGTCTCCTCTCGTTTAGACTACTGTAATGCGCTCTACGTGGGGTTACCCTTGAAGACAGTTTGAAAGCTGCAGCTGGTACAGAATGCGGCGGCTCACCTGATTAAAGGCAGCCGCCGGCGAGATCACATCACTCCAGTGCTGAAGGAGTTGCACTGGTTACCAGTTGTTTTCCGGGCCAAATTCAAGGTGTTGGTTTTGACCTTTAAAACCCTATATGGTTCCGGCCCAGCCTATCTTAAGGAGCGCCTCCAGCAACACCAGACAGGCTGCTTAACAAGATCAGCCTCAGATGGCCTTCTCTCTGTCCCATCAGCCAGGACAGCTAGACTGGTGGGGACGAGGGAGAGGGCCTTTTCTGTGGTGGCCCCCACTCTGTGGAACTCCCTCCCTAGGGAACTCCGTCATGCCCCCTCTTTAATGAGCTTCTGTCGTGCATTAAAAACGTGGTTGTTCAGGCAGGCATTTGGGGTGGGTTAGGGTATTTAAAAAAAAAATTATGGTAGAATTTTATTGTTTTAAATTGTTTTATGGTATGTTGTACATCGCCCAGAGTGGCTGGGTGACCAGCCAAATGGGCGATTAATAAATTTAATAATAAATAATAATAAATAAACATGTGTACTGAGCAAAGCGTGATTAAGGCACTTTCTCTGCCCCTTTGCTTGCAAGCGTTTCAGCTCAGCAAATTACACCATGGCTTCATTGCCTCTGAGTAAACCTGGGTGGGCTGTTAAGTCGTCTCTCTGGACGCAATGGCTCTATGAAGCTGATTATAGCATATCTGCACCTTCTGAACTTTGCTTTTCCATGAAGCGTGAGTTGAACTTTCAGCAACATCAGTTACTTGCGTGTATGTGTTTTTCTACCCAGGTGATCTTGGACCTGAGTCAGTACGAAAACATTGTGGTAAAACGAGTGCTGAATTCTGATACTGCTTTTCTGGAGAAGCTTAGTGTTACCTCAGTCCCTTCATCTTACCTGATCTATCCAAATGGGTCCCATGGATTAATTAACATGTAAGTATGGATGTGAGGTTTTAGGCACTGTGTTTCTGAGGCTTCCGTTAAGCTCTGAAGTGAGTTGTTGTCTTAGCTGCCTCTTAGATAACTCAGTTCATAACCAGCTAACACGTGGCATTGACAGGCAACTCACTGGGAACTGTCAAGTGGGAGCCCCATATAAACTGTGTGCCCTTGGTTTATACAGGAGTTTGTTTGCTTTAATATATTCTATATATCATTCTGTATGGCAGTGATGTAGAACCTCAGGCCCGTGGGCCAAATCCAGCCGAACTGGGGCCAGATCTGGCCTCATAGGAATGTAGGAAGCTGCCTTATACTGAGTCATACCCTCGGTCCATCTAGCCCAGTGTTGTTGTCACTGACTGGTAGCAACAGCTGTCCAGGGTTTCAGGCAGGTATTTTTCCTGACCTATCTGGAGATGCCAAGTATCGAACCTGGGACCTTCTGCATGCAAAGCAGGAATTCTCAAGCTGAGCTACGGCCCCTCAGTGGTTCTCCAGATGGCCACACCCCCTTTCTCTGGCCCCATCCCCTTTTCCCAACCGCTTGATGGTTTGGTGGCTTCCCAGCTTTTGCATAGTCTACCCCCCCCCCCTTCTCAAAGGTTGAAATGCCTCTGTTCCTAAGGCTGAGTTACTGGCAGTAAAAGCTTTAAGCTACAATATGCTGGTATTTTGGCCCTGCCCCTTTGGCCTCACCTACCACTGGAACACAGCCTTTGAGAGTTTCCCCAAAATTGAATTTGACCCTTGGGCTGAAAGAGGTTCAACACCTCTGCTGTATGGGATGATTAAAGTTGATAGTAAATTAGAATTCTCCTTCTTTGAGACAAAAAGTAAAGCTGAACATTAGTAATACTTGGGTAATTCTGCTGTCCTGGAAAGTGTGGCCGCTTTGCTGAGCTACCGGTCCTCAGGATGTGCCAAAGGAAATGGAGCTTTGATTATTTATTATTATTAATACTTACATGCTGCTTAATATACTATTTCTAAGCAGTTTACACAGAGTCACAGTCTAAAATACGCTATTAAAAACTATTTCTGCTGCAATAATGATAAAAGCAGTACAAAAACAATGAAACAGCAGCTGCATAATTACAGAAAACCTGCTCAAACGAGTAAAGCTCTTTAGCTACCTGTGTGGCAGATGTCTAACAGATGGGAAAATTCCATAAGTGGATATGATGGTTATCCAGATAGTAGCGTCAGGACAAGATGTTTAGCTTGAGGCTTTTTTTTAACCTTTACACTGTCCTTCCATACACAGTTTGAAGCCTCTTCGGTCTTTCTTTTCTTCCTATTTAAAGTCACTCTCTGGTGTTAGAAGAAAGCTTCCTTCACAGCTCTCAACACCTGTCAGGCAAAGCAGAGAAGACAACATGGACATCAAGGAATGGAAAGACTTTGATAAGTAAGTAATGCTGGGTTGCGCTTTTAATGGCATAGTTTCTGCTATTTTTATTGTTTGTGTTTTTGCTGAATATATGTTTTTTATTGTATTGTGATTTAAATTGTTGTGAGCTGCCCAGAGTAGTACATAATAGTGTGAAATAGAAGATGCTAAGGATAAATATCTGTTCTGAAATGTTAAAAGCACCAACAGTTTAGTCATTTTGCCTTCCTGACCTGTGCAGGTAAAACCAACATGCCACTTTCAAAGTTGTCTGTGTGTCTTTTTTCAGATCTAAGCTGTATATGGCTGACCTTGAGTCAGGGTTGCATTACTTGCTCAGGGTAGAACTTGCCACTCACAAAACTCTTGAGGGAGCTGAGCTAAAGACCTTCAAGGATGTTGTTATACTCCTTGCCAAGGTAAACATTTTTGATCTTTCAATTGCGTTTACAAGAGTGCCGTAAATCTAATGCGGCAGAGGCCTCTCTTAAGCTTCTGGAAATTTCTAATAAAGCAAACTTTGATACGTTTACGTGGCGGTAGGGGAAGGATTAATAGCTGCCAGCCTGGCAGCCCATTGCCAAGGTCAGATTAGAACCAAGGCTGCTAGTTGCTACTATGCTAGAGTAGGGTAGTGCGGCCTCATGAAAACAGCGCAAATCAAAGTGGTGGGAAACTTTTTTATATTATATAGAGCAGATTACAGGATACAACATTCCCGAAAATCCTTTAGGTACTCTGCTAAATCATTCATACAGCGTGGTTGAAGAGACTGACGTGGAGGTGGTAATCATTTTGTTAACAGCAGCTAAAATAACTGTAGCCCATTAATGGAAGCAATCGGTCAAACTTCCCCTTTCTGCGTAGTTTTACAGAATTTGGGTCATGGCTGTCATGTTAAAGCTAATGTAGAAAGAAAGTTCTGAGGTAGGATGTACAACATAGGATGTTTACAGAAATGGGGAATATTGTGGTCTTCTGGAACGATATGTTTTCAGATGATATTAGGCTGTGTGCACTTTCCCCCTCAATCTGATGTAAATGTTTCCTGTTTTAAGATTGGTTTGTTATGGATGGATGTTTTGTGTAAACAATAATGATGATTTAAGGAAACTGGTATGTGTGTGCTATCGCCACTTACCAGGATGAGTGATGGTTTCTACCTGATCTATGCTCATCTTCTGTTCCCGCTCAGTAACTGCATCTGATTCTAGACTCCTGGTAACTCTCTCTCCTGAACTTCCAAAGTAATTTCTCATGTTAATCTGGGAATGGCCATTCCATATATGCCCTTTTGGCAGGCAAGTTAGAGTTTTGCATCAAGTGCTGTGTTCTGAAAGGGAGCCCTGCCTCCTCCCAAAATGCTTCTGTACAGATGGTGGGGACTTGAACATAGAGAGCCCCTGCTTAAGAGCAGAAACAGTTCTGTTAGGGTGAGAAGATGCAGTGACTGTTTGGAGGCTTCCAGTTACTAGTATGAATAGGAACACACAGAATGTGGAGAGAGAGCAGCAGGGTCCCCAGTAGACCTGAGAGACCACCCCCAGTTTCACTTCAGTTCCCTTTTGTATTGTGATAATATGCCTTACATTAGCCTTCCCTAACCTGGTGCCCTGCATATGTGCTGGACTGCAACTCCCAGCATGCCCCAGCCAGCGTGGCAATCTCAGAACAGAATCTGACCAGCCTTTCCCCAGAGCACATTGTTTGGAACCCGCACCAAATTTGAAACGAACTGTGATTTTTAAAAAAAACATTAGGAAGATGGACATTTTCAAGCTCTGTGAGACTCACACATTGCTTCATCTCCCTTTGGAGTTTGTATGTGTTAAGGCAGGGGAGGGAACCTCTTCCAGCATTAGGGGTGAGACTAAAGGTGGAAGGGCTGGAGGTTAAAAACATACAAAATGCCAGCTTATTTTAGCTTGAAGTTCTTATTGCCAGTAACGAAGCCTCGGGAGAGTTCTTTTGGAATGAGGAAAAGCTGTGGAAACACTGGGAAACCACCAAACAATCGGGAGACATTCCGCAATTGGGGGAAAGGGAGTGGTGCCGGGAGCTGGCAGTGTGGCCATCTGGGGAACTTCAGAGAACTGGATTTGGTCTGTGGGCTTGCAGTTCCTCACTCCTGTGTTTGGGTATAGCCAGGCAAACAGTGATGTCATCTTTATGATGTTTGGCATAGCCAGGCAAACAATGATGTCATCTTTAGGTGGTGCCATCTTTATTATAGAGCATGGATGTTTGTGTGGGAATATACACATGCAGGTTTGAACCCCTGCCTAGAGTAAAGAGCAGAGAAACTGGCCATCTGTGGTATAAAGCACTCTACAAATAAATAAATTAATAAGATACAACTCCTGAATTTACAAGGCAGACTTTCATTTTTGTATTATTAAATACAAATCCAGGATTTACAAGGTGGGTGGGTGGGGGAAAGCAAGCATGTTTGCATGGGGTTATGCATCCTTCTGGTATACAACCCAAAACTAGGATAATGAGTTGGATAAATACAAAATGAAAGGTGCAATCCTATGCATGTTTAGACAGAGTAAAGTCCAACAGCTCCCATAGCTTGCTGGGGCATGCTGGGAGTTGTAGAACTTTTTTTCTGCATAGGGTTGCACCCTACACGTTCTAGCCTCTTCTACGAAGTGAGAAGCTGTAACAATTTAAAACAAGGCAATGTATAAAATAAGAGGCGCCAAGGTGCTGAAACGACTCCAGCTAACAACGGAGGTTTGCGCACACTCTGTTAAGGATTTTCTGTTATAGGCTTTATTATTTTTAAGCAAGGCAGATCAGTTTTAGTTTCAGTGTGGCGAGGAGAGAGGGAAGGTAATGTGTCCAGGTACCTGCTGTTACATGAAAATTATTCAGGCATGCTTTCAACCCCGTGGCAGTGCAAGGTCAGAAATTGCCATTTGGCAGCTTGGGAAGGTGATGTTAAAACTGTCCATCATGTTATCCCTTTCTTCTCCCTGATGGAATTTGCCTGGCTAATGCAATTTACTTGGGTAGCTGTTGGTGAATAAGTGAAGGTGGCCCTCGTCTGGATCTCGTTTTTCTCCCCCCTCTCCGTAACCCTCCCCAAATGTGCCAGTTTGGGTTGTGGAGCATGCTCTGTCAAAACCAAACAAAAGCCAAGCAGGCCTTTTCTGAAATTAAGAATCCGTGGCATTATCTTCCAACAAAGTACAGAGAGGTTGAATTGTAGCCCCAGCCTGTGCTCTGTTTATGTGCTCCCCCTCTCCTGAAGATTTTAACTCCATTTTTATCGTAAATATTTTAGTGTGAAAACAGCTTGGCTGATGCCAGATTATGGGATGTCTTACACTGTACTAATTTTCTAAAGAAAAGCACTTAGAGCATTTGTTGCTAAGTCACCGGACTCTGTGTTCAGTTTTCAGACCTGGGATTTTGATGGTTATAGGATTACTTCCTTGGCTTTTAACGCAGCTTGCAGTAATGTTGCTTTCTCAGCACCCTAAGACTGCAGCTTCTTTCAGGTCCCACCAAGAGCCCCCCCTTGTGAGTGCTCTTTGAGTTCTGCATGTGGAATCCTGTGGGATTTCTGTCTGAAATCTTCCTTTCCTTATTCTACATGGGGGTTGAGAGGTTAGGGCATGCTGCCAGTGCCAGCTTGTAAATCCCTGCGCAGCAGTTTAGGTCTCGCAAAAGAACATAGGAAGCTGCCTTCTACAGGGTCAGACTTTGGGTCCATCTAGCCCAGTATTGTTTGCACCTACTGGCAGTGAGTCTTCGAGGATTCAGGCTGGATTCTTTCCTCGCTCTGTCCGAAGAAGCCGGAGATTGGACCTTCTGCATGCAAAGGAGGGGCTCTGCCACTGAACTATGGCCCCTATCCCTGTAGAAGCTGACCCAGCTTTTAATGACTTCTTTGACCAGTAAAGATCCATCCAAAGTCTGGTTTTCATTGCTTGTTTCCTACTCTGGTAATGTTTCCCCCCTCCTTGGTTTTGATGTATTTCGGGACAAATATATTTGAGAGGGTTATTTTAAAGTTGAGATGGGACTTTATTTATAAATAAGGAACTTGCTGGGTCAGATCAGTAGTCTGTCGAGTCCAGCAGGGGGCAACTTGACGCCCTGGGAAGCTCAGAAACAGCACCGAATTGATAGAGACAGCCACCCCTGCTGTTTTTCCTCAGACGTGTATTGCCCCTGAACTGAAGGGGTTGTCTCACCCTTTACATATCGTGGTTAGCAGCCATTGGAGTGGTTCACACATAATGCTAAGCATTGGTGTGGCACTTTGAAATCTGGCTTGTCGTTACATCTGGGCCCATCCCTGCAAACCATGGTTTGTTAATTAGAAGCCATGGTTTGTTGTTAGCTTATGAAGTTTGGCTTGTTTAAACCGTGGCTTGTCATGATGTCTGAACCCAGAACCATGGCTTATCCTGGCTTGTTGCTCTGAAACAGGGGTGCCCAGCAAGTGCAGCCTAAAAATGAAACTGCTCTGAATGCTGGCAAAATGATGGGAGAGAAGGAAACCAGAAATAGGGCAAACAAGTCTGGATTTGTTTGCTCGTTCAAGATGATTCATGGCTAAAGCAACAAACCATGGTGAACATAAATCACCTCTAAACATACGTGTGAATGCCGCTGTTAAGAGGCCTATCTGCCAATATTTCCCCCCAAAAATAATTTATGAAATTGACCATTGCTGCATGTTGTGGCAATTCATTCTGTAAGTTAATTATGTGTTGCATGTAGCAGCAACTTTTATTGTTTGCCCTGTATCTGCAGTCAAAATTCTAAGAGCGTGTAATTGCTCTTTTGCCATTTTCACAGTTCATGAATCTATCATGTTGTATTTAGTAGTCTTTTTTCCCCAACTGATTGAGTCTTTAAGAAAAGGAAAGCAGATAAAAACATTATGCGTAGCATATGTTGGTGACGATAAAGCTTTAAGATGTGGCTAACCTTGTCTTTTGCACAGCTATTTCCTGGCCATCAGCCTGTGATGAAGTTGTTGGAGACACTGGAAGTGTGGCTGGTGAGCCTCCCATTAGACAAAATCCCTTATGATGCCATCCTTGATCTGCTCAACAACAAAATGCGGGTAAGCCATGACTCATTTTCAGCTTGAAAATGCAGGTTTAGTCAAAGGGGGGTGTTCTGTAATCCAAGACACGCTTCTGTGTGACACTTAACTCACAGCAGGAACAGCATGTATGGCAGTCAGCCTTTCAAGCAATCCCCATGGGCTGCTTTTCCTTGCACAGGGGTGTTAAACCTCTTTTAGCCCGAGCCAAATTCCGATTCAGAGAAGCTCTTGGGGCCCACATTCCACTAGTGGGCATGATCGAAGGCACAATACCCCAAACACCAGCACATTTTAGCTTAAAGCTCTTAATGGCGATAACTAAGCCTTAGGAGAGGCATTTCAACCTTTTAGAACGGAGGGGAAAACGGCACAAAACCTGGGAAACTACTAAACAATTGGCAGGTGGAGGAAAGGGATGTGGCCAGGGAAAGGGGCGTGGCCATCTGGGTATGCCTGGTGGGCCAGATTTGGCCCCCTGGCCTGTGGTTTAACACCCCTGTTGAACCTCAGAATCTTCTGCAGTGTGTATAAGGGAGAATAAGTTTCTGAGAGTTTAATTAAGTGGGCCTTGGCTTTCATGGTCTTAATCCTCATGATTTGAGGGTGTAAAAATGAAGTCAAATACACTGAAGGATGGGAAACAAAGATTCATGTCAAAGATCATGATTTTTCAACTTCCGTAATTTCCAAGCCCACGTATTGAGATTTTTTTCAAAAGTTATTCAGAATGGGTTTCTACCGAAGTAGCCTTTCCATCACTCTTGCCGTGTGTTCAGGCATGAGATGTTTGTGGGTCTTTTGCACTTTCTAGATCTCAGGACTGTTTCTCACCAGCCACGTCCAGTGGGTTGGTTGCCAGGGCAGCAGGCCAGAGCTGAGAGGATACACTTGTTCTTTCTGGAAGCTGTTCCATACGCTAACTGTTCAAGCGGCAATTCGGCCAAAGGCCTTACTCAACACAGGTAGGAGGTGAAAACGCCTGAGAGTTAAAGGGATGGGGGGATCTTAAATAGCCACTCAGTTGTGTTGTTGATGCTTGGGCAAGAAACTGAGTCTCTGTTCAGAGAGCATCCTTATAGCAACTTTTTTATTTATTAAATAATTAAATTAAATAATAATTAAATATTATTTATTTGTTACACTTCTATGCCGCCCAGTAGTCAAAGTTCTCTCGGTGGTTCACAACAATTAAAACCATAAAATATAAGACGCAAAAATATGATATACAAATTTAAAAGTTTGAAACTACAGTATAAAAAATAATAACCAAATAGAACCTAGCTGCCATACAAAGATTTAAAATACAATACCAAATTTGAAACAGAAAAACTAAAATGCCTTGGACAATGAAGTGTCTTCACCTGGTGCCAAAAAGAGCACAATGTAGGCACCAGGCGAACCTCTCTGGGAAGCTCATTCCACAACCAGGTGCCACAGCAGAAAACGCTGTCTTCCTAGTAGCCACCCACCTCACCTTCTTTGGCAGGGGCTCCTGGAGAAGGACTCCTAAAGATGATCTTAAGGTCTGGGTAGTTGTATATGGGAGGGGACAGAAGCAATTCAGTCTAGCGCAGTTGAGATGCTGGCATTCCAGCAATATTTCTTCTTCATTCTTGCAAGTGATCAAAGAAAGGTGCTTGCCTCCTGCCCAATTTTTAGAGCTACATGCCAAAGGATGCTTCACATGTTCTGGCTGGCCACTGAGTGAATAGAATGCTGGACTAGACGGGCACTTGGTCTGGTCCAGCAGGGCTCTTCTTATGTTCTTCTTTCCATAGTAGCAAAACCATGGTGCCATCAAGTGTACACTCAGCAGGGGGTCACAGCCCATTTATGCTCCCTAACCAGTGGCCCCACATGATAGTGCATGTTTGCAAGCATGTCCTTGCCACATTGGCTCAGGTGTTCTTAAGGATTTCCAAAGAGGTAGCTGTGTTGGCCAAGAGTCTTGCAGCACCTTATAGACCAGGCTTCCTCAACCTGGTGCCCTCCAGATGTGTTGGAGATCACCTCCCATTGTCCCTGACCACTGGTCATGCTGGCTGGGAATACTGGGAGTTGTAGTCCAATATGTCTGGAGGGCACAGGCTTGGGAAAGCTGGTTAGTCACACACTAACAAATTTATGGTGGCATGAGCTTTCGTGGACCCAGCCCACTTCTCCAAATGCATGAAGTGTTACCTCTGTTGTCAGGAATATATACACATGAGGGGTGGGGGGGGGATTCAATGTTAAACAGTGAGGTTGGTTAGTCTTTAACAGGGACAGGCGATGGCAAGTGTCTTAATGTCTTAAATAGCATTCTTTCCATCCTGTGATCACAATGGGTGACCGTACCAGATGGGGAGGGGATGTAGCTCAGTGGTAGAGCCCCTGCTTTGCCTGCAGAAGGCCCCAGGTTCGATCCCCGGCATTATCTCCAAGTAGGGCTTGGAAAGATTCTTGCCTGAAACCCTGGAGAGCCATGGCTGGCAGTCAGTGTCCAGAGTACTGGGCTAGATGGATCCAGGGTCTGACTCAGTAGAAGGCAGCTTCTGCGATTCCTATGTTATTAGTTCTTATCTGGTTGTTCTATTGCGGTACAAGGTTGAAAGTTTAAAGTCTGCTTCTTTAGGTTGGTGCTCGCTCGCTCGCTCTCTGTGTGTGTGTGTGTGTCTTCAACACACTTTGCTGTCCATTTAAACCAGGCCATATTTTTGATGATCATTTCTTATGGCCAAAGAATTGGGTCAGCCTGAGGCTGCCGGATTATGTCTTGGGAGGTTTTCCTCTCCTTCTTGCTTGTTTTAAATCCCATCTACTAAAAAGCCCCCTAATCCTTCCAGCCACAGGTGGGATTTTATGGTTCTTGCCACTTTAAAGATTAGGGTTACCCTGAATTGTAGCAGTTTTGAGAGGAAAGAGAAAGGGGGAGGGGATTGCAAAGAGATGTGGCAGCTGTTTGTGGAAGATGCCAGCTCTGGGCTGATAAAAGAAAGACAAACAGGATGAACCTTTCGGTGGCTTCTTTTAATTGTAAAGAGTTTGCTTGGGGATGGGGGTGTTCTTGCCAGTGATTTGAACATCTGCACAAAAGTGCTCTGTTTCTCCTTTGATCAGGAGTGGGCAACATGCGGCCCTTGCAGCTTCCCAATGCGGCCCCCACCACCACTTGAAATTCAGGGGGACCCCCAAAATATTTCAAAATGAACAAAATGGCATCACGAGCTGCTACGGAGTGCCCAAAGAGTCAGAATTAGCTTGTTAATACCTGCAAGGGGAGGGGCAGCCCTTGGGGAGAAGTCCGAGGAGGGCCCCTGGACCTCCCAAAGTTGCCCACCCTTGCCCTACATAGTTTGTTTATATTTCCCCAGATGAATTGGCTCCATTTTAATTTTCCTCAAGATCTTTCTGCAAGAAAAATGTAACTTCCAAAACAATCCCATGGTGAAAATTTGGTTAAACCATTTTATATTAGAATGTCTTTGTAAATGAAGAATTGTGGAGCTGTGTGCGTGTGTTTAGGGAAGAGATCAATGTCCACACTCGGGGTTTTCGCCTGCTTTTTCAGTGGCAACCAGTCACAGGAACACAGGAAGCTGCCTTCTGCTGTGTCAAACCCTTGGTCCATCAAGCCCAGTATTCTTGACTTTGATTGGCAGCTGCTCTCCAGGGTTTCTGACAGGGGGCTTTCTTTCCTGTGAATTACTGAAGTGCAATCACTTGCAGAGGTACGCACTGTCGTTTTTGAGAGTATTTTGTGAGTTGCTGAACCTGTGAAGGTTAATTGGGATCAAGATTATTTCAGGTTGTACTGTTTTATTGGGGCAACTGTGCTTGCCCCAATAAAATGGTACTTACATACCAATTCATATTGTGCTTACATACCAATTCAGAATTAATTGGTATGTAAGTACTTGGATCAGGGGCTGGGGGATGTTCTGAAGCTAGAAAGAATTAGGCACACGAGAGCATGATCTATGCAGGTAAGAGAAGGCCACACACAAAATCAGAGGTCTTGGTCCATCATAGCTCGATTAGGGCCTTTAGTATCATAGCACCCACCTTTCTGGGTTTTCAGCGCCTACTGAAAACATACAATTTCCAGCAAGCAGACCCTCTGGAAGGTAATCCTGTCCTCTGTCTTCTTGTTTTTGTTCATTGCTTAGAAACGTATCTCATGTAAGCAATTCATAAATACTGTTAAATAAAAATAAAATAAAGACCAGTCCAATTTTTATTTTGTTTGTATCTTAAAACAAATGATGGTTTCCCCTTGGTTGCATAGCTTGCAAGATCATGCTCTCATGTTCCCATTTCTTTCTGCCTTCAGAACAAATCAGTGTGTGTGTGTGTGTGTGTGTGTGTGAGTGAGAGAGAGAGAGAGAGAGAGAGAGAGAGAGAGAGAGAGATCATTTCCCTTTGCTGCACGGCTTGTAAGATCATCCCTAGCAGATGTAGTAACCAGCAGCCCAATCTTCTGCGTGTTTACTCAGAAGCAAGTCTCTCCAGGTTCAGTGGGGCTTACTTCCAGGTAATACCCTGATCCTCTTTAGAGTTAGGCTCACGTAAGCCCACTGAAATAAATAGACTTAGATACGCCTTGCTGCTTAGCATTGGGCTCTAAGAGTGCATAGGAGGATTACAGATGAAGAGTGCGAGCTGTGAAGTCACTGGTACAAATCTCTTCTCAGCCACAAGTTCGCTTAGGCAAACTGCTTGACCCTGGCCTTCAATATAGGGATGATAATGACCTACCTCACAGGATTGTTGCATGTTAAGTATAGTTGCTGCTGTGCCAAAAACTTCAATATGCCTCTGTCTATATTATACCTGTAATGTGTATCTAATGATTATTGAGATAATCAGTGGGGGTTGCAGGAAGAATGGCCAGTACCAAAGCAAAATGGGCCACACAGATGGTTTCTCTCCTGCCTGAAAGCCCATAGCAGAAATCTGCTCTGCTGCCTGGGTGATTATGGGAGTTGTAGTCCAGCAGGCTGGGGAAGGCTGATTTCAGTATTGGCAATTCTGAGGTTCTTTTGTATCATTTTTGTTTCCAAATTTAAATGAAACATAATTTCTTTTTAGTAGTGGACATTTTAGAAAAATCATTAATATTTCATAGCTGAATAAACTAAGAAGCATAGTAAAATATACTGACTTGCATTTGTGCTTTGCTTTTCCCACAAAATGCTCAGAATGGCATAGATTGTGGTGTTCTGTTTTATTCTTGTCCTGTGAGCTAGGCTGGACTGAGAGTGATAAGTTACCTGTTCAACCAGGGATTTGAAGTCAAACTTCCTATCCACTGTGCTATACTGTCTTAAATGTGTTGAAGGGTATGCAGAGGAATAGATTTAGATGGTTACAATGGAACTTCCTCATTTTGGAAGTAAAAACCTAGCACCTGCTATAACTTCCTTGGCTAGTTTACAATTTCCAGCATAAACTGTAGCCCTGTTCAGTGGCAGAGCCCCTGCTTTGCAGGCAGAACGGCCCCAGTTTGATCCCCGGCATCTCCAGGTAGGGCTGGGAATATTCCTGCCTGAAACCCTGGAGAGCTGCTGCTTCCAGTCAGTGTCGACAGTACTGGACTAGATGGACCAAGGGGCTGACTCAGTGTAAGGCATCCTTCTGGTGTTCCTATGTTTGTACTTCCAAAGCCAACCAATTTTGTATTAAAATTATATGGGATTGCACTTTTGTAGCTTAAGGTAAATGATGCCGGAGCCGGGTTGTCAAAATTAACATAGACGCTTTTGAATTTTAAACTCTCCTGTGACTCCAGCTTTGGTATTGTCCCCAACCTAAGAGTGTTGGGGCTGAAAAGACAAGGGGAAGGTGTGAGTGTATGGAGGCTGAATTGTGACTGAGCAGAACAGGTGAGACTGTAAGATGTGTTTCTTGCTTACATGCAATGAATCGTACCACTATAATTATTGCTTACATGCAGCTAACTTCCTGGGAGGTTAAGCCCAGGAACCTGAATGTATAATTTCCATGCCTTTGGGCATATGAGGGCATTCCTAAGCACCTCAATCTCTTATCTGAAAGAAAAGTTTTTATTTTAGAGTATAGTATAAAGGACTTGGAGAAAATGAAACTCTGGAGAGATGGTGAGGTTTAAAAATGGAGGGTTTGGAGGAGAAGTGGGGCAAACCAGATAATAACCATCTTCCAGTTTATTAAAATGTGTAAAGAAAATGTTTTATGTTGCATAACATGGGTGCACACCTGTATCCACTGAACTGTGTTTGCATACCACTCATGGCAGGTTTGGGAGGCGACCCTCGGGCGGTCCTGCAGGTCATGCAGAGGTACATCCAGGATTTCTTTGGGTGCCGAGCCTGCGCCCAGCACTTTGCAGAGATGGCCAGGCAGTCTCTGGATTCGGTGAAGACCTTGGATGAAGCTGTCCTCTGGCTCTGGGAGAAACACAACGTGGTGAACACCAGGCTGGCAGGTACAGGCAAAAGCTGCCTGCGGCTTTTTTGTTTTATTTTTGCTTTACTGATTCTGTTTTGGAAATAACAATGTTATTTCTTTTACTTTGACACTTCCTGTTACTGAATATACGTGTGGGAGGCAAAATGTTGCAGCATTTATTGCAGACAAAATGTTTTTTGCAGACAAAATGTGCAGCCTTATGTGCCCCTGTTTAGCTATGCCGTTTTCCAGGATACAAGTATGTCCGTCCGTCCCCCCCCCCCCCCCCAAGTCAGCATTCTTGGATGTTAGCTAGCTGGAGGGCTAAACATGTATAGGATTGGTTTTGTTTTCTTTTAGATGGCATTTTTTATAACTTAAGAATGCAATGGCTTTCTTATTTCCTAAACAAGGGTTATAACCAGAAGCTATAGGTAGAGCATTTAAATACTGCTGTAAATATGCATGTGTACACACACACACACACACACACACACCACACACACGTATTTGTCTTGCACCTGGTAAGCAAGCAGCAATGGGTAGGTATGATCAGGAGTGACAAATGCGACTGACTAGCTTTTTTTTAAATGCACAGGAGTATAAGGGAAGAGCAGAAAGGAAGCTCTCTGGTTCATTTTTAAGTTGTTTTGGCAAAATGCATCCTAAAAGTCCCCTGGATTTTCCTAGGTTTGGGAATTTCTGTATTAGGAAATGTCACTGTTTCATGTTTCTGCTCATTAGTAAACAGTTCCTGGCCAAATAAGAAGGTGAATGCCAAATGATGTGTGAAGCAAGTTTGTCTTCCTATCTCTTGGGTTTATAATACATATATTTGTTCAGGGCTCCTAGACTTTCTTGGTCCATTGAAGTTTTGCTTTTCTCCCACTCTCTTCTGACAGGTGATTTGAGTGAAGATCCAAAATTCCCTAAAGTCCAGTGGCCATCTCCAGATATTTGTCCTGAATGCCATGAAGAAATTAAAGGCGTACATGCCTGGAACAAGGGCCAGGTGTTACAGTTCCTGAAGCATCACTATGGCAGCGACAACATTTTGTATACGTACACAGAGGGCCAAGCTCATCCTGAAGAAAGTGAACTCCAAGAAGGGAGGGAGAAAAGCCCACTCAAGAAACAAAGCCAAAGGAATGAGGACAAGCTTCCGGATCCAGAGAAATTGTTAGACTCGAGGTCGAGAGTCTTTGACAGATGGATGGCCCAGGATGGCCCTGTCAAAGACCGAGGAAAAAAGGTGGTCGAGTCAGTGATTGAGGAGGAAATGAAACAGGCTGTGTCTTTCTTGGGCATTGGCTTCTCTAATGTTGACATGAGCCTGTGCATTGTTCTTTACATAGCTTCGTCTTTATTTTTAATGATCATGTACTTTTTCTTCCGGATGAGGTCCAAACGTTGGAAAGTGAGATATTCCCGTCCTTATGTATAGAATTAAACCCAAAGCCAAGTTTCTGTCTATAAATGGCTTGGTTTCGCTCAGATGCAGCTTTAATATTTATAATCAGGGATTTTTTTTTCTTTTTACAACATAGTATTTCTTGTTTTGAAATGGTGCTATCCCTCCTTGTTCCATCTGCTCACTTACTGATCTAATTCCCTATTGTTGGACATAATTGGAGTCAGAACATTTGCATGTAACAGCCAAAACGAACACACATGCAAAACATTAAAGTATTTCTGTGATCTTCTTGTTGCATGCTTTGGTCTGTAAAATGAAGAACTGTGTGAAGTTACTTAAGCCGGGTTTATTCAAACACTGCTTTGAAACATTTAATGAATGCCTGGATTCCTGTGAAGTGTGTCAATCAGGCCCGATATGCTTTCAACACTCAGGAACATATGGACCACTAAAGATGTGTTACTGGATGCAACTCTGGAATTTGATAGACGGCAAAAGAGAACCCTTTCTTGTATATTATTTACTTATTTACCGCATTTCAGACCACAGTTGCCTCAATTGGAGCCCTAAAGCAGCTCCAATCAATGAGAAAGAGGCCCTGCCGTTAGCCTTACAGACTGACATGCTGAGACACGCAAGGCAAACGGGGAGTGGAAGGAAAAGGAAGAAAAGAGAGATCAGCTTTTCAAAGCCAGAACAAGGTGGTGAGCTCGAAGCGGGCATTTAAATGCTCTTCGGACCAGGCTGATTTTTCCTTCCTGGTGTTCTTGCTTGAATGGCAGTTGGTGGTTCTTACTTCTTTGGCCAATGGCTGCGGCCGGAGTGTTCCCCCCCCCCCCTTGCGATCCCAAGGCAACTTTAAGGTGTATAATCCAAGCCTTTTTCCTGGTGGGCGGGGGGGGGGGGGAGCAAGCTCCCGGCAACTGCTCCTGCTCTGCCAGATGGCCGGGCCGGGTTGGTCTCCTTCTTGGCAGGATGCACTTCCTGGGAAACGGGGTGCAGTATATACAGGGTTGATAACATTGGTTTGTACCTGCTGATTTTTTTAATTTACTTGTTTATTGCATTTATATCCCGCCGTCTCCTTAAGGAATCCAAGGCAGTGTACATAATCCTCCTCCTCTCCGTTTTATCCTCACAACAGCAACCCTGCGAGGTGGATTGGGCTGAGAGTCTGTGATTGGCCCAGAGTCACCCAGTGTGCTTCATGGCCACGTGGGGACTAGAACTCGGTTCTCCCGCCTCCCAGTCCAACACTCCCTCCACTGCACCACAGTGGCTCTTATGGTGGTCCCATAAACCAAAGCCATTGTAGAGGATCCGAGAACCTCCTCCCAGTGTTAACTGGACCCAAATATCCCTCTTCTACTCAAGTTAAGGGTCGATGGTGACATTATCTGTAGCCGTGGAGGCGCCTATCACTGGGAAAGACAGTAGGCAACTACATTGAAAAGGGAGCTACTGCCTTCAGCTAGGGCTCACCAGGAAGTGGTACCCTTTTTGCAAAAGATCTAAAATGGAACAATTAACATGGATGGAAGCAAAAGGTGCAAAATTTAAGCTGATGCAGTCATGAAGTGGCTGGTTCGTTGACATTTCGAAGCTATGTATTTTTGAGCGACTAAGATAGATGAAAAACCTATGCTGGTGGTGACTCCATAACCGTCTTTAAAAAAACACACGCACACATCCAAGTACTTTGGCACAGGAGTGACACACTTCCTTGTGGTCAGCAGACCTGGAGTGGAGGTTTGTGTCTCTGGTTGTGTTGGAGAGAAAGCAGGCATGGTCTGTAAAGCTGTGTGACTCAATTACTGATAGGATGATGTGTAAAGAGAACTCTAACCTCTCCATCCCAACTAATTATTTCTGTGCTCCTGTTAGGACCCTGTCAGCCTCCATTCCAATAGAACTAGTTCCTTTTGCTCTTTCCAACTGTCCAGTTTCCCTCTCTGCCTCCCCTCCCCTCCCACCCCAAATCTCTTGGTTATTTTCTCTCTGCTGCCCTCTGGTGCCTTATTGAGATAGTTATTTTGTCCTCTGTGTGTGCATCTCTTTTATCATCACAATTGTGTCCTACTTTGAACCAGTTTTTTAAAGTGAATGAACTGGATTTGAATCTCTGCAGGTTGCAGCTCGCCTCCCTTAGCCTGAGGGTGGAATTTGGTGCCACTGGTGTTGGGCATGGGGTGGCCTTAACTGCTCTTTAACTGAGGGCCGCTTCATCAAGGTGGAAAGAAGGGATGTCCCCTGGCCTAGCAAAGGAGGGTGCTTCCTGTGCTTTCTTTTTTTGAGACAGGATCCATTCTGTGGCTTTTATAGAATCATAAGAGTGGAAGAGGGCCGTTTTGGGCATCAAATCCAACCCTCTGCTCAGTGCAGGAATCCATTTTAAAGCATCCCTGAGAGATGGTTGTCCAGTCTCTTCTTGAATACCTCCAGGGATGGAGAGCCCACCACGTTCCAAAGCAGTTGGTTCCATAGTTTGACTGCTCTGACCATTAGGATGTTTTTCTGGAGGTTCAACCGAAATCTGCCTTTCTGTCACATAAGCCCATTATTTGGTGTCCTACCATCTTGGATGAGGAAGAACAGGTTGCATCTCTTCTGTGTGACAACCCTTTAGGGACTTGAAAAGGGCTATCATATCCCCCCTCAGTCTTTTCTTCCCAAGGCTAAATAGACACAGTTTCTTGAACCTTTCCTCACAGGACTTAATTTCTAGTCCCCTGATCATCTTCGTTGCCCTTCTCTGAACTCATTCCAACTTACATGAATCCTTCTTAAAAGTGTAGTCTCCAGAACTGGACTCAATATTTAAGCTGAGGTCTGATCAGTAGAATGGAACAGTCACTTCCCATGATTTAGAAATCTGCCTTTTTTAGGTTGCCATCAGTAGAATCTAGTTTCCCCCAACTGTATCCCCTTTTTTTGAGGGAGGAACCCTAAAGTCACTTCACCAACTCACTTCTGTATTGGTGGTGTTCCTCCACGTGAGGCTGCAGTGTGCCCAGGTGAGGCTGCTGTGACTTCTGTCCCTGACAGGAGCAGAGATGGTCTGAAAGACACATGGCTCCCGCACCATCACAGTGGACTCTCTTTCGCCGCACCTCAGCCATCTTGGGATAGAGGTTTGCGAACCGCTGTACTGGGCTTTCTCCATGCCAGTCTCAACAGCACCCCTTTCTGCCCTTCATGGGGTTGACTCTGGCTGGACCTAGTTTCACAGGGCATATCCATGTTTCCTCGTGGTGAAACGGGTTCAGTAAAGGCTTGTACGACTGCCGGCCTGGCCTGCTGTGCGGTTTAAACTGGCCAGGGTCTTCACTGCTGCTTTCCACCCCAGGAGAGTGGATGCCTGTCTTGGCAGCATAAGTGACTGGTGCCTTCAGGGGATAGTTGTGGCACAGAGCCTGATGCGAGAAGCCTTGTGGCAGGGGCACACTTTGTTCACCAGCATGGCAGACACCCTCGGGGGAGCCCATGGGTGCTACCTGTACTCAACAGCTCTTTCCCTCCACCCAGTCCTTGGAGAGGGGGTGGTTGAAGTGATGAATGAGAACAGTATTGTAAGGTATTTTTCCCCCGAGTGCCAGTGCTGTAAATGAATGTCACAAATACAAGTGTGAAATTATATCCATCCTGCATGGCTGCTGTTTGTTAGAACTCATTGACAACTGTTAGATGTCACTATTTTAAGTGGTGTGGACAAGGGCAATTTCTGTCCCAGGTAAACTGGTGGAAGGCAAACATTCTTAAAGCTAGACTTATTAAGTATGTAGAGAAGAACAAGCCTCGCTGAGAAAGAGTCAGCATGGCTTCTGCAAAGGGGAAGTCTTGCTTTGCCAATCTTCTGGAGGTCTTTGAGAGTGTCAACATGCTAGTCAGTAGGGTTCACTGTGATTCCTGGATTTCCAAATAACTTTTGATAGTCTCTCACTGAATGCACCTGAACATGCGTAGCAGTCATGGGGTAAAATAATGGCTCATTTTATTGATTAGTAACTGGGCTTCCCTTATGGTGCAGGGAAGTAGATGGTGTGGTACCCAAGGACCTGTATTGGGACTGGTGGTATTTTACTTAATAAATGACATGGAAACGCAGATGAGTACTGAGATGGCCAGGTCTGCAGGTAATACCAAGTTATTCATTGTGAAGATGAAAGCCCAAATAGATTTCAGGGAATCCCAAAAAGATCTCCAACTTGGGTGACTAGGCAACTAAATGGCAAATCGGCTTCAATGTAATGTCAGAGTAAGGGAGGTTACTCTGTGCCCAGGGAGGGCAACATGTAGGCGAAAACATCTGGAGGGTCACAACTCCCATCAGCCCAAGCCATCATAGCCAATTGTGAGGGCTTTTGGGAACTGTAGGCCAAAATATCTGGACAGCCGCAAGTTACCCACCCCAGTGGCAAAGTGATGAACATGGAAGCAAAACAACTCAGCTTCACATATAGTAGTACATGGATGGTGTTTGAACTGGTGGTGAATAACCAGCTTTCTTTAAGTCTTGGCTTAAAGAAAAAGTGGAGCCCAGTCTCTAGCAGTTGTGAAAAAGGCAGCCTCCTTGCTAGACACCTCAGGGTAACTGTTAGGGTTTGATTTTTCAAAAATGGGGCATCAGCCATTCTTTGCTGCTTCTTCCCAAGAGTCCTAGATGTAACCTGAAACCATCGCAGCACCCGGTTGAGTCTAATTTGAACGTTGCTGTTGGGGTTATGGGAGTTGTCATCCTGGAGGGTGCCAAGTTGGGGAAGGCCAATGGAGCCTGATTAGTGCTGGAGAACTCGAAAGCTCGCACACTATTTTGTGCCCTTTGGGGTGGCCCAGGAAAGGTCTTGCCGCAATGGAGTCGAAACCCTGTCCAGTTTTTGAATGCTGTGGGCAGCTCTGGTTGCAACGGAAATGATTCTAGGAGGGGAGGGAGAGATGCATATTTCATCGGGAGGAAAGCACACGTATTAGGGGCCTCTTAAGAAGGGAGAGCAGGGCAGCTGCAGCTTCTCACGTCATGGAAGGTGGTGAGAGTCATTCGTAAGGATTCACTTTCCCCCCGGTCAGCCCATGAAGTGAAGCTGGGATAGGTCCCAGACCGGTGAAGGGAGTGATTTTGTGTGACACAAAAAGGTCTTTGGTATTTCTTGCTCTAGGATAACGGGATGCCAGCTGACTGGTTTGGCATCTCCATTGGGCCTTCCAGGCTGTCATCCTATGCTCGCTTACCTGGGAATAAGCCCCACTCAACACAAGTTTACAGAGGGGTAGCTGTGTTACGTCTGTTGCAGCAAAACCAACAAGGGGTCTTGTGGCATCTTGAAGGCTACCCACATTTATCCTGGCATAAGCTTTTGAGGACTGCAACCCACTTCATCAGATGCATGGAACATTATGGAGAGTTTCAGGTTTATAGACAATATATGTGGGTGGGTGGGAATTGTGAACAATGAGGTCAGCAGGAAATTAAATGCAAGAAGTGTCAGTCACATTATTAATACTGTTCATTTTTGGGGAAGTTGCTGGTGCTGCATTTTATTTCCTTCTGACCTCAGTGTTTACACTGGAAATAAAATTTAAAAAAAATACTTGGAAAGTATACCAGATTTGCTTTAGTTAGGCAAACCTACTACTCAGTAAAACCCTTAAGAGCAGGGAGGGAGAGCAGGTTTGATGGTTGCTAGCCAGTACTGAAAGTTGATTTTTCTCTCCCCTGGTGGTCTGCCAAAGTCTGAGCATTGTGTTGTTGTGGTGGTGGTGGTGGTAGTATTCAGTCATTTGGGCTCAATTGATGGGGGTTTCTTTTCTCTCCCCCCAATAGTATGTTTTGCTTTATAGCCATTTCGGGCTGTTCTGTTTTATAAGACACATGTTTTATATTTATATATAACTGTTTGGAGGTTAGAAATCCAAATAAACCAACAAACTGTGGCAAATTCTTAAAGAAATGGGAGTACCAGACCACCTTACCTGTCTCCTGAGAAACCTGTACGAGGGTCAAGAAGCAACAGTAAGAACCGGACATGGAACAACCGTGTCAGGGTGGACCCTGAGCCCATAGAATCCCAGAGTAGTTCTGATTCTGAGGAAGAGGAGCCACTCCTGGGAGAGGAGTGCGCTCATCTTTCCCAGGGCCAACAGCTGACAGAGATTCCTCCCACCGGCATTCCTAGCTTAGATAGCAGTCCTGGGAGTGACAGAGCGCGGGAAGCAGACTTGCTGGACGTGTGACGCCGACGCAGGGAGCAGCACCAAATGGAGGGTGCGGAAAGGAGGTGTAGTGCCCGGTTGGTGCACAAACAACGGTTGCACCCAGAGGATCCAAGGGAAAAGGGGAGAGATTCTCCCTAGCCCTAAGTTCAGGGTCTGCCAGTGATTCCTTTTCAAATGGGGACCAACTGTTCCAACTTAGGGCATAGGTACTCTGCTGCTCATAGCTAGTTGCTAACAGTAGAGTTGTTAAGTTGTAAAAGAGGAATAAAGCTTTGAAAAGAATCCCTTTGTCTGTGTCTGGACTTGGCTGCTGGATTAGACTGAGAGAGGCCTCCAAAGAGCCCTTGACAAACCGATTGGTTCAAAATTGGGAAAGGAGTACGACAAGGCTGCATATTGTCACCCTGCTTATTTAATTTATATGCAGAGTACATCATGAGAAATGCCGGGTTGGATGAATCACAGGTCGGAATTAAGATTGCCGGGAGAATTATCAACAACCTCCGATATGCAGACGATACCACCCTAATGGCAGAAAGCAAAGAGGATCTAAAGAGCCTCTTGTTGAGGGTGAAAGTGGAGAGTGCAAAAGCTGGTTTGAAACTCAACATTAAAAAAATGAAGATCATGGCATCTGGCCCCATCACTTCCTGGCATATAGAAGGGGAAGAAATGGAAGCAGTGACAGATTTTATTTTCTTGGGCTCCAAAATCACCGCAGACTGTAGCCATGAAATTAAAAGACGCTTGCTCCTTGGGAGGAAAGCTATGGCACACCTAGACAGCATAGTAAGAAGCAGAGACATCACCTTGCCGACAAAGGTCCGTCTAATCAAAGCTATGGTTTTCCCAGTATGGCTGTGAGAGCTGGACTATAAGGAAGGCTGAGTGCCGAAGAATCGATGCTTTTGAACTGTGGTGCTGGAGAAGACTCTTACGAGTCCCCTGGACTGCAAGGAGGTCAAATCAGTCCATCCTAAAGGAAATCAACGCTGAGTGCTCATTGGAAGGACAGATCCTGAAGCTGAAGCTCAACTATTTTGGCCACCTAATGTGAAGAGAAAAGTCACTGGAAAAGTCCCTGATGCTGGGAAAGATTGAAGGCAAAAGGAGAAGGGGACGGCAGAGAATGAGTGGCTAGATAGCATCGCCGATGCAATCAATATGGACTTGAGCACACTCGGGGAGAGAGCGCAGGACAGGAGGGCCTGGTGTGCTATGGTCCATGGGGTCACGAAGAGTCGGACACGACTGAACAACAACAATCCATTTCATTGGGGCGATTCTTTTCTCCTCCCTCCTGAGTTGTGATGGGAAATCCTTGTAACTGCTCCCAGCAGGGCCAGCATCAAGGGTAGGCATGGTGGGGCACTTGCTGAGAGCCCACATCCCATCAGGGGCCAACTGACAAGAGCCCCCTGGACTCGTTCCTCTTCCCCATTGCACCCTGCTTGTTCCCCTGCCTCTTGCTCTGGTCCAGACAATGATGGTGGTGAGAAAGAGGAGCAGGAGATGCCGCGGCTCCTTGCTCCCTGGCTCTCTGCCTGTCACGAGAGCAAGTGGGAGCCATGAGGAGGAGGAGGAGGAGGAAGACCAGCTGGTGACAATGGTGATGAGAACGTGGTCTCACTGAGGGAGGGGGCCCAAGGAGGGTGTCTTGCCAAAGGCCCCTACAAAGCCTTTGTATTGCCTTTGTATTCACACTCCTCTCCTAGCTTGCAATAAAGAGATTGATCCTGATCACCAGGCATGCAGTAACAACAATAATTATCAAGCATGTACAGAAAGGGGTGTGGTGGGGGAATTTAAAAAAAAAAGCAATAGGTATTTTTATTCAGTCTTGGAAAAAGGTACTCTATTTGGTTGTGTCCTCCCTCCACTCCACATAAAGTCAGGTGCCTTGGCAAGTTACATGGGAGGAGAGACATGCATTTCCGTAACCTCGTCTTCTCCAAACTGGCGCCCTCCAGATGGGTTGGACTACAACTCCCAGCATCCCCAGCCAGCAGAGTCTTCCCCAAACTGCCTGGTGTGATGGGAGTTGTAGTCCAACCCATCTGGAGGGCGCCAGGTGGAGGCAGGCTGGGTAGGAGCCCACTCCCCCAGCTTTTTGCCCCCTTCATGGGCAGGAGGAGGAAATCTACGCATCTGTGTGACCATTGGAAGCAGATCCCCAGCCAGGAGAATTAATTCGTTTCACTAGACAGCGGGGAAGGAAGTGGAGATTGAGAGCCCTTACAGTTGCAAAGGGACTCATCCTTCAGGTTTGGAAGGACAAACACCCGCCACCTATCATTCAAAGTTCTGAAGAACTTCGTACTGTTGCTGCATATGTCCTGCAGTCGTCCATTTCTTGCTGCCCTCCAAAGGATACCCCACAGCTGTCAATTTCATCTGGATGCTGATTTAGATACTCGGACTGCTTATGTTAATGTATATATTTGAAATAGAATTATCAAAACTTTTTCCCTTTCCTTTTTATTAATGGTGTTGTGATGTGAATGGTTATTGTGAATAGATATGATTTTTGCCATGATCTTTTTTCTGTTGCTTGTTATTCCCCCCTTTCCTTTTTTTTTTTGTTTCTGATTGATAGATAGATAGATAGATTTCATTCATTTCACATCCTCCCTCCACCCTGTACTTGCTGACCTGTCCTGTCCAAGTTGGATCCCAGCCAAGGCGTGATTTGGCCAGATCTGCTTGAAGTGGGCCTGGAGGCAGGTCTCTTTCTCTCCTGGCGCTGCTACGGTGAGAAAGAAAAGTCTCCCAAATCTTGCTGCTGCTGCTGTCTTCAATTTTCCTGGAGTTCCAGAACTTGCTCTGCTTGCATTTCTTTCCCATGGAAATTCTAGGAGAAATCCAGAATCCACACACACACACACACACACACACACACACACACTCTTTGGGTTTGATGAAGAGAAGAATTTAAGAAAGGAGAGGGCATTTTTCCTTTTGCAGATCATTCCCACACCTGGTCTCCCCAGCCACACTAAGGCTGTAATCCTATACACGCTTACCTGGGGGTAAGTGCCACAGAGCTCAATAAGACTTACTTCTGAGGAAGTCTGTGTAGGACCATGCTGTTAATTGGGGATACATCCCATGAGAGTTAAGGGTAATGCATTTCCAGTAGAGGGAATTTGTGGGTTCTCCCTGGGATTGATTCCCTGAAACTCTGATGCACGGGTACTTCAGCGTAAGTATCGCCACGCAGTGTGTGAAAGCCTCCTTCCAAGTAATGCCTGGGAGCGGAATCTGTCTGCTAATGTAGCTCATTGGAGCTGTTCAAAGAACGAGGTTCTGTGCAAGAAATGTTTCCGAGCTACGCTTAGGATCTGTGCTAAGAATCATAAGGATTTTATTGTGAGCAGCCTTGAGTACTGTTTTTTGGCAGAAAGGTGGGATAAAAATAAAGTAAAATAATTCTAATTTTTCCTGCTCTTTTATTTTCATTCCATCCCTCTGGATTTCTTTCTTTTTCTGAGTTTCCAATTCCATTTCCGTCCCTTCCTCTTTTCCTCTTTCCCTTTCCACGTTTCTTCAGCTTCCTTCCTTAGTTGTCCTGCTCTTTTCTTTCCATTCCAACTTCCCCTTTGGATTTCTTTCTGTTTTTCGTTTCCCTGCTCTTCCCTTCCTTTCCACCCTCCTTCAGAACTTTCTTCCAGCCTGCCTTTCTGTCAAATATTTCCAAATCAGGCCTCCGGAATCTTTCCTGCCTTTCCCCTCGTCTCTGTGAAACCATTCCCCAAACGGACCAGTATTATTATTATTTTTTAATTTAAAAGTCCTGCGCTCCAGCGGGAAGCAGCTTTTCCTTTTATCCCAAAGAAGCCCACACGTGTTCCTGAGGCGCAATCGAGGCATGGCCCTCCTGTTGGTCCTTGCAGATTCTGCAACCACCCAGCGACAGGAGTTCAAATCCTGCTGTGAGCAATAACCCCACTTGCAGCCAAGAGCGGTGCTGGAGATCAGATCAGCCGCGGCCCTCCTGGCATGCTCTTCTCTCATGTAAAATCTCCTCTCCTTTAGGGACTATTTCCAACGGGGGTGGGGAGGAGGTGTTTTAGCTACAGTTTCAAGGCTTTACTGGGATAACAAGAAAAGCCACGTCCCTTCGCCCCTCAAAGGCGAATCAGGGAGTCTGTCAGCATTATACCCATTTCCAGAAGGACAACAGCTGGGTTGCAACACAACACGCTGAAACACAACAGCGAAGCGGCTTCGGGCACCTGAAAGCAGTGAAGGCTGGTGCCTCCGATTTTGGCGGGGCCGCAAATCCACTCTGGGTTTCAGTCAGAACTTTAAAGGAGCTACCCACGGTGCTGAAACTATTTCCAGGATAGGGTTCATCACCTTGGAGAGCTCCTTTAGAGTTCTGGCTGGCTCTGACTGAAACCCAGAACAGATTCACAGCCCCACCGAAATTGGAGCCCCTACATGCAAGGCAGGAGTGATAGCGCTGAACCCCTTGATTTATTTATTTACAGTATTTTTTTTACCCTGCTCTTCAGCCAAAAAAAAGGCTCCAAGAGTAGTTTACAGAGATGCATACTGAAATAGCCCTTGACCACAGATTTACAACCTCAAAGACACAACACCAAAGGAAAAGGGACTGGGAGGGAGGAGGAAAAAAGCAAACCGCAGGCACCAGTTCTTAGTTTCAAGGTTCCTGTAGGTGTTCTTTCTGGCAGAGAAGGGGGAAACAAGCTCCCTGCACCTGTTCCTTCTCTGGATGATGTATGGGACCAGGATGGTCCACCCTCCTTGCTTTGATGTTCCCAGTGGTCCCGTGGGTTCTCTGGCTGATGGAAAGTTCCCTTCTTCCTGAAGGGCTGGTTTTCTGCATCCAGAACATTCTCTCTTGTATGGAGACACCTTCAAGTACTGGCTAGCGAAGCCAGGGCTCACTGGGTTGGAGCACCGGGACTTTTTCATAAGCAGGGATGCTGATGTCACCTGACCCTCCACTCAGAATTCCCTGTCTTCTCTGAGCTGAGCAGCAATTTTCACAGTAACAGGGTGGGTGGGTGGGTGGGATTAATTTCCCCAGCAACTATCTATAGTTGTAAGCTGTCCCTGTTCCAATGCAAAGTGTTCTGGGGTGGCTTGGCCTTGAGCGGGCAGTTTAGACCCACTAGCTTTTCAAACGACTTTCCAAAAGTCTCCAGGTGGAGATGAAAATAGCTAGAATTGGCTGCCTGCATTAAATCTGGTTCTGTATTGTAAATCTTCACACTGCTGGTAGCTCCTATTTGGTTATTATTTAATTTTTTTATACTGCAGTTTTAAACTTTTATATTGTATTTTATCATTGTATGGTTGTAACTGTTGTGAACAGAGAGCTTCGGCTATTGAGTGGTATGCAAATGTTATAAATCAAAATAAGAATGTTGGATGCTCCTTGGAGACGTGATTATGGTGACTGTCATGATGAGCATCAGCACTTCCAAATAGACCCCTATGCCTCTGTGTTCAAGCCAGACCCAGACTGGGGGCAACAGGCTAGGGACAACAGCACAGCTGGGGACAACAGGCTTGCCACCTCAGTGAGGACTAGCCCCTTGCATGTGCAGGGTGATGGGAGACCACATGCATGGCGAGGGCTGATTGGCTGGCTGGCTGGCTGGCTGCCTCCAGCACCACAGACAGCTCCACCCCTGTTTTGCGACACCTGGCTTGGGAGGATGGGCTGGTTGGCTAGCTGGCTGGCTGGCTGGGCGTCCCTTCAGCACCGGGGACAGCCCCCCCTCCGGCTTTGGCTTTTGTTCCGTTACTCGGCTTGAACTGCCGGGAAGAGGAGGAGGAGGAGCGGGGGGGAGGAGCGGGGGGGGCGTGTGCGCGCAGCTCAACCGACGCCGGGCAGATTTGCAGCGGGAAGCCCCTGGCTCTTGCTGCCGCCGCCGCCCCCGCTTTCCAGCCTCCCCCCACTTTCCAAGCCAGCGCCCAGCCCTCGCCCTCCTCCTGCATTCCGGCTCCAGCGGTGGGGAATGTAAGGCGGTCCCGGAGCTGCTAGCCCCCGTCGGGGGAGCTCTTGGTGAAGTTTGGCTGCCCCCCGCGCGGCAGGGAATCTCCCCCCAAAAGGCAGGGGTCCCCTCCCCCCCAAGACAGGGATCCCCCCCCCCCAGCTCAGCGCGATGCTCCTGGAGAGAGCGCGGGGCGACAAGGCGGCCCCCGCGGAGGCGTGCGCCTTCAGCCGGAATCCAGGTAAGGGAGCCCCCGACGGGGCGCGTCCGCCGAGGCTGGCTTGTCCGCTGGGCTGCGATGCTCCGCAGGGCCATCTGGTCCGGGCTGGGGCTGGGGGTGGGGAGGGAGCAGCAGCACCAAGCTTGTGGCGAGGAGGCTGCCTGGGCAGACCCGAGGGGAAGGGAGCGGCGAAGGTCCGCCTCCTCCTGCAAGGGAAATTGCAGGTTGCTGCGGGTGGGGTGGGAGGCAGAGGCAGGGGCTGCCGAACCTGACAGTTTGGGGCTGGCGGTGTGTGGGTGTGCGGGTGCGCGTGCACGCGCGCGCGCTCTTCCAAGGCTTCCAAAGAACAACAGGTGCGAGCGGAGCAAAAGAAACCAGATCCCCGGGCCAAGCAGCAGGAGAGATGCTGTTGCGGGGCGGGGCGGGAGCTCGTTGAGAGGGGCGAGGTGTCTGAGGGGCTTCCTAGTGGGGACAGCCACGAAGAGACCCCCCCACACGCGCACGCGCGCGCGCGCGCCCTATCCTGGCCGGCCAGGTCGGATTCAGCAGCTCCTGCTGCTGCCAGACGGGAGTTCATGAGGACCCAAGAAGGGCCGATTTGCAGTCTGGGACTGAGGCAAAGCTCCAAAAGGGATTTTGTTTAATGTTGTTTTTGCGGTTGCTGTTATCGTCGTCGTCAAGTTGTATCCAACATTAGTCCTACTTAGAGTAGACTTAAGTGAGGGTGTTAGTCGTACTTAGATTTGACCCACTGAAATGAATCGGGCTTCGGTGAGCCCAATGTTAGTCCTACTTAGAGTAGAACCACTGAAATGAATGGGACTCAGTAGTCACGAGTGACTGATTTCAGTGGGTCTACACTAAAGAGGACTAACATTGGATACGACCTTTATTCATTTATTTCTGCTGCAGAGTGATTTCTGACAGGAACGTTTTTGAGTCTGGAAGCGCGAGCTGAGGTGTTTCCCCCGCTGCCTTTTATCTCAGTGATCTTATTTACCTTTAAAAAATAATTTTAGGAAGTGTTTTGGGAGGGGACCCTATGAAGAGATGGAACAGCAGTGACCGAAAGGGAAATTGGGGGTGGGCTGGAGGCGGGTTCGTTTAAAGTAGGTTATATTCTTCGGCTGCGGAGTTATTATTACAGAGATCTCTGTAACGCTCTTCCTCAGCCCAGCCCTAGCGTGTGAGGCTCTTTCCAGTCGCTTCCCCCGTTTTTCCTGTTTGTTTTCTGTGGTATCCGATCGTTGTGAAATCAATCCTAAACTTAAAACAAAACGCGCAGACGAAAACCTTGGGTTGTGCCCTACCTGGAGCAGACCCACTGGAAGAAATGGGACTCCGCCTCAGAGCAGACTATGGAAAGGGATGGACGTTAACTTAGTCCAAGGTTAATCCTATTTCGAGTAACCCATGGAAAGGGATGGAACTTAACTTAGTCCAATGTCAGTCCTGCATAGAGCAGACTCACCAAATGGAATGGGACTTAACATAGTCCGATGCTAATCCTACTTAGAGCAGACCCACTGAAAGGAATGGGACTGAAATTAATTTCGTGTGTGGAGATAAGGCACGGAAAAGGAGCGGGGAGAATAGTGAGGTGACTGAGCGGGAGAGAGAGACATGCAGAACCCCTCTGTGGTGTGGGAGGCCGGCGCGCCCCCCTGAAAACAAACCAACCAGCGAACACGTTGGTTCCACGTATTGTCTGGAGCTGCGTGAACAGCTGCGAGCTGCGTTGCTGCCTGGCTGCCTCTCGGATCGCTTGTTCCCAGGGCTTTCCCTGCCCCACAAGCCCCCAGCCACGCCGTCGCCCCCTTTGCGGCACTGTCTCCCCGACGCCACCAGCACGATCGATCCCCGAGGTAGCCCTGGCCTCCCCCCCCCCCCGCCTCTCCCTCTTCTTCCTAAACTGCCTTGACTGCCCCTTTTGGTAGAAAGATGGGGTACTAGTCAAATTATTATTATTATTATTATTATTATTATTATTATTATTATTATTATTATTATTATTATTATTATTCCTCCTCCTCCTCCTCCTCCTCCTCCACGGCAAATCCAACTGCGACTGGTCCCTGAGCTGTGCTAAAAAGCCTGGGGTTGTACTAGCCAATGTTACTCCCAAAAGGAGTCCCATTCATTGCAATGGGTCTACTCTAAGCAAGATTAACATCGGATGCAACCCATGGAGTCCCCCCCTCCCCTCCCCTCCCCAAAACATTCCATGTTTTATAACTGCTTCTAGATTCCTGTGGGATTAGAACAGCAGCTAAAAAGAATCACAACTGAAGCATGTTTGCAAAGCCTGGTTTTTATTTTTTTTAAAAGAAATACTCCGCATATCTGCAGCTCCACATTTAAAACTCCTTCTATTCCTGGCACCTTCGGGACCATATAGGGGCAAGATGGAGTTCGTTGCCCCCCTGCTCTGATGCCTTCATCACCCGCCTCTCTCCTTCGCGGGGAGGGGATGGTTCCTTGGCCACAGAGCCCCAGAATTCAGCCCACGGGTCTAACGCTAGTATTGGTGCAGCTGGAACTGGACCTTGGGACCAAACTCTAGGGATCCTGCAGCTCAGCCCCCCCCCCTCCACACACACACACATAGTGCCACCCAGGGTGTAACAGATGATGGGGCAGTGGCAGACGGCGAAGGCATGGCCAAGCTGATCCTGGTCACTGTAGCCTCCTTCCTTATTAATTCTCAAAATATTTAATTGTCAGGGCATGTCCATAGTTACAGATGCTGTTGTTGTTGTTGTTGCTGCTGCTGCTGTTGTTGTTATAGTTTTAAAATATATTATCCTTTCCTGCAACGAATTGGTGCTTAATCCCAGGGAAATGTCTTTTGCATCAGGACACTGGAAGCAAACTCCATTTCATTCCTGTGTAGTCATGGGATGGTACTGCAGTTTACGTGAGTTTCAAATGCAAAACTGCACATACTTGAAGTATGACTTTTCTTTCTTTTCTAGCATCAGGGTATTATTTTATTGTTATTCATTTGTATTGACTGTATTTTTAATCCACCTGATAACCAGTGTTCTCTGGATGGATTACACATGGCCAAAAGAATTAAAATACAATGCAAATGGTTAAAACAATACAATACAGGGTAGGTAAACAGTTCTTTGCTTTTTGTATTTTGGGGCTCTAACATGTTAGGGGTGGAGGTATGTTAAAGCATGGAATGGCGTTGCATGGTGGAGGGAAGAGAAAAGTGAGCTGTGTGCTTTGCAACTGAAGTAACACGCATGGCTGTCTAAAGCTGGGCCTAAAACCATTCAGGGTCCAGCGGCACCACTGGATCAAACTCCATATCTCTAGCCAGAGCTACCTCAGGGCACAGTAACTCAGTGTGTGTATGTGTGTGACACTTAATGTGTGCAAAGGGCCAGGCCCTGTAACAGGCCTCAGTTGCTCATCTGTTAAATGGGAGAAATAATTAAGAGTGGCTTGCTTCAAAGGATGAGTGCAAATGAAATCGAGGGTCAGACGCCCATGTCCTGATCTGCATGAAGTGAACTTAATTCCCCTTGGGCATATTTATTTGCAGGAATGTTAACCCAATTGACAGAGAGAGAGACAGAAGGAAGATAGATATGAGAGAGAGAAGGAGAGAGTAGGTAGATATAAGAGAGAGAAGATAGCTATGAGAGAGAGGCGGGGAGGGGAGAGATGTGAAAAGGAACAAGATAAAGTTTAACATGAGATGAGGTCAGATTTGTTTATTTGTACATAGCCATCAGACCAACACAAAACATTTTGTGTTTTGTATATATTTATTTATTTAATTGCATTTCTATACCGCCCAATAATTGAAGCTCTCTGGGTGGCTCACAACAATTAAAACCATAAAATACAACATGACAACATGCAATATAAAAATTTAAAACTACAATAGAAAATCAAGATAAAACCCAAACTAAAACCTAGCAGAAGTGCAGAGATTGAAAAGACAGTAACAACAGAAACAACAGAAACTTAAAGACTAAAGCCCCTGGAAAAATAAGAAAGTCTTTACCAGGCACTGAAAAGAGCACAATATAGGCACCTGGCGAGCCTCTTGGGAAGCTCATTTCACAACTTCGGTGCCACAGCAAAAAAGACCCTCTTCTTAGTAGCCACCCACCTCAATTCCTTTGATGGGGACTCTCTGGGAAGGACTACTGAGGAAGCTCTTAGGGTCTGGGCAGGTATATATGGGAGGAGATGATCCTTCAGGTAACCTGGCCCCAATGTTTAACAAAAGATATCAATACAAAGATAACCTATTTACATAAAGTCAAGGCAAACCCACATTGTATAGAATAAACTTAAAATTCTGAATTACTGGCTAAAACAAGAGAAGGCAGACCTATATAAAATTACTGAAAATCATGCAAGCTCTGAATCTCCCTGACTTGTTAAGGCCCAGCATTCTCCTTTATTTTATTTTTTTTCTTAGATAGAGAAAGTGCAGTCTTTACAGTTAGATCTCTCTCTTGCCCACAAAGCAGAGAGGTTACAGTCTCTTGGGCAGAGCTCCCCAAAGATCTCTCCAAAATCTGACCCAAATATTGTTCCCCTCCACACATCAAGCAAAGGGCAATAGTTTAAAAATGAACATTGTGCTTGAATGGGGATAATGGATTGTTATCTCATGACCAGGTGTGAGGACTGGCTTGCCTGGATGTTTGTTCTATCAGCAACAATTGCCCACCGCAAGTGCCATTTTTCTTGGTAGAAAGGCGGGGTACAAATCAAATCAAATCAAAAAAGAAAGAAAGAAAGAAAGAAAGAAAGAAAGAAAGAAAGAAATAACCACTGTCCATAATGTAATTGTCACTTTTTGCATTAAATTTCCTTCTGACCTCATGGTTTACAATTCTTTGCCACCCCTTCTCCCAATATGTTTTTATTGCGCATTACGAATGCCATTCTGATTCTATGCACACCTAGGAGTAAGTATTATTGAACACCGTTGGAATTGCTTCTGAGCAACCATGCTACAAGCCTATGCACTGTCTTACTTGGGAGTAGGCTCCATTGATCTCTGTAGGACTTCCTTTCCAAGATGACAGCTTTTATGCCCTTTTTAAGTCTAACCCTATAGGCAGGCGATGTTTTTACATCTGGTTTACAAGTGAAAAATAAATCTAGTTTTCCATGTGCAGGGAGTGTGTGCGTTGGCCCTGTGGAAGTCAGTCTATTGGGGACTGACATCATCATTTCTATACCGCCCAATAGAAAACCTCTCCGGGCAGTCCACAAAAATTAAAACCCTAAAATACAGCATGGCGCTGAGCTCTGGTTGGATCCATATTTATTCCCACTTAGAGCAGACCTATGGACATCAAGGGGACAGGTATGTGGTCGCACTCGTTAATTCTCATCTGTTTCAAAGGCTCAACTCTAAGTAGGCGTAAGGCTGCAATCCTATATACTCACTTATCTGGGGCAAAACCCATGGAATTCAATTGCACTTGCTTCTGAATAGCATGTATAGGATTGCACTTTAAAATTCAACGTTAGTCTAACTGAAGTTCAATTAATTTCAAAGGGTCTACTCTAAGTAGGACTAAGATTGGCTACAACCCATTCCTTCCACCCCCAATGCCTGTTTTCTGCTGGAAAGATGTGTCTGCTTCATTGAATCACCTATGTAACCTCCCCCGCCCCACCCTTTAGGAAACCCCAGCGCTGGGCCTTTTCATCAAGATATGGGCATGTTCTTTAATGTCTGGGTGGGGGGCATTGGGGGTGTCAGGGATGTGGGGGGCTGTCTATGTGCGCCTCTTTCTTTTTGTAGCCTGGAATCTCAGCTTCCCCCTTGACCTTTTCAACTCCCCTGTGTGAACCAGTGGAGGGGGGGGGGGTCTATCTTCTGGTCTCCAGGTAACCCGATCGCTGCGATTCATTTACCTCCTGGAAGTTGTGTAACGGTGGATGGTGGTTAGTGGTGCTGGAAGACAAAGTCTGGCTAAATCGAGCTGGGAAAGAGGCAGGGAACGGTCAAAACGTCTTTCCCTTTAATTATTTTGAATCATTGCTTTTGAAACAATTCTTTAAACGTGTTTTATTATTGGTTTTCCTGAGGATGGTTTTGTTATGAATGTTGCTTTGAAAGCTTGAGTTATAGGGCGACTCATAAATTGAAATGATAATAATAATAATAATAGTTTTATTAATGATTCAATTTATGAATTGCCCTACAGCAGAAGCTCTCAGGCTGACATACATAATAAAGCTGTTGTTGCTATTATTAGTATTAGTATTAGTATTACTGTATTATGTATGCGGCCCTGAGAACTTTTGCTATAGGATGACTCATAAATAAAAATTAATACGACTTGTACTCATAATAAAATTTAATTTAAAATCATAGTCAATAACAAGATGGCTCGAGCCCCAAAGAAATGGAGGGAACGAAAAAACGGATTGCACATTAACTGGTGCAATCCAGCGGCCTTCTGCCAACTGGCCCCCTCCAGATGCGTTAGATTGCAATTCCCAGCATGCTGGTTGGGAATGTTGGGATTTGCAATCTATACAACACATCTGGAAGGCCCCCGGTTGGGGAAGAAGGTTGAGCTAGGGTGCAGAGCTGACGGGAGCTCCATTAAATTTCCCACGGAATACCAGCTCCAGATATTTTTTTTTGGCGGCGGGGGGAGCAGGGGAATTAGGACCACACCTTTATTGCCCCAAGTCAGGTTCCAAATTGTGGGAGCCCAGAGTCCCCTGGAGGGGCCATCGAAGACCGATGCCCAAAAAACTCCTATAGTTCTGTAGAACTCGAAAGCTTGCACAGTTTGGAGGTGGAATTTTGCTTGGCGCATAGGATCGCAGCCTTTAAAACGTCTCCTTTCCCTATCCAGGGGAGAAGACAAGATACAAAAGCGGCGGTGGAAATATTTGTGGGATAGATTTCTGTGGCACAGAGCATGTACAAGCTTTCCAGTTATACATAATTCTTCAGCAGACAGAGGAGGTGGGATATTCTATTTAATTAAATTGTTTTTAATGTATTTGTTTTTATGTTAAGTTTTCATTCAAATTTTGTTTTTAATCTTTATTTTACTATTAACCATCTTTTTTTAGGGGACAGTAAGGTGGGACATAAATAAAATTTGAAAAATATATATTTATTCAAACTTTGTTTTTTTTACCCCGCCTTTCCTAATATAGTTAAAGGCAGGCCTCTTATCGTTGAAAGGGGATTATAACAATGGGTTGTGCATCCAATGTTGGTCTCACTTAATAAGCCCCATTCATTTCAATGGATCTACTCTAAGTAGGATTAATATTGGATACAGCGCAAAGCTTAGGCTGTGGTTTGGGACTCTGCTGGGTTCACCTTTTCATTCGTTCCCTGGATCTGACCCATTCGTAGCTGGGGCCCCGCTCCTAGTTTCTCACCCTCACTTACTGTCGTGTAAAAGGGACACTGGTGTGACCACGAGCAAAACAAAGACCAGGAAAGACAAGGGAAGAGGAAAATCATGGCTAAAGGATCATTCATAACAAGGCTGTCAACCAATCCAATCCCATTTTCCTTGATTAAGTCCTCTTCCTTTTACCCCATTAGGAAATTAAATTTAAATATATTTGCATATTGCCAAAATCCCACTATAACGCGCCTTCTCACAAATTAACTGAGCAAAAGTGACCACACGGTAAGCAACGAGCATGTTCCTAAATCTGCCTCCCCCCACAACTGTCGATTAAAATCCCCCCGCGATTAATTGGCCCAGGCCCGTAGCCAGCCTAAAAGTTCGGGGGAAGGTGCCAAAAAGTAGGGGGGCGGCGGTTCATCTGGTTTGCAGGCCGTTTAAGGACAAAATTATAAACTGGTTTCTAATTATTTGTTTGTAAAAATCTTTGTGAACCGCCCAGAGAGCTTCGGCTATTGGGCGGTATAGAAATAAATAAATAAATAAATAAATAAAATAAAAATCGGGGGGCAGAGGAAATTTTTTTCGGGGGAGGCCTTCCTAGCGTCCCCGACCCCCCGCGCTACAGGCCTGAATTGGCCCCAAACCAATTAAAGGTAGCACTCTCTTTAACAGCGAGGCATCCCCGTTCTCGGCTCCAATTATACAAAGTAGGTTCGGGGGCAGGAATTCAAAACGTGTTTGCCTTCAGAAGCACCCAGGGCTGGAGGGGGAATGCGGGTTTTTTCTGGGGCCCTCCGTCCTTGGACATTCCCCGCTTTTCGGGGCTGGTCCCGCCTCCATTTGAAGGGGCTACAAAGAGATGCATTGAAAGGTAAGTCGCGCCTATTCATATCTATATCTACATCTATATAATGAAAAAACAAAGTGGCCTTTTTAATCAGTGGTCACCAAAAGCTGCTATTCACTTTTCTTTTTTTCAAGTTTCCCATGTTCAAAATTTGAACTTTCTTCTTCCTTCCTTCCTCCCCGCCCTCTCTACCTCTCCCTCTCTCTCTCTCAGGTTCCCTGTCCCCCGTTTCCTTCCCTTCCCTTCCCTTCCCTTCCCTTCCCTTCCCTTCCCTTCCCTTTCAATTCCTCTTCTTATTTCATCTCTCTCCCTCTCATGTATCTATTATGTCTTTCTTTTGCTTTCCTCCCTTCCTATCTTACCTCCCTTCCTTTTTCATCTATCTATCTATCTATCTATCTATCTATCTATCTATCTATCATCTATCTATCTATGATATCTATAATTTTCTATCATTTTAAAACTTGTGTGTTGTTTGGTTTTAATTTTTGTGAACCGCCCAGAGAGCTTCGGCTATTGGGCGGTATAGAAATAAATAAATAAATAAATAAATAAATAAATATCATTTTTCCTTTCACAATTTGCCTTTCTTTCTCCTTTCCTTTCTTCTTATCTCGTCTTCCTGTCTCTCTCATGCCTTTCTTTCTCCTTCCTTCCTTCTTCCTTCCTTTCTTGTTTTCCCTTCTTTTCTTTTCTTTTTCTTTTCTTTCCACTCCCTTTGAATTCCTCTTCTTTATTTCATCTCCCCCCTCTCATCTATCTATTATGACTTCCTTTCTGTTTCTTTCTTCCATATCTTGCCTTTCTTTCTTTTTCTGTCGTCTATCTGTCTGTCTTTGCCTTTCGTTCTCCTTCCTTCCTTCCTTCCTTCTTTCCTTCCTATCTCGTCTTCCCTCCTTTCCCCCTCATCCTTCCTCCTCTTCGGACACCCCAACGGCCTTCTCCCCTCGCCGCCCGCGCCCCTTCCAGCGGAGACTCACGCGGGACGCCTCCGCCCCCGCGCAGCATCGATCTTGGGCTGCGGCGCACTCGCCTTGATTTCCCCAGGCGCCCCCTCCCCTCCCCTCCCCTCCCCTCCCTGGAGCCCCACAGACTCGCGTCAGGACCATTGATCAGGGGCCGCCCCACCAGACGTGCGGGGCGGGGGAGAGCAGAGCTCCCGGGCTGTCCCTTCGGCGAGGACTGGCGCTGGAGGCGGCAGCCCTGCGCCTCCGTCCCGGCCACCAGCAGAATGCGCCGGGGGCACATACAGACAACGCGCTGCCCGGGGCGAAGCAGCAGATCCGGCCCCGCAAGCCAGAGCCCGAGGCTGGGCCAGGCTGTTTTGGCTGGGACGGAGAAAGCCCCGCCGCGCCCCTGCCCTGCTCGGGCAGCGAAGGGCCCAAGGAACCGCCACGGTTTGGTGGTGGCCGCGGTGGCTGCGTCGGGCAGAGCAGGGCGGGAGGCGTGCAGGGTTCTCTCTGGCGGAAGATATGCTGGTGGAGACGAAGGCGGCCAGAGATGTGCGGCCAGAGCGGGGCACAGGCACTTGCGGGGTTTTTTTCGGGCAGTAAATATGACAGCAACAGCTCATAGAATTTATAAGGAGAGCCGGACGATAAATTAAAATAGGAGAAAGCCACAGCCACAGCCACCGGGCCGAGTCCGCCAGGACAGAACTGCGCGGCTGACAGCGGTCCTCCGCAAAGGCCCCAGACACACAAGCCGCCGAGCCTCGCCAGAGCGGCCCGGGCCCGCGCCTGCGCTCAGCTGGGAGCGCGCTCCAGAGGCTGGGAGCCGCCACTCTAGAGGCCCCACTCTGGAGGTCCCCGTGTTAAACGTCCGTCGTAAATTCGGGACACCCCAAACCGCCTCACTCTGCCTAGGTAGATTGGGCCTGAGCCCAGGATGAGTCCTGCCCCCCTCCCCCAGTCCTGGTAGCTTCCCTCCCTGGGCGCAGAAATACCAAGGCCTGATCCAACCTGGTCCGTGGATCCCCCAAGACCGCTCAGCTCCCCTTTGGAAGGGCGCGGGGCGGGGGGCGGGGGGCTTAGGACACGGAGTCCGACGGGCGCCTTTTTTTGCCCACGGGACCTTTAAATTTTTTTCCCTTCCTTTCCCGTTGGGGTCACTTCGGTCCCAGGGATCATCTAGTCCCACCCAGAGACTTTGGCGGCTGCTACAGTCCTAGCGTGCTTGGGGGGCGGTAAAGAGGAGGAGTTCTCTTGGACTCCGTGCAAAGACAAGGCGGAAGAATAGACGGGGTGGTGAAATGCTCTGGAATGCTCTCCCTGGTCTGGAAGAAGAAAAGGAATACAGACCTTGCCCATAGAAAACTAGCACCTCAAGGACAAGTGCCGGAGCCTAGCCTTTTGCTAGCCGGGTCGGTTTTCTAGGCGCTGGGTGAGTTTCAGAACAAGCAGGCAAGCAAGTAGAAAGGGGATCCCAGGTCCCAGCTGCAAGCTGGGGAGGATGGGGGTTGTAGTCCCATTGAGCTGGAAAATGTCAGCTTCAGAGGAAAGCATGGCTGGGGATGATGGATGTTGTAGTCCAATGTATCCGAAGGGAGATAGTTGGGAGAGGCTTGGCCGGGGGCGATGGGTTTTGTTGTCCAACATATCTGGAGGGCACCAGGTTGGGAGAGGCTTGGCTGCGAGATATGGGTGTCGTAGTCCAGCTCATCCAGAGGGCACCGGGTTGTGAGAAGGCTGCTTTGTACACACCGTTAGGAACACATTATTTTAGCAAAATTTTATTTTTGATGGGTTAGGGCAGAGACTATTGATACCTCGGTCTTCCACGCCCTCTGCCTTTCTCTTGCTCCTCCTTGGATAGCCTTCTGCTTTGGATCTCGTTCAGCTTCGGCGCCAGTAACCCACTTTGGGGTGGGGGCGGAGGAGGGGCGACCCCCGAGGAAAAACCGCGGAGCGTTTGCGCAACAGGAGGCGGACCCGTCTCCGCCTCTCCTGGCCGCTTCTCTCCTGCGCGCGTCCAAGAAGGGGCCAAGATTCCTCCCCCCAACCCCAGTACAGCTGGCAGGGAAGTCACCCTGGAAGTCACCTCGGGTCCCTGCCAGTTTCCTCGCCTGCCGACCCCCCCGCACTCTCCGTCCCGCCTTCACGTGTCCTCCCCTCCACACGCCCCTCCGCCGCGCCGCCTCTCGCCTTTGCCTGCCCGCCGGCCTCCTCCTCCTGTGTGGACGCGGCTCGCCCCGGCCGCTGTCCGTGGTGCTGAACGCCAAGTGCGGCTCAGCTCCTCCGCCCACCCCGCCGGCCGGTTCTGGCCCCTTAAAGGGGAGGTTTCTCCCCCCCCCCCCGGTCTTAAATGCCCGGCTTGCCGACTTCGGAGGGAGCGGAAGTCGAGGCAAGATGGAGGCGCGGAAGGAGGCGCGGCGGAGCGCGGGCCAGCGGACCCCCGAGACGCTCTTCGCCTTGCTGGCGCGGAACCAGGAGGCGCGCAGAGGTAAGGGCGGGGGTCTGCCTGGCAGCCAGGCAGCCACGAGGGGGGGGGGCGCAGGCCTGGCTGTAGGTGGGTCCCAATCCGGCACTTCTCGACGTGCCCCCCCGCAATGGACTTGGGGGGGGGGAATAGAAGGGAAGGGAAGCCGTCCCCTTGCAAAAAGTGTCTCCGTGGCAGGGGAAAAGAAGGTGGGGCGCGACTGTAGCCGTCAATGAATCCCCCTCCCCGACTTTCTCTTTTCCCCCCTCCCCATCGGTGTGTGTTTGGTTAGTTGGGGGGGCGAGGGAGGTGGAGGCAGGAAAGACAAAAAACAGCGCGGCAGGGCGTGGGGGGGATAAATAGCAAAAATGACTCGATGGCCCATCACCTGCCTCTAAAAAAAGCAGGTTTCGGATGGAGAAAAGTGACTTAAGATGAGCACTGGGGGGGGGGGAGAAAAGATTATGCTTCTAAAATTTATTATTTCTTACAGTGAGTAGAATAGAATAATAGAATAGAATGTTTTTATTTTCATTATTTATTTGCTTTAGCGACAAGCCTTTGCAACATCGCCCGTCAAAAGCAACAAAACAGATACAATTATGAGACTCTAAATGACCGTTTTGAGGTCCCTTTCGGGACTGAACCCCTTGTTAGGCCACCTGATCAGAGCAGCTCATGCTCAGAGCCAAGGTTGGTCCTGCTTAGAGTAAACCCATTGAAGTGGACTTCAGTCAGACGGACATGGGATACAATCCTGAGGAACCTCTTGGAGGCGGCGGCGGGGGGGGGGGAAGTAATGTAGAGACCCCTCCCCTTGCTTCTCTGTCTTCCTCTCCAGACCGGAACGGTCCCAAATTAAAAGAGGAAATCCAGACGAACCAAGCACACGCCCTCAAACCCCATTTTAATTGGGGTGCAGATTTAACTTTGGAGCGCGGGTGGAGGGGAGGCAGGGAAAGAAAACACTGAGAAAACATTTTTTTCCGTTTTTTCTTTCTTTAGACGAAATGTTATAATAAAAAACATGCCTTCCCCTGACCTCGGGCAGGAGAGTTTTGATTTCTATTTTGAAGATGCCCCCAAAAGGAATGACAAAAAGGTGGGGAGGGGGCTTCACCCCTTTCATAGTGGGCCAGCTAGGATTGGACCTTGGGGCCAAAGTCCAGGCCGCCCCGCATCTGCGTGTGTGTGTGTGTGTGTGTGAGTGAAATCACCACCCAGAATGTGGCAGGTACAGACAGAAGCAAACTCCGTTTGATTCCTGTGTGGCCAGGACGGTGCTGTGATTGAAGCGAGCTTTAAATGCAAAACCGCACATTCTCGGAGTACTGTTTCCCCCCCAAATCGGAGTTGGCAATCTTTTCCGGGGGGGTGGGGGAGGTTGCTCTAGCACACAAATGTAGAAGCTCTTGTAAAGCGCGGGATCATGACTGGGTGCGGGGAGAAAAATGTGTGTTGTCTGCTTCCCAACCGACGTAATCCACATGGCCGTCTAAACGCCCCCCCCTCCCGATAATTGAATCCAGCGTCTAAAATGACCGGGCTTCACCGTTCCCCCGGTTTAGTTTTCGGCTATGGCAGCCGTGCCATGGAATTGGAGGAGGGGGCGGCCGTGTTTTGTGTGTGTGACCCCCGAACGTATATTTTGGGCTGCTCCCCTCGACTTTCTCCAAGCCAAAGCAAAGCACCGGATTGTGTTGCTTCAGCCCCAACCCGGCGCCCCCCAGATGGGTGGGTCTACAGATCCCATCACCCACCTCTATGGGCTGAGGAATGATGGGGTTTGTAGTCTCACCCATCCGGAGGGCGCCTGGTTGGGGGAAAGGCTGCGTTACTTCCAGGAACCCCGCTCTTCTGCTCCTAACCCGGGTTGCTGAAGCCCGATGTGAGGTAAATTCCTCTCCTCACCGTTCCTGGAGAGTCAAAGTAGCCAACAACCATCTTAAACGCCACTCGTGAAAGCAGGGGACGGGGTGGGTTTAAAAGACCCTTTGTGTGTGGGCATGACCTCCCCATTTCCTGAAATTTATCTTGTTAGGAATTATGAATGGAAAGACTTTGTAACATTCCTTTGGGGACGCTTTACTTGCTTGTTTCCTTTCTCTGCACCCGCTTTCCCCTTCCTGACGCTTTTGGACGACAACTCCCAGAATTCCTGACCATGAGCCCTGTTGGCTGCGGCTGATGGGAGTTGCAGTCCAAAGCCTCTGGACGGCAACAGGCTGGGGAGGGCTGCTCAAAGCGAAGGTAGAAAAAAAGAATCCAAACCAAATCTACCCACTAATGCAGCATCCCCCAATCTGGGGCCCTCCAGAAGTGGGGGACTACAAGTCCCATAATTTCCCAGCCAGCGTGCTGGAATGCAAGTCCCATCATTCCCAGCCAGCATACTTCCCAGTCCCGTCATTCCCATCCCCCCTTCTTTTTAGAGGAGGGAATTCCTTCCAAAAGCGCTATAAATATTCAGTGCCCGACTGCTTCTTGAAACGGGAGTGCGCGTGCGCGTGCGGATATCGATTTATTTGTTTATTGTAGATAATTCTGGGTCTGACGACCCCCTTCCCCCATATTGGAACTGGAGTTGCAAGTGATCAATCGCGGCCACCTGCAAATTAATTCGCCCGCGCGTGGCCTCTCCTCCCGCCTTCACAAGGTAGCCAGTGCAGCCTTCCCTCAACCCGGTGCCCTCCAAATGTGTGGGGCTGTTTTATGTATTCATTCATTTGATTTCTACCTCGCCTTTCCACCACACAAGGCCACTCCAGGCGGCCGACAATAGCGGGGATGATGATGATGATAATAATAATAATTTTAAAAATGAGAACAAACTACCACTCCTATCCTCCACAGCCAGCAGGCCACATGCTGCCTGGGGATGGTGGGAGTTGCGGTTCTCAGGGGAGGGCGATCAGCAGGGGTGAGAAAGAGGAGGCTGTTCCTGGGAATTCAGCAGGAATTAATTTCGTTACTGAAAAACTGTCCTGGCTCCAACAAGAGGAAGTGGGGCATTTTAGTAGGAAAACACCTTCCCTAAGGGGGGAGTCCGTAAGGGTGGATTCCAAAATCCAGGTAGTGTAATAGGTATTTATTTTATTGATTATGCCTTTATTTTATAATTTATAATGCCTTTATTATAATTATATTATGTATTTATGTTTATTTATTATACTTTTATTTTTATGTATTTTCATTTATTATACCTTGTATTTATTATTTCTTTATTTTTATTTATGATACCTTTTATTAAACCTTTATTTATAATTTAATATTTGTAATTTATGATATCTTTATTTCTAATTTCTAATGTATTTTTATTTATTATATCTTATTTTTAATTTTTGTTTATGATACATTTATTTTATTTTTATTTATTATTTTTATGTTTGATACCTTTTGTATTTTTTATTATATCTTTATTAGGTATTTATTCTGGTCTTGGAATTTTATTTTTTATTTAGTTTTTTTTTTTTTTTTACAAAAAATGACAGTAAAGTTTGGGGTTTAAAAATGAACTCGGTCACCAACGTCACGTGTGATTTCATGTTCTGTGTCATAATGAAATCATCTGGTCAAATGTCTCCCATACTGGAGGCGTTCAAGACGAGGCTGGACAGCCACCTGCCAGGGACAGGACCTGGACTCCTGCATTGAGCAGGGGGCTGGACTCGATGGCCTTGTGGGCCCCTTCCAAGCCTACTGTTCTCGGATTCTAAACATGCAGGGGAGCGCTCTCCACGTCAGCCCCACTTCGCGATCCTATTACCTAGAGCAAAACGTTTTCGGGGGGAGGTTCCAGCTCCTCTGTCCGTCCCCACAAGTGTGGTCCAGTGTCAAAATATGCTGAAGGGCTTTTGTGTTGTTTCTGATGGCTGGGTGCTGTTGATTTCTTTCACCTTTCCCCCTCCCAGTTCATTTCTTTTCTGTGATGTTTTCATTCAGGATTTGTTTTTCATGCGCCTTTGGCGGTGCGCCGCCTGGGGCGCCATTCGGAGGCGGAAAGCCGGGCGATATCATTAATTTTAGGACATAAATTCACCGGGAGGACTCGGCCCTTGCCTGCCGGTTGGGGAGGGGGCTGGAACGTGTTTCGGATGCAAAGCGCGGACTCGGGTCAAAGAGGCGCAAGGGGAGTGGGGCGGTAATTGGGGAGGGGCAGCGCTTGCTGCTGTGTGGGGGGTGGGGCTGGTTCTCCACTCAAAAAAACCCGGCATTGTATTGTGAGTTCTCTTGGATGATTGCCTGATTTAAGTGTATTATATTTAAATGTAATATAATAAATATATTATAAGAGGGCAGGCAACTCTTAGTCAGAGTGGAAGTGAAATGCGTGGGGGGAGCAGTGCTTGTGACCACCCCCACACAAACATATGCGCCTGGGCTATACCCAGTTTGGGAGGGCTGTGGCGTAGAGCCCCGCTGGTGCCATCCGACTGTGTTGGACTACGGCTTCCATCATCCACATACAGCACAGCCAATGCTTTCCAAATGTGTTGGACTGCAACTCCCATCATCCACAGCCAGCACCTTCCAGCTACATTGACTACAGGTCCCATCATCCACACCCAGCATGGCCAATGCCTTCCAGCTGTATCAGACTAGAGGTCCCATAGAATCATAGAACAGTAGGGTTGGAAGGGGCCTACAAGGCCATCCAGTCCAACCCCCTGCTCAGTGCAGGAATCCAAGTCACAGCATCCCTGACAGGTGGCTGTCCAGCCTCGTCTTGAACGCCTTCAGGGTGGGAGAGCCCACCATCATCCACACATCCTCAGACCATGCTGGCTGGGGATCAGGGGGCCTGCAGTCCAAGGCAGCGGCAAAGGTTAGGGAACGTTAGGGAGTTGTGGGACTTTTTTTTCCTGCCTAAGCGTGCACAGGCGCGCATCCTTAGATTCTATAAACACCAGGCCGGGATGTCATCGAACACGCGTGTGTTGGAGTTGCAGTCGGCACATCTGCAGAGCACAAGGTTGGGGAAGGCTGCTCGAGGCCATGCCACTCTTTAGGCCAAGGCCTGGCTGGGGGATGCTGGGAGTTGTAGTCCCAGACATCGGAGCGGCAGGTTGGCAAAGCTGCTACAGCAGAGTATTTTAGCCCCGCTCCAAGAGCAGCAGTGACCACGCCGGCAGAAGGCTGCAGCTCCAGCAGGCAGCTCAAGCCTCCGGAGCTCATCCTTTTCCCTTATCACGCCTTTCTCTTGAAAGGAAAGCACAACAAAACACCCGAGGCGACTGACAGCAACGATAGGAAAAAGATGCAAAATCTAGAACAGTTAGAGACAATTTTTATTAAAAGCCCAAAACAGGATAGGACGACTCAAGCACCATAATCATTATTGATTTTTTTCCTATACTGCCTTTCTGAAACCAGTCAAGGTGCTTTACAAAACGATCAGAAAATTAAAACACACACAGTCCAATAACTGTGGATTGAGATGAAATAATAACGATGATGATAATAATAGTGATAATTAAAACATTAAAAACAACCCGATGAATGCCTTTGAACAGCTTACTCATTTGGGTGAAACGAATAGCTGTGTTCCTAAAAATTCACCAGATGGAAGCTTCTATTTCTTAAGTTCTGGAAGGAAGGGACAGGTGTTTCCAGAATAAAAGCGTTTCTTTCTTTATTTACCTGTTTATTATTTAGCGTGGACCTTTACGAAGTAGGCTGCTTTCCCCATCCCTCGTGACAGCAGTGCAAGCACGGACCTTCTGTGGTCCCTGGCGACTAATCAGCTAGCCCTTAACGTTGATTAATCGGCGCTGATTCAGACTTCAGCTGCATAATCAGATGGGGAAGTCTGGCACGGCGATCCTAGGCGGGTCTACTCAGAAGTAAGACCCAATGCGTTCAATAGGCCTTATGCCCAGGTAAGGGTGCACAGGTGTGCAGCCTTAGTCGCCCGCAACTCGGTTCCCACGCTAGTTAAACACACACACCGGAAAGCAACAAGTGAGCGCATTACATTTTATTTATGTATTTATTAAAAGTATACCCGCCTTTCTGACAAAAATGGCGCCCAAGGAGGCTCATGATAATAAAATACAGATTAACAACAAACTCTTAATTAAAAACACAAACAGGAATCATTTTTTTTAAAAAAAACACAGACGAAAGAAAGAGACATAACGGTAACAGCCCCCCCCCCCCAGTTAAAAACTCCCTTCAACGGCAAACCAGATTAAATGTCCGGGACAGGCCTGAATAAAAACGTCTTTGCATCCTCGTAAGAGAACAAAAAACAGGAGTTAAGATGATGTTGATGATTACCCAGTTTCACTCCAGGGATTCGGGACTCCTAACCAAAATAAGAGTCAGAAGTCTGAGAAAATGCAAAACTTAACAACAATATGGCAGAATTAACATCACCCCCTTGAACTGTATTGCAGATTAAAACCACATTATTATTATCATTATTATTATTATTGTATAACTTTCCTAAACTGTGGAGTTTAGGAATATTAAAATTAATAAGAATAGAATAATAATAATAATAAAGTCTCCTAAACTACAGCATTTAGGAATATTAAAATTAATAAAACATTATCATTATTATTAATAGGATAAAAATGGCTCTCCAAATCTGGAGAGTTTAGGAATATTAAAATTAATACGAATATTAATTAATGAAATTTACTACGACTACTACTAATATTAAACATATAACGACAAGTTGAAAGAGACATGTGTTGGTGCTGGAGGAAAGGCCAGGATGGGAAGGAACCTGTTGCGTGACTTGACTCCCTCGCTGGGTCCTGGGTCCTTTCGAGAAGCCCCGACGAACATCTATTCCTTCCTTTTTGGTGTGTTGGTTGAACTCTAGCTGGCATTTCGTTTCTTTCTTTCTTTTTAAAACTCTTCTTTTAAAACGTTTATTCTTAGGTTGTGAGCCACCTTGAGGGCTTCCCGGAGGACAGGCTAAAACAAGAAAAGAAAAAAAGTTTGAAACCTACAGAAATATTCTCTCCAGGATCGGTGTCCAAACGACGCCCTTTGCCTAGCGGGAGTGGTTTTCAGATGGGGTGGGGCCCCCTCAGTTTTCCCCATTGGCATCCTTGGGAGGAAAAGAGCTCAGCTTTGCACGGAACAAGCCCTTTCCTTCTCCCCCAAAATATTCCTTGAGGATGACTGTTCATAGTCGACTTCTAGGGCGCAATCCTATGCATGTTTACACAGAAGAAGTCCTACAGGTCCAGGTTGGCCGAGGAACGCTGGGAGTTGTAGGACTTTTGTTTCATGCACAGGATTGCACCTTAAAACGGTTCATCTGTATGCGTGCTACACGTAACCCTTGAAGTTGTAAACAGAAGGCTAACACAGTGATATATATGCACTCGCAACAAAGAGAAATGCAACAATATTCCTTAATAATCAAACTGCCCACCAAAAAAAGAAAATAGGAATCAAGAATCCAAACTAACAACAGTCATTACAGTGTTCAGCTCCCAAGGAATCAAATAATTCATCTAATCCTCAGGTCCTAGGAATTGATTATTCTAGAACAACACTATAGAGAGCAAATCACAGGTCGTTCATCCACAGGTCTAAGTGGTTCTGTGGGCTGGGTGCTGTTTTTATTCTGTGATTATGTTTTGTTTTTTATTTTAATATAGTTTTTTTAAAAAAAAGTCTAAGCCCCTTGAGTGCCATTCTCGGGTAGAAAGGTGGGTAAATAAATAAACAAACAAATAAATGCGACTACCTTTTAGAAGTGCCTTTCTGTATCCAGGCGTTGCCAGAAGCATCCGTTTACCAGGGTCTTGAATTTTGATCTCCTGGGTCCTGCGACTTCTCCGTCTTCCTTATATTTTGTTCTAAGTTTGGTTTCAGCTTTATTTACCACCTCTGTTGTTGCTGTTGTCCCAATGGGATCCCGAAGAGATCTCCATACAATACAACGCACATTCACAGTGCAATCTCATAGCCATCTACTCGGAAGTAAGCCCCACTGAGTTCAATGGTGCTTACTCCCAGGTAAGTGTGTATAGAATTCTTGCAACCTAAAACAACCAAGTCAAGGAGGGATAAAAAAAAGAAAGAACAGCCCCATCCTATGCAGGTTTACTCGGAAGGAAACCCCACTGTGTTCAATGCAGTTTATTCCCAGGATTGCAGCCCCTGCACGCTCTTGGGGAGGAAAGGCTATTGAAGTCAATAGAACTTACTTCTGAGTAGACATGGATAAGATTGCGCTATTAAGGCAGTTTCAGAAAGTTTCTGAGGGCGCAATTCTATGCAAGTTTAGACAGAAAAAAAAATTCCTAGACTCCCTATATCTCCTACTGGACTAACAGTAATTACAGCAAAGAGTCTCGGGACACCTTAGAGAGGAACAGATTTATGTGGTAGCCTTTAAGGTGCCACAGGACTCCTTTTTTTGTTGCTGCTGCAACAGACCAGCACAAGCGCTACCAGTCTGAGAAGAAGAAAAGCCGTTCTTATGTGCTATACACTGAATTTTGGAGGTTCAAGGGTATCTCTTTCTGAACACCGAGTTGCATATCGGTTTCGTGGAAGATTTATTTATTTGATTTATCCTTCACTTCTCTACCAAAAAATGGCAGTCAAGGCAGCTTACATAAACAATTTAGAAGAGATTAAAACAAAACACATTAAATACAATAAAAACATAATTACAGATATTTATTTCTTATTTATTCCTAAAAATGTCTTCCTGTGTGTTTTTCAGTGCTGCTCTTTATCAGAGTGCACCTGCCTTGGGGGGGGGGGGAGATGGTGGGAGTTATAGTCCAACTGGCTGGGGGTGATGGGAGTTGTAGCCCAACATATCTGGAGGATGCCAGGTGGAAAGGCTGATCTGGAGATGATGGGATTGTAGTCCAACACCTTTTGAGAACTCCGGGCTGGTGGAAGCTGCTGTATCCTTTCTTGCTATGTGCCCATCGAACACAAAATTTTCTTTTACACATTGACTGGAAAAGGTCTAAAACTTTCCTCACAAGGGAGCTGTTCCCCAGCTTCCCCTAATCCTGATTGTTTTCATATTCCTTATAATTGGTTTACCCCATTGACTGCAATCTGATGAAGACCCGATATCCATGCAACTTTTGCACCTTGTCAATTAGGACAGCCCAGCCCTCTCCCAACCTGGTGCCCTCCAGGGGGCTTGGGCTTCAATGCTCACCAGCCCCACCAGCATGGCCAATGTTCAGGAATGCTGGGAGTTGTAGTCCAAAGCACCTGGAGGGCCCCAAGTTGGGACAAGGCCGATGTGGCCCATTCAGCCTCTAGAGCCCAAAGGTTCTTTGATCTGCACTCCCCCCCCCCCAGCACAAGTTGAGGAACAAATTGGCAACACCGAAGCAAACTGTAACTACTCAGTGGGTTCCCATTGATCTCAAAGGGTATGAAGAACGCCAGACTGCTTCCAGGCTTCTCTGGTGTAAATAATAAAACTTCAGATCATAAATGTACCATGATGATTGTTGATGTGGATCGTCACTGGGTTGGATCCAGGTTTGGTCTTCCTCAGTGTAGACCCTTTGAAAACAGTTGGACCAGTTAGTCATGACTAACTGAAGTCCCCTTGGCTTTCAATGGATCTACACTGAGGAGGACCAAATCTGGATCCAACCCAGTGTGCTGCTTCTTTATATATGCTACCAGTCAGTATGATTTTATTTCATTTCCACCTTGAATGTTTGTGGGGAACTATGGAACTTCCTGCTGGTAGAGATTATGTTGTCCCCCATTTTGCTGCCAGTTAAAGGCCTATTTATTTGAGCAGGCTTTCATGTATGAGTATGTGTGTATGTGGGTTATAGGCAAGGGCTCTATTTGTTTTTGGATCCATCAATGGCATTGATGGTTTTATTGTGTTTCATTATATGGATTTGCGATTTTAGAGTCATGATTTTAACGTTGTTCATACGGCATACTATGCCTTACACCATCCCTTGGTTGTCCTTTGCCTTGGGATCTTTGTGAGGAAGGGCAGGATGCAAATCAAATAATTAAATAACATGATTTGTAAGTGTATCTAAAAGTATCTTATGGGTTGCTGAAGTAATTCCCCATGGTTCTGCACCTCCCATGTAACAACATACATTCTATTGCCAGAAGATAGTGGATGGATACGTACATACGTGTGTGTGTGTGTGTGTGTGTGTGTGTGTGTGTGTTGGTGGGGGGAATGAGTTTTGTTTGCCTCTGGGATATCTTTTGATTCATTTTTATTCTGTTATCATTGTGCTTTTAATTGTATTCTAATGCTTTTGTTTTATTATTGTTTGAATCAAGTTTTATTTGTTATTGGAAGCTGCCTTGAGTGCCATTTTTCTTGGTAGAAAGGCAGGGTACAAATGAAAGAAATACATAATAAATTCATTGGCGCTGCTTCTTCTGTCCAGATCAAGGAAAGCTACCTTCTCTTTCTTGTCAAGATTTAATTCTTGAAATTAGCTTATAGGGGATTAAGAAAAAAAAAGAAAATCTTCAAGTTTAGCTGCCTACAGTATTTGGAATATAATCCTTCATACCCACCACAACCTATCTTCTTTTTGCCCAGCTACAGAACGGTACCCCCAGTTGTATTGTGAACAATGCAGTACCCCCACCCCATTGTATCCAGATTTGGTCATCCTCGTAGACCCTCTGAAAGCCAAGGGGAATTCACTTGGTCATGAATGTGGGCTCTCACCCACCCATATTGAGAGGGAAATGAGAAAAAAAGAGAATAAAGGTGCTGTCCTATGCATGTTTAGACAGAAACAAGTCCTACAACTGGTGGGGGCATGCTGGGAGTTGTAGGCCATTTTTCCTGTCTAAATATGTATAGGATTGTACCCTAAATAAATAAGAGAATGAATATATTTTAAAAATACAATAATTTTTTCACCCTGCTTTCTTTGGCTTGTGATTAGTTGCAATTAATCACATGCCATTGCATCTGGATTGTTTTTTGTATTGCTTTTAAAAAAATGGTATTGTCATGTAGATGGTTTTTAATAGTTGTATTTTAAATAGTGATATTTCATGCTTAAGGCCCAGTCTTATGCCTGTTAAAACAGAAAAAAAGGCCCACAACTGCCACAATTCCCACACCCCCAACTGATGAAAAGAACCCCTTTCAACACCCACCCTGCTTAAATGCCGAACTTCTTTTCCGCCCAGCCTCGCTTATGCCCAATCCAGGTATGCCCCCTCCTTTCTCAATGGCCCAGTTTTTCTTGTTTTGTTGAAGTTCTTTTTTTCATTCTTCCCTTCAAGCCCACCGAGTGGATGAGATTTACAACACAGTCCTACATATGGTCTACTTGGAAATAAGCCCCACTGAATTCAGTGGGTAAATGGGTCTAGGATTGCAGCCTCTACCTCCAATGTGGGGTGAGAGGAAACCTGGTGTGTGTGTGGATGCAGAAGTTCTAGTTCCTGCACATCCGCAGATTTTTGTCCAGGCAGCAACAAGGAAGAGGGCCTTCTCGTTGGTGGCCTCCAATTATGGAATGATCAACAGTCTGCCCGGCACTAACATTGTTTTCTTTTTTGGCATGAGGTTAAGACTGTCTTCTTCTCTCAGGCATTTGGCAGCATATGATGAGGTTTTATCAGTTCTTCGGATTTCTTATTGTTGATTATTTAAAATTGCTTGTGTATGTGTTGTCTGTTCATATGTTTGTATGTCAACAGTGTTTGTATGCTATGTATGATACTGTATTTTGAAGGATTTTAATCTTTGTAGACTGCCCAGGGAACTTTGGGCATTGGATGGTACAGAAATGTAATAAAGGAAATGAAATGAAACGTTTCTGCTGCTCTGCGGAAGGGTCCGCTCACTTCGGGCCGGGTTCGTGGTGGCTCAGATCATGTGCTGGAGGAGCGGTATTCCAGGAAAGATTCACCTGTGGAAGGTGGCAGGAATCCATGCGCTGTTCAGGAATCTTTCCTGGAATCTCCTGTAGCAAACATTTCCCCAGCCCAGGAAGAACTTTTAGGGAAAAGACTGAAGTCGGAAGAGTCATTTCTGGAGAGAGCCTGTGATTTTCAACACCTATTTCAGCACCTATGGAAGTGCCGAAATAGGTTCTCAAATATGTAGGTACTGGAAAGTGCTCTCTCAAAACAGAAGCCCTTTAAAATGTTTTTCCCCCTTAAGTGGGGGGTGGGAGATTGTTCACTATATATTGGATATATTGAACATATTATAAAAATTTACCACCCAGTAGCCAAAGCTCTCTGGGTGGTTTACAAAAGATCAAAACCTTAATCATACAGCATAGAACATAATATAAACATTTAAAATAGTTGATATATTTCATATGTGCTATACCGAACAACATACATCCGATATATATTGCATATGTGCTATATTGAACAATATACACCCAGTATATATTGCATATTTCCTGTATTGAACAATGTACATTTGATATAATGAACAATATATATTTGATATATTGTATATTTGCAGAGCGGTCTCTGCATTAGTCTGTTGCCACAAAATCAACCAAGAGTCTTGTGGGACCTTAAAGACGAACAAATTTATTCTGTCACAAAGTGACACTGCTCAGTTCATCTTACATCTCATTCATTTCAATGGGTCTACTCTATCTAGGACTAACTTTGGATACCACCCATAAGCTTTTGTGGAAACGTTTCACTACACTCCACCATGTGGATGATATGTGGCTCAAATTCAGTCACACGGAGGCATTTGTGCCAGGATACCAAAGCTATAGATATTATTTTCTGAGGTGTAGCCCCTGTGTTGGTCCTTTGCAGCAAAAATAACAGAAGGGTCTTGTAGCATCTTAAATAATAATAAACCGTTGTCCTTATTCAAAGCCCAGGACATAGAACTGAATCTCTCTTCAGCTCTTACGCATTGGTATCTGTCTCTGAAATTCCTTTGTTCAAGATTGTTCAGTTACTGTTATTAACTGATGTCCTGGTTGTTGCTATTGTCATAGCACTGTCAGTGTGCACGGTGCTTTTTGAGAGCAGAAGAGGAGATGTTCCTGCCTCAAGGCGCTTACAATCAAAAATTCAATGCAGAGGAAGCAACAGAGAAAGTGTGTGGTGTGGGTGGGAGTAGAGATAGGCATAAATAGGGAAATAATATTCAACGGTTTCAGTCACATGTGCGAAGCCGTTAGTTACATGCTTCGTTCCAGTAAGGTGCGGGAATGAAAGCTTGAGCCAAAAGCATTACTGAAATGATGGGTTTTGAGGAGGGATTTGAAAGAAGGAAGGAGAAGAAGAAATGGCATCATGTAAGTGTTCTGGGAGTCCGTTCCATGCAGTAGTGTAGTGGTACATTTTGAAGTATGGGAGTTCATCATGACAGTTCCCATAGCCGCCCCCCAAGGAGAGTACAAAAATGCAGGCAGCTGTGTTTAGAATCATAGAATCATAGACTAGTAGGGTTGGAAGGGGCCTACAAGGCCATCGAGTCCAACCCCCTGCTCAATGCAGGAATCCAAGTCAGAGCATCCCTGACAGGTGGCTGTCCAGCCTCGTCTTGAACGCCTCCAGCGTGGGAGAGCCCACCGCCTCCCCAGGCAATTGGTTCCATTGTCGTATTGCTCTCACAGTCAGGAAGTTTTTCCTGATGTTCAGCCAGAATCTGGCATCCTGTAACCTGAGCCCGTTATTCCATGTCCTGCACCTGTTTATGCATCTCTGTGTCTGTACTGTAAAGCGAATTGGTCTTAATTGCTCATTCACGGTAAAGCCACCTATATATATATATATGGCTTTCTAATAATATATTATATATATCATTAGAACACGAATAGCTCACAGCCAAATATTATTGCTGGCATAACCAATTTTTCCAACAGTGACTGTGAGGGTTGCAGCGAGGGCCAGCGCCAAGGGTCGGCATGGTAGGGCACCTGCCAAGGGCCCACCCCCCGTCAGGGGCCCCCTGACAAGAGCCCCCTGGAGTTGCTCCTCCTCTCCCCCACTGCAACCTGCTGGTTCACCTGCCTCTCGCTCTGGCCCAGGCAACGGTGGGAGTGAGGAAGAGGAGGAGCAGGAGACGCCGCGGCCGCCTGGCGCTTTGGCTCTGTGCCTGCCGAGTAAGCAAGTGGCAGCAATGAGGAGAAACAGGAGGAAGGGCAGCTGCTGACAATGGTGGCAAGAAGGTGGACTCACTGAGAGAGGAGACTCATTGAGGGGGTCTTGTCCAAGGCCCCTCCAAAACCTGGAGCTGCCACTGATTGCAGCTAAGCTCAGAGGGAACCGGGAGGTCTGAGTGGGGCAGGGTGGCAGACATGGCACAGTTGCCCCTGCTAATGAAAAAGCCGCAGGGCTTCGGCCCTGTGAGCCCTGCCTCCACTGCACCACTGGTTCCAAGCACATGGGGCCGCAAAGGACAAACAGTCTTTTGTCTAAAAAGGAAAGAAAGAGGAACAAACAGTGGCTGTCTGGTTCATTTCATGTGTCGCTCCCCTCTCGGACCTTTTGCCCCCAGAAATCCCACTCTGCGCAGGCTGCAACCAGCACATCGTGGACCGCTTCATCCTGAAGGTGCTGGACCGGCACTGGCACAGCAAGTGCCTGAAATGTCACGACTGCCAGGTCCAGCTGGCGGAGAAATGCTTCAGTCGCGGGGAGAGCGTCTACTGCAAAGAGGACTTCTTTAAGTGAGTCGAGAAAAGGCCATCTGAGGTGGGGTGGGGGGGAGAGGAGGGGCGGGAGGCAGCGTACCTTCTAGAGCAGGGGTGTTGAACCTCTTTCACCCCAAGGGCCGGATTATGTTTAGGGGAAGCTCTTGGGGCTGCATTCCAGCAGTGGGTGGAGCCAGAGGCAAAAGGGGAGTGGTCAAAATACCAGCCTATTGTGGCTTGAGCCTCTTAGGGCCAGTCATTCAGCCTTAGGAGAGGCATTTCAGCCTTTCAGACTAGGGGAAAAGTGCAATAGCTGGGAAACCACCGAACCATCTGTGGTTGCAGGAAAAAGGGTGCAGCCAAGGGAAGGGGGCATGGACATCTGGAGAATCCTGGAGGGCCAGATAGAAAGCCCAAGAGGGACAGATTTGCCCTGAGGTTCAGTGCCCCTGTTCTAGAGAGAATTGCCCATTGTGATTCACCTTCCAGCCGTTGTTCAAAATAAGGTCAAATTGACAGGACACAAAGCTTCCCTTGCATGTCACAACGAGCCATTACAAAATCAACAGATGATAACTCAGCGGGGAGAGTTTCCATTAGCGCAGCCTGTCCCAATTTGGTGCCCTCCAAGTGTGTTGGCCTACAATGGCTATCATCCCCAGCCAGCAGGGATGAGGTCTAGTGTAGTCCAACACATCCGGTGGAAGGTTGTGTTTAGTGCTGTGCTGAAAATTTCTCCCACATATTTTTCGACCACTTTCGTTCAGTTTGATAGAAAAGAAATTCAACGGTGAAGAGAATTTCAGAGAAATTCTCATGGACTGAGTTTGGGCTTCTTACTTAGGAGGAGGCACAGGAATGTGTGCAAGGGTCCTGTTTTACATTGGACAATCATCTCTCTGGCAGCCGGCAGCCTCCTTGGCTTCCCACACTTCTGTCAGAGCCCAGGCGAAGACATCATGAGGTAACTCCTCCCACAGGGCTTTTTCAGATCAAGAAGTGCAGGCAGCCTGGGAAGCTGCAGAGCAATGGGGAGATGTGTAATCGAAAGGAAACACAGACATTATTATTATTAAATTTATTAATCATCCATCTGGCTGGTCACCCAGCCACTCTGGGCGATGTACAGCATATAATAAAATGGTTTAAAACAATAAAATTCTACAATAAAAACATTTTCTAAAATACCCTAACCCACCCCAAATGCCTGCCTGAACAACCACATTTTTAGTGCACGACGGAAGCTCATTAAAGAGGGGCCATGGCGGAGTTCTCTAGGGAGGGAGTTCCACAGAGTGGGGGCCACCACAGAGTAGGCCCTCTCCCTCATCCCCACGAGTCTAGCTGTCCTGGCTGATGGGACAGAGAGAAGGTCATCCAAGGCTGATCTTGTTAAGCGGCCTGTCTGGTGTTGCTGGAGGCGCTCCTTAAGATAGGCTGGGCCGGAACCATATAGGGTTTTAAAAGTCAAAACCAACACCTTGAATTTGGCCCGGAAAACAGCTGGTAACCAGTGCAACTCCTTCAGCACTGGAGTGATGTGATCTCGCCGGCAGCTGCCTTTAATCAGGCGAGCCGCCGCGTTCTGTACCAGCTGCAGCTTCCGAACCGTCTTCAGGGATAACCCCACATAGAGCGCATTACAGTAGTCTAAACGAGAGGAGACCAGGGCATGTACTACCGATGGGAGCAGATGGTCAGGAAGGAAGGGAACATGGCACCCTTGGGGCCCCTCACAGTGTTTAAGCAAGCACAAAAATAAATGATCAAATGCCCCGAGAATGAGGCAGAATGCTGGGAGCCTCTTTCAGGGGGGAAGAGAATGTCCGGGAAATTGGAGGACAGATTTAGGCACAACGCTAGCTCCGCCTCTTCCCTGGAGCTGGACACAACAGTGCCCCCCTCACATCTTCATGATGCAAAACGGGAGCCAGGCTGCCAGCACAGCTGATGCGGTGGCCACTTGCACGGGCAGCGCAAAAAGTCTCCCAAAACCCTTATCAGGGGAGGAAGAAGCTGCACTGCAGCCCCTGCCAAAGGTGAGCCCGACCGGTGAGAAACAGTTGGAGAATTTCTCCTCCTCCTGGAGAAATTCGATGAAAAGGGCCCCCTGATTCCTCTGCCCACAAACCAGGAAGAGAATTCCAGTAAGCATGAAAAGAGCGAAATGCACACATCCAAACGTCCGGTGGAAATGCACCAGGAAGCTTCCGCTGGCTGTGCCTCCCCTGGCGTTTACCGAGCCAAAGTGTAAAAAGAACGCAAGAAGAGCCCTAGGCGAAAGGCCTCTCTGGCCCAGCATTCTGTCCCCACAGTGGCCAACTAGCTGCAGCAGCATCCCCGCTCATGTTCCCCAGCAACTGGTATACAGAGCAACTGGTATTAATTTCTCAGGCAGATCTCTGTGCTGGTGCCGCTCTTTGCCATCTTCAAGACTATGAACCGCACAAGATACCCCGGGGGTCTTGCTAGGCCAAGAACGGGCAAAGAAAGATATTTTTTAAATGCGGGCAGGGGAGGAAAGGTGAGCAAATTGCCTTTTTCGATGCAGAGTTTGTACCCTGCTAAAGGGCAGTTAACATCTCAGGCTAGGATACAAAAAGTCAGAGAGTCCACGCTCCAGAAAGAGATCTTGGGTTGTGGTGGGCAGCTCAATGAAAACGCCAACCCAGTCTGAAGGTGCTGTGAAAAAGGCAAATTCCATATTAGGCAAAATAAGGGACAGAACCGAAAATAAAACTGTCAAGATAATACTGCTTTTATATAAATCTATGGTGTGACCACACTGGGAATACTGTGTACAGTTCTGGTCACTTCTCCTAGAAAAAGGATATTGTAGATTTGGAAAAAGGGCAGGAAAGGACAACTGAAATGATCAAGGAGCTGGAGCATCTCCCCTATGAGGGAAAGTTAAAACAGCTGGGATTGTTTAGCTTAGAGAAAAGGTGAGTGAGGGGAGACATGAGAGAGGTGTTCAAAATGCTGCCTGGTGTGGAGAAAGTGGATAGGGAGACATTTTTCTCCTTCTCTCATAATACTTGAACCCAGAGGGGTCATCCCATGACGCTGAGTGGTGGGAGATTCAGGATGGGGAAAAGGAAAGACTTCTTCACACAGCACAAAGTTAAACTATAGAACTCACTTCCACAAGATGTAGTGATGGGCAGCATGATAAGGCTATTAAGGGCTACTAGTCCTGATGGCTCTGTGCTCCCTCCAGTACCAGAGGCAGTGTGCCTGTACAGGCCAGTTGCTGGGGAACATGGGTGGGAGAGTGCTGTTGAACTCCTGTCCTGCTTTTGGGTTTCCCATGGGCAGCTGGTTGGCCACTATGAGAACAGAATGCTGGACTAGGTGGACCCTGGGTCTGATCCAGCAGGGCTCTTCTTCTGTTCTTAGGTATTTAAGAGTTTCAGGGCCCAGTCCCATTGCTCAAAAATGGGCATATGCATGGACATTTAGAAATAATTATGATGGTGCTTTCAAATTTCACAGGAGGCAATGCCAACCAGTTAATTTCTCATCCAAACCGTCTTGCTGTCAATGGGCCCCTTCTGGGGTGTAGGCCCTCGGCAGGTGCCCGACCATGCCTGTCCTTGACACCAGCCCTTCTAGCAACAGCCCTGATAGCCACACTGCCTCTTAAGAGCCTCTGGTGTACTTAGACCTCACAATAACAGCAGTGCAACCCCAGGAGTCTTCTCGGTAATCAAGGGCGCCTTTGCTTCTTCCCTGGTCTTTCATGAACAGACGGTTTGGGACGAAATGTGCGGCCTGCCAGCAAGGCATCCCTCCAACCCAGGTTGTGCGAAGAGCCCAAGACTTCGTCTACCACCTCCACTGCTTCTCCTGCATTGTGTGCAAGCGGCAGCTGGCAACGGGGGATGAGTTCTACCTCATGGAAGACAGCCGGCTTGTCTGCAAAGCTGACTATGAAACGGCAAAGCAGAGAGGTGGGTCCTCAAGACGTGGCCGGTGCCGTGTGCCTTGGAGAGTGGTGGAAAGGAACTATTTCTTCAGGACTTGGGGGCGTTGGATGGTTTGGGGGTTTACCTTCCCCAGTAGTCAGTGGTGTCATGGTCAGTTTGGAAGTTCAGGCAATCATCATGACAGTCGCCCTAGCCACGCCCCCACAAGGAGGGTCCAAAAATGCAGTTAGCGGTGTTGATTCCGGTCAACAAACCAGTTCTAGCCATTTTCATCTCCACCAAGAGCAGGGCTTTGGTCAAGCAAAGGGATCTGAATGGCCCATTCCAGACTAAGTCATCTCAAAAGACTTTGCCTTGCAACAGGGATAGATCACAGCTATAGATAGTAGCTGGGGAAATCCATTTCCCACCCTGCTACCATGAGGATAGGAGCTAAGTTCAGAGGAACAAGGAAGCCTGTGTGTGGGGACAGATGACATCAGGGACCCTGCTAATAAAAAAGTCCCAGTGCTTCATCTCTGTGAGCCCTGGTTCCACTACACCGTGTGGTTTGATTTGGCTCACAGGCGCCATCTGTCTTGCAAAAATTATCTTACCTTATCTCTGTTCTCTCTGTCTCTCAAATCTATCTGCCTTGTCTGTCTGTCTGTCAGTCTATTCTATTCTATTCTATTCTATTCTATTCTATTCTATTCTATTGTAATCTGCCCTATCTATCTATCTATCTATCTATCTGTCATCTGCCTTATCTGTCTGTTTGATCTATCTATCTATCTATCTATCTATCTATCTATCTATCTATCTATCTATCTATCTAATATCTTTCCCTCGCTCTCTCCCTTAAATTCTCAAAGGAGAGTTGACTGCTTTACAGACACTTGCTACAGATCTTGATTGTCTCAATAGGTGCATGAATTGATGTCATTTAATCATTAAAGAAGACAGTTGAAAAAGAGGGGTTTTAAACAATGTCACAAGACTCTCTGTTGGTTTTCTGCAATAGACCCACATAGCTACCTTCTGGAAATCCATACTGATGTCATTGCAGGGAGGGGATGAGCTACATGCCTTGATGTGCGTCGATCAGACAGGTGCAACTGGCTCTCTGAGAGATCCCTGTACGGCAACACTTAAGACCTCTTTCCCCATTGCTACCCCACATGGCATATCTGTCACTGCTGCAGCAGGGGGGGGGGCAGTGGCTAGCCACAGAAAGGGTCAGGGGGCCCATGTGTCCTGTGGGCAATGTGTTGCCCAGCCCTGCCATATGCCTCCCAGAACACCTGCAGGGTGCCACTGTCTTTCAAACCCTCCTCAAAACCCAGCTTTTCCATAGCAGCGGTTAACAGCAGCCACAATGAGTTGCAGTAGTAGTCTGTCGCAGCCAGCCATCTGGTTTCCCACATCGGGATCATAGAGTTGGACGGCACTTTGGAGATCATCCAGTCCAACACCCATGCAATGCAGGATCTCTCCCATGGGACAGAGCTACACCATCCCTGACAGGTGGGCACCCAGCCTCTGCTGAAATACCTCCAGTGAACCCACCACCTCCCGAGGCTGTCTGTTCCACTCTCCAACAGCTCTCACTCTTAGGAAGTTTCTCCTAATGTTTAGCCCAAATCTGCTTCCCTGCAATTTCTACCCTCTGGAGCAACAGAGACCCAGTCCGCTCCATCTTCTGCATGACAGCCTTTCCAGTATTTGGAGATCACTATCATGTCTCCCCTCCATCTTCTTTTCTCCAAGCTAAACCCCCCCCCGGCTCCTTCAGTTGTTCCTCGGAGCACTTGGTTGCCAGACCCCTCACTATCCTTGTTGCTCTTCTTTGGACACATGCCCAGCTTGCTAATGTCCTCCTTAAAATGGGGCACCCAGAACCGGTACTGCAAATGCAGCCTGACTAATGCAGGATAGAGCGGAACTATTACTTCTGCGTGCTCTGAACACTCTGCTTCTGTTAATGCAGCCCAAGATTAGCTTTCTTAGCTGCCGCATTGCTCTGCTGGCTTATATTCGGCTTGGGGGTGATGGATCTGAAAAAGTCAGATGCCAAATCATGCATTTAAGATGAGTTTTGGAAACTCCCCCTGCTCCTCAATAATTAATCAGTGGAATTTTGCTGAGAGAATGCTATCTAAGTCTTGTCAAAATGCCACTTGTCTCCATCTTTTCTTTTAATTGTTCATTCCGTTGGCTGAAAAAGCCAAGAACCTTTGATTGGCTGAGGGCTGCATTTAGAGGCCTGGATGATTCATGGTCGCGTTCCTGGAGCTTCTGACTTTTTATGCCTCGTCTCTTGGGAATGTTTGCAGAGGCTGAGTCCACGGCAAAGAGACCCCGCACAACTATCACAGCTAAGCAGCTGGAAACTTTGAAAAATGCTTACAACAACTCGCCCAAACCAGCCCGGCATGTGAGGGAACAGCTCTCTTCTGAGACCGGCCTGGATATGAGAGTGGTTCAGGTGAGTGATAGATGGTGTGTGACAGGGGAGAACACATAGGGACATCAAAAGCTGCCGTATACGGCCCCTCCTTGCATGTATAAGGGCCCTGGTTTGAACCTGGGACGTTCTTCATGCAAAGCAGGGGCTCTGCCACTGAGCTAAGGATGCTCCTAATGGACGTATTCGACTGCCTTATTAGGGATGCTCCTAATGGACGTATTCGACTGCCTTCTCCTGAGTCAGACCCTTGGTCTATCTAGCCCAGAATCGTCTGCTCAGATGGGCTATGGCTCTCCAAGGACTCAAGCAAATAAAGGTTTATTTTCCCAGCCCTCCTCTCAGGAACACAATTAGTTGCCTCATCCCAAGTCAGACCCTGGGTCCATCTAGCCTGGTACTGTTGACACTGACTGGCAGCAGGGGTTTCAGGCAGGATTCCTTCCCAGCCCTACCTGGAGATGCCACTGGGGCTCAAACCTGGGGCCTTCAGCATGCAAAATGGGGGCTCTACCACTGAGCTGTTGTCCTTCACATAAAAATAAGGTAAGTTTCCAGTCCTTATGTTTCTGAATAGAGGGCTGAGTTAACTAGAAACATAGGAAGCTGCCTTCTACTGAGAGAAGCAGAAGGGTCCATCTAGCCCAGTGTTGTTGACACAGATTGGCAGTGGCTCTCCGGGGTTTCAGACAGGGGTCTTTCTTTCCCAGCTGTAATTGGGGATACTGGGGATTGAACCTGGGACCTTCTGGGTGCCAAGCAGGGGCTCTACCACTAAATGATGAATGCTCCTAATGAACATTGGAAGCTGCCTTGTACTGAACCAGACCCTCAGTTCATCTAGCTCAGTGTTGTCGACACTGACTGGCAATTGATGGTTTCCCATCCTTTGTGCCCCCCCCTTCTAGAAGGTTGAAAAGCCTCTCCCATAGCTCATTTATTGGCTGTAAGGTCTTTAAGCTACAATATGCTGGTTGCGGGGGGGGGGGGCTCTGCCCCTTTTGCCTTCAGCTTTGCCCATCACTGGAACACAGCCCCTGAGAGCTTCTCTAAAATGGCATTCGGCTGGCGGGCTGAAGAGGTTCAACACCCTTGATTTACATGTTTAAGACTGACACTCATCCTTCCCTTTCTTTTCCCAGGTTTGGTTCCAGAACAGAAGGGCCAAAGAAAAACGCCTCAAGAAAGACGCCGGGAGGCAACGATGGGGACAATACTTCAGAAACATGAAGCGATCAAGAGGGAATTCCAAATCTGATAAGGACAGCATCCAGGAAGAAGGCCCAGACAGTGATGCTGAGGTCTCCTTCACAGGTAGAGGGAGGACCCCAAGTGGTGCCTGCAGTAGGAATTTTGCCATGCACCCTGGCAGCTAGCAACGTCCCTAGTAATGTCACCATTATTCCAGTAGTTAGGATATTTCAGAAGAGAGGTACCAGGGGTTAAGCCAGCCTTCCTCAAACTGGTGCCCTCCAGATCTGTTGGATGACAACTCCGATCCTTCCCATCTGGCCATGTAATGGGAGGGAGAGAAAACACCTGCTCTGGGGGTATTCTGGGAGGAACAACACTGGGTTAGTAGTTTCCAAAGATATTCACATCGTTGTGAGACAGTGTGGGGTAGTGGTTAGAGCATTGGACAGGGACTCGGCAGATTCAGGTTCTAGTCATGAAGCTCACTGGGTGACTTTGGGTCCAGCGATAGGCTCTCAACTTAGCCTACTTCACAGGGTTGTTGTTCTAAAGACAAAACAGAGAGGAAGGGGAGGACCATGTAAGCTGTCTTGGCTTCCTTGGAGGAAAAAAGGCGGGATATAATTTGTAGTTTATTTATTTAGTACATTTCTAAATACATTTCCAATAACTAATGTTCTCTAGGCAGATTACAACCAGTTAAAAAACTAAAATGCCATTTTAAAGCAGTTTTTAGAAAAATCTAAAATACAATACACATATTTAAAAGAATAAAATGCAGTATGATAAACAGCACAGTAATAGATAAAACAGCCATAATAGCCTAGTACTGGGAGCCTAAAAATGCCCAGGAGAAAAGAAAGGCCTTTGCCTTGCGCCAGAAAGATAACAATGTAGGGGCCAGGTGAACCTCTTTGGGGAGTTTATTCCAGAAGTGGAGTGCCCACTTATGGAACAAACATGGAATAAATTATAAATGTTGTAATTCATAAATATATATTTTTTAAAAAACATAGGTGGGCCAAGACGGGAGTGCCCAAATTTTGTATCCCGCTCTCTCAATAAAACAACCTCTCCCTCTCCCCTCGCCTTTCAGACGAACCTTCTATATCAGAGATCAGCCACTCCAATGGGATTTACAGCAACCTTGGCGAGAACTCCCCTGCCTTGGGGCGGCAAGCCGGGACAAATGGCAGCTTCTCCTTGGAACACAGCGGCGTTCCCTCTCAGGACCAGTACCACGACCTCCGCTCCAACAGCCCTTACGGGATACCCCAGTCACCTGCTTCTTTGCAAGCGTTGCCCGGCCACCAGCCGTTGATGTCCAGCTTGGTTTATCCAGACGGCGGTTTGACCATCGTGGGCCAAGGAGGACCAGACGTGCCTCAGCCAATGAGAATGTTAGGAGGAAACGGACCCAATTCAGACCTCTCCACAGGGAGCAGTGGGGGCTACCCGGATTTCCCTGCCAGCCCTGCATCGTGGCTAGATGAAGTCGACCGTGCCCAGTTTTGATAACAGGATCAAAGAACTCCTAGTGGGGAGAGTCTTTCCACCCTGGCAGTAACAGACAGGATGAGAATGTAGTTCTAAAAGGGGAGCGGGTGGAAGTAGACAGCAAAGACAACCGACAACAGCTATGTGCCGCACTTCTCCCCACCCTCAAGGACGAGCCTAAAAAGAGCAGGTTGGTGAGGAAAACAGAGAGGGATCTTTTCGGCTCAACGGACGTCCCAAGGGTGGCCGCTTCTTTACAGGACACTCTTAAACACAGGATAGACTGGGTCTTTCCGGGTCTGATGATTTCCGGGTCTGATGATGTGTACATGTCTGCAGGGGTGGGGTGGAGGTGGGATTTTGTTTTTAATCCATTGCCCGTGCATTTATCATGACAAGGACACATCTTGGGGCCCCAACCACCACCAGCAGTTCTTTTGTTAAAAAAGATAAAAATTAGGCAAGAATGCCATCGAATGTGAAAAGAAAGGTATATGGCAGGGGTGCAGAATCCCAGCCCTAGGGCTAAATCTGGCACAGCTGAGGTCCCAGTCCAACTCTGTGGGGCTCTCCAGATGGCCATGCCCCATTCGCTGACCACCAAGAATTTGGTGGTTTCTCAGTTTTTGTGCAGTTTATTCCCCATTCTGAAATACTAAAATGCCTCTCCTAAAGCTTAGTTACTGGCAGGAAGAACTTTCAGCTAAAACATACTGGCATTTTCGGCCCCTCCCCTTTTCCTTTGGCTCCACCTCCTTCAACTCTGGCCCCACTCACCCCCAGAATTTGGCCCCCAACAGCTTCTCTGAAATGGAATTTGGCCCCCAGGCTTTAAGAGGTTCTGCACTTCTACTCTAGGGAAATGAAGGCAAACCATTTCATGAGGTGATATATCGAGAAATACCTTTTCTGACAGCCAAGTAGGCAACCAGGAATCTTTCCTCTTGTTCTGTCTACAAAAAAAAAGTGATATGGGTTTCTTTCTTAATAACTGCCCCCCCCCTTGCACTCATATATCTAGATTTTTTTTAAAGCCAATTATTCAAGATTATTTGTTTCTTTGTATAAGGTGGTCCCTGTATTAATTTGTAGGCTGCTAGCAATCCTATTTCTGTCACACTGTGAATAAGATGCATTAATGACACAACGGATTCTCTTTTTAACTGGCTCCTGGAGATCAGTGCTTTGTTTTTTAAATCTCTGGCTGTGGGAATCGGGTGTGTTTGATTTTTCTTTATTGGTTCCTCTGCAACGTGTTGTCATTTCTCAGAAAGTGGATGCTTACTCACACGTAGTGGAGATTGGTGGCTCTGAATTTGGTGGGGCTGCGCATCCATTCTGGGTTTCAGTCAGAAGCAGCCAGACCTCTAAAGGAGCCATCCAAGGTACTGAACCCATTTTGGGGATAGTGTTAAGCACCTTGGATAACTCCTTTAGAGTTCTGGCTGGATCTATCTGAAACCCAGAATAGACTCACAGCCCCACTGAAATTGAAGCCACCAGCTTCCACCGGTCACACACCTTTTTCTTTTTCTAACCATGCAATGTTTGCAGCTGGGTGGGAGGGGCTGTGTGCCCGTCCTATTGACTGGCAGTCGTACTGACCCATAGGCAATGCCCAAATTATCACAGCCTTCTTCTTGCCCTGAAACCCCACACAGACACCTTCAAACTAGGGGTGATCACCCGATTAAAGAAATCCAAGTTAATTACTCATATGCTTTACACCAGGGGTGTTGAACCACTGGCCCATGGGCCAAACCTGGCCTGCTTGGGTTCTGAGTCTGGCCCTCTTGGATTCCCCAGATGACCATGCCCCCTTCATCTGCCCCCACCCCATTTCCCCCAGCCAGCAATCATTTGGTGGTTTACTGGTTTTTATGTAGTTCTTTCCCCGTTCTAAAAGGCTGAAATGCCTCTCTGAAGTCTTAGTAGTAAGAGCTTTAGCTAAAATAGGCTGGTATTTTGGCCACCCCCCTTTTGCCCTTGGCCCGGCCCACCCCTGGAATGTGGCCCCTGAGAGCTTCTCCAAAATTTAATTTGGGCTGAAAGAGGTTCAACACCCCTGTTTTAGTCCATTTATTAATTTGTTAAATCTGGATTAACTTGTGTATAATTGCAAAAAACAACAACAACCCAAACCCACACAGTTCTAAGGAGGAGGATATGGCTCTTGCCTTTTCCAGTTTTGATAAATACTTGTATGAAAAATAATTTAATTTTTTTAAAATATCTGCTGCCCAATTAATCAGGGCACCTTTGTAATCTACTGAAATGTTTTTAATTGATTGATGGAACGGATTAATTGACACAACATTGCTGCTAAACATCTTCTTTAATTTGCTTACTACTGGGGATGGTGGGGGGGATGATAAAGGGTTACAACCAACTGAGATCTCTCTAGTTAATTAGTTTATTTGTTTACTCCTGTGGAGGATGGGGCATTTTTTCCCCACTTAATGTTGTGGGGGGACTTCACAGTGATGCAGTTGGAGAAAGTCATAACTGAATTGCAAAGCTTTCTGTTAAGGTTGCACCTCTTGCTCTCTGGTTGCCAAATACTTCCTCATTCATAGCAGTTTTGTCAGAGTCTTTTTTATTAGGACTCTTTTAAGTCCTGGCTCACCTTCTGTGCATTGGAGAACAACCCGACAACACTTTAAACATCCACATTCATCCTATTCTATGCATTTTGCAGCAGATCATTGTGAAAGCGGATTTGAAGAAAGGCAGAACAATATATATATATCATAACCTGTAAAACTAAATATTAACTGTAGGTTATGTGTATGTCTGGTGTTTCTTTCTCTCTAATCAAATACCATGAAGGCTTTCAATAAATTTGTCAGCTAAAGATTTATGGGGTCTTTTGCTAAATTTGCACGGACGCCATCAATGTGGGAAATTAATCTTGATTAAAAGGAACAGAGCCCTGCTCGTGAAGCTGGTGCTCATGTTTCAGATCTGAGTTTGTTGGCATATGAGATGAGAAGAACAAAACAGGCCCGGAAAGAAAGGAGCCGAGCAGGACACTGAGCATTCATTCCTGATTCTTTCTTTAAGGCTGCAGCCAACTTCCTTGGGAGCAGGGATGTACAGACTTGTCCAACCCGCTCATCTGTGTTTCGTGGACTGTCAGGCGTCTTTTGTTCCTCTGTCTGCTCATTGACAGCTTTGGGATTTTTTCCAAAGTACGAGAATTTCCTTCCACTTGTGTCGTGCAAGTGCACATTAGTGCTAATGCGGATTAGCGCAAGTGTAAATTTGCCCAACCCCTGCCCCTCCGGTAAAAAAAAATGGCCTGCACGTCTGTGGAATCTGTGTGACATGGGAAAAACTGGTCCACTGCAGAACATGCAGGTCAGATTTTTAGAAATCTGAACTCATTTGAATCCATTGTGGATTTCTCCAACATCCGTACTTGGGAGTAAGCCCATTGACCTCAGTGTGGCTTACTTCTAAGTATACATGCATAGGGTTGCCATGTGAGGGCACACTCCAACAAGATAGAAGTCCATTAGTCAGAGTTCCAATCTTGGAGGGAATTCTGAGCAGGGACTTTCCCGTCAGAGGCCATAGTTCTGTTTACAGCCTCAGAGGAGAAAGCCCAGTCTTCTATGCCCCTTTACACACTATCCTGGGGCCGTGGGATTGCTCCCTAAGGGCACAATCCTATGCATGGTTAGACAGAAAAAAGGCCTAAACTGCCTGGGGCATGCTGGGAGTTATAGGTCTTTTTTCTGTCTAAACATGCATAGGATTGCACTTTCAGTCTCTTGTTTTCTCTCTTTCAATACAAAGGGAACTGGTCCTGTACTTTCGAGGCTCACAGCGCAATCTGAAATATATTTTCTAGGTTGTGAGACCCATTGAACACAGTGGCCTAGTTTGCCCATAGTATTAACCCATGGTTTGGGATGTTGAATTCTGGGTTGTCGTGATGCGTGAACACAGCTGTGTTAACAAAACATGGAGTGTTAACCACAAACAACCCAGAAAGAGAACCCATGGTTTATTGCTGGGTTGTGAACGCTGGGTTGTTTAAACCATGGGTTGCCATTATGTGTAGAGGTGAACTAAGCCTGATCTCGCCTGATCTCAGAAGTTAAGCAGGGTCAGCCCTGGCTAGTACTTGGATGGGAGACTGCCTGGGAATCAGGCTTCCTCCACTGAGCAGGGGGTTGGACTCGATGGTCTTGTAGGCCCCTTCCAACCCTATGATTCTATGAACTCTATGTGTGAACTCAGAATCATGGGTTGTTCATGGGTTGTTTTGTCAGGCTACAGAAGTGGTGGGCAAGTGTGATAATAACAAACTCAGCCACTGTACTTGCTAATACTAAAGGTAAAGGAGTCCCTAACCAGTCGCGTCCGACTCTAGGGTGTGGTGCTCATCTCCATTTCTAAGCCAAAGAGCCAGCGTTGTCCGAAGACACTTCCGTGGTCATGTGGCCGGCATGACTGAACACCGAGGTGCACGGAACGCCGTTGCCTGTCCCGCCAAAGTGGTACCTATTTATCTACTTGCAATTTCTTGCTTTCGAACTGCTAGGTTGGCAGAAGCTGGGACTGAAGACGGGACCTCACTCGGTTCTCGAACTGTTGTCCTGCTGACCTTCCGGTCTGCAAGTCAGTGTTTTAACCACTAAGCCACCACGGCCCCACTTGCTAATACTACAGCACTGCAAAGGCATTTGGGATACACGGAAGGAGCAGGTGAAGGAGGAGGGAAACAACCTAGGGACTGAGAAAACAAACCAGTTTATTTGATCGTCTGCAGGCAGACCCTGAGTAAGGCAACAAACCAAGGATTAAATTAGGATTGGGGAACCTCAGGCCCTATGGGGTTCCCCAGATGGCTACATCCCTTTAGGCCTCACATCCTGTGCTCCAAACTACCAATCATTTGATGATTTTCTGGCATTTGTGCAGTTTCCCCCCCCATTCTAAAAGGTCGAAATGCCTCTCCTACGGCTTGGTTCCTGGCAGGAAGAGCGTTAAGCTTCAATTTGGTTCTGTACGTTCCTGTATTCTGCCCACTCCTTTTCTTTAGCCCCACTCCTTTTCTTTAGCCCCTCCCCTTTGGCCCCACCCACCACTGGAATGCAGCCCCCAAGAGTTTCTCCAAAACTGAATTTGGCTCTTGGGCTGAAAGAGGTTCCCCACTCCTGTTTTTGTTTTGTTTTTAATCCATGGGTTAGTGTTACGTGTGAACCAGGCCAGTGGGGCTTACTTTGGAGTCAACATTCAGAGTAACTGGTGAACACTGGAAGGCTTAAGTCAGACACTCTAAGCGTGAGGAATCAGCTCCATCTCGCTGTACCATCAGAACAAGTGATGCCTCCCAAATGCAAAATTAGTCAGCTCGTTAAGTCAAATCTGGTAGCTTCATAATTCTCAAATGTAATTCTCAAGCACTGACATTGTTCCGGAGAACTTTAATATTTCTGTAATTCAACCCGTGATTGTGTTACAGAGTTAATTTATTTTTTCTGCGCGTGTGCATTTAGCATCTCAAATCCACCCTTTGTGAATGCGGAGATGTTGATCAGATGTGATAACAGCCAATCAGAGATCGATGCACCACGATGAATTACACTGATCTGCGAAGCAGAAAAGAATGGTGTTTTACACACATCCCCAGGATGTACTTTGGTGGTGCGGATCTAACCATTACACCACACCGTCTCTCATATTTTATATATAGTATATGTATAATATATTATGGATGTGTGTGTATATGCATAGAATCATAGAATTGTAGGGTTGGAAGGGGCCTACAAGGCCATCGAGTCCAATCCCCTGCTCAGTGCAGGAATCCAAGTCAGGGCATCCCTGACAGATGGCTGTCCAGCCTCGTCTTGAACGCCTCCAGTGTGGGAGAGCCCACCACCGCCCTAGGTCACTGGTTCCATTGTCGTATTGCTCTAACAGTCAGGAAGTTTTTCCTGATGTTCAGCAGGAATCTGGCTTCCTGTAACTTGAGCCCATTATTCCGTGTCCTGCACTCTGGGATGATCGAGAAGAGATCCTGGCCTTCTTCTCTGTGACAACCTTTCAAGGACTTGAAGAGTGCTGCTCCCCTCAGTCTTCTCTTCTCAAGGCTAAACATGCCCAGTTCTTCCAGTCTCTCTTCATAGGGCTTTGTTTCCAGTCCTCTGATCATCTTTGTTGCCCTCCTCTGAACCCTCTCCAGTTTGTCTGCATCCTTCTTAAAGTGTGGTGCCCAGAACTAGACACAGTACTCCAGATGAGGCCTAACCAGTGCTGAGTAGAGGGGAACTAGTACTTCCCAGGATTTGGAAGTTATGTTTCTATTAATGCAGCCCAAAAGAGCATTTGCCTTTTTTGCAGCCACATCACATTGTTGGCTCATCTTCAGCTTGTGATCAACAACAATTCCAAGATCTTTCTCGCTTGTAGTGTTGAGCCACGTATCCCCCATCTTGTAACTCTGCCTTTGGTTCCTTTTTCCTAGGTGCAGAACTTGGCATTTATCCCTATTCAATGTCATTCTGTTGTTTTCTGCCCAGTGCTCCAGTCTATCCAGATCACTTTGAATTTTGTTTCTGTCTTCCAGAGTATTAGCTATCCCGCCCAATTCTGTGTCACCTGCAAATCTGATCAGCATTCCCTGCACCTCCTCCTCCAAGTCATTAATAAAAATGTTGAAGAGCACTGGGCCCAGGACTGAGCCCTGCGGTCGGTACCCCACTCGTTACCTCTCCCCAGCTTGAGAAGGTCCCATTGATAAGCACTCTTTGAGTCCGATTCTGCAGCCAACTGTGGATCCACCGAATCGTTGTTTCATTTAGCCCAGTTTGAGCTAGTTTGCTCATCAGGATATCATGGGGCACTTTGTTGAAAGCTTTGCTGAAGTCGAGGTATATGCACACATGCACACACCTGAAAGAGCTCCAGAACAAAACATAATACCCAATTCATTAGGATCAGCTGCCAATTAGATGAGTGGGCTGGCAAAGGTCGTTAGCGTAGTGTTAGTGGGGTTGTTGGCATGTTTTGGCTGGAGAGATTGGAGATGGCATGACAAAGGGTAAGAGGGCGGTGCAACATGCACCCCAAACATCATAAGAGCACCGGCTCATGATTTTCCAGGAGTTTCTTTTCCCAGCACCAGGGAGAAACATTTCATCTCAAAGTCAGCAGACCAGCTCCACCCATTTTCGTCTCCACCAGGAGCAGGTCTTTCGTAAAGCAAATGGGTCTTAATGGTCCATTCAACACCAAGCCACCCCAAAATACTTTGCAATGCAACAGGAATAGCTCACAACAATATATTGTTGCTGGGGGAAAACCATGTTCCCCAGTTACTGTGAGGATTGCAGCTAAGCTCAGAGGGAACAGGGAAGTCTGAGGGCAGATGACGCCAGCATCCCTGTGCATAAAAACGTCCTGGGGCTTTGACCCTGCGAGCCCAGACTCCGCTACACCACTGCTGTGGAAGCACCTTCCAGGAAGGCGTTCCAGGAAATTTGAAGTGGCCCTTAGTGGCATTGCTGGTGCTTGGACTCCTCCCGTAAAAACCCACTCTGAATTGTGTTCTCAGCCTGACCATGACAATTTTGCTCTTTGGCTTCCTAGCTTCGTCTTGTCTAAGGCGCATAAGCTCTTGGTTCCATGTGGAAGAGCAGGGACCGCCTGACCCTCCGTCACCAAGGAGCTGGTGGGTAACCCGACACTCACAAAAGGGAGTAGAAAACAAGGGAAGGAAAATAGAGATTGATGTGTCAGAAGAGAGGCTGCTAATCCAACCAGATCACCCATCACGCCATTTCTAGGCAGGTGCAAACCTGACAACCTGGGTAGACATAAACAGCACAATGGAACGGGGTGGGAATTAGCATCCAAACCTTGTCCTTTCAGAGGTGCAGACATTGAAGTGATCTCTGCATCACTGTGCCGAGCTGATCCTATCCCAAGAAGGTTACCCACAATGCCATTTTTCCTTTATATTTCTTTAAGTCACTGATGGCTCCTCCCCCTCCCCCTCCCCCTGGAACCAATGACCTTGGAAGGTGGTAGACTCTCCCACATTGGAGACATTCAAGATGAGGCTGGGCAGCCATCTGTCAGGGATGCTTTGGCTTAGATTCCTGCACTGAGCAGGGGGTTGGACTCGATGGTCTTATAGGCCCCTTCCAACCCTACAATTCTATGATTCTATGACCCTCCCCCCACCGTCATCTTCTTCTTGGCAACTAAGGCATTGATAGACTTATCAATGTTAATAATAAATAATAAAGGCATGCACATACTGCCTTTAATAATATTTATTCCACAGTAATTTGCAGGGCAAATTAAAAACAAAACAACCACAGTGCAGTATCTTTTAATATTTAAAGACATCAATAGAATTAAATGTCACTTAAAGCAGCAGCTTCATTACCAATGGTTTTAACGACACCATCTGTTAAATCTGTTCAGTGTTTTGCAGATTGTCAGGCGTCTTTCATTCTGTCGTTCGCTCATCCACGAACTGGATTTTTTCCTCAATCGCCCGAACTTGCCTTTGCATTGAAAAGTGTACAATTTATCCCAGGGTAGTTTGCAAGGCAAATTAAAAACAAAACAATGGTAAGGAACTGTTGTATCAAGGATGCTGGGAGCCTTGGAAGTAGGCATCTGGTTTCACACGAAACCTAGGAGATTTTCGTGGGCCTTCCTTGCATACAGGCAGACTGGTCCTTCCGTTGCCAACCTAGTATAAATCCCGAGGTGGATTATCTGTGCTTGATGCATGGCATTCAGAAATCCTGGCCTGGCTCAAGGAATGGACCTATCACAAACACTACGTTACAGGTATCTTTTAATATTTAAAAACAGTAAACAGAATGAAAGGTTACTTAAAACAGCAGCTTCATTTCCAACAGTTTTAACAACAGCATCCTCCCAGTACTTATAATACAAAGGCTGCCTTTACACTACAGAAAACCCCTGCAGTCCTCCCGTTCTGGAGCCTTTCTGCGTTTACCGTGGGCTCCCAGACAGCAATCACGTGATTGTTCAGAGGGGGAGCTTTTAATTTTCAAGTTTCCATAACCTCAATGAAACAGCGCCATCTAGTGGCTGTTTTAATCGTGTAACATTCTGACAAATAGATAGTTCATTATTTCCAGATCTTTTTGAGATGGCACAACCAGGAAATACCTGTGGATGTGCCCTGGAGGTTGATGATGTCATGAAAAGGACCCACAAACTTCTGCGAGTGAGCCGTCTCAATAGCAGGATAAAAGCTTCATGTGAAGGAGCCCAAAGAGAGAATCAAAACATGCCTTATTGGGACACCTAAAAGATAATGCAGTGCCTCCCATCAAAATGTGAATCCAGTGCTGACAGTCCTTGGAAATTATGGGTTGGATCTAGGATCTGCCTTCCACAAGAGGAAGGAATCTTTTGCTAGAATAAGGGCTTTGTTCTTGGAAGGTCCCCTCCCCCAATTTTTGGGGATTTCCGCACACAAAAGATTATCCCCCCCCCCCAAATTCAGCTGGGTCTCTTGACTCTCTGTGTAGCATTTTCAGAGGGCTGAAAGGTCTGACTTGTATAAAATATGGCATGATTTTATTTCGTAGACAAATCAGGGACCTTTGTAGCAACGTCTATCAAAGGCTTTTGTTAGATTATGGAAATGAGACTAAATGTAATTTACTCTTACAAAGAGACACAAAGAAAATCCTCAAGCAGCCAATGGGTCCCAGAGTGCAGGACCTGGAATAAGGGGCTCAAGTGACAGGAAGCCAGATTCCAGCTGAACATCAGGAAAAACTTCCTGAATGTTAGAGCAACATGACAATGGAACCGATTACCTAGGGAGGTGGTGGGCTCTCCCACACTGGAGGCGTTCAAGACGAGGCTGGACAGCCACCTGTCAGGGATGCTCTGACTTGGATTCCTGCACTGAGCAGGGGGTTGGACTGGATGGTCTTGTAGGCCCCTTCCAACCCTACTATTCTATGATTCTATGACTTTCCACAAACTGAACCCATCCTCTTGCGAAAGGACCATTCCTCTTGCAGAAGGCAGATCCTGGATCCTACCTGATGTGTTTCTGTTTCATTCTTTGTATGTTTGTCTGTCCTTGTATTTGGAAAAATAATTAATTTAAAAAGATCAGCATGCAGACAGATGTCCCAAAGAGCGCCCCGATTACTGGGAAGGCAGTCAAAGTGGATGGGGGCATGTAAGTGAAGCAAGGAATCTTTCCTGCCATTATTTTGTAGGGATGCTGGAGAAATTTGGAATGGATTCAAGTGAGTTTGGACTTCTATGAATCCAGCTCCTGGATTCTGCATTGGGCTGGCTTTTTCTGAGTCGCATGGATTCCACAGACATATTGACAGTTTTTTTGGTTGTTCTTTACTTTCTGGAATTGTACACAAATTTAGTCTTTAAAAAATGCAAAACAAAAAACAAAACAAAACACCACCGACTGAAAATGCGCATTTGGGGTGGGTGTGATTTGCACATTTTTGGAACTGCTCATTTCTGCAAGTGCACCCTTTCCAATACGAAGGTAAGTCCAGGAAAATGAGAAAAATCCGACTCTGTCAATGAGTGGATGATGGAATGAAAGATGCCTGGCAATCTACGAAAGGCAGGCAGAACAGATTTCACCACATATGCCTGGTATCCTGCCAGCCCTGATCTTGCCTCGAAATGCTCCCGGCGTGCTTCAAATGGGCATACATAACTCGCACACGCTTATTTTAATCATTGGTGTCTCTGACCTTGACGCTTCTGTGATCCTACGGCAATTCAGTCAGCAGTTATGGATGATTCACTGACTGACGGGGTGAGGGAGCCCATGGGCGCGTTAGTATGGGCCCTTTTCTGGACTTCCCGCAGAGCTGGCTTTGCAAAATCAAAATCAAATATCCACACACACACCCCCCCCGCAAATCTCCATTATCCATGCTCAGATTCGATGCATCATCCACACATCTCTGAGAATGATAAACATAAACTCTGAGTTGGATGTGACGGCAGCGACAACGTTTGGTCCAAAAATTCAGCCAGAGAAAACCTTTTCCTGATTTATTCATTGGCTTTGCTCTTTTATAATTCCTTCACACAGGGATACGGAAGTCGCCCTTGTCTGTATTACAGATGCCGATTGTTATTTTCTTGTGGCTGGAATATAGCGTCTAGCCGACGGAATTACAAAGGACATTTCGATGCAAATATATAGTTCACATACCAAACAAATACATTTGCCACGTTTAAAAACATATACGGTTTAGGGTGGCTTTTTTGATTGGAAGCCCAGACGTCCCTCTCTTTCCTGGCCCAACCAGTTATTTTTCAAGCGGACTCGGGTCCCCTCATCTCTGGGGAAAGGAATACAATCACCGCCCGCTTGCTCCGGCCGTAACGCTGCGCGCAGATGAATGCCAGCGACGCCACCTGCTCGCGTCCGCCTCCCTTCCAGCTCTCAGGGAGAAGCTTATAAACGTCTCCCCGTCAGATGGGGGAGAGTAAATCACTCGTGACAGTTACATCTCCACGGAGCAGTTAGAATTAATGTAACAATTTGGCGCCTAATGAAGCGACAAGATGCCCGGGCGGTTGCAAACGGCTCCTGGGATGTTCAAATCCTCTGGGGGCTTCAGCCCGCCCCGACGCAATCAGACTTGTCGGGCTGGGGCAAGCACCATGCGGAAGGAGGTGCGCTGGAGGGTGTGGGTAAGATGGGGGTTGGGAAAGAGAACGGGGCAGATAGCAGCCCCCCTCCCACCCCCTAGCGACAGTCCTGATCGTCAAGTAAAGGGTGGCAGACAGCGTGGCGCGAACCTAGCCCTCGCTTCTAAGCGGGTCTAAAGGGTAATTCAGACATGAGCAGTTCCCAAGGCAAGGCCATAGCCCAAGGGCGTCAAACCTCTTTCAGCCCGAGGGCCGGTTGGAATTCTGGAGAAGTTCTCGGGGGCCGCATTCCAGGGGCGGGGCCAAAGGCAAAAAGGACGGGGCCAAAAATGCCAGCAGGTTTTCACTTCAAGCTCTCGCTGCCAGTAACTCAGTTTTTGGAGAGGCATTTCAACCTTTGAGAACAGGGGTGGGGGACTGCACAAATGCCGGGAAGCTACCAAACAATCGGTGATCGGGAGAAAGGAGATGGGATCGGGGAAGAGGACTGGGCCACCAGGAGGGCCTGATTGGGACCCTAGGCTGGACAGGTGAGGTTCTGCACTCCTGCCATAGGTGCTGAGATGTGGGTCTTTGCAGGGGCCCAACCCCTTTAGGGATGTCCCAGGCTCCTTCCCTCAATATTAAGGATTTTAAAGACGTTTTTTGAGTCTGTCTCTACCTCTGTTATATGTGTGGATAAACGGGGATATGTGCTGGCCATATTTTTGAGCCAGTTGATCAGTAAACTGCGCCTGTTCTTTGGCCAATACCTGCAAAAACTAAGAGGGATGGGTGAATTTTGAAGAGCCTGAATTAAAATGAATGTTATTTTAGCATTTCCCATCTAATAAAGTAAAATCACTTCCATTTAAATATCTTAGGCTTAAGATTTGTAATGTAGATTTTTGCTGTTTTGCATGGGCGTACAATGCTCACTTTCTCTCACTACCATATTCCTTGACATGGGAGATGAGAGGGGAGATGGAGCCAGTCCACCAGCCCTAATGAAAGTCTACTTCAGTTTTTTCCTCTTCCCTCCCCAACCCTTTCCCCTTCTATGTCACATTTTTCTAGATTGTGCACCTACAGGCAGAGACTGCCTTGTTTTACTGATTGCATGTAAGCTTTTTGGGGGCTGAGGAACAGGATGGAAATGCTTTAAACAAACAAACCATCTGCCCTGGAAGCTTTGTTTAAAAATCGTATATCTTGTGAACTGCTTTGGGATTTATTTTGATTTTTTTTAAAAAGAAGAAAAACAGTATAGAAACTCTCTGAAATAAATAAACACATCTTTTAAATAAATATAATAATCACAGCCTTCTATGCAGAAGCCATGCAAATTATTAATTAATTAATTAAGTATATTTCTTAGCCACCTTTCAAGACTGTGGCCTGCCAAAGGTGGCTTAAAACAGTGCAATTCAACATCAAATGCATTGTGAAAGCTCTTAAAAATTCAACAATTTTAAAATAAGCCAATAATGAGCCAGTTCTGCCAACATCAAACTGCCCCTATACAAATCTGTGGTGCAACCACACTTGGAATACTGTGTACAGTTCTGGTCACCGCACCTAAAAAGAGATATTGTAGAGCTGGAAAAGGTGCAGAAAAGGGCAACTAAAATGATCCAAGGGCTGGAGCATCTCCCCTATGAGGGAAGGTTGCAACAGCTGGGATTGTTTAGCTTAGAGAAAAGGAGGGTCAGGGGAGACATGATAGAGGTCTACAAAATGATGCCTGGTGTGGAGAATGTGGAGAGGGAATGTGGACATTTTTCTCCCCCTCTCAAAATGCTAGAACTCAGGGTCATCCCATGAAGCTGATTGGTGGGAGATTCAGGACAGATAAAAGGAAGGACATCTTCACACAGCACAGAGTTAAACTATGGAATTTACTTCCACAAGACATAGTGATGGCCACCAGTTTGGACGGCTTTAAAGGGGGGTTAGACAAATTCCTGGAGAAGGCTATCCTCCAGTAATAGCCTTCTCCAGGCTACTGGTCTTGATGGTTATGTGCTACCTCCAGTATGAGATGCAGTGAGCCTATGCACACCAGTTGCTGGGGAACATGAACGGGAGGGTGCTGTTGCACTCATGTCCTGCTTGTGGATTCCTGGTCAACAGCTGGTTGGCCACTGTGTGTGAGCAGCATGCTGGACTAGATGGACCCTTGATCTGATCCAGCAGGGCTCTTCTTATATTCTTATGTTCTTAATATGATCTGAAGGCAGCAGTCCTGTGTATACTTACCTGAGAGCGAGCATCATTGAACTCAAAGTGACTTACATAAGAGTAGTTATGCATAGGATTGCACTGTGGATATTTCATTTATATCTTTGGTGTTCTCAAAGGAGAGGGAATGAGCATCACTCTGAAGTAGTTTGTAGTGAGTACTTTGTTTCCGAAGAAGGTTGGGATATTCTCTGAAACTCCCTACTGCTACAAATTAAACCTTTTGGGTTTCTGATGCATACCAGAAACATACTTTGCCCAACAAGCATTCCCAGGGAGGCAACCTTGTCTTCTGTATGCAGTAATCATATACAGTCTTATGATTCTATGCAATTCATTAATGTTTATATGATTCATTATGATTTTATATTGTACTGTTTTGTACATCACTTAGACATTTCTGTTAATGTAGGAGACTCATAAATATTGTTGAACAGAAGAAATAATTTTATTAATTAATGTATTGATTTAGAAGGTTTTATGCCACTCCTTGGCTAAAATGGCTCCAAGAGTGACTTAGAAAAAATCAATAAAAAGGGAGAATCCCTGCCCACAGACTTACAATCTAAAAGACATGACACACAAGGAAAATGGAAAGGGGAGGGAAGAGGGCTAGGCTAGCAGGTGCTAAATTCCCATGGGGCTACCTGTGCTAGAGGCCAAAGCAACAAAGAGTCTTGTGGCAAACACACTGTACATATTCGGTACCTTGGCATTTGTTTTTAAAATGAAAAGGCAGTAAGAACACTCTTTAAAACAAACCAATATGCCCACTTCACATTGTTAGGATGCTTGGCTTAAATCTGTTACTGTATTTTAAATCTTTCCACTGGTTTTTATTTTTATTTTATTCTGTGGTTTTAAAGTTTTATATTATATTTTATCATGTTGTATTTCATGGTTTTCTGTACCGCCCAGAAAGCTTCAGCTATTGGGTGGTAGAGAAATGTAATAAACAAACAAACAAACCTACTGCATTCTTCTTTCCCTAACATGTTGCATGAACAGAAAATGGCAACACAAAACACCACATACACGTGCTTTTAAAATAAACAAATAAATCCGTACATAAATACAATGGGTGGTTTCTGTCTCTCCAGAGCTGTGTGTGAAGGTGTTGCCCCCTTAAAGAGCATTTCCTGGTGAAAGCTCTGCATCATCAGCTTTCAGGTCAAGACAGATTTATAAACTGCTAACTGTCCCCATGGGATGTTCGAACGGCTCACCGATAAGATTCAAGCCTGGCCAGTCCAGTTGGTCTCACAAGACTGCACGGAATCTAAATTAATTTGAGAATTGCGTCTGTTGTTCCTGACAGGAGATTGTTGCTCTCTAGGGCCATGAAAAAAGGACTGAGTGAGAATTGCATTGAGTAATGGACACTTGTGCACTTATGCCAATGTGCTAATGCAAAACAGCGCCAATGCAAATTAGTGCAACATACACACACCTGCAATGAAAAACTGGTCTGCACGTCTGCAGAATCTGTGTGACTTGGAAAAAGCTGGATTGCCGCAAATTCCACAGGTTGGATTCATAGAAATCTGAACACATTTGAATCCGTTGTGGATTTCTTTGACATCCCTAGTTAGGGATGTGTAAATCAGGAAAATGTGATCGTGTCAAGGTTCTCCAAATTCCACCTTAAAGCTCATTCTGACTGGTGTCCATATCAGATTGCAAGATTTGGACAGACAAGGCGGGTGGCTCTGATGCCAGTGGGGCAGTGAATCTGCTCCAGGTTTCAGTCAGAACCAGCCAGAACTCTAAAGGAGCTCTCAAAGGTGCTTTGCAAATCCAGCCTGTCTGGGGTTCCCATTTGGCCCTTCCAAGATAGCCACACCCCATTCCATCCAGACCTGATAGCCTACCTGATTCCTGGACATGGGAACGAGGGATGCATGAATTTTGGTTTCTCCGTGTTTCTCATTTTTCCAATCATGCATTCAGTTCATCTTGAACTTTGTGAATTTCTCCAGTCTTCAGTTCATCCCGAAAACTGAGATTTTGTTTTAAAAGTTCACAAGAAAATGTATAAGCATTTTTTGTGAACGTATCTCCTAATACGTGCATTTTTGTATGCTTTTTTAGGGGGCTAAAATGCATGTTTTGCAAGCATTTTTCATGATACAATGCATTTTAAAAATGTTATTTCCTTTAATATATGCCCTTTTGTACACATTTTTTTAAATCAGAGAAGTCCTTTGCACAATTAAGAGAAGTGGGAATTTTGAAGGATAACTGAATTTCAGCTTACCTATTGGTTTGGAACTGCAAAATTAGGCAAGTGTACATTAAAATGCAAACTGGTTGAACTTCTCCCCCATTTTTACCACCTGCTCACACTGTCTGTGTCAAGCCATTTACCAAATTGTCTGACAGTAACAAAACCTCATTTCTGTGGAAGAAGAAACAGATGGCCAGAGATGGCTTGTGTTGGCGGTAAAAAATAACCTGCATTACCTCTTCTTGGGGAATGTGTCAGGCAAAGAAGGGATCACTGAGTCAAGCTAATGAAAGTTCTCGTTATGAAGTCACTGCTCCACCATTAATTAAAACCCACTGTACAAGAGAGCTGGTGTGGACATTGCTGCATTTCCCCCTATAGCTGCTGTAGATCCATTACACCCCTGCTGAAAGCCCTTGTCAACATTTTTTCAAGGAAGGATGAAAATGTAAATAACGTTCAAATGATTCAATGTCTTTGCGCCATGGAAAAAGGTCACCTCACTGGAAATCATCTATCTCGTTGCCGATTTAAAGAGCTTCTCTCCTATTAGTGGTTTTTTTTTAATTAATGTTCTCCGAATGTTACCAAAGTAATGTGAACAATTATGGGGTGGAAGGGATTGATCGTTTACAGGTGCTCGAGATGGAGATCTTTAGAACGAGGGGCATATATTATTATTATTATTTGCAAAGCTTTTTGATAGATGGTGTATCAAAAATGCTTATGTGATTTAATTTAAAAGAAGACAAAAGGGTTGGGTGGGGAGAAAAATGCATACTCCCAGGCAAACGTTGGAAGGTAAAAGCTTTCACCTGGAAATAAGCAGGGGTGACCATTTTTGATGTCAAGGAAGCAAGGAAGTTTGGCACCATAGAACCATCATTCTTCTTCTCAATTAGATTTTTGTTGGCATTCATGATGGTGAAAAACATGTAAGTGGAAAGTTCTACGTCTTCTAAAATAAATCTTGTCTGATCTCAAGCTTTGCAATTTTTTTAGTTACTCCGCTCTTTAGCTTTATCACGAGATAGCCAAATTTGTCCTGCCTTTCAGCCTTCTTGGATTGGGCTTTGGGATGGGTGAGAATTTAATTTCAGTTTGTTTTTTTGATAAGAATTTGCTAAATTTGCAAAGTTCTTCATATTTGGGGCAAAAAGAACTTGAGATCTTAAAAAAAAAATCAAATGTAAGAGAAATCAAAACTGACAGATTTGTCCATCCAGGGTTGGGGCTTTGAGTGCTTAGCTCTTCAATGTCTGGGTTTGAACCCCCCCCCCCATGTATTGAACCCTAAATTAGTGCTTAATCAGGGCTGTCACCTCTTTTTCTTCTGACAGGCTCCTCATCTTTAACAGTTACATGGCAGGCAGGTACATCATATTCCTTTCTGTGTGTGGGAATAGCTGTACCTATTGGGTAAAATCAAATATAAATCCTACTTAGAGTAGACCCATTGAAAGGACTGAGACCTAAGTCTCATTCATTTCATGGGTCTACTCTATGTAGGACTTATGTTAGATTTTATCCATTGAATTTGGCCAGAGCAGATGGGCAAGAATTTTGTTTCTGTTTGTTTTTTGTAAAAATTTATCCAAATTTGCTATTTGTTCATATTCAGGACAGAAAGAATGTGAGATTTAAAAAAAATTATAAAACAGCTCCGTTTATCAATTGCTGGGTCCAATTGGCAGTATCCAATGATAGTCCTAGTTAGATTAGGCCCATTCACTTCAGTAGGTCTACCCTTGCAGAAGTACCAGTAGATATTACCCAGTTAATCCAGAAACATCTGAGAGTGTTGCATGGTCTTTGCATGTGACCCACCAGTATGGGTTCAGGGGAACTGAATTTGCCCCTTTTCTCTCATGGACACTAGGCAATACTTGGCCTTTGTTTCCCAAATGTAAAATGGTGCTAAAGGCAGAGCTACCTCCAGGGTTCTTATCAGGAGAAACACAAGGCAGTTTTAAACCACTGAAAACGAAAAGGGGTATTAGGCAAAGACTTGTTCCTTGCTTTCTGTGTTGTACTTGTGGTTTTAATTTTTGTGAACCGCCCAGAGAGCTTCAGCTATTGGGTGGCATAGAAATGTCACAAATAAATAAAATACTGGTGCTAATTGTCCTAACGAGAGCTGTTACTGAATTTGGCATAAAACAACATTTGAGATGAATTTGGGCTCCCTATTTAGGGACCTGCAGGAACCTGAGTATTAGAGAACACCAACGACATTATCAAGGGTATACCTCTTGTATGCACATCTACTTTAATTACTTTTTGAGTGTGATTTTATCTTGATATTATCTGATTGCACGTTTTAAACTGTCTTGGGTGTGCAGAAACACAGAAAGATTGGACCTGCATTGAAGTAATAATGACAATGAGTGGGATCCAGAGTCTACCTTATACTCAGACAAGGTCCCTCTTCCTGATTTTGGGGGATCCCCCCCACAGTTCACCCCATTTAGCAGGGGCTCCTCACTCCCTGTGTAGCATTTTCAGAGGTTGGAGGGGCTGCCATGGGAAGGAGGCAGTGGGGAAGTCCCATTACACCACCGTGGTCGATCCAGTGTAAATCTGGATCCAACCCAATCACAACCATCATCACCATCATCATCATAAACAAATGTTGCACTGAATTTAAGAATCTTTAGATAAAACAGTTGTAGATATGTATGGTTCTACAGATATTTTACATAAAGTATTTCAGTGGGGATTTGCACACCTCTACACAATAAGTCCAGCATTTCACCAAATAAACTGGAAACAAAAACAATGGACCAATCAGTTTGAGGCAAATAGGCAAAGGGGTCATTAAAAATCTCAGTGACAGGCAAGGTTTTGACTCCCTTGATGCTGTTATCACCACGATCTTCATAGTCCCCCACCCTGAGCTTGGATGCTGATGCCTCTGTGCTAGAGTCCCTTGCACTTTTCCAAATTCCAGCTTTGGTTGGCCTGACAGCTATGCCTGTTCCTGGTTAGGGATAGCTTAACCACGGTGATCCACGTGCTGGTAATCTCATGATTACACTACTGTAATGCAATCTATGTGGCGCTGCCCTTACACCTGGTTCAGAAGCTGGGGCTATTGCAGAATGCAACAGATAGATAGTGGAGCACCAAGCTGTATACAAATTGCACCTGGATTGAAAGAACTGCTGTGGCTGCATATCAGCTACCAAGCCATGTTCAGGGTTTTGTCACTGACATACAAAGCTCTAAAGAACTTGGTTGGAACCAGAATACCAAGCTGACCGTCTTCCTGTTTATACACCCATTTGACCCCTGAGATCTTCATTAGGGATGTTGGAGAAATCTGCAACTGATTGAAATGAGTTCAGATTTCTATGGATCCAACTTGCGGATTTTTAACACACTGGCTTTTTTTTAGGTGGATTCTGCCAACTTGCAGATCGGTTTTTTGTTTTTTGTTTAAACTGGTGTGTGTGTGTATATGTGTACACCAGCACAAGTGTGCATTACCACAAATGTGAATTTGCAAGCAGGATCTAAATACTTCTACATAAAATCCGATTCTGCGAACAAGCGGATGACGGAATGAAAGATGCCTGGCAATCTGTGAAACACAGAATGGCTCTAAGGAAATCTATACATCCTTAATCTTCAGAGGAGGTATATTGGGAACCTACCAGAAGATGAGTTGTACTTCGAGAAGTCAGGTGTGACCTGTTACAGCTTCCCTTCATGCCTTTACTCCCGAGGAAAAAGCTTGGACACAGCAGCTCCTAGATGCTGCCAAGCTATAGGGCTGCTTGCTATGAGCAACCATGGAATTATCCCTTTAAGCAGAGATTGCTAGGACTGGGTGGTGATGCTGCATTTCCTACAAGTGTGGGCAATCAGCACAGGTGGGATGGACTAAGCCTACAGGACAGACTTCCTGCAAAGCCCTGCTAGAGGGCTACAAAAGACAGCTGGAGAAACAGGAAGGGAGGTTGCCAGCCGAGGCCTGGTGTGAGAGTCCACTACCAAAAGCCTCTGACTTTGCTGCTGCCTCTTTCCTTCTTGCCTCTGGGGTTCCAGACCATTGACACCAGAGAGGTGCTGTGACTACAACCTGGAAAGAGACCCAATCCACCAAGGGGAAGGAGGTATCGTGCCTTTGCCCAGGGGATACATAATTTGGGACCAGTTGAATGAATTGCTGGTGTTCATGTATGCCATGGATAAAACCCAATTTTGCAATATTTATCTTGGCCAATAAAGCCTTAGGACAGCTGCCTGCCTTGATCTGCCTATGTTAGGTAAAATCAAGAACCAAATCACTTTGGCAATACAGGAGGCTGCCTTGGTCATTCTGTGACCAACAAAACGTTGCCAGTTAATAGCACAGAACAAGCCTTCTCAGTAATGGCAGCTACTCTCTGGAACTCTCTCCCATGTGTGGCTCAGGAGGCAGAAAATGTGGTGAGTTTTAAATGCCCCCTGAAGCTACACTTGTGTACGCATGCTTTCTCTGGCTTAGAATGAGGGATGGCGCTTTGGTTGGCTCGGGCCGTCAGTCTCTGTTCTGTCTTCCGCTAACTGACAGTCTTCCACTCACTCAGGCTGCAGTGAGTTAGGCCAGCTCATGGAATTTCAGTGTTTCTGAATTTGTGTAGATCATGGCTGCAATTTGCACAAATTATGCAAATTTGTACAATGTGTGGCCATAATTTGGTCAGATCTCTCTTTGCGCAAATTCTGGTGGAGACCAAACAAAATTATGCTAAAAGTCCCCAGAATTTGGGGGAACTGTTCTGCTCAGCTTGCAAAAGCAACCTGAGTTAGGCAGGCACAGAAGTTCGGTGAGCCCCAAACAGGCTGGATTTCCCAGCAATGGAATTTTCTACTTAGAATGGATTCTCATGACACTGCTTCATCTTCCTGTCTCTCTTCTTACAGTTCCTCTTGATCTAACAGTTGTCATTGAAACTGGCATTGTGCTATGTATGACTTTTAAACCACAAAGTTTGCATTTGAGCATGTAAACCACCGTGAGCCTTTATGGTATTCAGTGGAATGTAAGAATGACAAATAAGTACATAAATAAATAACATAGGAACATTGATTTTCATTGAATCGGGAGGATAAGTCGACAATGTCCTGCTTCATATGAATGTATGCTCTTACGCTGTCACAGTCCTCTGAGACTGGATTGAGTGGAAGGTATGGCTGCCGCTGCTGTTGGTTTGCATGTCATAAATTTTCACCCCCTTGGTAATAATGACTTTGCAGGGATCAGTCCAGCTTGCTCCATATACCAGCTGTTGGCAGCTGGTAGCGCCCAAGCAAAATGGAATGGCTTTCATTAGGAGTGTCTGACATTAGCCTGCCTTGATGTCATCAATCGTAGACTTCCAACACCTCGGGATAAAAAAGCACAGCGAAGTGGAACGACTGAAGTAGCTGATGCTTAGCTGGAAATGGGGCACTTCTGTAGGCTTCCCATAGGAATCATCCAAAAACCCACCCCAAAGAAGCAGAATGTTGTGTTTGATTCTTGGATCAAAACCATATGGGAAGTTCTTGCAATCACTTCAAATTTTTGTTCTGGAAAAATTTTTGTTTTGAAAAATTCACTTCTCCATGCTAACAATCCCATTTTAATTAGTGAGGGGTGAGCTTACCCCAAGTTAATTCATTATTTACTCGAAGTAACACATTCGTCCATGTGAGCTCAGATGAGACTTCACCTTTAGTATGAAATCTCATTCTGTGCATATGAGTTTTTGCACATGCGCTATATTAAGGCGTATCTTGGGAGCTGTCGTTTGGAATTGCATAGTGCAGCATGGCATCATGTGTCATCATGTCATGTGACTGGTGGTTTTCATGTGGACAGCCTGCATGATGATATCATACGGTGTTTACTCGCCACTGTTGATCATTGGTATGAAGAGGGAACCTGAATCGTCCAAGTCCTCAGAGACAAAATTAAAACTCTCTGGATCTCAGATGGGTGGGAAGTTCAGTTCAGTTTACCAAATATACCAAAATGTGCAAAGTTCTCCATATTCAGGGCAAAAGAACTTGAGATTAAAATAATTAAAATGAAGGAGAAACCAAAGCTGATATATTCATCCATCCAGGCCCAGGGCTCGGAGTTCTTTGCTATTTAGCAGATTTTGCTAAAATCTGGGCTTGAAACCCTATGATTCAACCTTGTTAGTGCTGAATCAGGGTTGCCACCTCTTTTTTTTTCTTGACAGGCTCCTCATCTTCAACAGCGAAATGTCAGGCATGTCTATCATGGTGGTCACCATGCAAGGAATAGCTGCACCTATTGGGTTTGGCTTAGACAGATGGGTAAGAATGTCATTTCTGTTCATTTTTGATAAGAATTCCCCCAAATTTGCAAAGTTCCGAGTCAGGAGAGAAAGAACTTGAGATTAAAAAAAAATCAAATATGGGCAAAAGAGAAATAGACAGATTCACCCATGCCTCTCAGGTATATTCTTTAGATAGTGTAGGGGCTGGCTATTAGACTTGGGGTGGGTAACACAGATTTTATTGATCCTCTCATCTTATGGGTAGGCAGCCAAACAAATGTGATATACAAATCCCAAGGGTCAGTCCAGTTACTCTTGTATAACCAATGAATTCAAACAGAAAAATGGAAATGGCAGATTGGACTCACAGAAAGGGAAGAGGGAATGCAAAACACATGCACCCACTGCAATTCAAACTGAGCCTCCGGAAGTATATAATTCAGCTTCCCTGGATTGTAGGCACAGCATTATTATCCCCTGAAGAGTTTTGCAAAGGCCTTCTGCAATGACATCATTTGAACGGATTCTATTCGCAAATGATCCTATACGCCCCCGTGCAATATGCCGGTACTCGTCCTGTCCCTACTGCCTTGTGCAGTTTGCAGGATGGTTGAGAGGTCTGTCAAACTTCTGCCACACTGAGAAACATGTAATGATGCCATACCATACATATACACAAAGACTAAACAGCACCCAACTGTTGTAATTAAACAATACCAAATGTGCAATTTATTATACAAAAGGTGAGAATTCAATTGTGCGAAATACAGCACTACAAAGCCCATATACAAACGAAGGGGAAGTACAAGGAAAGAGGATGAAATTTTCAAAATGCACAAATCCAAAGTGCACAAAAATGAGAACGCACAGAGGGGCATCTGGTAGAGTGCCCATTTCGATACTCTTCATGAGAAAGAATCTGAGTTCTTCCTCTGTTTAAAGCAACTTGGAAATTTAACAAGGCCAAATGCGGTCAGATTTTATTTTTCCTTCCAGTGCTGGCTTGCCAGTCATTTCCTTCTTTTTAAAATGACAGCTTTAGGACAATCAATAAATTGTGACTGCAGGCTGTCATTTGGACAAAGGGGTGAGTGCATTTTCCCTTTCAGCTTGGATGGGGATGTCAACGTCGACGTGAGGGAGGAATTGCTAAGGAGAGAGGTGGAACTAACAGACTGGGAAGGGAATGCAAAAGGCTCTGACTCAGGAGTGCTGCACATGACTGGGTTTTCATTCTCCACTCATCCACAACAGCTCAGGTGATGAGGCACAACGTGCAACAGGCAATGGGATCATGTCTGGGACTTGAGTTGGTTTCAGGAGCATGGAGCAGTCCCAGAGCTACAGTACTGACAAGTTACCCCAGCACACTGCTTGGGAGCAAATGGCTGTGTTTTATAGTCCAGCCGGGAGAGTCTTTCTGGGAAGCTCTGTCCCCTGCAGGGGCTGAACCTGGCTGTTAAAAGGCCAACAGCCTTTTCTTGCGGGCACTGGCTTCTCCTAGGGAGTGGAAGTTGGAGGAGGAGTTGGGGAACCCATGGTTTCTTTTGGGGTTGTGAACTGTGGGTCGTTCATGGTCAACACACCACGGGTTGTTAGCGCAGCTGGGTTCACACAACACAAGCAACCCACAATTCAGGAACAACCCACAATTAAGCCTGTATTTTGGCTTGTGTTGTGTGAACCCAGCCACTGGCTTCCATCTCTGGCTTGTCAGAGAAGAGACTGCCATGCTCCATCAGGACATCTGTTGTGTGTCCTGGGCAACGGCTCAGGCAAAGAGGCCTGGCATGGTCAAGAGGGCTGGGTTGCATCAGGAACTAAGGTAATTTCAGGACCTCGGTCAGCTATTCTGAAACTACAGAACTAACAAGTTACTCCAGCAGAGTCTGGGAGCAAATGGCCGGCTTTTATAGTCGGGCCAGGAGAGTCTTTCTGGGGAGCTCTGCCTCTTCAGGAACTGTACCTCGCTGCTAAAGGGCCAGCAGCCTTTTCCTGCAGGCATTGGCTTCTCGTAGGGAATGACAGTTGGAGAAGGGGGGACCCTGTTAGTGATTGCTCCCCAGTGTCTCCTGTTGACTAGAGGTGTCTGAAGACCACCCCTCAGAGTCAGAGGGTAGTGGCACCTCCTGGAAGTTGCATGGATAGGATATGAGGTCTGAGGCAGTAGGATCCAGTTCTGAAGGACCAAGGACTAGTCCAGGTGCCTCCTCAGAATCATTGTTCCTGGAGCCTTCAGTCTCTGAGGGCTTCTGGTCAGAGGCCATGACACCCATGGGCCAGATGACACCAGTGGTGGGGCCACACCCACTTTAATTGCTCCACCCACCCATTTTCACTTTCTCCATGCCTCTCCTCAACAGGGAACTTGGTGAGCTCCAAGAGAGGTATTCTTGGCCATGGACATCATATAGGAGACCCCCAGCTGCAACTAGTTACTCAGATTCATGACTCCAGATCAACAAATGTTGGGGGATCCTCCCAATCTCTGGCGATTGGAAAAGGAAACCAGACCCAATAACACTGAGAGCTCTGAAGGCAAGTTTACTTACAAGCGCCAGTGAGTTTTGTTTCTGTGAGCGTGCTATGAAGCCTTAATCCATCTGCACAGACAGATGTTTCTTTCGTGAAAAGACATGCTTTCATTTCCCTGTTGTAGTTCTAAACATGGACTAATACTTAATGAATCTAGGTGGGAAAGGCTTTAGAATCTAATTAGTGAGTTCCTATTATGCAAATCCCTTTTTCATTAAACTAAGTGTCTTATTAAAATATATATGATATTTGAATATATTACTATTTGCCATGAGAAAATTAATAGCCCTTACAGAGAAGTTTTATTGTCCTTCCTTGTATTTTAAATCTCCCCCCCACACACACACACACACACATCCTGCTCTGCTCTTTCCCCTAGAAATACTTTGTTACAAAGTTTGTGAAAGATTTAGATGACAAATGTAAATGTTGCTGAAAACATTCAGATAGCATCAGAGATCTAAGTTGGGAAGGAAACTGATGTGCAAACAGCTTCAACACATGTTGGTGGTCAAAACCATTTCCATGTAAACTTCTTGACACTTGAAAAATTTGAAATAGCAAGACGAAACCTAATATGATTTCCCCCAACCTGGTACTATCTAGACTACATCTCACATAGTTTCCAGCCAGCATGGTCAACAACCATTTCAATTAGGATGGTGCCAGAAAACTTCCCAATGCATTTCGCCCTTGTGGACTGGAATCAATACAACTTCTTGCTTTACAACAAATAGTCTTGTAGCACCCTAAAGACTAAAAAAAAAAACCATATTCTGGCAGAAGCTTCCATGGCTACTGTCCATGTATTTGAATATATGGAGTATGATGCGGTGTCTCCATGCATCTGATTAAATGGGCAATTGTCCATGAAATGTATGCCACAATAACTGTGCTAGTCTTTAAAGTGCCACAGGATTCTTCATTGTTTTTGCTGCAATAATAGACAGAGTTCTTCTTTCTCTTCTTTGGAAATTATTCTTTTGTTTGTTTTTTAAATTATCTTGTGGACATTCTTACTTTTAGTTGCTGCTTGGGTATCCCTTCTTTTTACATCTAATCATGCAAAACAGCTTCGTAATAAAGCTTCATTTTGGATCATCACAGCAATACACAGGGGGGCGAATGATTCGTGTCAATCAATGCCTGAAAGTTATCTAGAAAACGCTAAATCCATGCTTGGCTTGAGGGGTCTGATTTTTTCCTCAAACGTAAGAAAAATATAAATGGTTTCTACACAACACCCACATCCCTTTGCATTAAGCCAAGGAGTGCAATATATGTATGCACTGAATTGTTTATGGAAGCTTTCTTTTTGTAATTCTTTATTCTCTGCTATTGTAAAGGATTTGTGTCCATAATAAATAATGCAGGTTAAATTACATCCTCTTTTGGCTTAAGGTTTAATATTCCTGTTGCCTATCTCCATAAAGAAATTGTATTGCAGGTTCTTGCATATGTACTGCTGCACTCATAACCCTAATGGAATTACTATTCCAGAGCTGGCAAGATTAGAAGGAAGTGCCGTCTATCAGGGGAAAAGGTAAAGGTTCACAGTTCAGCCTGCACCCAAATTATTTATCTCCCTAATAACTTAACAGATTGAATATATTACTTGTCAGTGACCTCAATGTATAACAATAAAGACCTGTGGTTATGTCAGAAAATATATGACTATAATACATCGGACATGTAGTGGGGCTAAAAATGTTTCCTTTATGCTAATGATGTCTTGTCCACAAGGACATCCCAAGGGCAGGAAGAGGGGTAAAAACACACCAAATGAGGTAGTCTGAAATATAGACCCATTGGGTCAGTTCCAGCATCTGCCTTCCACGAGATGGAGGGACTGTCCACATAGGGAAGTATGAGAATTTCACTTGTGGGGTGAAAACTCAACAGATTTTTCTGGTTCAGCCCTGTGGATGTCATTCTGCCCCTCACCTCCCACCCCCTGGCTGGTGACTTGATCTACAGTGAATTGAGCCAATATGCAAATTCTGTATTTTTTTTTAATGGCAGTGCTTTGTGCTATTTTAGTTTTTTGCTTTTGGGGGGTGGGTAGGGATCTCGATATTTGTGCCAATGGTGTCTTTTTTAAAATGTTTTTTATTGGCAATCTTGTGCAAGTGTGCATGCTCGCAAGTCTGACTGTCCCCTATGCAGCCCCGCAGAGGCGTATTCCCCTCTTCTCAATATCCTTGCCAGTTTCATCCTCTCTACACATTAAGCCTGTTAGCCCAGCTGAGCCGTATTCTGTACTTGTCAAAGAACTGTTCAGTCCCCGCCGCCTGGCCTTTGCTAGGGAAGTGTCAAAGTGGAGGATAACATTGACAGATTTTTGACACGTATGGAATATGGCTAAATGGGGTTGTTATGAGGATAAAATGGAGAGGAGGAGGACCTTATAAGCTGCCTTGGCTTCTTTGCAAGAGGCAAAAAGGCAGAATATAAATGTAATAAATAAAAAAAATAAAAACATAAAAACAGGTCCCAAACTTGTCCAGATGAAGAGATTATGCCGCAGGCGGGGAAACACCAGCCATTCAGTTGTTGTTGGGCTACAACTTCCATCATCCCTGACCATTTGCCATGATTGCTGGGGCTAATGGGAGTCACAGTCCAACAACATATGTAGGGCCACTCGTTTCCCACTTCTGGTTTAGGCTATAGTGCTGAGAAGGACGACAGGAGCAATATTTCTACCTGCTTGCCAGCCACTAGGGTTTGTTTGTTTACTACATTTATATCCTGCCTTTCTTCCTCCTTAAGGAACCCAAGGCAGCATACACAATCCTCCTTCTCTCCATTTAATCCTCACAACAACAACCCTGTGAGGTAGGCTGGGCAGAGAGTCTGTGACTGGCCCAGAGTCATCCAGTGAGATTCAGGGCTGAGTGGGGACTAGAACCTTGGTCTCCCAGCTCCTAAGCCAACACTCTAGCCACTACACCACACTGGGTCTAGGTATGAGGTATGGAAGCTCTTTCAGCCAGAAAGCCAAATTCCATTGCTGAGAAGCTCTTGGAGGCTGCATTCTAGAGGTGGGCAGGGCCAAAGCAAAAGGGGCGTGGCCAAAATGCCAGCACGTTTCAGTTAAAATCTGTTACTGCCAGTAAGTAATCCTTAGGGGAGGCATTTCGACCTTTCAGAATAGGGGAAAACTGCACAAGAGCTAGGAAACCACCAAATGCTCAGTGGCTAAGGAAAGGGGGTGGGGTTGGGGGAGGAGGCGTGGCCATTTGGGGAAGCCCAGAGGGCCCCAGGAGAGCCAGTTCTGAAGTCCTGCATTTCAGCACTAGGTGGCGACATCCAGCAGAAATTCAGAGGATTCTCATGTTGCATTGCCATCATCATCTTGAGTTAAAATTTAATTAATTTCATTATAGTCACACCTGCTTCTCATCCTCCATGGAGCTCAAAGCAGCTTACAGATGGCCCCAGGTGGTGTCTCATCCACTTGCTGCTTGCATTATGTGCCTTTGAACCATGCCCACTCGATAATATGATCATATTGTCAAGAAAAAGCATGCTGTAAATAAAAACGTACAAATAAGCAATTTCCTTTAGTGCCAAAGCCCCCAAATAAGGCCACTACACTTCCAATTTTTTAATGTCTCAGATTTGTCAGATCTTCACATTATCTGGATAAAATATTCTTCCGTAAACCGGATATTCTTCCATAAACAAGGTTCATGAGATTTTAGTCTTTCCCCACAATCGTGCCTGCTCTGTGCATATAGTGAATCACTTTTATTAAAAGATTGAAATGGGATAATTTTTTTCGATTTAGTGGAGTGATGACATGGGATCACCAGTTCAAAGGTTTTGTGAAGAGCAGGAGATGATCTACACCAGGGCTGGGCAACTTCGGAGGTACTGGGGGCCAATTTCCCACTCCTAAAACCCACTGTCCCATGCCACAAAATTGTCATCAAATTGCTGCTGAAATTCAGCAGCAATTCAGTGCTGGTAAAAATACTTCCCTCCTTTAAAACAAGTTGCATGGGGAGTGTGTGCCTTGATTAAATGCATAATTGTGCTCCTAGAAGTTCCAAGGAACATGATTATGCATTAAAACCATGTGTGCACACCTTGCTTTAAAGTGAAAAAGTGGTATTTCAGTGAGAGTGACTTGGGGGGCACACAAATAGGCTAGGGAAGCACGTACAGCCTGTGGCCTGCATTTTGGCCCACCCCTGATTTATACAAACAAGGAGGATTGGTCTGGGACTCTTATTTATGGTCAGAGGAATCCCAGATGGGATCAAGGAGGATCAGAGGATCCAGCACCACATACCCAGCCTTGCCGGCTTGTGCAGGCCTGGGCAAAAGATGGGGGACACAGTCTTTTTTCTTGGCTGTGCGGAGTTACTTTAAATCCCACCCAATGGAAGCAATGGGGTGGGTGAGAAATCTGCTATACCCGTTCCAGGCTGGTAGTGCTCAGGGCCCGATCTCATCTTGGGAAGCTTTAGGACAGGGATGCATTTGGCTCATCAGCAATTCTTGTGGACCTCACTGCTATAGGGAAGCACAGAGGGAAAATAATCAGAGCCATAGTTTTAAAAATATACTAAAGGCACTATCCTATGCATTTTTAGACAGAAAAAAGTCCTGCAACTCCCAGCATTCCTAGCATGGCTGGCTGGGGAATGCTGAGAATTGTAGGACTTTTTCCTGTCTAAACCTGCGTAGGATTTTGCCCTTAGGCAGCAAACCTATATGCATTTACCTGGGAGTGATTCCCGTTGAACTCAGTGGGGCCCTGCTGCTTCTGAGTAAACATGTACAGGGTTGCAACGTAAGGCTCCAATGCTATACATATTTAGCTAGGAGTAAATCCCATTGTTCTTCTGAGTAGACCCATATAGGATTGCTCTGTAAAACCATGTAACTAAAAAGCTTGAGAACATTCTAAAAAATCCTGAGTCACAACAGCCCTGCTGGATCAAATCAAAAGCCCATCAAGAACGGCATCCTGTTGCCAAATACCACTGTCAACTCCAGGTTCCGCAGGTCCCTTGGGCAAGACCCCCTCCATGCCCCCGTCCCCTCCCTCAGTGAGTCCCCCTTCTCATCGTCATGGTCACCAGCAGCTCTGGCTCCTCCTCCTCTCTTCCCTCATTGCTCGCACTTGCTTGCCATCACTAAGTGGCAGCAGCAGCCCTCCAGGGTTTCAGGCAGGATCCTTTCCTGGTCCTACCTGGAGATGCTGCCAGGGATCGAACCTGGGGCCTTCTGCAAAGCAGGGGCTCTATAGCCATTCTGCCTAAAAACAAAGTGAAGATTCTAGTCCTCATGGTTCTGATAAGGGGGCTGCTTTAAAGCAGATCATAGGAAGCTGCCTTCTCCTGAGTCAGACCCTCAGTCCCTCTAGCCCAGTACTGTCGACACTGACTGGCAGCAGTGGCTCTCCGGGGAGTTTTTCCAGCCCTACCTGGAGATGCCGGGGATTGAACTAGGGACCTTCTGCACACAAAGCAGGGGCTCTACCTCTGAGTCACTCCCCCTCCCAAAAGTGTGCTTTAATGACTTGACCAAGTCAAGGATGACTCTCACCTTGGATCCATCATTGAGATCGGGACACACAGAGCTGAAACCCTGCCGCTCCCATCCAGCAGACGGGATTGTTAATGTATCTTTGACTCAGATCTATAGCATGCCATGGTCGATTCCTTCCAAGTTTTGAAGGTGCTCCATCTTCCCCACCAGGTTCTCCAGCACCCTCTTTTCCCTGTTCCTTTGAGCCACTTATTCAAGCCATCTTGTGTCTCTAATTGTTTTTGTGGCCACTTACTATGTGCAAGCAGCCAACAATCAAATATATCTCCAAGTATTGATCAGTTTTGGGCTGATAGAAGTTCAAGCACACGAGGTCTTGGTCTCTGACCCTCAAATAGCTTATGAATCTCAATCCAATAGACTGATATTCACACATGGAGGCTGTCCAAATCTGCAAAGGAGGAGGAGGGGAGAGAGAAAAAATCAATGAAGTGCGTTAATGATTCACAATTTATAGAGCTGCTGCCATTTTAATATTAGAATAAATGTTATATGGTAAAGGAATGGGAACAGAGGTGGTGGCAGAGAAAATATTTCTTTAGAGGATCCTTTTCTGCTGGAAAATTATGTGCAGGGAATTTTATTATCTGTAATTTATTGGACTCATTTAGACATATAATTTAAAATGCTATATGGAAAATATATTAACTGGAGTGTTCAGGAGAACTCCTGAGTGGATAGATTTTTTTCTTCACACTCAGGGTCTGAACTAACTGACATATTTGGGGTCAGGAAGAAGTTCAAATTGTTAAGCAAGCTTGCAGCATGGATGGTTGTTGGCAGGGCTGGTGCCAAGAGTAGGCATGGTTGGGCACTTGCCAAGGGCCCACACCACAGCAGACCCACTGGCATGAGCCCCCTGGACTTGCTCCTCCTCTCCCCCATCACAACCTGCTTCTTCCCCTGCCTCTCACTTTGGCCCAGACAATGGCAGTGGTGAGAAGGAGGACCAGGAGATGTCGTGGCCTCCTTGCTCCCTGGCTCCCTAGTCTGTCAAGCAAGCAAGTGGTGGCAACGATGAGGAAGAGGGGGAGGCGCAAGAGCAGCTGGTGACCATGGCAGGGAGAAGGCAGACTCACTGAGGGAGGGGGCCATTGAAGGCACTTTATCCAAGGGATCTCCAAAACCTGAAGTTGGCACTGATGGTTGGAACCTTCCATCCAGCCCTTGAAGACTCCAACTGCTTGAGCTAGCTGGAGTGTTGTGGTGGACCTCCTTTCAGAGGTGTGATGAGCTACTAGAGAAAATGCAAGGTTTTCCTGAACTCTCCCCACAACCCATTATATATCTCTTGTCAGAGCCCAGAATAAAGCAGAATATAGATGTGTCTTTTCCACTTTCCCATCAATGCAAACTAGGCAGCTGAGTCCCTGGCCTTCATGTGTTGGGGGCCAAAGGGGCCTCTCTTCTTTTTCACAGTTCCCTCTGTGAGAAATTGAAGTATGACCTATAGCCTGCCCTCTCACATCTCCATGGATCTTTTGAGTTCCTTGCTTAGGACCTGAGCAAGCTGCAGTCACCTGTGTGTCCTGTTCGCTAGCCTCAGTTCCCCTTTTGGCTCAGAGGAGGACTCCGAGATGGAGAAGGCTTCATCCAGTAACCCATCATCAGCTACTCTGGGACCTTCCAGGCCAGAGTATGTGGCTTTTCAGATTCCTTGGACTCAGAGGGGCCCTCTTCAATGCAGTCCTCATCACCTCCATGCTGTAGCAATCAGTGGCTGTGGAATCAAGCAGTGGCCCTTTAAGAGGCTGACAGCTCCTCAGAGGGGTTGGAGTTAGCAGCAGGTCCAGATCTGCCAGCCTTCAAGAAGGCTTCAGAAGGCCTCTGCTCCTTGCTGAGATAACAGCTCTTCCTGTGTGAATTCTAGCAAGGATAGATCTGTCCAGGGTCCTTAAAAGCTTTTTGAGTCAGTACCACTGTTATAACCCAATCTCCCCTGGGAGCCTTATGCTGAGCTTGGACAGTTCACCATGTAGGGTGGGGAAAGACTTCAACTATTTCTTCCTTCACTTGGGGAAGATTTTGATGACTGACTCTTCTGCCCTCTGCTTGGGGCTCAGAGTAAGCTTGATGAGGGGCCATCCCTAAAGCATCTCTGAATTTGAAAGGCCTTTTAAAACCCCTCTCTACCCCCTGCAGTTTTGTCCCATGTTGATTCGTTTCAACCCATTTCTGTTACAACTTCGCTTTCCTCCATGGGATGGACTGGGAACTGCTGTGGGCTGGATTTGGCCAAAAACATGGTATTTGATGATCCCCAAGAACCTCCAGACACCACCTTGATGCTCAGCTCACTTCATATCCCATGCTTGATTCCACTCTGTTTTCATTTCATTCGAATGAGGAAAGTGCACAAATGTGCAGTCCCCCTATAAAGTAAAGCATGAAAAATGTGAATTTTAAAAAATGTACGTTTTTTTTTAATGTGAATGAAAGTTTGGGAAATTGCAAAATCCACCCCCCCCCCCGCCCCCGATGCTCCTGCTCATGTTCACATTCAGGATTGCAAACGGGACATGTTTGTATGATTTGCGAACATAAATGAAACTCCCGTATATCCCTACCCATGAGTTAGAGGCTATGCATCCCTGTTATAGAAGTTTATAATATGATGTAGGTTGTGGAGACAGTGGATAGAGCTGTATTTGCCTCCTCTCAAACTGTGAGACCCGGGGGTCATTCGAAGCTAAATGGTGGGAGATTCAGGAAGTACTTCACACAGCACAGTGGAATTTGCTGCTAAGAGAGGCAGTGATGGGCACCCACTTGGATGGCTTTAAAAGGGGATTGCACAAATTCATGGAGGAGGCTACCAAGGGCGACTAGTCCTGATGGCTGTATATTACCTCCAGTATCAGAGGAGGTATGCCATGCGAGATGAGTCGCTAGGCTTGTGAGCACCCCATCCTGTTAGCCATTATGGGAAACAATATCATGGTATTGATAGGCCTTTGGTCTGATTCAGCAGGGCTCTTCTGGGATTGCGTGGACTGCCTTCCTATACACATCCCCCTGCGTATTGCTTTGTTTTTATTCTGCCCTCCATCCAAGAAGCTCAGGGTGACCCACATTATCCTCACAACTACCCTGTTAGGTAGCATAAATTTGGACATACTCATGGCTGAATAAGAACAGAAGATCCCTGCTGGATCAGATCCAGGGTCCATCTAGTCCAGTATTCTGTTCCCACAGTGGCCAACCAGCTGCCCACAGGAAACCCACAAACAGGACAGGAGTGCAACAGCACCCTCCTGCCCATGTTCCACAGCAACTGGTGTACCTAGGCATACTGCCTCTGATACTGGAGATGGCATATAGCTATCAGGACTAGTAGCCAGTGATAGCCTTCTCCTCCAGGAATTTGTCCAACCCCCTTTTGAAGCCATCCAAATTGGTGGCCATCGCTACATCTGGTGGAATTGAATTCCATAGTTTAACTCTGTGCTGTGTGAAGAAGTCCTCCTTTTTCTCTGTCCTGAATCTCCCACCATTCAGCTTCCTGGGATGGCCCCTTGGGGTTCTACTATTATGGGAGAGGGAGAAAAAATCTCCCTGTCCACATTCTCCACACTAGGCATAATTTTGTAGACCTCTATCATGTCTCCCCTCGCCCTCCATTTTTCCAAGCTAAACAATCGCAGCTGTAGTAGCCTTCCCTCATAGGGGAGATGCTCCAGCCCCTTGATCATTTTAGTTGCCCCTTCTTCTTTTTTTTCACTTTTTCCAACTCTACAATATCTTTTTTTAGGTGTGGCGACCAGAACTGTACACGGTATTCTAAGTGTGGTCTAAGTATTCTACGTGTATAAAGGCAGTATGATATTGCCAGTTTTATTCTCAATTCCTTTTCTAATTATGCCTAATATGGAATTTGCCTTTTTCACAGCAACTGCACACTGGGTCGACAGTTTCATTGAGCTGCCCACCACAACCCCAAGATCTCTTTCTAGAGCGTGGAATCTCTGACTTTCTTATTCTAGTCAGAGATGCTAACTGCCTTTTAGCACAGTATGAAGTCCGCATTGAAAAATGCAAGTTGGTCATCTTTCTTGTTTTGCTGCCCCGTCCCTAAATTTGAAAAACAGCCCTAAGACAGTGCAAAGGTTGTAATTCCTTCGCTTGATTTGCATACTGTTCATCTCCCTTAGAAGCTAGGTTTTCAACTGACAATCATCTATGAAAAATAGCCCTTTACGTTGCCAGGGCAAAGTCTACCTTATTGATTGCGATCATCTAAAATGACTGCGCTACCCGTTCTCAAAGAGGCATTTGAGCAGATTTTACACCCCCTTCATCAAACCAAAATGCACCCATTAGTTTCCTCCATCTCTGGTTATAAGTTAACAATCTTTGCCAGGAGGATACAACACAGCATCTGCTCACTTAATGAAATTAAATCCTTGATTGCCGAGGAAGAATTCCTAGAGGTTTGCAACTGGCACCTTTGCTGCAATCGCAGAAGAGAAAGCCAACGTTGTGTATATGCTTTTAGCATATAAAGCCCATATGATCTCCCCACCACACCCACAACATATGGGGTGAGAAGGGTGGAGACTTGAGGCAGGGCTTTCTCAGTGGTAGCCCCCCCCCCCACCTGTTTTTAGAACTCCCTCCCAGGAGAGGTCCTATTTGCTCTCACTGTGACATACACTAAAGGCCATTTCATTTACACAAGCGTTTAGCTCTTGACTTTTTGTCTGTGTTTCTAGGTTAGAACATTTTTGTGTTTCTAGGTTAGATAATATGCCAATATGTGGGTCAAGATAAGAATATTAGCACCGCAGGTCCTTCCCCCATATATAACCTGCACTACCACGAAATGGAAATTTGGTAAGAGGACTGCCTTCAGAATGAGATGATAGGGCCAAGTGACTTTTGGCCAAGGCAGCAGAGGCTGGTGGCTCCGATTTCAGTGGGGCCGTGAATCCACACTGGGCTTCAGTCAGAACCAGCCAGAACTCTGAAGGAGCTATCCAAGATGCTCAACCTATTTTGGGAATAGGGTTCAGCATCTTGGATAGCCTCCTTAGAACTTGGCTAGCTCCTTGGATAGCTCCAGCCTCCACTGCCTCCCCATTTGGCTCTATGGGGTGCCCCAGATAGCTATGCCTCCATTCCTGGCTCCACCCTCTTCCCCAAACGGTCAATCATTTGGTGGTTTTTCAGCTTTTGCATGCTTCCCTCCCTCCCCCTGTTCTAAAAGCTTGAGACGCCTTTCCTAAGGTTTCATTGCTGGAAGTAAGAGCATTAAGCAAAAATATTGGGGGTATTTTTTGGCCTTGCCTTTGTTTCCCCTGCCCACCACTAGAATACCCCCCAAAGAGCTTCTCCAAAATGGAATTTGGGTCTCAGCTGAAAGAGGTTCAACACCCCTGAGAATCTGGAAGGCATCCGCTCCTGCTCGCTGAAGCGCCTTGGCTTTCACTGGCCGCGTCTGGCACAAAGCGGCACATTTTGTCAAGCCATTCTGATCTCAACTGCAGTGGCTTTGAGTCAGCCTTTTCATCAAGAGCAGCTTAATTTATGGCCGGCAAAGAATAACAAATCAAATGGCTTTTTGATTTATGTTCGCTGGGATCTGATTGACCAAATGAGCCCAGCAACCTTTCCAGCACTTTAATAAAGTTTGGGAAATATAAAATATGTATGCATGCATGAGCATCCATTCCCTGATCCAAATTTTATGTAAATAAAACCCCGTGCCCTTCTGGGTGGATGGATGGATGGATGGATGGAGGTACAGCCGCTCACAACTCCTTCATCTTTTAATTATGTAGAAAGACACAGTTGGGACCTTTCAAGCCATAGCTTTTAACGTTTATGATTGGAATGATGAAATGCATTCATGGATGGAAGCGGCATTTTGCACAGGCGAAGCATCAATAAGGCCTATAATTTTATGAGTGGACGGGGGTCCCTTTGGCCAAATTTGCGAGGAGAGAAGTTGAGCATGGAAGGAAGACTAGAACAGCTTTCTCCAGCTTGGAGCTCACCAGATGTGTTCGACTGCAGCTCCCATAATTCCTAGCCAATGGCCACCCTTGCTGGGAACTATAGGAGCTGAGTTCCATCATATTTGGAGGCCACCAGGCAGTGGAGACTAGTGACTCCAATGTTAGTGGGGCAGTGACTCTGCTCTGGGTTTCAGTCAGAACTCTAAAAGAGCTATCCAAGGTGCTATGCAAGTTCTGATTGGTTCTGACTGAAACCCAGAGTGGATTCATTGCCGCACTGACATCGGAGCCACCAACCTCCACTGGCACCAGGTTGGGCATCACAAAACAGAACTTGCCACAGAGAAGGAAGGTTCAAGAGGCCAAAGATTTCTACCAAAGATTTCTGAGGTTGCTCAGAAAGCCTCAAAGGCTGTTAAGGCCACCAGACTGAAAAGCAGAGCCAGTGTGGTGTAGAGGTTGGACTGTGACTCAGGAGATCCAGGTTCTAGTCTCCAACTCAGCCATGAAGCTTACTGGCTAACGTTGGCCAGCCACTGACTCTCAGCCCAACCTGCCTCAAAGGGTTGTTGTGAGAATAAAATCGAGAGGAGGAGGATCCTGTATGCCACCTGGGCTCCTTGGGGGAAAGGTGGGATTTAAACGAAACAATCGAACAAATTAAGCAGGGTTCTCTTTGGGGAAGTCACTGTGGGGATTGTCATGATGAATGCCTGCACTTACAAATTTACCACTACACCCCTGCACCTAGGGCTACTTTCAGAGGGACAAGGAACTTGGTCAGTCAGTGTTACCATCCTCACAGATATCCATGGGAATCAAACAACTAAAGAGGGCGAGTGTCTTTTCCCCTTCCAATATCCTTATGCAGCATTCTACCAGATCCACACAAAAGCCACAGAAATTGTAATCCCCTGGGAAGAAAAGGGTTGAATGCAGAGGGTGACTAAAAAATGAGGCCCATGAAATATCACAATGAAAAAAATGCCAGGCCTTACAAAGGCAGGGGAGAATTCCTGAGCTATCCTTCGCACGCTGAGGGTATTAACGACGTTAACCTGCACCTTCAAACCTTTCTCCAAACCTTGTCCTGAACTCCTGGAAAATTGATTTTTTTTAAAATGGTGTTGTTGCTCTAAAGCAATACGATAATTCCTCCTGCAGATCCAGATTTCGACGAGTAAATCTTACATTTCAAACATCGGATTAATACAATCTCTCTATGTTTTAAAAAAAAATATTAATACTTACAGTTAGGATTACTGAGTAAAGCCTCCAAAACGTAACTACGGCAGAGGAGGAAATGCAGAAGAAAGAGATGGGAAATTGATTGCTTAGATTAACCCTTTGGTTCCAGCAGACTGCTTCTCCCACAACCAGAGTTTGTTCCTGAATGAAGGGTGTGGGAAGAACAGAATTTTGATCTTCGCAGCAGCCTGGCTACATGATGCTAGATACCCAGGAAAGAAATCAAAGTGGGCGTCCAGCTGGGGCCTGATCCTGATATTTAAAACTGGTGTTAGCAACAGTTGCGATAGAAAACCTATGTGGAGTGAGTCCTGACTCTCTTGCGTGGGGAAAATGCTGAAATCCATCTTGTTTATTTGCTCAGGAGCTGCAGTTACTCCAAGGCAGTGGCGTAGTGGAGTCAGGGCTCACAGAGTCAAAGCCCTGGGACTTCTTCATTAGCAGGAATGCTGACACCATCTCTCCGCCCCGCCCCAGACTTCCCTGTTCCCTCTGAGCTTAGTCGCAATCCTCACAATAGCTGGGGAGAAATGGATTTTCCCAACAGCAATATTTTATACCCTGTTGTGATGCAAAGTACTTTGGGATAACTTGGTCTTGAAGGGGTGATGAAGACACATGAGCTTTACAAAAGACCTGCAAAAGCCACATGTAACACACACACACATGGACAGAGAAAGAAGTGGGTCAACACAGCTGCCCGAGTGTTTGGATTCTCCTTGGGTTATGGGGAGAGTCATGGTAAAGCTATCTGTCAGGGTGGACACTGAGCCCATAGAATCCCAGAGTAGTTCTGATTCTGAGGAAGAGCAGTCGCTCCTGGGAGAGGAGCGCGCGCCTCTTTCCCAGGGCCCACAGCTGACGGAGATTCCTCCCACCGGCATTCCTAGCTTAGATAGCAGTCCTGGGAGTGACAGAGCGCAGATAGCAGACTTGGTGGGCGCGCAACGCCAACGCAGAGAGCGGCGCCAAATGGAGGGCGCAGAAAGGAGGCGTAGTGCCTGGTTGGTGCGCAAACAACGGCTGCGCCCAGAGGATCCAAGGGAAAAGGGGAGGGACTCTCCCTAGTCCTTAAGTTCAGGGGTCCGCCAGTGATTCCCTTTCAAACGGGGACCAACTGTTCCCACTTAGGGCATAGGTACTGTGCTGCTCAGATCTAGTTGCAATCGGTATAGTTGTTAAGTTGTAAAAGAAGAATAAAGCTTTGAAAGGAATCCCTTTGTCTGTGTCTGGACTTGGCTACTGGATTAGACTGAGAGAGGCCTCCAAGGAGCCCTTGACACTATCAATGGCTACTAGTCCTGATGGCCATATGCTACCTCCAGTATCAGAGGCAGTATGCCTATGTACACCAGTTGCTGGGGAACATGGGCAGGAAGGCACTGTTGCACTCCTGTCCTCCCTGTGGGTTTCCCGTGGGCAACTGGTTGGCCACTGTGTGAACAGAGTGCTGGACTAGATGGACCCTGGGTCTGATCCAGCAGGGCTCTTCTCATGCTCTTATGATGAGCACCTGTACTTCCAAATTCACCAGAACACCACTGCTGACAGGTATATGTGGAATCTTTTGCATGCCCACCCCCCAGCAAAGTTCCCATTGGGTCTCTAGGATAGTCAGCTTTTTTAGCCATTCCTGCTCCTGTGCCTTTAACTGCAAATTTACCTACAGCAGTTAGGAGGGGAGGATCCTATTTAGCTCCCTGCAGCGAAGAGCACGGTTTCAGCTTCCTGATTCCTGCAGTTCAAGTCCCTGCTGGAGACACAGAACAGGTCAGGCTAATGAGCTGGCAACACAGCAATTCCCACTGAACTGGTACTCCATTTGAACCAGCTCAGAGATGAACAGGGATAAACACATCCTCAGCTGGTCCTGGGTTCAGTGCGCTCTGTCTCTCTCTCTCTCTCTCTCTCTCTCTCTCTCTCTCTCTCTCTCTCGCACAAGACGCCCCCAACCCTCAGCAGTGGACTGGGAAGGCTTTAGAAGCAAAGCTGTCACTCATCCCTTGGCTCAGCACCTAAGGGGTAAAACCAGGGATAGGAAAATCAGTCCATTTCGGTCTCTCTCTGTTCCTCATTTTTCCAATTTCTATTTGTCTTGAACGCTGAGAATTTCCCCCCATCTCGCATTCAGTTTGACCCAAACGAAGATAATTTCTTTTTTAAAGTCTGCATGAAAATTCTTACACATATATGCAAACAATTTCCAAATACATGCATTTTGTATTATATATGTACATATAAATATATTTTTACATAATACTCACATTTATATATGCATGTGCTATGGTCCATGGGGTCACGAAGAGTCGGACATGACTGAACGACTGAACAACAACAATATTCACTGAATGAATTAATGAGTATAATTTTTAACAGCAGTGACCACCATGCCTAATACATAAATTTTTGAGGCATGCATTAATCCATGCTTTTTTGATATACTATATATATGTATATATATATATATATACACACACACACACACACGTATACTGTCTAATATACATATTTTGATACATGCATTAATATATACTTTTTTTGAAATATATGTAAATATTTTTCCTAATATACACCTTTTGGGAACATGAACTTTGTATGTATACATACACACATTTCACAGAATACAATAGAATCATAGGGTGGGAAGGGGCCTACAAGACCATCGAGTCCAACCCCCTGCTCCATGAAGGAAGCCTGATTCCCAGGCGGTCTCCCAGCCAAATACTAACCAGGGCTGACCCTGCTTAGCTTCTGAGATCAGATGAGATTGGGCACATTATATAAACATATATTGCCTACAATACCCATTTTTGGATACATGCATTAATATATTCATTTTTGTATGCCAAAATTTATCTACACATTTATATGTACATATATTCCAAAGCAAAATAACTGACCAGCAATCGCGGATCCAGTTTATTAATTTTAAAACATTGTTCTTAATAAATAGATTTTAAAATGTGAAACATTTCGGCATAAAACATCAGCTTTAAAATTGGTAAACTGGATGTGTCATGTGTATCACCTTGCCTACTTTATCAGTTGATACTTTTCTTGTGTCATTTACACATTTTTGAAAGCAATTTTCATAACAGAATACATTTTAAAATGTTATTTTCATGAATGTACACATTTTTGCATGCACATTTCCCAAACAGACACATGTTTTGTACATATCTTTTGATCAGAAAAATCCACAGCCAAATTTGGAGACATGTGCATTTCGAAGAAACACTGAGTTTCTGTTCGCATTTTGGTTCAAACGTACAAAATTCAGTAAGTTTGCTTTAAAACACCAATGAATTGGATTTCTCCCCCATCTCTAGGTAGAACAAGAGAGAACAAATGTATCTCATCCTTATCACCCCCCAGGCAGATCATTCACTGGCAAACTGGCATTTCCTCCTCCCAGCCTAGACAGGTCTCTTTCAAATTCAATGGCATTCGTTTGCAAAGTCTCTACCGCCCCCTATTGCTAGGAGAGAGCACAATTCCTTCTGCTCATCCTCCCCCACCCTCCAAAAGCACGTTAATTTCTGGAGACTGAAAGCTGACAGCCCTCCCAGCTTCATCGCTAAGACTATGGGATGTTAGGCCAAGACTTATTGATCAGGCTATATATTACCCATGAATGCTCACTCCCCAAGCTAACCCCTGGGCCTCTTAAAACAGGGTTCACCAAATTGTCAATTAAGTGCAAATCAATCCATGGCTATTTATCAATGTGTTATTCTGTCCGCACGATCCAGGGTGGAAAAAAAATCGATTGCTCTCAGTCGCCGGGGGACCTATTGAGGAGAACGGGAATGCCAGCTTTCTGCAAGATCTTGGGGGACGATGGTTGAAATTTAGAATTGCCCAGAAAAGAAATTGCAGATTGGCCAGAGGACACCAGCTTCCTTCTCACCATCAAATTTATTAGTTGACCGACCATAATACAAAAAAGAAGACATAAAGAGCAGGTCTTCTGAGTGTGAGTACAGCTTAATTTGCCACCCTTACAGATCTGGTGTTAATAGAAGTGTTCAAAAATGTAATGACCTTACTGCAGTCTCCAATGAGCTGCCCATCGGCACCAAATTGCCTGCAGACACCTCCGTTGCTTCTCCTGAATTTTATTTCTTCAGATTATTTTTCATTAAAAAATTTTACTGGGAAGCTGGCATGCTGAAAAGCAAAGGGGTACCTTCTAATGTCATCTTTATTTGGGTTCAAAAGATTGTTTCTGTGTTTGGGGGCTCAGATCTGCCTCTGCCTTGTTTCTTTTCTTTGAATCTCACCAGTTTGCCATCTGGGAAATGGGTGTTTTTTGTGACTGGCCATGCCCACCATGGCAGCCATTTTATGAATGGGAAATCCCTACCCCCATGGCAGCCATTTTGGGAAAGTGCCCATGGCACTCTCTCAAAATTCCAAATGTGCCCACCAACCCCAAAAGGTTGGGGATCCGTTAGTGTTAGAGCCATCGAAAAAATAAGCAAGCAGAAATCCATCATGGTGTCCAGAAAATAACACTAGAAGAGGATTTGGCAATCACTCCCTAGCTCCTTGACAGAAACTGTAGTAGAAGAACACATGAGAAATAGTCTCAGTTTCTCCAGAGTTCCAGGGGCATAATCTTCAGTCAGTTGGGATCGATTGGGTCAGTTGGATCAATTGGGTCCATTGGCATAATATTTGGTTGATTGGGGTCGATTGGGTCGATTGACATAATCTTCAGTCGATTGGGATTCCTAAGAACCAGTAAAACATCAAACCTTGCCTGGAAGAAGGCTCTTTGGTATGTGGGGACCACTAAAGCACCCCAGAATGGAGCACATCTGCTCGAGTGAGGGATACTCTTGAGCCAAGGGTGAAAAAGACATGCTGATAGGAAGCCATCAAACTCAGTCTATCTACACCATCAAGGGATACATCAGAGCAGCCTTTTGTGACCCAGTGCCCTCCAGACAAGGTGGACCACAATTCAGGTCATACTCAGCCAACAGTTGAGGGCAGGACCTGGAAGGGGCAATATCCTCCCAGCAGCACATCATGGGATCCCACCAGAAGGTGGTGGATACAATTAAGTGGGATATTCTCCTCCATGAATGCCCTTGACATGAAGGAGGGCTACATAGGAAAACTGCCAGTTGGGGTATTTTTGTGATTTGACACCACCCCTTTTGCCTTGACTCCACCCACCACTGGAATGCAGCCCCCGAGAGCTTTGACCCTCAGGCTGAAAGAGGTTCAACACCCCTGATAGAAATGATACTTAGGTCAATAAAATACAGCATGCAACACCCTTTCCTGGCCTTCACTACCTGATGAACACAGGGGCTGGTTCCGTGAGGGAACTCTGCAGATGCTCAGAGGGCTTCTTCTGCCCACCATACTTCATGCAGAGAAAACACACACACTTAGGTTGGTGGCACACGAGATCCATATCCTCAATGACAGCAGGATTCTTGTTTAGCAATCCATATGCTGGCAATTTTAATACACAACAAGGGGCAGGTTATGATCACACCGATTTCCTTGTAATGTATTCAGGCAAATATGAGTTTTATCCCTATGTCCATAAACCTGCTTTCATAAAGCTATTTGAGTTCCTAGAAAGAGCACAGAACTCCTTTCCTGGAGAGCTGCCAATGCTCTGCATCTAACTACATTCCTCCTGCCAGGAGGATTTATGGTACCAACAAGTCACCGAACTCAGGAGAAATGGTGTGTGTGTTATTTGCAGAGGCTGTGATGTGATGCCACGACATGTGGCAAAATCCAAAGTTTGCCCAAACTTGAACGTTTGGAGAAAGGGGTTCAGTTTCTCTCATGGTGACTCTTTCCTTTGATCGATCAAGATTACCTTCCAATTTGCAGCCATACTATCACGTTCGTCCACCTGTTAGAGGGATTCTCTTTAAATGTTTCATGTGTGGTGGATACACTGCTGACTGTCAACACCACATCTACCTCATTTGTCGATTCTTCCAGGAAACTGGCTGCTGAGAAGGAAGGTATCCAGAAAGAGACAGGGGTGTGGTTTTCACCACGCTGGGAGAGGCACAAAGTTATGTATCTCTCCCAGCATGGAGAAAAGGACTTGGTCTGTGCTGGAAGGTGCAACACCCAGTGTGGGGATGTCACAGGTCAGGCAAAGTGACTCAGCTGTCCTGCATTCCCTCCATTATCTCCCATCTGACATTGGAGATAACGAGCGATGCCACCAAATTTCGTAATTGGTTAAAACTTGTCTGTTGATAATGCTCACCTTTATAGCGAGACTATATCGATGTCTTGTGAATTTGCTATCAAGTTCAGAATTAACTGCGAGCTTCAGAAAATGAGCAATAAAGTTGTATAGAGATCCCCTCCCATCTTCAGTTGTCTTACCACCTAGACCCCTGAAAAACTTACTTGAAGCAGTCTCCTTAGCTGCTTCTCTCATTGCCACTACAGCTCTGGCTTTGAGTAGGGGGACTTGATGGGGGTCCATCTTCATACTGGAGATCAGCGACAGTGAGTAATCCTCACATGACATCATCATGCAGGCAGGCCCTGTGAAAACCACCAATCAGAAAGGGGCCACACAACATCGTGTCTTGCCACACTATGTGATTCCAAGCTACAGCTCCCAAGATGCACCTTGATACTGTGCATGCATACACAAGGAACAAGATTTTGTATTAAAGGAGAACTCTTGTCTGAGCTCACATGGATGAATTTGTGACTTTCTGAGGAAATAATGAATTCATTCTGGGAAGGTTTGCCCATTGCTAGAGATAACATCCTGTCATCCCCTGCCTGTCATCCCCTCCCCCCCATGAGAAGGGGAGCAGCACCCAAAGTAATCCCTGCTGTTATCTCTGATCTCAGATTGGAGATAACACTAGGAATTCCCTCCAGGGCGGATTCCTCCAGGGGGTGGAGCTTGGAGGCTCTGCAGGCCAGATTGGGGCTGCAATCTGGAGGTTCTGAATCTCTGACACAAGGCCTGCCAGATAGGTGGAGGGGTTTTGCATGCTTGTTTAGGGCCCCGCTGGCTTATGCTTCGATTCTGTCTAAGAATCTAGACAGGATCTCTAACCCTCCTTTAAAACCATGTATGTATATGTCGTGCCAAGAAGTATTTCCTCCTACGTGTCTCGATTTTCCTGCTGATCAGTTTAGAGCATGATCATGAGAGAGACAGAGAACTTCTCGCTATGCACTTTCTCCACATGCTGCATGATTTCACAAACCTCTATCAAATTGTCCCCCAAATCACCTGTTTTCTAAACTAAAAAAACACAACCATGTGGCTTTTCCTCATTTGGGAAGGTGCTCCAGTCCCCAGATCAGTTTGATGTATTCTAAGTGTGGCTGCACCCTAAATTTTGATAAGGGTATTGCAATGAGAGGTAGGACAACCAGCAAGTTTTGAGCTCACCTAAATTCTCCGAAAACCACTGTCTACTCAGAAGTAAGCCCCATTGAGTCCAATGGGACTTGCTCCCAGGTTCGTGAGTATAGATTGCAGGCTTGCTTACACTGAGCTGCATTTGCCATTTTAAGAATAGAGGGAATATACAGCCATCAGGACTAGTAGCTGTTGATAACCTCATCCTCCATGAATTGGTTGAATCCCCTTTTAAAGTCATCCAAATTAGTGGCCATCACTATTTATTTATTTACAGCATTTATATACTGCCCCACATCTAAACAGATTCCATAGCAGTGAACAATAAAAGGGATATAACACCATATTAAAAGGTTTTAACCCCCCCCCCCCCGGAATACCAATAAAAACCATGGCTGGCCAATCAAGGAAGGCTTGTTGAAATAAAGATGTCTTCAGCAGGTGCGCAAAACAACACAGTGTTGGCGCCTGCCTGACCTCCAGAGGCAGGCAGTTCCATAGAAAGGGGGCCACCATACTGAAGGCTCTTCTCCGAGTGGACTCCAGTCTGGACATAGGTCCATGTGGAATGACCAGGAGCAACCCACCTGATGACCCAAGTAACTGGACAGGTTGATAAGGGAGAAGGTGCTCTTTCAAGTACATCTTGTTTAGCTATATGCTGTGTGAAGGACCCCTTCCTTCTATCTGTCCTGAACATCCCACCATTCATCTTCATGGGATGACCCCATTGGGTTCTGGTATCATGGGAGATACTATTATTCTCCACACCATGCATAATTTTCTACTCCTCTATCATGTCTCCCCATCCTCACTTTTTCTCTAAGCTAAACAGTCCCAGACATTGTAGCTTTTCCTCATGGGGGAGAGCCAGTGTGGTGTGGTGGCTAGAGGGTTGGACTGGGAGTCGGAAGATCTGGGTTCTGGTCCCCACTCAGCCATGGAAGCTCACTGGGTGACTCTGGGCCAGTCACAGACTCTCTGCCCAGCCTACCTCACAGGGCTGTTGCTGTGAGGATAAAATGGAGAGGAGGAGGATAATGTATGCCACCTTGGGTTCTTTAAGGAAGAAAAAAGGCGGGACATAAATGTAATACATACATACATACATACATGGGGGAGTTGCTCCTGCTCCTTGATCATTTTGGCCACCCCATCCCCTTGCTGCCATGGTTCCTTGAGCTGTCTGAGTAGGTGGTGTATAAAAGTTATTGATCCAAGCAAAAAGTCCTTTAAATCTGCCTGGTTGTAGATAGAGTGCTCCCAGACATTGTATGCAAAGGCTATGATCCATTTAAGAGTGCATAACTGCGGCGCACTGCGATCTATGACGAAACCACAATCTATGGCCGAAGATGGATGTCTAATAAATATGAATGCGCCTGGGTTTGTTGGATCCTGCCACTTGTCTTCTGTCCTGATTTTCTCAGGATTAGGATGTCATGGGTTTGCTGTTCCTCTCCTTATTTTATTTATTAATTATTATTTTCATTCTCCCCCCACCTTCAGGTATGTAGGCCTAGGGGATGTAGATGCTCTCTCCTCCAAAGTAACTGGACCCGAGTAATGCTACTTGGAGCTTCTCCCAGTTTGGAGATAGGGAGAGTCTCCCCTCCTTTTAGAGAGAAAGGGAAAAAAGAAGCGATTGCCTTTCAAAATACACATTTTTCCATCGGTAGCATCTGCAGTGTCTTAATTCCCGTAGCTGTTCTCATCTTCCTGTTGTGCCGTAGAAATCGGGTTAAGTGTAATCTGTCCTAGATTCCGCCACAGATGGTCCATTTCTTAAATACTTGGGAAGAGTTTAGTTGATCCTTAATTCCTTAATCTGGGGACCAAGACAAACAGATTTGGAGACAGAGACTTTTCCATGTGTGTGTTTTAAATCTGGTAAAAATTCCATGTGTCTTTTTAGTTTGTTTTTATATCCGTAAGAATTAATTCAGAGCCAGAAGAGTTGCATGCAAGTTTTCTCTTGCATTCATGTAGGCATTGCATATGGTGTCTCTTTTGCAATGGGGAAGCTATTACTTCTTAAACACGCCCCTACAACTGCAATTTTCAGTACCATACGATGCTGAAGTTGGTTTCTAGTTCCTGATTCCCAGTTCCTTATTTGCATGAAAATTCAAAACAGAGTTCAATCAACAAACTGGATAAGGACCTAAAGCACAGGTCCCCAAAATGCTTTGAATCACTGGGCACATTTGGAATTTTGAGAGAGTGTTGTGAGTGCTCTCACAAAATGGCTGCCATTGCGGGGGTTGCCCATTCATAAAATGGCTGCCACGGTAGGCCTGGCCAGTCACAAAATACTCATTTCCCAGCAGGCAAAGCAGTGAGGCTAAAAGTAAAACAACTTGCTGAAGAACTGAAGTAAAGGGTGGAGGGGAGGGGGCTGAACTCCAACACACCAAAGCGCTCTTTGGAACAAAAATAAAGATGGAGTACGATGGCAGCCCTTTGCTTTTCACCATGTCAGCCTCCCAGTTAAAAACTGTGTTTTTTTTTAATTAAAAATCATCTGAAGAAATAAAACAAAAATCAGGAGAACCAGGGTGCCTGGCTGGCACCAAGACAGGTTCCCATGGATACTATGTTGGAGAACCCAGCCATACATAATAAATAGAAACCCAGGAAGCTGCCTTATACTGAGTCAGAGAAATGGTCCAGTATGGTTGACACTGACTGGCAGTCTTTCGGGCAGGTGTTTTTCCCAACCTACCTGGAGTTGCTGGGGATCGAACCTGGAACCTTCTGCATGCAAAGCAGTGTCTCTGCCACTGAGCCACAAGCCCTTGAGCCTTAGGAGTCTTCAAGGCCCTTTCCCCTCTTTCCCTTCTTGGTCTTTCTGCTCTGTGGCTGTGACTCTCCTGCTGATGACAGAAGCCCTTGGAGAGCAGCTGCTGGCGTAGGGACGGACCGCCCGGCTCCTGAGCTAAACGAGAAAAAAAAGTTCTCATTTGATAGAATTCGAGCAGAAAATTAAATCAATGGCCACGTCTAATGAAGCTCCCTATGTTTTCTTTAATTGAAGTTTTTAATTAAAGCCGCAGGAGCGTGTGTTCTTTTGTATGCTGCGGCAACACAACACCACCCCGCCCCCGCTGCCCCCATGGGGAATGTGTGACTTCAGGATAATTAACACAGGCTGGTTCATTTAAGGGAGGGAGTGAAGAGAGGAAGTACCCAGTGTTCACCCCACAGGGCAGAGATGGCATGCTCTTTCAGCCAACCGCTGCTTGTTGGAGGAGGAATAAGTCCTTGTTCCCATGTGCATGACATGCCTGAGACCAAATGCCTGAGGTCAGGCTTACGTTGGAAGCATTAGGATCAGTGGTATAGTGAAGCCAGGGCTTTCTTATTAGCAGGGATGCTGATAGCATCTCACCCCACCCCCCGAGACTTCCCTGACCCCTCTGAGCTTAGCTGCAATCCTTACGGAAGCTGGGGTGGAAATGAATTTTCCCAGCACCATGTAAAGTATTTTGGGGCAGCTTGGTCTTGAACGAGCCACTAAGACCCATTAGCTTTACAAAAAGCTGGTCCTGGGGAAGATGAAAACTGCTAGAACTGGTTTGTTGACATGGATCAATGCAGCTGCCCGCATTTTTGGACTCTGTTTTGGGGCTGGGCTAGGGATGTACACATTTTGTTAAATCCATTCCATCTGTGTTTTGCAGATTTCTCACACATCTTTCATTCCATCACCTGCTCATTGACAGAATTGGCTTTTTTAAAGGGATGTACAAGACTTTCGTTCCACATGTGGAAGTGTGCATTAGCGCAAGTGCGCATTAGCGCAAGTGCGCATTTGCACAACTCCTCCTCCCCAAGTAAAAAAAACAGTCCTCTGTGGAATCCACAGGTTGGATTCATAATAATCCAAACTCATTTGACTCCATTGTGGCTTTCCCTAACACCCCTAGGCTCTCGTGGTGATGAATGCCTGCACTTCAGAATTTACCACTGCACCCTTGATGGCCATGCTGAGGTGTTCAAGGTTCTATCCCTCATGGCTGCAGAGAAGATTTAGAAGAGCATCCGATGATCTGAGAGACCACCGGTGGCTCCATTGATATTGTAGGAATTTCTCCTCTGGAAACCTGCAGAAATCATCCAAATGAAATAAATTGGTTCTCAGAACGGACACATCTGTCAAATGGCTCTGCTAGCCCTGGCTTGCCCATATTCTTATTTGCCATTCAATATGCCCTGGTCATGCTTGGTTTCTTAAGAAGATTTTCAGGCGTCTTTATGTAACCCATTTTTCCTTAATGCTAAGTCCTTTGTCAGGATTACCGACTTCTGAAACATCTGTGTGGGTTTGGAGACCAGATGTATGGGCCAGAGCTGCCAAAAATAAACACTGAATATTAACCTTCTAGGGGTGCAATCCTGTGCATGTTTAGACAGAGGAAAGGCCTTCAACTCGCAGCATTCCCCAGCCAGCCATGGTGGTGGGGAATTCTGGGAGCTGTAGGCCTTTTCTCTCTCTAAACATGCATAGGATTGTGCCCTGAATGAGGCATTTAAAACAAACCAACTGCAACCGAGAAGACCTAAACAATATTTATGATGGTTGTTTATTTATTTACAGTGCTTTTACCTCAGTCTTCAGCCAAAGAAAGTTCCCAGAGTGGCTCGCAAAGGTTAATAATAGGCCAGTTCCTGCCCTTGGGTTTGCAATCTAGAAGACACAACACCAAAGGAAAAGGGACTGGGTGGGAGGACGAAAAGAGCAAAACACAGGTACCAGTTCTTGGCTTCAAAGTTCTCCTCGGTGTTCTTTCTGGCAGGGAACTGCAAAAATAAGTGCCCCGTGCCTGCTCCTTCCCTGGATGAAGCGGCGGCTAGGCTTGTCTTCCCCCAGCTGTGACGTTCTTCACGGAGTGCAACTTCCAAGGACCCCTGGTCCTGCATTTCCAGGGAACTCTCTGGAACATACTTTGTGGGTGTAACTGGTATCGATGCAATAAGAATGGATTATTTTAACATTTTTGTTTATTTATACCATGCCAGGGTCGGCCCAAGACATTTTGCAGCCTGAGGAAAAGGACAAGATGGCGTCCCCTTTCATTCCATGAACAAAAGCCGACTGGAGTGACAGTTGATTCTTTCTGCAATACTGGCAATGCTGGTCGTATCTGCCACTACCCCGAGGGAACCAGGTAGCTCTGGGGCTGCAGGGAACACCGAAAGATCCACAGCTCTGTCTTCAAACACCTTGCTGCCGCCTCCCAGCATCTGCCATCTGAGGTGACTGCTTCACTCTGCCTAATCGTAGGGCCAGCTCTGAACTGTCCAAAAAATGCTCAGCCTTCTGAGGATGAATTCCCACAGTTGTCCACCATGCAAAACTCTGTGGCTATTTGCATGTGGGACACCCGTGTGTGCACATACCAGTAATTTCCTGACTCTTCCCAATAACGTTGAGCAGCACTTCCTGGGTGGCTGGGTGGTATAATGTGAGAACGGGACATCCCATTTTCAAGGTGAAATGTTGAATTTGAAGTTCACATTTGCATTTGCAAATATGAACTTCTGTTTCAACACTGGAGTTCTTGCAGACCTGTTGGCATGACTCAGTTGCTCTTCATTCAGTCAAATATGAAAACTCAGAAGCTGTCATATGAGTTTCCGTCTTTTCACTGGGGTCATCAATCATTTCTAATATCTTTGGGTGTCCAACGTCACTTTTTCTCTGTTAAAAGAAGAAAAGAAAAGCTCGTCACAGAAGTTACCTGGAGTGGGAGCCCTGAGGACAACAGCATATCTCTCCGGGGGGAAGCCTGCTTCTTGCAGCCTGCTCTGAGCCCAAAGGAGATGGGCTGTGGCTCAGCGACAGAGCCCCTGCTTTGCACACAGAGGGCCCCCAGGTCAGTCCCCAGCTTCTTCAGGGAGAGCAGCGAAAGAATCCTGCCTGAAACCCCGGAGAGACATTGCTGCCAGTCAGTGCAGGCAATACTGCTCTAAATGGACCAAGGGTCTGCCTCTGTAAGGCAGCTTCCTCTCTCCCTGTGATATGGCAGGTGACAAGTCTTAAAAAGGCACATCAGATGAACATGATGATGTACAGGGAATTTTATTATCTGTAATTTACTGGACTCATTTAGACATATAATTTAAAATGCTGTACGGAAAATATATTAACCAGGGTGTGTGGGAGAACTCCTGAGTGGATAGATTTTTTTTCTTCACACTCAGGGTCTGAACAGACTGCCATATTCAGGGCCACGAAGAAGCTCAAATTGTCTAGCAAGCTTGCAGCATGGATGGTTGTTGGCAGGGCTGGCGCCAAGAGTAGGCACAGTTGGGCGCTTGCCAAGGGCCCACTGACGCAATCTCCCTGGAGTGGCTCCTCCTCTCCCCCACTGCAACTGGCTTGCTCCCCTGCCCCTTGCTCTGGCCCAGGCAATGGAGGTGGTGAGGAGAAAGGAGGAGCAGGAGATGCCGCTGCCTCCTGGCTCCCTGGAGCTCTGCCTGCCAAGCAGGCAGGTGGGAGCAACAGTGAGGAAGAGGAGGAGAAAGAGGAGGAGGGGTTAGAGGTAGGCATGGCCACCCCCCAGCAGGGGCCCACTGGCAAGAGCCCCCTGGAGTGGCTCCTCCCCTTCCCCACTGCAACCTGCTTGCTCCCCTGCCTCTCGCTCTGGCCCAGGCGACGGAAGTGATGGAGAGAGGGAGGAGCAGGATACGCCGCGGCCTCCTGGCTCCCTGGCGCTTTGCCTGCCAAGCAAGCAAGAGGAAGCAAATTGTTTTCAACAGTGTATTTAAATGCACCTCTTCATATCTGTGTGTGAACCGCTTGGAGATTTTTTAAAATATGAAGCGGCATATCAATGTTATTAATAAATACAGAATAATAGTAAACGTCGTGGAAATCGGTGTACCGCTTTCATCCTCTTTGGAGGGGGGGAGTGCGTTTCCTCACTTTCTTTTTTTAGTGATTTGCGAGTGGCCACCCTGCCGCGGGAGAAAGAGCCCTGCATTAGCAACCGCTGCATCCTTTCGAGGAATCCACACCAACCCATCAGCCTGACCCGGCAGCCTCGCCTTCTGAGGCCATTAGCGTAATGACAGAAGGTCACGAAGTTCAAGCCAACATGTCAATTTTCATTTGGCAAAATGACCCAGTTTTCAGCTTTCTTCCCCCACCCCCCGAAAGCGGCCAGATCTTCCCATCTCCGTCCGTCATTGCTCCCAGAAGGCCTGCAATTTCTCAGCTGATTCAAAGTGCCAATAGCTCTGGGAACCGATAAAATTATTAACAAGGGTCACGGCCGTTTTGCTCCCTGGCCAGACTTGGGGACTATTTCAGTGCCATTTGGCACTGCCTTTCCCTCCTGAATGTTCATTATCAGGCTTGGGGGTGTTTATGGATTTATTGGCAAGCTCCAGACATTCATCTCGCTCTGGAAGAAAATTGAAGGGTCCGTAGCTCAGGGAGGGGGCTGTAACTCAGCAGTAGAGCCCCCGCTTCTCATGCAGGAGGTCCCAGGTTCGATCCCTGGCAGCATCTCCAGGTAGGGCTGGAAAAAGTCCTGCCTGAAACCCTGGTGAGAGTGACTGCTGCTGTTGGTCAGTGTTGACAATACTGAGCTAGATGGACCCAGGGTCTAACGCAGTAGAAGGCAGCTTCCTATGATCCCCTTTAAAGCAGCCCTTTATCAGAACCATGAGGACTAGAATCCTACTTTGTTTTTAGGCAGAATGGATAGAGCTGAGTGGTAGAGCCCCTGCTTTGTAGGCAGAATGTCTGAGGTTTGATCCCTGGCAGCATTTCCAGGTACGGCTAGGAAAGAATCCTGCCTGAATCCCTGGAGAGCCATTGCTGCCAATCAGTGATGACATTACTGGGTTAGATAGACCGAGGGTCTGACTTTGTATAAAGCAGCTTCCAATGCTCCTATGTTGATGCTGTGGGCATTTCAGTTCACAGGGAAGAATTCTGTGTGCCTGGATCTGCAAACCTGCCCCCCCCAACCACTCAAACATCCACAGCCTTACCACATTCCCATCCCTCACAATTCTTCCTCACTCCATCCACGCGACTCATGTGAACCCCAGGGTTTCCAGATAAAGTGGCCCCTTATGCATCACCCCCACCTCAAAAAAGAGGGCACCAATTTGAATTACACATGCATATGCGTTATGTTGAGGTTATATGCGGCAGTTTGAGGATTTTCTGTGAATTTTGTGCATTTGGGGGAAGGTGCTGCTATTTGTACATATTTCTGCACATTTTGTGGAAATTATGGCTAAATTTGTATAATTTGTGCAAATTTGGACATAGTTTTCACAAATTCGGACATAGTTTGTGCAAATTCGGACATAGTTTGTGCAAACTGCTCAGAAATTTGTGCAAATTGCAGAATCCCTCTCCCTCCCCCCTCTCCCTCCCCCCTCTCCCTCCCCCCCATGCACAACAACGTTCCCAGTGTTCAAGGAACAGCCCGTAGCTTAGCTTGCAGACACAAAGTGAGTTGTAAGTGCCACGGAACTCAGCCAAGCCAAAAAAGAACTGGATTCCCCAGTGATGGACACCCCTAATGGGCAACTCCAAGGCCCTTCCCTGCTCTGCCTCCTCATGATTTGTTAGGTTTAAACCAGATTTGGACTGGACAGCACATAAAACAGAGGACAGTCTCAGATAGAGCACTGTCTTCTGTTAGGTCTCCAAAATACATGGCCATCCTCTCCAAAGTAGGACTATTTCCAGAGCCATCTCATCTCCTCCGGCCAGGATTGCACCATTGCTGTGCTGTCCCACTGTTGCTTCAGAGTAGAAGCTGTGATACTAAGAGAGTGCTTGGCCCAGATTTGGGCCTGATTATCTATTTCTGAAGAGCAGATATTGATTGATTGATTGATTGATTTGATTGATTGACTGACAGTGTATCACCCAAGAACTGAAGGTGGAGAATGCAGAACAGAATGACTGCATCAGTGTAATTCTGAGGGTTTTTGCTGTGCCATTACAACCTGCCACCAACGGGGTGTTTAAGTGGTTTAATTAGACACTGGCCGTTTTAATTACCTTTTGGGATTACAGAATCGGCTTAGAAGAATGCAACAGATTTCGCAAAGGGAAGTATGCATGCTGAGTAAGAGGAAGAAAAGACCTCTGGTGAAATGGGAATTCTGAGTTCCACACAAAGAGAAGCAAAGGTTTTCAGAGTAACTTAGACACAGATTGTCTAAGACACTGTTGTTAGACATTGTCTAAGGTTTTCAGAGTAACTTAGACGTAGATTGAATCCAATTTTCTGCAGGGGGGGCAGAGGAGTGTGTAATTTTGTCACTACTCTGAAAAGCTGGCAGTGAACATGCTTCATGGGCAACTTGGAGTAGAGTTGCCTTCCCCAAACTGGTGCGCTCCTAACACTTTGGATTACAACTCCTATTATCTGTGTCTAGAGGTTGACACCTCCCTCCCTCTGGAAACCCCACCCATGTTAAGTCTGAAAGTTGGAAGAACTATTCCAAAACAGGCATTACATTAACTTTGTATCTAGCATTTTTACTGTAAGAGTAGGTGCAGGGCCCCTGATCTGGACTGGGACTCCAGTTGGGGTAGGGAGACTTTTAAGAGCTGGATCAGCCCCCCACCCCCCATGTCTACACCACAGTAAAAATGAAAAAACACTGCTAGATACAAATTTGAAGTAATGTCTCTTTTGGCCCTGAGACTCAAATCTTCTCACCACATTCACACATATCCTCTCCCACACAGAGAGATGCACATCCAAAGGCACAAAGCACTCTAACCTTAAAAATAAATAAACACATGCCTAGATTTTGACATCCACATTTGAGCAAGAATCTCTCCTCCCCGCGTTCATTGTGGATGCCATGAGACCTGCCAATAATCGATCAATCTGGCCAGCATATCTCATCCGTTAAAAGCCTCACTGTAAATCTAGCCATGAATCTAATTCCAAACACTTGTGGCAAGGTTAGCTTATAAACACAGCAACAGAGGCATCTCAGCTGCTGATGGCTTTGACCAAACATTCCTCTGGATGCCAAAGGAAGCCAGTGGTGCAAGTAGGGCTGAACCTTGGGCCAAGGTTTGGGGGTGGAGGTGGGGGAGATAAACTCCCAGAAAATGGCAGGTGCAGAAGCACACTCTACTTTATTCCTGTAGTCACAGTGGCATTAAATTTAAAATGCAAAACTGCAGATGCTCAAAGTCTATAATTGGGGTTATGTCCTGTTTCAGGCTGTGGGTTCTGATGAAGCTCTGTGATGTGAATTGGATGGTCGGGTTCTGCTATGAATCAGTTCTGGAGCAGGGCTGAGGTTGTGTCATATTTCTCAGGTAGCAAGATGAAAAGAGATCATGGAAAGCTCCAAGTGGTGCTGGGGCCTGAAGCTAGACAGGGTTGGCTGGATGTTGCTCCAACAAGAAGCAGAGCAAAGCCGAGACTTAATTAGGACTTTGGCTGCCTTTAGGCTGCTTGGTCCCACCTCCATACTGACTGAGGCTTGGTTTCTTAAAGGAGCCTGACCTGTTTTAGCAATCTCAAGTTGAGATGATGTGACAATGGCTGAGATATGCCAGTGTCCTCATGGCCCGAGTCGAGTCCTCAAAGTCTGAGGATGGTAATGCTACCTCCTCTGGACATAGGGGAGCTGGACCCTGGGGTCCTCTGGAGAACTGTGTCCTGGGGAGGTGGAAGCCTCATGATGCCCTTCTGTAGCCAAGTCTTCTCCCTGAACCATTAACTCTGGAGCCCCTTCCTCTGAGGATATGGGTCAGAGTTATCTGACGATGGGGGTTTAGGGTCTTGGTCCATGACAGACCAGCAAACCATTTTGTCATCACTGTTATTCTGCCAAAGACTGTTTCCTCTATATAGACCTCTTCGATCACTACAATCTTCAGGGAAGGCCTTGCTGTATCTGCCACACCCTGCAGAGTCCCATCTGGCAGCAACACGGCAAGAGGCCTTCTCAGTGGTGGCACCCTCCCTCCAGAATGACCTCCCCTCTGTGACATGCCACGTACCGACAATCATGTGCTTTTGATGATTACTAAATACTCACTTATTGGCCCGGGCTTTTCCCAACCCTGAACATATTTCAGTGCTGTTATGCTTTTAATGGCATGTTGTGTTCCAATGTGTTGCAAACAGCTTTGGGATTTTTAAAATGGGAAGCAGGACATAAATGTTCTAAAACGAATAAAAATATCAGGAATGTAGAAGCAGTTGTAAAGCATGGCATGGCAGTTTGGGGTTGTGGAGAGGAGACACATTCATTGTGTACTTCACAGCTGAGGTAGTGGACATGATCCTCTAAACGGAGGGGGGATAAGGTTATGAAAGGTGTGATCCTATCTATGTTCATACAGAAAAATTCCTACAGCTCCCAGCATTTCTCAGCCAGCCATGCTGGCTGGGGAATATTGGGAGTTGTAGGACTTTTTTCTGTATAAACATGCATAGGATTGCACCCTAAGTCCTGGGTCTAAACTAGGGATGGGCAAACGAGCAGTGTTCAAGATCAGTAGATTCTCTGAACATGGTCTCACCACTTATCTTTTGCCTGATTCCCGTTTGCGATTGCTGCTCACTCTGCATGAACAAGAAACTTGCGCAAGTTGAGCAGGAACGGAATGGGAGATTGGTGCAAGTTTCCCCAAATTTGAGCAAATCTCCTAACTTGCACAACTCCCCCCCCAGGCTAAAGTGGGGCTGATTCAGTCTACAGAGGAAACTGGCTCAAACTGGAAAATTTGCGCAAATGGAGCTGGGAATCAGAAATGAGACAAAGGCGAACACATGTTGGACAATTTATGAATATTTGTAAAAGCAAAAGCAAAATTCTCATACATCCATCATCTAAGCTGCCCGACTGGATTTGGTCCAGTTGGGCAGCTTGGCTACTTGGTCTTTCTTAATTTCATCATGGTGAATGGTTGAACAGCCATTGTGGAATATAGATGCCAGAGTTTGGGAGATTTAAGAAGAGGAATCTTGACTTTTTAATTCCCTTCAGATAAGGAAAACATTCTGCAGGTGTTCTGAAACGTAATACTCTTTCAATTTCCCTTCCCTCAAATTGTTTCCAGTCCCCTAAAGCCCATCTATTGTGCATAGGATTGGAGAGCAAATAAGGAGCTTTGAGCATGCACTGTTCAGGCACTAATGAATCTCCTGGCTTCATTGGTGTCTGGGAATGCGATGCCACCAAGTAATCCTGCCAACCGCTTTCTCTGGAAGGAGTCTTGGGACTGAAGTGGGGCCGTAGATGTGGGAGTAGGTATGTAGACTAAAATGCTAGTCTTTTCACTTTTTTTCCCCCTGTTGGAATGAGCACACAGAAAAGATTGCAAAGGTCACTCGATATAAAATGTGCAACATGAGCCCCGTTTGATAAACCTGTGAAGTCCTTTCTATAGATCCAGGTTTTAAATCTGGCCACACCCTTTGGAAGTGTCCCGAAGTCTGAATGGCAGTATTTCACAATGCTTTCATTTGGGCTGCTTTGTTGAGGGTGAAAGAGGAGAGTGCAAAAGCTGGTTTGAAACTCAACATTAAAAAAACTAAGATCATGGCATCTGGCCCCATCACTTCCTGGCATATAGAAGGGGAAGAAATGGAAGCAGTGACAGATTTTACTTTCTTGGGCTCCAAGATCACCGCAGACGGTGACTGTAGCCATGAAATTAAAAGATGCTTGCTCCTTGGGAGGAAAGCTATGGCCAACCTAGACAGCACAGTAAGAAGCAGAGACATCACCTTGCCGACAAAGGTCCGTCTAATCAAAGCTATGGTTTTCCCAGTAGTAACGTATGGCTGTGAGAGCTGGACTATAAGGAAGGTTGAGTGCCGAAGAATCGATGATTTCGAACTATGGTGCTGGAGAAGACTCTTACGAGTCCCCTGGACTGCAAGGAGGTCAAATCAGTCCATCCTAAAGGAAATCAACCCTGAATGAATGCTCATTGGAAGGACAGATAGGACAGATCCTGAAGCTGAAGCTCAAATATTTTGGCCACCTAATGCGAAGAGAAAACTCTCTGGAAAAGACCCTGATGCTGGGAAAGACTGAAGGCAAAAGGAGAAGGGGACGGCAGAGGATGAGATGGCTAGATAGCATCACCAATGCAATGAATATGGACTTGAGCACGCTCCGGGAGAGAGCGCAGGACAGGAAGGCCTGGCGTGCTCTGGTCCGTGGGGTCACGAAGAGTCAGACACGACTGAACGACTGAACAACAACAACAACAACAACAAGGCAAAATGATGGCTGTGGGTTGAGTTCCGTCAACACTGAGCATTGAACTGGGGCATTTTTAGTGTGTTTGTAAAATGCTGTATCTTGTCTCAAGTCCCAATCCCAAACTAAGAGCAAATCAGATGATGATGATGATGATAACCACCCATCTTAGATATTACATTTGGTGGAGCTGCAAAGCTGTGGGGCAGCAACTGAAAAATCTGCTTTCCACATCCAAACTGCACAATAGAGACAGCTCATTCATTAACTGCATCCTTCTGTTATGACATTTGTGGTTGTCCTAATCGTGAATGGAAGGAAAATATGCAGACCAGGGATGGAGGAGAAATTTGTTCCCACTTTTGAACCAATACACCAGGGTGTTGAACTTCTTTCAGCCTGAGAGCTGAATTCCATGTCAGAGAAGCATTCAGAGGCCGCATTCCAGTGGTGGGTGCAGCCAAAGGCAAAAGGGAGAGTGATCAAAAACACCAGCCAATTTTAGCCCAAAGTTCTTACTGCCAATAACTTAGCCTCTGGAGAGGCATTTCAACCTTTTAGAACAGGGAAAAACTGCACAACAGCCAGGAAATCACCAAATAGAGAGGGGTCGAAGGAAGGGGCATGCCCAGAGGAAAGGGATGTGGTCATCAGGGGAACCCTAGGGGGCCAGATTGGGTCTGCAGTTCTGCACCCCTGCAATACACACTGAAACTCAGCCATCCTTTGAAATTCACACATCTCCGAATTTTGCTATGGACTTCTCCAGTTAAAAAGGTCTACAAAAAAGGCATACATTTGGGGGATATGCATGCAAAAGTGCATATATCTGTGGAAATAACATTAAAATGCATTACATTAGGAACATGGCTTGTCAAAAATGTGTACATTAGACAAAAGTGCATACAAAAATGCACACGTTAGGAGAAATCCACACAAAAGTGCATGGGTCTTCACATGAGCTTTTTTGGTTTTTTAAATCTCAGCGTTCAGGGGGAACTGAACTTAAGGCTGGAAAAATGCCCAAAGTTCAGGACAAACTGAATTTAATATTGGAACAATGAGAAACTGAGAGAAACACCAGCATATTTTACCTTAAAACTTTTACTGCCAGGAACTATGCCATTTTAGAAATGGGACTAACACTACAGAAAAACTGGGAGACCACAAAATGATTGGCAGTTGGGAGAAAGGGGGTGAAGCCAGATTTGGACCCTCAACAGGCCAGATTTGACCCCCAGGTTTGAGGTTCTACACCCCTGCTCTAGAGTAACAGAGGCCACTAACATTATTTAATGGCTTGATATCTGCATTTTTTTCTCCTTTTTCTGCCTTCTTTTGGACAGAAGCACAGCTCCCCAACACACTATGTATGGGAAATGGTGCCTACCAAATGTTAGCTGCAGAACCATTGTGAATGCTCTCAGTGAAATATTAATGCAGGGATATCTTTTAAAAAATGAATGCCGGCAGAAACTGAGAAAGGATCCTCAGGTTACTTGGCTGTATTGGGAGGTGAGCATCCAAGAGACATCAAACGCACACTCCATGTGTCCTTCTAGGGATGGGAAGAAGAAATGCCCGAAAATGTAGCTGCAAAAAGGGCCAATGCTATTTTGGGCTGCATTAATAGAAGCATCACTTCCAAATCCCGGGAAGTACTAGTTCTCCTCTACTCAGCACTGGTTAGGCCTCATCTGGAGTACTGTGTCCAGTTCTGGGCACCACATTTTAAGAAGGATGAAGACAAACCAGAGAGGGTTCAGAGGAGGGCAACAAAGATGATCAGGGGACTGGAAACAAAGCCCTGTGAGGAGAGACTGAAAGGACTGGGCATGTTTAGCCTTGAGAAGAGAAGACTGAGGGGAGATAGGATAGCGCTCTTCAAGTACTTGAAAGGTTGTCCCAGAGAGGAAGGCCGGGATCTCTTCTCGGTCATCCCAGAGTGCAGGACACGGAATAATGGGCTCAGGTGACGGGAAGCCAGATTCCGGCTGAACATCAGGAAAAACTTCCTGACTGTTAGAGCAATACGACAGTGGAACCAATGACCTAGGGAGGCGGTGGGCTCTCCCACACTGGAGGCCTTCAAGACGAGGCTGGACAGCCACCTATCAGGGATGCTCTGACTTGGATTCCTGCATTGAGCAGGGGGTTGGACTCGATGGCCTTGTAAGCCCCTTCCAACCCTACTATTCTGTGATTCTATGATTCTAAAACAGGAGACCAAGTCATCTGACGATCCCAGTTTACTCACCTGTAAACTAGCTGGAAACGTGGAACCCTATTTTTAACTTCTAATCTGCTACGGTATGGAGAAGGGCCATAGCTCAGTGGTCCCCTGTTCAATCCACACCATCTCCAGGTATGGCCCAAATAATCCTCTTTGAAACCCTGGAGAGCTGTCACTGCCAGTCAGTGCAGCAGACGTGATGGAGCTGGACCAATCACTGGTGCAGATAAGTGATGTGGGTCAGTGAGCACCTTTGGAATTTTGAGGAAGTGCTGCCGCTGCTCTCACAAAATGGCTGCCGCACTGGGCATGCCCAGTCACGGAACACTCATGCCCCCCAAATGCAAACTGGTGAGACCAAACGAAAAGTCGCTTGCCCAAGATGAGGCAAGCGACGGACGAGGCAGAGCTGAGGACTGAGCAGCAAAACCCCAAAGCACTCCATTGAGCCCAAATAAAGATAGCGCCGGAGGGCAGCACTTCACTTTGCAGCATGCCAGGCTCCCGGGCCTTTTTTTAATTGCAAAACCTCTTGAAGAGTAAAATAAAAATCAGGAGGGACAGGGAGACTGGCGGGTGCCAAGAGATATGTCTACAGGTGTGTTCGGGCCCATGGGCACCACGTTGGAGTGCTTTAGAAACATCACAGTTCACCTGAGATTTAGTTGCATTGTCTTTTTCTTTTTTTTAAATGAACTGTTGAGGGTGTTAATCTCCAAGCTTCTGAGGGCTTCCTTTTAAAAAAAATTATTTCCCTGGCCCACTCTGGTTCCTCTCCTCAAGTTGTGACTCACATTACACTAGCAATGCCATCTGCTCCTCTTCAGCAAAGCCTTGTGCATAATTCACTAGCCTTGAGCGGCAAAGCTGTCGTGAGCCATTCATGAGGAAGTTACCTCGGAGGCATGGATCCGGTGACCAGGTAATGGGACACCCTCCCTGGCTGACTCCTGCTCTTTTGTCCTTTTGCCCTCGCAGTCACCATTTCCCAAATGATGGAGGTGAGCCACTTAAAAAGACTGAGGAGCAGGCTCGGGCATGGATCGCTTCCATCTAACTAGGGATGTCAGAAAAATGTGCAACAAAATCAAATAAGTTTAGATTTCTGTGGATCTGACCAGTGGATTCTGCAGCAGATCTTCTTTTTCCAAATCACGTGGCCTCTGTGGACTTGCCGACAGGTTTTTCACTCTTAGGGAGGATTTGCGCTAATTCACATTAGCTCGAATATGCATTAGTGCAAGTGTGCATTAGTGCTAGAAGGCACTTGCAGTGATGCTCTATCGTGCATTAACTGGAACTCTGGTAAAAGAAATTCTGGTAAAAGAAAATTCAGTTCTGTCAATGAGCAGATGATGGAATGAAAGAAGGCTAACAATCCGCAGAACACAGAAGGAACAGATTTAACACATCCCTACATTCCTGTCTCTAATGGAGGAAGGGTGAATTCTCCATGCTGTTTGGAAAGAAAACAAGGAAAACTGTGCAAAAAATTCAGACTGATACTCTATTTTCAGTGCAATTGAGTAGTGTGGCCTTTCCTAATTCGACACCCTGCAGATGTGTTGGACTACAGCTCCTATCAACCCCAGCATGGTCATTATGTAGAGGTGGTCAGCAGGTAGACCTCCAGATGTTTGGAACTTCAACTCCCAGAAGCCCCTGGCAGCACGGTCTATGGTCAGGAATGCGGGGAGTTTAAGTCCAAAACATCTGGAGATCTACTTTCTGCCCTCCCCTGCCATTACAGATGTCCTGTAGGCCAAAGCATCTGAAGGGTTCAAATTTGGGGAAGGCTGCACTCAGATAACTGCAATCATTTTATTGCTTTAAGTTCTTGTCCGTTGCTTTGACAGCTTTCTAACCAATAAGGTGGCACAGAAATGTAAATAAGAAATCATCAATAAATAAAACCGTCCGTCTGCTTTTGCCTCTCCCTCAGGCTACAGGAGGGCTGTGTGATTGTGTTGTTACTGCTCGCTAACTATTCAAGGAGTTCAACAATAGGACAAGCCTTTCTTCCCAAGAAACAGGGGGTCAGCCAACTATCAGGAAAGCTTCTAGTAGGATCTAGATCAGGGGAGTCAAACCTCTTTCACCCTGAGGTCCAAATCCCATTTGGGAGAAGCACTCGGGGGCCGCATTCCAGTCATGGATGGGCCCAAAGGCAAATCAGGTTGGGGACAAAAATACCAGTACATTTGAGCTTAGAGCTCTTCCTGCCACTAGCTATGCCTTACGAGAGGTTTTTCAACTTTTTAGAATTGCAGGGGGGGGGGGGAGAGAAACCACTCAAAAACTAGGAAACCACTGAATGCTTGGTGGTCCATGGGGATGTGGTTTAACGTCCCTGATCTAGATGGGTCTGATGGTTTATGAACCCCAAGAGCCTCACAGGGGGTGGCAATACCCCTATCTCAGCTGGGCACAAAAACTCCACTGTTAAAACCCTACAGTTAAAAGCAAAATTTGCAAATGACTACATTGACGTTTTCTGAAATGTAGACAGGTTACATCTCTCTGTAGGTAGATTCTCCGTGCCAAGTTTCATACTGATGGAGGGGGGAAATCATCTGGATTTGTTGATGAATAGAATGTCTTGTCTTTCATATGATAGAATACCGAAAAAGCCAGTTGCTTTAACTATATGGTCGTTCCTGCTGGAGAGGAGCAAGAATCGATTGGCAAGTCTCTTCCCAATTTCTGAAGTCGATATCACGAGCAGTGGTTAAAAGCGTGGCTGGCTGGCTGTAAAGGGAGGGCAAGGTGGGAGAATAAATCCTGAGTGGATTTGCATTTATTCAGGATGTCACCAGTTGGGATCCTGATTGTATTTCGAATTGGTTGATGTTTGTTTGTCTATTTAAAGTATTTTACTTAAGATATTTTTATCCTGCTCCTTGGGCAAAATGGCCCCCAGAGTGGCTTACATGCAATCAGTAAAACAAGGCAGCCCCTGTTGTGTGCAGGCTTACAATCTAAAAAGACACAACACGTGAGGAAAAAGGAATGAGGAGGGAAGAGGGGAAAAACCCAAGTTTTTCAGCAGGGCTGGTGCAATGGCCCCACTTCCCTGCTCCTCTCCCTCAGTACAGCCTGCATGGTGACTGATGATGAAGCCTATTCTCCCAAATCATAGAATCATAGAATAGTAGGGTTGGAAGGGGCCTGCAAGGCCATCGAGTCCGACCCCCATGCAGAACTTCCAGACTGTCACCTGACCCACAGCCCTTTAGCAGCTTCTCCATCATGGTCGGTCTTTCTTTGGCCCAGTTTGGGAGAAGGGAAGCCTTCCTCGGGAGGCACCAGTACTTGCCAGGGAGGAGACGAGCTCATCTTGTCAACTTCACTCAGCACATAGTTAAACTATGGGATTTGCTATCGTCACGTGTAGTGATGGCCACCCATTTGGATGGCTTGAAAAGGGGAGGAGGAGAAGGCTTTCAGTGGCTACTTGTCCTGGTGGCTCTGTGCTCCCTCCAGGATCAGAGGCAGTGTGCCTATGTACACCAGTTGCTGGAGAACATGGGCAGGAGGGTGATGATGCACTCAGGTTCTGCTTGTGGGTTTCCCATGGGCAGCTGGTTGGCCACTCTGTGAACAGAATGCTGGACTCGATGGACCCTTGGTTTGATCCAGCAGGGCTCTTCTTCTGTTCTTAAGTTTCACTGCACATTACAGTAAGAGAAGGGTATAACTGGACACAGGGCCGCCATTTTTGAGAGCCCCGTGTTCCTTGTCCCATGTGGCTCTTCTTATGTTCATTGCTATGCAGTGGTTTCCTGTCCTTCTCTGCATCGGCTTCAAGTTTCTAGTCCCTAAGGCAGCTTTCTCCAAGTTGGCACCCTCTAGATGTCTCGGACTAGAACTCCCATCACCCCAGCTGGCAGGGTGGCCCTACTAGCCGGGTCTGATGGAGATTGTAGTCCAACACCTCTGGAGGATGCCAGCTTGGGTAAAGTTGGCATAGATGTGCTCCATTTGGGTTTGGGGGGAGGGGGGTCATCCCAAGGAGCATCTGTGCCACCTGCGCTGTCTGTGAGCAAGTGCGTGGAAGTCTTCTCCATGCTCTGGTTCCAAGACTTGCGAGGTCAGAGGTGAACGGATGTTTTTTATTGGGTCTCAGAAGGAACGCACGTCTTGTAAAGGGAGGAAATTAAAGTTAATGTAATGATGCTATGTGCTCCCAGGTTTCTCCCCAATTAGTTCGCAGCATACCATATGCCGGGGTCCCTGCGCAGAGGCACAGTCCATCCCTCATACTTTTTACAGCTGCAAAATTGAAGGCCCCGGGGTGACGGGGTCAGCGGTGTTGTGTTAAGCTCCAGACCACAGAGGTCAAAGTAATTAGTGCTAGGAATCCAGGAGCAGCCTTCCCCTCGACCGCGCCAGCACCTTCCCACCTCTGCCTTTGGGAAACTTCAGCTGAAGATGTTGGGAAGCTTGGGATGGGCTCCCCTGCACAGTTCAAGGGGCAAACACAACCCTCCCTAACAGCGAAGATGCTGTCTTATTCTGGCTCCATCTAGCTCAGCAGTGTTGACACTGGCTGGCAGCAACGGCTCCCTGGGGTTTCAGGCAGGATTCTTTCCTGGCCCTACCAGGAGATGCTGCCCGGAATCAAACTTGGGACCTTCTGAGTGCCAAGCAGGGACTCTACCTCTTAGCTATGGCTCCGTCCCCAATAATGAAGGGCATCTAACCACATCCAGAGTGACTGACCTAAGAAGCTTCCTTATACTGACTCAGACCCTCGGTTCATCTAGCTCAGTATTGTCAACACTGACTGGCAGCAACGCCTCTCCAGGGTTTGGGGCAGGATTCTTTCCTGGCCCTACCTGGAGATGCCAGAGATCGAACCTGGGACCTCCTGCCTGCAAGGCAGGGGTCTACCACTGAGCTATAGCCATTCCACCTAAAAACAAAGTGAAGATTCTAGTCCTCATGGTTCTGATAAAGGGGCTGCTTTAAAGCGGATGATAGGAAGCTGCCTTATATTGAGTATATATATACCCTGGGTCCATCTAGCCCAGCATTGTCGACACTGACTGGCAGCAAGGGCTCTCCAGGGAGTTTTTCCAGCCTACCTGGAGATGCTGCTGGGGATCAAACCTGGGGCCTTCTGCCAGCAAAGCAGGAGCTCTACCACGGCCCTTCTCCTACAAATAAACCAAGATTCTGGTCCTCATGGTTCTGAAAAAAGGGAACCTTTGGTCCATCTATTGTCAGCACTGACTGGCAGCAGCTCTCACTCTCTCCAGGGTTCCAGGAGGGAGTTTTTCCAGCCTTACCTGGAAATACCAGGGATTGAACCTGGGGCCTTCTGCCTGCAAAGCAGGAGCTCTGCCACTAAGCTCCAGCCAAGGCCCTGGTACAGAGGTGGGGAACACAGAGCCCACAGATTCCTTTTGCCTCTTGAAGGATCACACCCCCAATCTGAAAGCAGAAATTCAGATGTTCTGTTTCGTCCTAGGTATAAACACAGGATTGACTCCCATGTTGGCAAAAAGGGAATATCGAAGCTGGATAGAAGTTCCATTCCATGTAAGCATGGCTGGCACCAAGAGGAGGCATGGTGGGGCCCCTGCCAAGGGCCCACACCCCAGCAGGGGCCCTCTGACCAGAACCCGCTGGAGTTGCTCCCCTCTTCCCCATTGCGACCTGCTTGTTCTCTTGCTCTGGCCCAGGCAACGGAGGTGGTGAGAAGGAGGAGTGGGAGATGCCGCAGCCTCCTGGCTCCCTGGCTCTCTGCCTGCCAAGCAAGCCAGTGGGAGCAAGGATGAAGAAGGGGAGGAAGAGCGAGAGCAGCTGGTGACCGTGGCGGTGAGGAGGTGGGCTCGCTGCGGGAGGGGGCCCACTGACGGCGTCTTGCCCAACGGCCCTCAAAACCCTGTTGCCAGCACTGGATCAAAGGGATTTGGTTCCAAGCATGCTCAGTTCTTAGTGTCGTAGAGCCCTGATCCAGCCCCAGCAGCGGCATGTCTGACCCCCTCCCCAATACAATGGGCAGATGGGGTGGGAATGCAACTCCCATCGCCCCAGCCAGCTGCATGACCATACTGGCTGAGGAATGCTGGGATTGGTAGTCCAGCACATCACAAGGACACCAAGCTGGGGAAGCTTCCCACGGTAGAGGTTTCACCAAAGGTATGAGAGCTGTCAACCTCAGCAAAGTTAATCCAGTCTTGATCCTGATGGAAGCACTGCTCTGTTCCTCATTAATGCAGGCAAATTGAGGCACAAAGGGCTTGGGAAAAGACTGATGCTAGGAAGACTAGGAATGTATGGATTCTCTTAAATCTGTTCCCTCTGTGTTTCACGGAGTGTCAGGCATCTTTTTTCCTCCGTCATCTGTACATTAATGGAATCAGATTTTTTTTAGCAGAATTTCATTCTAACTTGCACTAATGCACATTACCATGAATGCCCCCTTGCACAAATGCGCAGATGCGCATTAGCTAAGGCATATAAGCAGTATGTGCGCTTGTGCTAATGCACACAGCGTGAATTAGCACAAATCCCCCCCAGAGCTGAAAAACCCGTGTGCAAGTCCACAAATTACATGACTCAGAACCAGCTAGTCTTCTGGGGAACCCGCAGGTCAGATGAATAGGAATCTGAACTCACTTGAATCCATTGTGGATTTCTCTGACATCCCTAAGAAAGACGCTTAGCACATGGCAGGAGCTGATGGTCCTTCCCTAGCTTAGGGGACTCGTTCGTTTTTTGCAAAGCTTCTCACTCTGCTCCAGCTTGGAACTCGTGGTGCCCGTACAACGGCTGGCGCCCTCACCCATTACCTTGGCCGGGCAGCTCACAAATCACCTTGACAGAGCAATCAAGAAGCCTGTAGATTTCTTTTATTTTTTTACAGGTCTGCCTTGTTGAAGGATGGTTCACCGTCAGCAGCAGATTCTGGGGCATCCAAATAAATCTGTCAAAGGAACTGTTGCTTGGAACACAGTGTGTTTGGGTTTCCTGTTGGAGGGCGCTTCCATCCATAGGCTGCACTCAGTGCCGGCTGCAGGTTTCAGAGGGCCCGTGGGCAAGACACCCTCCATGGGCCCCTCCCTCAGTGAGCCCACCTTCTCACCACCACGGTCACCAGCTGCTCTGTCTCCTCCTCCCCTTCTTCATCCTTGCTCCCGCTTGCTTGCATGGCAGGCAGAGAGCCAGGCGGCTGTGGCATCTCCTTGCTCCTTCTCCTCACCGCCTTCTCACCACCACCGTTGTCTGGGCCAGAGCGAGAGGCAGGGAAACAAGCGGGTTGCAATGGGAAGAGGAGGAGCAACTCCAGGGAGGCTCTTGTTAGCGGGCCCCTGCTGGGCTGTGCACCCTCGGCAGGTGCCTGACCATGCCGACCCTTGGCGCCAGCCTTGGCCGCATTCTTGCACACAGGCGTGCTTGCGTGCACACACACATGCACACCGGCCTCTCTCTCAGCATTTCCTCCTCTCTTTTCCCCCATGTTCCACTGACAGCTTCATTCTAATAGTCTCCCAGAAGGAAGGATGATGAATACGTAAGCTGCATATTGATCACCCAGTGCATGATTGATGACCGGATCTCTTTGACAGATGAGCCAGCTAACGGGGCTGCCAATACGGGCGGCTTAGCGGGAGACTCCTCTGTTCTGCCATCTAAGGGTCCGTGACCCGATGGGGGCAGCCCAGCGACGTCCTCATTTCCAGCAGGAAGAACAGGAGTCCTTGCACTCCGGATAAAATAATTCATCGGAAACCTAAAACACTTGGACACCGCGAGATTGCAAAAGGGGAAATATGATGGATTATGGGTTGAAAAGAGCTGACTCTGCAACGTAAAATTGATCCCCCGGAAAATGTTTTTGTCTGCTGTGAAAAATGGGCAATAACTCTGCTTCACCTGAAAAAAAAAGGACTCTAATCTGGAAAATAATTTGCTCTTGATCTCCCTTTCGTTGCAACAAGGTGTGCCTCTTCTCCCCGCCCCCCTTTCTTCAGGCACTTTTCCTTTTACTGGCTTCATGAGGCCGCTTTAGAAAAACGACGTGGTTCAAAGAAAAAGAAAAGTCAGGAACAGTTTTTTAAGGGGCATTTCTACTGGGGGTCCTTGGCCCCACCTTTCTACCCATCCCTTCAAAGAGGGGAGCAGTAAATCAAATGCAAAGTCAAAAGAAGTGATCCAGTGTCCAGATTCTGCAAAGGCTTCTGATAATTCTGGTAATTATGTCAAGCAGAGAGGTCATCAAGTCTGACCCCTTTTCCAAAGGAGGATGCTACAAATATGAGCACCCCTGTTCCTGTCCTGATTTATCCACAGTTATTTCCAGTGGTGTAATGGTACATTTGCAAGTGTGGATGTTTGTCATGACAGTCTCCATCACCACGCCCCCAAGGAGAGTCCAAAAATGGAGGCAGGAAGGTTGATCTAGATCAACAACAACAAAAGCTGATAGGAGTTCTCATCTCCATCAGGAGCAGGTCTTTTGCAAAGCAAATGGGTCTTCATTGCCCATTCGAGACCATACCACCCCAAAAGACTTTGCATTGCAACAGGGAACAATATATTGTTGTTGGGGAAACCCATTTCCCCCCAGCTACTGTGAGGATTGCAGCTGAGCTCAGAAAGAACGGGGAGGTCTGAGAGGGCTGGCAGATGATGTCAGCATCGCTGCTAAGAAAAAAAGGGCCTGATCCCTACAAGCCCTGTCTGCACTATGTCACAGGTTATGTTGCAAGGGGAGTGCAGGAGGCAGGTATCCCAAAGAAGGACAGGGTCAGGCATTGCAGGGCCAAATCAGGAGCAGTTAAAGTCAGGCACAATGGGGGAAGGCGTGGAAAGGGGATGGCAGGCAGCGTGGCCCTAAGCAACCAAGCCAAAAGCCCTCTTCTGTCCTGGAGATCAGGTAACCCTTTTATGCAGTGGAGGCTGGTGGCTCGGATTTCGGTGGGGCTGTGAATCCATTCTGGGTTTCAGTCAGAACCAGCCAGAACTCTAAAGGAGCTGTCCAAGATGCTGAAGCCATTTGGGGGATCAGGTTCAGCCCTTTGGATAGCTCCTTTAGAGTTCTGGCTGGTTCTGACAGAAACCCAGAATGGGTTCAGCACCTTGGGTAGCTCCTTCAGAGTTCTGGCTGGTTCTGGCTGAAACCTAGAATGGGTTCAAGACCTTGGGAAGCTCCTTTAGGGGTCTGGCTGGTTCTGACTGAAACCCAGAATGGGTTCAGCACCTTGGGTGGCTCCTTTGGAGTTCTGGCTGGCTCTGATTGAAACCCAGAATGGAATCACAGCTCCACCGAAATCGGAGCCCCCTGCCTCCAGGGCTTTGGTGCCCAAAATCCTGTGCCCCGGAATGCTGGTGTCCTGAGGTCTGTTCTCGGCCACGTGCAGGGCAGCCACTCACACATCGCCCCCAAAGAGGAAATGTGTCACTCAAACAGAAGACGAAAGAGGTCACCCACGTGCCTACAACTTGCACATACTGATTTATATGTATGGTTGCCCCAACCAAAAGAATGATTAGACTTCAAGTAGAACTGCAGCCCATCTCACCGTGGTGCAGAAGACTCGGGCCAGGTGACCCGTGTGCTTGCCTCTTCAGCCTGCTGCCCAGGCGCTAACTGGTGATAGGTGACAGTTCTTCAGGTTCTTTAGCTTTAAAGGGGGCTTGGAGTGGACAGTCCTTCACATACAGGACTCCTTCAAATAGAGAATGGTCCTCTGTAAAAGAGGACTCATGGCCACCCGAAACCAGGGCCATAGACATTAAAAAAAAAACTGCCCAGTTTTCAGGTTGGCTTGGAGTGTTTGTGCAAAGCAAGGGGTGCCTGACCTTTTTGGGTCGGTGGGCACATTTGGAATTTTGAGGGTGTGTCATGGGCACTCTCACAACATGGCTGCCATAGGCGGATTTACCCATTCATAAAATGGCTGCCATGGTGGGCTTGGCTGGTCGCAAAACACCCATTTCCCAGAAGGCCAATGGGTGAGGTGAAAAAGATAGTAATCTGCCCAAGAATCATAGAATAGTATAGTAGGGCTGGAAGGGGCCTACAAGGCCAGCGAGTCCAACCCCAATCTAAGTCCGAGGCAGAAATGGGGTTTGAGCTCCTAAGAACAAAACCACTCTGTTGAACTCAAATAAAACTGCACCCCTTCTTTGTTGCCACGCCAGCCTCCAAGTTAAAAAAACATTTTTATTACATTTTTAAAAAGGAAATAAAATTAAAATGAGAAGAGGCAGGGAGCCTGGTGGGGTCCCGTGGGTGACCTCAGGTATAAATGCTTTGCTTAAAGCTCTTCCTGCAAGTAACTTGCCCTTAGCAGAGGCATTTCAGCCCTTCAGAACAGGGAAAAACTTCACCAAAGTTGGAAAACCACCCAACGTTCAGTGGATTTGGGCCCTGGCGGGAGGTTCTACACCCCTGCTTACAACGGTGATAGACAGCGTGTTAAGATATACCCCGAAATATTTACATAAGCAAACATTGCCTTTCTTTCATCCCCAAACTCAATTACCCAGCGAAACCAGCAAAGATGAATCTGATCGTCGTCCATATAAATCATGTTTCTGACAGATTCCCAAGACGGGCGGGGCAACAGGAATCGCTTGCTAATTCGCCAGCCTGGCCACTTATTGAAATCAGGCAGCAGCGATAAACTGTGGCCAGATCAATAATTATCTGTCTAATACTATCATGCACTGGGTAAAGGCGGCTCAGTCAGCTGCAGAACTCTGCTCTCCCTCGCTGACTTTTGTCTGGAATGACATTTCATGAGAGGAGCAGGAGATTCAAGTGCCTGCTCTAAACGGATCGCCCAAGAACCTCATGGCGGAAAAAGCAAAAAACGGCGTTATGTGTTGTGGTTATTTTTTGGAGTCTTTTTATCATCTCATCGGATGCTTCTGACTGATCGTATGTTGGGGGGTGGGAAATTCCAGGCCCACAGGCCAAGTCCGGCCCTCCTTCAGGATTCCCTGGGAGGCCACGCCTCTTTCTCTTGGCCCCACACCTTTCTCTCAACCGCCAATCATTTGGTGGCTTCCCAGGTTTTGCACAGTTCTCCCCGCCCCTCCATTCTACATGGTTAAAATGCCTCTCCTAAGGTTTGGTTACTGGAGGTGGGAGCTTTAAGTTCAAATATCCTGGTATTTTTCATATTCTTGGTGTTTTTGCCTTTGTCTCCACCTACCACTGGAATGCGGCCCCCAAGAGCTACTCTGAAATGCATTTTGGCCCTTGGGTTCCCCATCTGTGTCTCATGGGGAGCCCCTTTAGACAGACATGTGTATTACTTCAGTTTTGAAGTGCACAGCTAACATATCTCTTCTCCCCTCCCCGCCAACCACGCTTCATAACTACTTCAACATTCCTGATACATTAGCACAACCAAAACAATAGAAAAACCCATGTCCCATCCCTGATGTCGTTGTTTTTAAAGAAATACTCTGAGCATGTGCAGTATTGCATTTAACTCATAGCATTATCACGACAACAGGAATGAAATGGAGTGTGTTTCTGCTGCTCTGATCCCAAATACATTTACTTGGGAATCAGCAACATAATCATTTTGTTATACATTGCACATATTGGGCATATATTATGTATAATACTGTTTTTTTTAAGGTTTTTAATCTCGGTAAACTGCCCGGACATCTTCGGCTATTGGTGGTATAGAAATGTAATAAATGAAATGAAATGTTGTAGAAAAGGATAATATGTTTTAAAAGTAAAAATAATACATGAGCATCTGTAAACACATACATACCCAGTCAGCTGCTCCCCAACTAGAAAATGTTTAACATTAAGAAGAAAGGATGCTTAGCTTGCACACAGTGCTATGGAGCTGATGGATGGCAGGATGGACAGACAGAAACCCACAGTCTTTGATATTATAGGTGGTTTATTTTCTGAAATTTTTGGAAACTGCCTTGGTTGGTTTCAGAAAGTTGGTATAAAAATACAAACAAACAAACAAACAAACGGAAAGGTGAGTTTGGAAGGATTACAGTTAGCATTCACCTTTTGTAAAAATAATAATAAAAATAAATCTAGCTTCTGATCAAAACATCCTGAGATGGGGGAGGGAAGACCCTTCACCGTGCAACAATTGTCTGATCTGCATCTCCCTAACATCTTCAATTAATAAGACACAAGAATCTAATTTATTTATTTATTATTATTGCATTTATATCCCGCCTTTTTTCCTCTTGCAAGGAACCCAAGGCGGCTTACATTATCCTCCTCCTCTCTGTTGTATCCTCACAACAACAACCCTGTGAGGTAGGTTGGGCTGAGAGTCTGTGACTGGCCCAAAGTCACCCAGTGAGCTTCCATGGCCAAGTGGGGACTAGAACCCGGATCTTCCAGCTCCCAGTCTGTCACTCTCACCACTACACTACACTGGCTCTCTAATCTAAGCAAGCACGGCAACTGAAGCTTGGAGGGCTGTCCCTGGAAAGAAATGAATTCATAAACAACTCACAACGGCAGCTATCAACCATGGGATTTTTAATGCCATGCAAATGAGATTCCAGTTCCTTTTCTTTTACGCCAATCATGATCATTTCAGTGGGCAACATCTGGCCCTGTGCCCCCTATGTCGGCACAAAGATAACAGGACTTGCTAACTGTTTCCTAGCCAGGGTGGAGGAGTTGTTCAGTCGTTCAGTCGTGTCCGACCCTTCGTGACCCCATGGACCACAGCACGCCAGGCCTTCCTGTCCTCCGCTCTCTCCCGGAGTGTGCTCAAGTTCATAGGGTGGAGGTGACCCCTTCCTTAATCTGGTGCCCTCCAGATGTGCTGGAGTACAAGTCCCATCTCCCTCAGCCAGCTGTTGGCCAGGAGCATAGATGTCTAGGGAACCCCAGTTGGCCAGACGGAGATGCCAGGTGGGCACAGACCTGAATGTCTGCACCTTTGTGGTGGAAGAACTCACCTGTGATGGAGTATAAGGTTGGTTTACACTTGACCTATTACAGGTTAGACCTAGACAAGACTTCCCTATGACCTCACACCATCTCAAACACAATGCGCAGGAGGGCCAGCGATACTTCGAATCTAATTAACCTTTTTTTCTTTCCATTAAAACAGCGGCCCTCTTGGAATGGGCCATACTCTTGCCAAGGGCTCCCTCTCATGGCCAAATATTAGAAGTCCACCAAACCAAGAATTTCTACAAAGGAGCCCATCTTTTGTGCTTGTGTAAGTGTGCTAATGTATGTTGTTGTTGTTGTTCTTGTTACTTACATCTCTATTCCGCTTTCTGGGCAGTTTGCAAAAGTTAAAAAGTTAAAATACAATATACAAAGTTTAAAAGCCATTTACATAAAAGCATACAGACAATATATACAAACAACCTATAACTAAAAACTAAAAACAACTTTGAACTAAAAATAATTTAACAAAAAAAAATCCAGCAATAAAACAACACAGCTTGAAAACAGTAAGCAAGAGTCAGCAAAAGGCACGAGAGTTCTCAAAAGGGAAGGCCTGCCGGAATGAGAGAGTCTTTAATTCCTGCGTAAAAACCTTCAAAGCGGTCAGCAGGTGCATTTCAACCTGAAGGACATCCCACAACTGAGGAGCAGCAAAGGAAACGGTCCTCTTGCACATGGCTGCCAATCTCACATTAGGCATCTGCAGCGGAGAGCCCTCAGAGGACCTTTGGTGGCGGACTGGGACGTAGGGGAGAAAGAGCTCCCTAAGGTGCACTTGCGTAAGTAGAACAAATTTCTTGTACATGCTCACACATCCCCCCAAAAAATCTGATTCTGTCAATGAGCAGAGGACAGAATGAAAGATGCCTGACAATCCACAAAACACAGATGGAACGGATTTTTAAAAACCTGTACATTCCTAGCTTTGGGTCAGGTTAGTTTTGCAAATATACCAGTACCTCGACTTTTTAATAGTAGTAATCATTCTGCTCTTTAGCTATAAACTCGCCTTCCCCAAGCTGGTACCCTCCAGATGTTTTCAACATCAACTCCTATCAGCTCTGGTGAGCATGGCCAATGGTCGGGAATGCTGGGTGTTGTAGTCCAGGTTGGGGGAGGCTATAATTTCTTTCTTTATTACATTTCTATACCACCCAATGGCTGAATAGCTGGGTGATTCAGAACAATTAAAACCAGAAAATAGAACATGAAAAAATACAATATAAAAGTTTAAAACTACAGTACAAAATAAAAATAACCAAATAGGACCAAGCAGCAGTGCAAAGATTTAAAATACAGTACCAGATTCAATACAGAAATTGAAAAAACTAAAAAAAAAATGAAAATGCCTGGAAAAATAAAAAGTCATAACAAAAGCAGAAGGAACATTTGGAGTTGCTGTAAATCAGTCAATCAATGCTGGAAATAAATAAATAAATAAATAAATAAAGAGAAAGTTGCACAAGAAATTTAGCTCTCCATTTCCTGGCTGCCGGTGTGAATCAGGAAACAAGCACGTTCACATAATGTTCATTATCAACCAACAGATAAAAATACAAATTTAATAGGCGTAACAAAAGTCTCCCTGAGCCTGGGCTCAGACAAATATTTTTCACAGGGAACCTTATAAAGAGGAGATTGGGTAACATAACAGACAATATCCCCAGCGACAGTTTTGCAAAACACACAAGAACACTGTTCCAATGGTAACATCTTATAGTGGCCTTCTATGAAAGCAGAGGGCATAACTTTAAATCTTAATTCGCTAAAGGCATTCTAAAGGAATAAGATCCAAACAACTGGTGTTCTGATTATCTGTCTTCATGCATGGATGCAATCTAGGAAATCTAGATGAATTGGATGATTAATATATTGTCAGTTTCAATGGGAGGGAATTGGAATATTATTATTATTATTATTATTATTATTATTATTATTATTAGGCTGGGGACAGGGAAAAAGTACAACCAGAATAGAACCTAGCAGCAATGCAGAGATTTAAAATACAGATTTAAAACAGCAGGGGAAAGTAACTTCTCCAAGATACAGTTGAGGATTGTTCTGTTAGGAACATCGTAAGCTGCCTTCTACGGAGTCAGACCTTGGGTCACCCAGTACTGTTGACACTGACTGGCAGCCGTGGCTCTCCAGGGTTTTTATTTATTTATTTATTACATTTATAACCCACCTTTCTTCCATTGTGGGACTCAAGGTGGCCACATGTGGTTCCCAGGGTGTCTCCCCTTCAAGCACTGACCAGACCCAGACCTGCTTAGCTTCAGCACAGTGGCTGCTGTCAGGGTGGACACTGAGCCCATAGAATCCCAGAGTAGTTCTGATTCTGAGGAAGAGCAGTCGCTCCTGGGAGAGGAGCGCGCGCCTCTTTCCCAGGGCCCACAGCTGACGGAGATTCCTCCCACCAGCATTCCTCATTTAGTTAGCAGTCCAGGGAGTGACCAACCACAGATAGCAGACTTGGTGGATGCGCGACGCAGACACAGAGAGCGGCGCCAGATGGAGGGCGCGGAAAGGAGGCGTAATGCCAGGTTGGCGCACAAACAATGGCTGCGCCCAGAGGATCCAAGGGAAAAGGGGAGGGACTCTCCCTAGTCCTTAAGTTCAGGGGTCCGCCAGTGATTCCCTTTCAAACGGGGACCAACTGTTCCCACTTAGGGCATAGGTACTGTGCTGCTCAGATCTAGTTGCAATCGGTATAGTTGTTAAGTTGTAAAAGAAGAATAAAGCTTTGAAAGGAATTCCTTTGTCTGTGTCTGGACTTGGCTACTGGATTAGACTGAGAGAGGCCTCCAAGGAGCCCTTGACAGCTGCCTCATGTGCCATCAGACCAGGCCCTGGGACCGTTTCAAGCAGGGGTCTTTCCCAACCCTACCTGGTCCTGGAGATGCTGTCAGGGATTGAACCTGGGACCTTCTGCCTGCAAAGCAGGGGCTCTACCACTGAGCTACAGCCCCTCCCCATTAGTTTTCCTTTTCTGTAGTTGACCCAGTTCTGTGCCATTTAGTTCTGGGGACGGCGCAACCCGAAATGTCCCCAGTATTCCAATCAGGCCACACCAGAGTCTAGAACTGCATTCTGCTGCTTCTTTTTTCAGCCTCTTTCCTTATCACGCCTGTGACGGATGCTGCGCCCCCACCTTCCGCCACAGCCCATTGCATTGACATTTACAGTGAACTCTCTAAGATGACCCCGAGACCTCTTTCCTGGGGAATTACAGGAGCATTAGACGCCATTAGTCACTCCTTTATATCCTACTTCCTGCTTGGGCTGATGCCAGTCTGCATCAGAATCCTGCACAGAAGATTTGGGGAGAGATCGGTCCTTTAAAAAAATAACAACTTTAAAAGCAGGTGCAAGGGCTTTAAATTTGATTGGAACCACAGTGCAGGCAAGCGGCATTTAACCTGATGCCCTTGTATTGTTTCCTCCATCTAACTTGCCTTCCCCAAACCTGCAATTAGCCCCATGGGAGACAAATAACAGGTACAGATGCTGTACCATTATCCGCCTGCCCCATGGGCCAAACTGCAGCTTCAGGGGGTGATTTAAATTAGGCAAAAGGCACGGGGCAAAAAGGGCAGTAGCGTTGTCATCCCCATCATGACCACACCCCTGGCCACATCCCCCTGCCCCTCCCAAGAAGAATCCAAACATGGAGGTGTAACCCACTGGTCTATTTTTCTTTAAGAATTCTGAGTGGGAATATTCCTGCATATGCTCAGTAAAGGAGTGAGTGAGTGGCCACCATTTTAGGCAGTTTCCAAAAAGCATTGTGGAAGAAGCTGGCTTTCTCTTCCCTGTAAAACCCCAAACCCTTCAGTCAAGTTTCTAGGGAGGTTTCCTTTTGAAATTTATTTTAAGGAGTCATGATTTTTTTTTTACAAACACTATGAGTTCCTTGTTTGTTTATGTTATTTTGTATTGTATAAAGGGCTGTTTAAAAAGTTGTTCCTGTGTTGCTGGATCCTGATCCATTTTTGAGAAGATTGCTGCGGCACTGGAGTGAACTGAGCAGAGACTGTTTTCCTTCTTCGGCCAGCAGAAAAATCAAGCTTCAGAGAGAAGTTTTATTTATACTTTTGTCATGGACTCAAGCTGAAAGACAGAACTTTGGGAGGGCTGTGCTCTGTTTTATTGTTTTTGGTGATAAGTGTATTGTTATCCATGTAAAATTATTACATGTGCATTATTATTGATTTTAATTAAGATATTAAAATATATGTTAAAGAAACGTGTTATGCAAGCAGCTGTGTGGATCTATGTCAACAAAGCCCTTCTCCAGTTTTCATCTCCACCAGGAGCAGGTCTTTGGTAAAGCAAATGGGTCTGAATCGCCCATCCAATACCTCAAAATACTTTGCCTTACAAGAGGAACCAAGATAGTCTTGTTGGGGAAATCCGTTTCTCCTCCACTCACTGTGGGGATTGCAGCTAAGCTCAGAGGGAACAGGGAATTCTGAACGGGAATGGCAGAAGACTGCCAGCGTCCCTGCTAATTAAAAAAAAAAAGTCCTGGGGCTTTGACCCTGGAGCCCTGCCTCCACTAAGCCACTGAGAAAAGGTGAAACACGCCCTCACGAAGCATTGCTCTTCTGATCAAATTCGAATTTTTTTTTTTTTTAAGCTAGCCAATCTTCTCACAAATCTCCAGTGCCATCTGTGCTTTGGTAACCACTCTCTGTTTTTATCTTGCACATGCATCATCTAGAATTTGGGGTGACCCAGTGAGGGTGATTTTCCTGCCTGGGCTCCCAAGACGGCCTTCTCCACATCACTAGGTTTTTCCCAATCACCCCCAACTGCTGATCCTTCGGTAGTTCCTGGGCTTCTGCACAATTTCTTCACCATTCCAAAAAAATGGAAACGCCTCCCCTAAGGCTCCATTACTGGCAGTAAGAGCTTTTAGCTAAAATATGTTGGTATTAAGTTATTATTTTGGCCCTGCCCCCTTTGCTTTGGCCCCACCCACCACTGGAATGCAGCCCTTGCGAGATTCTCCAAAACTGAATTCAGGCTGAAAGAGGTTCCACACCCCTGCTTTATGCATAGGAAACCCTGCATTAGAGTAGAAGCCCTTTCCAGTTGCTCTGTGGACGATTCGCCAAGCCTGGGTTTTGCCATGCTGATGGCTCATGTTTCAGCGAGAGCCCTGGCATCTCCTTGTCTAGAAATGAAGCCTTTGGTTTGCCGCGAGGTTTGATCTCATCAGAACTCTGAGCAGTTCGGCCTTGGGCCAGGAAAGGCAATTGAAGAACCGAGGAGAAAAGAGGACTCTGGATTGGGCAGAAGGACGATCTCCAGATGTTTTGGACTTCAGCTCCCATAAAGCCCCTGCCAGCATGGCCAGTGGGCAGGAATGCTAGGAGTTGAAGTCCAAAACATTTGGATTAACATTCAAAGCCATAAACATCCTGGGGCTGGGTTATCTGAAGGATCACCTCCTTTCATATGTACCTGCTCAGACCCTAAGATCATCTTCTGGGATCCTTCTCCAGGATCCTCTGCTAAAGGAAGTGAGGCAGGTGGCTACCAGGAAGAGGGCCTTTTCTGCTGTGGCACCCTAGCTTGGAATTAGCTCTAGAGAGGTTCACTTGCTTCCTACGTTGTACTCCTTTTGGCACCAGGTGAAGACCTTTTTGTTTTCCCAGCATTTTAGCATCCTAGTCTTTTAGCTCTGCAGTTTTAAATCTGTATTTTAAATCTCTGCATTGCTGCTAGATTCTATTCTGGTTGTACTTTTATGTTGTGATTTTCAGCTTTCATATCTTATATTGTTTTATGCTGTGCCTTGCGGTTTTGATTTTTGTGAACCGCCCAGAGAGCTTCAGCTATTGGATGGCATAGAAATTTATTTACATAAATAAGTAAAATATCTGGAGATTAACCTTGTGCCTACCCCTGTGTTAAGCAGTGTGACTCTTTTGAATATTCCAACTGGATGGATTTTGTGTTGCTATTTTAAACTGCTTTCTTTCAAAAAGGTTTGCACGCTTACCCTCTACTCTCACCAAGTCTGATGAGTGGCAAGAAGTTTTCTTCTAGTGTTGTTTCCCATCATCCTCCTTTCCTGCCCCTTAGTGCAGTAATTCATCATTCCAGGGGATTCAGGTTATTCTCCCGTTGATTAAATTAGTAAATGCAATCATAATCTGAAGCCATCTAATTGAGAGAATTTATTTGAAGCTGACAGTTTTATGCTGGTTTGATTAAGTATTATAAAGTGTTTTTTTATTTTGCATAATTTAACTTTAAATTCTGCACGGGGGGGGGGGGATCAACTATTAATGACCAAAATAAACTCTTTTCAGATGCACGTATTTATAATTTATTTCAAGTACAATATCTCCCACAGGTTGGGGTTGTTTTTTTTACCCCTTTGTTGTTCTATTGCCCAAGTGACAAATACGTTGAAAATAATATTTGGAACTCTTCAGTCAACGCTATAAATCTCTTGGAATATGTGCAATTCATTAAAAGTTTGGAAATAAGTAAAAGTTACTGTTTATGTGACAAATAAATGTGTACATTTGTCTTCCCAGGAGACCATCAAACACCCCATCCCTTGCCAGAGACTTTGATTTGTCCTAATGGGTCACGCTTGTTGTGGTGATAAGTTTTGCCACAAATCTCCAGCCATGTCAAAACAAAAACGCTGCTCAATCAACAGGAATATGAGTTGTGTCATTTGTGAAATGAGCACCAGCGCCAGCAAGACCCAAAGGACGACTTGGAGCACAGCAGCCCATAGCACACATAGCAAAATTTATAGCATGCACGCTTAAATAAATCCAGCATAGACTAACTTCAATGAAACAATTGTCGTTGGGAGATCGTATTTTGTATTATTTCATTATGAAAGTATTTTTTACCCACTGCTGGAAGAAGTTCGTCTAATATTGGAAAGCACTTTTAAAGAACCATTTGGCCTAATTACAGACATTGCATTTCTTTTATGAATAGAGACAATGGACTACTAAGGGATGACTTATTTCCATGAGAATGCAGCTACGGGTGGGTTATCTGTCGGATTTGGATACATTCCATATTTGGAGGAAAGGAGCCTGGCCTTTGGGGCATTTGTTTGTATACCTACCATAACAAGTTACTACTTGGTGGCCATAGGTTAGCAAGGTCTCAGTTCTTCCACTATTTATTTGTTGTATTTCGGTATTGCCATTCTGAAACCAACCAAGGCTTCAGAGACTTTATAGAGACTTAGGGTGCAACCCTACGCATGTTTAGACAGAAAAAAGTCCTACAACTCCCAGCATTCCCCAGCCAGCAAAGCTTTTTCTGTCTAACCATGTATAGGATTTGCACCCTTATTGTGTTTTTATTCCTTTAACTGTTTGTTATACGTCCAGAGAAAGCTTGCTATTGTGCGGATTAAAAATGTAATAAATAAATACATAGACAATAAAAAGTTCAGAACATAAAATCCATAATCAAATAAAAGCAAGGCAAAACATTAAACACACTATATATCCGTGTGTATTGCTAAGTCTGGGGTAACTGACTAAAGGATGAATTAACCTCTATAAGGAAGTCATGCTCAGGGGAAGATGTGAGGTGATCATTCAGAACCATCCCCACCAGGTTATAGGGCTGGATTAGCATCCTCTCTCTTGTGCCCACTCGTTTGGGTCCACTTGCTTGGTACAGCTGAAAATACCCATTGGAACAGGGTCTAGATATCAATGTGCTGCAGTACTTTCTTGTTAATTCTGGAAATCATTGCGATGTCCTCTGGGGCCTCTTTGTCCAGTGAAGGCTTTCCTCACTGTGTACAGTTCTGGTCACCGCACATAAAAAAGGATATGGTAGAGTTGGAAAAAGGGCAAAAAAGGGCAACTAAAATGATCAAGGGGCTGGAGCATGCCCCCTATGAGGGAGGGTTATAACAGCTGGGATTGTTTAGCTTGGAAAAAAGGCGAGTGAGGGGAGACATGATAGAGGTGTACGGAATTATGCATGATGTGGAGAAAGTGGAGAGGGAGACATTTTTCTCCCTCTCTCATAATACTAGAACCTGGGGTCATACCATGAAGATACTTGGAGACTGAGGATAGGTAAAAGGAAGTCCTTCATCACACAACACAGAGTTAAACTATGGAATTCACTTCCATAAGATGTGATGGCCACGAATTTGGATGGCTTTAAAAGGGGGTTAGATAAATTCCTGGAGCAGAAGCCTATCAATGGCTACTGCTTCTGATGGCTATATGCTCCCTCCAGAACCAGAGGCAGTGAGCCTTGGTACACCAGTTGCTGGGGAACATGGGTGGGAAGGTGCTGTTGCACCCATGTCCTGCTAGTGGGTTTCCCGTGGGCAGCTGGTTGGTCACTGTGTGAACAGAATGCTGGACTAGATGGACCCTGGGTCTGATCCAGCATGGCACTTGTTATGTTCTTATGTTCTTACACAAAAATTTGCGCACAGTTATTCAAACTGTAAACTGGGGTGCAGAACTGGCTCACTGGACTCCCTAATCTGGCCTGCGGAGTCTCCTGGAGGAATCCCCGCTGTTATCTCCCATTGGAGAATACATTCTGTATTCTGCTAATGTTAGCGTTCAGGAGTAGAGCCAGCCACTCCTCTTCAAAGAGTATGTAAACTTGTTCCTTTGGGAATCACAGTGCATTAAAACCGGGTGGGGAATGTGTGATAGATGTTGGTGGACTACACCTCCCATCAGTGCTAGCTAGCATAGCCAGTGGTGAGGGACGATGGGAATTGCAGTCCAACAAACATCTGGAGGGCCATATGTTCCCCATCCCTGCATTAAAGTTTGCAGATAGGATGTTGCTGGGAGGAAACAGGTCACTTCAGAAGCAACCCTCACTAGATGGTGCTAATGAGCTTTGTCTCCCATATTTCATTTTCAAAAACACAGGGCAAGCAGTTAGCAAGATACATGTGTGGGCACACCTTTGCTCCCAGGGTTATTTTTAGGGCCAGCAAAGCATCCCAGGTGGGAAGCATGGGAGGCCATAGTATGGCAGGCGTATTGCATTTATTCCATTTGTGTGATTTGCTGTGGGCATGCTCAAGGTGTGTGGGAAAATGCAAGATATAAAAATGCAGTGCCACGGTTAATATTTATTTATTTATTTACTGATTTGATTTGATTTGCGCCCCACCTTTCTAGCAAGAAAAATAGCACTCAAGGCAGCTTACAATCACAAATTAAAACTTGGTTAAAACCATAATTTTAACCCCTCCCCCCATACTTTAAAATGCAATTAAAAATGCGACAAGAGAATAAAAACTGCATCCAGTGTTCAGTCCTCAGCCAGTGGCCATGCTGGCTGAGGATTGTGGGAGTTGTAGTCCAACACACCTGGAGGGTAACAGGCTGGCAAATGTTGGTTAATAGCTTAACAAAATAGGTGTGCAATCCTATGCGTGTTTAGGGAGAAGAAAGTCCTACCAGCATTCCCTAGCCAGCTTAGCGGACTGGGGAATGCTGGGAGTTGTAGGACTTTTTTCTGTCTAAACATGTATAGGATCACACCATATGGTGGCATAGCTTGTGTCGGGACTGTTCCACTTCAGACTGCTTGTGTCAGGACTGTACCATGTACCCTGCTGGGAGTTGTAGGGCTTTTTTTAATTAAAAATTGATAACTGGAGGCCACGCCGCCTTTATTAAAAATAATAATTGTAATCCATGACTTTTAAATTACAAAATAATAGCTGCAGGCCGCGTCTCTTCATCACAAAACAACACTCCTGGGCCCCGCCCTTTCTCCCCCAGGCCGCCCCAAGCCCAGGCAGGCCTCGGGGCCTGCGCTTTCCCCCCGTCGCTAGGCAACCGCTTCCCGGCCCGCTCTTCCGCCCCGCCGGAGTCGAGGAGGCCGGCGCGCGGCAATGACGCCATCAGCGCGCGCGGCCCTTTCCCCAGCGCCGCGGGCAGGCCGGCCGGCAAGAAGGGCGAGCCGCGGCTCCCGCGCGCCCCCGCGCCCCCGCGCCCGGACGAGACCCCTCCGTCCGCCATGGCTAGCCCCGCCTTCGGCCGCCTGGTGAGTCCGCCGACCGACGGGAGGGAGGCCGGCAGGCAGGCCCCGGCCTCACCTTGGCCTACCTTGCGGGGTTGGTGGGTGGCTGGAGCAGGCCAGAGCGTGGCGATGAGGCGGGTCGGACCTGGCGCCCTGCAGACGGGTTGGACGGCAACTCCAGGCACCCCCCTGGCTGCCCTCCTCTTCCCTGCCTCCTCGTATTAAAGTCCTCAGTCACAACAACCCTGCGGGGAAGGCTGGGACAAGCAGTTGGGTCTGGCCCGTCGCTCTTGTCCAGCCGTATCTCTTTCTCGCGCGCTGTTTCTCAGAGGCAGCAGAGAATGCAGCCATAACCTCAGCAATACAGCGTTAGTATTATTGTGTTATTTACTAAATGTATGTGTTGCTTCCCAGTGCAAAATCAGCCTCAAAGCGACTTGCATAGGTGTGTTGGACTACAGGTCCCAGCATCCCCCAGTCATGGTGGCTGCCCTTGTGTTGTCTCCCCCCCCCCCCCCGTTAATCCTCACAAGAAGCCTGTGAGGTAGGCTGGGCTGAGCAGTTGGGTCTGGCCCATCTGTCATAACCATAACTTCAGCAATTAATTATCATAGTAATTTATTAAATGTATGTGTTGCTTCCCAGCGTGAAATCAGTCTCAAAGCAACTTGCACAGGTGTGTTGGATTACAGGTCTCAGCATCCCCTAGCCATGCTGGCTCCCTTGTCTCCCCCACCCTCATATTAATTTTCACAAAAACAACAATAATTTATTACATGTATGTGTTGCTTCCCAGTACAAAAAGCAGTCTCAAAGTGACTTATGCAGGCAAGTGTTGGACTACAGCTCCCATGCTGTCTGCCCCCCCCCCCCATTCCAACATTAATCCTCACAGCCACCCTGTGAGGTAGGCTGGGCTAAGCAGTTGGGTCCTGTCCATCTCTCTCATGTACAGCCGTTTCTCATGCTGTTTCTCAAAGGTGGAAGAGCGCACAGCCATAACCTCAGCAGTAAGATAATAATAATAATAATAATAATAATAATAATAATTAATAGCAATGATTTCTAATTCTTAAATTTATGTGTCGGTTCCCACTGCAAAAAAAAGCATTCATGAAGCACCTGACGCACACAAGTGTTGAACTATAACTTCCAGCATGCCTTTCCCTCCCTGTCCTCTAATATTAATCTTCACAACAACCCTGTGAGGTAGGCTAGGCTGAGCAGTTGGATCTTGTCCATCTTTTGTTCTCTCATGCTGTTTCTCAAAGACAGAAGAGCGTGCAGCAATACGTTATTTTTGTTGTTTTGTTGTTGTTGTTGTAAAATGTGCGTGTTGCTTCCCACCGCAAAAAGCAGTCTGAAACAGGTGAGATTCACCATCCCACTTATATTCAGATACAGCAAAGAGCCTTGTGGCACCTTAAAGATGAACAAATTCATTCTGGCACCAGCTTTCGCAGACACTGTCCACTTCATCAGATGCACGAAGTGTTAACCCATCTGATGAAGTGCACAGTGTCCACGAAAGCCAGAATAAACCTCTTTGCTCCCTGGAGTTGACTTGTGCAGATAAGCGTGATCTTTTGCATGAGTGGGGAATCTGGGCCAGATGCTTGAACTGGAGCTGGTCCCTTGAACGTGCATGTTGTCGTGCCAGGCGTTGTGGCAAAGGAATGTTCTCAATCGCCTCTGAACAATAAAGCGTGGTGACGTTTAGCACCCTAAATACACCTCTTGATCTCCATGTGTAAGCCTTGAACTGAGATTTCAGGAGCCTGGTGTCTGTATTCCATGGTGCAATTGGCTGGCCAGTGGAAACAAAGTCCTGAGTAGCTTCAGACGCTCTTGTGTAAAAGCTGTCGCTTTCAGTGGAGCTGTGATTGATATCTGGAAGAAAGGACATGCTATGCATTTAAAACTGAAGATGTTATTTCAGTGATATTTAATAAAACAAAGAGGTTCGCCTTGCCCAGTCGAGGAATATTTATGATTCATGGCTGGGGTCAAGAGACAAATATAGACAGTTTACAACAGGGTGGCCAACTGCATGCACTCCACCATGGCCCTCCTGGTCCCCACTGCTGAAATCCTAACAATTCTGCTGGGAAACAAGGCTTTTCGGGAGGAGGCTGTAATCAGCCACAACCAGCATGGTCAATGGTCAGGGATTATGGGAGTTGTGGTCCAAAACATCTGGAAGGCACCAGATTCAGGAAGGCTGCCTTTGGGCACAGTGTTTCTGAATGTTCTGTGATTTCACAGAAGCTCAGCCAATGGTTTGGAGCTTGCAGCCAGCTGGCTTTTAACCTATTATACGATGCTAGCAGCACGCCTAAACTGTATGTTTGCCTTTCTCTTCCTAATATTAAGATTTCCGTAGCCTTCCTCCTCCAGTAGTTGTGCTGTGGTGCTGGTTTGTGTGGCAATTTGGGAAATCATAGAGGGGGTTGGACCAAATTTGAGCCATTGCAATCTGGACATGTTTTGAGAGCGTTGACAGGCCAGTTCAGCATGCCAGAATCCATCGAAGAAGGTGATTCAGAATGACTTCACCATGCAACAGATTGCTATGTGAGTCTGTCCTTGGGTGTCATCTGGGAAAACAGCCTCGAAGCCAAAATTGCCTCTGCAAATGGAATGTATTAATTTATTTATTATGTTTCTATACCATCGGTTAGCTGAGGCCCTCTGGTCGTTTTACAAGGCAAAGCGTAAAGCCCTGAAATACAATAATGTAGTAAAAGACCACCCCCTCCCATATGAGCCTGCCCAGTTCCTAAGATCTTCTGGAGAGGCCCTTCTTTCGAGACCACCGTCTTCAGAGGTGACCCAAGAGAAGGCCTTCTTGGTGTCTGCTCCCTGGCTGTGGAACTCCCTCCCAAGGGAGGCTAGGTTTGCTCCCTCCCTGCTGTCCTTCCGCTGGCAGGCAAAGTCTTTTTTATTCAGGCAGGCCATTGGTGTGTAAGCAGGTCTGTTGGACTGGACGCTGTTTTAACTCTGTAACTGATGTGTGTTTAATTCTTTTTAATTGTGTTTTAATGTATTTGCTTATTGTTTTATTGAGTTTTATTAATGATTGTAAGCTGCCTTGAGTGCCATTTTTGGTAAAAAGGCGAGGTGTGAATCCAATAAGTAAGTGAATAAAATATAGTATCAAACCATAACTTTGAAGCAGAATAAAACCAAAGTAGTAACCAAGATAAAAGCCAGCCGCAGTGCAAAGATCTAAAGACCCACTGCTGCTTAGAGCCAGGCAGCCAGACAACCCAGTTGTCCTCTCCACCCTTTAAGGCGGAGGTGGAGAACCACAGGCCTGTGGGACATATCTGGCCCCCCTGGTGCCCCAGTTTGGCACTCTGGGGGTTGCCAGAAGGCCCTGCCCCCCTTTCCCCAACAACCAATAGTGTGGTGGCTTCCTGGCATTTGTGCAGTCCCTCCCACCCATTCTAAAAGGTTGAAATGCCTCTCCTAAGACAGAGTTACTGGCAGGAAGAGCTTCACACCAAGAGATATTGGTGTGGTGCACGGCAAATTACAATACAAAATACAACACATTTACAAGAAAAGCCAAAACATCAATAAAACCGTAGGTGGAATTTACTCATCTGTCAGGAAATGCTTGCCTGAAAAGACAAAGCTTCAGCAAATGCTGAAAACGAAGTTGCTTAGGTGCATGGCTGATCTCAGTTGGAAGGGCATTCCACCGGGTGGGAGCCACCGCACACAAGGCCCTGCTCTTGGTGGTTTCCAAGTGGATCTCCGACTCATGCAGGACCACCAGGCTCTTCAGAAGACCACAGCAATCGGGCGAGATGATAAGGGAAAAAGCGTGTCCTCAAGTAACCTGGTCCCAAGTTGTTCAGGGCTTTCTAGACTAGTGCCAGAACCTTAAACCTGGTCCAGTAGCAGATGAGTAGCCTGTACAGAGCCTTCAGCAGAGGGGTTACGTGGTAGTACGGAGTGGCAGCAGTTGGACAGTCATTGGTATTTTTGGCCATGCCCCTTTTGCCTCTGGTCCTGCACACCACTGGAATGCAGTCGCCGAGAGCTCTCCAAAATGGAATTTGGCCCTCGGGCTGAAAGAGCTTCAACACCCCTGCGGCAAGGGTTTTCTTTTCTTCTCAAACTGGCTCTCCTTCTGTTCCTTCCTGCAGGCAACATCCGTCCCGGAAAGCAAGCCCTGCGGTCGCGCTCCTGGGTTGCCAGCCGTCCCCCCTGTCTTCACAGATGTTGTGTGGCCCATCCACTGCAACCTCGGCTCTCCGACGCTGTGAAAGGCGGGGGCTGCCCGATGCCTGTCCTTCCAATTCCCCGGCGGGTCCGTTCTTTCCACGGCCCCCATACGACCTGCCTGCACTCGGCCTGCGGGCCGGTACGGACCACACACTTGGTGCGCACCAAGTACAACAACTTCGACATCTACCTGAAGTCCCGCTGGATGTATGGCTTCATTCGTTTCTTGCTGTACTTCAGCTGCAGCCTGTTTACCTCCATCCTGTGGGTGGCGCTGTCTCTCTTGTTTTGCCTCCAGTACCTCAGCATCCGGGTCTTTCTGCGTTTCCAGTACAAACTCTCTATCATCCTGCTTTTGCTGGGACGGAGGCGGGTAGACTTCAGCCTCGTGAATGAACTGCTCATCTACGGCATCCACGTCACCATGCTGCTGGTGGGGGGGCTGGGCTGGTGCTTCATGGTCTTTGTTGATATGTAAATAAAACGGGTGCATGCTGGTCAAGGAGGCATGTGTGACTCGGACCTGCGCATCGCTTGTATGTGTGAAGGCTCCTTCTACTTTTGCATGAACGATAGGGGTGAGGGAACTGCTTTCATCCCAGGGGCCACATTCCTGTGGTGGCTGGGGCCAAAGGCAAGGGGGTGGGGCCAAAGACACGAGGGCAGGGCCAAAATACTGAATGGACCAGCAAATTTACGTTCTTACTGCCAGTCAGGAAGCCTTAGGGGAGGCATTTCAGCTTTTTAGAATGTGTCATGTTCCTTCCTCCTCTCCCTTCACAATCAGCACGCTCCAGGAAGCAAGGTTTCAGGCAAACACTACTTTATTGGTTAAGGACTAGGTTCATTACAAATGCAAATACTAGGAAACTGAGACTGCAGTGAACCAGCTAATCCACACATCTAGGAATATCAATAGAGGAGACAAAGTGGAAGTTAGAGAAGTTGCCAGCAGTCTGGGCATGAACTTCTCAGACAGACTGGCTTGGCAGGGATGCCCCTCCCTTAGGGTGGCTCCCTCCTATGTTGGCTTCCACAAATGGCCAACCTAGAGGAGTGCCTGAGCCCTGCCCCTACCTTTTCCCACTTTGCTCTTTGATGGACCCTAGCATCCCTCAAGTCATGCCCCTTGCCCTCCTTCTCACCCTGAATTCTCATGGTGGAGGAATGGGGGAATCGTTCAGCCTGTGCCATCTGTGTGTCAAGCTGGGAAACCATCAAACGATTGGTGGAGGGGGGAGGGCAAGGGAAGGGGGCATGGCCAGCTGGGCAACCCTGGAGGGCAGGATTTGTCTCCCAGGCCTGAGGTTCTGACCGCTGGCATATAATGTTGGTGCTGCTGTTGATAAATTCATGGGTGCTTTCCTATTATCGAGGAATGGGGGTTGGTTTAGTGTGAAAGTCTATTTGCTTTTAATTCTTGTTTGCCTCTGGGTGGTAATATTTGTTAGACAAAACCACTTTTATCTTCACCACTGTGGGGGGAGTCTAGCAGTACACACTTGGCACCTGCCCTCTAAATATTGCAGTTTATCAGCCTTCCCCAATCTGGTGCCCTCTGGATCTGTTGGACTGCAACTCCCATCATTCCCAGCCAGCACTAGGTTAGGGAAGGCTGCGGTATATTCTCCCGGAGTGCACATCACCCCGTCCAACAGTAAACTCAGATGGTGAGTGCCGAGAGGACTGGAGCCCAAATGGGACCACTGAGAAAACATGCTCAGGGGAACCCTGAAGTTTACGTAAGTGCACCAAGTCATTTAAAAGAAAAACCTAAAGGGGGCAACCCCTTCCCCTGCCAACCCAGTGAGTGCTGAGCTTTGTTGGAAGCCAAAGAATGTTGAGCGCCGCTTGGAAAAGAAAAATGGGTAACTTCGTTTCCTTCCTTCCTTCCTCTTTTTCTCTTCCTTTCTCTCTTTCTCTGCTGTGGCACAGAGGTGGCTCTATCCATTTTGGTGAGCCTGGTCAGCCAGGAATCTCGTTCGCATGCACCAGGATACCAGCTGCTGGGCATGCTGTCTGCTGACAAAAAGAGTAGTCCCACAGTCTTTGCTCCGTAGGCCAGCTGCAACAGCAACAGTTGATCCACGCCTATTCGGGGAGAGGCAGCGGAAAGACTTCCAGAGGTGTAGTCATGCAGTTCCACTGCTTTGCTGCAGCACTGTTCTTATCACCACTCAGTGCTGGGCATATGCAGGCTTCAACCAAAGGAATGCTTAGGTGTGTGCAGGATGGTGGCTGGAATACGTGTTGTGCCTGCAAGTATCTGAAAGAGCTGTTTGTCCTGCAGGGTGATTCCCCAGTGTCGTTTCTAGATTCCACGAGACATGGGAGAGGGGTGTAGAACTTCAGAATTTCCCGTTCTGAAAGGCTGAAATGCATCTCTGAAAGCTTTGTTACTGGAGGTAAGAGCTTTATGCTAAAATGTGCTGGTATTTTTTGGAAGGGGAGATGGAAGAAGACATATGGTACCTATTTCTTCATGGCTTGGGCGGGATTTGAGTTAGGCAAATAGCATTGGGGGGGAAATGAAACTCCCCCTTCCACTTGCTTTGTGGCCCCAATCCAAAAAGCAATCCCCCCACCCCTTCCCGGCAGCATTTAACGAAAGAAAAAGAATTTGGAAGATCCAATAATGGATCTCCCATTTCAGGCCCAACCTGGCCCTTGAACAGATGAAAGGAAGGTGCGCCTTCCATCCTAGTTGCAGCGGAAGCAAATGCAAAGTAAAAGGAAGGTAAGATAGCAAACCATCCTATTTGGAAGGCTCTGAAAAGAGGACAAGAGATGGCAGGGATTTCAAGCCCCCCAAAGGGGAAAAATGGGTTGGTGCTGAACCGCAAGTCTGTGCCAGAAGGTGAGTTTTGAGTATTTGATGCAAATGGTCCTGCGTGTTGTATTTTTAGGCATTTGGATCTGTAGTGCAACACTGCTCTTTGCACAGCTGGTTATTTCAAACCTAACTGTTCTGTCTTAGGGCTGTAATTCACTTATTATCAAGGCTGCATTCTAGCCAGCGTTCCTCAAAGGCCCAGCCCCAGAGCCTGTGTTGTCATGACTCAGCCTGGGCACATGTGATGATGACTGCCTTTCTGAATTTGCTCTGCGCCTTTGCTGCTGAGTAGCTCCTACCAACCTCCACTTCCTTGAGGAATCAGGCATGCAGGTTATGACTAGAGCTGTGCACAAATGGCCTCTTGAAATTCTCCACCTTACTTGTGGGCAGAGAAATTTGGGAGAGAATTTCACCAAATTTCTCCAAGCAGGGAGGAGAAATTCTCAACATTTTATCCCAGGTAGGGCTTGTAGCACAGCTTCTTTCTTTTTTTCTAAGAGGTTTGTGTGTGTGGGGGGGGGGGGGTTTGTGCTGCAACAACATCAGTTATCTTTGCAGGCTGGCCCCCAGTTTGCATCCACCACAATGCAGGCGGGGGCAGTGTTGTGTCTAGCTGCAGGGATGAGGTGGAGTTAATGCTCTGCCAAAATCTGTCATCCAATTTCCTGAAGGTTTTCTCTCCCTCCCCCCCTCATGAAAGTGGCTTCCATTGTTCTGCCTCATTCAGGATGTTTTATAGTGTATTTTTTTGGTGGTTTTGAGTGTACCTAATCACAGCTAGCCTCCCAGGTTGCCTGCACATACTGATCTGAAAAAGCCCTCATGGTGCCTTAAACTGGGCTTTAATTGAAGTGTGGGAAGCTGAGGAGGCCACAGGCTGCCAGAGAGATGACTGCAATGAAAGACAGGACACTTGTGCTCACTCCTCGACCACCTTCTAAGTAAGGGAAGCCCGAGAAACCCAAACCTAACCCATGAGAATTTCTCCGACATTTCTTCACCATTGAATGCCTTTTCGAAAGCAATTTCTCTACTATCAAATGGAATGAGAATGGTAAAAAAAAGGAGAAATTTTTGGCACAGCACTAGTTATGACTACCAGGCAGCTTTGAACCCCCAGTATCTCTTATGCAAAAACAAACCAGTTTCAATTTTAAACATGCCCTTTGCATTGTTTTCCAGAAAAGGTCTATTGTATACTTTTTAAAAAGTCAAAATGTAGAGGCATTGACTATAATCAGGGATCCCCAAACTTTTTGGGTCCGTAGGCACATTTGGAATTTTGGGAAAGTGTTGTGGGCAGTCTCACAAAATGGCTGCAATGGGGGAGCGGCTTGCTTATTCATAAAATAGTTACCATAGTGGGCACAAAACATTCATTTCCCACAAGAGAAATTGGTGAGGCTAAAAGAAAAGTCACTTGCCCAAGAACCAAAGTCCAAGGCAGAGGTGGGGGTCTGAGCTCTAAAACACAAACCCGCTCTTTGGAACCCAAATAAAGATGGCGCCAGAGGGCAGCATTTTGCTTTGCAGAGACACAAGGTCCTGTATGGCGGGGATTTTATGCAAGTTTTTATTGAAGAATGGGAGAATCCTGTGTAACTTGAAAGCTTGCATACTCCTACATCAGGGGTGTTGAACTGCTTTCAGCCCATGGGCTGAATTCCCTTTTGGAGAAGCTTGGGGGAGGGGGACATTCCAGTGGTGGGCAGGGCCAAAGGCAAGAGGGGTGGGGCCACCTCTCACTAGCATATTTTAGCTTAAAACTCTCTTCCAGAAGCAGCTTTAAGAGAGGCATTTCAAGCTTTGAGAATGGGGGAAAACTGCCCAAGACCTGGGAAACCACCAAATCATAGGTGGTTGTGGTAAAGGGGGTGGAGCCAGGGAAGGGGGGCATGGCTATTAGGGGAACCCCAGAGGACCAGATCTGCACCCCTGCCCTACATCAATAGATGTTACTTGGTGTTAGAACAGCCACTGGTTTTGCCAACAGTCACAGATTGAGATGCCTGTGTGGTTTTTAGTAAGTAGGCTGTATTTTTCTACTTATTTGGAGATGGAGTGGGGGCAGTAATAACAGAGGGAGAATAGAAACGAATGTTTTATTTCTGTCTTTTGTTTAGCCAGTTTCCATAGTTTTGGTACAGGGCGTGAGCGGATAGGAGAATCAAGATCTCCATTCAGTTCTTCACCTGCCAACGGTGTGCCCTGACTCCCCCCACCCCCTTGCCTAATTCGGAGCAAAAATGTCTGCCCAGAAAATATATTCTGTAGACCATGTTTTTGTTCAGTAATTACCAAAAATGGCTGCGAGGTAGTTTGTGCGGTTGCTGTAGGGCAGGGCTGGGCTTGTGGCCTTTCAGATGTTTTGGCCTACAGCTCCCATAAGCCCTAGCCAGTATAGCCAAACATCTGGTGGGCCACAAGTTGCCCACCCCTGTTGTATAGTGACTCTGCTTAGGATTATTTATTAATTGCATTTCTGTACCGCCCCATAGCTGCACCTCTCTGGACTGTTTACAAAGATTAAATACAACTCCCTCAAGAGTACTCCATATAGCAGTCTTTCTCAAGCTGGTATTCTCCAGATGTTTTAGACTCCCAGAATTCCTGTCCATGCAGGCTAGAGCGGATGGGAGATGAAGTTAAGAACATAAGAGGAAGAGCCCTGTTGAATCAGACCAAGGGTCCATCTAGTCCAGCATTCTGTTCACACAGCAACCAACCAGCTGTCTACGGGAAACCCACAAGCAGGACAGGAGTGCAGCAGGACCCTCCTGCCCATGTTCCCCAGCAACTGGTGTATATAGGCTCACTGCCTCTGGTACTGGAGGGAACACAGAGCCATCAGGACTAGTAGCCATTGGTTAGCCTTATCCCCCTCCAGGAATTTGTCCACTCCCCTTTTAAAGCCATCCAAATTGGTGGCCATCACTACATCTTGTAGCGAATTCCATAGTTGAACTACGCACTATGAGAAGTAGTGCGTCACAACTATGCACCGTGTGAAGAAGTTCAAAACATCTGGAGGCTACCAGTTTGGGAAAGACAGCTATATGGTTGTTCCTGCTTTGAATTCAATGTTGTGTTTTCTTTTCTTTAATCTCCTGGGTCCACCTTGATATTTAGTTTATATGGAAATTTAAATAGGCTGCAAATTATGGGTTGTATGCTGTGTTAGTCCTACGTAGAGTAGACCTATTGAAATGAATGGGATTTAAGTTAGACTAATGTTGGGTAGAACTCAGTGGATACTACTCAAGGAATCCTTCCAGTAAGGTTAGAGCAACAGTGGTCAATGATACTCCGATTAAATATGCAAGTCCCTCAGCCACAGGGCTGTCTCAATCAAGCAACAGACGATCAATCGTTCTTGAAATGGAGGGGGGAGTTAGGGCAGCTTTCCCCAACTTGGCAACCACCATATGTTTGGGGCGGCAAGTCCCATAATCCTTGATTATTGGCCATGCTTACTGAGGCTTATGGGAATTGTGTTCCAAAACATCTGGAGGGCACCAAGTTGGGGAAGGCTGCTATACAGGTTATGGGTGAGGGGGCAAAATTTGTCCAGGGAAGAGGAGCTGTGCCCAAACTCCTGCTTTTTGGCTGCTGCTAGACACCTAGTTTTACTTTTCTAAAGTCTCTTAGGGTGCAGTCCTATGCATGTTCAGACAGAAAAAAGCCCTACAATTCCCAGCATTGTTGGGAGTTGCAGAGCTTTTTCCTCCCATGCTGGCTGAGGCACGCTGGGAGTTGTAGGACTTTTTCTTCCCATGCTGGCTGGGGAATGCTGGGAGTTGTAGGACCTTTTCCTCCCATGCTGGCTGGGGAATGCTGGGAGTTGTAGGACTTCTTTCTGTCTAAACATGCATAGGATTACACCTTTAGCTGTTCAGATATTTTAATAAATTAGCATGAGCCTTCATGAGCTACAGCCTATTTCATCAAATGCTATAAATCCTGTATGTCAACTTCACTTGCCTTGGCTCTTTTGCACAGAAGGGCTGCTTTCACACGAACATCAGAGCATGTTCTAGAGGGCCTGGCTGGCTGGGGAATGCTGGGAGTTGTAGGACTTTTTTCAGAGAATGGGGAGGAAACATGCATAGGATTGCGCCCTTATTCATTGATTCATTGTTGTTGTAAATTTCCACACTCTAATAACACCAAGCAGTTCATCAAAATGCCCAGCATGTACAGGATAGCAATGGACTGCAGCCCTGTGAGGCCTTCCTCATCTGTAATCTGAGCGCCCTGCTTCACACACCCCTTTCCTGTCTTCTAGCAACACCGTAATTCAAGTTATGCAAATACTGCACCATGCAATGATCTCCAAGAGGAAATAAAATAAGGTGGGTGGGAGGCCAAAAGACCCAAACTACCAGCATATTGTATCTTGAAGCTCTTTCTGCCAGTGACAAAGCCTTAGGAGACACATTTCAACCTTTGAGGGGAGGCGGGACTGCTCAAAACTCAGGAAACCACCAAACCATCAGTAGCCAAGGGGTGGGGCCCTGTGGGGAACCCCAGAGCCCTGGATTGGGCCCATGGGCCTGACGTTCCCCACTCCTGCCTTTGATGGAGAAGCTGCTGCTAGCATCTTACGCCTGTCAAAATCCCAGCCTCTTTACTGTTTGGTATTGAAGTTCTGGTGACCTTGACGATCTGCTGTCCCTGGTAGCGCATGATCGGGGGGGCGGGGGGGCTGGCACCAGATCAGAATGTTTGTTCAGCAATTGCTGCAGCGAGGCCCTGGACTCCGTTGGTGGCTGTTGTTTCGCTCCCTTGGAGCTGCGCCAGGCGCTGGGTGTTTTGTAGCAGCTCCTTTGCCCAGCTCTGAGCATCTCTTTGTTCTTGGCTTCGTTTCACTCCGCTCAGCCTTGAGAAACCTGCACCTCCCTGGTGAGATGTTTAGTGCGCCATCTCCTGCAGACCTGGTAATGTTTAGGGTCGGTCCAGCTGTTCCCAGCACCCTAGCCACCGCCTAGCTTTGCATCCTGCCCACCGGCGGCTTTCTGCTCTGCTCTTCAACCCCTCTGGGTGAAAAAATCTTTGAGCCGCATGGGACTGATGGCAGCCCTCCGATTGCCAGGGAAGACCAAGGTGCCCTGGAAGCTGAAATTGTGGCTGGGAGACTTTGTGCTCCCTTAATTCTATGTTCATTTATTATACTGTTTCCCCCCGCCCCTTGGGGGATTAATCTATTTATTATTACATTTCTCCTGCCTTTTCCCCCCTCTTACAAGGAGCAAGAGCCCAAGGTCTGAGGCTCACATAATCCTCCTCCTCTCCATTTTATTCTCACAACAACCCTGCGAGGCTGGGAGTCAGCGACTGACCCAAAGCCACCCAAAGTCACTTCATGGCCCAGTGGGGGCTAGAACCTGGATAACTCCTGAGACCCAGTCCAACACTCCAACCCAGCTTTTCCCAACCTGGTGCCCTCCAGATGTTCTGGACTGCCATTGGCCATGCTGGCTGGGAATTATGGGAGTTGCAGTTCAGTACATCTGGGGGCACCAGGCTGGGGAAGGCTGCTCGAACCACTACACCGCACTGGCTCTTCCCGTGCTTCTCCTTCATGTTCCTTTTAAAGCCCTTCACCGTCTCATGTGGTTCTGCTTCCCTCACAGTTATTTATACGTATAGGTGGAAGGACATTTAATGGAGATGGGTTCTGCCATAACATGCTCTAACTGCCCTTTGTTAGTGACGAGTGAATGGACCTGGCTTCGCATGAATGAGAATAGCCCTTAGTTTGATACAGAGAAGCTTGCGAGCAGACTTCTGCAGCTCTCCGAGCTGGACACATTGAGCCCAACAGCAAACCCCTAAACAACCACAGTCCGGGTTCACACGTGTCGCCAAGCAGCCTATGACACAGCTGCTCATGGGTTTCTGAGTAAAAGTGGAAATGGTGGTTGAACCCATGGGCTGTTGTGTTGTGAGAACCAGGTCATTGTACTCACCCTGTCTGAGTGTATGCATGCTCACTGACACCGCTAGGCACAGGAACCCCTATAGCCCCTTGAGGGAGGGGTCTGTCCACTCCTTCCCCCTTCAGGAGGGGGTGCCCCACAGCAGCGGGAGGGGAAAGCTCTGTCCCTTGGCCTCATGATCTCTCCTAGCTTCAATGAACTACAAAGCTACGCGCTGTTTAGGGGAGTGGCACATACAGCTCCTCATGCAGGGCAACTAGGGCTGTTTCCGTGCCAGAAGCCAGCCTAAACCCCAACTGGTCTCAAGATTTGCCTTCAAGTGCAGTTCTGTCAAGAGATGAGAAGGTCTCTACCAGAAAATGCTCAGTTGCCACCAAACCCTGGGCAAAGGACAGGAAGCCCTAAGGAACTGGCTTGTTGGACAAGCTGATGAAGAAAAAGGTGGGAGTCAGTCACTGAGTTTAAGTGCCAGTTTATGATTGTGGCCGCTGACTTGCTTGTTCCAAATTTGCACCAAGAACCATTTCTGAGTATGTAAGGAAAAGTCCATCATTCTGCAAAAGTTTAGGTCTTTCTTCCTCAAATTAGATTCCAGCTGTGTTTATTTTTATTTTTTTATTTCGCCTTAATTTCATTTTTTATTTTTGGTAATACAACCTTCGTGCCTGCTTTCCCCCCTTTGTTTCTAATAATAGCATCGGACTTGAAAAATGGATGTCTTTTGAAATATTCCCTGTCATGTCATCCATCAGATCCATATTTACAATCATTCATTAAACTGGAGTGTATTCATTGTTCCTCCTTGGAATATTAATGCTGCTCCTGGCTGAAATCCTGTGTGAATATTCATGAGGGGTGGGGGGAAAAATCAATCAATGCTCCAGCAATGATGTCACTTTGAGCGGTAATCAAGCATGTTACGGGAGGAAAAAAACCCCTATCAGCACTGCAAAATCAAAAGTATATTGATCACCATAGGGATAATTTGCAAGGAGGTATGTGTATGTGTTTAAGTGTAAGTGTGTGAGTTTGGCTTTGTTTATTATAGGCAATGAGTTGATGCTCAGGCTTGCCGTCTGGCATTTTGAATCCTTGTAACAGGCAAGGTGACTGTATAGCAGGGGTGTTCAACCTGAGGCCTGTGGACCAATTCTGGCCCTTTGGGTTTCTCCAGGTGGCCACGCCTCCTTTCCCCTGGCCACACCCCCTTTCCCCGCATCGCCATACACCACAGTGTTGTTATGCGTAATTAGCCATTGTGCTCAGGAGGTACATGGCGTTATATCAATGCTTCCTATGTAAACGTCAGATCTTTTTAAAAATATTATATTGCAGTGAGTTTGTTTTAACTCCCTGCAATTTTCCTAAATACTAGGCATTCATCCATCCATCTATCCATTCAGTCATTCATTTCATTTCATTCATTTATTTTATTTCTATACCGTCCCATTGCCGAAGCTTTCTGGGCAGTTCACAAAAATTAAAAACCATTAAAACACATTATACAAAGCACAAAAAGAAAAGCATTTACTTAAAACCACATAAACAAATAACATAGACAACATATATCTCAAAACAATTTGTTAAGCCATCAGCCAAAGACTTTCCAAGACCTAATTTAAAACTCATTGCATGCTGCCAAATGCCTGAGAGAAGAGGGCAGTTTTAACCTGGCGCTGAAAAGATGACAATGTTAGTGCCAGGCGGGCTTCATCAGGGAGATTATTCCATAATTGGGGGCCACCACTGAGAAGGCCCTCTGTCTTGTTGCCACCCTTTGAGCCTCGCTTGGAGGAGGCACCCAGAAGAGGGCCTCGGATGCCAAGTGCAGTGTATGGGTTGGTTCATGCCTAGGGAGGCGCTCCATCAGGTATTGTGGCCCCAAGCCTTGCAAGGCTTTATAGGTCAAAACCAGCACCTTGAATTTGGCTCGGAAACATACAGGCAGCCAACGCAAGGAGGAATGAAATTCCTCAGCCTTGAGCAGTTTTGCAGCCTTGAATAGTTACCTCTTAATCATTGAAAGGGGGTGGAAAATACAAACTGTTATGCTGCAACTCTCAGGAAGTGTTCGTCCGTTGCAGTGAGAACATCAAAGAGTCCTGCGGCACATTAAACTAACTTTAAACAGAATTGTCGCAGACTGGACACCACGTATTTCGTGGCCCTTCTGGGATTTCTACGCTGCTTTCCCCCCAAGAAAATGGTACTCAAGGTGGCTAACCATCATAAAACATTATTTAACACACACACCGCCCCCGTTGATTGATTCACTAATTGACAAAACACTTGCAGTTGAACCCCCTGGGAAGAGGACCACAGAGGTGTCACCCCTTATGGAGTGTGATGTATCAGCTTCAGCCCTGGTTGAAGATGGGGAACGCAGCTTGGCACACACTTTTTGGAGAGAAACAGCCTTCTATTCTGGCCTTAGAACTCAGTTTGCATTTGTGCACGAACAGATGGTGTCATCTGTATTTGGGAAAGAGACGTAGCTCAAGGGTAGAGTCCCTGTTTTGCACACAGAAGGTTCCAGGTTCCATCTTTGGCATCTTGGGAGGAAGGGTGATACGGTTATGATTGTCCAGGTAGGGCTGGAAAACTCCTGTCTGAAACTCTGGAGAGCTGCTGCCAGTCACTGTAGCCTGGTTGCGAATGATGGGAGTTGCAGTCCAATACATTTGGAGTTCACCAGGCTGGGGAAAATTGGTGTAGTCAATACTGAGTTAGATGGACCAATGGTATAAGGCAAACTTCATATATTTCTAATGGTGGTGGTTGTGGATATGGGTTGTGGGAAGACAGGCTCACAAAAACATTGGCCATTTGGCATCACTTTGGGATTGTTTGGATGAGAGCATGCCGCCTGTCTAGCATAGCTGGCTGGGGAATGCTGCGAGTTGTCTGATGTTTTTCTTCTTAAATATGGTATCGGATTGCGTCCTAAACCCAGGGTCTAAGCTCCATGACTGGATGGTTACCTGGTCTTTCCTAGCTTCACAATGGTGAATATTGTACAGCCACTGTAGAATATAGATCCCAGGATTTAGGACTTTTAACAAAAGGAATCTTGACTTGTTAACTCAAGTGTTGGGGAGTAACATTGAGCCCTGCCAGGGAGGACGAATCACAAATTAACAAATCACAAATTTTATTCTGGGCACACGCTTTTGCAGACACTGTCCACTACATTAGATGCATGAAGGGTTGACCTCAAACTGGCAGGTTTATATATACATGCTTGGGGGCAGGAGAAATGTAAGCTGTGTTTCAGCTGTGTTGTACTTGACATGCAAAGAAGTACCGACCTTTAATGGTTGCTATTCACAAAAGGTTGTGGGGTGATAGCACAGACATCTTTGCAAGGGTGAGCGGATTATCATGAGTGTTATAAGAAAACCTTTGTCCTTCTTGGCGTTAGTTGAATGGATTGTTAGAATAAATTTGTGAGTCTTTTCCAGGGGCCACAAGACTGTGTAGTTTTTGCAGCAACAGACTAAGAGGGGTTCTGCTTTTGGAAATTATCCATAAGTAAGGAACCGTCCTCCCTTGCAGGATGCAGTGCTGTTGTCGTTATTATTCTGCTTTGCATTTTCTTATTTTTTTGTTGATGTTGTTCTATTTTGTTATTTTTGTTGTCAAAATTGTTCTATTTTGGCATTTTTTGTTGTTGTCGGTATTGTTCTAGTTTGTATTTCACAATTTTGTTGCTGTTGCTATTCCATTTTGTTTTTTCTTGTCAGTATCATTCTATTTCATTGTTTGTTTTTTCTGGTCAATATCGTTCTATTTTGTTACTTTTTCTTGTCAGTATTCTTCTATTTTGTATTTTTTCTTTGTTGATATTGTTCTATTTTGTATGTGGTATTGTTTTTCTTGTTGATATTGTTCTGTTTTGTTATATATACACGCACACGCACGTTCTGGGAAGGTGGCCTAGAAATGCAATCAGTGATAATGATGAGAACGATAATAACGATAATATATTAGTAACATTAACTGAAAATACTTAGGGGCCACCCGATGTCGGAGGGTTGGGGGCGGCGGCTCCTCCTCCTGGGCCCCTTCATGAGGACTAGTGACTCCTTCCCGCAGCCTCCCCCCACCCCGGCGCCCTGCAGCTGTGTGGGACTACAGCTCCGGCTGGTGGGGGATGCTGGAGGCTGGAGTCCCACACCTCTGGCGGGGTGCTGGGGGCTGTAGTCGCACACATCTGCAGGGCGCCGGGGTGGGGAGGCCGCCCCGCCGCCCCGTTCCCGATTCCTCGCGGCCTCCCTTCTCTTTGGGCCTGCGAGGCTTGAAGCCCCCGCCCCGGCGCCTGGCGGGGCCGCAGCCCCCTCCCCGCTGGCGCCGGGGGGGGCGGCACGGCGCGGGGGCTGCGGGCCGGGGCCGGGGCCGGGCCGGGCCGGGAGGGCGGCCCGGGGCCTGGCCAGGCCTGCCTGCCTGCCTCGCCCCCGGCCTGGCCGCCCTCCGCCTCCGCGCCGCCGCCATCACTTCCTGCCGCCAGCCGGGAGGAGCCGCCGGCCGAGGCAGCCAGGAGCAGGGCGACCGCGCCGGCCCGCCGAGCCCAGGTAAGGCGCCCCGCTCCGCGGCGGCTCCGCGGCGCCCCGCCCGCTGTGCCTGGGGGCAGCCCCCTGCCCGCGGCCCCGCGGAACATGCGCCCCCGCCCCGTACAGCCTGCCCCCGCCCCGAGGAAGAGCCCGTCCGCAGGTGAGCCCCCTCCCCCTCCCCATATGACGCTTCCTCCCCTCGCTGTTCGAGACTTCTCCCCCTCCCCATTTAAAACACCTCCCCGCCGCTATGTAACCCTTTCCCCCTCCCCATGGAAGAGCCCCGTCCGCAGGTGAGGCTCCCCCCGCGCCTATTAAGACTGCTCCCCCAACCCATTTAAGACTTCTCCCCCTCCCTATATAACACTTTCCCCCCTCCCCATATCAGACCTCCCCCTTCCCATATGAAATTCCCCCCTCCCCATTTAAGACTTCTCCCCCTCCCTATATAACACTTTCCCCCCTCCCCATATCAGACCTCCCCCTTCCCATATGAAATTCCCCCCTCCCCATTTAAGACTTCTCCCCCTCCCTATATAACACTTTCCCCCCTCCCCATATCAGACCTCCCCCTTCCCATATGAAATTCCCCCCTCCCCATTTAAGACTTCTCCCCCTCCCTATATAACACTTTCCCCCCTCCCCATATCAGACCTCCCCCTTCCCATATGAAATTCCCCCCTCCCCATTTAAGACTTCTCCCCCTCCCTATATAACACTTTCCCCCCTCCCCATATCAGACCTCCCCCTTCCCATATGAAATTCCCCCCTCCCCATTTAAGACTTCTCCCCCTCCCTATATAACACTTTCCCCCCTCCCCATATCAGACCTCCCCCTTCCCATATGAAATTCCCCCCTCCCCATTTAAGACTTCTCCCCCTCCCTATATAACACTTCCCCCTCCCCACTAAAGACCCCCTCCCCATATAAGGCTTCTTCCCCTCACCTTTTAAGACTCCCCCCTCCCTGTTTAATACCTTCCCTGTGTTTCCAGGAGGGAGCAGCTTCTCTCCCACCACCCCAACCATATTCCCAGCCGGTGGGGTGCACCCTGGAGACCATCCCTTGCACATCAGTTGCTGTGCCCCCTCTCTGTTTGAACTGTTTGAACACCCACCAACCTACCCCTCTGAGCCCCCCCCCCGTCTCCACCCCAAAGAGGCCTCCCTCAGGCTCTGTCTGAGCCTTCCCCAATCCTGCCCCCCCCATACACGCACATGTTGGACTGCAACTCCCAGTATGCTGGAAGTTGCAGTCTAACACATCTGGAGCGGGGGCAGGGTTGGGGAAGTCTGGCTATAGAGACTTCCCAGGGACCCAGTTTCTCTCCTCTTTCCTGCTTGGGGGGCAGCAGGATGCCCCCACCTTCCCTCACCCATAAATCGCACACATGCCCCATGCAAATTGGCTAAAAAATGTCTGTGTTGTTATTTTTATTTTTTAAAGTCAGGTGTGCGTGTGTGTGTGTGTTTATGCTGAGCTCTGGTGTGTGTGTGGGGGTGCTTTTGGCCAGTCCTTTCCCCCATGTGGCAAGGCCCTGCTGTTCTCCACCCTTTGCCTGAGGAAGGGTGCTGCCTCGCTAGGAGGGCGTACACCCCCCTCTTGCCTGCCAGGGCCTCCCCGGCCTTCACCTCACCCCCAGCACAATTCCACCTCCTTTCCCCTTCTCGGACTCCGCCCCCCCCCCCCACACACTTCTTTTCCTTCTGGCTTCTCAGACTTGAAGTGTGTGTGTGTGTGTGGGGGGGGTATTTCAGGACCCCCCGGGGTCATCGCCTTTCATTTTTGAACGTGCAAACTGAGCGTCTCCTGCCACACGCCCCAAATTAAGCAAGAAGGATCAGAGAGAGGGGTACGTGTGGTCTTCCCACCTGCCTGGGCAAGATACCCCTCCTCCACCCAAAAAAATCAAGCATGCTTAAAACTGGCCATCCCAGGCAAACCCTATAGTCAATAACTAATTTTATCACAGAGTGACTGTCTCCTCTCCTGCATTAATCCTCCCCCCCCCCTTTGCACAGAGGAGGGGGAGATGAAAAGAATAACCATGTTGCTTCCTTTTTCATCGGGGAGTTTTCTCAGGCTGCTGCCTCCTTGGCCAGGACTTCTCTGTGCTCTCTTTTCCTGAAAGGGTTCATTGTGCCTTGATCATTACAGAGGAGCATAATAAGTATTTTGTTGAACCTGTTCTGCTCCAACAGCGTGGGTTGGGGGACACACACATCCTCAACTTCGCCTCTTCTCTCCCCACCTCCTCCCCGAGTTTTTTTTAAAAAATCCTCTGAGATTTCTGTCTGGTACATTCTGCTTTGAATATCATTGCTTTAGTTCTTCCATAAGATACAGAACCAGCTGCATCACCCGTGCCACAGACACCCAGCAAGTAAGTTATTCCCCTGTTGTTGCATCATGTCGAAGTGGTCTGAAAAATCTTGATTTCCAAAGCCAAGGAACAGCAGAAAGGTGTGTTTATCTTTTGAGAAGACCCACGCTGGTCTGTTGGTGAATTGGTGAACTGGTCGGGTGCTTTGCTGCTGCTGCTTTTTCCTTATCTCAGCATTTGCGGTGACCAAAGGATGAGGGCTCTGGCACTTATAAATGCTTTTAGCAGAGGGGAGAGAGAGAGAATTTGGGCAGGTGTCGCAAGGAGGAGGTCAGAAAGATGCACCTGCGAAGTGCCGTCTTTACAATCCAAGGGTACAGGAGTGATTTTTCTCTCTTCAGCAAGATATGTAAGGAATTTGCAGAAGGGTTTGCGTTTGTGTCTTCAGCTCCAGAGGTGTGTGTCTGTTGTAAAAAATAATAATAAATTGGTGTGGCGTTTGAGGTGAAGGAATGGAGGTTAAATGGGAGAACTGGTATGCACTGCTACTTCTTGAAGAAAAGCAATGATGGTTTTCTGGTAGAAATTGCTTACTTCATACCACCTTAAAAGTGTTGGCCTTAAAAGCCCTAAATAGTTTGGGGCCAGGTTACCTGAAAGAATGTCTCCTTCCATATATACCTGCCCGAACCCTACGATCATCCTCAGAGGCCCTTCTCCTGACGCCCCTGCCAAATAAGGTGAGGCGGGTGTCAGGTAAGGAGAGGGTTTTTTTGCTGGTGGCTTTTTTCGAAAGCCTTTTTGTTCTCCCCAGGTTTTTTAGTCTCTCCGTTTTGTTTTTGAATGTGTTATTGTGTTTTTAGGCCTTTACACTGCTGCTGGCGTTCACTCTGATTTTTACTTTGGTTTTATCCGGTTTTAAACTTTTAATGGTTTTATTATGATGTTTCATTGTGTTGTATTTTAGGGGTTTAATTTCCAACAGCCCAGAGAGCTTTGGTTATTGGGTGGAACAGAAATGTAAGGAATAAATTAAATAAATAAAAGGTCTGTAAGGCTCTCAAAAATAATTTTGGAATTATATTAGAAAATGAGGGATTGTTTTTCCATTCTAGTCTCTCTCTCCTCCCCCCTCTCCTCTCCTTTAAGCAGAAGTAGCAATGGAATCTTAAATCTCTACCCATGGGGATTAGACCAGCCAGTAGATGTGATCCTTCTCAGGGGTGGGAGAAAGTAGAGCTCCAGATGATTTGGACTTCACCTCCCAGCATTCTTGACCATTGGCCATGTCAGCACAGGCTTCTGGGAGTTGAAGTCCCAAACATCTGGAAATCTACCTTCTGCCTATCTCAGCAACAGGTGCACGTCTTTCCTGCTGAGAAGGAAATTATAAGACATGCAAGGGAACATTGGTTTTCACATTGGCAGTGGGACTTTTGGAACTGAGCGTATTGCATGTTGCCCCTCTTGATCAAGGATCTGTTTCCTTACCTTTGTATGTGTGTGTTTGTGCTTGGGAACAGTGGTGCATTCTTGGGTTTTAAATCAGATAAGTACATTTCCCAGTGCTGGTATGTTCCTGAGCATGCTGTGGTTAAAAATGCATTTGGTGCCCCCAAGGACTTCTTCAAATGGTTTGGCTTCTGTAAGAGAATTGAAGTGCCCGTAGGAGTACTCCCGAACTTTGGTACGTGAGGGGTCTGTGCAGCGGCAGCAAAGTACAGAAGCACTTAAAAATGACGTATCCATTACATGCTGCTTCGTTAATTGGAATACTTACTTGTGCATTTCCTCCTTTTTTCTTTCTCTTTTTTTTTCAAGAAGGCATTTTGCAAGGCTGTGTGAATTGATGCACTGGCTGCTTTCCAAAGGTTTGTCTTGTGACCTGAGTAATTGATGCGCTGGTACGCGCTTTTACCTTTGCTAACTGAAATATTAAAGAGCCGTTGAAGTTGAATTTGGTAAACAAAACGGAATTTATTGCTGTTCTCTTCCTGTCAAAGCTGCTGCAATGAATTAGTATTCCAGTGCGTGAGTGAAATGTTTTCCTGTCATGCAGTTTCTGGACCTGACCCTTGCGGTTCCAACAATGTTAATAATTGGTATGCGTATGGTGCTTTTCCCAAGTTTCTAAAAACCCTTCCTGAATGCATGTGTCATACAAGAAGTTGTCCTGGGTTTTGAATCTTTGATTTCAATCCCCAAAATTCAAAATTCACAGTTGGGCAATCCATTTGTTACAGGAGTGTTGAACCTCTTTCAGCCCAGGGGCTGAATTCAGTTTTGGAGATGCTTTTGGGGGCTGCATCCGGGGGCAGCGGGAGGCCAAAATACCAGCATGTTTTATATCTAGAAGCTCTTACTGACAGTAATTAATCCTTAGGAGAGGCATTTTGAATGGGGAAAAAAATCAAGCAAACGCTGGGAAACCACCAAGCAATAGGTGGTCAGGGAAAAGGAGATGGAGCTATGGGAATTGGCGTGCCCTACACCCCTGCTTTATTAGGACTGACTAAAATAACAACAGAGTTGTTCCGGTCCAGTTCATCAGATGCCTGCCAACATAGGATAACACTTCCTGCATCCGATAAGAGTGCCCTCTAGTCCGTGAAAGCTGTTGCCATCATACACTTGCATGTCTTTCCGGTGCCAGGGGATTCTTCATTGTTTTGGCTGCAACAGACATAGCACACCCATTGCCCTGGAATTTGATTTCGATGAAACTCAATTCCAATCAAAGCACACTTCAGATTTCAGTTTTAATGGCTCTGGAAGGAGAAACAGGGCCGACAAATTGCGGTAAGGTTTGTAAAGTGCAGAGCTCGGTGGTGGTGGGAGGTCTAAAGTCAAGACAGCTGTAGGTTTTATCGCTCTTTAAAATATATATATATATAAGGCCTATAGAAATGTTTGGTCCTTACTCTGAAGGCTCAGATGCTGAGGGGCAGATACTGTTCACACTGTTTGCCAGTTATTTAGCGCTGGGGTTGTTCAGGAAGTGAGCACAACGTTCGCTCTGGCTTGGACTTTAAAAGGGGATTATTTATTTATTTGTTTATTACAGTTATATCCTGTCTTTTTTCTTCCTTAAGGACCCCAAGGCAGCATACATAATCCTCCTCTAAATTAGACAAATTCATGGGGGAGAAGGCTATCAATGGCTACTAGTCCTGATGGCTCTGTGCTACCTCCAGTATCAGAGGCAGTGAGCCTATGTACACCAGTGGCTGGGGAACATGTGCAGGAGGGTGCCATTGCACTCATGTCCTGCTTGTGGGTCTCCTGTGGGCAGCTGGTTGGCCAGTTGTGGGAACAGAATGGTGGATGAGATGGACCCTTGGTCTGATCCAGCAGGGCTCTTCTGATGGTTCTTCTGTTCTTAAGCATTCTTATTTATTTCAAATGCATAATTTGCTTCCAGTTAAATGTGCTTGGGATCCAGCTGTTGTGAGACAAACAGGACAAGGATAAAGATTGCTGGGAAAATGTAAGTCGCACAAGTAGATTTGTGGTCTTGCCCAGAGGAAAAATTTAAAATTGTGTCGAGACTTTGAGGGAGGGCAAAGAGTGTGCTCTGATGTACATGCTCGCTCATATATTCCCCAGCCCGTAGCCAGCCGGAACGTAAAAGCAAAGACCTGTATCATTGTCGGCCAGCGCTCTGCCTCTGGTGAGCAGTTCTCTGTATGCCCCCAGCTGTCCTAGCTTGGCACAAGAGTAGCAGAGATGCTCTCTACAGAGGCATCTTCTGGTGTGTGTTGGGCTCTAGATATTTAGTGCTTGAGTCAGCTCAAGTCTCTTTCCACCGGAGGACCAAATTCCATTTTGGAGAAATACCCCAAACACCAAATACCCCCAACACCAGCATAATTTAGCTTAAAGAACTTCCTGCCAGTAATCAAACCTGAGGAAGGGGCCGTAGCTCAGTGGTAGAGGCCCTGCTTTGCATGCAGAAGGCCCCAGGTTTGAATCCTGGCTTCTCCAGTTAGGTCAGGAAGAACCTGCCTGAAACCCTGGAGAGCTGCTGCCCATCAGTGTCGACAATACAGAGCTAGTTGGACTGATTCAGTGAGGTTATTCACACAACACAACAACCCAGAGTATGAGTTGAACTGTGGGTTGTCATGAATCATGGGTTGTGTTGTGTGAACCCCGCCTCGCTAACAAGCCATGGTTTGTTAACCATGAACAAACCAGAATTCCCAGCCTAACAACAAACCATGGGTTCTCTTTGTGCGTTGTTCGTGGTTAAGAAACCATGGTTTGTTAGCATGGCGAGGTTTGCACAGCAGCGCAACCCACGATTCAATGACAAGTCACGATTCAGGGACAACCCATACTCTGGATTGTGTTGTGTGAACCTAGTCAGTATATGGCAGCTTCCCATGTTCCGATGTTTCAACCTCTTTTAGAATGGGGAAAAATGGTGCAAATGCTGGGAAACCACCGAAATGACCTGGGGAAGGGGCCATGGTCACCAGGAAAATCCTGGAGGGCCAGATTTGGTCTGATATCCTGCACTAATCATTGACATGGGTGCCCCATTGTCAATGGGTGCTTCCATTGTCCTGGGAGCCAGGTGGCTGGATCCTGGCAACTTGAAGGTTCTAAATAGTCATCAAGGGTAGTTTGTGTTGAGTAGGACCTGGTGGTGACTCCTCAAAAAAATGGGAGGAGGACGAGGAAGAATCCTGCATCTCCAATCCAGAGATCGGAGAACAGGAAAATTCAGGCATGTGCTATTTTCTCCCATCTCTTGTTGTTAGTTGTTTCCTGGCCTTGTTTAAGCTCTCTGCAACAGCAGATGGCTGCAGATGGAATTGTACATTATTTCTGTTAATTCCATCTTTTCAACTCCGCTGGTGCCTCTGATGCCAGCAGAAAGAGATCCCTTGTCTGAATTACTTTCTGCTAGCTTAACGTTTTTGTCTGTGTGAGTTTACAGTGGTTTCATCTCGACAGTCCAGTTAATCTTCTGTTCTGCAGTGACTTTGCTAACTAGGCTCGAGCTGAAAGCATCTCCAAAGGTAGAAATTAAACAGGGCCAGAAGTCAAGAAGGTACTTATTAAGCATGCTAAACGGAGTCAAAGGCAGTCAAAGGCTCTCTGTGTCGTTTTCTTCTTCCAGCCTTTTGTTTCTAAGTGACAAGGCTTTTGACAATCTCTGTGCCTTTTTGTTGCAAATCAAGTCCCATGCCAGGTTTTTCTTTCCAGTGAGATCATTTGCAAAATATGTTTCTCAGCTTGCTTCAGGCATATTTCATCTGTGTCACTCGCAATTGCTCATTTGCTAGGAACTGTGATTCATTAGCCAAGGGTCTGTGTGCTTTTAAAAATTATTTTGGTTTGTTTTAAAGCTACAAAAAAGTAAATCTTCGAGGGGGGCAAGCGCAGGATTGTTAAGAATTATTAAATTGCGTCTGACACTTTGCTGTTTCCAGAGGAAATAATTTGTCTTAGAGAGGGGTCTGTGTGGAACTACACTTCAGCAATGCTTATTACAGGCTGTGAGCTGGAACAAAGTAGAGACCACTGGTCATTCTAGGTAAGATGCCAACCAAGTGGCCTTTGAACTCTTGAACATGGACGATTACCTCCCAACTCAGGCTGTCTCCCAAATATCTGTTCAGGTTGTGACAAATAGAGTATTACCGGATAGGATCTGTAACAAAATGTTGTAGCATAAGGGTAGGCAGCATGGTGTCCATGGGCGCCAGTGTACCCCCAGACACCTTCCTTGGTTCCCACCCTACTTCCCCCCATTTTTTATTTTTAAATGTTTTTATATTTTCTTACCGCTGGGATGGCTTCAAAGCAAGTGAGCTCCTGCTGTCTGAATTTCCCATGAATGCCCCTGGGCAGGGTTCTTGTCCTTTGCAATGAGCCGTGCCCACCTAAGGTAGCCGTTTCATGGTTGTGCCCACGACAGTTTCTCAAAATTTCCAAATGTGCCCACGGCCCAAAAGGTTGCCTACCATTGTTGCACTGTATCTTCACCCCTTCAGAGGTTTGCTCCTGTCCAGGACTCTACCTGGAACAAGAACCTCTTGGAGGAAGTGTAGGAGAGAAAGGATGCCTTCTTCTTTCTCCCTGAGAAGCCTAAGGAGGGTCAAGTTGGGGGGAGGGGGGTGAAAAATTCCTTGTTCTTTCAGTGTGCATACCTAGGGAGTCTCCCAAGTATGTAGAAGCCACAGCCTTATTTTTGAGTGGCTTCTTTTTCCTTCCCAAACTGATAGTCCCTTGGCCACGTCACCTCGCTGTTGGAGCGAATGCTTTCTGAAGGGTGAGAAATCTGAGCGGTACCTTTCTAGGTCAACCTGCCTTTTATTTATTCATGCAGATTGTCTGCCTCATCTTGCGGGTTTGATGCTTTGAAAGGGGGGAAAAAGCAAAAATAAAATGGTTCTGGGTTCTATATATGTTTTATTCAAATCTGTATCCTGTCTCATGGAAGGAAATCTTTTCAGAATTATTTTAAACAGGGCACGAGCAATTTCATACTGCCCCATTTGTGAATGGGCCACTTCTGGGTCAAGAATCAACAGGGCAGGCATGCTCTCCTTCTCTCTTGACTTCTGAAGAGCCTCACTGATGTGGGCAGAAGCTAGATCCCAAGTGCACTGTGGGGCAGTTTTCTCAAAGGAGAGTATAAATCGATGTGGGGAACCTATTTCTTATGAATGAAAGAAATCTCTCTCTCTCTCTGTCTCTCCCCCTCCCTCCCTCCCTCTCTCTCTCTGCCACCCCTTTTTCCCTCTCTCTTTGTCCAATTCTCCTCTCCCTCTCCCTCTCTCTCTCTCTCTCTCTTTCTGCCATCCCCTTTTTTCCCTCTCCTCTAGGGTCCCCAACATGGTACCCGTCAGGCTCCCTACCACTCCTGATTTTTATTTATTTCTTAAGACTTTTTAATTATTATTATTATTATTTAACTGGGAGACTGGCATGCTTCAAGGTAAAGTGCCACCCTCAGGCACCATCTTCATATGATGAGCTCAAACCCCCACCTCTGCCTTGGACTTTGGTTCTTGGACAGGTTACTTTTCTTTTTGTCTCGCCAGTTTGCTTTCTGGGAAATGAGTGTTTTGTGACTGGCCCTGCCCACCGTGGCAGCCATGTTATGAATGGGCAAGCCCCATGCCTGTGACAGCCATTTTGTGAGAGCACCCACAACACTTTCTTAATATTCCAGATGTGCTTACCAACCCAAAAAGGTTGGGGACCTCCTAGTGCCTGCCCAGGGGCCCACCTTCAAAGCACTCTGATCTCTGCTCATGGGGAGAGGGCTAAGGCAGGGTGGGCTACTTGAAATGAAGTCATGGGTTCCCCACCATAAGCTATAAATGGTAGCTTTTAGAACAGCCAAGGGACTTTGGAACACAGGGCTTTGTAGAGGCCATAAACTTCATGATGGGAACTATGTATTAGTTATACTTAGTGGTGAGGGAAAACCCTGTGCACATGCTCATAGGTACTCGACATATTACGGGCTTGAGCAGATGGGTTCCAGGCCTCCTGCTCTTTGTTTTGTTATAAAGGAAGATGGGCTGAGTCCCCTCTAGTTTAGTGCCCGTGATAAGGCACGAAAGGGGACACCAGTGTGACTTGGTGGTGGGGGCCGGAGGGGAGAGGAAGGATTGAGAACTGCAGTTCCTGGGTCTCACAGCAGCTCGTGAAACCAGGTAGGATTAATTGTTCTTGGTATTCTGTTAGTTGGGAAAAACTACAGTATAAATAATAAACAAAGGCAACTGTTTTGGCTGTAAGAAAATAAATCCATCTAGTGTAATGCCTTTATTAGGCCAACTCAAAGATCACCAAAAAATGTGCAAGCTTTTGAGATGTGCAGCTCTCTTCATCAGATTTTACAAAACGCAGGCTGGTTGGGGGGGGGCGGGTGTTGAATAGAAGGGAGTGGGGATGTCTGGATGGTGCAGTCAGGATGTCTGCAGAGTCAGTGTCTCATTGATTGATTGATTGATTGACTGATTGATTACAGCCTTGTACTGCACTCTCCACCCACAAAAGGTTCCCAGAGTGGCTTAAAAGATTAGTACTGAGACAGTCCCTGTCCTCAGGCTTACAGTCTTAAAGAAAGACACAAAAGGAAAGGGGGACTGGGAGGGAGGGTGAAGATGATTTGGAGAAGGAGGAAGGTTTGCAAACCTTCCACTTGGGCTCTGCCAGGTATTGTGATGGTTTCAGGTTTCTGTGTTCCTAAGACCTCTGGGAAAAATAGTGTAGCAGACCATGGCTGATCCTCTGTTTTTTGAAAATATAAAATCCAGCTGTTAACTCAAAACTGTCTTGGTCCTGGGCAAACTCGACAGGTTCCTTGGTTGGTGGGAAACAGAAGTAGAGATCAGCTTGGGCAGGAAGAAGATCTCCTGATGTTTTGGACTTCAAGTCCCAGCATTCCTGCCCATTGGCTGTGCTGGCAGGGGCTTCTGGGAGTTGAACTCCCAAACATCTGGTCATCTACCTTCCGCCCACCCTTGGCCTAGGCAGTCTTTACATGAACAAAGCTGGAGAGGGAATTCAGATTCATCTCTGGGAGACTCTGGGAAATCTCTGGGAAATCTGCTTTGCGCATTTTCCCCAGCTCTCTAACCTGTGTTTTTATGCACTTTCTTTCCTGCTGTCACTGGCCAAGTCCATGAGATCAGCCTTCCCCAACCTGGTGCCCTCCAAGTGTGTTGGACTACAAACCCACTCCCCCACACTGCTGGCTGGGGGATGCTGGGAGTTGTAGTCCAGACTTGTGAAAAGCTGCACTAGATAGAAGCAGTGTTGCAGTAAGAGGGAGCAGCTAGAGGGACATCACTATTTCTCAAGCAGGGGCCAATTTGGCTCCAGGCACCACCTTGGGGGGCCACTTGGCGGGCTTTCCTGGGCCTTGGGGGGCCTCTCCTCTTCTACCCCCCCCCCCAGTCAAGGGGTGGCACTGTACAGTGGACTCAGGTGGGGACCTTTTGAGGCCTCTTCCCAGCCCCCCTGCAGGTTGTCCAAGCAAGCGGACAAGTGGTAGGTCTCCGGACTCCCTGCTCCTGAAGCCTCCTGCGGTAGCCCAGATCTCAGCCAGCGGGCCCACCGCTAAAGCAAGCAACACAGCAAAGCAGGAGGGGGCCTCCTGCAGGTGAACCGCTATTACGGAGAGAAAGAGAGGGAGTGAATGCCTGAGTGAGGGAGCAAGGCCCCACTCCTTCTGCAGGGAGTGGGAGAGGTTGTGCTTTGAGGGGGGGGGGTTCTCCAGCCCCCCCACTCAAAATGTAAATCTTGCCTGCCTGCCTGCCTGCCTGTCTGTCTGTCTCTCTCTCTTTCTTTCTTTCTTTCTTTTTTTCTTTCCTGTCCATAAAGAAAAGAGCATACAGCTTTCCCCCAGTTTTTCTTCTTTGTGGTGCATGGGGCATTTCTAACTGTAGTCCAGAAACTGGTAAAGGGGTTGTGTGGGGGGGATATATTGGCTCCCCAGCGGGACACGGTTGCTTTGGAATCAGACAGTGTCTCCAGCAGAGGGTATATGTGGGCCTCCGTTGAGATGGCCATATATAGTCATTTGTAAGGAGGTGTAGTCCATTGACTGCAGCCTTTCCCCAGCATAGTGCCCTCCAGATCTGTTGGGATGGCAACTCCCATCATTCCCAGCTGAGAATGATGGGAGTTGCAGTCCCAATAGATCTGGAGGGCACCAGGTTGGGGGGAAGGCTGTTTTACTCTACCATAACGGCCTCTTGTTGACACGGAAAGCTAATCTAGGAAACTTGTTTGTGAGTTCTCATTTCAGACAAAATTCAGGATATAATTAAGATCAACTAAAAAGAAATCACTTGTCTGTGTTAGAAACCCATTTTGCTTTCCTTCATTGGCTTTGTGTCTTTGGTGGGGGTCAACTGATCTTGCATTAATACCTGGGAACAGAAATAAACAGACGAAAAGTGAAGCGGGGGTAAGGAAATGGAAGAGGCTGTACAAAACCCCCCCAAATGTAGCCATATTGACCGTAAGGAAAATGCCCAAAGCATTTTGTGAAATACCTTCATTAGGCCAACCAAAAGGCCCCCCCCTCCCCAAAATGTGCAAGCTTTCAGGATCTCCGGATTTCTTTATCAGACAAGATGTTATAAAAGGCAGTTTTGCGAGGGAGGATGAAATAGGGGAGGGGAGAAATCTGTCTCAACAGCAAAGTCTGCATGTTCAGAGTCCCAAGATGGAATGGGGGAGGAGGAGTCTCTGGACATTCATTTTAGGCTCTGTAGGTCTTATGGCTACAGGAAGGACCCGCAGCCACACCTGGGGCTGCTAGGAGCCAGAAAGGGCAAAATATTGGATCCTTTATTTTTGAAGAATATAACACCCAGCTGTTCTCAGAAGTGATTTCCACCCTGGGCAAAGCGCATGGAGGACCACAGAGAGAAATCTGTATTATTTGTTGAAATCCAGCACAGCACTAAGACAGGTGTCCATACAAGTCTTCTGTAGGCAAATGTTTTTTCTTCATTGCCACAATGAGGAACTCTGTGCATGTGCTGATGATGAGAAACCATGTATGTGAGCTTCTCGGGGAGGAATTGACTGTGCAGTGTTGGAAACAGGATCCTGGAAGAGATGGAGCGTCATCTAATCCAGCAAGGCCGATCTTATGGTGCTGAGACTGCAAAGGGAAGGAAGAGCTTTTAGGGGAGCTAAGCACCTGCCCATTCCCTTGTCAATCAACGTGGGACAGTTTGAAGGAACAGACTAGATTAGTAGTGCGTTCTAAATTATGGAGAGAACCACCTTACTCCCAAAGCAACTCATCATGACATATGTCTGAGCCTTACTCTCTCCGTGTGTGCATGCTTTTCTTAAATTCCTTTATGTTCATTTTATAGGTGGCTAGGTACTTTATCCAGCAGCTAGATAATTCTGTGTCTCCAAGCCTTTCTAAACCAATCTAGTGTTGCAGGGTTTTGTTGTTCTCAATTGTTGTACATCACCTTGATGGCTTTTTAGCAGATATGGCAGTATAGAAATGTTAATAATAAATAATAATAAATCTACAGCAAGCTAAAAAGCTGAAGTTACACTGTCACACTATGAAATTACTTTTTTCCTCTAAAAGATAGAGTAACATAAGCCTGCTGTTTTTTTCTTTCATAGTCAGCTTGATTCTTTTATGTCGTAGCATACAGCCAAGGTTACAGCCATGGCAGTTGAGGGTAGGAATGGTTACCGTAGCATCGCCTCCCACCTACTGGAGACGTCCAGATGTGTTGACTGCATTTGCCATACTCCCCAGTGAGCTTGGGATGATGGGAGCTGTAGTTCAGAACATCTGGAAGGCAACAGAGGGGGCATTTAAATTGCCCTAACTTGGGATGCAGAACTAAAAGGCCAGGGTCCCAGTCCGGCCCTCCAGGTTTCCCTACATGGCCCCTTCCCTTTCCCCCAACCACCAATAGTTTGGTGGTTTCCCATCTTTTTGAGAATCTCCCCGCCCTTCTAAAAGGTTGAAATGCCTCTCCTAAGGTTGTTACTGGCAGTCAGAGCTTTAAGCGAAAAGATGCTGATATTTTTTATTTTTTGACCCCGCCCTTTTTGGCTTTGGCCCCACCAACCACCACAATGCGGCCCCCAAGAGCTTCTCTGAAATTCGGCCCTGCCCCTGACCTAACCTCATGTCCTAGCTCTGCACTCAAGAGCTTTTTCTCCTGAATATAAATCCATGGCATGGAGCTTTAAAGCAGAAGCGTTAATTACGATGACAATAAAAATGGGTCTGGTTTTTTTTGCAGAGTAGCAACACCCTTGCTTCCGCATGTTTGATTGGGTGAAGTCTTCCCTTCCTTATCAGTGATGCCACCGTATCGTGCTTTTCAGTAGCTAGCACAGGCTTCCTCAACCTGGAACCTGGAGGATGCTGGGAGTTGTAGTCCAACGCAGCTGGAGAGTGCCAGATTGGGGAGGACTGAAGTAGCAAAATGGAGGCCTTGTATAAGGGCAGCTGGTTCAGCACATAGCTATTTATTAATTTATTTATTTGATTTGCGCCCCGTCTTTCTACTAAAAAAAAATGGAACTCAGTAGTAGTTAATGGGTTATCTATTGGCCTATGTTTGTGTGCTGTACTTCTCCAAGGAGGATAGGAGGCCATATATGAGGACTCCCTCCTTATTTTCCTCACCAACTACCCTGTGAGGTAAGGTAGGCTGAGAGAGAGGGCATGGCCACCTTCGGACGTAGCAATACAGCAGAATTGTGGAGAATTATGCCTTGATAGTTCATGAGCAGCATAGTCCATGCATACGGCCTGATTACGCTGGGCTCCTTCCACCGATGGGAGCAGATGGACTAACCAGAAACTCACAAAGAAGCAAAAGCTTCCCGCACTGTCTGAACCTGGACTCGTGTGGTTGTATCTAATGTTAGTCCTTTTTAGAGCAGTCCCATTGAAACGAGTGGGATTTAAGTTAGACTAACATTAGCTACAACCCATGGGTTGTCGCTCCCATGACAAACCAGAGTCTGAATTCAGGGTTTGAAGTTGGTGTCCCATTCCTGGTTTATTTGAGGATCCACATTAAGCCAGGATCCACATTTTGATGTAATGGGAAGCTGTTGCTTCCTTGTTACTTTCTGGTTAGCCACTCTCACACTGTTCATGAACGATAAGCCAGAATTCTCAGCAATTCTGAATTATTGTTATACAGCCAGCGGCTGGCTCAAGGTCACCTGAAGATCTTCATAGTTGAGTGACGATTTGAATGCAGGTTTCCTTGCTTCAAGTCCCGTACTGGATCTATTATGTGTTGCCTTTTCCAGTACTTTCATATTTGGAAATCGTTCCTTGTCCCATTTTGATATGTCTCTTCAAGAGAGCAGAGTTAAGGTTGCAACCTTAAATTTAGATTTCCTGATGCTTGCAGAAATGCAGTCTCTGCTTTTAATGCACCATAGATTACAAGGTTTTATTTCAATTCTCATTATTGAGTTAAACTCTGTCTGTTAAATGTTGGGTGGTGTCTGCGTTTTTTGTTCTCAGCAGTTTTCCCTCTCTTCTTTTTCTTTTTGAAGATGGTAAAGTCATTAGTGTGAAAGAAGATTAAAAAGATGCAGAACAATTAAAATGTTAATGCTGTCTGCATCCCCCAACTTTTGAAGCTGTTCAGGCATTCATCTTGGATGGGCTCTTCCTGTAAACGGCAATTCTTATTTTACACTGACCCCTGCTGAGCTAGTTGTGCTATAATGGGATTTTGAGGAGGAAAAGTAAACTTTAAGGAAAAGACAAGTTAGTCCTTGTCTAGCTTTCTGCTGTCGGCAAAACTGTGAAATGAGAAATTAAACTTCATGGGTAGGACATGCAGTAAAATAGGATAGTGTATGCACAGCCCATAAGAGCCCCAAATAGCCTGAAGCAGGACCATAGCTGTGGTCCCTTGAGGTTCGCTAGGGAAGCTGGTAGCAAGATCAAGGCAGCTAGAAAGTAGAACTTTGGATAGCTCTGAGTGGGTCCTGCTGGCTGGAACCCTCTCCTAGGGGAGCAGTGGGACAATGTTGTCTCAGCAGGGAGCTAAGGCCAACTGAAGCCTGACAATACAGTAATACAATAAGGCAATACAGGCTGACAAGACTTGCAGTGTAGTCAGCTCTGCCCCTCCTGGAGGAGATGACTGCACTGTTAAAATGCCCTCACCTGATTTTGTAGCTTGAGACTTCTGCAAGGTTGGGGAGATGGAGGTTCTGCCAGGGACTCATACTCTGAGTTAAAAGATGAGGACCGGGCCATCATCTTGGCCCTCAACAAGGCAGTGACTGTCTTACTCTTGAGGAAGCAGCCTGTGCCTCGTCCTCATCAGGGTCTTCTGGTGCACACTGGAAGGTCCGAGGGCTGGGGGTCATGACAGGTAGTTTCAGGAGGGGAAGAGAGGATACTGTTCCCCCCCCGCCAGTCCTTCCACTGCTGTGCTAAAAGAATTGTGTGATGTGAAAGACCTCTGTACTGTTGACAGTCAGAGTAGGCAAAGCTGGGCTAGAAAGTCAAAGATTCTGACAAGATATAAGGCAGCTTCCAATGTTCCCACAGTGTGAAAGGGCTCACTGAACCTGAGCATTTTCTGGCTATCTAGCAGGGGACAGGGTCTGGAGAGTGGGAAAGGGAAAAGGTCTCCCCTTTTTCCTTTCCTTTCTCCTGCAACGTCCCTGTATGGCTGTGGGAGGTTTTTTGTTTTTTTTTAACTTCACAGCACACAGCTTCCCCTCTGTCATACTTGCTGTAAGCTGTTAAGGCCTTGAATAGGCTAACTCCTTCTTCTTCTCCCCATCCCCACTTACCTTTTCCCTTGCTCTCCTCAATGGTGACACCCTAACCCTCTAGTTCCTGGAAGCTAAGAGGCTCTTGTCATGCTGTTTTGGGGTTTTTCAAAAACTATTTTCCATCTAACGCACAAACCTACAGACTTCTGCGGCACTAGGGAGTGCCCCAGATACATAGGAACGGGTTTTTTAATTTTTGGGTGTCGCCGTCTCGCTTTCAAAGTGGTAGGCACCCGACCATCTGAATTCGCTTCTGGACGGAAGGATAATAGTTGCTTGCCCGAGGCCTACTGTTGGGAATTGTTTCTTGGGGGTTAAAAGAGGCTTTTGAGAGGTCTACATTAAATACTCGCAACATTTCTTTCCATTGAAATGTTTCTGCTTTATTGCTTCTTGGAAAACTAGCTAAAAGAGCTGTTCATCTCAATGAGGGCTATGGAAAAATGGTGGATAACACAAGTGGCTACAAGAGTGAACTATTGAGAGCCAATATTGGCAACATGAGTCAAAGCCGAAGCGGGAAGGGGCTAGTTTAGTGCCAGTTCAAATGCCACACCAGTACTCCAAGCATGGAGAAATCTGGACCAAACAGTCTCTTTTCCATGAGACAGACTAATTATTTTGGAGCGTTTGGAGAGCATGGAACTCTCCTGACAGTTCCTCTGTGCAATGCATCTGGAGTGGGTTGCAGATCTTGCTCAAGGGTCTCCAACTTCTTTTGTGTCGGTAGGCACAATTTAAATATTTAAATAATATTTATTTAAAATAATTTAACATATTCATTTACAATATTTATATACCACTCCATATCTAAAACAGATTTCAGAGTGGTGAACATGAAAGCTAAAATGGTAAAAGGATAAAAAGATTAAAACACAATATTAAAATGATGCTTTTTAAAAACAAAATGCCAAGAAAATCAAGGATGGTCAATTAAGGAATGCCTCCTGGAACAGTGCTGTTTTCAGGAGGCGCCAGAAGAAACACAGTGTTGACTCCTGCCTGACCTCCAGGGGCAGGGAGTTCCAAAGAAAGGGGGCCGCCACACTAAAGGCTCTTCTCCTGGTGGACTCCAGTCGGGCCATGGGTCCATGTGGAACCACCAGGACCGAGCCCTCCGATGACCTCAGTGACCAGGCAGGTTGGTAGGGGAGAAGCCACTCTCTCAGGTATCCTGGTCCTATGGTGTTTAGGGCTTTGTACAATAGTACCAGAACTTTAAACTTGGACCAGGTGACCTGTGTGCCTGCCTGTTCAGTCTGCGGGCCAGGTGTTAACTGGTGATGGGTGATAGTCCTTAAAATAGTTGTTTTAAAAAACAATAATTTAAAAGTGGTAAGAAATAAAATAAAAATCAGGAGAGGCAGGGAACCTGGCAGGTGTCAAAAAAAGTATGTGGGCACATCTGTGCCCATGGGCACCACGTTGGAGACCCTAGATGTAGTTAGAGGCTTGAGTGCTACCACTAAGTGACTGTTCCCAGGACATATCCATCATTAGGGGAACCACCTTGAGACCTTAAAATTAAATGGTATTTGTTCATTGGCAGCCCCATGATGTATGATGCCCCATTCCTTCTCTGTGTTTTAAGACTCATGGGTTTTTTTATCAGCTTGAATTGGGGGCGGGGGGAGAAATCCAGATGAAAGGCAGAAATGAATTGTGCTAGTAAGCAGAAAAACTGTTACATCCTCCAAATGTAATTCTGCCAAAAGCTTCTGCGCAATTATTTTCGCCACGCTTCGCATTAGGAAGGGAAAATGGTCTTTTTGAGAAGAACTGGAGACACATTTGCATAATAGTCTTTTGCAAGTTAATATCGGCCCTCGAGAATGATCTCTGTATAGCATAACCTTTGAACAGGCGGTTGCTGCCCTAAAGTAATCATATTTTAAATTGTATTTCCCTTTTAAGGAATGGGTGCTACATAAACACACACCAGTGTGTGATCTCTCGGTGGAAGTCCTGAGAAAACACCTAACCACCTTCCCACTCGTCTACTGTTACAGATTGCAGCACTGCCACTCCAAAAGGCTTCTGGGAGAAATGACTCTGCCCCAATCGGGCTGTACGCCAGGACAGATCTGCTGTCTCCTTGTCCACCTCCCAGTCCTAATTTCACAAGTAGTTCTCTCCTCTGCAGTATCGGTTTGTCGAGATGCAAGGGCCAGTGTCACAGCGCAGTGAGAAATGCCAGCCTATTGACTCTTGAAACTAGGCATGTTAAACCTTAGGCCTGGTGGCCAAATCCAGCCTTTCCAGCGCCCTAGTCCTGCTGTCCCAGCATCCCCAAGTGGCCTGCCCCCTTCCCATAGCTCTGCCTCCTTTCCCCCGAGCACTCAGGATGTTGGAGAAACCTGCAACGAAACAAAATGATTTCAGATTTTCATGAATCTATCCCGTGGATTCCACAGTGGAGTGGCTCTTCCCCTGGTGGGTGGGTTCCATGGACTTGCAGACCAGTTTTCTAACTTTCCTGAATTTTACAGAAATGTTGTCACAGAAAACTATGTGGAAAAAACCCTGCCAAAAATGGACAGATTTCCCCCATAGGCTAAAGCATGAAAATGCACATTTTTGGAGACTGTGCATTTTCGCATGTGCGGATATGCTTTGCGCAAATCTGGAAATTAAAAAATCCAATTTCGTCAATGGATGGACAATGGAATGAAAGGTGCCTGACAACCTGCGAAACACAGACGCAGGCAAAAGGGGCGAGGCAAGGGGAGGCATTTCAACTTATTTAATGGGGGGCAGCACCAGAGCTGCAAAACCACTAAACGATTGGCACTGAGGGTGAAGGGTGTGTGGCCATGGGGAGGGGGGGCTAGATTTGGCACCCCGACATGCCAGATTTGGCCGAAGGCCTGAAATTCTGCACCCCTGTCTACCCCATGACAACACCTTACTTCTGTGACTAGCAGAATATTAAGAGTTCTATAATGGACATTATTTGTATATATATCACAGTGGGTAGCCACATCTCTCTTATACTAAGTCCTCCATATACTCATAGAATCATAGAATCATAGAATAGTAGGGTTGGAAGGGGCCTACAAGGCCATCGAGTCCAACCCCCTGCTCCATGCAGGAATCCAAGTCAGAGCATCCCTGACAAATGGCTGTCCAGCCTCGTCTTAAAGGCCTCCAGTGTGGGAGAGCCCACCACCTCCCCAGGTAATTGGTTCCATTGCCGTATTGCTCTGACACTCAGGAAGTTTTTCCTGATGTTCAGCCGGAATCTGGCTTCCTGTAACTTGAGCCCATTATTCCGTGTCCTGCACTCTGGGATGATCAAGAAGAGATCCTGGCCTTCTTCTCTGTGACAACCTTTCAAGTACTTGAAGAGTGCTATCATATCTCCCCTCAGTCTTCTCTTCTCAAGGCTAAACATGCCCAGTTCTTTCAGTCTCTCTTCATAGGGCTTTGTTTCCAGTCCCCTGATCATCTTTGTTGCCCTCCTTTGAACCCTCTCCAGCTTGTCTGCATCCTTCTTAAAGTGTGGTGCCCAGAACTGGACACAGTACTCCAGATGAGGCCTAACCAGTGCTGAGTAGAGGGGAACTAGTACTTCCCGGGATTTGGAAGCGATGCTTCTATGAATGCAGCCCAAAATAGCATTTGCCTTTTTTGCAGCCACATCACATTGTTGGCTCATATTCAGCTTGTGATCGACGACAATTCCAAGATCCTTCTCGCTCGTAGTGTGGTTGAGCCACGTATCCCCCATCTTGTAACTGTGCATTTGGTTTCTTTTTCCTAGGTGCAGAACTTGGCATTTGTCCCTATTAAATGCCATTCTGTTGTTTTCTGCCCAGCACTCCAGTCTATCCAGATCACTTTTTACTCCTGCTGTATGCGGAGATGCATACTTCTGTGAGGCTCAGCAGGCTGTAATATGTTTGATTTGTAAACCACGGAAGAGTTAAAACCCTGTTCACATCTACAATGACACATTTTAAATGATTTTTTCCCCTCATGCAGAGAAGGGGAAGTAACCGCCGGAATCTCAATTGGTTATGTAAATTCAGAGCAGGAGACATGATTATTCCTACTTCGTTTTAATTTGTGAGTGTGTGTAATAAAAGGTGTTCTGAAAATGTATTCTAATGATGTTCAGGGTTGCCTTGCATTAAGTAAGTGACCCACTTCTGCCTAGATACCGCAGAAGGGATGCGTGTGGTTGTGCACACGTTCCTATTTCTATCTATTTAAAAGCAGCAAGTTAATAAAATAAATGAGTTGGGGATTTAATAAATTGGGGAAGGTCTGTAGTCAGTTACAGAGCATGTGGTTTGCATGCAGAGGGTCCCAGGTTCGATCTCCGGTAGCACCTCCAGGTGGGGCTGGCAAGCTCCTGCCTGAAACCCTGGAGAGGGGTTGCTGCCAGTCAGTGTCGCCAGTACTGGGCTAGATGGATCAAGGGTTTCACTTGGTATAAGGCAGCTTCCTATGACCCACTTTAAAGCTGTCCTTTTATAAGAACCATGAGGACTAGAATCTTACTTTATTTTTAGTTGGAATGGCTGTAGCTCAGTGGTGGAGCCCCTGCTTTGCAGGCAGAAGGTCCCAGGTCCCATCCCTGACATCTCCAGATAGGGCTGGGAAATCTCCTGCCTGAACCCCTGGAGAGCCATTGACAGTCAGGATAGATCTGGGGTCTCCAGAATGGTGCCCATGGGTTTCAGTGTGCCTGTGGATACCTCAGTTGGTGCCTACCAGGCTCCCTGCCCCTTCTGATTTTTATTTCATTTCTTATTTACTTACTTACTTACTTACTTACTTACTTATTTATTTATTTATTTCTATACCACCCAATAGCCGAAGCTCTCTGGGCGGTTCACAAAAATTAAAACCAAACAACACACAATAAAACAATTTAAAATATATAGAACATTCTTAAGACTTTACAGCATCAATTATTCTTTAGCTGGGGCGATGGCATACTGCAAAGCCAAGTTCCGCCCTCCCGTGCCATCTGTATTTGGGTTCCAAGGAGCGGGTTTTGAGTTTTGGAGCTCAGACCCCCACCTCTGCCTTGGACTTTGGTTCTTGGGCAGGTTTTCCTTCTTTTAGGGTGCAGTCCTCTGCATGTTTAGACAGAGAAAAGGTCTACAACTCCAAGCATGCCCCAGCCAGCCATTCTGGGAGTTGTAGGTCTTTTCTCTGTCTAAAGATGCAGAGGATTGCGCCCTTAGTCTCACCAGTTTGCCTTGTAGAAAATGAGTGTTTTGTGACTGGAGACACCCACCGTGGCAGCCATTAGTTGAACAAGCAAGCGCCACCCCATGGCAACCATTTTGCGAGAGTGCCCACAACACTCAGCATTCCAGATATGCCCACCAAACAAAGTAATACTGAGCGAGATGGAGCAATAGACATGGTATAAGGCAGCTTCCTATGTCTTTCAATAATTGGTTGAGGAAAGCCCTACTGAATCAGACCAAACATTGAACTAATCCAGCATCTATTTCCCCACCAGGCCCAATCGGGAAATAGTTGTAGGAAGCCCACAAGGAGGGCATGTAGGGATATAAGCAGAACATAAGTTTCCTGGGATTGCAGACTCTGGCCACATCCAGCGGGCACAGAACCATGGAATCCGCATGATCTTAATGCGCCTCAAGCGTACTTAGATTTTGCTGGATTGCAGCCTCCTGGTGAAGTCTGACACCCAAGTCAGATATATGGAAATTAAGGGAGAAGTACAGGCGCGGAACTGTGCCCTGCCCCCCTCCCCCAAATCAGTAACTAAAGCTCATCCATCAGCCATAGAACCACTGGGAGGCTGCGCCATGACTGGGAGCCACGGGGAGGGGCCATTGGGAGGCTGGGGCCACTGGGGGCTGCAACGCCGTCCTCCCAAAAAGAACATTGCAGCAGTGGGGAGACCAACCTAACCCCATAAATCGGCCAGAGAAGGAACAGCTGCAGGGAGCTTGTTTTGCCCTTCCCTGTGAGAAAGACCACCTAGAAGAACTTCGAAATGAAGAACTGGTGCCTGACCTTTGCTTTTTCCTCCTCCCTCCCAGTCCCTTTTCCTTTTGTGACATGGCCTTTTACAGATTGTTAGCCTGGGTTCAGGGACTGTCTCATGATTCATCTTTGTAAGGTGCTCTGGGAGCCTTTTTTTTTTTGCTGAAGAGCAGGGTAAAAAAAGGCTGTAAATCAATAATAATTCAGCCTTCCCCCAACCCCTGTTGCCCTCCAGATATGTTGTACTTCAAGTCCCATCTTTCCCGGCCAGCACAGCGAATATAGTCAGGAATGCCCGGAGTTGTTGCCCAACCCATGTGGAGGGCGCCAGATTAGGGAAAGCTGATTTTGTGTTTGTGCACGTGAAACATTGCAAGATACATTGCCGGAAAGCTCCAGTTGCTCTCTTGCGTAAAGGTTTCTTGAAGAGATGGTTCCGTGTTGCGGTCTTCTTAACGACGTTGGTTTCGGGGCTCTTGAGCGTGCTGCTGTGGCTTCTGCATTCCAGAGTTCTGGGCTGGATCTTTCTTCCAGAAGATTCAGGCACCGCGCTGGCAGTGCCATCCCTGTTTGCTTTGGGGTGCCTCGCCTCCCAGGCTCTTGAGAATCTCCTCCTCTTTTGTCATCACACCCGCTAGTGCAAACAGACCTGTCGGGCCGGCGCTTGCAGCGGTGAAAGTGTGTTGTCATGGCACTGTCTGGAAGGTCATGGGAAACTCCCGGGGACTGCTTGTTGCCTGAGACCTCTGGTGAACTTTTTGGAGGGGGGGGGGGAAGAAGAATGAATGTGTTGTTTGTGCACAGTGCCACTTGCAGACGGAGGCAATCCCGATAAGGTGGTCTCCGGGAATGTGTGTGCTGCCTGCTCAGCTTGCATGAATACGAGCTTTGAGCCATGTTGGGCTCTATGCCAAGTGGCTTTAGTATTAAGTTCCCAGAGGCACAAGGTGGAGACCCAGGCCCCTCTGGTCAGCGCCAGGTCCAGAATTTTGTGGGCCCTTGGGCAAGACACCCTCCATGGGCCCCCTCCCTCCGTGAGTCCTCCTTCTCACCAACATGGTCACCAGCTGTGCCTGTTCCACCTCCTCCTCCTCATGGCTCCCACTTGCTTGCTTGGCAGGCAGAGAGCCAGGGAGAAAGCAGGCTGTGGCGTCTCCTGCGCCTCCTCATCACCACCACCATTGCCTGGGCCAGAGCGAGAGGCAGGCGAACAGGCAGGTTGCAGTGGGAAGAGGAAGAGCCACTCCAGGGGGCTCTTGCCACGGGGCCCCTGCTGGGGTGTGGCCCCTCTGCAGGTGCCCCACCATGCCAGCCCTTGAAGTCAGCCCTGCCTCTGGGGAACTGCACAAAGGGACAAGGGAGAGAAAGCCTAACCTATATCAGGTGGACCAGTGCGGAGCTGACGGTTGCACCTTTGCAGAGAGATGCTTCCAAGTTGCCCCCAGCTTGACTGTCTCCTGCTTGTGAGAGAAACTGAGAAATCTGAAATTAAAAGATCTGTTCTGAGTTAGAGGATGGGTTCAAATGATATCTACCATAATCAAAGTGGATGTGTGTCTGTCTGACCATCCAGCAGTGCCATAGCACCAAGACCATGAAACCGAGGGCAGTATCCAACTTGGCACTAGTGCTAATGCAGACTCTGTTGAGGTAGCACAAGTGACCTCTAGCACAACAGCAATAGCATTTCCCTGGGAAATCTGTTGCGCCAGCAAATGCTGTCGAAGTTGTGCTAGGGATCGCTTACATTAGCACAATATAATTTATGTTAGTGCTAGTGCCAAATTGGATACTGCCCTTACACACCTGAAACTTTGCATGCATACTGAAGGGACCCCAGGGGTGTGCACCTCTGGGTCACTTTGTTTTTGAAATATATTCATTATAACCTGCAGTGCAGGGTTGCATATAACAACAACCCACAATTTGTTGTTATAACAACAGCAATACCTTGGATGAGGGTGGAGAGAGAATGCTTGTCAGATCTTCAGGTGACACAAAGCTGAGAAGGATAGCGAACACCACAGAGGACAGAATCAAGAGTCAAAAGGTTCTTGACAGGCTGGAACACTGGGCCAAAACTAACTACGTGAAATTCAGCAGAGATAAATGGAAAGTCTTGCATTTAGGCACAAAAGAAAACATACTAGTTTAGGATGAGGAGGACCTGGCTTGGCAGTAGTACATGTAAAAAGGATCTCGGGTGTCTTGGTGGATTGCAAACTCAGTATGAGCTAGCAGTGTGATGCAGCTGCTAAAAAAGCGAATCCTATCTTATGCTGCATTCCAGATCACAAGAAATAATAGTTCTATGTTGGTCAGACTGCATTTGGAGTAGTGCATCCAGATCTCCCACACTGGAGGCATACAAGATGAAGCTGGACAGCCATCTGTCCGGGATGCTCTGACTTGGATTCCTGCATTGAGCAGGGGGTTGGACTCGATGGTCTTGTAGGCCCCTTCCAACCCTACTATTCTATGATTTATAATTCATTTACACATGTCCATGTGGCTGAAGCGTGCAGTAACATCTTCAGCCGCTAGCTGGCAGACGTCCTTCACAGCGCATAGCTTTTCAGTCCATACAGTCTGAAGCCAAGGGAGATTGGGAGGGCGATGGACAGAGTTTTACGCCTGCCCCTTCTCCCAGCTGTGGGGCAGCCCCCCAGAGGGGAATGAAGTGGACAAGCCCTTCCCTCAGGGGGCTTTCAGGGTGCACCATGGCAGGGGCTGTGCCTAGGAGTGCCAGCAGGTGTGGCTTTGCTCAGATGGGATGGGCACAAAGGGTCCAACTCTGACAGTTGTGCATGTTTGCTTGAAAGCTTTGCTGTACCAAACGTGAGGGCTAATTCCCTCCCACCCCCGTGCGAAGTCGGGTCTATTCATGCTTCAAACACACACGCCCATCAATGTTCCTGTGCTCCCTGAGTTCTCATCTTCTCCTCCACATTCCCATCCCTTCCGCTTCATGCATGCCATGCCTGTTCTTGCCAGGCTCCAGATGGTTTCAGATTCTCCTTTTCTCTCACCGGCTTTGTGTCTTGCTCCCTGCACCTATCCCTTTGCTCTTGAGATGGCTGATAGAACTCTGGCCTGTAATCCAAGTCGTCATCGTTGTCAGTTCTAAACCTGTGCCAGGATCGCCCATGATAGAAAACACACTGTTCCTCCCAGAACCCAGCTCTGCTATTCTTCCTTTTTTCCAGAGCCAAGTGTCACACTGGTTGAGAGGCAATCAGTGTGCCCCCCCCCAGTCTTAGCAAAGCCACAGTGGAGAAGGGAAGCTGATGTGGCCGCCGCAGTGAAAGTTGCTGCCCATAGCTTGCTTAGTGCCCTGTCCCCACCATTTCAGTGCACGGCCTCATCCTGCACCTTGAATGTAGGCAAAACATCCAGGCTACCTGAAAGGCCACTTTCTCCCATATGAGCTTGCCCAGGTTTTTAAGATCTTCAGCAAAGGCCCTTCTCTTGGTCCCACTACCATCAGAGGCATGTATGGTGGGGACACAAGACAGGGCCTTCTCGGTGGCTGCTCCCAGGCTCTGGAACTCTCTGCTGATGGAGGCTAGTTCGGCTCCCTCTGATGTTCTTCTGCCGGTAGGCAAAGACCTTTTTTTATTCAAGCAGGCTTTTGGCATATAGGCTGGTCCGCTGAGTTGAATGCTGTTTTCATTTCTTTTATTCTTGTGTTTTTTAATTGTGGTTTTAAATCTTTTTTTGTTTTTATGACTGTTTTAACTAAGTTTATTTTCATCTTGGTTTTTATTATGGTTAGTTGCCTTGAGCACTATTTTTTGGGGTGGAAAGGTGGGTGGAAGTCAAATCAGTAAACAAACAAACCCCCAGATCGTTCCTTGCTTTGTTGTGCGGTTGACTGTTCTGAAAACACATGTGAGTCAGCAAAAGTGCCTGAATCTCTGAGCTGTAACGTCTTGTGGCAGTTTCTGAATTTTCTGGGTTCATGGGCTGGGGCTGGGTGGGTGGGTTGTGTGTGCATGTGGGGTGGATTCAGTCCTCTGCCAAGAACTTACTTTCTCGCACTTTTTTTAATTGCAGTTTGGTTGCTCCAGGAGGGCAGAGGGGAAGGATTTATTTGATTACTTTCATGTCAGCATGTATGTCCTGGGAGCTTAGAAGTTATGGCATCCATAAAATAAACAGTATCATTTCTTTCTTGGTCTGAAAACTTGACGGGATTAATGCAGCCAGCACGAAACCTGAAGTCGTAAAGTCGGCCAAAAGCGATGGTAAAATTAGCTGCGGATACGATCTGCTTATGGAAAGCACAGCCTGCCTCCCCATTGAATTTTTAGGGAGGAGGGAAGAATAAAGGGCAACAGCCTGAGAATGGGAATGGTTCGTTTCTGCATTTCAGGCTGTCATACAAATGTCCGTTTCACCTCCCCCCCCCCCTTTCTGGAAATAGGGAGAAAAAAAGATAGCAAGTGCTTTTAAGCTCTGCAATGTATGGAATAGCCTGAAGAACAATGAAATTTTACAGTATTTAGGACTGTGTAGATTTATTCACTGCAAAGAAAAAAGACAGTGTGTGTGTGTGCATGCGCTGGTGGTGACTGTGACAGCAGCCATGTTCCAGTTTTGTTTCCATCTGCACCCGAGTCTGCAATGTCTGTGTGCATGAGAACAGGGTTTGAATTGTTATGGGGAAAAGGTAGGCGGGTCCTCAATGCAGGGGTGTAGGACCTCAGGTCCGGGGGCCAAATCCATCCGGCCTGGGGTTGCAACCCAGCCCTCCGCAGTTCCCCAGATGGCCCAGCCCCTTTCCCCCGGTCCCCCCCTCTTCCCCCCAATCATTTGGTGGTTTACTGGCCTTTGTGCAGTTTTTCCCCATTCTAAAAGGTTGAAATGCCTCTCCGATGGCTTAGTGACTGGCCATAAAGGCCTTAAGCTAAAATGTGATGACACTGTTGGTATTTGGGGCCTCGCCCCTTTTGCCTTTGGCCCCTCTGACCACTGGAATGTGGCCCCTGAGGGCATCTCTTAATTGGAATTGGCCCACGAGCTGAAAGAGATTCCACGCCTCTGTTTCCTGAATTGAGCTCTGTTCTAGTGGAGATTTCAGGAGTGGAACTGCACAGGTGACCCCTCGAAGATCATCACTTACACGTGAGCAACCCAGCAACCCCTGTCCTCATTTAAAGCCCTAAGCGGCTAGGGACCTCAATATCTGAGGGAGCGCCTCTCCCTATATATGCCTGCCCAAGGACTGAGATCTGTTGGAGAGGCCCTCCTCTGTGTCCTGCCAGTGCGATACACTATAGTGGGATGTGGGAGAGGGCCTTCTCTGCCGTAGTGGAGTGCCCTCACCTTGGAGGCCCAATTGGTGGAGACGTTGCTTTCATTTCAGCACCAAGTAAAGACATGGTTTTACCAAAGCCTTTGAGGGCTAAATGCATTCCCTAAAGTAGCACGCTGTTTTAACTTTTATTGTTTCAGATTTTAATTGGTATTGGCTTGTTTAATGATTTTATATTTTTTAGCTGTTTACATTATTTATTGTTTTATGTTGTTTAAATTGATTTTATCTGTATGCCGCCCTGAGATCTTAATGATATAGGGTGGGATACAAATGTTTTAAATAAATAAATAAAATAAAAATAGTGACACGACTGGTGCCGCACCCCTGGTTGCTCTGCTGCTAGAGCTCTTTGGGCCAGGATACATCCTCTTGGACTTCATCTTTGACTTCGCTCGCCAGGGGGTGTGAGATTTTCAGCTGTGGGGGGGAGGTTGCTTGGTGATATTTTTTATTTTTTTCTTTGATCTTATTTTTGGTGCAACAGCTGTTTATGTAACATAGCTGATGGCAAAATGTTTTGTTAAGTTTCTCAGCTTAAAAAAGTCTATTTCTGGAGATAATATAATGATTCTCAGAAACCCATTTAAGAAGCTAGAACATTAATGGGTACCATAAATCATGAAAGTTACAGGCAAGGGAGAAAAAGGCTCAGTTGCTTCGCTTATCGCTTTGGACAATGCTGGCCTATTGCTCAGTTCCTCAGTCAGTTGTTCTGAGTGGCATTTGGAGTGGGGGGTCCTGATGGCTGTCAGTGTGTGGGCTGTGGGAGGGCAACACCCCCCCCCCTGCAGAATGCAGCCAGGAACGATGGGATGTCATGACGTAACATCATTCCGGGCCATTTCAGGACTAGTAGCCACTGATAGCCCTGGAGAGCCGTTGCTGCCAGTCAGTGTCAACAATACTGGGTTGGATGGACCAAGGGTCTTATGTCATGTGAGGCAGCATCCTACGTTCTCATTTAAACCATTCCTTTTTTTCCAGAACCATGAGGATTAGAATCTTGCTTTATTTTTAGGGGAAGGGCTGTAGCTCAGTGCTGGAGCCCCTGCTTTGCATGTAGAAGGTCCCAGGTTCAATCCCCAGCAGCATCGCCAGGTAAGGCTGGAAAAACTCCTGCCTGGAACCCTGGAGAGTGACTGCTGCCAGTCAGTGTTGACAGTACCAGCTTAGATGGACCAAGGTCTGACTGTAGATAAGACAACTTCCTAGGTTCCTAAGGAGGCTACAGAAGCACTGGTTAGTTTTCATCCCTCATCCCCCAAAAACTGAAAGAAGAGAGGCAGTTTTCCATCTAAGACGTCTCCTCCTTTCCCACCCCGCAATTCTGCCCCAAGTTACCTTGATAACAGTGTGCCGTATGATATACTGCTGAAGAATTGCCTGTGGTGGTGTTGTTTGTCTAGACTTACTGAGAGTCCTTAATATTGTGAGTGGTTAGACTGGAGGCCCACTCACCCCTCGCCCCCAGCCCAGCCTTAGAAGCATCTTAAAAGAAAGATCACTGGGTCTGGTAATCGAGTCCCTGCTTGCTTCCCACCTTCATGCTGCTGCTGTTGGAGGAGGAGCACTTTTTGGATACCCAGAAAGGAGCAAGAGCGGCAGCATCAGCAGAGCTTGAAGTCAGCAGGTCTTATTCTGGAGAGGGGACCCCCGCCCAATCTACAGCTCTTCAGACATGCCTATTCTTTTCATCCATCCAAATGTCCTCCATGCACCTCTGCCACCTCTTCAGCTTGTCTTCCATGGCAGAGAGCCAGCCTTGTCCCGCCACTTGTGGGGACACATCTTTGGTGGGGCTTGCCCCAATGCCCCCCTCTCCTGCTGGTTCCAGCAATTGCATGGCACGTGGTGGACAGCTTGATGAAAATGTCAACCCAGCGTGTGGCTGCTGTGAAAAAAGGCAAATTCCACATTAGGCGTAATTCAGAAAGGAATAAAAGATAAAGCTGCCAAGATCATACCCCCCTTATGCAAATCTGTGGTGCAACCATACGTGGAATACCGTGTTAAGTTCAGGTCACTGCACCTTAAAAAGGATATTGTAGAGTTGGGAAAAGTGCAGAAAAAGCCAAATAAAGTGATCATGGGGCTGGAGCATCTCCCCTACGAGTAAAGGTTACAACATCTGGGATTGTTTAGCTTAGAAAAAAGACAAGTGAGGGGAGACACAAGAGAGGTGTACGGAATTACGCCTGGTGTGGAGAATGGGGACAGGGAGACATTTTTCCCCCTGTCTTATAATACTAGAACCCAAAGGGGCCATCCCATGAAGCTGAATGCTGGGAGATTCAGGACAAATAAAAGGAAGTCCTTCTTCACACAGCGCAGAGTTAAACTATGGAATTCGCTGCCACAGGATGTAGTGGTGGCCACCCGTTTGGATGGCTTTAAAAGGGGGTTGGACAAATTCCTGGAGGAGAAAGCTATCATTGGCTACTAGTCCTGATGGCTCTGGGCTTCCTGCAGTGTCAGAGGCAGTATGCCCGTGTACGCCAGTTGCTGGGGAACATGGGTGGGAGGGTGCTGTTGCACTCATGTCCTGCTTGTGGGTTCCGGTCAACAGCTGGTCGGCCACTGTGTGAACAGAATGCTGGACTAGATGGACCTTGGTCTGATCCAGCAGGGTTTTTCTTATGTTCTTAGATAGACAATCATAATAGCATGCATTTCAAACTTTTAGAAGAGGGTAAGGAGGGACCTGTGCAAAAGCTGGAACCATGTATGTATGTTGCATGCAGTCCGTTGGCAAAACCACCACTGATCTTCGTACAAGATTCAGAAACCACAAGTCAGCTATAATAACGAAGACAGAATAAGCTGTGGTGAAACATTCTAATTCTGACAGCCACAGCCTTTCAGATATGGCAGTATTTCCCATAGAACAACCATCTGATCCAGCAATCCTTGAAAGAAGGGAAACTTTTTGGATTTATAGGCTGGACACGTGGACTCCAACTGGCTTGAACTTGGAGGAGAAAATCACCTCCTGGACGTCTCTTGCAACCGGGATATTCCGTTCACAGCACTAATGTTCTGCAACTGTCACTCTTGCTGCTTTAGTTTCAGCTCCTATACTTATTGCCACTGACAAAGGCGGAAGCCACAACATTTGACAGAAGTGAAAGAATATGTGTGGATCCCTATTTTGCCAGTTGCTTTACTAAAAATATTGATTCCTATAGCACTGGGTTGCATCCCTCTGAGATCCAGGGGTTGCGTGATAGTAGAGTTGTTTAGTTGCTTTTTCTATTGTGCATATGTGTGCGCAAACCATATTTTTGGGTAGTATCGGTGATCCTCGTGGAACTTTAGGCTTCTTACAAGGAAATCCTCTTCCTTGTGGACAGTGTCCATAAAAGCTGATCCCAGAAAAAATGTCTTTAAGGTGCCGCAAGACTCTTTGTTTTACATCCTGCTAGGGGACATTCATTCACAACTTTTCCTCTATGCAGCACGTGTCAGAAATGGCCGTAGCCTTCCCAGGCCTGTCTTTCTGCTTCGAGAGATAAATATGTCTCCTCCCTAGATCTGTGTTCATTACAGGGAACTCGCCCATCCAACGGGCGCACGGTACTGAGAGTCTCGCACGCAGCAAATGATTAGCTGGCGGTTTTGCCCGTTCACCATGACACAGGCTAACTGCAAAACACTCGAAGCTGTCCTTGTGCAACAGACAGTTTTGCTAAATTGGGGGATGGAGATATTTTGCTGACACTTCAAGCCATGTTTCTTCATGCCCCACTCAGTATTTAATGAATGTGGCAAAACGATAGTCATCTCCAGTGTCATTTTTTGGTAGAAAGGTGGGATATAAATCAAATACATCAAATAAATATGCATCCTGGTTCACAGCCCCAAGAGTTAGGACAGTTTGGAAGACCAGGAGAATCTTCATTGCAGATTGCCTTCTTTATCCAAATTACAGATGTCTTCTTGGTGAAACTGTAATGAGCCAAAAGCAGCGGCCACCAAACTGTCCCCACCAAGTTTTGAATATCAGATGCCAGGTGTGCAGTGCTGTGGGAGAAACCCACAATGGATGCAAATGAGTGTGGATTTCTATTAATCCGACCTGCGGATTCCATGGACTTTCCAACCGGATTTTTACTTTTGGCTGGAGGATTTGTGGAGATTTGCACTTGTGCAAGTGGAAGGAAACCGCCGTACGTCCCTAAAAAAAAAAATCTGATTCCGTCAGTGAGCAGACAATGGGACAAAAGATGTATGACGATCCACAAAAAACAAACAAAATGGATTTAACAAAACAACCCATGCATCCCTAGTTGTGTGCCGGAAGAGAAGCCAGGCACTGATGTGCAGAGACGACACCGACGCATTTGGAGTCTTTAGGCTGTTCCTCCATCAGAAGATGCATGAAATACGTGCAGAGTGGACAGAAGGTAGATCTCCTGACATTTTGGACTTCAGCTCCCAGAAGTCCCCTGCTAGCATGGCCTATGGTCAGGAATGCTGGGCGCTGAAGTCCAGAACAACTGGAGATCTACTCTCTGCCCACCCCTGACGTACAGTTCTCTCACAAATGCTTTGCACTGTCTGCTGTTGTATCCACAAGATCAATACCTTTATTAGGACCAAGCCAACTGCCACAGAAATGTGCAGGCTTTTGAGTTCTCCAGGACTCTTCATATTTGATAAGCTTCCACCAGGCTTTAAAAATCTGGCTGTTCAGGCAGGCCTTTGGGGTGATTTAGGGTTTTTCAGAGCAGTATTTGTTTGGGTTTTGTTCAGTTGATTATGTAAATTTGTTACTAATATTGTATGCCTAGAGTGTCCAGGTAGCTGGCCAGATGGGCAGCTAATAAATCAAATCAATCAGTCAGTCAGTCAATCAGCCTAGGTAGTAAGAAAGGGGATGGTGAAAGAAATTGGGCCTGACTAAACTGTAGACCTCATGGCTACAACATCTGGCCAAATTTTTGGTCTTTTCTGTTTCTCTTCCCACCCACCCCACTTTTTTTGTACCACCTAGCCCGATGAAGAGTGCTGGAGAACTCAAAAGCTTGCAGATTTTTGTGACAATTTGGTTGCTTCTAATGAAGGTATCGCCCAAGTGTGGATTTTGGATATTTTTTCCCCTTCATGGGCCAGTATGGTTATCTTTGTTCATTTTATCTGCTCATGAGTGAATGGATGAATGAGTGAATGAATTATATTTCTATACCACCCAATAGCTGAAGCTCTCTGGGCAGTTCACAACAATTCAAACCACAAAATACAACATAAAATACAATACGAATTTTTAAAGTTTAAAACTACAGTATCAAAGTAAAACCGAATAAACCTAGGAGCACAGTAGTTGCTTGAAGTACCACTTCCTTGTCAAAATAGTTTCATTGAGCTGTTGCTCTTTTCCACTGGAGAAAAGTGTTCAGATGTGCTCTTTCTAAGGCTGCAACTAAAGTTACATTACAGAGTAAAATGTGTCCTCCTGATTAATTGGTGGGCTGGACAATAAGCAAAGACTTGAAGCGTTTGCTGTTACGCAGTGTCCATTTGGAATGAAGAGAAAATCCAGGTGGCTTTTCCTTCCAGTTCGCATTCAAAGCTATCAGAGTGTTTCCCCTCCTCTGGCTCACATCAGTGAAAATTAGCGCTGTGCTGAAAATTCCTCCCACAACTTTGACTGTCCTCATTCAATTTGATAGCAATGAAATGGCTTTCGAAAAGAAATTCAGTGGCGAAGAACATTTTGTAGAAATTCTCATGGGTTGGTTTGGGGCTTTTTGTGCGTACCTTACTTAGGAGGTGGTCAAGGAGTGTGTGCAGGGGTCCTGTTTTTCACTGTAAATCATCTCTCCACGGCTTCTCATACTTCAATTAGAGCCGAGGGGAAGACATCATAATTTGTCCTACGGGATTTCTGCAGCTCCAGAAGTGCAGGCAGCCTGGGAGGCTGCAGAGCAACAGGGAGATGTGTAATAGAAGGCAAGCACGCACATGGCACCCTCAGCCACCTTGCAGTGATTAAGTAAGCACAGTAATAAATTATAAAATGCCCTGAGTTTGAGGCAGAATGATGGAAGCCTCCTCTTTCACAGGGGAAGAAAATGTTCTTGGAAGACAGATTTTGGCATGGGGCTAGCTCCACCCCTTTCCTGGAGCTGGGCACATTGTGGTGGATGCAAAATGGAGGCAAGGCCGCCAACACATTTGATGCTGTTGCCGCTTGTGGTAGCTGCACGCCCCCCCCAACCCTCATGAAAAAAGAAAGAAGCCGTGCTACAGCCCCTGCCAAAGGTGAACCCTACCAGTGAGAAACTGCTAGAGAATTTCTCCTGCCCCTGGAGAAATTTGGTGAAACTTTCCCCCCAATTTCACTGCCCACAAAGAGGGTGGAGAATTTCAAAAGGCCATTTGCTCACAGCTCTAGGGAAAACCGCAGAAGCCTTCTCCTTTGGGTGGGGAAGACAGAAGACAGACAAATTCGAAAATTGAGACACATCATGATAAATACAAAAGCTCGTCAGGTTAAAGTGTCTACGATATTTAAAACCAACACTAAAAAGCAAACAAGCCAATAAGCAGTCTCCACCCGTTTTTGGATCAGTGGACATATTTGGAATGTCGAGAGTGTGTTGTGAGTGCTCTAACAAAATGGGTGGCATGGTGGGAGGGGAGGCTTGCCCATTCACAAAAGAGCTGCCATCGTCTGTCACAGAACACTCACTTCTCAGAAGTCAAACTGGGGAGACTAAAAAGGTAACTTGCCCAGCAGTCTCAGTCCAAGGCAGAAGTGGAGTCTGAGCTCCAAAACACAAAACCGCTCTTTGGAACCCAAATAAAAATGGCGCTGGAGGGGAGCACTTCGCTTTGCAGCATGCCAGCCTCCCAGTTAAAAAATAATTAATTTTAAAAGTCTTTAGAGAGAAAATAAAGATCAGGAGGGATTGGGAGCCATCAGCACCCAGCTGGAGACCCCAGGAATAAGTGCTAAATAAACCAACTGGGCAGGGCAATTGTTTTGTTTCATTTATTACATGTCTATACTGCCCAATACCCAAAGCAATTGTTCAGGGAAGGCTTGGGTGAAGAGATGGGTCTTAAACAGGTACCTAAAACACGCCACCGTCGGTGCCTCCCAAATTCCATCTTTCCCACCTTAGCAGATATTTTCTGGTAAAATAGTCGGGCACCACAGAGGGAAAACACGAGAGGGTTACAAATGGAAGACGACTACGTCTGCCACCCCCCTTTAATATTCCGTATAACGTGGCAAAGCGATTGCACTATAAAAGCCTCATCAGGACGCACTCTCAAGCTGCAAAGAGCCCTTTAAGCCTAATAATAAATTAGCATTAGCAGGGACCTTATAATATACAGTTCATCATTGCTTCCTCGCCCGGATGAGTGTCTTAGCTGCCTTTTACAGAAGCTTGGGCTTTTATTTGCCGAGTATAAAATATGCAGAAATGTACGGATGCTTTTAAGACTTGGTAACCTGAATAAATACGGTGTGCTGTTCCCCACCCCCACCCCTTCTGAGCCATGATTGAAGTCAAATTAACATGTTTTCTTTCAACGCTCCCAGGAGAAGCGTTAAAACATTCCAGAGTCGTCTTTCGTTTGCTAGGGTTAGAGCAGGTTTCTCTTTCCCTTTAAAACTGGGCAAGCGCTTGACTCGGCCGCAGGTCACTCGCCCTTTCTCTCCTTTGGGATTTTTCTTAAGCTGCCAAAGCCTTGAAGTTCGTCTCTGATTTGTCCTCAAGGTGTGAGGATGGGGAAATGCATAGCAACAAGGGAACTGCTGTAGATTATGGGCAGATTCCGACATTGCTTTTTATGTTATTTATTTATTTATTTTTAGTGTCTATACCGCCCAACTGGCAGATGCCCTTGATTCACAATCATTAAAAAAGCAACAACCCCAAAACAGCAATAAAACTATCAATAGAACCATGAAAATATCAAAATACTAAAATAGGGGTATAAAATCACAACCCAAACTATCAATAGAACCATGAAAATATCACAGGTATCTTTATTATACATCACCAAAGGCCTTTAGAGTGAAATAGAGTTCTATATATTAAAAAAACACACCTGTATATTACCAATCTACAGAAACTCAATGATGGAACTGATGATAATATCATTAAATACAGCTCTTCCCTAACCCAACATGGTCATGCTGGCTGTGGATTGTGGGAATGGTAGTCCAGCACACCTGAAGGGAACTGGGTTATGGAAGGCTGATGAAATAAAATACAGAATGGTCTCCAAACCATTAGGCAATTCTGCCATAGTCCATATACTCAGAGAGAGAGAGAGAGAGAGAGAGAGAGGAGTCCTTGATTGATATACTTAAGCTCATGGCATTTTGATTTTAAAAATAGTTAAATATTAAAAATATTAAAGAGCCAGCAATAAAAAGTCATATTCTGCGCAATTGATTAAATGCCTGCAGGAAGGGGAAGTTCTCTGCCTGGCATCCAAATGTATACAGTGAAAACACCAGGTGGATCTCCCCGGGAAAGGTATTCCACAGACACGGGGCCACCATGGAGAAGGCTCTTTCCCAGTTCACGTAAAGGGCCAGAGAAATCTGCAGTTGATGGTGGGTATCTCTTCATTCACGGCTTTGCAGGAGTTACAGGGAAGGGAAGCACCGCTGGCCCCAGATTTTTTTGCTGCCTGAGACAGCCATAGTGCTCCAGTTAGGGATGTGCAAATCAGGAAAACCCGAGCTCGCCAAAGTTCTCCATATTCCAACTTGAAGCTTGTTCCAACTCATATCCGTGTCAGATTGTGAGCTTTCCTTTTTTTCTTCTCACATGAAAATCTGTGTGTATTTTCGTGCGTATTTTTCCAAATGTACACATCAGTTCTGCACATCTTTGAAATGTATACCTTCTCCTCCTGTTGATTAAAGCGTATTTGTGTGCATTTTTCAAAAGTACACCTTCTTTCTCAAATGTGCATGTGCTGTCAAACTCATATTTTTTGGTCCGTGAATCACATTGCATGCTCGGAAATGTATGGGCTTCGGCCGCAGGTTGTGAGTCTGTGCTTGGTCCGGAAGGTGTGAACTGGGTAAATCCTGATCAAAAACAAACTGAAAGGAATTTCTCCTACATCCCTAGCTTCAGCCGGCTATCCCCTTTGGACCCCAGCTCAACCTAGTGACCTTGAAAGCTATTTCAATCAACGTTTCTTCTTAAGAAGTGAGCAAACACTGAGAGAAGAAACGTGTGGTTTAAACAAACAAACAAACACAGGCAAAGGGAAGAGAGAAAACACTCTAAGTCTTGCTAGGCTTCGCAGGATGACTTCTAAGTATTGCTGCAAAATTTCCTGTATTTCTCAATTCTGAAGGTTTTGGCTTCAACTGCCCAGAAGATAACTCCCCCCCACCTTTAAAACTCTCTTGTTGGATGGACCAGTTGCTTTTCTTGCTGCAATTCTTGTTCTCTCGGCTGGAAGAGTTTTGTGGCCTTCACACCTGCATGTAAAAAGTGAGGTCTCCTTGCTTTTCTGGATGACCTTCAAGCATCCCCCCACTTCCAGACCATCGACACGAGCCTAACAGCCGCACATGGCAGGGCAGGATTGAACCCAGTTCTGCAAAAAGAAGAGAAAAGAAATAAACTGGATTGTCAAGCGGCACCATTGACTTCAGCTGTGGTCATATAAAAGCTGCAGCAAGTGTTGAGTGTCCCTGGACTTCAGTGATCCTTGGCTTCGATTTACTGTGAAATGGTGAGGAGAGCATGCTGTGTGCTGATTCTTGGGCATCACTTGCACTCTGGTGAGCCTTGAGTTGTACATCCCACAGAGGCTAGCAACAGCAGAAGCTGCCTTCGATTGAATCAGTCCCTTGACCCTTGGTCCCTCTAGCCCAGTATTGTCAACCTTGACTGGCAGTTTTGAGCAAGAATCTTTCTTAGCCCTACTGGAGATGCTGCCAGGGATTGAACCTGAGCTTCTGCATGTTAAGCAGGTGTTCTGCTACTGAGCTATAGCTATTCTGCCTAAAAACAAAGTGAAGATTCTAGTCCTCATGGTTCCAATGAAACAGCTGCTTTAAAGCAGATCATAGGAAGCTGCCTTAGACTGAGTCAAACCCTGGGTCCATCTAGCACAGCACTGTCGACACTGACTGGCAGCAAGGGCTCTCCAAGGTTTCAGGAAGCAGTTTTTCCAGCCCTATCTGGAGATGCTGCCAGGGATTGAACCTGGGACATCCTGCATGCAAGGCAGGGGCTCTACCACTGAGCTATGGTCCCTCCTCAACCCAGCAAGCTGCCTAAGGCTACTGGCTGATCACCAAGAAAACAGAAGGAGGTGAGCATCCAAAGTAGTTCACAAAGAAGAGAAACAGGTTCTCGGAATGCAAAAATAAACCTATTATAGGAAGCCCAATGCATTTGGGCCTTTTTCTTATTTTTAGGCCTTCTTCAGTGGGCTGTAACATTAATGGTAATAAAAATTACAAATAGGACAACACACATGATTAAAACATTGCTGAAATACAAATTGCCACAAGGGTTTATGCATATGTTGTTGTTGTTTATTCGTTCAGTTGCTCCCGACACTTCGTGACTTCATGGACCAGCCCATGCCAGAGCTTCCTGTCGTCCGTCGTCACACCCAGCTGCCCCAAGGTCGAGTCCGTCACCTCCAGAATCCATCCATCTTGCCCTTGGTCGGCCCCTCTTCCTTTTGCCTTCCACTTTCCCTAGCATCAGCATCTTCTCCAGGGTACCATTATTTTTTTTAAAAAACCCATGTAAAACCTGCCCTATTGCTAGGAATAACATATAAAGTTCATACTTACTAGAGGAAAAGTCTGCAGAATGTTTTCACAGCAAAATATTGTCTCCTGTATCAATGTACTGATGACTGCAAAGCATTTATATCAGCTTGGTCTTGAATGGGCAACTAAAACTCATTAGTTTGGTCTTGAATGGGCTACTGAATGGGCAACCAGGTCTCGAATGGGCAACTAAAACCCATTAGCTCCCAGAACTGGTTTGTTGACTTTGACATCCAAATCTTTTCCCCAGTGCTGGGGAAAGAAACTCCTGGAAAATCCTTGAGCTGTGGTGGGCTTACACTGTTTGGGGACATGTTGTGTCCCTCTCTTTCCTTTTTTCGTGCCATCTGAGGTCTGTCAAGGGCTCCTTGGAGGCCTCTCTCAGTCTAATCCAGTAGCCAAGTCCAGACACAGACAAAGGGATTCTTTTCAAAGCTTTATTCCTCTTTTACAACTTAACAACTCTACTGTTAGCAACTAGCTATGAGCAGCAGAGTACCTATGCCCTAAGTTGGAACAGTTGGTCCCCGTTTGAAAGGGAATCACTGGCAGACCCTGAACTTAAGGGCTAGAGAGAGTCTCTCCCCTTTTCCCTTGGATCCTCTGGGCGCAACCGTTGTTTGCGCGCCAACCTGGCACTACACCTCCTTTCCGCGCCCTCCATTTGGTGCCGCTCTCTGCGTCGGCATCGCGCGTCCATCAAGTCTGCTTCCTGCGCTCTGTCACTCCCAGGACTGCTATCTAAGCTAGGAATGGCGGTGGGAGGAATTTCTGTCAGCTGTTGGCCCTGGGAAAGATGAGTGTGCTCCTCTCCCAGGAGCGACTCCTCTTCCTCATAATCAGAACTACTCTGGGATTCTATGGGCTCAGTGTCCACCCTGACAAGGTCTCCCCAGCCTCAGTCCAATGTGGTGACCCCTACACTGCCCTTTGTGAGCTCAATGTTCTAGGACTGTCGGCTGATCCTAGTCGATTGGGTTTTATGTTATGTACTGCAGCTCTTTGGATGTTCACCAGAAGGCCAAACCTCTTTCTTGGCTTTCCCAGTTTTTGTGTGGTTCTCTTTCTCTCTCAAACCCCCCCCCCCCATTCTAAAAGGTTGAAATGCCTCTGCTCCAAAGGCTTAGTTACTGGCCAAAAGAGCTTTAAGCTACAATATGCCAGTATTTTTGACCCCACTCCTTTTGCTTTTGGCCCCGCCCACCAGTGGAATACAGCCCCCGAGAGCTTCCCTGAAATGGAATGCGGCCCTCCTTCCAGTGGTGGGTTAACATAGCAAAATACCCCCAGTTTTACTATGTCACGTCAGAAAATGTGCAATGCTGTCTTATCCTGTTCCAATCTGGATCAATGAAGCTGCCTGCATTTTGGACTCTCCTTGGGGGCATGGCCATGGGGGCTGTCACAATGAGCGCCTGTACTTCCAAATTCATCCCTGACCCACTGACTTGCACCCTTCTGGCTCTGCTTGCTTTCGTCCTCTGTCTACGGTAGCGTCCTTGGTGGCACAAAAGCCCCTGGACTGAATTTTCCCTTGCTGTGTGCACGCAAGTGCTTGCTTGCTAGTTTTCTGCATTTTGTACCTTGTGTTTTGGCCAAGGGTCTGTCGAACCGATCTGGCTGCAAGTGGGGCTTTGAGATGGGTTCATTTATCAGTGATGGCTTGCCTGTTGTTTTTCCCCTCCCCTCCACCCTCTCAAGTGCTGGACCCAACGGATTGGGCAGTACAGAGAAAAGGAGATGGAGCTGTGTTGATGCGGCAGGGGCAGGCGCGTCTCTCGCCCTTTCAGCATCCAACAAAAGGAGAGGCTTGTTTACTGGCCTCAGATCGGAGCAGTCACATCGGCTGCTTTATAATAAGGCAATCATTGGTTGCTGCCTTGTAGCGTAATTTGATTTCCCCAAAGTTCAGGGCGCTTCAGTCTTGCAAACAGCAGCAAGCGAGGATTTCGACTTTTCGGAAGCCGCAGACGAGCTTGGAACAGAGTAAGTCAGCTCAGATCTCGCCGAGAGCAAAGAAGAGGGGTTGCACATGCGAACTAAAGCCAAGAACCTGATAAGTAACATGCACAGAGTAATGAGTGACAAGGTCCCTGGTTCAGCCCTTCGTGTTTCCTGCTCCAAAAAGGTCAGGCAGCCCATGATGGGACAGATGTGGCCAGTCAGAGTAAGCAACACTGGGCTGGATGGACCAGCGTTCTGACTCTGTGTAAGGCCGTTTCACATGCCTTGCACTTTCTTTTTTGATGGGGCTTGGTGGTCTAGAGCAGCCTTCTGCAGTCTGGTTGGCCATACTGACTGGATATGATGGCAATGAGAGAAGACCAGTTTAGGGCCACCACGATATATTGCTGTAAGCTTATCCCTGTTGTAGTGCAAAGCCTTGCTAGCCCCAACCTTTTTGGGCCATTGGGCACATTTAGAATTTCAAGAGGCTGTCATGAGTGCTCTCACAAAATGGCCACCATGGAGCAGGGCTTGCCCACTCACAAAATGGCTGCCGTGGCGGGTGTGGCCGGTCACAGAACACTCAGTTCCTGGAAGGCAAATGGGTGAGACTAAAAGGAGAGGAGCTTCCCCAAGACTCAGAGTCCAAGGCAGAGGTGTGGGGGCTGAGCTCCAAAACATAAAACTGTTTTTAGGAACCCAAATCAAGATGGCGTTGGACGGCAGCGCTTTGCAGTATGCCAGCCTCCCAGTTAAAATAATAATTAAACACAGCTTAAGAAATGAAATAAAGATCAAGAAGGGCAGGGAGCCCGGCGGGTGCCAAGAGGGGTCTGTGGGCATATTGGTGCCCACAGGCGTCACGGAGACCACAGATGCTTGCTGGCCTTGTCGCCCTTGCTACGATTTCAGGGATGGCTCACTGCTCTGCCCTCTTGTCTACGCAGCCATCTAACTCGCAGGGTCCATTCTGTTTGAGGAGTGACATCAAGCAAGTGAAGTGAACTTGGCTTCATAAACATTTAAATATTTTCACAGGCAAGCACAGGAAAAACAAAACAAAACATAGCGATCCTGGAAAACCTCCCCAAATGCTGAGCTTTTTACGCTAATCTTGAAGACACTTTAAGTTTCTGCATCATTCATTATCTTCGATCTTTAAACAAGGATATTGACATGGATCTAGGGATGATAACGGATTGTAAGTTGTAGTTGGAGATGGTCTGCAAAACAAAGGACCTCTGGAACTGATGCGCCTATTTCCTGTGTACCTGTCAGGCGGTGGGAGCAGAATCCGTCCTTCCACTAGACATCAGAAGTGAGCATTGGCTGCTTCTTCCCTTAGGAGGGAAATGGGACGTGGAAATGCTCATCTACTTCCTTGAGCAGGGCAATGCGGCTGTGTCCCTCCATCTATCCCAGCAGTGTTGAAACTCAGTCCTGCAGGCTGGATCAAGCCCACCTGGGGCCCCAGTCCAGCCCTCTGGAGTTACCCCGATGACCCCACTTCCTTTCCTCCAGACCATGTGGTTTCCTGACTTTTGTGAGGTTTCCCCACCATTCTCGGTGGTTGAAATGCCTCTCCTACAGCTCAGTTACTGGCAATCAGAGCTTGACACTAAACTATGCTGGGGTTTTTGGCCCCACCTCTTTTGTCTTTGGTCCTGCCCACCACTGGAATGCGGCTCCATGGGTTTCTGCAAATATCATCCGGTCCTTGGGCTGAAAGCGGCTCCACACTCCCTGCTGTATCCCCACTGATGAATCTTCCTTTCATCTGTCCTTAATATCAGAACATCAAAAGAGTCCTGCTGGATCAGACCAAGGGTCCATCTAGTCCAGCATTCTGTTCATACAGTGGCCAACCAGCTGTCAACTGGGAACTCACAAACAGAGCATGAGCGCAACAGCACCCTTCCACCCATGTTCCCCAGCAATTGGTTTGCATAGGCTCACTGGCCCCGGTTCTGGAGGTAGTGCATAGCCATCAAGACTAGTATAGCCTTCTTCTCCAGGAATTTGTCCAACCCCCTTTTAAAGCCATCCAAATTGGTGGCCATCGCTACGTCTTGTGGTAGCAAATTCCATAGTTTAACTATGTGCTGTGTAAAGGACTTTCTTTTATCTGTCCTGAATCTCCCACCAATCAGCTTCATGGGATGAGCCTGCATTCTAGTATTTTGAGAGAGGGAGAAAAATGTCTCCCCATCCACATCCTCCACACCATGCATAATTTTGTACACCTCCATCATGTCTCCCCTGACCCTCCTTTTTTCCAAGCTAAACAATCCCAGCTGTTGCAACCTTCCCTCATAGGGGAGATGCTCCAGCCCCTTGATCGTTTGACTTGCCCTTTTCTGCACCTTTTCCAGCTCTACAATATCTTTTTTTAGGTGTGGTGACCAGAACTGTACACAGTATTCCGAGTGTGGCCGCACCATAGGTTTGTATAGGGGCAGTCTGATATTGGCTGTTTTATTCTCAATTCCATTTCTAATTCTGCCCAACGTGGAGTTTGCCTTTTTTACAGCGGCCGCACCCTGGGTTGACATCTTCATTGAGCTGTCCTTCCATACTATTCTCCCTCGTATCCATTACTGCTTCTTCCTGTCTTCAATTTTGGGGCAAATTGAGCCTAAAGTGGGCCGTCTTCCCTCCTTCCTTGCAATCCCCTCATGAATCAAAGCAATGTTTAAGAAAAACAAGATCCCTCCTCACTATTGCAAAATTGCTTTGGGGAAATCTTGGTTTTGTGGTTCAGGGTCTTCCTCCAATGCTCCTGGAAAACGATGCTTAGCTTTTTATTTGGCCCAAAGGATTCTTACAACACTCACCCGCATTTCCTTTAATTTGCGGGATTTCTAGTAAGTGGGTTTAAAATTAGGCCTAGGCATGATGCCAAAGTACAGCTGAAAGGGTGCAAACCTAAAGGAAATGAGTAGCGGATTCAGAACGGTTTGCTTTCACTTCTCTCTAGGGCAGCCTTGTGCCAACCGGGAGCCCACCAGATGTGTTAGACTACAACACCCATTATCCCTCACTGTTGGCTCTGCTGGCTAGGGCTGATGGGAGTTGTAGGCCAAACCATCTGGAGAGACACCAGTTTGCAGGGAGGGGGCGTAGCTCAGTCCGTGCTTTGCAGGCAGACGGTCCCAGGTTCGATCCCCGGCAGCATCTCCAGGTAGGGCTGGGAAAGAATCCTGCCTGAAACTCTGGAGAGCCATTGCTGCCAGTCAGTGTCGACAATACCGGGCTAGATGGACCCAGGGTCTGACTCTGTATAAGGCAGCTTCCTACGATCCTATGCCCAACCCTGAGTCAAAGGAATGAGTTAAGATTTATTAGTCAGCTAAGATGCTTTTGTGTGTAGCTGAGAGAATCGGCCTGCTTCAGCTGACTGGGGGGTGTTATTTATTTATTTATTTATTTGGATATGTTTTTCCTGCTGCTCAGCTCAAAAGGCTCCCAGAGCATCTTACATGCAATCAGTAAAACAAGACAGTCGTTGCCTGCGGGCTCGCAATCTGAAAAGACACACCACAGGAGGAAAAAGGAATGTGGAGGGAAAAGGGAAAAAATGAAGTAGTCTTCCAGCAGGACTGATGAAACAGGATCAGGGGCCCTCCAGATGTTTGGTCTACAACTCCCATCAGCCCTAGCCAGGGTAGCCAATGGTGAGGGATGATGGGAGTTGTAGGGTGGAACATTTTGCGGGCCACAGGTTGCCCACCCTGGGAAAGACGAAGGCAGGAAATTGTGTTTGAATGGTGCAACAGGACTTACTAAAGTGTTGGCCTTAGTGGGTGGAGGGGGCATAATTTGGACGCCACATGAGGCAGCAAAATTGGGCAGGCCCTGGTAGTTGCCTCACGGCCAGTACCACTGCTAATGAAAATGTGCTGAATGGACAACAGAATAATAGGTTCCATCTTGACACTTGCTGCTGGTTTGACTGGGGCCTACCTCTCCCTGCTCATAGTAACCCTGAGAGAAGAGGACCAGAAAGGACAGCAGACAGAGAAAGAGTTACTTCCTCTCCTATCTCCCCCCCCCCAATATTCAGAACTAAGATATTGTTCTCTGTACACCCAGCTTCCCCATAACCTGGTGTCTTCCAGATGTGCCGGGCTACAACTCTGAACATCCCCAAGCCAGGTCCTCTGTTTTTGAAACCAGAAATATGTGAATAGGCAAGAGCATAAAGTGTGCGGCCCCTCAGGGGAATGTCAACTGGCCAGCAATACAGTGGCTTAATGCTTAAGCATCCTTAAATGGGAAAGGGAAAACGATTAATTGCTCCCAGGGAGAGTCTTAACCAGCTAGCTTGAAGACTAATGATAGTTGGGGGAAGTGTATTTCCATGGATCTTGCGGCATTGCTTGTAGGAGGATACGGGACATAAAAGGCTGGTCTTTTAAAAAATAGGAACAGAGGGATTTGCCTTATACTGAGTCAAACCCTTCATTGATTGCCTATAGTAGTTCTCCAGGGTTTCTGACTAGGTGTCTTTCTCAGCCCTACCTGGAGATGCCAAGGATCGAACCTGGAACCCTCTGCATGCAAAACAGGGGCTCTACCACTGAGCTGTGGCCCTCCCTCTTCCCTCCTTTCAATATAACATTTCTGTAGCTAACCCATTATTCCTAACATCCTAAAACAGGCTTGAGTTGTACAAGCGTTGGGCACAATCTCTCGTGTCTCCCAACCCTCAGCCTTTTCAGGACACAGGAGAAGACTCTGACGAAGACAAGGATCAGACTGTTCTTCCAGGGGAAGGGCCCATCCCAGATTCACACACCCCTCCCCAGTCAGCAGACACAGCCTTGCTGTTATCGTCTGAGTACTCTGGGCAGAACCTCCATCTCCCCAGTCCCGCAGCTGTCCAAGACTACAGAATCAGGCAAGGGCCCTTTAATAGTCCAGCAAATTCCTCCAGGGGGGGCCGAGCTGACCACATTCCAGATTGTGGCCACCTTCATACGGCCTCAGTTGGCTCTAGCTCACTGCTGAGACAACATCCTCTTATGTTTCTGTCAGGAGAGAGCTCTGGTCAGCGTAGCTCACTTGGAGCTGTCCGTGGTCCTGTTGCAGCTGCCTTTCACACAAGAGGGCTTCTGACTTTACCTTGCCTGCTGTGCCTGACGCACTTACCTTGACTAGACTCTACCTACCTAACACAACCTCGCCAGCCTTGACTTTTTGACCTAGACTGGATCTGGAATTTGGAATTATTATTATTATTATTATTATTATTATTATTATTATTATTATTTCAGTGTAATTTTATTTGAAATCTCATGATTGGTGACTGCCTTTGGGATGCAATTCACACAGAAAGGCAGGATAAAAAATACAGTAAACATACAAAAACTGCCTCTAATTGGGGTCACAAGCAACTTGTGCTGATTGGGTCCCCCCGTCCTGCCTTCTTGATCAGCGAGTCCACTGTAGTCCTTCACTGGGAGATGTGAGAGCCAGTGTAGTGTAGTAGTTGGAGTGTTGGGACTGAGACTCAGGAGACCCGGGTTTTAGCCCCCACTTGGCCATGTAGCTCTTTGGGCCAGTCACTGACTCTCGGCCTAACCGACTTCACAGGGCTGTTGTGAGAATAAAATGGGGAGGAGGACCATATAAGCCGCCCTGGGCTCCTTGCAAGAGGAAAAAAGGCAGGATATAAGTGTAATAATCTGTTTTTAAAAATTCTGTCCGTTCTTTGTTTCCCAGACAATTTTTGCAATACGAGGCCCGAGTTGCAAGAGCAGCAAATGTAAATCAAAACACATCTGAGAAAGGATTACATTTGATATTAGGCACAATTAGAAATGCAAGTGGAGCACTTTGTATTTCACCTCGGTGCTGACTATTTATGGCACAATATGCAAATAAACCCAACTATGAATATTAAAGATGAGCATGAGTTATCAGCTCTCCCTGCTTTTTAATGAGCACAGTTATGGGGCTGTGCCTTTGGCCATTGTTTAATGTTGCAGGGGCTTGACCCACGGTTCTCCCCCATGGTGTTTCATTACTGTCCAATGGTCAGAGAGGTGTTCAGAATGAAACCCCGATGATGGCGGGTGTGGTCTGACCACCTTTTCAGTTCATGGGCTGATTGGTCGGTTTCATCCACCGCAGCGTTGTAGAGGGATCTAAGAAAACGAAACCACCAAATGAACTGTTGAAACTCTTGAGCATCTCTTGGGTAGAAACGGAGATATGAACTGCACTCAGTGCAGGAAAACCAACACTATTTATTTATTTATTTATTTATCACATTTGTGTGCCACTCATTAGCTGAAGCTCTCTGGGCAGGTGCAAGATAGCAAATGGTCAGTCATATGGTTTATTAGGATGCTAGCAAATGGACCCGGTTTTGCACAGGTTGGAAGAGCGCTTAGTTTGATCCAGTGAGGCCTTCAAGCAAACTTACACAGCTGTCAGAGCTGGTCACACTGTGTCTGCCCTGTCTGAGTGAAGTCATGCCCACTGGCAACCCTAGGCACAGCCCCTGCCGTGGGACGCACCTGTAGCCCCCTCAGGGAGGGGTCTGTCCACTCCAATCCCTTGTTCCAGGGAGGGGGCAGGCATATAACTCTGTCCGCCGCCCTCTCAGTCTCCCCTGGCTTCAAACTGTATGGACTGTAAATAGGGATGTACGAAAGGGACTTACCTTGTCCCGCAGCTTTTTTCGCAGTGGGGGGGAGGCGCTTCGCTTCTCCCCCCGAAGTTCATGCGAGGGGGGGTGTCTTCCCGCCTCGCCCGGCCGAAATTCAGGCCGGGGGGGAGGCTTCCCGCCTCGCCTGGCCGAAATTCAGGCCGGGGAGAAGCGCCCCGTCTCCCCGGCCGTGAACTTGAAAAGAAAAGTAAAAAAAAAAAAAAAGCCCCGTGATAGGTTACGTAACGATTTACGTAGCCTATCACGGCTAGATCTGCAAAGTCAGCCGTGATAGGCTACGTGACGATTAACGTAGCCTATCATGGCTGACTTTGCAAATCTAGCTGTGATAGGCTACGTTAATCGTTACGTAGCCTATCACGGGGCGTTTTTTGTTTTTTTTTACTTTTCTTGAAATGGCAGCGGCAGCAGCCGGTCAAAAGACCGGCTGCCACCCCCGCCCCTGACGAAGACCTGCCGAACCGCTGCCGGGACCCGCCGCCGGGAGCAACATTCGTAAAAGGTAAGTCCCAACCCGGGGGGGGGGGCAGGGGGGAGAATTTCTCCCCAAACCTTCAGAGGACCGAATGCGTTGGCACTCGGCCCCCCGAAGTTTCGGGGAGAAATTCTCCCCCATCCCTAAAAAGCTATGTGCTGGTTAGGGATGACTGCCCGCTAGTGTCTGAAGACGTTACTGCAGGCTTCAACCACAAGGACACATTTCAATTAATGCCTTAAAAAAAACCCAAAATAACCCTGAGTTACACACTGCTAGGGTGCGGATTTTCGGGTATCCAGGTTTCACAGTTTGGGCACTGTGGTGCCGACGGACAGGCAGACACACACATTTTATTATTAGAAGAAGATTGTCACTATTGTAAAATTTGGTGTGTTTGTTTACTTCGGGCACTAAAATGTGTTGGGACATCTTTGTCCTGACCCTCCCTCCGTTCCTGTTGTGCAATCTCTATGGGCAGAGCTTTCCTCATGCCTTCAGCCCTCAGTAGGCATTGTAAAGAACAATCCCAGCCCCAGTAACACTTCCTCGGAAACTGCTCCACAGGCCAGCGCATGGGTGTGTGTGGCTCTCCACAGAATGTATGGCTTGTTTGTAGGCCAAGGCACAAGTTTGCTCCCCCCCCCCCCCGAGACAAACAGAGGCCTTTGACAGCCCTAGCAGCTGTGGGTGGGAAGGGCATGCACAGAACTGTCGGTGCAGAACCAAAGTGGGTTAGAAATGCAAATCTAAAATGATTCCCGTCTCGATATTGTAGCTGCGTTGGATAAAAACAATTTGCGTGTGTTTTCCATGGCCTTGGTGAACATCAGACAGCTGTTTTGCTTATTCTTCAGCATTGTCGTTCACAGATATGTGTTAGCTCGTGGGGGTGGGGGACAAGTAATATACTCACTTGAGACCTTTTTGGCATTTCTGATGGAGTTTTAGCGACAATATTTCGTTCATTGTATCTCTGCTACGATTGGGTTGCAGAGAAAACAGAGAAACGAATAGTGAGCATACCTCCAACTCCAAGCACTTGGAGGTCCACCATTGGGCCAATTATTATTATTATTATTATTATTATTATTATTATTATTATTATTATTATATTTATATCTTGCCTTTTTCCCAATACTGGGACTCAAGGCGGCCTTACAATGTTAAAACTGCTACAATTAAAACCTATAAATAGGAATATAAATACAACTGTATAAAAGTTAAAAATATAATTAAATCATCAATATTAAAATTGTAAAGATATTAAAACATTAAAAGACAACCAGAACAACAAAAATGGTATCCATACATCGCATTTTCCCAGGTCCAGACTAGTTATCCCCAAAGGCCTGCTGGAACAAAAAAGCATGCATGCCTGCGAAAACATATCAAGGAGGGTGCCACTCTCGCCTCCCTGGGAAGGGAGTTCCAGAGCCTTGGGGCAGCCGCTGAGAAGGCCCTCTCCCGCGTTCCCATCAGGCGTGCCTGTGATGATGGCGAGAAGGGCTTCCCCTGAAGATCTCAGGCCACAAGTAGGCTCATATCCTAGGCCAATCAGCAGTCCTTGAGAATTCAGTGACCTCAGAGCAGTTCAGCCTATCACTGCTAGAGGTTTCACCACCACCGTAAATCCCTTAGCACATTTCAGTATAGATGAGCTTCTTGCTGCAAAAGCCTAGAATTGCAAGAGACTGATTTGAGAAGAGCGATATTTGGGGAGAACCACACAAATGTAATATAGTGGTTCTCCAACCTCCCTTGTGGACTGTGGGAATGCGGTGGACATAATATACCTCAACTTCAGCAAAGCTTTCAACAAAGTGCCCTATGATATCCTGATGAGCAAACTAGCTAAAAGTGGGCTAGATGAAACAACAATCCGGTGGATCCACAGTTGGCTACAGGACTGGACTCAAAGAGTGCTTATCAGTGGGATATTCTCAAACCGGGGAGAGGTAATGAGTGGGGTACCGCAGGGCTCAGTCCTGGGCCCAGTGCTCTTCAACATTTTATTAATGACTTGGAGGAGGAGGTGCAGGGAATGCTGATCAGATTTGCAGATGACACAAAATTGGGCAGGATAGCTAATACCTTGGAAGACAGAAACAAAATTCAAAGTGATCTGGATAGGCTGGAGTGCTGGGCAGAAAACAGCAGAATGACATTGAATAGGGATAAATGCCAAGTTCTGCACCTAGGAAAAAGGAACCAAATGCAGTTACAAGATGGGGAATACTTAGCTCAAAAATACTGCAATCGAGAAGGATCTTGGAATTGTTGTCGATCACAAGCTGAATATGAGCCAGTAATGTGATGTAGCTGCAAAAAAGGCAAATGCTCTTTTGGGCTGCATTAATAGAAGCATAGCTTCCAAACCCCGGGAAGTACTAGTTCCCCTCTACTCAGCACTGGTTAGGCCTCATCTGGAGTACTGTGTCCAGTTCTGGGCACCACATTTTAAGAAGGATGCAGACAAGCTGGAGAGGGTTCAGAGGAGGGCAAGGAAGATGATGAGGGGACTGGAAACAAAGCCGTATGAGGAGAGACTGAGAGTACTGGTCATGTTTAGCCTTGAGAAGAGAAGACTGAGGGGAGATAGGATAGCGCTCTTCAAGTACTTGAAAGGTTGTCCCAGAGAGGAAGGCTAGGATCTCTTCTCGATCATCCCAGAGTGCAGGACACGGAACAATGGGCTCAAGTTCCAGGAAGCCAGATTCCAGCTGAACATCAGGAAAAACCTCCTGACTGTTAGAGCAATACGACAGTGGAACCCATTCCCTAGGGCGGTGGTGGGCTCTCCCACCCTGGAGGCATTCAAGAGGAGGCTGGACAGCCATCTGTCAGGGATGCTCTCACTTGGATTCCTGCTTTGAGCAGGGGGCTGGACTCAATGGCCTTGTAGGCCCCTTCCAACCCTACTATTCTATGATTCTAAGGTGCTTTGCATGCAGAAGGTCCTACCTGGTATGCCCAGGTAGGGTAGGGAAGAATCCTGCCAGAAACCCTGGAGAGCCGTTGCTTCCAGTCAATGTCGACAATACTGGGCTAGATGGACCCAGGGTCTGACTCAGTAGAAGGCAGCTTCTGATCCCATTTAAATCACCCCTTTTTTTCAGAACCATGAGGGCTAGAATTGTGCTTTAATTCTAAGGGGCAGGGCCGTGGCTTAGTGGTAGAGCCCCTGGTTTGCATGCAGATGGTCCCAGGTTCAATCACCATCATCTTCAGGTAGGGCTGGGAAAAGTTGTGCCTGAAACCCTGGAGAGCCTTTGCTGCCAGTCCGTGTCAACAATACTGGGCTAGATGGACCCAGTCTCTGACTCAGACATAGGCAGCTTCCTAGGTTCCTATGTATTCCATTTGGCATGTGTTAATGACACAGATTGGTGGACTGCATGATTCAGACCCCATCCCAGGGCCGCCAGGGCCTTGATCCACACAGCTGCCCCGGAAGCCTGTGACATCCGCTTCGTTTTCCTGTCACCTCTGAATCTGGCCTGAATCTGCCTCTTTGCCATTTCTTTAAAGGGAGGGGGAAAGAAAGAATTGCTGCAAAGTCCGAAAGGTTTGGACCGTTAATCTGAAGACAGGGATGCCCGCCACACAGCCCCTCTTCTTCTCCCGTGTGTTTTCATGGCAGGCAGGGGGCTTTGCAGTCACAGAAAAGCAGAGCACACTGAACGCCTCCCTCCCATCCTGCCTTTTTTCTCTCTCCTTTTTGAAAAAATAAAAATAAAGCAACCTCCCTTGCATCAGAAGTAGGCAGCATTCCTGGTGTTCTCTCATGTCTGTTTCTGCTGACTCACAGAGTAACTCGCTGAAAGGGGGGGGAACCACACACGCGCACACACGCACAGAAGCGCAAGGCTGTTCCACCATACTTGGCAATGTGCTGAAGCGAGAAGCAACCTCCTGGGTACTGTAAGTGTGTCCACGCCAGTATTTTTTATTTTGCTTTTTGCTTGTCGTCCGGTTCTCTTAGAGGCCCCGTTTGCAAGGACGGAACCGGGTGGGTTTCTGTTGTTCTAAACAAATGCTGCTGTTGCAGAGGCGTGAGGATAACTTTGTTTAGCATCCCTTTCTCTGTCTCTCTCTCTCTAATGCATTATTGTAGGGACAAATGATGGAGTGCTGAAATGGGGCAGGGGGTGGCATGCAGACGTTCTGGTATATGGGTTGCATCATCGGGGTGAGGGGAGGCATTTTTTACATAGTCTGACCTCACCAGCTTCCATCGCATTCTGCAAATCAAATGCCCATTCCACTGTCTTTTCGGACACCCACGTTGGCTCGTGAGGAACAGAGAGACTGGCCCTCTTGGTTTGTTTTCTCTCCCCTGCTGATCCTTCGGTTTGAAAGAATTTACGATGCACCGAAAAGGACGCTTGTACTCTTGAGGGTTGGATCCCTCATCCGAGAGGAAGTTTGGATTCCTGCTGGAAGGCGAAGGGATGTGGCTGTCTGGTTAGTTGCTGGCTGTTGTTTTCCTTGATCCTCCCTGCCTCCTCTCTCTCTCGTCTTGAGACTTGGACATGCAAACTCTGTATGGGTTCCTCTTTGGGCTCTAATGTTCTGAATCATGGGTCCGATCCTCCTCGCTATGGACTGTCGTTTTCCATCCTCTCCATCTTCTCCCAAAATCCTGAAATGGGATCTTAGGGCTTGCCCCAACACTACTAACCCTGTCTCCCCCTTGTAATCCTTTCTTTTGAAGACTTCAGTGCTGCAAGGAGGTTGAGGAACCCAGTGGAATCGAATCCCCCACTCCCCGATTCTTCTGTTCTGATCAGCCTGTTCTTTGAAACGTAACCTTGCTTTGCTTTTCCTGGGGCAGAGCCAGCATTCCATGATTATCCCATGTTGGTCCTGTTTTTCTGAGACCCTTCAGAAGAGAGAAAGGGCGGGATTTGCGAGGCATGTTAGTTGGGAAAGGCCCATTGCACGATAACCTGGCACTTGGTTGCTTCCTTGTTTTGAGAAGAAGAAGAAGAAGAAGAAGAAGAAGAAGAAGAAGAAGAAGAAGAAGAAGTCTGTCTTCTTCTCTCCCTATGTTAGTACCATGTTCCTTTCCACCCCGTTTTCTTTCTTGAAAGTTATTGGTCCAAACAAAGACCCCGCAAAAGGACCCACCAAAGCATGCCAGCTGGGGCATGCTGGGTGTTGTAGGGAATTCTGGGAGTTGGAGTCCACATCTGGAAGGTGCCAGGTTGGGCAAAGCCATTCTAGCATGTCAGTTCATCTGTCCATGTTGGGCCAGTATTATCTAGTCTGATTGGCAGCTGCTTGGCTCTCCTGGGTCTGTCCCAGCCATGGTTTCCGAAGATCCTTTTAACTCAGATTGAACCTGGGTCTTTCTGCACGGCTCCTCCCCACAGATGAAAAGCAGCAGATTGTCAGCTGTATGGAGAGTGAGATTTATTTATTTGTTTGTTTGTTTGTTTATTTATTTGCAGTATTTTTACCCACTATTCAGCCCAAAAAAAAAAAGAAAACTGCTTCCTCAGGGTTTACAGAGACAAATTATGAGACATTCCCTGCCTTCGGGATGTAATCTAAAAGGCATAGTCAGGCAAACCTGGAGAACATCCAGAATAACCCAATGGAATCTTAAATCTTGTGGAATCTAAAAGACACGACTCAAAAAGAAAAGGGACTGGGAGGGAGGAGGAACAAAAAAGGAGCAAAACTCAGGCACCAGCTCTTAGTTTCAAGGTTCTTATAGATGTTCTTTCTGGCAGGGAAGGGCAGAACAGGCTCCCTGCAGCTGTTCTTTCTCTGGCTGATATATGGGGGGGCCAGGTTGGCCTCCCCCTTGCCGTTATGTTCTTCCTGGGAGGCAGGAGGTGCAGCCTCCCAGGGGGCCCTTGCTTCTCTGGGCAGTGGATGAGGTCTAGTTACTGATGTGGGGGGAAGGGGGAAGAAAGCACAATTCAGTGCCTGTAAGTCTCCTTTAATACCAATATATCTGATGGGTGCTGGATTTCACTGGATGGCTGCAATCCAGAGAGATCTCAGAACAGTTAAGTTGCTTTCAGATCACAGGGACGTCAGCACACAGTGAAACCCTGTTCGGGCAGCAGTGCCCGCTTAATCAGGCGCAATTCTTTGACCTGCAGGGGTGGAAAGCCACGCTTCCTGTTCCGAATGCTGCATTCACCCAAGAGGTGCATCTTCATACAGCCAGCTGTGGGTTTTGAAAGGTCTGGGGCAGCTTTTTCCTCTCTCCTTTTTAGCACATGGCTCAAAAGTGGAAAAGGAAGAGTCTCTTTGGAAAAAATGGGTTTTGCACACGGATGCCACCTGCTGGGCCTGCAAAGTACAAAAGGAAAGGCAGGTTGCTGCTGGCACTTAAAGTGTCAGCAGCACTGCAGAGGCCTTCCCCATCTTGGGTGGCAACACATGGAAATATAGAACTGTGGAGGAAGGGGTCTCAGAGGTCATCTAGCCCAACCCCCCCAAATGCAGGCTCTGCACTGCAGGGTGCAGCTACAGCATCCCTGACAGATGGCCGCCCCACCTCTGCTGAAATGCCTCCAGTGAGGGAAATCCCACCACCTCCCAAGGCTGTCTGTTCCACTGCCAAACAGCTCTCCCTGCTAGGACGTTTCTCCTAATGTTTAGCTGAAATCTGCCTCCGTTCATTCATGTCCTGCCCCCATATTAGAATACCATTAATCTTTTCATCTCCAGTCTAAACACACCCAACTCTTTCAACTGTTCCTCAGAGGACTTGGTTTCTAGACCTCTCACCATCCTGGTTGCTCTTCCCTGGACACGCTCCAACTTGTCAATGTCCTTCTTAAAATGCGGGGCCCAGAACCGGACACAGTACTTCAAATGCGGCCTGAGTAACGCAGAGTAGAGCAGAACTATTGCTTCTGGGATGGACAGACCCATCTGTATTTTAGGAGACCCTTCAGCTCCAGTCTGAAACAAACAACACAGGGAGGGGAAAAGTCATATTCAGTGGAGAGGACTAAAAACAAACAAACACCTGTGCAATGGTGAGCCAGGATATTCAGATGTGCAGAATTTGGGGGGGAAACTGCACTGAATTCCAGATCTTGAGTCCTAAGGTAATATGCTGGGCATAGGTCCTTTCTCCTTGATTTAAAGAGAGGTTTATTCCCTTTCCAGACACGTGTGATTTTTAGAAATTCAGAAGTTGATGTACTAGCCCAGTATTTTCTGGACCAGGGGTGCAGAAACTCTGACTCAGGGGTCAAATCTAGCCTTCCAGAGTTCCCTAGAACTCTGTGGAGGGCTAGATTTGGGGTTGCTGGGGGGGGGGGTTGTATTTTGACTCTGCCTCTTTGCCTTTGGCACCGCCCACCACTGGAATGCAGCTCCGAGAGTTTTTCTGAAATTTAATTGAATAAGCTTCTGCACTTCTGCTGTACACTGACTTGCAGCAATTCTCCAGGGCTTCAGAGAGAGAGAGAGAGAGAGAGAGAGAGAGAGAGAGTGAGTTAGCCCTACCTGGAGATGCTGTGGATTGCATTCAAAACACCTGTCCTACTACTGAACCATTGCCTTTACCTCCTTTTATAGGAGGACTGAACTGTTCCTCCGGGCACGAGCACCTCCTTGTACGCCGAGTCAGGCCATCAAGCCATCTCGCCCAGGACCGATCCAACGCTCTTGCCCCAGCCAGTATTCGATCCGCCATCATCTTGCTTGCAGGTTCAGGAATGGCTGCACTTCCAAGCGCTGATGCCGTCTCTATCTGCACTCATTGCTTGTGATGGGATGTACATCTCCCTCTCCATCCCCCTTCTGATGCAACTAGTCACCCACAAATATCCCTTTTAATAGTTGGCTGGCAGTTTGACGGGCGCCTTGTCTGCCATGCTGCAATACGAACGTCTGAATGACTGGTGGCCGAAACAGCAGGGGCGAACAGTGCAGGCCCAAGATGCTTCCTCCACAAAGGCTTCTAGCCGGCTTCTTTAGAACTCCAGCATTCATCCTAGAGAAAGAGGAGAAGTTATTTCCGGCCTTTGTGGTTGCTGAGCAATGTAAGAAAACACAGAAGGCAAGGAAGCAAGGAGGACAGGTTTAACAAAACAAAAAGAAGTCCCGGATTCATTATGGCTTGCTTGATTTCCAGAGCCATGTAATTGATCTGGCTCTACATCTCAACAGCTGAGGGCAAAGCCATTTTAAAATCAAAATACCGTAGAATTTAAATAAATAAATAAATAAAATAGTGCCACACGTCTGCCAACTGTAACTGGGCGTCTTCTGTGCTTGTGAAAATGCAATGCAAATTAGGCTAATGACATGGCAACTGAAATATGCTAATGGACCAAGCTCATTATGACATTTCTGAAGTATCGCTTGCTGCTTGAACTGTTCCTGCTTCTTTTCTCTCTCAACCCTGAGCTAGCAACTTGCTTAGATATATAATATATAGAGTGCCCCCCGTCACCCCTGGATCTTAGGTTTGTCCTATTGTTAGATTATCTTTTCGGCGCCAGGTTAAGACCTCTCTTTTTTCCCAGGCATTTGGCAGCACATGATGAGTTTTAATCGGACCTGGATGTGCCTTTAGTTACGACTGACTGTTCAAAGTTGTTTTTAGCTGTATGTGGTTTGTGTATATGGTCTGTGTGCTTTTATGTAAATGGCTTTTAAACTTTGTATATTGTATTTTAGCATTTTCAGTTCTGTAAACTGCCCAGAGGTTTTGCACTGGAGACATTCCTAGTGATGAAACTCAATCCTCCCATTTCTCTCTCTTCCCCTGCCCCCACAAATATAGCCCTTGAAATCAGATCAGGGATAGCTATCTTTTCTCATTTTTTAATGCTGGGGGTGGGGGAACAGAAACAGAGGGAACATTATTTATTTATATTATGTTGTTGTTATTGCTGTTCAATAAATTTGTTAGATGTCTTCCTCAAAAAAAAAACGGCTCAAGATGTCTTAACAGGGATTAAAACATACAAAAATTCAATTTACAATAGCTACAGACAATTAATAAAATGCCTGGACCTGATAAAACAACTAAGGGTGTAATCCTATGCATGTTTCATTAAGAAGCCCCAACCTGTGTTGTCAAATATCTGGGAGGAGAGGCAAGTCTAAACCTGCCACCGAAAAGTTGACAACGTTGGCACCAGGCAAGCCTCACTGGGGAAAGAGTTGTATCACAGGGAGTGGGGGCACCACCGAAAAGGCCCTCTCCCTTGTTGCAGGAGAGCATTTATAAACCACCTTTTGGCCATAGCGAAGGCGCCCAAGCCAGAGTAGGGAGATGAACCGTTAAAACCAAATCCATCCACAATCCAAAATGAAACCCAGCTATTTTAAAACCCCAAAGAGCCGGTTCAGAACCTTCAATCGCACATTGAAAGCTGCATCCTCCCACTCACATCCCCAGCAACTGGGCCTCTGATACTGGAGGAAATATATAGCCATCATGACCAGTAGCCACCGGTAGCCTTCTTCTTCACTGCAGGAGTCCCGCCTAGATACAACCTATCAGCAAGGTGAGATCTGCTTTGCCTAGGAGAGACCACAGTTGGTGAATTAGCCAGAATTGGCTAAAAGGTGCCCAACCTTCCTTTCGTTGGTCCATCTTCCCTGCCACCCTGGGATTTACAAGAAGGGAAAGATGGTCCAAACAAGGGCCAGCATTTTATGAGAAGCAATGTGAAGCAAGATGTGGTAGTGGACTGGCGTTTTTTTGGATTTGGTGCCTTTCCTGTGGGTTTTCAGGAGCTGGGGCAGGGGGTGACGTGTGATGAGACTCATATCTGAGCAACAGCACCCTCCCTGGAAAGGCAAAAGGAGCTGGAGGCATCTGAAGGCCCTTCTGGCGTCGGGGGCGGGGGGAGGCGTGTTGAAGGTCTCCCAAGAGGAAAGTGGCAAAGTTTGTCATCTCCTGTGGACAACTGGGCCTAGTCCCATGTCATCAGTGTGATGACACTTGGCTGTCGAGATCAGAACCACTCAAGAACTTATTACTAGTAGTAAGCACTAGTGGTAGTAAGTAAAGCCACCACTAATAAGTGCTCCTACTCCTAGGTAGAACTGCTATTAGAACTGTTCAAGAACTTACTATTGGTAGTAAGTACTACCAGTAGTAAGTACTACTTACTACTTCAATAATGCCATCAGTATACATTTCACCTTGCAGAGTCATATAAGTGAAACAGGCCTATTCTCCCAAGGAGATTACCATTGAGTAGATCAGGCCGCCTCGAGCCGCAGCTGGGGGTTGTGAGCCAACTCCAGGGCATGTGGCGCAAATGGGGCGGGGTGGGGGAGAGACTATACCAGATGTGGGTGACCTCCCTTGAAGGTTAAGGTGAGGCTTGGGTCTGGCCCCAGCAGCTGAGTGCCTCCGAGTCTGGGATCAGGGGGTATCATAGAATAGTATAGTAGGGTTGGAAGGGGCCTACAAGGATACTTAACATAGGGGGGTAGGACGGATACTTAACGTAGGGGGGTAAGACTTCGGGGTAGGATGAGGCCAGGGCAATTGCCTATTTTGGAACAGAATGCGTGTGTGCACGGATGCGAATGACACCCCAACCACCAGCTTTATCAGGGAGAAGGAGAATGTTTGGGGGTGGCATTAAGGATGGTTTCTTTCCTGGGGTCGGGGATCTGGTGTGTGTCTGGGGTCGGGGCGATCGTCTCTCCTGTCCAAGCTCCCTCGGCTGCCCCATTTCTTTCCGACCCTGGAAGAGTTAACCGGAGAACTGCACCAGCTCTGCGGACTGTTTGGAATACTTTAAATGCTTTGCCGCTCTGGATGGCAGAGGGGGCCGGTTTACGGTGTAATTCAGATGCAAAACTGCACCATAAATTCAGTGGAGGGGGGAGACCCGTCTCAGTTGCTGTGGCACTGCTAAGCATTTCATCGGAGATACAGTACAGTATTTCTGCCATCTTTGTTTGCATTGCAGTGACTCATCAAAAGTCTGTTTTGTACCAACACTCACAGCATTCCTCTGGCACTGGTCCGTATTCTCCCCCCCAGTCTGCTTTTTTTCTTTCCCCCCCACCCCTCTCCCCTCCTTTTCTCCCAAGCTCCAGTTTGAAACTGACATTGGCTTCAGTTTCCCTCATCAAAAGGCTCCATTCATTGCAGAGAATGGCCTGGATCTGAAGCCGCATCCGGCCTGTTCATTGAAATGCTTTGCACCGCTGCCTGTGCTGGGGAGATTTGACTTAGTGGGGAAAGCTGGAGCTCACAGCAGAGGCAAACGGAGGAGTCAGAGACTGGGGGTACCCCCCCCTGCCAGTTCCCCTTCTCCGTCCCCAAGCGGTCTTTGCTGCTGCATTTTAAGTGGAGCAGGTTGGGTGCTGAAGAGGGACGTGGGGGGGCCATCGTCCCGCGAAAAGCGGTGCTGTGGATTTCGCACAGTTTTTAAGGTACGTCCACACGAGAGGAGGCGGTGATGATGGGGAGGGGAGGAGTGGGGGGTCGGGGGGGCATGGGAAAGAAAGACATTCTTTGCACTGAAGATTTGGAGGATGTAACGCAGATGCAGAGAGATGGTCAGCTTGAATTGTAGCTTTGTAGCGTGACTGTGTGTGTGTTCGTTGTGTCTGTGTGTCTCTGCATGTTTATGTGTCTGTGTGTGTCTCTCTCTCTCTCTGTGTGTTTGTGTGTCTCTGTATCTTGGTGTGTTTGTGTCTCTGTGTGTGTGGGAGAGAGAGAAAACAGAGCAGTCCATTGTGTGGGTACTTTCTCTTTTTTTGTTGTTTTGAGCAGTCAGCTTGCGGTGGAGGAATGGATCTTTTGGATCCTTGTTACAAATTTGGCCAAATGCGCCTGCTGTTGCAGCGACCCAGAGCTGAGATCTGCTGGGTGGATGTTGTGTTTTGACCATGTGGGGTGAGGGGGCAAGAGGCTTTAATCCATATTCACAACAGTCGGATATGTGCCAAAGAGAGGAGTGCAGCTCCATTAAAACTCAAGGGGAGCATTGTGTGTGTGTTTTCTCCTGTCCTCTCCCCTTTGGCTAAAGTAGGTTGCACTCCCGCAAATCTCTAATGGCTTTGGGTTTTTTCTGCTTCAGGAGGTTTTGCCCCCATCGTTCGAGTTGTGCCACTTCTGCTTTGGTGCATGTACGGGGGGGACGAGATACTTGCCGCGACATGAGGATCCTAAAATAGCTCCCGCACGCCCTGCTGCAATTTTGATGCAAAGTCGAGAGCCCCAGCACTTCTACATGGAGGGCGACATCTCTTTCCCCACCCCTAAACCCTACATTTGCAGGGCTGGCCGCCCGGCTCATTCCTGCCTTGCCCTGGGCTCTTGCAGGGAGCTGCAGAGTTGATAAGGGAACTTGGGAGACTTGCGGAAAGGCGACTCTGCCTATGTCCTGGGCTATGTTGGAAGCCAGCAACCCCCTCCCTCAGTCATCGTCTCCCCCTTGTCCCCGAAATTACGTGGTGGGGAAAACCACTGCAAGTCTCCGGTTTTCCGGTAGCTCAAATGGACAGCAAAACTTCTGTGTTGAACTTGCTGCATTTTTAAAGCTTTTAATACAGCCTCCCCCTGAGACCCCTCCAGATGCGTCGGACCACAACTTCCATCATCTCTCAGCCAGCCTGGAGGAAGATGGAAGTTGTAGTCTGAAGCATCTGGAGCCTGCCCCATTGGTTGGGGGATTATGGGACCTGCAGTCTGACACATCTGGTGGGCACCTGGTTGGGAGAGGTGCTTTAACACATCTCCCCACCATCACTACCACCACCTTTATCCTAAGTTCCAAGCCCCATCAGCTTTCCCCCCCTGGAGTGTGCTTTGCATGCTGTGATCGTGTCTTGCGTTAGAAACTCCTTCCTCGTTCTAAGACCTGGTTTGGCACCAGGTCCTCGCCTTTTGTGGGACTGGGTTTTTTTTGGCCTTTCTAAGGTTCGGATGTTGGGAGGCTCTCTTAATGGCAGGCATGATTCCGGTTTAAGGCTGGTGGAGTGAATGGATACAGCCGACGGGGGGTTGTTTTAATCCGAAGCATGCGTAACTTTCCAGTTGTGCGGTAGAACTGGAATTTGTGGATGGCACCAGCTGCATTTCTTGTGGGTTCTCCCACTGTTCAGTGCTCGGGGAATGAGATGGGGGGTTTTCATGCCCATTATCTAGATTCCTTTCTCATCTTGGGTTTGATCCAGGATCTGCCTCCTGGAAGAAGACCCTCCCTCCCTGCAATTTTGGGGGGTCCCCCCTCCCTTCCCATGCACTACAGATCACCCCATTCAGCAAGGTCTCCTGACTCTCTGTGTAGTGTTTTCAGGAGCGTAAATCTGGATCCAACCCGTCAATGGAATTATTTTTACCAAACATCTTTAGCAGAGAACAGGAGGCAGGTTGGTTGGTTGGTTCGTTTTCAAGAAAGTGGCGTGAAAAGAAGACCTTGTTGTGTTTATTTGTTTGTTACATTGATATCCTCCCAGGAGCCCAACTCCGCATCTGCCTACCGCGCAAATTGCACCATGCATATTGCTCAATTCAGACAAGGCGGAGACACTCGTTGCAGCTGGTTCGTCTGTCCAGTGAAGTGCCATTCAACCTGCAGTAGTTTCATGGGGACGGAGTGCCGTGGGCCCCAGGAGCTTGTGCGTGGCTGCTGTGTGCAGCTCTGGTTCCTGGCTTGAGGAGGCCCTGGGCACAGTGCCATTTGGTGTAGGCCCAAGCGTGGCTTTTTCTGTATCGCCCTAAAAGAGGACACCGGCTTTGCGTGAAAATGCACGCGCGCTCCAGTCTGGCGGCCGGAGCAACTGGGTCTAGCTGCCATTTAAATTTCCCAGAATGCCCCGACATAGCATTGCCCTGAAGCACTGTGAGAAAATAAAATGGTGACTGCCCAGCATTGTTTGGAGTGCTGCTGCCCCCAGCTAAACCTGAGAGCGCCCACTAGAGCATCTCTGTGTCCGCCCCCTTTTTCATCCTCACAACAACCCTCTGAGGTTGTTTTTAAATTCGATATGTTAAAGATTGTATATTACGTTTTTATTATGTTGCATTTGTGGTTGTAATTTTTGTGAATGGCCCAGAGAGCTTTGGCCATAGGGGGGTATAGAAAAGAACTAAAGGACATTTTATTTATTTATTATTAGATTTATATCCCACTTTCTTCCTCTTGCAATTAACCCAAGGTACCTTCCATGAACCTCCTCCTCCCTCTTTTTAAGCCTCACAACAACCCTGTGAGGTAGATGAGGCTGAGTGTCAGTGACTGTGTAGTGTATCAGTGTGGTATAGAGGTTAGAGTGTTGGACTGGGACTCAGGAGGCCTGGGTTCAAGTCCCCACTCGACCATGAAGCTCACTGGGTGACTTTGGGCCAGTCACTGACTCTTAAGCCTCATCTACCTCACAGGATTGTTGTAAGGTGCCTTGCAAGAGGAAAAAAAGTGAGATATAAATGTAATAATAAATACAAAATAAATAAATACATTTCATTTCCTTTATGTCATTTCTATACCGCACAGTGGCCAAAGCCCTGTGGGCCATTCATGAAAACTAACCACAAATAATAATAACAACAACATAATAATAAAAACATAATATAAATTTTTAACATACAACATTTAAAAACAATTGAAGGGCGCAATCCTACTCATGTTTAGACAGAAAAAAGGCCTGCAGTTCCTAGGAGGCATTCTGGGAGTTGTAGGCCTTTTTTCTGTCTAAACGTACATAGGATGCACCTTTAAGTACCTAAAATTAAATAAGAAAAGAAAAGACTAGCCCAAAGTCACGCCATGAGCGTCATGGCTGAGTGGGGACTAGAACCCGGGTCTCCCCATTCCTAGCCCAGCAGTCTAACCACTGCACTGCACTGGCTCGCGTCTTTGGCCGTCTGCTCCAACTAGCGACATTTTTGTCTTTTTTTTAAGAAAAAAAGACGTTCCTTTTCTCCATCCCTCCTCTGTCCCCACCACAGATGCACCCTCCTTCGGACCCTGCCCCGTTGAATGTGTAAAGGATTCGCTGAGCCATGTCGCAAATGTTGCACATAGAAATCCCTAACTTTGGGAACACCGTCCTGGGCTCCCTGAACGAGCAGCGTCTCCTGGGGCTGTACTGCGATGTCTCCATTGTTGTCAAGGGACAGGCCTTCAAGGCGCACCGGGCCGTCCTGGCCGCCAGCAGCCTCTATTTCCGGGACTTGTTCAGCGGGAACAGCAAGAGCGCCTTCGAGCTACCGGGATCGGTGCCCCCGGCCTGCTTCCAGCAAATCCTCTCCTTCTGCTACACCGGGAAGTTGACCATGGCGGCCAGCGAGCAGCTGGTGGTGATGTACACGGCCGGCTTCCTCCAGATCCAGCACATCGTGGAGAAAGGCACAGACTTGATGTTCAAGGTCAGCTCGCCACACTGTGACTCCCAGACCGCTGCCATGGAGGAGCCAGGCTCGGCGCCCCAGAGCCCCTGCCACCCGCTGCCGCTGGCCTCCGCCCCCTACGCCGCCTCCCCTTCCATGCCCATCCCGCTGCTCACCCGGGTCAAGCACGAGAACCTGGAGCTGCCGACGGCGGCGGGGCTGCCCGCCAAGCGGTCCCTGGAGGGGGGCTTCCGGGACGCGGCCGGGGGGAGCTCCTCCACCTCCTCCGGCGGGGCGCCCCTCAAGCTCTCCCGCGTCTCCTATTACGGAGTGCCCAGCCTCGCCACGCTCATCCCGAGCATATCGCAGGCCCAGTACTCACAGGGGGAGCGGACAAGCCCCGGCGCCAGCAGCCTCCCCACCACCGACAGCCCCACGTCCTACCACAACGAGGAGGATGAGGAAGATGATGAAGCCTACGACACCATGGCTGAGGAGCAGTACGGGCAGATGTACATCAAGTCGACCGGCGGCTATGCAGGTAACCACTCCCCCCCCCTTTAATCTCTAGTTCCCGCCTTCCTCTGCTTTAAATTTTTATGGGAAATGTTAGCGGTGAGTATGTGCAAGCTTTTGAGTCACACAGAACGATCTTTGCCAGGCTGATATTTGCTTTTGGCCTCCTCTGTTTTAAATTAAGTCTCTGCAAGCTTTTGAGGCACACAGAATGATCTTTGCCAGGCTGATATTTGCTTTTTGGCCTCCTGCTTTAAATTTCTACAGGACCATAAAAAGTTAGTGGTGGGTAGCATCAGGCTTCGAATGACATAGAACAATCCCTGTCAAGCAGGCATTTGCTTTCCTGTATTGGAGAGAAGGCTGTAGCTCAGTGGTAGAGCATCTGCTTTGCATGCAGAAGGTCTCAGGTTTGATCCCCGGTGTCTCCAGGTTACTATGCATGTCTGATGCCCCAGAGAGTGCTGCCAGTTGATGTAAGGCAACACTGAGCTGGATGGATTTTTGGCCCGATTTTGTGTGAGGTAGCTTCTGATGTTCCCATGTGTTTTTTTAAAACATTGTGTTCGCTGTCAGACTGAAAAACTAAATGAATCTTGCATTTGCTGAAGGCTGATTTGGTAGAAGGGGACATCTGTTAAATACATGAAGACGTTTTGATCGGTAGGCGAGATGTGTTCCTCCTTTTCTAGTAAAGCAATAGCAAGGGGCTGTTTCATCTTCAATGAATTGTTTGTTGTGGGGGCAGGGACTGGTTCTCTCAATGGGGCTCTCCCATTGCATGGGATCGCGTGGGTGGTGTTTCTTTTGGCTCCCAGGCAAAAGGCACAGGAATCGTAATTTTTGCAACTTGTTGACAACGCACATTGATTTTTTGGGCAAGGGGTTGCGTTTTCATGGGTTCCTCAACAGTCACCGAAACTGGCAAGATAATTGTACTGGTCAGTTTCCTTGGACCTGACCAATCTGAAAGCATTGGCTGCATTTACACACAATGCTAAGCCATGGTTAATGTTAACACAGATCCTGAGCATGAACAAATTCACACAGATCCTGATTTGAGCATGTACAAATTCCATCCATCCCAAAGGAAACTTGCACCAGGTGTGAGTCTGTTCACATATAACGCTAAGCCATCGTTTATGTTAACCTTGGTTTGTTGCTTTAGCCACAGTTTGTCTTTCAGACAAGCAAACAATCCCCAACTTGTTCTCCCCATTTCTGGTTTCTTTCTCTCCCACCATTTTGCCAGCAGTTCAGAGCAGTTTCATTTTCAGGCTGCTCTTACTAGGCGCCTCTGTTTCAGGACAGACAGCTACTCAAGCAAATCATGGTTTGGGGTTCAGACATCACAGCAAGCCATGGTTCAAGCACCCCACTGAGTCAGCCCTCAACAAACCCATTCTTAAGAGTTTTCATCTGCCTCAGCAGGCCTTTTGTAAAGTTAAGCAGGCCTTTTGTAAAGGTCTTCATTGGCCATTCAGGACCAAACCACCCCAAAATACTTTGCTTTACAACAAGGAACAATCTATTTTTGCTGGGAAAACTCGTTTTCCTCCCAGCTACTGTGAGGATTTCAGCTAAACTCAGAGGGAACGGGGAATTGTGGGGCAGAGGGGGTGGCAGATGACATCAGCGTCCCTGCTAATAAAAAAACGTTGGTGCTGTGTCTCATTGAGCCCTGCCTCCGCTACACCACTGCCTTCAGAGTGGTTTCATTTTCAGCCTGCGTTTGTCAGGTGCCTCTGTTTCAGGCCAGATCCCAACACCAACAAGCCAGGACTATGCCATAGTTCTGGGTTCAGGCGTCACACCAAGCCAGAGTTTAAGCAAGCCGGACTTCTGTTTGTGGTTTATAGCTGGTGAACAAACCATGGTTTGCAAGGGTTCAGACATAAATACAAGCCAGATTTCAAGAAACCACACCCTGGCTTCGCATTATATATCTTGCCGCCTCTAACAGCCGATAGGGGCCCCAGGGAAATAAAAGCAGAAGAGATTCTTTGTAAATGTGTCCAACTCTGTCTCAAAACTTCTTAGTTCCTTTCCTTCTACAATTGTTCAAGGGACATATTCCCAAATGACACTGCTGATTTCCATTCTAAGCTTATTTCCAGTTTTTAGCTGCCTATTATCCTGCAACTCTTTTTTTAACCTAAAATAGCTCTTCCACGGCAAGAGGCATTGCATTAGCCTGTCTGATATATTTATAGCATGCTGCCTTACCCCCTCTGCAAATGGCCCAATATTTTACCTATTTAAAACATGTATACCGTGCTCTTCCACGTTACAAAAGATGCTCGCCTCATCTACAACCCATAAAATCATAACAATACAAAAACAAGCAAAGGTAGCCCTTTTGGTCACAAGTTAAAAAAAAATCCAAAATCCATAATAGGACTAGGGATGGATGGGTGCCCCCCCCCCCCGCTCGGTCTGGGTTCTCTGGGTGCCAGTCTGGACCCATGCTCGAGCTCCCCACCACTTGGTGAGCCACCCGCACTCACCCAGGCCCCGTTCTCGAGCTCTGCGATCACCGGGGGTGGGGGGGGTGATGATTGCAAAAATGTGCATATTTAGATATATGCAAAATGGGGTCATGAATAGCCCATATACGCAAGATTACAGGCAAAAACAGGTGGGTGGGAAATCCACTATTAAACAATGCAACTCTTGGTTCATTGAAATTAGAGGAGATGGCATTCTCTAAGCAGACCCATGAAAACTGGACAGTGCCTTGTTGCGTAGTGTATTTCAAGGCCAGGCATCCCCTGGCTTTTTGTGGGAACGAGGGCACCGTGGGGTGTGGTGCTTTGCAGGGAGGGGGGATGAGCACAGAAACTGATACCTGTGGCTGAATTCAAGTCACATCACAAGACTAAAACCTTCTCTGAGATTTGTTCAATCCTGTTTGCCTTGCGTTTGCAAATACGAGAAACTCTGTGGCTCCGATAGGCGCATCGATGCGTTGGCCACACAAAGCCCCAATATGGCTTTCAATTTCAGCAGCGTCCTAATGATGCGTTTGGGCTTGTTTGTTTGTTTGTTTAGCAGGGATGATTTTCTGTTTTTCTTTGCTTAAGTGTGACTTCATGTGTGATAATAACAGCAACTCACAGCTGGTTCACAGAGACAAGCGACAGTTTTGATCCAAACCTATGCAAGGGGTTTCTCTGGAGGAGCTGCTGCTCCTCACGTCCATCTGCAAAGATGAGCCCCAAGGGTTTTCCCTCCTTACTGGGCATTTTAAAATTTGGGCTTTGTATGGATTTTGGCAAGTGGCCTGTCAGCAGATTTGCATGCAACACATCCCTGGGTCAGTCTTCAACATGGATAGCGCAGGCTGGGAAAACCTCCTGTCTGGAAGCCAGGAGAGCCATCACTGAGCAGAGTAGACCTTCCTCAGGGACGAGCCACTGAGGGCCGCCCGCCTCTGTCTGTCTCTGTCTGTCTGCCTGCCTGCCTGCCTGCCTGCCCACCTTCCTTTCTTTCTTTCTTTCTTTCTTTCTTTCTTTCTTTCTTTCTCACTCTCACTCTCACTCTCACTCTCACTCTCACTCTCACTCTCACTCTCACTTTCACTCATTCTTTCTGTCTTTCGCTCTCTCTCTCTCTCTTTCTTTCTGTCTGTCTTTCTGTCTTCCTTCCTTCCTTCCTCTCTTTCTTTTTCTTCCCCTCCCTCTCTCTCTCTCTCTCTCTCTCTCTCTCTCATTCTCTCTGTCTGTCTCATTCTCTTCCTCCCTCCCTCCCTCCCTCCCTCCCTCTCATTCTGTTTGTCTTTCTCTCTCTTTCTGTCATTCTCTTGTTTGTTCTTTCTTTCTCTCTCTCCCCCCCCATTCTTTTTGTCTTTCTTACTCTTTTTCTCTCTTTCTCTTTCTTTCTCTCACTTTCTTTCTTCCTTTTGTTCTTTCTTGTTCTCTCTCTCCCCCCCCCCCAATCTGGATTAGAGAGGCCTTTCTGATTCAGTGGGGTACTGCCTCTTATGACCATTGACTTGCAGCATTTCCCATGCCTGTTGCACCCTGAATATTCCTCTGTGGAGCAAAACCATTCAACCAGAACTAGCCCATCATTCAGCCAATAGCCACATTGGCTGGTTACAATGGGAGTTGTAGTCCAGCAAAACTGGTGGGCACCAGGTTGAGGAAGAAGGCTGCCATGAAGGTTCGCTGACCCTACCAAAAAGAAGTCCTGTGTACTGTGTGGGGAGGAATGTGAAGCTGGAAGAGGCAGCATGGACAACTTTAGAACAGGGGTGCAGAACCTCTCAGCCCAAGGGCCAAATTCAATTCCAGAGAAGCTCTTGGGGGCTGCATTCCAGTGGTGGGCAGGGCCAAGGGCAAAAGGGGCAGGGCCCAAAACACCAGCATATTTTAGCTTCAAGCTCTCGCTGGCAGTAACTAAGCCTTAGGAGAGGCATTTCATCCTTTTAGAATGGCTGGAGGGGAAAGCCGCAGGAAAGCTGGGACACCCTCAAATGATCCATGGGTGGAGGGAAGGGGCGTGGGCAGTGGAAGGGGCGTGGGCAGTAGGAGGGGGCATGGCCTGCTTTAACGCTTCTCCTCCGTGTTGCCGTCTCTTCCCAAAGTGCCTCAAGAGAAGCCCGAGCAGCTGCCGTTAGAGAGCCGCTCCTGTGTCCTCATCCGGCGCGATTTGGTTGCCCTCCCTGCAAGTCTTATCAGTCAGATCGGATATCGGTGCCACCCCAAACTCTACTCAGAAGGAGATCCTGGAGAAAAACTTGAACTTGTTGCAGGTAACACAGCAGTCGCACACTCCTATGGGCCGGTGATTTCGGTTTGCAAACCACCTTCTTCCCTTTTCTTATTTGAAATTGCTTGAGTGTATCCGGTTGTCAGATTAGCACTCTGGATGCGGGTTTTCCCCTGCGGCTGTGAATAAATTCCTCTTCATAATAATCTTATTTAAACATTGTATAATTCCACTATCAGGAGTTATTGATTAAAAAAAACCAATTTTACCGTTATAATTGAATTCCTCCAGCCTGCATTTCTCCTGAATAATTTGATGCTTTAAAAAAGTATTAATAGAAAATTAGTGAAGGTCAGGAGACATTGCGATGATCCCAAATCTAGAAACATGCTTTTATAAAACTGATCGGACCTGAATTCATTTGCTTTGTACAATGAATCTGCCCTAAAACAAACAATCCGCCGGCCTCTCTCTCTCTCCCCCAGCTTCCCCGAGCATGTCAAGAGGGGAGCTTTTCATCTTCTCGGCTCGTTACCCAGGCGCCGAGAAAGGGAGACGTGGATTAAGATGTCTGCAGGATGGGCTGCTCTTTTGCTGATGAGGCTGTATGGACCATCCAGACTGGAGCAATTGGGAAGAGACAGGGGGAGAGGCGGCTAGTATAGGTTAGAGGCTGTGGCACCCTCCTTCGGGATGCGACCTGTCCACGAAACACAGATCAGGCCTGGCGGCGCTCGCCCTCTCCTGTGGCAGGCAGCAGGGATGAGGGGCCTCCGGTCTGTGAGCGGCAGAGGCAGGTGGCGCCATTGTCAGTGGGCCGGTGCATCTGCTCAGAGCTGCTGTCAGAACCAGCCAGAACTCTAAAGGAGCTACATGCGTCTTGCCTTGGACACTCCCCTTAGAGTTCTGAGTAGTTCTGACCGCAGCCCGGAGCGGATCCACTGCCCCACTGACAGCAGAGCCACCAGCCCGCCGTGCCACCCCATCCAGCCCGCTGGGATTCAGGCAGGGGCCCTCCCCGAAGCCCCGCCCCTCTGAGCAGTGAGAGGGGGCGGGAGCACTGTGCCACGGCCCCGGGAGCGTTTCTTGGGTCCGTGCCTCCGCTCCCTTCATGCTTCTCTTGCCTCCCGCGGGTGGGGGGCGAAGCCGCCATCCCGCTCCGGCAGCACCACAAGGAGCTGCTCTTCCAGCTGCGCAGCTTCTTCAGCCGCCTCTCGCTGCTCAGGGATGGCCGTAGGTGGTGAAGCAGCTGCAGAGTTCCCTGTCTCCGTGCAGAGAGAAGCAGTCGCCCCATGCCTCTCTCTGCGTGGAGAACAGGGACAGAGGGCCTTCTCTGTGGTGGCCCCCACTCTGTGGAACTCCCTCCCTAGGGAGCTCCGCCATGCCCCCTCTTTAATGAGCTTCCACCGTGCCTTAAAAACGTGTTTGGGCAGGCATTTGGGGTGGGTTAGGCAGGCATTTGGGGTGGGTTAGGGTATTTTTAGAAATATGATGTTTTTAAATGTAGAATTTTATTGTTTTAAATTGTTTCTATTATTGTACGTTGCCCAGAGTGGCTGGGTGACCAGCGAGATGGGCGAGTAATAAATTAAGTAAATCAATCAATCAGTCAATCACCATTTCGGGGGAGAGGCCTGCCTCTGATGTCAGCCAGGTCTGGGAGGCAGTCCAGCCTGCAGGACAAATCCAGATCCCTACGCCTAGGCTACAGGGAGAGAGGAGCCAGAGGCAGGGCCAGAGGGCCACAAGTGGACAAAAATAGACCCCTTTGACTGACTGCTGGCAAGGGGTCGGGCCTCCTGAATTTATGTATTGTGTTTATCGATACTGGACAGCCCATGCGTGCTTTCTCCCGGCCTAGTCAAGGCACATTCTGGCCAGACATCCCAGTCAAGAATCAAAGGCTTTTCTTCTCTCGAGGCATAATGTTTGCAAATTTCTGGGCCTGTGCTCATGTTTGATTTCTGCAACTTTCCCAGATCAATTGCTGAAACTTTCCTAATTTGTGCAAATTTCCCCATAAACTGAATCAGCTCCTCTTTTGTCTATAAAGAAAAGTTGTGCAAATTGGAAAATGTGCACAAATTTGGGGAAATTTGCAGAGTTCACATTTGATCACAGCTTGATTTGTGCAAGTTTCCTGTTTGCACAGAGTGAACGGCAGTTGTGAACAGGAATCAGGCATGAGCTGAGCTGCAAGGTGATGTTTGGAGAATCCTTGCGACCTCAGACATCCCTCGTTTGCCCATCCCTAGTGGTGGGTGGTGAGGCTGAGGAATCCCAGGGTGTTTCAGCCACAGCCCTCCCTTGGATCATTCTCCGGTCGCTGGCTTGGTGACCCAGACTCGCCATTGGCGGCAGCAACGCTGTGGCGGTTTCCCTGATCACATCTCTCAGTGCTCTGAATCACGACTACCCGGGGGGAAGGTCTGTACTGCCTCTTGTTTCCCAAGCTTGCTCTGGCCGTGCAAACCAGGGTGTGACTTCATCACCTCTCAATTGCTTTCCTTTCCAGGCTCTGGTGTTTGCATCACCCGAGGGCAACTGATGAACTGTCATCTGTGTGCAGGTGTGAAACACAAAGTTCTCCTGCGGCGTCTCCTGGCAACATTCTTTGACAGGTAGGACAAAGAGTGCTTCTCTTTGGTTTCTTCATTCTTCATGGTTCTTCATGAACCATTCTTCATGGTTGCTCGGCCAGCTTGGGTTTGGAGAAGGAACAAAAGACCCGCTGACCTGCCTCCGGGGAGGAGCAGCAGCAGACCCGTTTGTCAAATCAGAGCTGAGCCCAGAGTGGCCCATGGATCTCCTCCAGACGTGTCCGATGGACCAAGAGCAGGAGGCACGCGGGAGCAGAAGGGGGCCAAACTGTGTTGGACAGGGCCCCATCCCAGCAGCGGGCTAAGGGCATGGGGCGGGGCCAAGGCCAGAGAAAGCAAAATGGGCACGGCCAGATGTATTCCATACCAATTTGGACATTTTCCACACATACAAAACAGGCAGAGCTTAATTCTGTGTGTGTGTCTCATTAGGAGCAAGCTGCACAGCAATAGCTGTCAGGCCTGCAAAGCACAGCTCAGGTCCATGCAGAGTAAGAGCAGGGTGTTCAAAGTTTAAATGCCTCTGAGCACCCTTCTATTGCTGATCAGCGATTGGCAGTAACAGCAGAAGAAACTTGCGGGCTGGATGGGGAGGCCCCAGGGGTACCTCTCCATCCAGTCCACAGACCAGAGGTTCCCTATCCTTGCATTACCTAAATCGAATGGGCAGAAGGTAGCTCTCCAGATGTTTTGGACTTCAACTCCCAGACGTCCCTGCCAGCATGGCCAATGGCCAGGAAAGCTAGGAGCTGAAGTCCAAAATCTACTGTCTCCTGACCTACATCATGTAGAGGGGGCACATGCCTCATTGCCCTGCTCGCCACACCTCCCATGGAACCTCCTTTGGAGCCTCCCATCTGAAACGGGTTCTTCCCTCTTCAGTGCTTTGGATCGTGGTTGCATGAAAGGTGGCAGTAATTCTGTCCACAATGTGCTCTTGAGATTCTGCTTCCTGCTTGCTCTCGGAACAGGAACACGCTGGCCAACAGCTGCGGAACGGGAATCCGGTCTTCCACCAGCGACCCCAGCAGGAAGCCCCTTGACAGTCGTGTCCTTAATGCTGTGAAACGTAAGTGAAGAGAGGAAGATTCTCTGAGTTAGCCGAGGACAGAGGTGACATGAGGAGGTAGTTGGGTTGGAATGTTTTTAAAGAAAAATCAGGATTGAAAGATCCCTTTTGAAAAGACATTTAAGGGTGCGATCCTATGCTTATTTAGGCAGAAAAAAGTCCAACAACTCCCAACATGTCCCAGCCAGCCATCAAAGACAGACAGAAAGACACCTTGGGGGCTCTTACTTGGGCCAAAAGGTTGACTCAGTAGGTAGGTAGGTAGGTAGGTAGGTAGGTAAGTACATACATACATACATACATACATAATCGTTGCCTTGGGGGCTTTTATTTGGGCCAAAAGGTAACGGAAGGAAGGAAGGAAGGAAGGAAGGAAGGAAGGAAGGAAGGAAAGAAAGAAAGAAAGAAAGAAAGAAAGAAAGATCCTTCATTCCCATTGCACAGTTGACCCAACACATATACCCATTGCTGCCTCTTAATGGCTTTGGCTAAAATGCCTCCTTGTCTTTTGCAGTGTATTGTCAGAATTTTGCCCCGAGCTTCAAGGAGAGCGAGATGAACGTCATTGCGGCTGACATGTGCACAAACGCCCGCCGGGTTCGCAAGCGCTGGCTTCCAAAGATCAAGTCCATGCTGCCGGAGGGGATGGAGATGTACCGCTCCGTCATGGGTTCCACCACCAACGCTGTGCCCCTGGACCCTGAATTCCAGCCTTCCGCCGCTCAAATGTTTGAACAACGCATCTATGCAGAGCGGAGGAGCGATTCTGGTACAATCGTGGCCCTGAGAACTAACGCCGTAACTGTCGAGCAAAGCAACGGAACCGGGCAGTTGTTTGAGCCAAATGAGGATGCCGAGGGGTCCAGCGCCGCCATCCAGGAGTCCACCGGGCCCGAAGCCATGGCTTCCGATAGCCAAAGCCCCGCACAGCCCTTCGAAGAAGGCTCCGGCGCCCCCAGCCGGCCGGAAACACCTGCGAGACGGCAGGAGGGTGCCTACGGAGGGACTTTATGAAAGGGATGGGATGGCTTTGGCGTCGGCCGAGGAGAGATCTATAATACTAAAGCTGCTTGCATGCATTATTAATACAGAAAACACACAAAAAATGTGATCAAACCATTTACCTACTGAACTGCTACTGTTGCCTGAGAAAAATGTGATTTTTATTCTGCTTGCGTGTTAAGATTTATGAAGGAAAATATCACATTCATTATACTGTAAGCAACGCGAGGTCTAAGACAGCCGACGCGCAGTGAACAAATGGACCCTGGGCTCCTTTTTTTTCTTTTAAAGAAAAATAATAATTCCTGAGGTTAGTCTAGAAGACTAGCGTTTTCTTTTGGAACAGTGAGGCGATATCCCCTGTCTGCCACCGCCGTCGTCATCAGTGGCGCAATGCCGTGTTCCCCTCCGGGGAAAGAGGACGGGAGGAGCCCAGACCCTTTTGGTGAGGTGGCGTGCGGGAGCTCGGAAGGTACGCGAGGCAGTGAGAGGCCAGGAAGGGAGAAACTGAAACAGAGTCTCCTCGGTGCTGGCAGTTGTTTTGAGGTTTTGTTTTGTTTTGTTTGGACGATTCCATTGCTTGGATCTTTTTGTTCTACTTGTGGACAAGGGAGTTTATGGCCAGGCCCAACTCACTGGAAATATCTCGGGGTGGATCCAGGATGTGCCCTCCATGAAAATAAGGTGCCACCCCCGCCCCCCACTCACCGAAGGTCGCCCTGCCCAGTGTATGGGGATCCCCACACATCACAGCTCACCCCATTCTGCAGGGACCCCTGGCACACCATATCGCATTTTCAGGGGGGTAGAGGGGCTGCCATGGAGAGGCAGAGGCGGGCAAGTCCACTTCCGTCTGCACGGTTGCTCCTGCATGAATCTGGATCCAGCCCCTCCGGTGTGCAAGCACAATTGAAATCAACAGGAGGTCTTGCCCAGGCGTCTGCCCAGGTGGTAACTCAGCCAGACGCCCGTCATGGGCTGTGCTCAGAAGGCGGATCAGATGGAGCAAATGCCACTTTGCTCCTCTTCCGCTGGGCAGGTCCTTTTCTCCCCCTTCTTTGCTGTCTGCTTTCTGCCATTTCCATCCCGCCGTGTTGTTCCAAGTTGTCGCCTCCACGGCCTCGATTCCTCTTGTGACCGCTTCATTTTCTTCCCTTCCCAGTTTACCTGGCGGCACTTTGCCCCACAGGAGCCACTGTCCTCCAGTATGTTTTGAAAGGCAGGTGTGGGATTCCTCCCCACCCGATGCCTTCCTGCAGAGAATCGCTCTGGGCATGATGCGCATTCAGGGAGGCACGTGGCACACCTTGCTGCTGAGCTGGCTGGGCGCCATCAGGACCACAGGTTTTGTTCCAAAGAACATGTGCTGTCTTCCACTTGTGTGTGACCACACAAAACATTCCAAAATGACTCCTGTGGAGAAAACTTTCAATTAGGCCCAGCCCTTGGATCAGGGGTGTGGAACTTCTGGCCCAGGGGCCAAATCTGGCCAGCTTAAAGTCCCAATCCGGTGCCCTGGGGTTCCCCAGATGGCCATGCCCTCTTCCCCTAGCTCCACCCATTTTCCCCCGACCACCAATCGTTCGGTGGTTTCCCGGCTTTTACGCAGGTTTTTTTCCCCATTCTGAAAGTTTGAAATGCCTCTCCGAAGGTGCAGTTATTGGCAGCAAGATCTTCAAGCTAAAATAGGCTGGTATTTTGGACCCTGCCAGGCATGGGCTGGAAAACGTCCCCCCCCCCCCCACTGCCTTAGATTCTGAGGCGTCCCACTTAAGAAGAGCTGTGCTGGATCAGACCAAGGCTCCATCTAGTCCAGCATTCTGTTCCCACAGTGGCCAACCAGATGCCCCAACGAGAAGCCCACAAGCAGGACATGAGAGCAACAGCACCTTCCCACCCATGTTCCCCAGCAACTGGTCTACATGGGCATACTGCCTTTGATACTGGAGGTAATACGTAGCCATCATGACCAGTAGCCACTGATAAAGTCATCCTCCATGAATTTGTCCACTCCCCTTTTAAAGCCGTCCAAGTTGGCCCAACCCTCTCATGATTTTGGTTGCCCTTTTCTGCCCTTTTTCCAACTCTGCAGTATCCATTTTGAGGTGTGGTGACCAGAACTGTGCACAGTATTCCAAATGTGGACGCACCATTGATTTGTGTCATGGCATTAAGATATTGGCTGTTTAGTTTAGATTCCTTTCCTTATGATCCTCAACATGGAATTTACCTTTTTCATAGCAACCACCCACTAGAGTGACATTTTCTTCGAACTATCCACCATAAATAACCCCAAGATCCCTTTCTTAGTCAGTGACTGGCAGCTCAGATCCTATCAGCTTATACGTGGTTAGGATTTTTTGCCCCAATGTGCATCACTTTACACTTGCTTATGTTGAACCGCATTTGCCATTTTATTATCCATTCTCCCCTTTGGAGAGCTCCTTTTGGAGCTTTTCACTGTCCCTTTTTGTTTTAACCACCCTAAATAATTTGCTGTGTCAGCAGACTTGGCCATCTTACTACTCACCCCTAACGCCAGATCATTTCTGAACAAGTTAAAAAGCACTGGTCCCAATACAGATCCTTGAAGGACACCACTGTTTACATCCCTCCATTGGAGAAAGTCACTATTATTTCCTACTCTCTGCTTTTTGTTCTTTTGCCAGTTACTGATCTGTAAGAGGACCTCTCTTTTTATTCCATGACTGCTGTGTTTGCTCAGGAGTCTTGGATGAGGGACTTTGTCTAAAGGCTTTTGAATGTCCAAGTAAACAATGTCTACTGGATCACCCCTTTCCACATGTTTATTGACACTCTCAAAGAACTCTTAAAAGGCTAGTAAGATAGACCTTACCTTTGCAGAAGCCATGCTGATTCTTCCATGTTGATTCTTCTTCAACAAGACTTGTCCTTCTATACGCTTGATAATTTTATCATTAATAACACTTGCCACCAATTTATCTGGAACCAGATGTTAAACTAAGTGGCCTGTAATTTCCTGGATCTCTCTCTTTTTAATTGACATTACATTGGCCACTTTCCAGTCGTCTGGTACAGAGGCTGATTTTAGGGACATGTTACTTATTTGTTAGAAAATCTGCAATTTCACATTTGAGTTTTTTAATAACTTGGATTGATACCATCTGGAACCAGTGGTGATGTGTTTGTTTTCATTTGTAGAGCTTCATCTCTTGTCACTAGTGTTTGTCTCAATTCCTTAGACTCCTTTCCTGAAAATATCAGCTTAGGCAGGGGTATCTTTTGCAGTGAAGACAGACACAGAGAATTCATTCAGCTTCTCTGCAATCTCCTTATCCTCCTTTGACTCTCCTTTAATTCCCTTGCTATCCATCAGAATTGAAAGATTTTTTTTTATTATTGTTGGTCTTAATGTTATTATCAATGTGCTCCTCAAATCCTTTTTTACATCCCTTATGGGCTCCTTGGATTTCCTTTATGCAACTTTGTGCTCCTTCTTGTTCTCCTTGTTTGGGCAAGACCTCCATTTTCTGAAGGAAACCTTCTACTCTCTAATAGCTTCCTTGATAATCATGCTGGTGACCTCTTGGTCTTGGTGCTACCCTTCCGGACCTGCAGTATACATTCGAGCTGAACTTCTATTGTTGTTTTAAGTAACCCCCAAGCTTTCTGGAGAGATTTGACTCTCTTAACTCCCTGTTTCAACTTCCTTTTCACCAATCCCCCTCAGTTTAGAGAAGTGACCATCCTGGCTGGGGATGATGGGGATTGTAGTCCGACACCTATAGAGAGGATCACATTGGAGAAGACTTATGGTAGGGACTAGCCTGGAATGCATATATGCATTTCTTCTGTTCCAAGGCTGTTGTTGTCATTTCTCCAGGTTGGTGTTGTTGAGGCTGCCTCTAAACCCCATGACCGTCATCCCCAGCCAGGATGATGGATAATTCAGGCTTTGTAAAGAAATGGGTGTCCAACCCGAAACAGAAATTGCCAGGGGACTTTGGATTCTGGCTAGCCCCAGTGTTTCTGAAGGAGCATCAGCTGATCAGCGAGCAAGGAAACACAAAGGTTTTGGAATGGCGCTGTCAAGGGCTCCTTGGAGGTCTCTCTCTGTCTAAACCAGTAGCCAAGTCCAGACACAGACAAAGGAATTCCTTTCAAAGCTTTATTCTTCTTTTACAACTTAACAACTATACTGATTGCAACTAGATCTGAGCAGCACAGTACCTATGCCCTAAGTTGGAACAGTTGGTCCCCGTTTGAAAGGGAATTACTGGCAGACCCCTGAACTTAAGGACTAGGGAGAGTCCCTCCCCTTTTCCCTTGGATCCTCTGGGCGCAGCCGTTGTTTGCACGCCAACCTGGCACTTCGCCTCCTTTCCGCGCCCTCCATCTGGCGCCGCTCTCTGCATCTGCGTCGCGCGTCCACCCAGTCTGCTATCTGTGCTGGGTCACTCCCTGGACTGCTTTCTAATCTAGGAATGCTGGTGGGAGGAATCTCCGTCAGCTGTTGGTCCTGGGAAAGAGGAGCGCGCTCCTCTCCCAGGAGCGACTGCTCTGCCTCAGAATCAGAACTACTCTGGGATTCTATGGGCTCAGTGTCCACCCTGACATCCGCACTCCCCCAGCAGGGGGTCCAGCTAGCTGAGTGCCCCTGCCCAGCTAGCTCCCCCCACCCCACTGCGACTCGCACTTTGGTCTCAGTGCCTCCTTGACTTCCACATTTTTCATCCATTGGGCATCAACAACGATCCTCAAACCAAAGGTGCTACTTGCGGTAAGACCTCGGTGCCTGATTCTGCACCACCTGCTTGGCTTCATGCTTTTTCCTTTCCTGGGGGTAGATACCACAGTACATGTCCTGTTTGAAACATGATTGCAGAGAGCCATGATTACGCCATTCTTGAGAAACACCGTTTGCTACTGCTGCAGGTTCCTGTCCTTCTGGGATCCCTGATTGTCTATATTTTTGGGGTGGGGGCACTGAGAAAAACCTTGTTTCGTTTTAGGATAGGCATTTTACTGCTTGGCCTCTCCCTTTTAGACAGAGGTTGCGTAAAATATGTGATGGTAGAGGGGGAAAACGGGGGGCCTTTTCCGTTCTGATAGTTTGAGCTGCATCCGACAGGGAGCTTAATGGCAGCACAAATGTTCTTTTTCGCCTGGAGCAGACATCTTCCGCTGCATGCGCCCAGGGCAAAGAGGAACCCTGTCCTGCTGCTTGCATGTTAGGAAGCACGCAGGTTCTCCAAAGGAGCCTTGTACAAAGCAGAACTTGGGAAAGGTGTGTTGAGGCTAAAGGGCAACTGATATGCGTGCAAGTGACAGTGCAGGTTGTGATGGGGTCTGTATGAGCCCCTGGGTGCGGAGCAGCGCAGGGTTGTGTGTTTCTTCTCTCGACAGTTTTGGGGTTGTTCAGAGAGGGTGGCCTTGTTTGGGAAGAGGTCAAAGGGCACTGGTTGCCAATGAATTGTGTGTGTGCGTGTGGGCGGGGGGATTCTTCCATTGCCTAACAGGGCTTTTCCTTTCTTTGCCGGAAAAGCAAGGAGTGAGATGGCCCTCCTCAGTCTGTTGTTTTCAACTGTATACTTGAGGTGAATTTACAACTTATTTTGCTCTGGGATCTGCCCAACAGCCAACCCCAAACTGCAGGACTCCTCCCTCAGCTTGTCACCCAGACCTATTATGAGTCCCATTATCACCACCCCCATGTCTTAGAATGGTTGATTCCATGGGCGTTGTTATATATCGGCCCATGAGGACAGCGCCCCATATCTATTTCGCAGGGCCCTGAGTGTCCATTAGTGCCACTGGAAGTTTTCCTTCTTAGCCTAATTGCCATGTAGTGGGCGATTTTCAAGGGGGCTTGCAATATGCTGCACCCCCAATCCTCCCCATCTACAGCGTGGCAAACAAGCTTAGAAAAAAAAATCCATTGGTGTTTGTTACTGGAAGCTTTTCTTCTAAGTTTAATTTTATGAGTTGGGGGCAGTTACCCTCCAGGAGGGAAAGAGAGTGGTGGGGAAAGCAACAGTGAGAGATTGTCAATTAATTATAATTGAAAGGCATAATTGAAGAATTTACTTTATTGGAGGCGATTTGGATGAGAAATTAATTGGCGGGCTTTGCCTTCTGTGAAATGTGAATAAATCCCAGTAATGATTTCTCAGTGTGTGTATATAGAGAGAGCTCAATTAGCATATGCAAAGTGTATGCAGATATATGTCCTGCAGGCCTGGGCCACGGATTTTTGAAGTGCCTAGCAACGCCCCCTGGTCGATTCTGAGATTTGGCAGCCCTAGTCCAGGCATGGGGATCACACACACACAGACACACGCGTGTGAAAAATGCAGCACAGAATTCCCTGTGAAGGAGAAGTTCAGTTTCCAGATCAGGATTTCCCGCATGGGTGGTCAGGCAACATCTGTGCCATCTGCTTCCCCAGCAGTGATGTCCTGGCCTGGTGACAGTGCTGAGTTTTGGATGGTTTTCTCTTCCTTTACCATCCAGTTCTTGAGGCATCAGAGGGAGACCTTGCCCTTGATCAGTCTTCTGTCTACAATGCTTGACATTTCCTTCTTACTCGTCCTATACACACCCTGAATGAAATTCCCCAGTCCCTGATCCGTGCCCCCCAATGGCTAAAACTAACGCATCATTGAGAATTTCCCAGGGAGGTTAAAATGGGCCATGAGGGGGGACCCAATGACCAAGCACTGGAAGCCTTTGCCATGAGACATGCAGGGAAATCCTCTTGTCTCCATCTTGGTAGCTTCACTGGTTGCTCTAGAGGAAGGCTTTTCCAGACCCATAAAGGCCTCTGGTATGTCTGCAACCCTTTGGTTTTTCTTGGGCAGGACTTTGACCCATGGAGGCAGCCCTGGGGCAGCTATGACGGTGGTGTTGAACCTCAGGGTCTCAATCTGGCCCTCGGGGGTTCCCCAAATGGCACACCCCTTTCTTCACATCACCAGGGGGTTCCCGCTTCCCCCCTGACTTCCAGCGGCTTGGTGGTTTTCCAGCTTTTGCACCATTTCTTCCCTGTTCTCAAAGGTTGAAATGCCTCTCTTAGGGCTACCACCAGTTAGAACTTTAAGCTAAAGCATGCTGATAGATAGATAGATGGATGGATGGATGGATGAGAGAGAGAGAGAGAGAGAGAGTTTTGGCCCCACAAATCACTGAAAGAAGCCCCCTGACACCTCCAAAATGGAATCCACCCCTCGCACTGGAAGAGTTCAAACATCCCTGGTGTATCTGGTTGCACTACTAGGATCAGGGCCTAGCTTGTTCCTGGTGAGCCAGGATTCTCTGGAAATCCTGGCTTGCCATTCCATACAGATGTGGCCAACGAGTCCTACTGCTGTCACATGGCCAGCCAGAGTACCTTGCAGGACTTCTCCCCCACAACGCGATGCTCTTTCTGTTGCTGTCTCTCAGTTCTTTGAGTGAGATAGACCAGCGAGACGGAGGAAGGCATGTAAGTTCGGCCCAAACCAACCGCGGCAGTGCCCGCATTGATCTAAATTGTGTTCCTCTTTCTTATATCGGTGCATTGCTTCTTTTAGAAACCGGGGGATCTTTTCCAATGGGATACCCCTACCCAAAGTCCCTGTTGTACAAAGCATGCTCACTGAACCGGGAGCCCTGTCGATCAAAACAAATTAACGGGACGAAAAGAAAAATACTTGAATGGCTTAGAAAAGAAATCTGAAGAGAGTGTCATGTTGCACAGTTAAAATATATTTTTATACAGAGCACAATTTCATGTACATTTTTGTTTGGGGGTTTGTTTTGTTTTGTTTCGTTTTACTTTCTGATTAGGGGGGAAATGAGAGCTGTAGGTAAACTTGAAAAAATGTGAATGGTTTGTTTTGGGGTGTGTGAGAGGGATTTCCTTATCTTCCAGATGAGGGCTAGCATTTTGCACTAAAACAATTCTGCGCATTGGATGTTGAGCGGCATATTTCTGAGCTATCTGTGGGTCATGATTGTATCCTTCCCAAATGGGAAGATTTTTATTTTGTTTTTTTCACATAAATCCTTGGGAAAATAAAAAGAATGTAAAAGTGAGAATGAAGCCCAAAATGATCAGGCTTTCCTGAGTGCCTTAGCCTTTTTAGATCATTTGTTTTCCTTGGGGAGAAAAGAAAGAAAAGAATATCTGATCAGAAGGAACGCCTCCCCTCCCGTTGTCCCTCAGTTTACAATATGGTTAGACATGTCGCTAGAGTCTGGGAGCTGCTTTCTGACCGTAATAAGACATAATGTGAAATGGAAATCAGATCCCTCTAGACCTAAAATAGAAAAAAAGAAAGAACGAAACGGAAGCATAAGTATTTATGGTATGTCTGCACCTTTATTCTTAATGCTTGACTGTTAGCAATATTACATGTGTATATTATATAAATATATATATATATATATATATATATATTAAAAAAAAGTTATATCAAGCACCTTTTTAAAAGAAGAAAACAATTGTAAAACAAAACCTGAATGGACTTAAGTGGTTGCTACATTATAGTATAGGAATCGAACCCTTTCTTCTTCCTCCTCCCTTTCTGGAATGGAAACACCCCTGATGTTTCCATTGCTTTGTAGATTAGCATGGCCTGCTTTTCTTTCTTTCTTTTTTTGAGGCCGCATTATCTAATCCATATTCGATACTGTGCAATTCCAGGGGGGTTTCCCCCCATCGTAAGCAAAATCTGGAGCAAAAAAACACACAAAAGGAAGACGATTCCTGAAATCTAATCTCATTGCAAAGACAAGGCAACGTGAAACCATATTCTTGTCACATCCCCCGTTTTGAGGTTCCTTAACACCGGGGCAGGCCACTCGCAGCCCTCAGGATCTCATGGCCCGCAACCCCGCTGTTACTCCGTTCTTTAACCTGTGCTGGGAGCAGACTTGGGGATCCAGTTGAGGAGTTTGTTTTGTCTGCCTGAAAGCCCTGGTGCTGCCATTACTTAAGGAGCCGCCAAGAAATGGCTTCCGAGAACTCAGAAGGGCCCAGCCCTTGGTACAGCCTTCAGGCATTGGCCTGGTTTGTACATAATGCTAAGCAATAGCGCAGTTTGTTGAAACCCAGGAAGAGAACCCACGGATTGTTGTTGGGTTGTGAACTCTAGGTTGTTTGTGGTTAACAACCCATAAATCCTAGTGCAAGGTCAGCACATAACGACAAACCATGATTCAGTGACAACCCATACTTGGCCCGCACTCTGGGTTGTCGTTACTTGTGAATCAGGTTGTTGTCTGAACCCATCCCCGCAACAAACCATGGTTTGTTAACCAGCTACAAACCACAAATAGAAGCCATGGTTTTGTTGTTGACTTACGAATTCTGGCTTGCTTGAACCATGGCTTGTCATGATGTCTGCACCCAAAACCGTAGCTTATCCTTGGCTTGTTTGCACTGCTCTCCACCCTAAAACAGAGAGGTGCCCAGCAAGAGCAGCCTGAACGCGAAACCACTCTGAAGGTTGGCAGAATGGGCCAGAGAGAAACAAACCAGCAATAGAGGAATCAAGCCACTGTTTGTTTGCTCATCTGCAAGTAAATTCATGGTGAAAGGAACAAACCATGTTTAACATAAACCATAGCTTAGTGTTATGCGTGAACATAGCCCGTGTTAAGCCATATACTTGTCATATCCCCTGCTTTAAGATTCTTTCACACAGAGGCGGGCCACTTTGGTTCTCCAGATGTCTTGGCCCACAGTTCCTACCAGCCCTAGCCAGCATGAGGGATCATGGGAGTTGTAGGCCAAAACGAACCAGAAATAGGGAAAACAAGCTGTGGTTTGCTTGTCTGCCAGACAATTCATGGCAAAAGCAACAAACCATGGTTAAGACAAACTGTGGCTTAGTGTTATGTACAAACACTTCTGTCTCATCTTCATTTTGTGCAAACTGGCTACAAATTTATTTTATTGTATGATGTCGACAGGAGGATTGTAGAGAACAAAATGTGGCTGTTTCCCTGCCTCACACAGCCACTGGCCTTTTAACCCTTTCCCTCAACTTTCACGGGCGTTCTCTTCACTGAAGAAATGACACTCTCTCCGCGGCTTTTGTTCCGTTCATCTTCTTGCCTACAGATTTGCGCTTTAGCTTGGAAAACGCAAGCCAAGGATTGAGCCCTTTTTGAATGCAATGTTGATTTTTTTAAAAAAAGGGAAAGAAAAGAACTACCAATGCTTGGCAATGCAAGTTCCCTACTTCGTACTCACCTGAAAAGAGCCACAGAAGTTTGATCACAGACCTCTGCAAAGGACCAGATGTTCTTCCCCAGCCGGTAGGCTGCAGTGGTAGCTCCTTGACGTGGAAGTCTCTTCGCCTAAGCACAGGGTTAGTCAGCGGAGTTTTGAGTCCTGCCCTATTTAGTTCTCAGAGCCTCGAATTCTAAAAACAGGGCTTGTGCCCTCCTAATGTTTTGGACTCCGGCTTACATCAGCCCCAGACAGCATTGTCAATGGTCCGGAGGTATGGGAGTTGTAGTCTAAAACATCTGGAGGGTCGCCTACTCTTAATCTAAACTTCAGATGTTTGTGCCTAAATGTCACAGGCCATATATGCTGGTTGGGTTTCTTGGTCCCTTCTGCTGTGGTGGTTCAGGGCTGCTTCAAGGACCCCTGAAATGCTGAGCTAGGCCCACTGGGGAGAGGACGCGGGAGCAAGCAAAGCTGCTGCAGCCCCAATCCTTTTGTCATCTCCATATGGAAGGGAAGCAGCATGCAGCGGAATCTCCTTCTTATCTCCAGTGACAGGTTGGAGAATACACTGGGAGTCTTCTCCCTGCCTCCTCACAAAGCCCCCGGTAGCCTCCGTGTTAGGTGGCAGAACTTGGGGGGGGGGGCTTGGAGGGGGGGAAAGGGCCCATAGAGGACCCCAATCCTCCGCTGGCCAGATAAGCAACCTCACCTAACCTAGGGACCGTGCACTCATCCTGAACAGTCAGTATGGAACTGCAGCAGCATTTCCAAGGACTGCGTAATGCTGCCGCTCTGAGCATCAGTGGCCTATTCCCTGTCCATGACGGTTGCAGGGTGCCAACCTCTGGGCATGGGGATTTATGGCCATTTCTCATAGCCAAAGAAATTCAGTGCTGGAGAGGGGAACAGGTGAGAGGGAAAGGCAAACACACTGCATTGCTAGAACACTCCAACCGAAGTTCTTCAGATGTTCCTATCAGTTTCTTCCACTGTTCTCTTTTTTGCACTTTTGTGACTTTTATGTACAAGCTTCTGAGGGAGGCGAGCGAGCCCAAACTTGCAATACTATTTTTAAGAGACAAAAAACCAACAACAACCAACCACCGTATGAAGGCATAGTCTAAGCATAAATGTATAATATTTTTAACTTGAAGCTTTAGGCTAGCACTTGTTTCAAAGAAAGTGTAGATCCTTGGAATTGTCTGGGAAAAGTCTTAAGAGAACAAGGGTGTTCTTTAGCGCCTACTTTGAAGGATCCATTAGTACTGTAACTCATGACTGTTAAAATAATAATAATAATAATAATAATAATTCCAGTGCTATAGGGGCGATTTTGCAGTGCCGCGGCATTCTGTTTCAGCCACGCAAATTTACTTCTTCTCCGTTTTGTTATTTACGTGCCATTTCTCATACCTAGCTCAAGACTGTTACTTTACAGCCATGGTTGTATCAGATGAATTAGGGGGTGGGGTGGGGGAGGTTTAAAGGTTACCCCTTCTGACCCCCACTTCCCAAGAGTTCAGAGTGTGGTTATAGCTGTTTTCATAGAATAAAAAAGAACAGAAAAGAAAATCCGTCTAAAAAATGTGATCATGACTGATAAAAATGCTTTGTAAAATTCACATTTACAAAATAATAAAGTAAATTAAAAATGCTGTCTCTCGTTTTTTGCTCACCTCCCCCCAACCCCCCCCCATTTCTGGAGTAATGGGTCTCCATGGAGTGGCAGCATGGGTCACCCCAAACGCCAGTGTTGTCTGGAGTGGGAAGCCACAATGAGTTCTGTTCTCATGCAGCGGCTGCTGTAACATTGATGTGCTTCCACGCTGGTGCAAGCTGACTTGGTACCAAATGACCAAGCCACACAGTCTCTGCCCTGAGAGGCTTGCAGCAGCCTGGTCCAACTGGTCCTTCCCAGCTAGGAATGATCACAGCTGCAGCACAACCCATTGGCTGGACAAGGTTGTTGTGACAATCCACAGTGCAGAGGGGGACGTCGCAGCTGAACCTGCAAGACCTAGTCTACAAGGGGAATAAAAGCCCTCTGGTGAGCCGGTCCCATAACACCTATATCCTCACAACGCCCCTGTGAGGTGGGCCCTCGTTATTTTGCAAATGGGAAACCTTCATCCAACCCCTGGGTTGGGGTGGAGGGTATTTACTTGCCTTGCATCCTCACCCTATCCCCCGTTAAAAAGCAGATAGATCTCTACAACAGAAATAATCACTGCAAACGACGAATGGGTGCCGAAGAACTCATTTTTAACTAGCTATTTGGAGGTGCCTCAATTATCATGTGAGAACTGAACTATTTACCAGTCAACGAGAGAGGCTGAACATGCAATGTTATGCATGGTTAAGGCTGCAATCCTATGCATGCTTAAACATGCATAGCATCACGCCCGAAGTGCGGGCGAGTGTTGAGCAGCCTTCACCAACCTCACGCCTCCAGATGTTCTGGACTACAACCCCATCGTCCACAGCTATTTGCCATGCTGGCTGGGCTGATGGGAGTTGGAGTCCAAAATGCCTGGAGGGCGCCAAGTTGGGTAGGGCTGGTGTTGTGGGTTTAAATCCATATGCACAGCATTGCAGCACATCAAAAGAAAGAGTGGAAGAGAAAGAGAAAGATCTGATGTATTGCTTGGAAGCCAGAATTACACAGTATTGCAATCTGAAAGGGAAGGAGCTTTCCTGAGAACATAAGAAGAGCCATCCTGGATCAGACCAGAGGCGTGGCTTCCCCAACCTCGTGCCCTCCAGCTGGGTTGGGCTGCAGTTCCCAGTATGCCCAGCCAGCATGGCCACTGGTCAGGGATTATGGAGTTGAAATATCTGGACTAGAACTCACTCTAAGCTCCTGCTCATTAGGGTAACTTGCGCAAGGAATGGCTTGAGCATGGCTCAGAATCCCCTGCTCGTGATAAAGCGCTGTCCGTACGCCCCTGTGAGAGTTTCTCAGACGCCGAGCCTGCTCACCCAGAACAGACCTGGCAGGGGAGAAGGGCAGAGCAGTGATGTCAGATGCATAAGATGACCAAGGAGCTGGAACAACTCCCCTGCAAGGAAAGGTTACAGTGTCTAGGGCTGTTTAGCTTAGGGGAAAGGCGAGCGAGGGGAGACTTGAGAGAGGAGTACAACTTTATACCTGGTGTGGAGAAAGTGGAGAGGGGGACATTTTTTCTCCCTCTCTCCTAATACTGGAACCCAAAGGGGTTGTCCCATGGAGCTGAATGGTGGGAGATTCAGGACAGGTCAAAGGAAGGGCTTCTTCACCGAGGGCAGAGTTAAACTGTGGAATTGGCTGCCACCAGATGGAGTGATGGCTATTACTTTGGATGGGTTTAAAAAAGGGGATTGGACAAATTCAAGGAGAAGGCTATCAGTGGCTACTAGTCCTGATGGCTATATGCTACCTCCAGGATTAGAGGCAGTGAGCCCATGTACACCAGTTGCTGGGGAACATGGGTGGGAGGGTGCTGTTGCGCTCCTGTCCTGCGTGTGGGTTTCCCGCGGGCAGCTGGTTGGCCACTATCTGAACAGAATTCTGGACCAGATGAACCCTCCTTATGTTCTTGTTAAGGGGAAGAGGTGCAGCTCAGTGGCAGAGCCCCCGCTTTGCAAGCAGAAGGTCCCAGGTTCGATCCCTGGCAGCATCTCCAGGTAGGGCTGGGAAAACCCCTTCCTGAAACTGGAGAGCTGCTGCTGCCAGTCAGTCTTGCCAATACTGGGCTAGATGGACTGAGGTTCTGTCTCAGTAGAAGGCAGCTTCCTGTCCTCCTTTCTGTGAATGACTAGGCAGAATTACACATGGACCTGTGAGATCTTGATTAAGATTGTGCCTCATCGATAGCCTGGGCTTCCTAGCATATGAGGGTTCCGTCTTGAATCTAGATCAGAGTTGGAGGAATTTTTTCAGCTTGGACAAAAATGAGAAAGGTCTTGGGGGCTGCATTCCATTTCTGGGTGGGGCCAAAGGCAGAGTGAGTGGTAGCAAATGTGATTATTACCATTTTAAGCCTACTCAGAAGTAGGGGTGTACAGATTTTGTTAATTCCCTTTCATCTGTGTTTTGCAGATTGTCAGGCATCTTTCGTTCCATTATCTGCTCACTGATGGAATTGTATTTTTTTCTTAGTGATGTCAGAGAATTTCATTCTGCTTCTGCAAATGCACATTAGCACCAGTGCACATTAGCGCAAGTATGCATTAGCGCTAGTGTGAATTCCACCCCAACCCCCATTTGTTTTTTAAAGGCACACAGCACTTGGAAAAAGCCGGTCCACTCATTTGAATCTGTTGCAGATTTCTCCAACATCCCTACTCAGGAGTCAGGAGAACAAGGCTTCTGCAAGTCTACTGAGAAGCTGGACTGAATCCCTCAGGAGCACTTTCAAATAGCACCCCCAAATCCCAAGCCTCTGCGTACCTGCTGTCAAGTAAGCAGCTCTCCTGCCTGCAAGATGAATAGCTCAAAATCTTTGCAGCAGCTGGGTTCTTTGCAGGATATTTACAGGTTAGTGGCCTTCATACTTGGAGATAACAGCAAAAAAAGCTTGCAAGCTGGATGCAGAAACCCGAGGGGCTGCATCTGGCACATGGGCTGGAGGTTCCCTGTCGCTGATCTAGGTGGCATAAGCCAGTTTCTATGTTCCTAGGAGGGCTGTTGGTCATAATTTGAGATGTACAGGTTTTATTAAATCCAATTCCATCTGTGTTTTGCAGACTGTCAGGCGTCTTTTGTTCTGCCATCCGCTTATTGTAAGAATCAGATTTTTTTGTGTGAGAAGTTTGTTTGCGCAAACGTGCATTTGCAAATGAATGAAATGGTGCAAATCCCCACGAAAAGTAATAAACCAGTCCACAAGTCTGTGCGACTTGGAGAATAGCCAGTCCACTGCAGAACCTCCTGGGCAGATTCTTAGAAATCTGAACTCATTTGAATCCATTACAGATTTTACGATATCCCTAGCCATAATTCCTTTGAAATTGACCTTTCCAACGATTCTCACTGAACATTGCAAAGCCGAGAGAGCTGTGTAGGTGATGGGTTAGCTGCCTCTTATGACAACCAGGAACTCGGATTGGACTTTAATGCCTTACTGTATCAAAACGTATTCAGAATGGGCATTTCCATCACACGGGGTGATAAGAGAATACAGCTGCGTATATAGTAAAAGTGCCACAGAAAGGATAGATGGTCGTCCAGGCTCATGATTCCCAGCCAATTGCCGAGACCAGCGTTAGCCATCAAACACGATGGCTGCAGTAACTGTCTGTTTACTGCCTGTTTACCCAACCAAATGGACCGTTAAATGCTGCAAAGTTGCATTTTCCTCTAGTTACCCAAAATAAAAATAAAAGAAATTGCCCCCAAACCATATAGCTATTTCATTTCATCCCTATGGATAGAAAGAGGGAAGGGGGAGGCACTCCCAAACCCCCACAACGTCGAATCTCTGCATAATAAAACTTATAGCAGCCATTTCCACACTGATTTATCCTAAATGAGTTGTTATAATCAGAATTTTCCTATTCTTGCAGGCATCAGTGTTTTAGAGAAGCCATTTCCCAAATGCTCCAATATTTCACACTGATTACTTATCAACACCATTTCCAAAATTAGGTCTTTGGCAACGCAGCGTTGTCAGTGGGGGGATGTCTGATGATCTGTGGCAGGAATAAAAAGAGAAATGAATTATTTCCTTGTAAAGGGAATGAGGGGGATTTCTAAATGTGGTGCGGGAAGAGCAGAAATGGTTTAGGGGAGAGGAAAAACAGAAACGATGTTTCTTTCACGTGAGCATCGAACTTCTATCAAGCTGAATTTAAGCTTTTGTATGTTTTTCTCCGCATTCCAAAAGGCTGAAATGAAACTGATAGCATCCACAGCCTGACAGTTTAAATGGTCTAGAAAAGATAACTTATTTGGAATTGCCTTTCCTCCACATCAGCAGAGATCAGAGTTTCCTGACAAGTACAAATGTTCACACCCACTCTCCTAAAACATTCTTTACCAATAAGTCGAACCTGATGGTCGCCTACCTGTCAAGACACAGCACTGAGGATCACGTATTCCCACCCTGCTAGCATGTCCATGGTGAATCTCACAGTGACGTATGGAATGTTGTTGCTTGAGCATCCTAGGCCAACTTTTACTTGCACCACTGTGCGACTTTATTGCATAGAAGCTGTGTGCCCTGTGTTGTACCATCAAACATAACAGCATTCAGGCCACCCTTTAAAAATTAAAGAGTAACAGAACCACTTATTACCAGTACTTGACTCTGATTTATTTGACACATTTTTATGCCACTTCTTGGCCAAAAAGGCTTCCAGAGCAGCTTAAATACCATCAGTAAAACAAGAGGGTCCCTGCCCGTGGGCTTACAATCTAAAAAGACATGACACACAAGGAAAAAGGGATGGGGAAGGAGAAGGAAAAAGTAATCATTCTTTCAGCAGGGCTGGTGGAATGGCCCTGCTCTCCCTCTCATCTCCCATACCTCAGCCTGCTGAAAAGTGACAGCTGAGGGAGGAGGAAAGTATATTTCATGAGATATACCTTCATATATCTTTTGGTGTTCTCGTACTGCAGTTGCTATGAAAGCTGGGCCCTCTTCCTCTCCAGCACAGGAAGGGAGATCTCCTTTAGGTGACGGTTGCTGTTGAACAAGCCACAGCCATTCTGCACCCCCGCCCCACCCCCAGCAATTCAGTAGATTGGAGCACAAAGAAAGTTAGCAGAACCATCCTGTTCCTGCCATCCCAGTCATAAAGGGCAATTCCTGCCCTACCAGGAGCAGTCTTGTGCTTCAGGGATCAAGAAAGTCTGGTTAGCAGGGGAACTGTCCAGCAGAGAACACAACAAGAGAGATGTTGCTTCAGCAAGAGCTAGGCTCCAACTGAGCAGCTTTATAGGGGATGATGTTGTCTTAGTCCTTAGTCCAGGGATATTTGATGTGCACTGTGCTTCCAGCTCTGGACTTCTTTCTGGACATGCTGCCACCTTTGTTCCTGGGGGATGATTTGGGGGCTCTGAAACAGGGGGATGGGACCAGTCCAGGTGCTGCTGCTCGTGGTCTTGGGAGAGCCATCAGCATCCTCTGACTGCCCCGCCCCTCAACTGCTAGGACCAGGGACAGGATCCTCCTCTGAAGTCTCCTCCAGTTCCAGGGCTGCCCAGGAAGGCGGTGGTGGGATTCTCGAAAGAAAGTCTACATGTCAACCCCAAGAACCCTCTTTCTTTCCTTGTGAGTTTGCTACAAGTGCAGGGTGGTGCTGAGTCACCAGAGCTAGAGTGAGCATTGCTAACAAGTAAATGTGAGTAACCATGTCAGGGGAAGGGTGTGGCTCCATGTCAGAGGCCCCGCTTCGCATGCCAAAGGCCCCCAGTTTGATCCCCGGATCTCCAGGTAGGGTTGGAAAACACCCTGCCTGGGACCCTGGAAAGCCATTGCTGCCAGTCAGTGCCAACAGTATTTAGCTAGACAGACCAAGGGTCTAATTCAGTGTCAAGCAGTTCCCTATGTTCTTCTTTCAGTCCCTAGAAGCCCATTTGGACTCGAAGGATATTTTCTGGCAGCGCTGTGCACTGGCCGCATAATTCTTTGAAGCGGCGCAAACGTTTTCTAGCACAACAATCAGAATCTGCATGAATATGTATGATACTGCATTAAAATGATTCCCATGAATAAATTAAGCACAGACAGATGACTTATGAAGGAGACTGTATTAAACTATAGCACAGCATACCCATATTTCATTCATTAGCAATGTATCTTCCTTGTCTCATCTCTTCTTCTTTCTCTTTTTTCATTTCATCTTTATAAATCCAGTTTTCCTCCCCTCACCCATTTCTAATTTTTATTGTTCCCAAATTCTTTGCTTTACTTTATGAGACAGTGAGGATGATGTTCAGTATGGTTCCCTCTCAACTTGCACGGTGAAAAGGAGAGACAAAGTCCCAGGTGTGTTTTTTTTAAGTTTTATTCCTTGGAGTAGTTACTCCGAGGAATAAAACTTTCCTTTTTTTTCATCCTGGGACTTTGTCTCTCCTTTTCGCTGTGTGTCTTTGGAGGTTTTCCAGTTTTGACTCTGTCACCTTGCACCTCAGCTTTCGATACGTTGGTAGGTTTCTTCATCTCTGACAAGGGCTCCACTCTTCTCCTGGGTGATTTCAGCATACATGTTGATTGGTCTTATTTATATGCAGATACGCTGCCAGGTTTGAGGGGGGCAAGATATTTGCCCCACCTTCCCTGGCTGTTCTGCTATGGCTTTGCGGGGCTCAGTCCTGAGGCAAACTACAAGCAAATCCATTTAGCAAAGTCAGCAAATGAACAAAAAACAACAACAAAAACTGTATCACTAGTCCAGGAAAAAAATGTGCAGTCTAATGGCAGGGTCATATCAGGAAGCAGAGGCCAGCAGCACAAGAGATCAGTCGAAGGAGAAAATAAGGTTTCAAGGCACTGGGAGCTGAAATAAGGTATCGTTCCAGCAAGCAGCAGGTCTCAACTGAGAGCTTATAACGGGGTTTCCAGAGCACCACCTTGGACTTGGCTGCAGCACATCAGAGGCTTCTGCAAGAAGTCCTCCTCGTGAGGAGGGCCCTACTCATGAATAGCTTTTTACTCACAAGGAGCCTTCCTTTGCAAACTCTTCATGGGGATTCTTCAGACTTCTCTCTTGAGATGCTGACGCTCCCGGGGGGCTAAATGTTCGCTTTGTCTCCATCTCAGAGGCACGATTGCCTTCCTCCCGCAGGGATGGAGCCATGGCTATCTCCTCTGAAGGCCCAGGCTCCTCCTTGTCTTCTGGCATAGCCTGCTCCTCAGTGCTCTTTCTTGCTGGGAATCTTAGCTCCTCCGCTCAAGAGGATTCCCCCAGCGGTGGCCAGTCTCCCCCCGACAGTCAACCCCGCCCTGTTCCAGTTTTTTACCTGGGCCACTGCGGCTTCCCCTTCTCCTCTTGTTGTGCCTGTCCTTCACTAACATTGATTAGCAGCGTGCTGAACCAGTCAGACACTTGCTTGGCAGTGGGGAAGCGGGCTTTTCTCTCTCTCCCATTTTTAATGCCACCTGAGAAACCGTAATAGGCACGGGAAGGACCTGGCGTTCCTGTAAATAGTACCAGCTATTAATAATCAATCTGTGTTCTCTTCAAGCGAGCATTTATCGTGCCACCTTGGAAGAGTTCAATGAGCACTTTGGAAGGAAAAAAACCCCTCACGATCGCTGCCATTATGGTTGGGAAATGTCTCTCTCTTTTCCTGACTACTCAGGAAAACAGGATACAATTTGGTTTGTCTTTTTCAAAGGGGAAATAGTGGGCTAATTTTTATTTCCTTATACATCACTGAAGTGTCATGCTCTACAAAAGGTCTATAAAAGCCTTCTTCACCTTGGAACGTATCTATCCGTCCATCTTTATCCAGCATTCTATATATCTGTCTACTTAAATATTATTTTAGGGTTACAATCTAAAAAGACATGACACACAAAGAAAAAGGGATAGGGAGGGAAGGGGGGGCAGAAATTAAGTAGCATAAGATCTTCATATCCTGATAGATATAGATATGAGAGAGAGAGAGAAAGAGAGAGAATGTGGAAATAATGACTCTAATTTTAATAGAATTTATTTTAGTAGAATACAATTTTAATTGAAATACAAAACTTGTGTGCTTTTGTGGCTACTCAGTCTGCCATCCAGGTGCCACATCAGCCAGAGAAGGAACAGCTGAAAGAACTTGTTTCACCATCCCCTACCAGAAACAACACCTAGGAGAACTTTGCAGCTAAGAACAGAGGCCTGAGTTTTGCTCCCTTTTTTTCCTCCTCCCTCCCAATCCTTTTTCCTTTCGTGTTGTGTCTTTTCGATTGTAAGCCTGAGGGAAGGGACTGTCCTATTATTATCTTCTGCAAGGCACTCGGGGAGCCTTTTCGTGCTGACAAGCAGGGTAAAAATGCTGCAAATAAATAAACAGTCATTCATCGTTCCCACAACTGGTTGCCCTCCGGATGTGTTGGAAGTGTGGGGTGAAAAATGCTATAAATAAATAAAACAAATAAATTACAACTGTTGTTGGGCAACTTCTAGGTCCCGAATCTTCTAAGGGTTCTTTATCATTAAACTGGACCTGGCTTGGACAGCCCTTCAAACAGAAGGCTGCCCTCTCTAAAAGAGGACACATGGCCACCCGACCAACAAGTCTCAGGTCGATACCCACGGAGGAGGAAAATGTCTCATTGCTTGACCCAGGGTGGCTCATGGGTTCTTGAGAACGCTTCCAGCACACAGAGGCTGCCTCCAAGATCATATTACATGACAGGCCATTAGGGGAAGGTTTACTCTTTCAGGTACATTTCTAAATGCTTTAGCAAACGGCCTTCTTTGCAAACTGAGAAGAATAACAGGTTCATTTGTGGTAACGAGTGATCCCAGATTTGATTTTAAAAGCGGTGGCAGTAGAATGTATTCCTCATGTAATCGACTGCCCGAGATGCCGAGGACGAGGTATTTAACGAAAAGATGACGTAGATTCCTATCAAATGAGCTGAAATGGTTATAAGAATATATTATGTTTATTGAGATATAGAGATACAGATATAGAGCACTGTTTTTTGTCATTTTTGCAGTAGCTTATATCCTTCCTTTCCTCCCCTACTCTCCATTTCTCAGCAGCTGTGATTCACATTACGGAGAAACTGTCTTGATTTGTTATTAAATTGTTTTTATTAATCTAAAGCACTACAGAGACCCTGAACCGCTAAATCAAATACTCAATAGTCATTTCCCCTCTGCTGTAGCTCGATAAAAGCGAATTCATTTCTGAGCATGCAATGCCAGATTTGGGGGTGGGGGGGATTGTTGCGAATAGGTTTCCCTTCCGGCCTTCGCTTTGATGGCTTTGTGTCCGGTGTTGGAGCTAAGGGGGAAGAGGTCTTCTTCATCTTCTTCCCAATAAAACATCTCACACAATGGACCGTCCCTCTCCGGTGAGACTCCTACACCGCATTGAGTCACGGAGCTCAGGACCGGTCCTTTGTGGGGTAAAAGCGGAGGGAGGTGAGCATCCAAAGTAGGTCACAAAGATGAGAAACAGGTTCTCAAGATGCAAAAATAAATTTATTAACAAAAAGCCTGACACATTTCAACCTGTCCCTCAGAACAAGGGACAGGCCGAGATACGTCGGGTTTGATGTTAATAAATTCATTTTTTTCATCCTGAGAACCTGTTTCTCTTCTTTGTGACCTTTGTGGGGTAAAGCCATCTTCATCACGCTGTTGCCAATCTATTCTTGGAAGCCTCTGCACTGGCATGGCAATGTCATGGACTAAGACCCCTAACTCTCTTCCTCAGAAGATCCTGACCCCTTGTGCACAGAAAAGGAAGTTCCAGGCCTAATGGTTCAGGTCAAAGACTCAGCTATGGAAAGGTCTCACAAGGTTTCACCTCCCCAGGACCCAGTTTTCCCCAAAGACCCCAAGGGTCAGCTGCCCTGCATCCAGAGTGTTGGGAGTATTGCAGCCTCACCTGCAAGTTACAGGAAGGGGGCAGTGTTGCAGTTAGCTAGATAATGCATGGGAATTTGGGGCATAGCTAGCCTTCAGGTCTCTATAGCCCACAGTGTGGTTTCCTGCTCCTCCCCTTCCTTCTCCCCTAGCCCTCTCTCTCTCACCTTCCTCCATTGTCGGGAGCGCATATGTTTGCTCTGTCTCCTGCCAATGTTATGGAACACCAAGAAATGGACTGAACAAATGTTCAGACAAATGTTGTCTGAAACTATATGCTGTACCTGCATTGTTATGCAAGAAACTGTGGGTAAACCATTTCACGTTTCTTCACTAAAGAAGTGTGTTGTCTCCTTTTTTTTTACTAAGATAGTCTTGTGTGGATGTGGGACTGGGAAACCTTCATTCTGTTCTGCTTTTGTTTTTTCTCTGCTGAACTGCCTTTCTAACAATGTCATTACCAAATAATCCCATCACAGAGGAAGGTCACATTGCCATCCCCAAACTCTGAGTACCCAGGCCATGAGGACCCTATCATACCTCAGCCACTCCCACGTTTTCACAGCCAGAGATTGCTGAAACAGGCCAGGCCCCTCTTAGGAGAAGCCTTGGTCAGTGATCTGGTTCACACAATACAACAGCCCACTGTGGCTTAATTTACCTGCGGTGGCTGTCGTGTCATGCCAGGCTCTCCTGGGGGGCATTTTTGCATGGGGCTGGTGGGTGCCCAGCTTGCCATGTTGTGAGAACCCAGGTGGCAGTTGTTTGAGGGTCAGACAACCCTCAAATCACTCATGGCTTGTTTTAGGGTTATCTCAGGGTTGTGCAAACCCTCAGATAACCCTAACCCTCATGTTGTGCAAACTCAGATGGCAGGGGTTATTTGAGGGTTGTATAACCCTCAAACAATCCCTGCCACCTGGGTTTAGATTACAGGATGAGCCACAGCAAGCCAGGCAGCCATGGGCATCATGCAAAAATGGCACCTGCGAGCACCCCACACAACCTGACAACCCCCATGGGTAAATTAACCCATGTTGGGCTGTTGTGATGTGCAAACAGGCCCAGTATGAAGGCAGGGCCAACCAGCTTAAATGCACCCAAACTCCTGTTTAAGATACAGTCTTGCTCTGCTCCTTGTTGGAGCAACATACAGACAACCCTGTCTGGCTTCCAGCCCCACTGGAGCTTTCCATGGTTCTGATCTCTTCCCATCTTGCTTAGCTGAGAGACCTGATCTAACCTAATCACTGCCCACTATCTGATCCATAGCAGATCCCTCCAACCCAAGCTATGGTGCAGGGCATCAGCAGAACCCACGGCCTGAGATGGCACAGGCAAATTGTGGGCAACAGAAGTGACATTGGGATCCAGGCATGAACATAGAGATGTGTAACACTATTTTATACTGAGTCAGACCATGAGTCCATCCAAGCAAGGACTCCTGGGGTATCATTCCATAAAGAGACAGGAGACACTGCACCAAACTTCATTCCTTCTAATATTGAACACAAGTGGTTGAGTGCCAACAGGACTGGAGCCGAAACAGACCACTGGGAAGGTATTGGGTGAGCCCTAATGTATGCTGAAGTACAAAATATTAAAAAGAGGGGCAACCCCCATCCCCACCCCCAAACCAACTCCCCCAGCAAGGACTGTGCATGCTCAGTGGTCCCCAGGAGCCATTGGATGTTGAGGGTCAGGTGGAAGAAGAAAAATGAATATCTTGGGGTGGGGGGTCAGAATGGGCTGCTTGAGTCCCTTAAATGCAGCTTGGGCAAAATGCAGCAGCCAGATTGCTAACAGGGACCAGAAGGTCCAAACATATACAGTCAGGGCCAGAAATATTGGAACAAGGATAACTGTTTTGGCAGTTGGCCTCTGCACACCACCACATTGAAGTTGAAAGGAAACACACCCAGATGGGAGCGAAGTCAGGACTTCCAGCTGTAATTCAGGGGGTTTGACAAAAGTGGGGCGCTAACCATTCAGGAAGGACAGCCAGTGGCATATGCACACCCCCATCGTTGGTGGCTCATAACTTATAAGTAATGGAAGGAATGGCTGACAAGCAGCTGCATGGCCAGGTGTGGCCTGTTTCCTCAGTGCCCCATGACCAATCAAGCAGATAAAAGGCCTGGAGGTGGTTCTGAGTGTTACATTTGCATTTGGTAGCTGTTCACTGGAACTCCCAACATGAGGTCCAAAGAGGTGTCCATGCGAGTGAAGGAGGCCATCATTAGGCTGAGGAAACAACATAAACCCATCAGAGAGATCGCAAAAACAGTGGGAGTGGCCAACACAACAGTTTGGAACATCCTGAAAAAGAAGGAATTAACTGGCAAGCTCAGCAACAGCAAAAAGCCTGGAAGACCACGGAAGACAACTATAGTGGATGACCGCAGAATTCTGCTCATGGTGAAGAGGAACCCTTTCACAACATCTAGCCAGGTCAAGAACACTCTTGCGGAGGTAGGCATGTCATTGTCAACATCTACAGTCAAGAGACGGCTTTATGAATGTAAATACAGAGGCTTCACAACAAGGTGCAAACCACTGGTAACGCTCAAGAACCGAAAGGCCAGATTAGCCTTTGCCAGCAAACACCTAAAAAGCCTGCCCAGTTCTGGAATAAGATTCTTTGGACTGATGAAACCAAGATTAACTTGTACCAGAATGATGGGAAGAGAAAAGTATGGAGAAGGAAAGGAACGGCTCATGATCCAAAGCATACCACATCATCCGTCAATCATGGTGGAGGCAGTGTTATGGCATGGGCATGTATGGCTGCCAATGGAACCGGGTCACTGGTGTTTATTGATGACCTGACTGCTGATCAAAGCAGCAGGATGAATTCTGAAGCGTACAGGGCTATATTTTCTGCTCAGATTCAACCAAATGCTGCCAAACTGATAGGACGCTGCTTCATATTGCAGATGGATACTGACCCAAAACATACAGCAAAAGCTACCCAAGAGTTTCTCCAGGCAAAGAAGTGGGATGTTCTTCGATGGCCAAGTCAGTCACCTGATCTCAACCCAACAGAGCATGCTTTTCACTTACTGAAGACAAGACTGAAGGCAGAAAGACCCACAAACAAGCAGCAGCTGAAGGCAGCTGCAGTGAAGGCCTGGCAAAGCATCTCGAGGGAGGGAACTCCGCATTTGGTCATGTCCATGGGTTCCAGACTTCAGGCAGTCATTGACTGCAAAGGATTTTCATCCAGGTATTAAAGGCGATCCTTAAGTTTGAAATGATGTTGGTTTGTTCCATACTTATGAGCCACCAACGATGGGTGTGTGTGCATGCCACTGGCTGTACCTCCTGAATGGTTAGTGCCCCACTTTTGTCCAACCCCTTGAATTACAGCTGACAGTCCTGACTTCGCTCCCATCTGGGTGTGTTTCCTTTCAACTTCAGGGTGGTGGTGTGCAGCGGCCAACTGCCAAAACAGTTATCCTTATTCCAATAGTTCTGGCCCTGACTGCAAGACCGACTCTGGCCCGTTTGCACTGGCTGCCTATATGCTTCCGAGCTCAATTCAAGGTGCTGGTTTTAAAAGCCCCATACGGCTTGGGACCGCAATACCTGACAGCACGCCTCTACCGAAACGAACCTACCAATACACTACGTTCAGCATCTAAGTCCCTCCTCCGAGTGCCCCCACCAAGGAAAGCTCGGAAGGCAGCAACGAGGGAGAGGGCCTTCTCAGTGGTTGCCCTCCATCTGTGGAACAAGCTCCCTGATGAGGTCTGCCTGGTGCCAACATTATTACCTTTTGGGCGCCGGGTTAAGACCAATCTCTTTTCCCAGGCATTTGGCAGTGTATGATGAGTTTTAATTGGTCCTGGATGTGTCCTTAGTTATGACTGATAGTTCAGTGTTGTTTTTAGCTATATGTTGTTTGCATATATTGTCTGTGTGCTTTTATGTGCTTTTTTGTAAATGGCTTTTAAGCTTGTTATATTGTATTTAATGTTTTAACTTCTGTAAACGAGAGGTTCAGCTATGGGGAGATGTAGAAATGCAATAAATTAATAAATAAAAGTTCATACTATTCCCAAGAAGGACACAGGTGTCTGCATTTCTGGACAAGAGCAGTCCTCTAAGGTGTTGCATGTAGAATGCACCATTCCATTGCAGGTCCGATTTCTACTTCTATACATGATAGATGAGGGTAGGACACTTAATTGCATCAATCCAGCTGGGCTTCCAAGCATGTTTCCTAACATATTAGTTCACATAAATGGATGCTTTGTGTTCAGTTCGCTGATGGATGCTTATTTGACAGGGCTACACGTAGGCCAGGGGTGTTGAACTGCAGTGTGAACCTGAGCGTGTGGAATGAACCTGAGCGTGTGGAGATGTCTGGCAGCTCAGATTCGGAATCAGAATGGGAACAGCCAGAACAGAGGGAGGCACCCTCCCCAGGTACGGCGAGACTTTCTTCCCAAGACTTTGACACGTAGATGGCCCAGGCTAAACGGCTCCCGCCTTCCTCCACCACGAGAACTCAGGCTTGGAAGGATGAGGAGGGCGAGGGGCGTGACTTGAGGGACGCTAGGGCACAGAGCAAAGCGGGGAAAGGTAGGGGCAGGTTGGCCACTACGCAGGAGGGAGCCACCCTAAGGGAGGGGCATCCCTACGAAGCCAGTCTGGCCGAGACGTTCATGCCCAGACTGCTGGCAACTTCTCTAACTTCCACTTTGGCTCCTCTATTGATATTCGTAGATGTGTGGATTAGCTGGTTCATTGCAGCCTGAGAGTTTCCAAGAATTTGCATTTGTAAAGAAGCTAGCTGTTAACTAATAAAGTAAGTAGCGTTAGCCCGAAGCCTTGTTTCCTGGAGTGTGTTGACAGTGAAGGGAGAGGATGTATGAATGTGATGCGCAGGCCTGCAGGCTAAATCCAGCCTGCCCAGGTGGCCACGCCCCCTTCCGCTGGCCCCACCCCCTCTCCTTCGACCAGCAATCATTGGGTGGCTTCCTGGCTTTTGTGCAACTTTCCCCCCATTCTAAAAGGCTGAAATGCCTCTCCTAAGGCTTAATTACTGGCGGAAAGAGCCTTCAGCTAAAATATGCAGGCATTTTTCATATTTTGGACCTGCCCCTTTTGCCTTTGGCCCTGCCCATCACCGGAATGCGGCCCCCGAGGGCTTCTCCAAAATGGAATCTGGCCCTCAGGATGAAAGAAGTTTGAAAACCCTGATCTAAAGAGAGTGTTCTCTCCCCCATGCCCCCTGCAATAAGACCTTTAAGTCCAGAGTCTAAAAATTACCTAACTGCACCACCGTAGAGGGTTGGAGGAAACGATGCACAAATACGAACTGGGATGTTTGTTGCTCTTTGAATCCTGCAATTTTAATTGATTACACGGGAGCCAGTGTGGTGCGGTTTGAATGCTGGACTGGGACTCGGGAGACCTGGGTTCTAGTCCCCAAACAGCCATGAAGCTCACTGGGTGGCTTGCAACCTAACCTACCTCACAAGGTTGTTGTGAAGATAAAATGGAGAGGAGGAGGACCATGTAATCCGCCCCGGGCTCCTTGCAAAAGGAAAAAGGCGGGGTGCAAATGCAATAATAAATTTAACCACACGTTTAAAAAAATGGCACGCGCGTCTGAAACGGTGAGAAGGAAACGTGCGAACAGCTGCTTTCACTGAAGAGGACAAAGAGGTTTCATTCGAGGTGGTCGACTTGCAGGGAACACCAGGTCCCACTGCTCTCGAAAGCACTCAATTATTAATGCCTGGAAATGATTGCACATGAAATCTCAAGACAATTAATTACACTGGCGACGAGGAACATTCCCGAGAAGCCATCTTCCCACCCGGCCCCAAATGAATAAATGGGCCCCATATTTTATACCTAGATGTCAAGGAAAGCAGAACCAGCTCTTTTTCCTTACATGTAAATGGGTGGCATTCGGGGCAAAACTGATGCATCACAGGATACAAAACTCTGAACCTGGGTAATTCCAGATGGGCAGCTCCTCCTAGCGCTATGAAAACAAAAGGCATCGAGCAGCTATTCTGTCTTTTCCTCCTTAACAGATTTGTTGTGGAAAGCAAAAAAGAAAAAAGACAGAAGCAGCAGTGGGAAAACGCAGGACAGCTACAAACGGAAGATGGCCCATAAATTCCTGTGAATGAGGCAAGGAGATTGCGCAATAAAATCCTCATCAGGGAGCAGCTAAACTCACATGGTCTATAGGAGCCTCCCCCAACCCAGCACCCTCTGGGTGTACTGGACTACAAGTCACCTGCTCCCCAGCCAGCTCTGCTTGTTGGGCAATAACAGAAACACCATTGCAACAGCGAGCTACTTAACGTACGTAGTGTGATACCGTCGCACAATTGCTGAAGTTGACAATTTGTCTCTATTTTCTGTGGCTTGAATAAGGACAAAGGTTTTCTTCTTCTTCTCTTAATTATTATCACACTACATCTATTAATCAGCTCACTATTGCAGTGATGCCTCTGTGTTCTCACCCAACAATGCTTTGGGAATGGCAACTGCTAAGGTAATATCACTGCCTGTACTTCTGTACTCCTGACAACACAGTTTACACCTCCCTACACACACACACACACACACACACACACCATGTGTATATAAATCTGCCAATTTGAGGTTAAAATTTCACACATTGGATGAAGTGGCAGTGTGCATGAAAGGTTTATGCCCAAATGAACCTGTGAGCCTTGAAGGTGCCACAAGACTCTTTGTGGTTTTAGAACACGGGTGGGGAACATCTTTCATCCCGCGGGTCACATCCCATTTCAGAAAAGCCCTCGGCCGCATTCCAGTGGTGGTGGTGGGGGGGAGCTAAAGGCAAAAGGGGTGGGGCCAAAGCTCCCAGCATTTTTTAGCTTAATGTTTTGATTCTGAAATTTTATGGGATGAATTTCTGCCTGTTGGGCCAGCTCTCCACAAGCTCAGTTTGGGCTTGTTCTCTCTGTCTCTCTCACATATGCACACATCCTGCACAATCCTATGCAGAAGAAAGCCCCATGGAGTTCAGTGGACTCTTTCACTTACAGACACACTCTCTGCTAGTGCAGCCAGTGTCAGCTCCGGGTTTTGGGGGGCCCTTGAGCAAGACACCGTCCATGGGCCCCTCCCTCAGTGAGTCCACCTTCTCACCTCCATCATCACCAACACCTCATGTTGCTCATCCTCCTCAACATTGCCACCACTTGCTTTCCTGACAGGCAGGGAGCCAGTGAGGAGGCCGCAGCATCCCCTGCTCCTCCTCCTCCCCACCACCGTCGTCTGGGCCAGAGCGAGAGGCCAGTGAACAAGCGGGTTGCAACAGGGAAGAGGAGGAGCAACTGCAGGGGGCTCTTGCCAGTGGGCCCCTGCTGGGGTGTGGGCCCTTCACAGGTGCCCAACTGTTCCTACTCTTGGCGCCAGCCCTGAGTGCAGCCCAGAGGTAGGATTTCCATTGCAAGCTCAGAAGTGTTAACTTTGCTTTACCTCATGTGGATCTCGAAAGAGGAGGCTGAAAGAGCGAGCCATAACATTAAACCTCATTGCCTCCCAGAGACCAAAACGGCTTGGCAGGACACCAACCTTTGAGCAAACTGGAAGCCATGTTTATGCAGAAAAAGGGAAGCGGGAGCCCAGAACGCGCATTCAGGGCCTGCACTCCTTCCTCTTACATTATTGATCATGGTTTTTATAGATCTGGCAGGATTTGGGGGTAAGGGAGGCTTTGGGAGAATTCCTGGGAGGCGGCTTATGCAACAACTGCCCCAAAGCACCACTGGGTTACTGAAAGGGAAGATTCCGCCCATCCCATGTTTAGCTTCATCATCTTTCTGTAGCTGAAATTTCTTCCTTCTCATCAGGTTAAAAAGAAATGTTTACCTGTCTATTTCTTATAAACAGACAGAGTAAAAATATGTCTCCTTCCTTCTTTTAAGTGTCTGACATCTGTCAACAGAACCTCTTCCGATTCTTTTCAAGTCCTGCCTAAATATGCCACTTAGGAATTATTCAGAAGATACTTATATGTGGGTGATGCTGAAACATAGGGTGGCCAGGTGTCCTACTTTACAGAGGACAGTCCTCTAGTTAAAGCGTGTCCAGTCCATGTCAGGGGCGTGTAGTGTAGCTCCGTGGTGGAGCCCCCGCTTTGCAGGCAGAAGGTCCCAGGTTCGATTCCCCGCAGCATCTCCAGGTGGGGCTGGAAAAACTCCTGCCTGGAACCCTGGAGAGCTGCTGCTGCCCGTCAGTGTCAACAATACTGGGCCAGATGGACCAAGGGTCTGACTTGGTAGAAGGCAGCTTCCACTGTTTCTAGGTTGAAACATAAAGAACCGTAAGCAACCATCAGCATGGAGAACTTGGAGGGGGTGGGGTTAAAATTGCATGGGGACTCAGCAGGTCACAGTTTTCCCCGCTATAGGGAGATGTGTTGTTTAGAGCCCTGATTTCTACAGTTGCATCTATACATATAAATTAGCATATGGATTTTTTGTATGTGCAATCCTGTGTCCTCTTTTCTAAAAATGCGTGTCCTCTTCCCCCCACCTTTTTTTGGGGGGGCAATAGGTGGGGTGAAAGGTTGAAGTCATGAGATATGAATTCAACTACTCTGTGCTGGTCAGACCTCACCTCGAACACTTTTAACGATTCAGATCAATTGGAAGGAGCTTGGAGAAGGGCAACAAAGATGACCAGGGCCTAGAAAAACCATCCTATGAGGAAAGGCTGAAGGAACTGGGTCTATTTAGCCTTGAGAAGAGAACACTGAGAGGAGATATGATAGCACTTTTCAAGTCCCTAATGGGTTGTCACACAGAAGAGAGATGCAACCTGTTCTCCATCATCCAAGATGGTAAGTCATAAAATAATGAGCTTAAGTTACAGGAAGGCAGATTTCGGTCAAACTTCGAGAAAAATGTCCTTAAAGTCACAGCAGACAGATAATGGAACTGTTTCCCTAGGGAGGTGGTGGGCTCTCCATCCCTGGAAGTATTCAGGCAGCAACTGGACAGCCATCTGTCAGGGATGCTTGAAACTGGATTTCTGCACTGAGCGGGGGTGGTGGAGTAGATGGCCTCTATGGCCCCTTCCAACTGTCTGATTCTATGATCGGTGCCTGGAAAGGAGTCTGCCTAAAAAAACCCATACACGTTGTCTTGTGTTCCAAGATAGAAGAAGGGGTGGTGGTGGTACAAATGTAATAAATAATATCCACCTATGTAGGCAAAAGGGATGGTGGGAAGCGTGTTGAGCAAGTAAATTTACAAGTTGTTTACCCTCTGGAAGTTGGTACTTAGAAATTCCATGCATTTTAAAATCAAGCCGACATGCAGGCAAGCTGGAAGATCAAATAGCTGCCCAGCCCATTAAGATTCGGGTGGTGGAGAGTGAGGTGTGTTAAGGATGATGGTGATGGAGTGGTTAAGCAGGATAATGGAGATGGGTCTGTAAAAAGGCTCACAATCGAGTTACAGTGGCTGCCCGTAAAAAGGAGGCCATTAGGGAATAAACGGCAGAGTGATCGGAGTTTATGAATATCCGCAGCAGGAACGGCTTTTGTGTATTTATAGCAAACCCTCCAGATTGTTCAGAGCACAGTCAAGGGAGGGATAGAAGGTTGCATGAAGAATCTTGGAGCAAACCACCGAGAGAACTGCGTAGGTCTGGCAACCCGTCAGAAAAAAAAAAGCAACAGAACTGGCTTGCTCCCAGCAAGCAGCGGAGAAATGGCTGAGTGAGCCGGAACTCCACATGCCGCAATAATATATATTTTAACTAGTGCTGTGCTGAAAATTTCTCCCCCTTTTTTTCAACCATTCTCATTCCATTTGATAGAGGAGAAATTGCTTTTGAAAAGAAATTCAGTGCTGAAGAAATTTCGGAGAAATTCTCACGGGTTGGGCTTGGGGTTCTCGGGCTTCCCTTACTTAGGAGGTGGCCGAGGAATGAGCACAAGTGTCTTCTCTTTCATTGCACCGTCATCTCTCTGGCAGCCTGTGGCCTCCTCAGCCTCCTGCACCTCAGTCACAGCCCAGTTTGAGGCACCACGAGCTAATTCCTCCCATGGGGCTTTTTCAGATCAGGGCATGCAGGCAGGCTGGGAGGTGAGCTGGGATCAGGTACGCTCAAAAGCACCGCAAACACAAATTATTAAACATCCTGAATGAGGCAGAACAAGGGAAGCCTCTTTCATTTTACTAAATTCGACCTTATTGGAATTTGCCTTTTAAAAAAATATTTTAATTGTTTTAACCTGGTGTTTTATTCTTTTATCTTTGTTGTTCACTGCTCCGAAATCGTCTGATGTGGAGCAGTATATAAATACTGTAAATAAATAAATACTTAGATTTATGTTGTTGTTTATTCACTCAGTTGCTTCCGACTCTTCATGTCTTCATGGACCAGCCCATGCCAGAGCATCCTGTCGGCCATTGCCACCCCCAGCTCCCCCAAGGTCAAGTCCGTCACCTCCAGAATATCACCCATCCACCTTGCCCTTGGTCGGCCCCTCTTCCTTTTGCCTTCCACTTTCCCCAGCATCAGCATCTTCTCCAGGGTATCCTGTCTTCTCATGATGTGGCCAAAGTACTTCAGTTTTGCCTTTAATATCCTTCCCTCAAGTGAGCAGTCTGGCTCTATTTCCTGGAGTATGGACTGGTTTGATCTTCTTGCAGTCCAAGGCACTCCCAGAATACACTGCTTTTCAGTGCCAGCTTCCAATGCAGGTTGCAAGTAATTAAACTAGCAGCATCTACCTTTCCCATTGCCTTTATCAGTTTGCAAAAGGGCAATTTGTGGTAGTAGATAGAACGGACCACATTTTGATGAATTTGAATGCAAGGGTCTTTCTATTCTCCCAGTCTTTTAGACTTAATTTTAGCCCTGCTGATCGTTTTTATCTGGCTTTTAAGATCTCACTGCTTTTTTGTTTTAGTGCTTGTCTCTGTTATGATAGCTGTCCGATGTATAATGTTTGTTTTAGTTCTTTTGTATTTTATGTAAACCAACCTGGGAATTTATTGAAGAGTGCTCTACAAATGTTTATAATAAATAAACGGGTCTGTGGAAGTGAAGTCCATCGTTTCACGCTCACCTCCGTTGGTTGCTGCTCTAGACTGCCAGCTTCCCCTGCCTCCACCCCCTTTCTCCTGACGACCAACTTTTGGTGGCTTCCTGACTTTTGCTCTGTTCCCCCCCACACACACACCTTTCTCAAAGGTTGGAATGCCTCTCCTAAGGCTGTTACTGGCAAGAAGAGCTTTAAGTCAAAATATGCCCCTATTTTTGGCTCCACCCCTTTTGACTTCAGCCACGCCCACCACTGGAAGATGACCCCTGAGAACTTCTCCGAAATGGCATTCAGAAACCCAGTAGCTAAGCCTTAGAAGAGGCATTCCAACCTTTGAGAATGGAGGGGAAAAGAACAAAGGGAGGGGAACAACCAAACAATTGGGGGGAAAGGGGTGGGGCCAGTAGGAGGGGGTATGGCCATCTGGGGGCCAGATTTGGCCCGTGGCCCTGACGTTTGACACTCCTGGTTTAGGCCTCCACTAAACCAGGACTGTTTTTGTTCTTATTGCCAGCCAATGGCATAATGTGGGTCCCAGAATGTGTGCGATGATTTGGGGTGGGGCGGGGGACATATGTTCAGGAATCTGCTTCATAATGGGCACGTTGGACTTTATTTCCTCCCCTCCCGCCCCCCACAACTACTCTTGCAGCTGTATGATTCTGCGTTTCAATCCACCCCGCAGTTGTCCCAAGAACTGCAAGGCAAGTGAAGCTTGAATGATATTTACGGCTTTAATTTGAAGTAGCACAGGTAACGTGCCATGTTTTCCAAAGCTGCGTGCAGGTCACGCTTTCAAAAATGCCCAGCTAAGTCCTGCAGCAGCACTTTGCACACTTATTTTGGGTGCTAATTGGAATGCATAAATTGCTCCGGACACATGGACGCATCAAAGCGGTGTGGGCCGTTCAATATTTCCCTCGTCTTGCCACTGCTGGCCTTTGTGGTCCCCAGGGTGGCATTTTGTCATGTTGAGACCATTTTCAACCCATCACGGATCCAACTGAACCATACACGACCCACTCACAGGATGACTTTGGCCTTTGTCCCTCTGTGACTTCTGAATTAAATTGTCCAAATTGACTATGGAGAGAATATATATAGATATAGATATAGATATATAGATGTGTGTGTGTATATATATATATATATATATAGATAGATAGATATAGATATATAGATATATATATATAGATATATATTCTAAAGGGGGAAGTGCATTCTTCTCCCCATTACAGGAATGGATTGTAAAGTTCTGATATCTGACATCCGTCTTCCAGCCCCTCACTTTGCACAGTCATTCAACACCATTCAGGCTGCAACCCCACCCTTACTCAGGAGTCAGCCTCACTGGACTCGTTGGGACTTATCTCTAATAATAAAAGAGGGGTGTGTCTGTCCGTCCACACCATAGCGCCAAGACTGTGAAACCTAGACACCCAGAACTTTGTATCCATACTAAAGAGACCCTAGGAGTTTGCACCTCAGGGTTAAGTTGTTTGAAAAACACATTAATTTTAATTAATTTTAATGTGTCCATGTGCTTGAAGCCAGCAGTAACGTTTTCAGTCAGTAGGTGGCAGACTTCTGCAACCGGCAGCTTTGCAGTCTGTGTGGTTTGAAGCCGCGGGAGATTAGGAGGTCGAGGGCCAGAGTTATATGCCTGCCCCCCCCCCCCCCCCGTGATATAGGGCAGCTGCATCTCAGGGGAATGAAGTGGGCAGAACCTCTGTCAGAGGGCTATAGGGGTGCACCATGGCAGGTGCAGCCACACTATGTCCAACTCTGACAGCAGCATAAATATGCTTGAAGGCTTCACTGTATAAAATTAAGGGCCATCCCAACCCGGATCCATTTGCTTGTAAATATTTTGACCAGTTTGTAGTCTGTGGCTTCGATCACTTCCTTGATCTGTTCCAGGTCCATTTGCTAGTTTCTGAATAAACCTGTTTAGGGTTGCACTCAGGAGTCCGAGGTGACTTGAATTCCTGCATTGAGCAGGGGGTTGGACTGGATGGTCTTATAGGCCCCTTCCAACTCTACTCCTATCCTATGATTCTATGTGACCATCTTAAAACATGGAAGGGGTCTTTTAAAAGCAGAGGACTGTGCAGTTAGACCACACGGCATGGATGATGTTGTGGAGGAAATATACCAGCCAAGAGTTCCAGGACATCTGGAGTCCCGCTAGCTACAAGAGAACTGCTCCCCCTTGAGATCTCCAGCACTATGACGAAGATGAGACCAAGGGTGGAAAGAAGGAGAGAGAGTAAAATAGCTGCTTTTGGGATCATATTTCAAATGCATGCTGGAAACTACAGTTATCAATATGTTCAATTAAAAAAACAACAACAAAGGGATCACCCCCTCCAATAACAAACATGGATGCTGAGTCTCAGGGCCACTGAGAAACGAGAGGGAGGTATGAGGGCTGAGGATGATGGGAATAGTAATCCCAGGCAAAACTTCCCCCGATCTGGTGCCCTCAAAGCCTAGATGCGTTGGACAACTCCTATCATCCCAAGCAAGTCAGTGGGGGATGATGGGAATTGTAACCCCGCGCCAAGCCTTCCCTCAACCTGGCGCCCACTAGGTCTAGATGTGCCGGAAGACAACTCCCAACATCCCCAGCCAGTCAGCTGGGGACAATGGGGATTGTAATCCCAAGAGAAACCTCCCTCCACCTTGGCGCCTACTAGGTCTAGATGTGCCGGAAGACAACTCCTATCATCCCAAGCAAGTCACTGGGGGAAGATGGGAGTTGTAATCCCGCGCCAACCTTCCCTCAACCTGGCGCCCTCTAGGCCTAGATGTGTTGGACGACAACTCCCGAGAATGGGAATTCGGAAACTGGGCGCAGCTGGTCCCCTCTCAGCGCTTCGCGTCTCCGTGGAAGGAGCGCGTCGCGCGTCGCGCCCGCCATCGAGTCCGGCCTCCCTCCACTTCCGGCCGCCCGAGTCCGCCCATCCCGGAGCGCAGCGCAGCTCCCGGCATGCCGCGCGGCCGGCCCGACCTCCCCCCGGCGCTTCCGGCCGCTCCGCCAGTCTCCCTCAGTCGGTCGGCGCGGCGGGGTCGCGGGCGGGCCGGAGCGGGCGGGCAGGCCAGGGCAGGCCGGCCGGCCCCGAGGGGAGAGGCCCGGGCGGGCGCGGCCTTGGCGATGCGGCCATGTTCGTGCAGGAGGAGAAGATCTTCGCGGCCCGGGTGCTGCGGCTCCGCATCTGCGCGCTGGACGGCGCCGAGTGGCTGGAGGAGGTGGCCGAGGACACGGCCGTCGAGCGCCTCAAGGAGCGCTGCCTCAAGCACGTAAGCCGCCCGCGCGGCCCGCGCCCCTGCCCTGGCAGCCCCGCGTGCCCTCGCCGCAGCCCTGCGAGGCCGGCCCTCGGGCGCCCAGGAGCTCCGTGGCTGCGGGGCTGGAACCCGCGCTTCCCTGCCCGGCCCCCTCCAGATGCGTTGGGCCGCAGCTCCCGGCGCCCCCCGGCCGGCCACGCTGGCAGCTGTAGCCCAACACGTCTGCAGGGTGCCGCGTTTATTTTATTTGTGTTTGCCGCTGCGTTTATATCCTGCCTGCTCTCCTCTGGCAAGGCGCCCTGGCGGCTTACGTGGTCCTCCTCCATTTTGCCCTCACAGCAGCCCTGCGAGGTAGGTGAGGCTGAGCACCAGCGACGGGCCAAGGCGGCTTAGCTGATACTTCTCCGTTTCACTTTATCCTCACAGCAGCCCTGCGAGGTAGGTGAGGCTGAGTATCAGCCACTGGGCCAGAGTCACCCACGGAGCTTCATGGCCGAGGGGGGACTAGAACCCAGACCTCCCGAGTCCCAGTCCAGCATTCTAACCACTACCCCACACTGGCTCTCATATGGTAATGTACAGATGCACATTTAGAAATTATTATTATAGTTTAAAGAAAAATACAGTACACCTCATTGCCCGGGTGCCTACCTGTTAAGTCTGCTACCCAAGGGCAGCATTTTGAGGCCCCCGAGCTCTTCCTTCTCGTGGTTCTTTGCCTTTAAACCAGACCTGGACTGGACACCCCTGCAGAGAGAGGATGCCTTCAAAACAGAGGATGAAATAGAGAATCTCATGGCAGCCCTTCAGCTAGAGAACTGAGCTTGGCAAAAGAGGACACACGGCCACCCTACTGAGGTTTCATCTGGACTTCTGTCACATTTCAAGGAGGACAAGGGGCTCTCCTGTCGGCTCTGCAGAGCTGGGGGCAGGGGTTGGAAAGCGGGAAGAGTATGTGAGTGGGGGGGCTGCAGCCACTACCACCACCCACCTGCTTGACTGAGTTGCAATAATCAATACTGAGTACTATTGGTATTATTAGTACTGATATCAGTAATGTTATTAATCACATTTATATTAACGGCAGTAGTATTAACAGCGCTGAGCCAGTCATATTGATGTTATTGATAAGATAATGTTGATACTGTTAAAGTAATGTTGATAATACCAATAAGATGATATCGATAAGATTGATGATAATAATAATAAGCTTGTTATTTTGATGATGATGATGATGATAAAATATCTTTTTAAAAGCATCTTAGATTAAGTAATCTAAAAGAAGAGCTGTAGGTCTGTGGTAGAGCCCCTGCTTTGCATTTAGAAGGAAAACTCTTGCCTGAAACCCTGGAGAGCTGCTGCCATTCAGTATCAACAATACTGGGCTAGATGGACTGAGGGTCTGACTCAGTATAAGGCAGCTTCCAGTCTTCCTGGTTGATTCAGCCCTCTACTCAGAACCATAAGGACTGGAATCTTAGTGTGTTTTTACGTGAAGGACAATAGCTCCGTGGTAGAGCCCCTGCTGTGTATGCCAAAGGTCCCAGGTTCGATCCCTCGCAACATCTCCAGGTATTGCTAGGAAGAATCCTGCCTGAAATGCTTAGCACGTGTCCACAAAGAGGAAAGTCCAGCTGGATTCTTAGGACACAATTCTATACATGTTTAGACAGAAAAAAGTCCTACAACTCCCAACATTCCCCAATTAGCCATGCTGGCTGGGGAATACTGGGAGTTGTAGGACTTTTTTCTGTCGAAACCTGCATAGGTTTGCATCCTTAGAGACTTATTCCCCTTTTGGGATCACTGCCTTAGTTGTACTTAAATCCTATTACTGCCCTCAAGATGTGTTGGACTGCAACTCCCATCATTCCCAGCCAGCCTGGGAGATGCAGCCCAACACATCTGGAGGGCACCAGGTTGAGGAAAGTTGGGTTAGGGTGAAGTTGTCCTTGTTCTTTTATTTTAAGGTATGTTTGCATTTTCAGTGTTTCTCTTTGTAACACCTGCACTTTTTGGACTTCCAAGTGAACGGGACCTTAGCCAGTAGTGGTGCAAAAGCCCTGTACAAAGTCAGCTGGCTTGTTGGAATGAAAGGTTTCATAACGTTGACTTTCATTTTAGCTGTGTGTGTGTATTCCATCGCGAGCCTTTCTACCGGGAATTGGTTGATTAAATCGCCTGTTGCTTACGAAAGGTCATGCCAGGGAAATGTAAAAATAAACCTGCCCTGACGGTCCTGTGCCGATAAGGAAGAAACACATGTGTTTAGGAAGCAGCAGGGCAATGAATGAGCTCTGCGAGCATATAAAAATGCACAGGATGGAAACTTGGGGAACAGCTGGGATAGATTGTGCCCTTCTTGGTTAATGTTCATAAAAACAAACAGCTGAGGAAGAAAAATGGATTGCTCTTTGAAGAGGAAGAGCCCAGACTATGGCTTGCTTGCTCTACTGTCTTTCTTTGAATCCTTGAGCTGAATCCAGTGTGGGTTTATGCAGCCCTTTTTTCCCAGTGTGCATGTTGCATTTTGCTGGTACCAAACGAACAATGCCTTTCGTTCAGGGCTGGCATCAAGGTCGGCATGATTGGGCACCAGCCGAGGGCCCACACCCCAGCATGGCCCCCCTGGCAAGAGCCCACTGCAGTTGCTCCTCCTCTCCACCATTGCAACCTGCTTGTTTCCCTGCCTCTTGCTCTGGCCCAGGCAACAGTGGTGGCAAGGAGGAGGAGCAGGAGATGCCACTGCCAACTTGCGCCCTGACTCTCTGCCTGTCAAGCAAGCAAGTGGTAGCAAGGAGAAGGAGCAGGTGGTGACAATGACAGTGAGAAGTACAACTCACTGAAGGAGTGGGTCCATGGAGGGTGTCTTGCCCCAGGGCCCTCTGAGACCTGCAGCTGGCACTGCTTCGGTTCATAGGGAACCAGCCTGTCAGGGAAAACATGTTCCTCCCTCAGTGTGGTCCTGCAAAATCCCCTACCGCTTTTTGGGCCGGTGGGCACAGTTGGAATTTTGAGAGGGTGTCATGGACACTGTCACAGAATGGCTGCTGTGGTGGTGGGGCTTGCTTATTCATAAAACAGTGGGTGTGGCAGGTCAGGAAATGCTAGTTTCCGAGAAGGCAAACTGGGGAGGCGAAAGGCAAAGTCGCTTGCCCGAGAACTGAAGTCTGAGGCCGAGGTGGTGTCCAAGCTCAAATACACAAAAGCTGCTCTTTTGAAACCAAATAACGATGGTGTTGGAGGGTAGCACTTTGCTTTGCATCAACAATAAAATACATAAATAAAGGGAACAACCTGAAGATTCTTTTTCTTGTTTTTCCTACCCTTTAGTAATTCCACTCATTCTCTCTATCTCTCTCCCCCCTCCCCCCCTTTCCAGTGTGTACCTGGGAGCTTAGAGGATCCAAAAACCATAACGCACCATAAATTGATACATGCTGCTTCAGAGAAGGTCCTGACCGACACGAAAACTGTCTTGGAGGAAAGCATTCAAGACAGAGGTAAGGGAGCCCTTCTGGATAAAATAGTGTCTAGGTTGCCAGACTCTGTCATCCAAGGACCGAGACAAACAGTTTTTAACTTGCCAAGTATGTGCTGATTTGGGCCCATGTCATGGCTGTTTTGAAGGCCAGGTTTCAGCCTCATGATAAGTGTCCAGGGGACATGCCGGGATGTGTGCAGCCGGGTCATGTGTCCCATAAAAGCTCACTGCCTTCAACCCTACCCAGAATGCTTTTACAGCAATGCAGGCTAGGTGGCCTAGCTCTTGTTCTGATGGCTGGTGTGAACTAGGGTGCTCATCTGCCCAGCGCTTAGAAGGCTCCCTCTGGGCGCAGAATGTCACCAGACCAAAGTGCTGGGAATTTTGGAGGTCCTGCAGAGACTCCCCACATGATGTCATGTGGTGCTGCGCATGGCAAGTGTAATGTGTAGACCTGCCCTGAGTTTCCTTGGATGAAGTCCAGTGTAAAATATCAGATCTGTATTTGCAAGTTAAGAGAGAGACCCGCAAACCTTTTTGGGGGGTGATATTCTAAATATTTAATCTCTCCGTGACACCCGAAATCATGCTCCCAGTCTGGCCCTTTGAGGTTCCCCTTCCCCAGCTCCACTGCCTTTCCCCCAACCACCAATTGTTTGGTGTTATCCTGGCTTTTCTGCACCCCCCCCGCCCCCATATTCTAAAAAGTTGAGATGCCTCTCCTAAGGCTTAGTTCCTGGCAGTAAGAGCATTAAGCTAAAATGTGTTTGCATTTTTTGTTTTTTCTCCCCCTCCCTTTTGCCCCACCGTTTTTGCCTACAGTCCCGCCCACCAATGGAATGAGGCACCCAAGAACTTCTCCAAAATGGAATGTGGCCCTCGGGCTGTGAGATGTTCTGCACCCCTGCCCTAAATGTTTATGCTGGAATTAACCTTCCACTGGTGGCTTAATATAGCAAAATACTTGCCCCGCCTTTATTATTTCAAGTCAGAAAATGTGCAATGCTGTGTTATCCTGTTCCAATCTCAATCTCTCTCTCTCTCTCTCTAGATGTTTTGGTTCTGGTAAAAAAAAGAGCCCCCCCTGCCCCTCCCAAAATGGCAGATGTTTCGGCAGAGGAAAAAGTGAGTTGAGGGGGCTCGTGGGGTGACTGCTTCTGATTTTAACCTCCACTGACAAACTAGCTCCACTGGGCGCTCTGTCCCGAGTTCTAAAAGCGAGCTGGTCTGCTTGTAATGAAACTCATGGGGAGGAGGATTCGTGCTTTTTTCCTCCCTGGAAGACACAATCTGCTTAGATGTGGGTTGTGTCAGCATGTGAGCCCTTCCACTCCACCTCCCCCGTCCCCCCTGAAAATGCAGGTGTAGATTGGCATGGGATCATTTTGGAGCAAACCAAAGGAGTTGTCAAAAGCTATTGTGTAGCAGATCTGCCCTTCTTGTGATGTGTTTCTTGGGCGGAATTAAAAACCTGGTTTGCACATAACACTTACCCACAGCTTATTTAACCCATGGTTTCTTGTCCTACCCAGGGTTTGTCAGGCAGACGATCAAATAAACTGTGGTTGGTTTTCTCAATCCCTGGGTTGCTTGTTTCCCTGGGTTGCTTGTGTCCTCCTCCTTTGCCCGCTGCCTTTCTTTATCCCAAATGCCTTCACAGCACTGTTGTACTAGCATGTAGAACAGCTGGGTGGTTGTTTTTACCACCCTTGCCTACTGTCTCTGTAGCCTGGCAACACAATCCATGAACAACCCATGGTTTGGGGTTCACACATGATGACAACCCATGGTTTAAATGGCTCAGGGTTCACAGCCCAACAACAAACCATGAGTTCTCCTGGTTTGCATGTAACAACAACCAGAGTATGGGTTGAGTATGAGTTGTTGTTGAATCATGGGTTGTCATGTGTGAACCCTGCACTATGATTTACCTATGGGTTGTTAGCCATGAACAACTTAAGAGTTCACAGTCCAGCAACAAACCATGGGTTCTCTTCCTGGGATATTCATGGTTAACAACCCATAGTTAAGCCATAGTGGAGGGTTTGCACATAACAACTACCCATGATTCAGCAACAACCTATGATTCAGCAATACTCAATCCGTACTCTGGGTTGTCGTTATGTGTGAACCAGGTCTTTCTGTGTGGTTCGTAGTTAACAAATCTACGGTTTGTTGCTGCAGCTGGTTTTGCACATCACGACAAACCAGACTTCAGCACCCCATGGCTTAAATAAATCAAGGGTTCACGATATGTGTAAACCATGTCTATGAGTGAGGATTAGGAATTAGCTGTAGTGCAGGAGTATGTGTCTATGTGTTGGGGGCAGGGGAAATATCTGGAGCTCATTAGAGAGCAGGTGGGCATCAGCTGCTCGCCATCTGGCCCCGTGTCCCTGCGGCCTTTGTGTTGTATGCTGTGCCTATTTTGGGCGGTGTGCATTGGGTCATGCCAGGCCTCTTGGGTTCTATGTTTAGCTGATCACTGGCAGCCTTTCCATCTTGCCTTGCCTGATGAGCAAGGGGTTTGCATGTCCCCAAGAGGGCAGTTCACCAGGTGTATATCTTCCAATGTAATTTTGACAAAGATTTTACATTTGAGGGTTGTTTTTAATCAAGAGGGATTTTGTAGAGGCAGTGGAAAAGGCGACCTTAAGCAAGCCTTGCGGGGTCAGCAAGAAGGCTGACTGGCCTGCGTTCCTGGCTGTAAAACCGTGTTTGTTGAATGATTGGAAGAGGGGGAATTGGCCCCTCTCTGCTGGGACAGCAGGCGAGAGGGGCTGCAATCAAAGGTAGTGCAGGCTGTTGGTGGCCTCTACGTGGGGCTACCCCTGAAGAGCGTCCAGAAGCTTTAATTGGTGCAAACTGAGGAAGCTCTGCTGCAAACTGCTGCATAGTATCAGGACCCTGTTACCCCTGTCCTGAAAGACCTGCATTGGTTGCAACTTGCTTTCTGGGCTCAATTCAAGGTGTTGGTTTTAACCTTTAAAGACCTAAATGGCTTAGGACCTGGCTGTCTGAGGGACTGCCTGTCTTGCTAGGAACCGGCCACGGTATTTAGATCTGCAGGAGGGGCCCTTCTGAGGATGTCATTATCTCCAGAGGCTGGGTTCTTGGGCATGTGGGAAAGGACTTTCTTCTGCATCGCCCCCAGACTGTGGAACATGCTCCCCTAAGAATGATTACCAGCCCCCACTCTCTTGGCCTTTAGAAAGGGTGCGAAGATGCATCTTTTCAATTTAGCCGTTTAAATGATGCAGTTATTTTAATGTTTTACTGTTTTTAGCGCTCTTCTTGTTTGTTGGGTTATGAGCTTTATTTTTTTATATTGTGATGATGACGTTAATAATAATAATTAATGACTGACACTAAGCAGATCTCTGGAAAGTAGTCCTTTCAAGCCATGGGGTCCTAGGAGGGCAGGAACCCTCACTGAAGCCCATGAAACCTGCAAGTCCTCCATTTCTCTTGCCCCACCCTGCAGGGGGGTTTCCTGAGCCAGAACAGAGATTCTCTCTGTCCAGTGCAGGGTACCCTATAGCTGCGAAGGAATACCTTCTCTGGCAAATCTCAGGCCTGCAAGCGGGGAAGGAAACACCAAAACTTTCCAGAGATGCTCTCCTGGGCACGTCGTGTGGCTCCTTGGAGACTAGCAGATTTATTGTGGCATAAGGTTTTGCTGGCTGGGATCCACTTTGGCAGGTGTATTGAGTTGTTCTTTCTGTGTGTGTGTGTGTGTGTGTGTGTGTAGATTAGCCTTCCTCAACCTGGCATCCTCCAGAGGTGTTGGAGTCCAACTCCCATCATCCCCAACAAGCCAATGGCCAACCTGGCTGGGAACTATGGGAGTTGCAGTCCAATTCCTCTGGAGCACACCAGGTTGGGGAAGATACAAATCCACAAAATATCAGTGCACAGTAAGCTCTATGCATTCTAGCATTGGCTTCCAGCCCCTGCTGCCATCAGGGCTGGTCCCAGACTGGTGCTCAAGGCAAAAACATCCCCGTAGCCACAACCCCAGTAACTGTGGTAGTTATTAGAGTGACAGTTGGCTCCCCTTTAACTTTGCCTTGGAGCAGCTGCTTCAGCTGACCTCGCTTTCGTGCTGGTGGTCTCCCAGGCTTTCGAATGCCCTGGCCTTGAGGTCTAAGCCTTTGCATTATCTGATGATGACAACATTGTACTTTTAGGCAAGCCATCGCCATTAACCTGCCATTAAGCACACTTTCAAACCTAATATGTTCTTGTGTGTCTGCAAACTAGATAACTAGGCTGCATTGTCTCGGTGCATTAGTGAAACATGCTGATGTAGACATGCCTGTGTGTGACATCTTATGGAAGACTTCTGGAGGTTTGTAGGAGCCCAGCTTTGTGAAAGCTTTCTGGAGATGGTATTTGGCAGCTCTCTTTGTGATAACAGGAGGCTGAGCTTCTAGGAAGCAACTCTTAATTTTATAGCTGTGATCCAGAGGTGTGGATGTACTATACTTGCACTGAAGTTCTGAAATTCAGTTTCCTTGTACAATCCCCTACCCTGGTAGTTTACTAAAACTTTACTAAATAGCTGTAATGATAATTTTTGTTGGGGTGTGAGGTTTTTTTGGAACATTGCTTTAAATAGGTTGTCATTCTGCAAGAGAAAATATATCCTAAGATTTATTCCCCCCAAAATATCCAGTGCTTGTTTCATGCTGAGCGGTGGTCATGACTGCCAAATGATCCTAAAGGGCACTGAAGACTCCCAGTGCCTGCCCTAAACCCTTTTCCCGGTTAACTCTGAATTTCTCTAAAAAGGACATCAAGGAGCGTGTGTTTGCGGAGAATGCATGTCATGTTCAGAATGGATTTCCCTTCTCGTTTAGCGGAAGCAGGAGCAGAAAGCGCCTGATAAGGAGGCAATTCTGAAGGCCACCACCAGCCTCCCATCCCACAGTGTGGATCGCAACGTGGCGCACCACAATATGAGGGATGTGAGTCCTCTGCTTCTCTTTTGGTGTGTTGTTGCAATGCTGGGGCCTGTCCGCCATGCTCGGTTATCTCCTGGAGTTCATGTAATCGTAGAGTTGGAAGGGGCCTGAGAGCTCATCCAGTCCAAGCCCCTGCTTAATGCAGGCTCTCCATTGCAAGATGCAGCTATGGCCTCCCTGACAGAAGGCCATCTGGCCTCCACCATGCTGGCTGGGGATTATGGGAGCTGTAGTCCAACACATCTGGAGGGCCCCAGGTTGGGGAAGGCTAGCCTAGACAAATACAGTGACAGTCTCCTTTTCCTGCAGTTCCAGACAGAGCTTCGGAAGATCTTGGTCTCGCTCATCGAAGTTGCCCAGAAATTGTTAGCGCTGAACCCGGATGCAGTTGAGCTCTTCAAGAAGGCCAACGGTACGAAAGACGTATCCCCAGCGTTTTAGAGTGACGCTTCTGCCTTGGACTGAAATGCTGAGGCACGTTTAGTATATATTCCCGACCCCTTCTCCCGTGCCGCACCTTTGGGTGCTGCAGTGCATCATCATGGAGCAGGTACATTCCCAGGGCCGTTTCAGAGAGGAGTGAGGTCTGGAGAAGTTCAGTCTAGCCAGCCTCCCTGTCCAGGTCATGATGGCAGTGGGGTGTCCGCAAGCCCTGTGAGCTCATGAGCTGGCCCGTTTGGCTCCCTCCTGCTCTTTCCCAGCTGGAGGAGAAGGTGTCACAAGAGGCTGCGCTAACACAGATCTGGCCGTGTCGCTGTCTTGTGGGGGCTTCTGTATCAGTCTGATCTGGCAAGAGGCATCCATGCCTGGGTTACATCGCACTTAGACTACCGCAGTGTGCTCTCCGTGGGGCTACACTTGAAGAGCACCTGGAAGTCTCAGTTGGCGCAAAACACGCCCGCTAGGCTGCTAGCTGGTGCAGCCAGGCTGCCGCACTTCGGCTCTTGGGCTGGAGCAAGTTCAGCATTGTTGTCATTCTCTTGGCGCATCCAGCCACGCTGCCTCTGCTCTGACTTGGGTTTCCAGCAGTGGTCTTTTCCCTCACCTGCTGCCTGTTCCTTTTAATTGGAGGTTGGTGCTGGGCCCTTCTGAATGCCAGCCTTGTGCTCTACCACCAAGCAGTGGCCGCTGAAGGCCTCAGGGGGGTCAGGCTGTAGACCCTGGAATGTGGGAAACGCGTGAGGGTTAAGAAATAGAGAGAGAGAGATCAGAATAGGCATCCTTGCAGTTTTCCAGCTCTTGTGGACTCCCGGTTCTTTTTAAGATGGCCACAACCTAGCACGCAGTCTCCCAACAGACAAATACTGTCTGTCTCAGGGGCAGGGGGCTGTCTGTAGGGTGCCACCGCAGCCCAGGACTGCCACCACTTGGTCATGTGGGTGGCAGGGCGGGAGATGGGGGGAGATGCTTTACAAACGCTCCTGCTTGGCTCCTTCTGCAGGCAGGAGTGGCTAAACAAGGCGTGGATCCTTCCACCCCTGTTTTGCTTATCGGGACCTGTGAAATGTGAACACAGGGTCATCTCTCCCCCGACGCACCAGCGCCATCAGCCCTGGCTTGTTCTTGGCTTATGACTCCAGCTCATTTGGAGAGAGACAAGCTACAGTTTCCAAACTGCATGTCGTGATTAGCAAGCCACGGGGGGGGGGGGGGGGGGGGGGGCGACGGCAGCGGGCGGGCAGGCAGTCCGTGGCTTGTTCAGCTATTTCCGCTCACAGCGAGAGCGATTGGGCAGCGTGCACAGTCGCACTGGCTCATTTACGGTAAGCCAGGATTCCATAGGATTCTGGTTTACTGTGACACTTGAATGCAGCCATTTTCTGTAGAGTTTGGAATCTCTAATATCAAGGAGTGTTGTCCCAAATCCTCCCCCCCCCACTTTTTAGAGGCACTTACTCCAAACCCCGATAATTCCATTTGTCGTCTTCAAAGCCTGCTGAAACCAAGTGCAAAACTTCAAGTCAAATCCAACCCTCTGGTAGTCCCAGTCCAGCACTCCAGATTTCCCCCAGAAGGCCCCGTTCCCCCAACTACCAATCGTTTGGTGGTTTCCCAGCTTTTGTGCGGTTTTTTCCCCCCGTTCTTAAAGGTTGAAATGCTGTTCCTAAGAGGCAGTAAGACTCTTAAGCTAAAATAAGCTGGTATTTTTGGTGTTTTGGGCTCTGCCCCTTTTGCCTTCGGGCCTACCAACCCCTGGAATGTGGCCCCCAAGAGCGTCTCTGAAATGGAATGCAGCCCTCAGGCTGAAAGACGTTTAACCCCCCTGTGCTAAATCCATTGGGCGCTGATCTGATCTGGCACTTCTTGTCTCTAGCCATGTTAGACGAAGACGAGGATGACCGGGTGGATGAAATTGCCTTGCGCCAGCTGACAGAAATGGGATTTCCAGAAAGCAGAGCCAACAAAGCCCTTCGCTTAAATCAGTAGGTATCATTGACCTGCATCTCTGGGGAGAAACGTTGTTTGTCTACGATGTGATCCCGTCGATTCCTGAAAGATGAGTGTAAGATTTATACCCCCTCCCTTGGTATGACATTGGATTTTTAATTTTTTTTGTTCTGTATTGGATAGGTAGGCATAAATATGTTTGTTTTAAATTCTACATTGCAAACTTCTTGTCTCTATTTTTACAAGTACATGGGAGAAGCTTATTTTTACAAGTATACAGGGAGGCTCATGCACGCATGTGTACATAGCTGTGTGTGTGTTGGTTTTCTACCTCCCAACTGCATATGGTGTGAGGCCGTTTCTCTGCTCTGCTTTTGTCTAGACTAGGGGCGGGGGAACCTCTTGCGGCCTGAGAACTTCCCCCTCAGGCTGAATTTCAGTGGCGGGCAGGGCCAGAGGCTTAAGGCAGTAGGGCCCCCCCCAAAAAACCAGCCTATTTGAACTTTGAACTCTTCTGCCAGTAACTAAGCCTTAGGAGAGAGCTTTCAGCCTTTTAGAATAGGGGGAAATGGCACAAAAGCCGGGAAACCGCCACACTATTGGTGGTTGGGGGGAAGAGGGTGGAGCCAGGGGAAAGGGTGTGTGGCCATTGGTGAATCTCGCAGAGCCCAATTTGGCCCCTAGGAGAGCCGGATTTGGCCCCCGGGTCTGAGGTTCCCCACCCCTGAATCTAAACATTGGTGCCGCTTATCGATGCGTCTGACCTTCATCATGCAGCATGTCCGTGACTCAGGCCATGGAGTGGCTGATCGAGCATGCCGATGACCCGGCCGTGGATGCTCCCCTGCCGGGTCAGTTCTCACCGGACACTGTGGTGGAAGCAGGTACCTCCGCCCTCGCCCCCACCCAGGCTGCCGAGGGGGCCAGCCTGGAAGCAAGCCGAGAAGAGCCAAAGGATGAACTGACTGAAATATTCAAGAAGATACGGAGGAAAAGAGAGTTTCGTCCCGATCCTCGGGTACCGTGTGTGTGGGTGTGGGTGTGTGCGGGTGTGTGCATGCAGTGAGTATCTCTGCGGTGGGGTACACAATTGCATCTGAAAGTCTCCTGATGCAGCTAGAAACTTTCCCAAAATCAGGGGTGGGGAACTTTGGGAGGTCTGGGGGCCATTTTTGCCATCCCACCCCATGGGCCGCACCTCCCCTTGTGCCACCCCCCAAATATATATGTTTTTAAATGATGTCCGGAGTGGCTACAGAGTGCCAGAAAGGTCAAAATTAGCCTGTTTGCAAGCTGGTTTTGACACTTTTGGTGGTCTGTAGTAGCCACTTCAACTTTTTTTTTTTTTTTACACTTTTGAGGGAACCCCTGCCCGAAATTCACTGCTTGGATTTTTATAGTGCCTACTTTTATAGAAGCAGTTGCCTCTCGTCCTTGGCATGTCCCTTCTTTGTGGCTTGTGTTGTGCCTTTCCTCTTGGTCCAAGCATGAGAAGTGGCATTAGATTTCACAGAAAGAGTTGTGTGTATGCCTAAGTCTCTCATTGAAAATGGGGGGTGGGGGGAGTTAAAAAAAACAAAAGGCCTGAAAGAACATTCAGATATGAATAGCGAATTGCCCAGAATAGGCAGAGAAGTACGAGATGAAGAAGGGAAACCAGGAAGGCTGATCAATGGCAGCAAGACAAACAGCTTGAGCTTAGAAACTAGAGAGAAGAGGACCTCCAGTGAACCCCTCTCATTGTTTTTGTGAAGGACTGGACAACTTTTTCAATTTCTTCTATTCACAGCCTGTCTGTCTGTAAACCTTACAGACACAGAGACACAGACTCCTGCCTTCAGTTTCTCTGCCCCTGAAAAGGTGGCCTCCACTCCCTTACGGTTTGCCCAAGGTTGTGCTCTGCCCCAAACTTGGCCATATAGTTCAAGGCCTCTCCTAGGATGGTGAACAGACTGGGCCTTGTGTGTTGCAGACTTTTGAGGCTGTGCTGGGAGGAGGTGGCTTGCCCGAGAACCTGCCCCCAAGCCCCGGGCTGCATGTAAGAGGCTCTGCGGTTCTGGTTTCAGGCGGTCATTGCTTTGATGGAGATGGGCTTTGACGAGCGAGAGGTGGTGGACGCCCTCCGCGTGAACAACAACCAGCAGAACGCCGCGGTGAGTACCCTCTGTCGCGGTGCCTCCTTTGTTTTTGTTCTGCCTGCGAGCCTAATGTGCCTTTCTCTCTCGTGCGCGCGCTCTCTCTCTCCCCCCATAATTTGTGTTTAATTTTTACATTTTCAAGGAAAACTATTCTTCGTAAACATGAGCAATACGTAATAAGCGATGGAAACTTTTGTGTCCTTGGTTTTATGCAGGACTGTACAAAGACTTTTTTTAAAAAAACAGAACCATACTGGAATCGTGTTTCACGGGCAGAGGGAAATCTGCATCCAGCGGCTCTTTCTTTCCTCATGTGCAGCATTAGAACTTTCCGAGGGATTTTGCCCTCTTAATGTTTTTTATCTTTCCTTCTGACTTTCTGTAGTGCGAGTGGCTACTGGGAGACCGGAAGCCCAGCCCGGAGGACTTAGACAAGGGCATTGATCCCGCCAGCCCGCTCTTCCAAGCCATCCTAGAAAACCCTGTGGTACAGTTGGGACTAACAAATCCTAAAACACTACTCGGTAAGTTTCGTTGCTCCATGGGAAAGCCTGTATAGCAGGGGCGTTGAACCGCAGGTCTGTAGGCTGAAACTGGCCTCCTGGGGCTCCCCAAATGGCCCCCCTTCCCCTAACCCTGTGTCCTTTCCCCAGCTGCTGTTCGTTTGCTGGTTTCCTGGCTTTTGTGTAGTCCCCCCTTTCCTAAATTTGCAAGGTTGAAATGCCTCTCCTAAGGCTTTGTTTAAGAACCTTAAACTAAAATATGCTGGTGTTTTCGGTTCACCCCTTTTGCCCCCACCCCTTTTGCCTTCAGCCCCCACCCCGGCCACAGGAATGCCTCCCCCCAGCCCGGAGAGCATCTCCAAAATTGAATTCAGCCCTCAGACAGAAAGAAGTTCAACACCCCTGCTGTCCAGGGTGTGTGTGTGTGTGTTTGCACCAAAGATCCTTAAAACCTCTGCAATATCAGAAGCATGCTGAACAGATACTGTTGTTTTACCAAGATGGTTTTGTGTTAGGATCTCAAGATGGCACTTACAACAGTTGAACTACACAGCGTTTGAGTCCCATTTCTTTGGTAAAGGAATTTGCAATTGCTCAAGCTGGTAACTATGTCTTTAAAAATAGTAATAATTTTTAACTTGGTGTTTTATTCTTTTATCGTATTTTATATCTTCTATCGTTCATGCTTTGGAATCTATCTGGATATAGAGCGGTATATACATGTTGTAAATAAATAAATATGTTTGTCCCTTGGCAAAAAAGGGCAAACAGGATCAGTTTAAACTGCACAACAGTTGGTGCAAAGTACTGCTATCCTTCAACCATTCCATTTCCTTTTCTCCTCTCCACTCCCCCCCCGCCCCAATCCCTGCCATCGTCAAGGAATTCACCAGCTCTGTTCCTACTGTAAGAAGGAAAATATGTCTGTGTTGCATTGCGCTAAGGAAAAGTGCCGTTTAGCACAGAAAAGTGCCATTTAGCACAGAAAAAAAGGCCTACAACTGGCATGGCTGGCCAGGGCATGCTGGGAGTTGTAGGCCTCTTTTTCTGTCTAAACATGCATAGGATTGTGCCCTTACTCATTAAAAAAATCTAACCTGCCTTTCTGCCCAAGGGGGATTGCTTTCTGCTGACCTTGGTCTCCTCACCTTCCCATTCTGAGGAAATATGGGATAGGATCCATACAAGGAGACACCAAAGCCAGATAAGAAAAAGCTTTGCATTTGGGATTCAGAGTTGATTTTTCACCTCCACAGTTAAACTCTGCCCCACCCCTCAAGCTAGGGACAATTTGTGTCTCTATAAATTTTAGGATGTGGATATTAAATTTTCAGCCATAATAAATAAAAAAGTCTACATTCTAAGCAATTAATTATATATATATAAAATACATAATTTGTGGGGAAATTTTTGAACTGGGATGTTCCTGATGTCAAACTGATGTGTGTTAGGCTGGCTAAGTGGAGTCACTGGCCTTGCTAACCAGCCTGAAACTGGTCAAAGACTTGGAATGCTGAGAGGGGGAAAGATCTAACCTGGGGCATTTTGGTCATCTTGAAGACATGTCGGCATGTTTCCTTAATCCAGCAGGGGAGATGATCCATGTACAAAATCAGGCTTCCGCACTGGTAGATATATTCTGCATTATGGTGCTGCTCCGGGCCCCATTAAATTGGCTGGATGTGTCCTTTGAAGGGGATAGGGTTATGTATCTTTGTTTATGGTCACTAGCTGCAGCTAGAGCTCAAGACGTTTTATTCATTTATTTAAATTATTTTTATCCTGTTCCTCAGCCAAAAAGGCTCCTGGAGTAGTTTATAAATAATTAGTAAAACAAGACAGTCCCAATCTAAGTCACAACAAACAAGGCAAGAGGAATGGGGAGGGAAGAGGGGAAAAGGAAGTCTTCCAGCAGGAATGGTGGAATGGCCCCATTTACCCTTGTTGGAACGGCTGCTGGTGGTGAGAGTTGCAGCAGGAGGAGGAGCCTTCATGGGGGTGGAATGGGGTAGTTATCCTATAAGTTGTAATCGTTAATTGAATATTTTCTCCACCCTCCTTTCTCCGGCAGCCTTTGAAGATATGCTTGAAAACCCTTTAAACAGCACTCAGTGGATGAACGACCCAGAAACCGGGCCTGTCATGTTGCAAATTTCTCGAATCTTCCAGACACTGAACCGCACATAGAAGGGGGCAGATCTCTCCACTGTGCCATGTTTGGACTCTCTTTGTCGCCCTGAGTCTTCTGAAGAACCGGAGATACCGATTGCCGAGAGAGAAATTGTGTGATGGGTGCTTTTCCTTTCTCTGCATTTTTGGGTAGATGTGTTACAGACTTTTTGTTTGCATTTTTGGCTTTACATGCTGTGTGCCTTTATTTTTGTTTTTTGGTGTTAGTGGAAGACGGTTTGAAGACATAGGTGTGTTTTTCTTTCTTTTCAAGTGTTTCTATAGAAGCAGCAAACAATGCATCCAAATACAGGAAAAAGGCTTTTACAATTATTTAAGAATCTGATCATTGGCGAAATCACACCATACTCCCTGTTTTCGATGTTCTGGCTAAGTACAGTGGTCTCCCAACGGCCGTTGACCACAGCACAAACTCCAAGAGAAGGTTTACATGCAGTCGTTGACGAGAGCGTAAACGGAATGTTGACTTCTCCTCTTAAGTTATGTCTGTTCTGAAATACAGAAGGCTTTTTCAACTGACCATTTGGGATTTCTGCTTTTATTAAATGTGGAATTTGGAAGAGAGCAAGTGAGGTTACCCACCTCCATTCCGGTAGGCTCATCTTCCATTAAGACCACATTTCCCCAATCTTTGGGAGAGTGGGCGCATTTGGAATTTTGAAGGTGTCATGGACGCTCCCACAAAAAGACTGCCATGGGGTGGGACTTCCTCATGCATAAAATGGCTGCCATGGTTGGGGTGGGTGGTCACAAAACACCCATTTCCCAAAAGGCAAACCAGGAACTTAAGTCCAAGGCAGTAGTGAGGTGTGAGCTCCAAAACACAAAACCATGCTTTTGAACCCAGATAATGGTGCGTTTGGAATGTTGAGTGTCGTGGGTGCTCTCACAAAATGGCTACAGTGGGAGAGTATCTGATTACTGCCTCTTTCAAAGAGTCTAGCTAGGGTGCTCTGTGGGAACGTCAGAAACTGCCTTATACTGTGTCAGCGCCTGGGTCCATCTAGCCCGTTATTGTCGACACTGACTGGCAGCAACGGCTCCCCAGGGTTTCAGGCAGGAGTTTTCCCAGCCCCACCTGGAGATGCTGCCAGGGATTGAACCTGGGACCTTCCGCACGCAAAGCAGAGTTGAGCCTCCAGATGTTTTGGCCTACAGCTCCCATCATCCCTTGCCATTAGCTAGGCTGACTTAGGTTGGCAGGAGTTGTGGAGCAAAACATCTGGTGGGTCGCAGTTGGCCCACCTCTGCCTAACAGGCTAGACTGCAAGCCAGACTGACCAGCTCCAGCACAGGTTACATACTCTTCTTCACACAGAGGGCTGGGAATGCAGTGGCATAACCCAGACATGGCGGAAAAGCTACACCGGTGATGAGCAGACTGGGGCCACCCCTTCTTTCGCGTTCAGTCATGTCTGACTCTTCATGACCCCATGGACCATAGCACGCCAGGCCTTCCTGTCCTCTGCAGTCTCCCGGATCGTACTCGAGTCCATATTCATTGCATTGGTGATGCTATCTAGCCACCTCATCCTTTGCCATCCCTTTCTCCTTTTGCCTTCAATCTTTCCCAGCATCAGGGTCTTTTCCAGGGAGTTTTCTCTTCACATTAGGTGGCCAAAATATTTGAGCTTCAGCTTCAGTATCTGTCCTTCCAATGAGCACTCAGGGTTGATTTCCTTTAGGATGGACTGATTGGACCTCCTTGCAGTCCAGGGGACTCGTAAGAGTCTTCTCCAGCACCACAGTTTGAAAGCATCGATTCTTCGGCGCTCAGCCTTCCTTATAGTCCAGCTCTCACAGCCATACGTTGCTACTGGGAAAACCATAGCTTTGATTATATGAACCTTTGTCGGCAAGGTGATGTCTCTGCTTCTTACTATGCTGTCTAAGTTTGCCATAGCTTTCCTCCCAAGGAGCAAGCATCTTTTAATTTCATGGCTACAGTCACCGTCTCTGGTGATCTTGGAGCCCAAGAAAATAAAATCTGTCACTGCTTCCATTTCTTCCCCTTCTATATGCCAGGAAGTGATGGGGCCAGATGCCATGATTTTAGTTTTTTTATGTTGAGTTTCAAACCAGCTTTTGCACTCTCCACTTTCACCCTCAACAAGAGGCTCTTGAGATCCTCTTCGCTTTCTGCCATTAGGGTGGTATCGTCTGCATATCGGAGGTTGTTCATAATTCTCCCGGCAATCTTAATTCCGACCTGTGATTCATCCAGCCCAGCGTTTCTCATGATGTACTCTGCATATAAGTTAAATAAGCAGGGCGACTTGATCTCTAGTTCCTCTGCCTCTTCGAAACCCAGCTTGTACTTCCGGTAGTTCTTGGTTCACATACTGCTGAAGCCTAGCTTGTAGGATTTTGAGCATAACCTTGCTGGCATGTGAAATGAGTGCAATTGTACGGTAGTTTGAACACTCTTTGGCGTTGCCCTTCTTTGGAATTGGAATGTAAACTGAACTTTTCCAGTCTTGTGGCCATTGTTGAGTGTTCCAAATTTGTTGGCATATTGAGTGCAGCACTTTAACAGCATCATCTTTTAGGATCTTAAATAGCTCAGCTGGAATACTGTCATTTCCGCTAGCTTTGTTGTTAGTAATGCTTCCTAAGGCCCACTTGACTTCACTCTCGAGGATGTCCAGCTCAAGTTCAGTGGCTGCACTATCATGGCTATCAGGGACATTAAGATCTTTCCTGTATAGTTCTCCTGTGTATTCTTTTCACCTCTTCTTAATATCATCTGATTATGTTAGGTCCCTGCCTTCTTTGTCCTTTATCACGCCCGTCTTTGCACAAAACATTCCCTTGAGATCTCCGATTTTCTTGAAGAGATCTCTAGTCTTTCCCATTCTGTTGTTTTCCTTGATTTCTTTGCATTGTTCATTTAAGAAGGCCTTCTTGTCTCTCCTTGCTATTCTCTGGAACTCTGCATTCAGTTGGATATATCTTCCCCTTTCTCCCTTGCTCTTCGCTTCCCTTCTTTCCTCAGCTACTTGTAAAGCCTCCTTAGACAGCCACTTGGCTTTCTTGCATTTCTTTTTCTTTGGGATGGATTGAGTTGCTGCCTCCTGAACAATGTTACGGACCTCCGTCCATAGTTCCTCAGGCACTCTATCAGGTCCAGTCCCTGAAATCTATTCCTGACCTCCACTGTGTATTCATAAGGGATATGATTTAGGTAATACCTGAATGGTTTAGTGGTTTTCCTTACGTTCAATTTAAGCTGAAATGTTGCAATAAGCAGCTCATGATCTGAGCCACAGTCAGCTCCAAGTCTTGTTTTTACTGACTATATGGAGCTTCTCCATCTTTGGCTGCAAAGGACATAATCAATCTGATTTCGATATTGACCATCTAGTGATGTCCATGTGTAGAGTCGTCTCTTGTGCTGTTGGAAAAGAGTGTTTGCTATGATCAGCGTGTTCTCTTGGCAGAACTCTTATCAGCCTTTGACCTGCTTCATTTTGTACATCAAGGCCATGCTTGCCTGTTATCCCAGTGATTTCTTGACTTCCTTCTTTAGCATTCCAATCCCCTATGATGAAGAGGACATCTTTTTTTGGTGTTAGTTCTAGAAGGTGTTGTAGGTCTTCATAGAACCGATCAACCTCAGCTTCTTTGGCCTCAGTGGTTGGGGCATAGACTTGAATTACTGTGATGTTGAATGGTTTGCCTTGGATTCGTACTGAGATCATTCTATCGTTTTTAAGATTGTACCCCAGTACTGCTTTTCCCACCCTTTTATTGACTATGAGTACTACTCCATTTCTTCTAAGGGATTCTTGCCCACAGTAGTAGATATGATGGTCACCTGAATTAAATTCCCCCATGCTTGTCCATTTTAGTTCGCTGATTCCCAAGATGTCGATGTTCAATCTTGCCATCTCATGTTTGACCCCCTCCAGCTTACCTTGATTCATTGATCTTACATTCCAGGTTCCTAAACAATATTGTTCTTTACAGTATCAGACTTTCTTTTCACCACCAGACACATCCACAGCTGAGTGTCCTTTCGGCTTTGGCCCAGCCCCTTCACTCTTTCTGGCACTACTTGGAAATTCCCTCTGCTCTTCCCCAGAAGCATATTGGACACCTTCTGACCTGAGGGGCTCATCTTCTGGCGTCACATCTTTTAGCCTTGTGATACGTTCCATGGGGTTTTCTTGGCAAGAATACTGGCGTGGGTTGCCATTTCCTTCTCCAGTGGACCACATTTTGTCAGAACTCTCCACCATGACCTGTCTTGGGTGGCCCTGCATGGCATAGCTTATGGCTTCACTGAGTTACGCAAGCCCCTTCGCTACAACAAGGCAGTGATCCATGAAGGGGTCTTTCTTTCGCACCCCGATACATAATCTCATTTGGCTGTATGACTCCAGGCAGGGGTTTGATCTGCTGAACGTAAGCCAGCCTGCTCTTCAGCCCCAAAAGGCTCCCTGAGCAGCTCACAAAGAATAATAAGGCAGCCCCTGCCATCTGAAACCTGTGTGTTTTTTTGTGTCCTGCTAAATGTACACCAGGAATGATTGGTGCTTTGAAAAGAGGGTTTAAGATAATTTCCTTCCAATTTTGATCATTTTGAGAATCATTCCCCCAGTGGGTGCAGAGAGCAGACAGAACAGTAACAAGGCTGAAACAAGCAGTTTGCAATTCTGGAAATTCTTCACCAGGTGGCAGCCGACAGCAAAGGGAGTCCAAAGCCAAATCTAGGGATGTACGAAAATCACTTATCTTTCGCGGATTATGCTGATGGTTGGGGGGAGGTGCTCTGTCCCTACCCCCGGAAACCTGGACAGGGGGGGAAGAGCTCCGTTCCTCCCCCCCGGAATCCTGGCTGGCCGGCTGTGCTCCGCAGCAATTCTGCGGAGCCGCCAGCCGGCTCTGGCCGGACATCCGGCCGCTGGCTAGCAGGGACGCAAATGGCAGCGGCCGTAGCCGCTGCCGTTTGCGTCCCTGCAGTCAGCTGTGATAGGCTACATAAATGTTTACACAGCCTATCATGGCTGACTTAAAAAAAAACAAAAAAACGCGTATACGCAAATGGTGGCGGCCATGGCTGCCGCCATTTGCGTTCCTTATTTTGGCACATCTTAGTGTACGTAAATGTTTACGTAGACTAAGATGTGCCAAAATAAGGAACGCAAATGGCGGCGGCCATGGCTGCTGCCATTTGCGTATGCGTGTTTGTTTGTAAGTCAGCCGTGATAGGCTACGTAAACATTTACGTAGCCTATCACGGTGTTTTTTTAAAACCTAGCCGTGATAGGCTACGTAAATCTTTACGTAGCATATCACGTTTTTCTTTTAACCTGGACATGGCAGTGGCGGCAGCGGGTCGGAAGACCGGCCACTGCAGCCGCCGCTGCTGAACCACAACCGCAGCTGCTGCCGCCAGGAAGATCCGCCCAAGGTAAGTCCGGGGGGGGGGGGGCGTTCTGCCACTGATTTCGGGGGGCCGAATGCGCTGGCATTCGGCCTCCCTGAGATCCGTGGCGGAACTTTCGTACATCCCTAGCCAAATCTTACATTTACTGTTGCAGGCTTTTAACATGGGAGTGTGTGTGTGTCAGGGTCAGCGGCAAGGGTAGGCATGGTGGGGCACTTGCTTGTTCACCTGCCCCTTGCTCTGTCCCAGACAACGGTGGTGGTGAGGAGGAGGAGCAGGGGATGTCACGGCCTCCTTGCTTACCTGTCAAGCAAAGGAGTGGGAACAAAGATGAGAAAAAGGAGGAGCAAGACCAGCTGGTGAGGGTGGTGATGAGGTAGATTCACTGAGGGAGAGGACCTGTGGAGGGTGTCTTGCCCATGGGTCCTCAAACGCCTGTTTTAAGCTTCCAAACGTAATCGCCCAAGACTGAAGATCCCCGTGTCTGCTCCTTCCATTTTCTGTCCCAGAGCAGTGGCCACAACTTCCTTGTAACCAGAGCAAATTAACAACCAGCAGGCTTGATCTAAGGACAGGAAGGCCTGGCGTGCTATGGTCCATGGGGTCACGAAGAGTCGGACACGACTGAACAACAGGCTTGATCTATGGAATCCACCCCACAGATACAGCACCTTAAACTGGGTGAAACATCTGTTCAGCGTCCCAGAACCCTTGGTGGCCCGTCCTCGTTATCAGGGCCACACATCCCCCCCTTGTAGCCATTTCTCCAATTCCTTGTTCACAGGAGGCACATCTCGAAGTGGGGAGGGCCACCAGTAGCCAGGTCCCCCCTGCTGCCCCCCCCCCATACACTTGTTGCTTCCGGACCAGAGGGGCTTTTGAGCTCTTCCCCGCCAGGGCGGAGCGCGCTGAAGGCCTCGGTGGAGCTCCGCCGGCCTTGCATGCTGGCGCTCCCCGGAGGTGCCGGACTGCGCCTCCCATCACCCTCAGCCGGCGCAGCGGCGGCGGGAGCCCAGCGCAGGCGGGGGCAGGCAGGCTGCTGTAGCCGGGCGCTGAGCTCCTCGAAGCCCCTCGGGGAGGCCGCGGGCTGCCCGGGCGTCTCCCCAGCAGACGCGCCCGGGGCGGGCCCGCGCGTCTGCGCTGCTCCCCGGACGGAGCCCGGCGCGGAAGGCCGCGATCCGCCTCCAGCCCGGGTGCTGCGCCGCCCCGTCACCCCGGCCAGACGGGGCGGCCCGCAGCTCCCGTCCTCCCCGGCGGCACGGCCGACCCGCCCCGCGTCGCTGGCCCGCGACCCCCGCCCTCAGGCAGCGCGGCGAGCGCGGAGGGAGCAGGCCCGGCCCGGCCCGGCCCCAAGATGGCGCGCGGCGCCGGAAGCGCGGGCGGAAGCGGGAGCGCGGGCGGGGCGGCCTGGCCTGGCCTGGCCTGGCCTGGCCTGGCGGAGCCGGCGCGATGCGGCTGCGGCGGGGGGCCGCGCTGGGCCTGGCGCTGGCGCTGTGGCAGCTGGGCCCGGCGGCGCGCGCCGTGGAGCCCCTCAGCCTGGGCCTGGCGCTGGCCGGCGCCGCCGCCTCGGCCCTCACCGGCCTCCTCTACACGCCGAGGCTCTACTGCTACTTCGCCGAGTGCTGCCGCGAGCGGCCCGGCGCCCGCGGCGCGGCCGGTGAGGCGCCCAGGCTGGGGATGATGGGGGCTGGAGCCCCGCGCGAGCGGTGGGCGCGACGGGGCCGGCGCGAGGCCTCCCCCCGTCCTTGTCCTTGGGGCTGCCGCGCCTGCCCTCCCCGGGGGCGAGGGGCGCCGGAGCCCGCGGCGCGCCGGCGTGGGGCAGGGCGACAGGCCCCGGCCCACGAGGCCCCCGGCCCGGCCAGCCGTGTCGCGCCGCGCCTGCCGGCGTTCCTGGCCCTCGGCCATGCCGGCCGAGCGACGGGCCTTGCTGCGCCGCTCAGGGAAGCCTGGCCCGGAGGGCGCTGCCCCCGCCCTGCCCTCGCCCCCGGGTGCGCCGTGAGGCCGGGTCCCTGGCGCTCGCCAGCCAGCCAGCCGGCCGGCACCCTCGACGCGTTCCGTGGCCTTCGCACTCCCCTTATCTCTCGCCCGAGAAGGTGTCGTCGTCAGGGGGAGCGGCGCGGCGTGTGGCTCGCTTGGCCGATCTTACTCTGTGGGCGCCCAGGGTCGCCATAACATCGCCCCCGAATTCAGGCCCGTTTGACTCTCCCCCATACGGGCAGATAGCAGCTACTTCCTTCTGTGTGTGCTGGGGGGGGGGAATAAACGGGCCCCATCCGGAGACACCACTGGGTTGGGGGGCTAATGCTGCGTCGTGTCGCTGAGGGATGTGTTGGCATGCTGATGCAGGTCTGATTATCTCTGTGCCCTGCTCCCGCCTCTGGTGGGCCTGGCAGTTTGGGCGAGGAAGGAATCCCCCTGCTAATATCTGGGGAAGAACGGATTTAGGACCGCAGTGCCGAGCGAGACGGGGCCTCTTCCTCTGATTCTCGTGTTGGATTGATTGACTGGTTTGGTTGTTTGATTGGCTTCCTGCCTTTCTACCCAGAAAAAAATGGCACCCGTTAACACATGTGCTACTTCCTCTGACTCCTCTGGAAGTGGCGGGCTAAAAATATACATCAGGTTGGTTCCAGGATCTGCCTTCCATGAGAGTGAGGGCTGCGATTGTGGAACATCCTTCCACCTGATTTTGGGGATACCCGCATCACAGCTCCACCCACATCTCAGCTCGCCCAATTCAGCAGGGTCTCTGTAGCATTTTCGGGGGCTAGAACAGCTGCTGTGGGAAGGAGAGGGGGCAGGGAAGTTCACTTCTGCCAGCACAGATGATCCAGCGTAAATCTGGATCCAACGCCATATGTGTGTGGCTTCAGAATTCCAGCACACTCTTTCCTGCTGATCCAATTGTTGTCCCACCAATTCTCTCCCCCCACAACAGCGCTTCAGCGGGATTTGGACCAGAAGCTCTTTGGACAGCATCTGGTGAAAAGGGTGATCGTGAAGGCTGTCATCGGGTTTTTGAACAACGCAAAGCCAAAGAAGCCCCTGACGCTTTCCTTTCACGGCTGGACTGGCACCGGCAAAAACCTTGTCAGCAAGATCGTCGCGGAGAGCATTTACAAAGAGGGCCTCAACAGCAAATATGTCCATCAGTTTGTGTCCACTTTGCATTTTCCTCATCAGCAGAACATTACCCATTACAAGGTAAGAGGATATATCACGCCTTCAAAATGTGTTGTGGTTAGAAGACCTGTTACCTTACAGTAAGGGTGCAAAACCTCTGGCCCAGGGGCCAGATCTGACGCATCTGGGTTTCCCAGATGATAACGCCCCCTTTGCTCCAACCACCAATTGTTGGTGGTGCCCTGGTTGTTGTGCAGTTTTTCCCCCATTCTAAAAGTTGAAATGCCTCTCAGAAGGCTGAGTTACAAGCAGGAAGAGCTTTGAACGAAAATATGCTAGTGTCAGGGTGGACACTGAGCCCATAGAATCCCAGAGTAGTTCTGATTCTGAGGAAGAGGAGCTGCTCCTGGGAGAGGAGCATGCTCATCCTTCCCAGGGCCAACAGCTGACAGAGATTCCTCCCACCGGCATTCCTAGCATAGATAGCAGTCCCGGGAGTGAGAGAGCGTGGGAAGCAGACTTGCTGGACGCGCGACACCGACGCAGGGAGTGGCGCCAAATGGAGGGCGCGGAAAGGAGGCGTAGTGCCCGGTTGGCGCGGCAACAACGGTTGCGCCCAAAGGATCCAAGGGAAAAGGGGAGGGACTCTCCCTAGCCCATAAGGTCATGGTCTGCCAGTGATTCTCCTTCAAACGGGGACCAGCTGTTCCAACCTAGGGCATAGGCACTCTGCTGCTCATATCTAGTTGCTAACAGTGGAGTTGTTAAGTTGTAAAAGAGGAATAAAGCTTTGAAAAGAATCCCTGTGTCTGTGTCTGGACTTGGCTACTGGATTAGACTGAGAGAGGCCTCCAAAGAGCCCTTGACAGCTAGTACCTTTACCCCCGGCATGGGGAACTCCATTCAGCCTGAGGGCCAAATTCCCTTTTGGAGAAGTTCTTGGGGGCCGCCTTCCAGTGGTGGGCAGCGCCAAAGGCAAAAGGGGCAGGGTAAAAAATGCCAGCATCTGTTAGCTTAAAGCTCTTTCTGCCAGTAACTACACTTTAGGAGAGGCCTTTCAATCTTTTAGAATGGGAAGAAACTGCAGAGAAGCCAGGAAACCACCAAACGATGGGTGGATGGGGGAAAGGGGGTATGGCCACCTAGGGAACCCTAGTGTGCCAGGTTTGCCCCCCAAGTGGGCTGGATGTGGCCTGAGGCTTTACACTGCTTGCTCCAGGCTGCAATCCTTTACCCCATTTTGTGGGAGTAAACCCCGTGGAACGCGGTGGAATGTAACTTGGCCGTTCTGGGAGTTTGCAGGTTTTTGGTAGAATCAGAAATATCTGGATTATTATATTTTTTTAAAAAGTGAGCACGTACAGGAAAGAACAGACTTACAGAGCCTTGCATCCCCTGTTGCAGCCTTCTCCAAACTGGTGCTCTCCAGCATGGCCAGGGATGATAGGAGCCGTAGTTCGACACATCTGGAGGTCACCAGTTTTGGGGAGTGCCATCCTGTCCTTTCAACATTCATGAGTTCGCTCTGCTCAGGGGCTGGCCTTTGATTTGGACCGTTAGCCAGTTGCCTCTCTAGTGCAGGAAGTCTCCGCTGCTGTGAAGACTTGAGATACTTCCTCAGTTGAGAAGGTTTAACTTCCTAAAACTGCCTTCTGGCAGTACGCTTCATGGAAAGAAAACCCCAACCTTCTCAGCTAAATATACAACCACTAGGGGGACTATCTATCAAATTTATTAATCGCCCATCTGGCTGGTCACCCAGCCCCTCTGGGCAATGTACAGAGTGTATGAAAGAACAGTTTAAAACAATAAAATTCTATAGTAACAACATATTTCTAAAAATACCCTAACCCACCCCAAATGCTTGCCTGAACAACCACGTTTTTAATGTGCAGCAGAAGCTCATTAAAGAGGGGGCATGGCGGAGTTCCCTAGGGAGGGAGTTCCACAGAATGGGGGCCACCACAGAGAAGGCCCTCTCCCTTGTCGCCACCAGTCTAGCTGTCCCGGCTGATGGGACAGGGAGAAGGCCATCCAAGGCTGATCTTTTTTTGAACTGATTGTGAAATGCAGCTGCTGTTCTCACCTGCAGCCCACAGACCGTCTTATCATTAGTTCAGCCTTCCCCAACCTGGTGCCCTCCAGATGAGTTGGACTGCAACTCCCAGGATTCCCAGCCAGCATGGCCATCAGCTGGGAATTATGGAACTTGTGGTCCAACGCAGGCCCTGCGTGGAACCTCTTCTCTTGGCAAGCTGACCTCGCCTCCTCCTCACCGCAGCTGCACCGATTTTTAACATTCAGTGGCTGACTTTTCTAAGCAACCGAGAGGGAAACACAACCAAGGCGTTGTGTTTATACGTGACAGATGCTCATTGCAGGACGTTGTGTGCACCCTTACATCAGAAACTCTGAACAGACCGTTCCAGGGTGGGGTTGCAAAGAAGCCACGAAAATGGACTTGTGTGGATTTCGGGGCTGGCACCAGGGATACAATTGCATCACTCGTTCCAACTTGGCTATTGATTTATAGATTTCAAGATTAGTTAGTCCACAGGGCCACGTTTCCCTCTCAGCAGGTGCCGGGGCTACATCGAAAGCAGGGGAATCGAATGTTGTTCATCCTGAGGGCCAAATTCCATTTCAGAGAAGCTCTCGGCCACATTCTGTGGTGGGCGGGGCTGAAGGCAAAAGCGGTGTGGCCAAATTTGAAAATGCCAGCATCTTGTAGCTTCAGCCTCTTACTGTCCGTCACTAAAGCTCAGGAGAGGCATTTCAACTTCTTAGAATGGGGGAAAAAATGCACAAAAGCCAGGAAACCATAAAACGATTGGGAGAATGGGGGTGGAGCCACCTGGGAAATCCTCGGGGACTGGATTTGGCCCCCAAGTGGGCCAGAGGATTTTGCAGCCCTGATCTAAAATGTCTCCACTTTTCAGAAGCAGCAAGATGTATGGGTGAGGGCCAGTGCTTCACATTAAAAAAAGTCCCGTTTGCCGTTCCTGTCCCAATGTGCCTTCCCCATCTCACCACCCCAAATCTCTCAACGAGCACTACTGCTGCTCCCAGTTGTCAGATTTCTGCAGGTCCAGTTCCCTCAGAGCAACCTGCTGCCGTCCAAGACCTCTTCATAGCCCAGGGATAGGAAGTTAGGATATCAGTGTTTTAAATCAATAGAATGTGTGCTTTTTAAATTTTAGGACCAGTTGCAACTGTGGATCCGGGGCAACGTGAGCGATTGTGCAAGGTCCGTTTTCATCTTCGATGAGATGGATAAAATGCATGCTGGGCTCATCGACGCCATCAAACCGTTCCTGGACTACTACGAGGGGCTGGATGGTGTGTCTTATCAGAAAGCCATCTTCATCTTCCTCAGGTGAGGGAAAGCAATGAGGCAGGGCTGGAAAAGTATTTCCAAATTTAGGAGCCAGAGAATTTCTCATCTCCCACTGAAAGGTTTCAAACTTCTAGTAAAGGCACTAAATGTTGATACTGGGATCGTTAGGTGGCTGGGATTTTTTTTTCTTCCAGTCTTGCTTTGATAAGTTACACCATAGAAGCTTGTGGGTCTTTATAAAAAAAAGCTAGCTATCTTTGAAATGAGACATTCGCTCCAATTTGCACCTCCTGGACCCGAACTCAATTTGCAGTCAGAAACCTGTACATTTCCGAGCTTGTGATGTTTTCTGGGGAAAAAAATTACATTGAACCACGTGCGCTGATTTGAAAAACGTACAAAGAAAAATGCATACTTTTCCAAAATGTCCTTAAACATGCTTTAGTCAATGGTGTGTGCAACCACTACGAAAAATGTGTATGCTTTCTTTTTTTTTTTAAATCACATGCTTGTGCAGAAATGGGACAGAATAGACTTGACCTCAAAGAACCAACAATTTCAGCAAACCAGTTTTATTTATTTATTGTTTATTTACAGCATTTTTACCCCTCTGTTCAGTCAAAAAGGGCTCCTGGAGCAGCTTACAACTGATAACGAGATGGTCCCCGCCCTCCAAAGGACACGACACAAAAGGAAATGGGATTGGGAGGGATGAGGGAAAAAAACCCTCATGCACCAGTTCTTAGTTTCAAGGTTCTTATCGGTGTTCTTTCTAGCAGGGAACAGTGAAAGAAGCTCCCTGCAGCTGCTCCTTCTCTGACCAATGTGCAGGGGGCCAGGCTGGTCTCCCCTTTGCCGTGATGTCCTTCCTGGGAGGCAGGGAGTGCAGCCACACAGTGGCCCCTGGTTCTCTGGCCAGTGGATGAGGTCAGAGGTCTGCCGACTCAGGGAGCTGTCCGCCGGAGCCCCGATCCATCCATCCCTAGTTGAAAATCCTTTCTTTACTCAGCAACGCGGGGGCTGAAAAGATCACCGAAGTGGCCCTGGACTTCTGGAGGTGCGGAAAGAGAAGGGAAGACTTGGGACTACGAGACTTGGAGCCTGCCACGTCTCTGTCTGTTTTCAACAACAAAAACAGTGAGTAACGCTGGCTTGCGTCGCGATTTGAAGATGGCAGCCCTGCCGCAGAATTCCCCAGGAGCAAGTGCCAGAGAGGGGCCTTCATCGCTGGCTGATCCTTCTAGAACTGGGGAACTGGGGATTGAACCTCGCAGCTTCTGCAGGTGCTCTTCCACGGAGCTACAGCCCCCTCTCCTCGCTGGCACATGTCCTTCAACTCGGCCTGCATGCCTCAAGGCCCATCCCATGACACACAACCTCATTGTGTGGAGGCCCACCGGGTGCTTGACCCGTCCTCCCGTTCCATAATTTCCCAGAAGTCAACAGAACCAGGAGGTTTCTTGAGCCCCTGCTGGGCTGCCATATGCGGTGACTCAGCTGCATCCAGACTTCTGGGTCACGGGTTGTTCCAGCTCGCCCTCAGTCCTGTGCCGTCTGCATTTCTAGCTACGTGTTTCCTTCAGGAGTCTTCTCTGGTCAATAGCTCAGCAGAATTCCTTTCTAGCCTCACTGGTTGGTTCCCAAAGGGGAAATTTTTGTATTGTCCATTTCCTAAAAGGTCTTCACCACAGACACAGCCTGAGACTTGGGATGAACCAGAACAAGGGCGTTTTCCGCTCTGAATGCAGGCTCTTGGTTCAGCATGAACATGCTTCTGCTGGAAATGGGAGGATCCAATATAGGTTTACTTGGGGCTGTCAGTTTGTTCTGTTAATCCAGCCTCCAGCTGTGTTGGACCGCAACTCCCATAATTCCCAGCCAGCACAGCCATAGGGAATGGTGGGACTTGCTGTCCCAGCACAGCCAGATGGCATCAGGTTGGCGAAGGCTGTGTTAATCATTTGATGGATAAACAAAAGTTGCCATTTCTGGAAGAGAAGACAACCTTTAATATTTTCTTTCTCGTTCCCTAATACAGTAGCACACTAGGACCAAAGTAGCCTCCTGGAGTTGTACCGGTGTGCCTTCAGTCCTCTGCCCTGTTGGTTAAAATTGCTTCCCCACTAACATTAATCAAACCTCTGCTGATCTACTGATGAGACTAATTAATAGAAATCTTGCTGCCCTAGTTTCACTGCTTGCATTTTGATCCGCCTCCCTAAAGCAGTGCCACTTAACAGAGCCTCTCCCTCCCTCCCTCCGCAGGCGGCTTTTGGCACAGCAGCCTGATCGACCGAAGCCTTATCGATTACTTTGTCCCCTTCCTGCCCCTGGAGTACAAGCACGTGAAAATGTGCATCAGGGTTGAACTTGAATCCCGCGGCTACGCAGTGGACGAGGAAATCGTGACTCGGGTGGCGGACGAGATGACGTACTTCCCAAAGGAGGAGAAGATCTACTCCAGCAAGGGATGCAAGACTGTGTACACCAAGCTGGATTTCTACTATGACTTGTAATACTTTTTAGGATCTGATCTTCCTAGGAAATGAACCCAATCACAGAACTTGGAAAGCTGAATCTTTTAAAAAAAATTTTTTTTTAATATGCAAATAGGGGGATGATTCATTGGGGGCCAGGAATGGGGGTCATCTTAATTCCAAAATGACACAAAATTGTGACATTGTCTTAAGAGAGCTGTCTATAGCTCAGTCTGCTCTGGAGCATTGCTGAGTGATAACCTGTACTGTGAAGCATTTCTTTCATGGTTGTTTTGTGGACCAGGAAAACGTATGGCTGATCTGCACGATTGAACCTGTTTCTAATCAGATATCTGGCTGATATAACGTTATTATCATTGAGCCTGTTTCTAGTCAGATCTCTGGTCGATATCAGATGCATTCTGATTCTTTAAGAACTATCACTCCAGAAATGAAGGAATGTTCGTCGAACATATGTAGAAAAACTAACTCAGCCGGTCCTCAACCTGGTGCCCTCCAGATATGTAAGGCTACAGCTCCCAGCATGCCCCAGCTAGCATCTAGAGGGCATCAGGTTGGGAAAGGCTCTCTGTCTCTGTAAACTAACCCTCTCTTGAATGTTTCAAGTGATGCTGGTAGCAGGAGGTAATTCATACAGTGATTGTCATGCTGTGCACATGGGTAGCAGGAGAATGCTAGCGATGTTTTAGGACATCACCTGCACATTTTCTGGGCAGGGTCTGATGGTGTCCGGCCACTCGCGCCATTTACACTACACTAGCGGAACTGATGCTATTTTGGCACAAGCGTCGCTTTCTGCGAATGCAGGGTAAGTAGTGCCAGCGGGCAGACACGGCGGGGCCCTTCCTGCTGGGCATGACACAGCGAGGCTGCTCATAACCCCAGCTGCTGCCCCAGCATGCCACACTGTGCTCCGTGGAATTCTTTGCCTCGTGCAGTGGGCTGCGGGCACGGGATTCCTCGGTAGAAAAGATTCCCCAAAGGCGACAGGCAGCTTGAGAACCACCGCCTGAATCGCAGAATGCGTGGCTCAAGAGCGATTTGCGGGATTGAAACAAAGCTATAAAAGAGGGAGTGGAACATTCCGTCTCTCTCCCCCCGCCCCCAGTTTGAAAAAGGCTCTTCTCCATGGTGTGGTCATGACAGAGAGCTTGCTTCTGCCATGCTTTCTTTGTTGTGTGTGTACCGTTCTTGATAGCCGTGAAGAAGCAGGCAAGGGCTTTTAATAGGATGTTAAGTGCCTGTAGGGGGGCTTGCACCCCTGGGGTTGGATCCAGATTTACGCTGGGTCAACCACGCTGGCAGAAGTGACTTCTCCGCCCTCTCCTTGCCACGGTGTTCTCTTCAGCAACCCTGAAAGTGTGACACAGTGCCAGGAGACCCTGCAGGATGGGCTGAGCCCTGGTGTGTGAGGGGAAGAGGAGATCTCCTCAAAATGTGGCGGAGGAGTGGAGCTGTACCTCGGGGGGGGGGGGGTCCCTTCCTTTTGTGGGAGGCAGATCCTGGATCTAACCCCTGCTGTCCTTTTTCACTCCAGGGAGGCAGTCTTTCAGGGAGACTGTTGTGGGTTGCAGACCAAGACACTTGATCTTCTCCCAAGAGTGCAGGACGTCCGGGTTGGGGAAAGGGAGGGGCGGTCATCCTCTCCCCAATAGAATTCTTTATGCAAGGAAAAAGTGCCCCCCACACACACATGCTTCCTGAACCCGCATCTACCTATTACTTTACTTGCCTCCACAAATCAAGCTCTTGGCATCATCCCTAAAAGCCCTCTGGGTGTGTTTCGTTTGCACCTAGCTTCAAGGAAAGCTAAGGATGCAATCCTGTGCATGTTTTGACAGAAAAAAAGTCCTACAACTCCCAGCATTCCCCAGCCAGCGCTGCCTGGGGAATGCTGGGAGTTGTAGCACCTTTTTCTGTCAAAACATGCATAGGATTGTGCCCTAAAACTGCCATTACTGCAACACATTCACCTAAGAGTGGAGCTGCATATGATGAAGAATTAAAAAAACAACAACCCAATGCCCAGTGTCAAGGCTGCCATCTAGTTCAACTTCTCTTTCCTGCTGTTGCTACCTCTGTGTTTCTGTACCTCTCTGTCATTGGCAGCAGCAGCTGCTTCTGGGAAGTGCACAGAACGGCTTAATTTGCACGTGACACCAGATGAAGGCTGGGGATGTTCTAAGCATGGTTCGGCAGGGTGCCTGGATCGACAAACTGTCCATGCGGCCCTTGTACCCTCTGGAACGGCGCTCCCCAACCTCGTGCCTTCCCGCTGTGTTTCCCCCCACGTTAATTTCAATCACACAAAATGAAACTTAAACCTTTGTGATCCTATGCACACTTACCTAGAAGTAAGACCCATTGAGTTCAGTGGGACTTACTCCCAAGTAGGCTCATCTAGGATTGCACCGTTCAGCTGTGCCCAAATCAGAGGTCGAGATGACGAAAGGCAAAATGAACTAGGCATTACGGGACCTGACAGCAAAACACAACTTTGTGAAGCGTGATGCCAACCTAAATGGCACCCTTCTGACCCATGTCTTTTTCCAAGTGAGTTTTTAAAAGTTAAAGGTATGAATAAAGCTCGGTTGAATGCGTGTGTGTTTAGCTATTGACTAAAAAGCTTCCCTTTTTTCTGCAATTAAGAGCATCAGGAATATTTGGCATGCTCGTTACGTCGTGGCTTCCGGGTGTGTCTCCTCTGGAGTAAGACTGAGCTCTCCGTGAGACTTCCACGTGAGCGTGCATAGGGTTACAGCAGTCTTCTCCAGCCTGTAGTCCAGATGTGTTGGACTACAATGCCCAGCCAGTATCGCCAATGGTCAGGGGTGATAGAAGTTGCAGTCCATCCCGATCTTAGTTGTACAAGTGGTGTTGCCTCATCTCCCTTCCGCCCTCTGATGCTGGACTTTGTTCTCTAGGTTATGTTTTCCTTTGAGTTCTGTGTCCTCTTTCATTAGTACACCCTGTGAGCCAGCAGGTCCTTTATTATACCTTATTATTACTTCCCCATTCTGTCTTGGCGATCGGTTCTTTGTGGTGTCCGGATCAGTCGTCACCGTGTGTTGCGTGTGAATTTTTTTTCACGCCTGTTGCTTTGACCAACCTATTATGTACACAGAACTACTTTGTAGAGAGGAGTTTGGCGTTGGGTTGTTTGTTTTTGGGAGAGAGTGCATTCTGTGGCACAATATTTCTGATTCCAGCCCAAAGGTAACCACCCTCTTCATCATCCAGGGTCTTGAGACCACCAACTCCCCTACAAAGAAAGGCGACAATGTTTTGAGTCGCCTTTTTTCTAAACTGAAAGGCCAAGAGGAACATGCCTTCCCCAACCTGATGTCCTCCTGATGTGTTGGACCACAACTGCCAGCATCCCCCAGCCAGTTGGGAATTGTAGTCCAACACATCTGAGGGAAAACCGGGTTGGCAAAGGCTGCAATAGAGGCGTACAAAATTACAGATGCTATGGAGAGCTTTCCCCACTCCTATAATGCTAGAACTTGCAATAGCTAAGCAAGTGGACTGCTGGTAGATCCAGGTCAGACAAAGGAAGGACAACGTTGCACAACGTTCGTAAATATCTTACGGAATTCGCCACCATGCAACGGGGTGTCAACCCACTAGCTCAGCCAGCTTTAAAAAGGGCTTGGAAGGCGATAGCTCTTCATGGCTCATATTCATTGAAGGACCCTACATGCACTGGGGCATCATTTACATGCACAATGAGGCACTTCGGGGGCAAAAAGTCCCAGCTTCACACACACACTGATGGGATCTGAGCTAGCAACGACCGACCAAGAAAGAGATCTTGGTGTTGTGGTGGACAGCCTGTGGGAAGACCATGGGTAGGACAGCTCAATGAAAATGTTGACCCAGCGTGCGGCTGTTGCAAAAAAGGCAATGGTTGGTGGGAGATTCCCATGAAGATGGTTGGTGGGAGAGTCAGGGCCGATCAAAGGAAGGACTTCTTCACAGAACCCAGAGTTAGACTATGGAATTCGCTACCACCAGGCAAAGTGGTGGCCACCAATTTGGATGGCTTCAAAGGGGGACTGGACAAATTCCTGGAGAAGGCTATCAATGGCTACTAGTCCTGATGGCTCTGTGCTACCTCCAGGATAAGAGGCAGGATGTGTCTGTACACCAGTTGCTGAAAATGTTTTAAAAGCAGGTAACGACAACGACGACAAGAGGACGTGGGTCAAAACCTTTTACTGCAGCTGCTTGTAACAGTGAAATTTAGTCTACAAAAGGTCCCTTGCGTTCAAAGCCCCAGAACTGATAAGTATGCAACTTTGGACTGGAAAAGAAAAGAAGAAACCCAGGCCTCTTTTGCAGAGATAGCTCCCAAACGTCAGAGCAGTTAAAAAAGGTTTAACATATCCAGTATTTTTAAATTAGAAAGTTCAAAATTCATAAAGACCTCTAGACGTTGCTGGACTACAAGTCTCATCACACCTGATCACTGGCTATCCTGATGAGGGCTGATGTAGTCAAACACCATCTGGAAGGCCACAGGTTCCCTACCTGTCGGGGTGGGCCATTTCCGGCCCTCCAGATGTTTTGGCCATCATCAGCCCTAGCTGGCATAGCTGATGGTGAGGGATCATGGGAGTTGTAGGCCAAAACATCTGTAGGGCCACAAGTTGCCCACCCCTAATCTAGATTCTTAAGGGAAACATAACAGTCAAATCTCCCTCCACAAAACCTCGTGAGAACCATTCCGCACTGTTTTCTTACAGTTTTATTCTCTAGTGGTGAAAATACCACTGCGGGGGCAATTATCTGTTTTCACCGCTGGGCTGCGGGGGCACCTAGAAGTCCAAGGAGCCACAGAAGGAGGACGAGGAATGGCAAACCTCACGGCGATTGCTCCGAGAGAGAGATGAACACATACGCACACCACAAGTTCAGTCTTTACATGTAAAGGCACTTTTCATCTCTTGGCAAAACATCTGCCTCGTGTCAAGGCTGCAGGAAAGGAGGGGCTCCAGAAACAACGTCTCCTCCAATCTCTGGCACCTCGCAATGACCGGAATGCTGAAAGCAAAAGGGTTTGTCCCAAAGCACAGCTTCTTTTCCTGCATGGCTGCAACCCAGCCAGGGACTGAACGTTTTCTAGAGAGGTGCAGTTCTGTAAAACCCATGCTTAACCAGATTCTGACATCTACACCGAGGCAAAGGAAAAGATGTTCTTTGGCTGGCATAACTCACCTGCCCACCCCCATCACAGGATCTGGTTGTTCTGATCAATGTGGGCTTACAAAGCCAAAGTCTTGACAGCATCACAATCCATTGTATTTCTTGATGAGTGGGCCACTTATAGCCCTCCAGAGATTTAGCCTACAACTCCCATCAGCCCTCACCACTGACGGTGCTGGCTAGGGAGGATGGGAGTTGTAGGCCCAGCCCTGTCCTAGGAGAATTGCTGAACCCCCAACAGTGAAGCAAACGCTTCTTAGATCCAAGTTCTCATTCAGTGAAATAAACACTGCTTATTGATCCTTAGAATATATATATATATAGAGAGAGAGAGAGAGGAAGGAAAGAAGTGATTTGTACTTGACCCTGTTCTCTCCCCGTTCTCTCTTCTCTAGTTTTATCATACATGAATCACCATTCTCAGGATCAAGGTATAAAAAGTTACTTAAAATAAAAGGCCCTTGAAGCTACTCCCAGTAAAAAGGTAACAAGCCACATCGAGTATGGGTGGGGTGACTGTACCTGAGGTCAGAAGGGGCACCCTTTGGGGGAGAAACGTTTCCAGGGTACAGTGGGGGCCGCCCAGAAAGCTGCGCGGGCCGTATGTGGCCCAACCCTGATTTTAGCAAAAAGATGGCCACGCTGTGGCAGCGACCCCCACAAACCCTGGAATTCTCTCTCAGGCCATGCCAGCACTGCAGACCTCGTTGAGCTGCAACAGTCAAAACTCCTAAAAACCTGCCAGCCCCATTTTCTCCAACCTGCTGCCTTCTGGAAGCACTGGACTCGGGGACTGCAGCTTGTTCCGAGGAGATAAGGACGACTGTCAGGATTAAGCGGGGGGTAAGGATAGGAGCACAGTGGTGTTATCCATGAGCCCCGTGCCCTGAGCTTAGCCTGACGCCTCCCATGTCCCAATGGCAGAGGGCCGATTGGCATAAGAGTCCTATGAACCGGTGGACCTGCTCTTCTGCCTACAGATGAGGAGCTGGCCGCTCCAGTAATTTTCTGGAAGCTTATCCGGAAGGACAACCAGCAGCCTCCAAAGTGCTCTTGTGATCTCTAATGCTTGCAGCTACCGCAGTTGACCTAAAAAGGCACCCTACTTCCCGCTGACCCCTGAAATTCCCAGTCAGGAGGTGCAGGGTGAGAAACGGAGGATGCCATATCACAGGATTAGGTTGCCGTCATCTCCGTCCTGGCAAGTGTCATCGAGAAGCTGATCCGGAATGTCACTGCAGCAAATTATTACGGGTCAAATCATAACGCCTGGCAGGCCCCGTCTAGTGGCGCGGATGACACTCACAGGGATTTCGGAAGAGAAACCAGAACGGCAAATTTAAGATGACGGCACATGCGGAAACAATTTGGGGTGGGGGAGAGGAGGGGACCATAAAACCCCAACAGCTCCGAGAAGTAAAAAACAGTTAAAAAGTGCACGTTGGCAGATTTTGATTAAAAAAAAAAAAACTCTTAAAAAGTGCTTTAAAGAAGGGGGTGGTTTCAGGGAATTCTTCATTGTCTGCTTCCTGGTTTAGTGTCGTTGAAAAACACACCCAGCCCTCAATAGAAGTCTAACTTTGTCTGCACTGTCTTGCACCCTTTGTCCGAGTAGATCCGTTCATCTTTCGGGAAGAACGTCATCTCATCGGCCACGCTCTTGACCACCGCCTCATCAACGGCGTAGCCACGGGACTGGATCTCTGCTTCGATGCACATTTTCACGTGCCTGTATTCCAGCGGAAGGAAAGGCACAAAGAAATCGATGAGGTTTCTGTCGATCAGGCTGCTGTGCCAGAGGCCACCTGGAGAACGGCAAGCATCGAGAGGATTAGATGAGATGGGGTATCATTAATTAATTACATTTACATCCCGCCTTTTTTTCCTCTTGCACGGATCCCAAAGCGGTTCACGTGGTTCTCCTCCATGCTATCCTCACAACAACCCTGAGAGGTAGGTTAGGCAGAGAGTCAGCAACTGGCCCAAAGTTGCCCAGTGAGCTTCATGGCTGAGAGTGGGAACTAGAACCCGGATTTCCCGCGTCCCAGGCCAACATGCCCACCACTACACCACACTGCCTCTATCATTGGCTCTAATGGCATATTCAGCTGGTTGACGGCCTTTCTGTTTAGAACAGGGGTGGTGTTGAACCTCGGCCCCTTCCCTCGGCCACGCCCTTTTTCTTGGGCTCACCCCCTGCAGCCCCCGCAGCACTTCTCAGAAATGGAATTCAGCCTTTGTGCTGAAAGAGGTTAAACACCTCTGGAATACAGAGGCACCAGACTGGCACAGCCCCAGCAGAGGTCACGTGGAAAGAAGGCAAATCCAGAGCAGTGACTCACACAGAGAAGCAGCAGAGCCTCCTCGGTGGGCGATCTGGATAATTCAAGCTCCTGGGACCTTTTAATTGATTGCGGCACAAAGCTCAGGGGTTACTACCCCCGCCTCTACTGAGCCAATCCTTTGCACACGGTTTTGCCCTAAGCCACAGGTCTTCAGTTTTGTTTTGAGACTATTCTTGATCTTTTATTTATTTCAATTAATTTTTCAATTCAATAATTCTACCAGTTCTCCGACCCCTGACCCCCCAGTATTTAAATATACAATCTCACTGTTCTTATTGTTGAAAACACCCAAAGACAAAATAGGATCCAGATCTTTCAACTGGATGTCTTCCCTGTGCTGCCCTCTCTTCCAGAAGTCTAAAGCCACCCTGGTGATGAGGTCCCCTCCGGCGTTACTGTGGAAAAGCAGGAAGAAAACCCCCCCACGACATTAACCATCCATCACCATCGTGACACTGGCATAAATATTTGACTTTCCCTCTTCCTGTAATATTCCCTCGGTGGCTAATCTTCCTCTCTTTGTTTTGTCTTAATGAGATCTAGACGGGTCACCCTCCTTCTTTTAGATCCCACAAAGTCTCTTCCTTGCACTCAGGTTGGCCTTTTTTCTGTCGGGGGCGGCATGCTGGCGTGAGGCAGGCCAGACGAAACTGAGCTGGGTGGCTGAGGAGGAGGAGGAAGCTTTCACTTCCGTTTGTAACTAACCACAGTTGAGCATTATGTTCAAACCCACACAAACTGTGCTTTGTCCTGATGGTTTAGGGCAGGGGTGCAAATCCCCCAGCTCATGGGGCTAATCTGGCCTGCCGGAGTCCCCATTCCCCAATCCGGCCTGCGGAGCCCCCCGGAGAAATTCTCCCTCCTCTGTTATCTCTGATCTATTATCAGCATGAAAAGAGAGTGAAAAAAAAAACCCAGGGGGCACAGCAATGATCACACAGCCCACAAAAGGCCTGGTGGGGTCCAATTTGACCTCTATCTTAAAAAGGTTCTGCACCCCTTGTTTCGGGAAATAACCCAGCTATTAAAATAATAAAAGCTATTAATAAAACAGGCGAATTAACCAGCTATGCTGGAAGCCGCAGAGACCCACCAACCTGAGAAAGATAAAGATGGCTCTCCGGTAGGATATGCCTTCGATCTGCTCGTAGTAGTCGAGGAACGGCTTTATGGCATCGATCAGCCCCGGGTGCAGCTTATCCATTTCGTCGAATATGAAGACCGACCTCGCGCAAGCGCTCACATTACCCCGGATCCATCTCTGCAGCTGGTCCTGGACCAAGATGGGACAGGGAAGAAAGAGTAGTCAACTCTGACTACTCTTTAGCTTTCAGCAAACTGCGGGTGATCTGATCTTAGGTAAAGTATTTTTATGCCACTCTCCCCCCGGCCCCCAAACGACAACAAAGGCTCCCAGAACAGCATAGAATCCACAGCAAGAGCCAATCACTGCCCTGCAGGCTTACAATCTAAAAAAGACACAACATGCAAGGAAAAGGGGGTGGGAAGGGAAGAGGAAAAAATTAAGCAGACTTTCAGCAGGGCTGAATATTACAATATTCAAAAACTAATCATCTCCTCTTAGATCCTAGATCGACTAACATATTTTAGAAGGCATGGAGCTGACATGTAAAGAGGTGCTCTATTTTCATATGGTAAGGGCAGCAAGGTTCACTTCGGCAAAGTCTTGGAAAAGTCTTCCTGCTCTGAGGAAGTGGGATATATAACTTTGGAGACGTGACAAAGAAAGCATACGCTGAAGACATGACAAAGAAAGCATAGGCGGCAGCATTCAGTTTCACTTTCCCTTCTTTTCCCTTCCGCCACCCGCCTTTTATGAGAAGTTTCTTGTCCTCTAGAGCTGTGCTAGCTGAGTACTTAAAATGGTCACAACATTTCCAGTATCCAAAGAGGTAGAGAGGCAGTGTGGTGTGGTGGCTAGAGTGTTAGACTGGGACTGAGGAGACCTGGGTTCGAGTCCCCCCTTGGCCATGAAGCTCACTGGGTGACTTTGGGCCAGTCCCTGGCTCTCTGCCTCACAGGGTTGTTGTAAGGATAACGCGGAGAGTACAAAGAGGACCATGTAAGCCGCCTTGGGCTCCTTGCAAGAGGGGGAAAGGTGGAATGTAAACGTAATAATGAAAAGGAGCAAGGCACCGTTAAGACTCACCCTCACCTTATAGTGCTCAATCTTGTGATCGTACGGAAAGTGCAGTGTGGAGAGGAAAAGGTGCACGTATTTGCTCTTGAGCCCTTTCTTGTGCATGTTCTCGGCGATGATTTGACTGATGAAGTTCTTGCCGGTCCCTGCCCAGCCGTGCAGGGAGAGGACGAGGGGCTTCTTGGGGCTGGGGTTGCTGACGAACCCGGTCACGGCTTTCCAGACCACTTCCTTGGCAAGGTGCTGCCCAAAGAGCTTGGCGTCCAGGTCCCCCCAGAGCGCTGCAGCAAAAGACAGAGAGGCGCCACGTTCCCTCGGAGAAACGTTTTGGAAGCGGAAAGGGAAGGACAAGCTGTGGCCAGCTGTCCGGCCACCACTGCTCCAGCCAGGGAGCCCTGTCAGACTGCGACTCCCATCTTCCCCAGCCGGCAGGCCAGTGATTGGGGCCATGGAGATGGACGCTGCAGTCCCAAAACACCCAGAAGGAGCCACTTTGCTCTAAGCCAGCCTTCCCAAAGGCCTTGGCTGACAACTCCCGTCATCCCCTGTGAACAGGGGTGATACAGGGAAAATGGGGGCTGTAGTCCAAGACACCTGGAAGGTATCTCAGGGCAACATGCTCTAATGCAGCCTCCTGCAGCCCGGTCCCCGCCGGCTCCTGGCAATCCCAGGCAACAGGGCCTGTGATTGGGGAACGATGGGAGTCGTAGTCCAAACCACCCAGAAGGCGCCAGTCTGGGGCAGGCTGCTCTAGCCCAGCCCTCCCAAAGGCGTTGGGCTGAAACTCCTCTCATCCCCTGCCAGCAGGCCCATAATCGGGGGGATGGGAGCTGTAGTCCAAGGCACATGTGGGAGAGGGGACGAGGGCGCTCCTCCAACCCAGGCTTCCTCGGAGGCGGTGCCCTCCGGCGGGCCGCTGGCCCGCAAGCCCCACCATTCCCAGCCTGCCAGCTGGGGGTGATGCGACCTGCGGTCCAAGACGCCCCGAAGGAACGAGACGGGGGGGGGGGCTTCCTCGGAGGCGGCGCCCTGCGGAGGGGCGCTGGCCGACAGGCCCCATCATCCGCAGCAGGCGCGCGCGCGCGCGGGCGGCCGTTACCGGTGGCGTTGGGCCGGTCGCCGTCCCCGGGGCAGCACTCCACGAAGCCGCAGTAGAAGCCCGGCGAGGACAGGTAGCCGGTGAGCAGCGTGGCCGCCCCGAGGGCGATGCCCACGCTGACGGGCTCCAGCGCGGCCGAGCGCGGCAGCGCCGCCAGCAGCAGCGGCAGCAGCGGCAGCAGGCGCGGCGGCTCCGGCGGGCGCTGCATGGCGGGCGGGCGCGGGGCACTCCGCGCGCGCGGGCGGGGCGCTGGGGCGGGCTCTGCCGGCGGCGCCGCCTCCTGCCCCCTGCCCCCAGCATCCTTTGCCGCGGGGGCTGGTGGGACTCGGAGTCCGAACAGCTGGAGCGCGCCAGATGTTGCGCGAGGGCGCTTTGCCGCGGATCCGGCGGCACCCGCTTCTAAGGGATCATCGGCCTCGCGTTTTAACCGCATGCAGTGAGTGCATGTGCTGCTGTTCAGCCGTGCCCGGCTCTTCGTGCCGCCGCGGACCACTGCGCGCCAGGCCCCCCTGCCCCGCGCGCTCTCCCGGGGCGTGCGCGAGTCCGTACCCATTGCATCGGCGACGCCAGCCGGCCATCTCGTCCTCTGCCGTCCCCTTCTCCTGTTGCCTTCCATCTTCCCCAGCATCAGGGTCTTTTCCAGTGGCTTTTCTGTCCCAGAGAGGAAGGCCAGCATCTCTCCTCGATCACCCCAGAGTGCAGGGCTCGGAATCACGGGCTCGAGTTACAGGAAGCCGGATTCCGGCTGCACATCAGGGAAAACTTCCTGACTGTAAGAGCAATACGACAGTGGAACCGATTACCTGGGGAGGCGGTGGGCTCTCCCACACTGGAGGCATTCGAGACGAGGCTGGACAGCCATCTGCCAGGGATGCTCTGGCTCGGATTCCTGCACTGAGCAGGGGGTTGGACTCGATGGCCTTGTAGGCCCCCTCCAACCCTACTATTCTATGATTCTCTCCGCATTAGGTGCCCAAAATATTTGAACTTCAGCTTCAGCATCTGTCCTTCCAATGAGCACTCAGGGTTGATTTCCTTTAGGATGGACTGATTGGACCTCCTTGCAGTCCAGGGGACTCGTAAGAGCCTTGTGAGTTCATACAACATTGCAACTTTTTCAGCTAAGGAAACACAAAGGTTGCGCAGGAAACCCATCCGAGTTATAGGAATGGCGGGAGGCTCAAGACATTAGTAACCTTGTATTTATCCACAGATACCACCCTAATGGCAGAAAGCGAAGAGGATCTAAAGAGCCTCTTGTTGAGGGTGAAAGGGGAGAGTGCAAAAGCTGGTTTGAAACTCAACATTCAAAAAACGAAGATCATGGCATCTGGCCCCATCACTTCCTGGCATATAGAAGGGGAAGAAATGGAAGCAGTGACAGATTTTACTTTCCTGGGCTCCAAGATCACCGCAGACGGTGACTGTAGCCATGAAATTAAAAGACGCTTGCTCCTTGGGAGGAAAGCTATGGCCAACCTAGACAGCACAGTAAGAAGCAGAGACATCACCTTGCCGACAAAGGTCCGTCTAATCAAAGCTATGGTTTTCCCAGTAGTAATGTACGGCTGTGAGAGCTGGACTATAAGGAACGCTGAGCGCCGAAGAATTGATGCTTTCGAACTGTGGTGCTGGAGAAGACTCTTGCGAGTCCCCTGGACTGCAAGGAGGTCAAATCGGTCAATCCTGAAGGAAGTCAACCCTGAGTGCTCATTGGAAGGACAGATGCTGAAGCTGAAGCTCAAGTATTTTGGCCACCTAATGCGAAGAGAAAACTCTGGAAAAGACCCTGATGCTGGGAAAGACTGAGGGCAAGAGGAGAAGGGGACGACAGAGGATGAGATGGCTAGATAGCATCACCGATGCAATGAATATGAACTTGAGCACACTCCGGGAGAGAGCGCAGGACAGGAAGGCCTGGCGTGCTATGGTCCATGGGGTCACGAAGAGTCGGACACGACTGAACGACTGAACAACAAATTTATCCACAGAAGTTCATCAGGGGTTTAAGATTTAGTTGTAAGGAGAGCTTCGGGTACTGGGCGGTATAGAAATGAAATGAAATGAATGAATGAATGAAAATAAAATCACCCAAGGGCGCAAGCCTATGCAGGTTCAGACAGAGAAAGGCCCTACAACTCCCAGCATCCCCCAGCTTGGGGAATGCTGGGAGTTGCCGGACTTTTCTTTGTCTGCACCTGCATAGGATTGCGCCCTAAATGTATCCCGATACGAAATTACATCCCATTCATTTCAATGGGCCCACTGTAGGTAGGACTAACATTGGATATTGCCCTACATTTCTCATCAGGCATTGCTGCCATCTCATCTTCAGCTATTGGGCCGTATAGAAAATAAATGAATAAATATCTTGCTTCCTCCCCCCCCGCCACCGCCATCTCAGGTGGCAACCCAAAGCTCACAATCCAGAAGGTGCAAAGTGCAAAGCATGTGTTGTTTTTCCTCCGTGTTTTGTTCTAACCAGTGTGTAAACAAAACCGCTGAAAAGCAAACATTAAGAAAGCCCTAAATAAACTGTACGCACGTCCCTAAAACGGCACTGAATTTTACAGCCACCTAAAGAAATACCACACTCAGGATGGAAAAGCTAACACCAAAGTTTACCCCTAAGTTTTGTTAAGAAGAAAAGAAAAAGAAAAAAGGTCTTGCCCAAGGACACCACTGAAGGGAAAGTCCACGTTTTTTGGTCATCTGGCGAAGCTCCCAAACCACCTTCTTCTTCTGTATTGCATTTCTACACTGCCCAATAGCTGAAGCCCAAAGTTCACAATAATTCACAGGATAAAATACAGCATAAAAATTTAAAGATACTGTCATGCTGTAATGGACATTCAGCTTTGGCCAACGAGACTCCATTTTACATTATCAGCCATAATAAGATTAGGGCAAGAATGCAAGGCAGTATATTTATTGAAAGGCTTTTGCTTAGAGTGAAGGTAGACAAAAACAGGATGTCATTTGTGGGTTTCTGTGGTTTCCTATAGAGCGCATGGTCAAGCTAGCATTTTCCTGTCTTGTCATCATGACCTTTATGAATTTACATCTAGGTTTCAAGTAGGCTTCAACATTATTGCTTTCGATGAGAAACCACAATGATGAATAGCAAATACCAGTGGGGGAGCACGGAAGAATGAAGTTTGGCATAAGTTATTTACCACTGCCTATATCAGGGAGGGGAAAAGAGGGGCGAGTCAAGGTGAAACTGAGAGTGAGGTAGCAGAAAGCATCTATGATAGAAATTTACTCACAGGTGTGGCATCAAAGTATTTGTTGAAAGTACTGAAGTGGGTACTTCAATTACTGCAGACGCTGACTGCAGCCAGGAAATCAGAAGACGTTTACTTCTTGGGAGGAGAGCAATGACAAATCTTGATAAAATAGTGAAGAGCAGAGACATCACACTGACAACAAAGGTCCGCATAGTTCAAGCAGTGGTATTCCCTGTAGTAACTTATGGCTGCGAGAGCTGGACCATAAGGAAGGCTGAGCGAAGGAAGATGGATACTTTTGAACTGTGGTGCTGGAGGAAAATTCTGAGAGTGACTTGGACTGCAAGAAGATCAAACCAGTCCATACTCCAGGAAATAAAACCAGACTACTCACTTGAGGGAAGGATATTAAAGGCAAAACTGAAATACTTTGGCCACATAATGAGAAGACAGGAGACCCTGGAGAAGATGCTGATGCTCGGGAAAGTGGAAGGCCAAAGGAAGAGGGGCCGACCAAGGGCAAGGTGGATGGATGATATTCTGGAGGTGACGGACTCGACCTTGGGGGAGCTGGGGGCGGCGACGGCTGACAGGAAGCTCTGGCGTGGGCTGGTCCACGAAGTCACGAAGAGTCAGGAGCGACTGACCGAATAAACAACAACAACAAACTGAAGTGGGATAGATTGCATTAAAGCTTGACCGAATGTTACCTGCCTCGCAAGGTCCCCAAGTCCGTGTGCCATGTCATCTCTTCTGAGTCTTTGTTGTAGACTTTCGATAGCACACTTGGTATTTATTGCTACTCAGCAAAAGATGGAGATGTATAAAGAGACTGTGCTTAAGAAAGAGGGTTTCATCATCATTCATCAGGACAGGCGATCAGCGGGACAAGAAAGGCAACTACGCACAGTCAGGTCTCAGCCCACACAGCCCACTACTATTCTGACTGGCCATCAGAATATGTGTGCGTGTGTAAATATGCTTGGTGAGAGACTGGAAACTTAGGATGCCATCTGTTAACCTGCCTAATAAACTGAATTGTAGTTACTGTATTCATCTACCTTCATAGAAGGTCCTGCAGATCTCAGTCAGCCTGATCACCTGGCTGGAGACCTGGGAGGTGATTTTACCGTAACACCACTGATCCTGCCCAAAACCCTGGAGAGCCGTTGCTGCCAATCAGTGGTCTTCCCCACTATGGCGAGATGTACTCATCTCAGAAGCTAAGCAGGGTCAGCCCTGGTTGGTACTTGGATGGGAGACCGCCTGGGCATCAGGCTTCCTGCACTGAGCATGGGGTCTTGTAGGCCCCTTCCAACCCTATGCTTCTATGATATGATTCTATGAACCAAGGGTCTGACACACTAAAGGCAGATGTGCCCCTTCCTGTTGCTCAGTTCTCAAACCTCCTTGGGTAACATCTTTGACCCTAGCCTGGTGCATGTCCTCACAGACAGTGTGCAGTGTCGCCAGGCCTCTGAAACATAAACATTTACAGTCAGGGCCAGAAATATTGGAACAAGGATAACTGTTTTGGCAGATGGCCTCTGTACACCTCCACATTGAAGTTGAAAGGAAACACACCCAGATGGGAGCAAAGTCAGGACTTTCAGCTGTAATTCAAGGGGTTTGACAAAAGTGGGACACTAACCATTCAGGAGGGACAGCCAGTGGCATACACACACCCCCATCGTTGGTGGCTCATAAGTAATGGAACAAATGGCTGACAAGCAGCTGCATGGCCAGGTGTGGCCTGTTTCCTGGGTACCCCATGACCAATCAAGCAGATAAAAGGCCTGGAGGTGGTTCTGAGTGTTACATTTGCATTTGGTAGCTGTTCACTGGAACTCCCAACATGAGGTCCAAAGAGGTGTCCATGCGAGTGAAGGAGGCCATCATTAGGCTGAGGAAACAACATAAACCCATCAGAGAGATCGCAAAAACAGTGGGAGTGGCCAACACAACAGTTTGGAACATCCTGAAAAAGGACTTAACTGGCAAGCTCAGCAACAGCAAAAGGCCTGGAAGACCACAGAAGACAACTGAAGTGGATGACTGCAGAATTCTGCTCATAGTGAAGAGGAACCCTTTCACAACACCTAGCCAGGTCAAGAATGCTCTTGCAGAGGTAGGCATGTCATTGTCAACATCTACAGTCAAGAGATGGCTTTATGAATGTAAATATAGAGGCTTCACAACAAGGTGCAAACCACTGGTAACGCTCAAGAACTGAAAGGCCAGATTAGCCTTTGCCAGCAAACACCTAAAAAAGCCTGCCCAGTTCTGGAATAAGATTCTTTGGACTGATGAAACCAAGATTAACTTGTACCAGAATGATGGGAAGAGAAAAGTATGGAGAAGGAAAGGAACGGCTTATGATCCAAAGCATACCACATCATCCGTCAATCATGGTGGAGGCAGTGTTATGGCATGGGCATGTATGGCGGCCAATGGAGCCGGGTCACTGGTGTTTATTGATGACCTGACTGCTGATCAAAGCAGCAGGATGAATTCTGAAGCGTACAGGGCTATACTTTTTGCTCAGATTCAGCCGAATGCTGCCAAACCGATAGGACGCCACTTCATATTGCAGATGGATACTGACCCAAAACATACAGCAAAAGCTACCCAAGAGTTTCTCCAGGCAAAGAAGTGGGATGTTCTTCGATGGCCAAGTCAGTCACCTGACCTCAACCCAACAGAGCATGCTTTTCACTTACTGAAGACAAGACTGAAGGCAGAAAGACCCACAAACAAGCAGCAGCTGAAGGCAGCTGCAGTGAAGGCCTGGCAAAGCATCTCGAGGGAGGAAACTCCGCATTTGGTCATGTCCATGGGTTCCAGATTTCAGGCAGTCAGTGACTGCAAAGGATTTTCATCCCGGTATTAAAAGCGATCCTTAGGTTTGAAATGATGTTTGTTTGTTCCATTACTTATGAGCCACCAATGATGGGTGTGTGTGTATGCCACTGGCTGTACCTCCTGAATGGTTAGTGCCCCACTTTTGTCAAACCCCTTGAATTACAGCTGAAAGTCCTGACTTCTCTCCCATCTGGGTGTGTTTCCTTTCAACTTCAATGTGGTGGTGTGCAGAGGCCAACTGCCAAAACAGTTATCCTTGTTCCAATATTTCTGGCCCTGACTGTATATAAGGAAAAAACACAACATCTTATTTAAAACATAACATAAACACAAATGGATGATTTTGCTTCTTTTGTCATTTTGTACTAACGCATGCTCTTCCCTCACTTTTAGCGTTTCCTCCTGCCTTTTCTGAAGAAATTCGAGTAGAATCTGCCAGACACAAAGGCGTTTCACCTTGCAAGGGAACCCGATACAGAGCCTCTTGGGGAATCAGGTAGCGTCACCCAAGCCAGGATGCAAATCAAAGGGAGAGGTGCTTCTGTTCCATGCAAAACTGTTCTGCAGGTGTATGAAGCAGCACCTCTCTGCGTGCATAAAGGAAGGTGCACTACAGAGCCAGGTAAGGGGGAGGAGAGAGAGTTAAAGATCTGAGATATTTGGGCATTGGGACCTGAAGTGGAAAACCCAAATGGCACAGGCCTCCTTCTGCTACAAGGCACAATGTGGCTTGCCAAAGATTGAAATGATAATAAACTGTATAGTATCTGGGTAGGGTCTGTGGGTGGACTGCAGCCTAATATACTCCTCTGTCTATTTACTCTGAAGTAGTGAGAGTTCCAGTCTGGCCCATTGAGATTCCTGCAACCCCTTCCCCAGCCCCCAAACACTGATCGTTTGGTGGTTTCCTGGCTTCTGCATGTTTATTCCCCATTTTAAAAGTTTGAAATGCCTCTCCTAAGATGTACTGACCCGACTGAAACTACAGCAGACTGGTATATTTGGCCCTGCCCCCTTCTGCCTCTGGCCCTGCCCACCACTGGAATGCAGCCCCCGAGAGTGTCTCCCAAATGGAATACGGCCCTCAAGCTGAAAGCAGTTCAACACCCTTGCTCTACAGTATCGGCCTATTTGGCTGCGATCCTACACAAGTCTGCCCGGTAGTAAAGTCCCATTGAGCTCAATGGGACGTACTGCTGAATCACCATTCATAGGACTAGTGTAAGTCAGCGGTACCATGGTTGCTACTAGGGCTGTGCACCGCTTCGGTTCAAAGCCTGAAGAACGAGTCAAAGCAGACTGCTTCGGAGGCGCCTCCACGTGATACGAGGCAGAGCAGAATAGCAATGAGGCACCCCGAAGCAAAGCCACTTGTATACAAAGCACCTCCTCCAACTCGGTGATTCGTTCTGAGCAACCCAGACAGCCTGGTGCCAAAAGTATCAACTTGAGAAAGTTCAGGGAGGGGTTGAGGAGGATGGAGGGGGGAAGAAGGAAGGAGGGAGAGAGCTATGGTGAATGGAAACTCTAGTTGCCAAATCAGAGCTGAACGTAACCCAGCAATCTCCAATCAGTGACAGTGGTGGAGGAGGGGGGTAGACTGAATAACCGGAGAAAAACGGCTGCGTTTCAGAGAACGAGATCATTCTGGTGGTGTTACTTAGGGATGTGAGAACCCACCCCTGTCTGGGTTCTCCGGATGCCGCCCCCCCAGCTCTGCTCACCAGTCCCTCCACCTCTGCCACAATTGCCATGTTCCTTAAAAAATGTGGTGATTGGAAGTCTATGTGCACATAGACTTATATGTAAACATCACCATGAATCTTGAGTATATGGGCGATTCACAGCGCTTTTTGTGTACAAGTCTATGTGTGCACATAGACTTATATGCAAAAAGTGCTGCGAATCACCTAGGAAGGAGGCAGAGGAGGTGCAGTGCATGCCCCCGCCACTAGCTAGCTGTCTCCTCCTCATGAGCAGGAGATGGCCAACAGTCCTTGGGGGTGTTTCCACCAGGGATTTACCCCCTCAACTGACAAGGCACAGTGTGATCTCGAGGATCCAATTCTCCTTTGTTTGGTTTATTGTCATAGGAAGAAACATCAACTCTTCGTTGTAGAGATCCTGCGGGTTAAAATGGGGGCTGGTTTCCGTATTTGTGTTTACTGCTCCCTTTCTCACAACAAACCCATTAGTGTCTCCTCAGAAGTAACTCCCATTGTGGTCAATGAGGCTTGCCCTCTTAATGCCCACAGAACTTACAGAGACCCCCCTCAATTGACATATCATAGTTTAAAGCCCAAAGTGTGCTAAAGCATGATCGTAAGGCTCCAATTCTCCTTCGTTTGTTGTATTGCCTTAGGAAGAAACTTCGACCCTTCGCTATAGAGATCCCGCAGGTTAAAATGTGGGCTGGTTTCTGTCTTTGTGTTCACTGCTGTCTTTCCCAGCACAAGCATATGTGTGTCTGCTCAGAAGTAACTCCCATCGTGGTCAATGAGGCTCCTGAAATGCAGGTGCATCTGGACTTTCAGGGGAAAGGAGAAAAGGGGAAAGAGGGGGGAAGCCACTCTTATTGGTTGCGCAGCCCCTGCCAGTCAGATGACCTTCACTCCAGCCCCCACCCCCACCAGGAAGTATGTTCTGTGAAGTGATTTGTACTGGTGCAGAACACTCACTCGTGGAGCCCTGCATGGACCAAAGCACAGCAAAGCCGATTCCTTTAAAAAAAATCCTGGACTCTTCCATTCGCTGCTCCTTCTAGTGTCATGGAAACATGGCCATAGACAGCACAGCAGGCAGGAGGTGGCAAAGGCATGGGCTGAGAGGTATAGCACTTTCCTTTGAGAGTTTTTGTGGGGGGAAAATGAAATTTCAGCTGCACCTGGCTGGGGCATGCTGGGAGTTGTAGGACTTTTTTCTGTCTAAACATGCATAGGATTGTGCCCTAAGGTGGTAAAGCTTGTGTGAGGACTGTACCACTTCCGACTACTGGGAGTTGTAGGACTTTATTCTGCCTAAAGATGCATAGGATTGCGCCCTAAGGTGGTAAAGCTTGTGTCAGGACTGTACCACTTCTAACCACTGGGAGTTGTAGGACTTTATTCTGTCTAAACATGCATAGGATTGCACCCTAAGTCAAGGGCCCACAGCCCAGGGGGCCCTTCCAAACAACCAATCAGAGAAGTGATGAGGGTATCGGGACAGGAGATGCGATCTCCATTTCTTTCCTGTAGTCATGATGGTGCTATGATTTGCATTTATAATGCAAAATTGCATGAGCTCAAAGTGTCTGTCTGTCTCTATATATACATATCAGGAATTTTGAAGCAGTTGCATGGAATCAGGTGGCTGGAGGAAAGAAATGTTAGTTGTGTGATTCATGACTGAAATGATACATCCCCCCACTCCCCATAAGATAATTAAGTCCAGGGTCTAAAATTATCTACCATTGGTGAGATGCCCTGAATTTCTATTTAAATCATAGGAATTTTCTCTCAGTTTTCATCTATGCACATTCATTAGCACATGCATGGTTTAGCAAATCATGGCCCTCTGTAATCCTCTTTCCTTGGTGATGCATTTCCTCTTTTTTTGGAGGAAGAAGAGAAGGAGGAGCTCACAGCGCCATCTGTGCCTTGCAGTGATGCAGACAAGAGGATAACGGCTTCTGGGAGACCTCCTGCCATGGTCTCAGGACTCGCTTGATCCGAATCGCCACCAAAACATCACGCTGCTCAGATTTGGTTCCGTCAGCACACCCTTTCCAGGCCTGGAAGGGAAAAGGAAGTGGGCTTTGACTCGGATTGGTGCAAGAACAGAAAAGACAAAAGCAGGTCACGACCAGAGCTCCCCCCATTATCGAAAGCCACCCGCTGCTGCGCCACAGTAGCTCACCATGGGCAGTGCCGTATGTTACCCCTTGGTGGAAATATGGGATGTCTCCAGCAAGCCAGTGGCTCCCGACTCCTTGGAACTCTGCAGTGTCCTCAAAGTCCGGCCTGGTCATTACCACCGTGCCTCCAACACAGCCTCTTGTTCTTCATTCTTGGATGTCAATGTCTGTGTTGAAGAAGAAGAAGAAGAAGAAGAAGAAGCCTCCATCCTTCTGTCTGTTCCGGATGTTGGCTCTGGTACGGCAGTGGCGAAGATCTACTCATCTGCCTAGAACGCAAGGCCGGTGATGTACAAACATTACCGTGAGTGGGACCGGATTAATTATTATGCTAAGTATGCTACAGAACAGCATTCTCCAACCTGGTGCCCTCCCACAATCCCCAGGGGCCATGCTGGCTGGGAATTATGGGAGGTGCTGTCCAACACGTCTGGAATGCACCAGGCAGAGGAAGGAAGCTATAAACTGCAGGCGCGCAAACATTTTCTTAATGAACCTTCCAAGTATGAAACTTCTCTGGGTGATGTGCAGCCTCTGAGCCCAGGGCCATGACACCGAGTGCGAAGCAGAGGCGGGTCTGAGCCCCAAATGCCCAGTCGCACACTTGCCCCCACAAAGCACAAAATGGGAATTTTCGCAGAAGGCAAACTGAGGACACTCAGAGAAACAGGCACATGTTTGCAAAACACCAAATGAACAAAGATTGAAAACAAAGAAAGAAAACCCAGGCAAAATGCACACACACGAGGCAGAAGACAGCCCATCACACCAAAAGAAACAAAAACAAACAAACCACGTAATACACTCAAAGCACATAAAACAAAAGGCAAAATGGACACCCTCCTTCTCTGCCTGCCCCCCAGCCCCAGCTTACCTTCTTTTTGGAAGCACATGGGTGACACTCAAATGCCTCCATTTTCAGTATTTTCAGTTTCAGCAATTTTTTTTCTTACAAGATTGGATTAGGCAAGCAGGAGTGAGGGAGGTAATATGAGACCACTAACTCAATTGGATCTGGGACTAGTAGAGAGACCAAAGAAATCCTCATCTCAGATATACCTTATTGAATATTTCTTTATTTATTACATTTCTATACCACCCCAAAGCCAAAGAACGAACCACCAGGTTACACCAATACACAGAACAATTTTCTTACCATCAGAGGTGCCTACCAGGAATATGGAATTCTCTTTGGAAGCTGGTTGATCAACTCACAATAGTCACTTTTCTGAAAGGGAATTGTGTAAAAATGTGGACACAGCCTTGTTGTCTCCCCCCCTTCCCTCCACATCCCTTCTTCCTCGTGTGTTGTGTCTTTTTAGATTGTAAGCCTGCAGGGCAGGGACTGGCCTTTTTGTGATTGATTGGAAGCTTCTCCTGAAGCAGGTCTGGCCTTTTGGAACTGAGGAGCAGGATAAAAGTTGTCTGTCTGTCTGTCTGTCTGTCTATCTCATCATCATCTGTCCTATCTGCCCTATCATCCATCCATCCATCCATCCATCCATCTATCATCTATCATCTATCTTAGTTATCTTTTTTATCTTCTGCATTCTCTTTCTCTCTCTGTCTCCAGGGAGGATTGCAAAACTGTGGGGCCAGTGGTATAGAACTCCAGTGAGCTTTGCAAAGATTCACCAGAGGTATTCTGAGAGATGTCACGGCTTTCATTTTCCCAGAATGCCCCCGGGAAAATGGGCCCACACGGCACTGGAGGTAGACTCTTTGCTTTGCAGCGTGCCAGCCGCCCCGCTGAAAAATAAAAAATCAGGAGGGGCAGGGAGCCTGGTGGGGGCCGAGGGAAGTGCCCACAGGCACAGTGCTTTCCATGGGTACCACGCTGGAGACGCCCTAGGACTACAGGAACGGTGGCGGAAGACTTGTGACAGATCCAATGCAACTTCAGACCCTTCTCAGTGGTCATGAGGCTGGCCAAGAAATCCTACTCACCACTGCATCCACTGAGTCACCCAGCGGAGCCGTTCCGAGTGTTCGGAGGGCTTTAAAAGCTTGGTCCAGGGTGGGGGTGGGGATTGGTCTCAGGGGCTCACCGAGACCAATTTGCTGAATACTTTGTGCATGAAGCTGCTCGTACCTGTTCCGACTTAGACATGCGGCACACGAGCAGTGCCAGCGGATGGCCCCTTTTTCGAAAGGAACATCGGAAGCTGCCTTGTACTGAGCCAGACTCTGGGTCCATCTAGCACAGAATTGCTGACGCTGACTGGCAGCCGCAGCTCTCCAGGGTTTCAGGCAGGAGCCTTTCCCAGCCCTACCTGGAGATGCTGAGGATCGAACCTGGGACCTCCTGCATGCCAAGCAGGTCTCTTCCACTGAGCTGTAGCCCCTCTCTTCAGAGGGACTTACTCCTTAGTAAGTGCTCATGGGATTGCAGCCGTAGTGTCCATCCACCTTCCCCAACCTTTTGCTGTCAAAATGTATTGGGTTGCAATAGGCTGGTTCGACAGCTGACTGGGGATGATAGGAGTTGCAGTCCAACATGCCTGGAGGGCCCCAGGTTGGGGAAGGCAGATGCACATTCTAGGTATTTGGAAATTTTATTGTCCAGTAGTACTCGTTGTCCTCCACCAATGATTGATTCAGTTTCAGAATTTTCTGCAGGAACCAGAGGAAGTGAGACAGTAGGAAGATGATGATGATAACAACAACAATAACAATAATAATGGACCTCATTTGCAATGTTCTGGCATAGCAAATACCAGAATAATATTCATCCATCTCTTTTCTTCTCTTTCTTGTAGGGCGTTTCTTGTTCTTTTCTTGTGGGTGTAAAATATCATTTGTATGTGTAAGGAAAGATGATATATTTCTAGAAACTAAAAACTAAAAACTATAGTGCTTAATATTTGCATTGCATCATCAGGTGTTCAATGCGCTTTATATGCATTATCTATTATTATTATTATTATTAATAATAATAATACAATTTACGCTGTACTTCCACTGCAAAAAGCAGTCATGACGTGACCTACATGCACAAATGCAGAAATCCAATATTAATATAACGGGGGGAGAAACCCAAAATCAATTATCTAGTTGTAATCCTTACAACAACCTTGTATGGTAGGTCATTATTACTTTCCCCAATATTACAGGTGGGGGGGCGAGGCTGAGAGATAGTGGCCTGCCTAAGGCCATTGAGCGAATTTGCAGCAGTGGTGCAATTCGAACCCTGGACTTCCTGATCCGTAGCTGAGTCTCTTTGCTACTGCACTACACTAGCTTTGGCAAGGAAGCTCACCAGGTTGATTTTTGACGATGATCTCTTTACCTTACGAGGCTGTGGTGAGGATAAAACCAGACGAGGCTTCCTTGACCCCGGAATGGCGTGGGATTCTGATCAATAGCAGACTCCCCCTTCCCCTCCTTCGGGAAATAGGAGCTGGTTAAATGGACGCAATGGTAGAAATGCCAGGCTGTCTCCAGCAGGCGGCAGCATTGGCAACGGAGTTTGGGGGAAAGAAACTTGGAGTATGACTGTTCTGCAGAGCAGAAATGGACTCACTGACTCGCAAGGCAACAGCACAAAAAAGTCGCATGCTGAGGTGTGTAGTGGCCTAGAAACAGAGAATCCAGGCGATGGAATGGGAGATGGGCGGCCACTCCAGATGTCTGGAGAGAAGTGGGCGAAAGGGAGCCTAGACTGCAACTGCCTCTGTTTACCAGGATTTGGCCCATCATGTTGGCTCCAGATTTCTGGGGCAACATACCCTCCATGGGCCCCCTCTCCGAGTGAGTCCACCTTCTCACTGCCATTGCCACCAGCTGCTCTTTCTCCTCTCCTCCTCCTTGCTCCCACTTCTTTGCTTGGCAGGCAGGGAGCCGGAAAGCAAGGAGGCCGTGGCATCTTCTCACCCCCACCGCTGCCTGGGCTGAAGCAAGAGGCAGGGGAACAAGCAGGTTGCAATGGGGGAGAGGAGGAGCCACTCCAGGGGGCTCTGGACACTGGGCCCCTGCTGGGGGGTGGGCCCTCGGCAGCTGCCCGACGATGCCTACCTTCATGGCCAGCCCTGGCTGCCTCCTGTTACTATGCCCATGCTTGTTAAAGGCCTTGCCCTGTGAGCTGCACGGTTCCTCTGCAGTTCCACATTGCTGAAGGCAGCCTCCCTTCCACTCCCTGTATTCATTAACTCTGCAGGGGCCTGCCCTTCCTTGACTTAAACACCCGGAGGGCGATTGTTCTTTTGGTTAAAGTTATACCAGGCCAACATTGTCCCAGAAGAGGCTATCCAGGGTTCAGAACAGCCCTCAAGGGGCTGCCGTGTGTGTGATGGCGAAACGACATCCGGCAGACCAGGGAAGGGGCAGATCTACAGGTAGACGGTTTGTAGGAGATAGCTATTTTGGACTCCGGCAGTTGGAAGAGCAGGAACATCGCAGGTATGTTCCATTTGCTTGCACTAGAACTCCTGCTTGCACTCAGGCAGGGGTGGGAATCTGGATCAATCTGGCCTTACTGGGTTCCCCCAATAGGCACGCCCCTTTCCTTAGCCACACCCCTTTCCCAGTGGAGGCTGGTGCCTCCGAATTCGGTGGGGCTGTGAATCCATTCTGGGTTTCAACCAGAGCCAACTCTAAAAGAGCTATCCAAGGTGCTGAATCTATTTGGGGGGATAGTGTTCAGCACCTTGGATAGCCCCTTTAGAGTTCTGGCTGGCTCTGGCTGAAGCCCAGAATGGATTCGTGGCCCTACCGAAACCTCAGCCAACAGCCTCCACTGCCCTTTCCTGAACCACCAATCGTTGGGTGGTTTCTCAGCTTCCGTGCAGTTTCTTCCCCCATTCTAAAAGGCTGGAATGCCTCTGGGAAGGCTTTTCGTCACCGGCAGGAAGAGCTGGAAGCTACGGCATGCTGGCATGTTTTGCAGTTTTGGCCCTGCCCCTTTTGTCCCTGGCCCCGCCCACCACTGGAATGTGGCCCCTGAGAGCTCTTTCGAAAGCGTATTCAGCCCTCCGGGATGAAAGAAGTTCAACACCCCTGCTGTAAACTGTGTCTGACAGAGGGCAAGGTTGGGGGTGGCTCATGTGGACGTAACAGAGCTCCATGGATTGCCAGTCTGGTTTGGTATAAGGGAGCTTCCTATGACGTCAGTGTAATAACAAGAACAACGCAATTGAGGATGGTTGTTGTTTTTAATGTGGTGCCATCTGTGAGCATGGTGCATTGCGAAGTTTGAGAGGAAAGGTCTCTGCCTCCAAGGAGCTTACAGCTAACATTCAGTACAAGGAAGAGAAGGGGAGGCAGAGGGAAATGGGAACGCGTGTGTGGCTGTTCCAGCTACACGACTTTAGGCTGAGTTGCATCCGGGAAGTCTTTCCCAACTTTCGGGGGGCTTTTCGGGAACATTTGGAACGTTGAGAGAGAGTTGCGGGCGCTATCCAAAATGTCTGCTCTGGTGTGGAGCTTGCCCATGCATGAGATGGCTGCCGCAGGGGTGTGGCCAGTCACGAAAACACTCATTTTCCAAATGGCAAAGTGGCGAGGCCAAAAGAAAAGTCCCTTGGCCGAGAACCCAAGTCCAGGGCAGAGGTGGGGGCCTGAGCTCCAAAACACAAAAACGCTCTTTGGTTGTGCCAAAGGCCGCCTGAAAAAAAGGCAAGTTTTGAAAGGAGGACTTCGGAGGAAGTGAGAGAGCAGCCGTGGCGGGGGGGTCCTGGAAGGCAGCAGGAGCTGAAGCGTCTGGCACATCATGGGAGCGGCTGGAGTTTCAGGGGGGTGTTTTGCGTTGGCCTGCAGCACCTCTGGCGACCTGGTGGGATCATTCTTTCTCAGCAGGGTTGGAGCCATTGCTGCTGCCTCCCTAGTACGGGGTAGATAGAAGAGCTTAGCTGGGTGTGTGGTGTGGATCTAAAACGGGGTTCGCCCTGCCCCTGAAAAGGGAACAGGTGGTCTTTCAGATAAGGAGAGGTCCTCTTCAGATGACTGTTTTGTGTGCCACGACATTGTACTCTTTTGTTCTGGGTTAAGTGGATAGATATAACTACGAACAGAGAGGGGGGGTCCATATTTTTATTTATTATTCATTATTACATTTACATGCCACCCTTTCCATCTTGCAAGGAACCCAAGGTGGCTTACATGGTCCTCTCCTCCTCTCCATTTTTTCCTCACAACAGCCCTGTGAGGTAGGTGAGGCTGAGAGTCAGTGACTGGCCCAAAGTCACCCAGGGAGCTTCATGGCTGGGTGAGGACTAGAACCCAGGTCTCCCACTACACCACACGGGCACTCCGGTGTGTTGTGACGGTTAACAATCTGTTTTCAGATCCAGAGTTTGCCATTACAGAAGCACAAGTGGGACCCTGCTGTGACGACACGCGGCAGGTCACCTTCGCCTTCGAACCAGAATGGAGTATCCTGCAAGAGATCCTGGCTGGCTTACTGGCATCCTGAACAGGAGGGTCTTCTGTTCAGGATTCCACCTAGCCAGCCATACTCTCTTCCAAGGGACACCATTCCACCTCTTCCCCTCTTGCGTAAGGGACGCTCAACATTCTGTGGCTATTCAATCTTCCTTAAGCTTTTCTGGCTTGAAAAACAATGTTTTTTGTCTGTCTGCAGACCTCGGCTTTCCCCCAAGCATGCTGACGCCTTTCTCTTGGTTTTTCACTGGCCCTATTTTGGCTCCAATCCAGTTGGCACTCGACACCTAAGTTCGCTATTAGAAGGAGTGATTCTGCTGTAATGCTGCCCTCCACTTGCAGGGGGGCCAGATGCAGACGAGGACAAGGGACCCTTCAAGAGCTGTGTTGAAGAGGGAAACTTCTGCAGGCGTAGCTTGTCATGAAAGCTATACCTACCGAAATCCACTTTACTATGCAGCTGTGAAGCTCAACATTGTCTGCCTGGACTGGCTGCATCTCTCCTGGTTTCAGGCAGGATTCTTTCCTAGCCTGACCTGAACCAGTGGTGTGGCAGAGTCAGGGCTTGCACGGATGCAGTGCCAGCGGTTTTTTACTCGCAGGGATGCAGGATGCTCATCTGCCCCCCCCTTCCCTCTGAGCTCAGCTGCAACCCTCACAGTTGGTATGAGGAAATGAATTTCCACAGCAGCATATATGGTTCCCGGTTGTAATGCAAACTATTTGGGGGCAGCTCAGTCTAATTGCTCATTCGTGGGATTAGGACCCATCCGCTTCGCAAAAGCCCTGCTCCTCGTGGAGATGAAAATGCATAGAACTGGTTTGCAGATACGGATCAGCACAGCTGCTTCCAATTTTTGGACTCTCCTTGTGGGAGGGGGGTGGCTATGGGGGTTGTCATGATGAGCATCTGCACCTCCAAATTTATCACTACACACCTGGGATTGAACCTGGGACCATCTTCATGCAAAGCCGGCGCTCGACCACTGGGGAAGCTGACAACACCAAAGTCGAGGCAGAGTTGAGCCCCATCACCTGCAAAGCTTCAAGGGTGAGATTTGCACAGAGCAAGCAGAGCCATCATGCTCCTCCCGTGGCTTCTGATTGGCTGGCGAGACGGATCACGTGACAACTCCCCAGCCCTATATAAGAGCTTCCAAGGCAGTCCTCAATTGCCCTTCTGGACTGCTGAGCCCCTTCGCTGAGGCCGTGTTGAGAAATCCCCATTTGCTGCTCTCAAACCTAGCGGTAAGTGGATTGCTGGGTGGAGTCCCATGATCTCTCCACACCTCCTATGCCCCCATTCCTATTTCCTCCGATAGGAATGTGCTTCCGCCTGGGTGCCTGGTGAGCTGCTTCGTTCTACTTGAGGTTGTCACGTTAGCAACCAATTTGGGGGGGAAAAAATAGCATTCCATTCTGAGCTGGGATTTTATTTTACTTTTATATAAAAAAATTTTCAGCCCGGCCAAAACACTGCTTTCCAGAGTGAAGCAAGAATCTGCAGACCTCACCTGCACCCTCAGCTCCTAGAGGAAAACTGTTTGCACCCTCTGTCCCACTTGAACAGGGACAGCTTCCTGCATTCTGGCTCCTGTCCTCGGTGAAATTACTGCCTCGTTTCGGGCAGGGCTTCCTAAAGTGTTGTTAGGGGGAATTGCTGCTGTGATCCTTCAGGATTTAGCCCGCAGGACTTCTATCTCTGAGCGTAGGGTACGGTGGCCAAATGTCCCACTTTACAGAGGACTGTCCGCTCTTTGAATTGCTGGCAGAGAACTCCTGAATGTTAAGGTGTCTTCTGTTTACTGACCAGTCCAAGTCTGGTTTAAAAGGCAAAAAAACTGTAAGGAAAAAGGGCAGGCAGGGGCCTTGTAGTCCATCAACAGTCCGCACCAGAGCCAGCGTCAAGGGTCGGCATGGCTGGGCATGTGCCGAGGGCCCACACCCCAGCAGGGCCCCCTGACAAGAGCCCCCTGGAGTTGCTCCTCCTCTCCCCCGTTGCAACCTGCTTGCTCCCCTGCCCCTCGCTCTGGCCCAGGCAACGGAGGTGGTGAGGAGAAAGGAGGAGCAGGAGACGCCGCAGCCACCTGGCTCCCTGGCGCTCTGCCTGCCAAGCAAGCGAGCGGGAGCAAGGATAGGAAAGGGGATGAGCAGCTGGTGATGATGGTGGTGAAAAGGCAGACTCACGGGGGGGGGGGCATGGAGGGTGTCTTGCTTAAACCTGGAGCTGGCACTTCTTCGCACCTGGAGGGCAAACTGAACAGGTAGGCACTCGGGTTACCGGGATGTTCTCTCTGCTATATGCATTTGCACATGCAAATGTTACGCAAATCGGTGTCTTCTTTTGCCAGTGCTTTTCCTTGCCTTTGGCCCTGCGTAAGCGGCTACCCTGTCTCCGAGGCCACAGCAGGTGCTGAGCACCTAGAACTGCCCGGGCGTGCTGCCAGCCGCAGTTTACCTTGCCTGATGAGTAAGCCAGGCGACGGGATCGTGACCTCTGGATGCCATATCCGCTCCTTCTCGGAGGCAGTGGTGTAGCGGAGGCAGGGCTCGCAGGGTCGAAGCCCCAGGACTTCTTTAGCAGCAGGGATGTCATCTGCCAGCCCCCTCACACTTCCCCCTTCCCTCTGAGCTTAGCTGCAATCCTCGCAGTTCCTGCGGGCAAATGAATTCCCCCAGCAACGCTAGATAGTTCCCTCTCATCATGCAAAGTATTTGGGGGCGGCTTGTTCTGGAATGGGCTTTGAAGACCCACTCGCTTGACCAAAGACCTGCTCCCGGTGGAGATGAAAACAGCTGGAACTGGTGTGTTGACCTGGATCAACCCTGCTGCTTGCGTCCTTGGACTCTCCTCGGGGGCCTGGCTCTGGGGCGATGAACGCCCTGAATCGATTTCTCAGAGCCCTGAGTATCCCTTGGCGCCCATAGAAGGTATTTTTCTAACTGATTTGCCGTGCGAAGGAAGGGGTCTTGGCGGGGGGGTCACAGCAGGGGATGGAAGGGCTAACCTGCCCCACCCTGGTGCTGTGATCAGCCCTGAAAATCACCCCCCCTGGCAATTAACTTAGAGCGATCGAGAATAAGTCTTGGGAAGAGAACGAGCCCTGAACAGTGAGAGATTCCCCGCCCCCCGCTTGCTCTTTCTCCTCACTCTCTGCTCTTTCTAATCGAACTCCCCCTTGGTTCTCTCTCTCTCTCTGACTCCTACCATGCAGCGGCCAACCCAGTGACGTCTTCTCTCCCCCTCCTCACAACTTAGCAAGAGTTCGGGTGCAGTGAAGCATGGATCTCCACTTGCCCCTGGCATTTTGATTTCCTAGAGTGCCTCTGGGCCCACCTGGGGAGGCCCTCTGGGAAAATGAAGGCACCGAGTGTGAACGAGGCTGTGCTGCGTGCCTGATCCCTTCTGTGTTGCACGTTTTTAAAAAAAGACGTGATGGTTGGGGTGGCTGTCATGGCAACTGCTTGGGGCCCCTTCAAGGCTGCAGGGTCCCAGACCTGCACCCGGTTGTCTGGCCCTAGCGGCGCCTCTGGGTGTCACCGCTTCTATTTGTGGTTTAGAGAAGCTCCATTGCAGGGACACCTCTGATATTAACTCACGAGCCATTGATGCTTGACTGGTTTTATGGGAACTGTCAGCGTTGCATGATTCCTGGCAGTGGCTAACCTTTGGCCTGCGGGTGAACCCTTAAAAAAACAAAGAGAGAGAAAGAGAGATACCTAAACTAGGTGGGGAAAGCCTTGCTCCCGCCACAGAGTCATCCAGCCCAAGCAACTAATCCAGGGGCTTCTGGAACCTGTTCTGAAGGCATACTGTGGCAACGGGCCCAAAACATGATCACGCAAGCACAGATGTTGGCATCTGAAAGCAGAGATGGCACCAGCTCTGAGCCCCTCCTTTCTCTTACCCTCGGCGCATTGCTCCCCTGTGTGCAAGAGCTCCTTGCCAAGAGTTTTCCATGGAGACCAGCCTACGGAGCGTTGCTGGCTCTTCCATTGTCGGCTGCAGCCGTCCCCAATCTGGCATCCTCTGGCTGTGTTGCACCAGAACTCCATCATCTGTGGACATCCCACTGGTCTTGCTGGCTGGGGACAGTGAAAGTGGTAACATGACCAGGGGGCAGCGGTTGGAGAAGCATTTTCTGACCTGTTTGGGGTTGGCTGGCTAGCTGTGCATAGTTGAGGTGCGGAATGGTAGAGTCTGAGCAAAATGAATCGGTGATCGGAGATAAGGCAGGGAAGCGAGTGGATTGGATGGGGGTCTCTGTGGGCCAGAGGTTCCCCATCCCTGTTAAAAGACTTGCTTTCCAGATCCCTCGTCATCCTGGACCACAGTGCCCATTCCAGTGGGAATGATGGGAGTTGTATTATAACAACAAGGCACCTGGTTAGTTCATTCACATGGGACACTTCCTAGGCCTGTTGCCTGTGTGAGCCATAAGTGTTTCCCTATTTCCTCCTGCATTGCAAAGGAGGTTCAGAAGTGGTAGACACGGCTCACACCAGCTTCCAGGAAAGCACTGGCACCATTACTGCGAAAGGACCCCGATTACATTTCAGAGAGCCCTGTCTTTCGGAACGCTTATGTGTTTCCAGTATTGGCCAGACCTGTTCTGCTCCTAGACCTCTTAAGCCTGTATGTTTTACTTCAGGAGCGAGGAACCTCTTTCAACCTGCGGGCCACGTTCCATTTCGGAGAAGCTCTCGGGGGCTACATTCCAGGGGTGGGCATGGCCAAAGACAAAAAGGGTGTGGCCCCAAATACCAGCCTCTTTGAGTTTCAAGCTCTTACTGCCAGGAACCCAGCCTTAGGAGGTGTGTATTGATCTTTTAGAATGAGGAAAAAGCAGGACTCCACTGAACAATCTGTGCTTGGGGAAAGGGGGCGTGGCCAGGGGAAGGGGTGGGGCATCTGGGGAAAGTTGGGGGGCCAAATGGAGATATCAGGCAGGCCAGATGTGGCCTGAGGTTTTCCACTGCTCACTCCAGGTTGCAATCCTTTACTCCTGTTCCTAAGCCCCTCCGAACACTGTGGAATGTAACTGCTGAGAAAATGTGCCTCGGATCACACGGTTAGTGGTTAATATAGTGGATGACTCCAAAGATTAATCACCCAGATTGAGCGTTGACCCAACCCCTTTTCTTTATTGCCAGATTATATCATTTACTAGCTTCAGACCTCTTAAGGAAGCGGGGCTGCCGTTCACTTCAGGAAACAAAACGTCCCTTCTCTGCCACTTGCAAAAATGATGGAAAATGAAGCCTTTACCTCTTTTGTATATTATGGCACCCTTCTGGTCCTAAAAATGTACGCCGTGGCCATCATCACAGGACAAGTGAGGCTTCGAAAAAAGGTAGGCCATTCCCCCCCCCCCTTTTAATTTGCACTCTCCATGTTTAAAGGAATTCTTCCCGGCTTGCAAATACTTGGAAGGTTCAAACTCCAAACTTGAGAAATGGGAGCTTTTCTTATTTAGATATTGCAGCAATTTGGGGTCTAAGTAGATGTGCTGAACAGATGCTTTTGTTCGTTCCAATCTTCTCTTCTCCTTTCTGCAATTGTGGCTTTCCTTCTTGCATTTGCTGTCTGTTTTCCAAGTTGTCCTTTAAACAGAAACTTGCAGTGCTGAGAGGGTTATGCAGAACTGTATAAAGACCAAATCCAAGCAGTGTTTGTTCTTGCTTTTTCCCTGGGCTGAGGCGAGTTACTTGAGATCAGATTTCACACATCTTTTCTGATAGATATGTAACGCTGCCACTAGACCCAAATAAGTGCTAGACAAGCTTTGGGGGACCCCCCCCCCCACTATACTTACAGATGTAGTAGTAAAACAGCAATAACAACAAACCCCAGACAACGAGGAAATTGTGCATGGGAAGCAGAAATGACTATGATCTCCACAATAAAAAGCATTTTTAAAAATAAGAGTACAGACGGGTTGCGGAAGCCAACCAGCAGTATTTTCTGAAAACAATGGGACTTGTAGCTAGTGGAAAGTTTGTGTGTCATTAAAAACTGAGCTTTTTCACTAAAAAAAATTGTAATCTTTACCATGTTCCCTAAAGGAAAGAACATGTTCTCTAGTTCTCAGAAAACCACAACTCACTTAAAAAAGAATCTGAATGTTTTCCTTGGCAGTAACAGATGGTTGTTTAGGATACAAACAAAACTAAACTATGATATTTGGCTTTTTTTGTCTTTTGGATTAGATCAACTTCTGATGGTGTGTGCATTATATATGCATGTTTTTAAGTTACACAATATTGTTCCATTGGATAGTATGGGAAGTGAAGTAAATTCTTGGCAGCTTATGCATGGCTGAGAGTTGAAACTAGCCTTTAAAAAAATGTTTTTGATTACTAAAGCATGCTTGTTTTCTGAACAAAAACAGTATGTGTGCACACTTATGATGGGATGGGTTTACTTGTAAAAATGCTAAAAGCATACATAGGCTCACCGTGTATTGTTGCTATAGGACCCTTTGGTCTGGGTATGCCTGAAATTTAGAAGCAGCAATGTGTTAGCCTGTTGTGACAAAAGCAATGAAGTGTCTTGTGGCACCTAAAAGTTTAACACATGTATTTATTCTGGCATAAGCTTTCATGGGTATGGTCTACTTCAGAAGACGCACAGAGTGTTGACTACAGTTTGGCAGATTTATATACACACGTTGGGTTAGGGAGAGATGTAAACTGTGTTAAGAGGGAATTGAACTGCAATAAAACAAAAAACCACACAGACAGTGATAATTACTAGTGCTCTGCTGAATATTTCTATATGATATCACGTGGTTACATGGCTGTTCCAGGAACTGTTTCCAGGCTGAAAGGGCATAAGAGCATAAGAAGAGCCATGCTGGATCAGCCCAAGTGTCCGTCTCATCCAGCATTCTGTTCACACAGTGGCCAACCAGCTGCCCATGGGAAACCAACAAGCAGGACATGAGTGCAACAGCACCCTCCCACCCATGTTCCCCAGCAACTGCTGTACACAGGGCCTTTGATACTGGAGGTGGCATATAGCCATCAGGATTAATAGCAATTGATAGCCTTCTCCTGCATGAAATCAGTCTGAGAGGGCTTCTGCGATGCTGCTTGTGCATGTGGGGGTGTTTTAAAAGTAAAAGGCAGAAGACTGCTTGGCCACCTCATATGCTTAATAAGGTAAATTAGATTCCTGCCCCCACCCACTCATTACTTAGACATTTCTTACACATTCTCCCCTTCCCTGCAAAAGAGGCAGAAGAAAACAAAACAATGTCTCTTTTGCAGGGAACATTTCTTAAAAGTAGGGAGCAGGTTTCAGCACAGTACTAATACCTTCCTTAACAGTTGTCATTCTCCAAATGTTATTGGGTGATAACAGACTTCACTGGAATGGAACTTCACTGGAATGGCTACATATCCTTACAGTTGGTCACATATGTGAATCAGATTACCACTGTAATGATGTCCCTGTTATCAACCAACAGCGTTTTGTGAATGGCAACCATTACGGTGATTATCGCTGTCTGCGCTTTTTGCATTTCAGTTTCCCCTGACAACTCGGTTTATATCTCTGTAATCCACCCAGAAAACATTTGTTCTTGGGCAGATTAAAAATAGAACTAATTAATTAATTAATTAATCATACATCTCCCCACCCCAGCATGTGTATACAGATCTGCCAGTTTGAAGTTAACACTTAGTGCATCTGATGAAATGGTCAGTGTCTGCAAAAGCTTATGCCAGAATAGATTTGTTAGTCTTTAAGGTGCCACAAGACTCTTCATTGTATTAGAACAGGGGATAAACATCAGGTCAGTTATCTCCCGCATGCTCCGTTCAGGATTCTGGTGGGCAGCTGAAGCACCCCCCCCCCCCTGCAAGTTGCCTCATGTGAATGGTAAATAATGGATAAAAGTACATTTAAAAAACTGTAGACATATTAGCAACATTTCTCCAGGGATTTGGGGGTGGGGGTGGGGGAAGCAAAGAACTACTGTCCTGGTGATGTCACAGGTGCAAGCCAATTTCTGTGAACAGTATTGGGATTTTGCTGCAAATTTGCAAAATACTGTTGTTATTTTAAAAAGCTCAATCTTGGGGAAGTGAGTGTAGATGCCTGTATTGAACATAGGAAGGCACTTCCAAAGGGGCTTTGTTGCTTTACAAACATTGTCTGTATTCACCCTTTTGAACATACTGTTGCAACCGGGATCGGCGTCAAGGGTAGGCATGGTTGGGCACCTGCCAAGGGCCCACTCCCCAGCAGGGTCCCATTGGACTTGCTCCTCCTCTTCCCCATTGCAGCCTGCTTGTTCCTCTGCTCTCACTTTGGACCAGGCAACAGAGTTGATGAAAAGGAGGACCAGGAGATGCTGCAGCTGCCTGGCTCCCTGGCATTTTGCCTGCAAAGCAAGCAAGTGGGAGCAAGGATGGGAAAGAGGAAGAGGAGCAAGAACAACTGGTGACCAGGGCAGTGAGAAGGCGGACCTACTAAGGAAAGGCCCACTGTCTTACCCGTGGGCCCTCCGAAACCTGGAGCCGGCACTGGGTTTCAACAAGGAGGACTAGAGGCACAATCCATGCTTTTAAAAAGGAAAGGGGAGGCTCTTGTAATGCTGATCCGAGTACAATTGTGGCATAAGCATAACCCTACCATCAATGCAACAGCAGCCCCCTTTCGAATCAAGATGCTGAATCGGCTGACGTAACAGGAACACCCACATGGGGAAATGTCCTATGATCTCAGCTGGGGGCTTTTTGGGTGGTTAAAAACCCGTTGGTCAGACCGGGGGCTTGGGAATGCTTTCAGGAGGACAGCTTCTGTCCTCGCACAACCTTGCCTTTTTCACAATGGGGCCGGTGGTCCTCTTGCACAGACATCTGTGGCGCACACGACCATCTCGGACTCCCAACAGCTGTGGGAAATTTCCGGGATCAGCTGGGCTGCCAGCTATGTCAGCTGGAATGCTTGACTTAATCCACCCAGGTGCGGATAAATAAACCCTCGACGGAACGAGGAGCAGCAGCGATGTTGGAAAAAAATGCCAAAGTTGCATCTGCAAGAGCTCATAATCTTGTGGAGTGGACCAGGGGTGGGGTGCAGGGGGGGGGGGAGAGTCCTTAAAAAATATCCATCTTTGGACATTTGGCAGTCTGAAGACTCTGAAACTGGCGCTCGCTCTGAATGTATAAAGTGAATTCGGTCCCTTGGCTTGGAATAAAACATCAAAAAGGGGAAAATCCCAAAGCACCACGGAGTATGGACTGTAATAATAATTTACTTATTGTGCAGATCTCTAAAACACTCGTGGACTATAAAAAATGTTTATTTGTGATGCAGATCTCTAACAATGCTCTACACGTTTCGAGACTGGGTCTCTTCCTCTGGAGCAATTGATCTCTTAGAGGAGCCGGCTTCTGTTTCTGAACAAAAAATGAATAATTTTTATAGTCCACGAGTATTTTAGAGATCTGCACAATAAATACATTATTATTGCAGTCCATACTCGGGGGCGCTTTGGGATTTTTTCCTTTGTGATGTTTCGTGTGCACAGTGTCTTCCCTCTCAGTTTTCTCATTTTTGTTGCAGGATGTGTAACTAGAATACCCACCAAAGAGTGGTTTTTTGTCTTAGGTTCTTGGGACGGTTATCTGGGCAGGCCCACAGGGCTGCAGGGCCGCAGACCTGTGCCCGGTAGTCCGGTCCTGGCGGTGCCTTTGCCTGTTTGGCCAACAGGAGCACTGATGTAGGAAAACCTCATCCACCATTTGCACGAACCCTTTGGCCACACTAGGAACTGCTACCCTGCCGTTCTGATATGTTGTAGCTGCATATATGGGCTGCCCTCGAGAGGGGTTTGTACTCGTGACTGGCACATACTTGCACATAGGGGATCTTGTATCTGCACGAAATCCTCCTGCATCTGGTCAACACCATTTTGCTCTCGCCCTTTGGCGAGCCGCTATCTATTTTCCAGCAGACGAGGCATGGCAGAGTGTGTAAGGGGGAAAGAAATGAACAAGGCTCTTGGCCGGCTTTGAAAAAGTCACAGTTCCAGCCAGGGCTGGTTCTGACAGAGAACGTCTTTCAAGAGGGCTACTCCATGTCCGGTGTGAAGGCAAGCAACTGCTTGGATGAGAAAGTGGATCGGGAGAAGTTTCCCCCCCTTTCTCCCATAATCCTAAAATTAGAGCTGTGTGCAAATGGTCTCTTGAAATTCTTCACCCTATTCGTGGACAGAGGAACTGGGGGAGGGGGCAATTTCACCAAAGTTCTCCAGGGGGAGGTGAAATACTCCAACAGTTTCTCACCGGTCGGGCTCACTTTTGGCAGGGGTTGTTGCACAACTTCTTTCTTTTGTCCTGAGGGCTTTTGTTGTTGTTTTTTATGCTGCATCGACTGTGTTGGCAGCCTGGCCCCATTCTGCATCCTCTACAATGCAGGTTTGAGGGGGGCGGTGTTGTCTTCAGCTCCAGGGAAGAGGTGGAGCTAGTCCTGTTCCAAAATCTGTCCTTCAAATTCCTGAACGTTTTCTTCCCCCAGGAAAGAGGCTTCCGTGGTTCTCAGGTGTGTCGTAATTTATTTTTGTGTTGCCTTTGAGCTTGCCTAATCACTGCGAAGCAGCCAAGGGTGCTGCATGTGTGTTTTCTTTCTGTTGCACTTCTCTCCATTGCTCTGCAGCCTTCCAGGCTGCCTGCACTTCTTGTTGCGCTCCTGTCCTGCTTGTGGGTTTCCCGTGGGCAGCTGGTTGGCGACTGTGTGAACAGAATGCTGGACTAGATGGACCCTGGGTCTGATCCAGCAGGGCTCTTCTTGTGTTCTTATGACATGAGCACAACAGCATCCTCCTGCTTATGTTCCCCGTGGTCCGTATAGGCTTCTGATACTGGAGGTAACGTATAGCAATTGTGACCAGTAGCTGTTAGACCACAGGGTGCTGTTGTACTATCAAGAATTAGTAAAGGAAAAATAGTTCTGATCCATTTTTTGTCTGTATTAGAAATAGACTTGTAGCATCACATCAACATATAACTTGCGTTTTGTTTTTGTTTTTTAAATTTCATGTGGTTAAACAGAGCTTTGCTAAAGATTCTTAGATCTTAATAGGAAATACCATTTCCTATACATTTCTTGTTCTTAGACTTCTAGTCTTAATAGCTTAAAAAGGAGAGGTCTCAAGTTCCCCATTCAATAGTGAATAGGCCATTCAGCAGACAGGTACACAGGCCTGGTAAACTTCTAATAAGACGCTTCTGCATTCTAAAATCAGCACATATTTATACCTTTTTTGGTGTAGAAATTACTTCATAACTAATATTATCTACTGTCCCATAAATTAGGGCTCATGGTCTTAATGATCCCATTGCTATTAAACATTCCCCAAAATGAGAAGATACAAAAAAGGCTTACACACATACACCTTTCAGGCTAGATAGAATCAATTTTGAATTATGCCTTTGAGAAGATAACTCTTTACTCAAAATTTGCCAATTACACCTAAGTCTATAATTTTTTCTAGACTTTTGTATACCAAGCATTTTGATGTGTTTACCTTCCACAATATTTTTTGCTCATTAATTGATAAATGAAAACTTTAAATACATTTTTGACCTGGAATAATACAGTCTCACATCTGTTCATTACTCAAATAATTTTTTTGGCCCAAGCGATAGGGCTTTCAGGGCTTCACATGGGGCTTTTATCCTGCTATTGAGACTGGTTAGTCACGGAAGTTTGTGGGTCCTTTACATGATGTCATCAACCTCCAGGGCGCCTCCCGTGCTGAATGGACTTTATTCCATTTTTAAAAAGATCGAAGATAATGAACTATCAAATTGCAGCATGTTGAGTTCCTTTGTGAAAAGAGGAAATCCCGCAATAAGTGGAGCTAGACCACAGTGCCAACTAGTGGCTGTATAATGAAACATATAGAACAATGCAGATAAGGGGGGAAAGGCGGACGGAGAAGGGCAGTGCATGTGAAGGGAGCCCATCATGATCCTGCATTTAAAATGGAAGCAGAAAGCCCTGGTAATGTTGCTGGATTTTAGCTTGGGATAGAAATGCTCTGAATCAGCATTTTCTGTTTGGTTAACATCCAGGTCATCTTGACAATTATTTTTTTATGCCAGTTACCCAGAATTCATTGTGAACTTGCTTGTGCCTTTGTGTATCTTCCCTTTAATACAATTATACTACTTTTTACTTATTTACATATTCAAGTTCTTAATTATTTATCATCAAACATTGGGCATTTGCATTTTATAATAAGACATCCTATATTGTTTGCAGAGAGGTGGGTTAGCCTTTTCTGAAGCGTCTCCCCAGCAAGTCCAATAAAGCAAAATCAGCTGTTTCCTAAAAATCCAGGACAAGCTAGTTGGCCAGTGCTGGACTAAATGGAGCTTTGGTCTGCTTCAGCCGGGCTCTTCTGACATTGGATTGTGTTCCACCAATAGACTACTTCCTGTCTTCCCCCAGGCATTCGCCAATCCTGAGGATGCTATGAGACACGGAGGATTGGAGTTCAATAGAGAGGACCCTGATGTGGAACGTTGCCTCAGGTGAGTCTTCAATCCCCCCTTCTGAGGTCATCTTTTCCTTGAGTGCTCATGCCGGCTGAAGATGCATTGGTGCAGTGTCCAAAGCGTTGGGTCGTGCTATTCACACGTCTTTCTCCCCCTCGCATCCTATGGGAGTCGAAAAGGGCTCTTAACACCTTCCGCTGACAAGCTTACCCAACATCTGGATGGTAGTATGAAACTGCAGCACATACCGCCTTTTACCTGCTGGGCCTTGATAGTCTGTCAGACACAAGTGTGACCAAGGAATAGCCCTGTTCAGAGTTCTCTGTAGAATTACGGGTTCCCAGTCATTTTGGGTCAATGGGCACATTTGGAATTTTGAGAGCATGGTGTCATTTCCACCAGGCAAATGAAAATGGAATGAAAGAGAGCTAAAGCTTTCCCTTTGGCAGGCATGCTGGTAAAAGCACCCAACCAAATGAGCAATCCCTCTGTTTGCCACATAATACTGCCCAATAAAAATATCTACTCAGAAATTGTGAGCCTCATATTTTAAAAAGGATTATTTCTTGTCTGAGAAGGATGTGATTAATTGGGCCATTAATCCACACAAAGCTGGTTGTTACTATCCAGTTAAGTTGCAGCTCATTTTTGTCAAAGCAGAGCCAGGGCAGAAACCCTAAGGCCATGAAGACAGTAACTTCCTGCGTTGTGCAATTTTGAACAGGGGCTGTTTTTAAGCTGCCGGCCTGAGGTCCCTTCTGAGGAAGCCCTGCTGTTGATGTGACCGATGCTAAAACCAAAAGGAGAATAAATAGCCCAGGGCTGATCAGGACGCTAAGGTGGTGGCTGGCAGATAAGTTAAGGGAGGATAAGTTAAGGAACACAAAGTTTTGATTTGCCGAGGGCAGCCAAAAAATGACAACAAGACCTCTAGGATATACTATGGCCAGAGTTTCGGATCACAGATGAGGCATGCCCAGTAGACTTTCTAGAGTGGTGGGATGGGTACATGAATTTGGGGCAAAAAATATCCCAGCAAATACTCTGGTGGGATTCGAGTCAGCAGTGAATGACCAAGTTGTGGGTCGTATCTAGCGTTGTCAACACATTTTAAAGGGTGTTTAGGTGACGGAATCATCTGTGTTTTAAACCAAATGAGTAAACTTAAATATTTAGATTATTTATATAGTTTTGGGTTGTGTGTTTTACAAACACAATTTTAATAAAATTGTAACAAAAACTTCAATTTATTGTTAGATTGCTGAGATAAGGAGTGCAAAGTGCTTGGAATATTCTAAAGCACAATATAAATTCAAAGAGTGTTGGGATGCTTCCAGGTTCAGAGGGCTTGATCATTGCTTTTTGACGGATCTGTCAATTTTGGTTTCTCTCAGTTTCTTGCTATTCCAGTCTGAAGTTTGGTTTGTTCCAAAGTTTGAGGTTTTTTTAAAAAGTTTGCATGAAAATGTGGACACTTTTTATAGATGTTTCTCCTTATACAGACATTTTTCCCTGATATACCTATTCCTTGCAAGCAATTTCCCTAACATACTGCATTTTGAATGTTAGTTTCAATATATATGTATATAATTTTTGGGAGAACTCCCTTGCCAAATTTGGAGAAGTGCAAATTCCAAAGGATAACTGAGATTATGTTCTCATAAAGGTTTGAAAGTCTGAAATTAGGTAAGTTCACATTAAGATGTGAACTGAACAAATTTCTCTCCCCCCCCCGCCCCCTCACCAGTTCCCAAGTCACACCCAGGAATGTGCTTTATCTCCATTGGAATTTCGCAGTGTTCCCTCCTGTGGCATAGGTGAACAGACATGATTGAGCTGGGAATGGCAGCCTTATTTTGAGTAAACATCCTTATGATCTCACTGTTAAGCCCAGAGTAACCCGTGTAGAAACATCCGTAGGCTGAAATTCGGAGTATTGCTTCTTCCCAGTTCCAGTAACACAGAATGCAAAGAGCTTCAAAGGAATTTGCACCCTTAGCTTGAAATGCCACCATGGAATAAAACTGATCCTGATTTGACCCACTTGAGGCTTGCAGCATTGACGTACGTAGCTCTGGAACTCTTCTCCCAAATAGGACATTTTAATAATGGTGGCATTCTGCTAGCATTGAAATCCTCGCTTGTCTATTGGAGCTCTCAGCAAATGACTGGATCACTTGCATTGGACTCATAGGAAGATAGGAAGCTGCCTTGTCCATCTAGCCCAGCACTGTCAACACTGATTGGCAGCAACAGCTCTCCAGGGTTTCAGGCAGGAGTTTTTTCTGCCCTAACTGGAGATATGGGGGATAGAACCTGGGACCATCAGAATGCCAAGCAGGGGCTCTGCCACTGAGCTACGGGGCTTCCCCTGCGGTTGTGTTCTGCAGTTGCATTTTCTTTTGAAGTCTATTTCCGTGGAAGAAGAGGTGAAGTGGAGATGACAGGGTGGGGAGGGAAAGGGCAGGGTTTCCTGACCAGAATTTGCAAGAGAGAAGGCACTGTGGATTAAAGGCAGAGATGCTAAAATAAACCATTTATTTTATTTAAAATATTTTAAGGCACCTTTAAAGGTAGAATCCCATCTACAGGACAAAAAACCATACCAAAGTATACAAATAAGCAATTGCTAAATATAAGCGACTATAAAACGTTATAAAAACAGATGACACCAAGGAAATCTGCAGCCCACCAATTTTGGGAAGGCCAGTGCAAATGGGGGGGGGGGTCTTTAGAGGCTTCCTGAATGGCTGCAAAGAAGGGGTCTGATGAACCCCAGATGGAAGCTGATTCCAGAGGTGTGGGGCCACCACTGAGAAGGCCCTCTTCCTTCAGGGAAAAGTTGTAAGCATTTCTGGGCATGTTTCTCCTAATATATGCATTTGCGGGGGGTACACAGTTTTGCTTAATACACACCCTTTTGGAAGTGGTTTTCCTAATGTCATCAATTTCTGATCATTCCTTTCTGGAACATACACATTTTTGTATACGTGCTTTGATTGGAGAACTCAGAGAAGCGCAAATTGTGCATAGTCAGAAGTGTGAAATTCAGCATGTTGGCATTAAAATACAAACTGAACCTGTTTTCCCCATCACTAGTGCAGGTTAAATCCTTCCGAATTGCAGGGTTTGGGAGTGACAGTGCACCCAATCTTTGCATTTACTCCTGGATATGCTTAAGGTGGCCAACCTGCTCAGGGTTACTGGCTTGCCCAACGGTCAGTCCCAGAGATGACAAGACAGAAAGCATGACTGCAGCAGCTGTTATAGTGCTGTTCATCTATTGTGGAGTGTATTGCCCCGGCCATGGGCTTCGACCTCTTAATTTAGAGGTGCCAAGATAGTGATAAATCAGATCCAGGTTTACTTACAAGGAGTAGTTTATTGAATAACTTACAGCACACAGGTGTACCCAATGGTTGGATCAGACAGCTTCTCTGAACCCAGATCCATGGGGTAACATGGGTTTTATACCATGAATGTTAGCACTAAGGCAGCATAACAGCAGCAAGCACCCCCTAGCGTTCATTCCCAGCATAGACTAGAAGTGTGTGGTTCTCAGCACAGCCACCTGCAGTTCAGCACAAACACATAGCTTCACTTCTCAGGCACAGCCTGATAAGGCCTTCTAGCATTCATTAGTATGGAATACGCTGAGCCGCGCTATCAGCCTTTTGACTCATCTTCACATTCTCAGAGGCTTACTACCAAGGGAATTGCACTAATAATGAACTTAAGCAAGGCATTATGGATCGCTAGGCCCCTCTAACACTACAGGTGACTTGGTTACACTCCTGGGGCCAATACAAGGAGGCAGGGCTGCGTCAACGGCCGGCATGGTTGGGCACCTGCCAAGGGCCCATACCCCAGCAGGGGCCCACTGACAAGAGCCCCCTTGGAGTAGCTCTTGCTCTTCTCCTTTGCAGCCTGCTTGTTCACCTGCCTCTCACTCTGGCCCAGACACCAGTGGTGGCGAGAAGGAGGAGCAGGAGATGCCGCGGCCAACTTGCTTCCTGGCTCTCTGCCTGCCAAGCAAGCAAGGTGAGGAAGAGGAGGAGGAGCGAGAGCAGCCGGTGACCATGGCAGTGAGGAGGTCGACTCACTGAGGGAGAGGACCCCTTGGGGGTGTCTTGACCAAGGGCCCTCCAAAACCTGGAGCAGACACTGGGCTTCAGCAACAAGGACTAGAAGCTTGATTCATGCTTTTAAAAAGGAAACTCGAGCTGGTAGTGGGTGGAGGAGAAATGCAGCAGCAATTGTTCCAGGTGAACTCCCCTCCCCTTCCCATAACAGATCACTGGAGTTCCAGCAGTTGCTGCTGGTATGTTTTGGTGTTTGGGATGATGCAGAGGGGTAGCTGAGCCACCACTTAGGTGCCGCTCTTCCGGTTGCACCACCAGCCCTGCTTGGAGAGGCAGTCCTGATCCGTCCAGGAGAGAGGAAGAGGTCTGAGTGGGGGAGATGGCGTTAAAAAAAAAAACGCTGGCAACTGGAGTAGTTTCCCCTCCCTCTCTTTGAGGTTCTTTCGCCTAGAGGTCATAAAGGAAGGAGAGCGTGTGTTTCATGGCATAGGAATGGCAGTGAAAGTGGCCACTGGTGTGGAGAGATTTACAGCTTCTTGTTTGCTTCAGGGAACGAAATCTGGCTCTGGAATGTAAGCAAAGGATATGAGAGGTCCTTCTGAACACACAGGAGGACACGTAATGCTCTGCGTCTCCATATCCCAGGCTTGGAGGGGGTGGGCACGCAGATTTTCAGTCATCACATAGATCTGGGATCTCCAACGTGGTACCCATAGGCACCCATGGACATCTTTCTTGGCATCCTCCAAGCACCTTAGGGATGTTGGAGAAATCTGCGATGGATTCAAATGTGTTTGGATTTCTATAAATCTGACTGGTGAGACCAGATTTTTCCAAGTTGCATGGATTCTGTGGACTTGCAGAGCAGTTTTTTTACGGGCGGTGGGGTGGGGGATGTGCACTGATCCACATTTGCACAAGTGCACCAGTGAAATACACTAGGAGACATTTGGTTATAAGAATCTCTGCAGACGTTTTTACAATCCCCTTGAAGAAGCCTTTACAATGAAAAAGCGGCTGAAATGCATTGGGCTTTTTACTGATAAAACCTGGTCCGGCACCCTGAGACGATTCTCTCTTTTGGGGGTTCACCCTGGATGCTTACCTGCTTTTGCGCCTACTAATCCACATTTGCACGAGTGCGCGTTAGCACAAGTAGAATGAAATTTTGGTTAGAAACAAAACAAAGCGATTCCATGAAGGAATGGAGACAGAACGACTATCTATGGAATTCAGATGGAATGGATTTAACCAAATCCATACATCCCTACCCCTCTTGGTTTTAATTTTAATTCCTAAGGTGTGTTTTTTTAAAATTACAGTTTTTTTAAAACTGGATCACTGGCATGCAGCAAAATGAAGTGCTGCCCTCCAACACCATCTTTATTTGGGTTCAAATGAGTGGTTTTGGAGCTCAGATCCCACTTCTGCCCTGTACAGAGGTTTATGGGGAAGTTATTCTTTTTTGCTTATCCTCATCGGTTTGCCTTTTAGGAAATGAGTGTTTTCTAACTGGCCATACCCACCATGGCAGCCATTTTATGAATGGGCAAGCCCCACCCCATGGCAGCCATTTTGTGAGAGTACCCATGACATTTTCTCAAAATTCCAAATTTTCTCATTGGCCCAAAGGTTTGAGGACCCCTAGCATACATGTTTGCCAGTAAGCCTTCCCAAATTTTTCATCCCAACAAAATACTTCCACAGTGCCTTAGCGGTAGGAGTATCATAGAATCATAGAATAGTAGGGTTGGAAGGGGCCTACAAGGCCATCGAGTCCAACCCCCTGCTCAATGCAGGAATCCACGTCAGAGCATCCCTGACAGATGGCTGTCCAGCCCCATCTTGAACGCCACCAGTGTGGGAGAGCCCACCACCTCCCTAGGTAATTGGTTCCATTGTCGTATTGCTCTAACGGTCAGGAAGTTTTTCCTGATGTTCAGCTGGAATCTGGCTTCCTGTAACTTGAGCCCATTATTCTGTGTCCTGCACGGAGTAGCTATTTATAGTTCAGTCCCTAATTTCTGCTCCCTCTCTCAAGTCTTGCATTTCAGTGATGGCTTGTTAAAAATATTGGGTTGAGTTTAAGTCGTTGTATTCGTAGGTTCAGCCTTTCTTGGGGGCTCTAGTTACAAAATCTCTGAATAGGGTTAGGGATACATCTTGCATCTAATGTGTCTGCATTTTTAGCCGTCCCCAACCTCTTGCCCTCCAGATGTGTTAGACTACAAGTCCCATCATTGTCCTCTGTGAAGTAGGACACATGGGTCCTCTAGATCAGGCTCTTGTGTTCTTGTGAGTGGCTTACAGTGCGATCACAACCGCCTCGTATGGCCATGTATGAATCGCCAAAAAACCTGTGGTTTGCATAACATCTGCACAGTCTAATTTATATGTAGAGATGCACTTTGACAAATAAACATTATAACTGAAATAGAAATGTCCACTTCACCTTCGTGTGGTTAACTGTGACCAGGTGTTCTGTGCGCCCGTCCGCTCTGCCGGTTGCCTGGGTCCGAACTGTTGATGGGCAAACACTTCTGACGTGTTTTTTTTAATCTTTAAACTGAAGCTGGACAGCACATTCTTCAAATAGAGGATGCCCTCAAACAGAGGATGGTCCTGTGTAAAAGAAGACACTTGGCCACCCTAAGTGACCTTAAAATAGACTCCAGGTGGAAACCAGGACATGTAAACTGGCGGGAAGCTACATTGCAGTGGAACTCCAGCACTGCAAAGAACTCTTGGAAATGCAGTTTGGCCGTCCTCCTGGCATATTTGTAATGTGTATCACATTCCTTTGAGACAACGTGAGAGGAAAACGACCTTCTTGCTGACCCAGGGAGCGTCTGTGGTCACGCGCTTTCGCTCTTTCCAAATAGCTTGCTCCCTCCCTTCCTTATGAACTGTCGGGCCATTTGAATCTCAGATGTCAAGCCCTGTGTGTGCGTGTTCTTTGAAGTGCGAGCTAAAGAGCCCCTCGCCAGACATCGAAGTCCCCTCTCTCTTTTTGTTTTTAAAACAAATCGCTCGGGCCCGGAGATCTTTCCCCTTTCAGGCGGTCACTGTGTCGTGGGCAGGATGTGGCCACCATGAGGTGTCATGGTTTGTGGGTTGCCTTGCTCACGTCAGCTCCCATTAACAGCTCTGGGATGCGGCCAAGGTGTGTGTGTACATAAATGGGGAAGGCTGGGGAGCCGGCCCAGGCGAGCCATTGCTGTGGCAACAGTTGCGCTCGTGCACGTGCTTTTCGCTTCTCTCTCATTAATGGGGCACGTGGTGCTTGGAGCCAGCTGGGCCTTGCATGCCGTCCTCCACTCTCCCAGTTCTCGGCCATGGCAAAGGACTTCAAGCCACTCTGCCCCCCATCCATTCACGTGACAAAATCGTGACGTGTTCTCTAACAGCAAGCACTGGGTCTTGTGTTTAGAAATGGAACTATTTGGGGACCATTTTCCCCCAAAGCCAATGCTAACCCGGATGATGGATTTCTTGCAAGTGGATTCAACAGGTTCAGCTTCCCCCCAGCCAGGATACATCGAACCCGGGGCCGGCGTCGACTGTCAGCATGATTGGGCACCTAACGAGGGCCCGCCCCCCAGCAGGGGCCCACTAACAAGAGCTCCCTGCAGTCGTGCCTCCTCTTCCCCGTTGCACCCTGCTTGTTCACCCACCTCTTGCCCTGGCCCAGACAGCGGCGGTGGTGAGGAGGAGGCGCAGGAGACGCTGCAACTTGTTCACCGGCTCTCTGTCTGCCAAGCAAACAAGTGGGGGCCATGATGAAGAAGAGAAGGAGCAAGAGCAGCTGGTGACAAGGGCAGTGAGAAGGTGGGCTCAGTGAGGGAGGGGGCCTATGGCGGGTGTTTTGCCCAAGGGAACTCCAAACACTGGAGCCAGCACTGAAATACAGGCGCTTCTCGCCACCACTGCTGTCTGGGCCAGAGTGAGAGGCTGGTGAACAAGTAGGTTGCGATAAAGAAGAGGAGCACATTCAGGGGGCTCTTGTCAGTGGGCCCCTGCTGGGTTGTGGGCTCTCAGCAGGTGCCCGACCAGGCCTACCCTTGACACCATCCCTGATATCTGCCATGACCTGGAATGCGGCCACATCCAGGGCATTGTGGGTCAACAAAATGGCCGCAGGCAAACCCTTCACACCGCCAAGTGGCAGAAATGCAGAAGGAATAGGTAGGACGGTGCATAACGAACTGTACCTATATATTTTTGGGACCAATTAAAACTGAACTGGTGGACGAGGCTCTCTTGGTTCCAACTTCCATTGCTCTGAAATGAACGCACGCCTCACTAGCGGGAACTCCCAGACCCCTTAAGTGGGGGCGGGAATCCTTGTATCCCTGGGAGACCCCAAGCTTGTCCCCTCCGCCGCAGAGTTGGCTTTGTGGTTTAGCAAGTTTCTTCTGGGTCCGTGAAGCGGAAGCCACAGCTTGCAAAGAAATGCCAACGAGCCGGCCAGACTCCGTTTTATGAACCCATCCGTGAACCTCTGGGGCTTTGTCTGATGAATCAGTTGGGGCAAAGTTGAGCCTGTCTCAAAGGTGTGGTAAGGATTACTGGTAAACTCTCCTTCCCGAACAGTCACTTGGGAAGTTTTTTTTAATGATGCAGTCTCGTACTTTCCAATTGTGACTCCAAAATAGCAGCTGTCGTCGTAATATCTGTGCAGGCTTGTACTGGAAATTTCTACCTCGTTGTGGAGCTTATGGGCTGATTTGTAGCAACTTGGCTGGCAGAATACTCTGACTTACTTGGGAACGGAGGGTAAAATCCAACACAAATCCTACTTAGAGTAGACCCATTGAGATGAATGGCATTTCAGTTAGTCGTGACTGACTTAAGTCCCACTTATTTCAGTGGGTCTACTCTAAGTAGGACTTATGTTGGATTTTACCCAGGGTCTTGCAACTTACTTCAGAGAAGGCTCCAACCTTTTTCCCTCCCACCAGCTGAATGCATTTAGGGCTGAGTTCTTTGAATTCAGTTCAAAGAAGTTAACTGTTCGATTTGAAGAGCTGTCAAGAGGACGGTTCTCAGTTTGAAGGTGTCCTCTACTGGATGGGCTATCCAAGTCTGGATTGACGTCAAACACATTTTCCAGTGCTTGGATCTATTCCCCAAAGTGTCCATTGATGCCAATGGAAGATTTCTTTCTCAGCTGAATTGCCATGCAGCGGGTGATTTTCAAGAGGGATTCCAGCCGGAATACGCCCTTCCCAAATCGCCCCCTCCACCTCATGGCAGTTAAGTATGGAAAAAAACCTCTTGCATTGGAGATTTGGATGAGAAATTAATGGACTGGCCTTGCCTTCTGTGAAATGTAAATAAATCCTAGTAATTTTTTAAATTTGCATATATGAATATAAATTAGCATGTTCAGATTTTATTTTATGTATTATAATACTTTTATACCGCTGGATCTATTAAAATCCCTATGCGGCTCACAATAAAATACAAGAAAACGAGATATAAACAAGAGGCAAATTACACACTTGAAAAGATTCAGACGTTAACAAGGTTATAGCAGGTTTGTGCCCTCCGTTCCTTGGCCTCAAATATTTTATGTGCCTGGCAGTGGCCCAGAGGGGCACTAAAACTGATCATGGCTCTTGAGGAAGATGTTACGAATCATCATGGCTGTTTGAGGATGAATCTACCGGGCTGTGAACCGCCCAGAGAGCTTCGACTGTTGGGCGGTATAGAAATGTAATAAATAAATACATACATACATCTGTGTCTCACTCCCCAGAGCTCATCGTAACGATATGGAGAACATCTACCCATTCCTGTTCCTTGGGGCAGTCTACTCCCTCATGGGCCCCAACCTGGTTGTGGCCCGGATCCACTTTCTGGTCTTCTTTGTTGGCCGGATCGTCCACACGGTGGCCTACCTCCTGAAGCTGAGAGCCCCTACGCGATCAGTGGCCTACATGGTGGCCCAGGTCCCCTGCTTCTCCATGGCTCTACAGATCCTCTTCATGATTGTTCGTTCCAAATACTATTGACGATGGTTCGATAACCCAGTGGTGATCTGACGGTGATGGAAATTGGAAAGAGACCACCAATGGCTTTGTGCCATGTCAATGGGACAAACTCTCTCATTTTTCTTACTGTGGTGTTGGTACCTTTTGATTTCTTCCCCCTCCTCTGCCTGGATGGAACCCAAATCGTCTCCTCTGGAACTTGACAATATTTACTTGGAGGCCTTCTCTCTTGGGGGCACCTTCTGTGGGGTGGGACGATGGATGATACAGATGTGCAGGTCCATCAATCCTCAATAAAAACATTTCCTTGAAGAGAAGAAAATGTCACTTGTTTTTTAGCTGTGCATTTCAATGTTGGGGGGGGGGGGGGTTGACTTCACCAGGGATTGAGGTATATAGCTAAGGCATGGGCAGAGGTTATAATCCCAGAAGGTTATAATTTCAGAGAACCTTTTTCCTATTGAGGTTTGCATTACCTCAGCCAAAACCGTCAAAAATGTCAACCCAGCATGTGGCTGCTGTGAAAGGGCCAATTCCATGTTAGGCATACTTAGTAAAGGAATTGAAAGTAAAACTGCCAGGATCATGCTGCCCTTATACAAATCTATCGTGTGACCGCACTTGAAATACTGTGTGCAGTTCTGCTCACTGCACCTCAAAAAGGGTATTGTAGAGTTGGAAAAAGTGCAGAGGAGGGCAACTAAAATGATCCAGCGGCTGGAGCATCTCCCCTGTGAGGGAAGGTTGCAACAGCAGTGATTGTTTAGCTTGGAGAAAAGGGGAGTAAGGGGAGAGATGAGAGAGGTGTGCAAAATGATGCCTGGTGTGGAGAACGTGGAGTGGGAGACATCTTTCTTCCTGTCTCATAATACTAGAATCCAACAAGGTCATCCCATGAAGCTGACTGGTGGGAGATTCAGGGCAGATAAAAGGAAGGACTTCACACTGTGCAGAAGTAAACCATGGAATTCACTACCACCAGATGCAGTGATGGCCATCAATTTGGATAGCTCTAAAAGGGGATTAGGCAAATTCTTGGAGGAGAAGGCTATCAATGGCTACTAGTCCTGATGGCTATGTGCTACCTCCAGTACCAGAGGCACTGTGGGTATGTACACCAGTGGCTGGGGAACATGGGCGGGAGGGTGCTGTTGTGCCCAGTGTTTCCCGTGGGCAACTGGTTGGTCACTGTATGAACAGAATACTGGACTGGATGGACCTTGGTCTGATCCAGCAGGGCTGTTCTTATGTTCTCACTCTCTTGAGGACAGCGTTCCAGCACTGGGCAGGGTTGCAGATGTGACTTATCTTCATTCAGGAGTGAATGGGCAGCTGCTCTTCCCGGCCGAATTCTATGCTTTGTGCGGCACCTGGCATCCCCTTGGGGGCGCTGCAAACTGTGTGAAGCACATCTCCTGGTGCAGATAAGAACAGCCACCCGTGTCATCGTCCAAGGCCACTGCTGCCCACATGAGGGGCCACGGCTCAGTAATAGAGCCATGGGACCTTCTGCACGCAGAACGTCACAGGTTCGATCCCCAGCATCTCTAGGGAGGGCTGGAAAAACTCCTCCCTGAAACCCTGGAGAGCCGCCACTGCCAGTCAGTGTTGGCAATACTGGACTAAATGGACCAGGCACTGATCCAGTAGAAGGCAGCTCTGATGTCCCTATGCCTGCTGTTAGGTCTGAGCTGGGACTGCAGATAACGGGGGATTCCTCTGTGGGGCCAAGCGCCACCCCACAGAGAAGCCCTAGAAGCTCTGCGGGTTACATTGGAGTGACTGGTGAGCAGGATTAGGCCCATGGGCCAGGGGTTCTGCACCCCTTCTGTAGTCCAACATCCCTGTTTTCCACAGCGGCCAGCTGGGCATTCCATCGCCCTCTCCGGTGGCTGCACTCCAAAGCTGCTATTCAGACTGTGTTCCTCTGAATTTGGGATATCAGTGTTATCCACATCAGGAATGCAAAGATGTAGCAGAACTACCCACCCTTGAGGGATGCAAAGCCTGATCAGTGAATGCAGAGATGAGTCGGGTATCTGACTCCAGGAGTGGTGTTTGGAACCACGGCCAGCACCAAGGGTTGGCATATTTGGGCACCTGTCGAGAGCCCCCCCCCCCAGTGGGGGCTCACTGACAAGGATGCCATGGAGTTGCTCCTCCTCTCCCCCGCTGCAACCTGCTTGTTCTCTTGCCTCTCACTCTGGCCCAGGCAACAGTGGTGGCGAGAGGGAGTAGCAGGAGATGCCACAGTCTCCTTGCTCACCGGCTCTCTGCCTGTCAAGCAAGCAAGTGGGAGCAAGGAGGAAGAAAAGGAGGAGGAGCGAGCGAAGCTGGCGACAATGGTGATGAGACGATGGACTCCCTAAGCAAGAGGGCCTGTTGAGTGTGTCTCGCCATGGGCCCTCCGAAACCTGGAGCCGACGCAATCCGGCGCTCAGAGGCTTCCATGCAATGTAGCTCTCACAGCTTGTCTCTAGTTCTCTCTGGCAGCATGGAGTTTGAGGTCGAGACACGCACACACGCACCAAACACAAGCGCGGATGTGTCTGCACAGGGCATGTTTGTTTTCTCAAGATGTGATTTAAAAGAAAAGGAAGCTCCCTGTAAGATTAACATGCAGGGCTGAGCCAACGGAAGGCGATGGCAACCGATAAGTCAGGAGACGGTAAGCCAGATAGTCCTTGGCGTGCCAGACCCGCGGCGTTTTGTGGTCAACCTCAACACAACAACAAGCGTTTGAGCTAAGCCCGAGCCGATGCACTGAATCATGAATCATATCTCTCCTGATCAGCATGTGCTCCCTTGATCCTTTGAACGAATGTTTTTGTTTTTTGGGGTTTTGAGGGAAATGTCTCTCTCAAATAATGTTGTAAATGAGGAATCTGACTTCCTTATTTGCAGTGAGAGGATCAGTCACTTCTAAGAGTTTTCCCTGTGACAGCTTGTGCCCAGCCACGTATACCCTGCCAGGGCCGGCCCGACCATGAGGCAGAGGGAAGCAGCTGCCTCAGGCAGCATATGCCAGGAGGCAGCAGCAAGGTGTTGGAGGAGTGGCTTGCGTGCTGTGTGGCCCTACTCTGTGCCTCCTAAGTTACCCTTCCCCGTCCAGGTGCTAACTTTTGCTGCCCCATTGTCAGTGCCAAAGACAGATGCATCTGCCGGTCCAGTCTGCTTCACACCTCAAAATGTCTTTTGTGGGCCCTGACCCCTGCTGCCAATCGGACCCTGCATGGGGCGGCCAATGGCAGGCATCAGCTGTTCAAGGGTGCTAATCTGCAACTGGAAAAAGAAAAGGGAAACACTGCTACGTTTCTATCCTGCTCTTCCTCTGAGGAGCTCACGGCCATATGTGTGGTTCTCTCCTCACAACAGCCCTGTGAGGTAGGTTAGGCTCGGATAGCAATAGGGTCCAAGTTGAGTTTCATCTCTGAGAGGGGATTTGAGCATGGGTCCCTCCAGTCTTAGCTGAACGCTCTCTAACCCAGCCTTCCCCAACAGGGTGTCCTCGGGCAGCTGCTTGCATATTGCCCCCAAATGTAGGAAAAGCATCACCCTAAAAAAGGAATACTGATTTGCATATGCTAATTTGCATATATCAGTGCAAATTGAGAAATAATGACTATAATAATGACTGTAATTTAAATAGAATTAGCAATACATCTCACCGGCGGAGCGGGGAAAACTGACTGGGTGACCTGTGTGGCTTTTTGGTCTGCCATCCAGGTCCTAACTCTTGATGGGCACCTTCAAGGCCCCTGCCTGCTCTTCCTCCATATGGTTCTTGGGCTCTAAGCCAGGGGTCCCCAATCTCTTTGGTGTGCTGGGCACACCTGGAATTGTGAGAGTGTCGCAGGTGCTCTCAGGAAATGGCTGCCACGGGAGAGGGCTTTCCCATTCGTAAAATGGCTGCTGTGCTGGGTATGGCCAGGGACAGAGCACCTATTTCCCAGAAGGCAAGCTGGTGAGAGGAAAAGAAACGCTACTTGCCCAAGAACCAAAGTCCAGGTGGGCTTTCAGCTCCAAAACACACAACCTGTTCTTTGGAACCCCAATAAAGGTGGTCCTGGAGCGCAGCTCTTGGCTGTGCAGCAAGCCAGGCCCCCAGCTTACAGACATACATAAAACATCCGCAGCTGGGAGACCACTGGCTCGTATCATCGACTACAGAAGAATACAACTGGGGAGCAGTGGTCCACCTGGCATCGGTGGTGCAGCTCGGTAATGTTGGACCTTGGACTTACTGGTCTCAGGGCACAATCCTATGGCTGCTAGACAGCAGCTGGGTGGCCATAGGATTTTTCATTTTCTGGGGGCCGAGCTCGGAGCCAGTGCTCCCAAGTCAGTTCCCAGAAAACTGCCTCTGCCCCCCGCCCCCTCATAGGCACGTGGTTCATCCCTGGCTCCGCGCTCGTAAGAGCAGCGTAGAGCGGCCAAAAAGGGGGCGTTCCTGGTGGCAGGGAGGGGACGGAGGAAGCGCTGTTATGACACTTCCTGTACACCATCCAGCCCCCCCCGGCTAGACATTGGCTGGCTAGCTGCAAATGCAGGGTGGCCGGAGCACAGAGGAAAAGATCCCCTCCGCGGTCTGCCTGCCCTGCATTGGATAGTCGGTCACCTCCGAGTTTGGAGGCAGCTGACTATCTGCACAGTCATGCACCCTTAGGGTGTGTGTGTGTGTGGGGGGGGGCTTTAGATGGCTATGTATTACTTCAGTTGTGAATAGGGATGCGGAGACATCCACAATGGATTCATAGAATCATAGAATAGGAGGGTTGGAAGGGGCCTACAAGGCCATCGAATCCAACCCCCTGCTCAGTGCAGGAATCCAAGTGAGAGCATCCCTGACAGAGGGCTGACCAGACTCGTCTTGAACGCCTCCAGTGTGGGAGAGCCCACCGCCTCCCTAGGTCGTTGGTTCCATTGTCATACTGCTCTAACAGTCAGGAAGCTTTTCCTGATGTTCAGCCGGAATCTGGCTTCCTGTCACTTGAGCCCATGATTGCGTGTCCTGCACTCTGGGGTGATGGAGAAGAGATCCCGGCCTTCCTCTCTGTCACAACCTTTCAACTCCTTGAAGAGCACCATCCTATCTCCCCTCAGTCTTCTCTTCTCCAGGCTAAACATGCCCAGTTCTGTCAGTCTGTCCTCATAGGGATTTGTTTCCAGTCCCCTGATCATCTTTGCAGAACTAGAACAAGCCTGTAGCTCTTATTTCAGAGCTGCCAATTTTCAAAGCCCCCCCCCCCCAGCTACAAATCAATAAGGGGTTCTATGATATCAGTGCTTGATATGAGGTGGGCTACCATCCAATACGAATGGACCAATTTATCAATTTCGGTTTCTGCCCGTTTCTCATTTTTCCAGTCTGAAGTTGAGCTTGTCTCAAATTTTCATATTCAAAACACACCCCTGGTGAAATTGGGCAAGGCTGCATTATTGGTGGTATAATGCAGTGTGTCGGGCATGAGAGGCACAAAGGTGAGTGACCTACGTTTGGGGCTGTCCTGGAAGGACCTCAGAGCTGCATCATCTGCTGTATGCCCCAAAGTAGCTCTCCGTGCATCGAATCGTTCATGTCCGTACAGTTGCAGACTGATGACCAACGAAGAGAGGTGTTTAATGTATATTTCTGAAAAGCAAGACATATATTATCAGCTGTGCCAATTGTGGGAGAATAACCTTAGTGCCCCCTCCAGGGCGGTTTAGAGATGTATTAATGCAGCTTTCCGCAGGTCTGTTGGATTACAACCCCCATCAACCTGCTGTGGCAGGAGCTATTTTCCTCTCGGTTGGGAGCGGTTTCTTTCTTTCGGATGCCAGGTCTCCTGATTGCAAAAGCCAGCAGTGTCACACCAGGCCCCGTGGCTGGAACCTGCTCAGGGTATGGAGCGTGGGGCAGTTCCTACAAGCCCCACGCTCACCCTCCCCTACCACACAGCCTTACCCTGACATGACTCCTTTCCCTCGACCACCAATCCTAGATTTGTGGGGACCACTCCCAGCAGAGCAGCCATGCTCGTTGCAACGCCACCACAAGAAAAACAGATTTATTCTGGTTTTAGAGGAATCCCAGACAGAATTGCACAAGCAGTTCTAGGAGATCTGCCATAGGAGAGTCAAGAAAGAGTCTTCTGTCTATGACAGGCATGGCGCTCCAAGGGTCCCAGGGGATGGCCACACCGCCTTCCCTGGCCACCATCCCCTTTCCCCAATCATTTGGTGATTTCTTAGCTTTTGTGCAGTTTTTTGCCTGTTCTAAAAGGATGAAATATCTCCCCTAAGGATTAATTACTGGCAATAAGCTTTTAGCTAAAATATGCTCTTCCTGGCCCTGCCTTTTCCCTGTTGGCCCAGCCCACCACTGGAATGCGGCCTTCGAGAGCGTCTCCAAAATGGAATGCAGCTCTCAGGGTGAGAGAACTTCGACACCCCTGCACTAGGGCCCCGATCCTTCTGCCTTTTTGTCCCCTGGAGCTCCTGTCTGCCCCTCTGAAGGCAAAGTTGACCTTCTCGGACGAGGGCATGTCCGCTGCAGGGACTCCCAGAGGGGATACGTGTAGACAAGGTCATTTGGGGCTCAGCTTGGGCAGAACTGTTGTCCAAAGGTGAGGTCTACCTCTCCTGTCTCAGCCCCCCGCAGGCGAGGAGAACAGCTGGGACTGAGCTCTTTCCCCAAGAGTTCTTTCCATCCAGCCAGCCTATGAGGAAAGCATGAAGCAGCAGGTTATGTTGAGCTTGGAGAAGAAACCACCGAGAAAGAATTCGATCACCAGCATTCCTAGCGAGCGGCGCAGCGTGTGTGGCTTAGCTCCGGACACATCTGTCCGGATTTGGGCCAGGAGCACCATGGCCAGCAGTTGAAGGGGGGGCTTGTCAGCTCTCCCATGGTTGGCAGGGGGAGGTGAGGCTTGAAGGCCCCACACACCACACCTTAGGTGGGCTCCAGCGATGGAGCCTGGAGTGACACTGCTGCTTTCTGAAGGAAAGACGCTCTGCCTAATCAAGGGAAAGAGGTGAAGACCCCCAGAGAAGTTACTGGCTGGGAGGCCTGGGAGGTTCCTCCAGGAACCGACCCTGAATGTCTTTCAGGGACAAGGCCTACAAGTATCCCCTCCGAGAGTCCCTGCAGCGGACATAATACCCTCGTCCGAGAAGGGGGTCAACTTTGCCTTCAGAGGAGCAGGGACAGGAGCTCCAGGGGACAAAAAGGCAGGAGAACCGGGGCCCTAGTGCAGGGTGAGGGTCGAAGGAGCTGTCTGACACCCCATAACTTGAGCAGGCTCCAGCCATGGGGCCCGGAGTGACACTGCTGCTTTCGCCATGGGTAGACCTGGCATGTGTGAAGGTAGGCCTGACTGGTAAGCAGTTTGGTTCAGGCAAGGTGCCTGATGGGATTGAGAGAACGTGTATGTGTCTGACCATGAGAAGGTGATTGTAACTTGCTCCTTATAAGCAGGAAATTCCTATCCACCAAAGTAGCTCATCCCTAAAGATAAGAAGGCAGCTGTGCTGATAAGACTGTTGCTGAGCTAAATTAGCTCTTGAGCATGTGTAGCGTATTTTCTTTGTTCTCCAACTTTCAGTCTGTATAAATGCATCCTGTTTCGTTTATTTGGGGAGACACACTGTCGACCATCTCTCCGATGGCTGTGAGGTGCTTTAATACATTTCTGGCTGCTCAACATAATCTGCCTTGGATATTTCCTTAACAGAAGGAAAGAAACACTGCTGGACTCCTGCTGGAGCTATTCTGCCTTTTCGCCAGAGGTGCTGAATTCCTTTCAGCCCAAGGGCAGGATTCCATTTTGGAGACGCTCTCAGGGGCCTCAGTTCCAGGGTGGGCCCCACCCCAAAGATAAAAGGTGTGGGGCCAAGCTACCAGCATATTTTAAGTTCATGGTCCTACTGCCAGTAAGTAATCCTTCGGAGAGGTATTTCATTCTTTTCGAACGGGGAAAAACCCTGCACAAAAGCTGGGAAACCATTAAATGATCAGTGCTGGGGGGGAAAGGGGCATAGACTTCTGTAGACCCCCCGAGGGTCATATCTGTGATAGACAGAAGACTCTTCCTTGACTCTCCTATGGTAGATCTGCTTGTGCAATTCTTTGTGGTATTCCTCCAAAACCAAAGCAAATCTGTGGCGTTGTTGTTCTAGTAAGCATGGCTACTCCTCTGGGAGTGATTCCCCACAAAATTATGCAAGGGTGTCTTTATTTACGTCTGTGAAATGTTGTGGGGATGTATTTCCAAATGCAGTCTGCAGGCAGTCCCGTGAAATCAAAGCCTGTAATTTCATTTCAAAGATCATTGTCAGATTAGGAAAACAAACACTGGTTTGTTTCCTAATAAGAGAGGTATGAAGTTGCCAGAAAACCTGAACATTCTGCTGTTTGTAATGTGACTGGAAGAGAAACTAGGAAAGATTTTTAACGGGGAATTTCCAGGGTGTTTGAATGGACGTAAGCTAACTGGCATTATGAGAAATTGTGTTTTTGGGTGGCTTTGGCCGAGTGGAAGGAAGATTTGAGACGGAGATTGCAAAAAAGAAAACTTTTTATTCTTACCCAAACAAAAGCAAAAACAAAAAATTGACAAAGCTTGTAGTTCTTCCGCTTGCACAAGTTGACTCCGTCTAGTGACATACATGTTGCTAGAAGCATTTCCAGAAATTAAGTAGTATAATGCTTTGCAGATGCCGTTCAATGCAAATTTTTATGGGCCAGGAACTTCCATCTTCTGTGCTGTTCAGAAAGTCTACAGTCTCCCAATAGACTGGCTCTATTTCAAATTATTCTTTATTTAGAGGCTTTGTTTTTAGTTTAGGAAAAAAGGAAGATGAATGAAAGTGGAACGTGTTAAGAGGTTTATAGAATTATGCATGGCATGGACAGAATTTCTTTTCCCTTTTCCTCTGTGACTCTAGAACTCAGAGTCACCCATGGAAACCAATTTGCAGGAGGGAATCAGGACAGAGAAAAGATAATGCTGTTATCTCTCTATTCTGTCATATGCCATTAATTTATCATTCATTTGCCCCAACTATAGAATTTGCTGCCACATAGTCTAGTAACTTATACAGCATTAAAAGGGGGTTAGACAAATTCATGGAGGAGAAGGCAATCAGTGGCCACTAGTCCTGATGGCTTTATGCTTCCTCCAGGATCAGTGGCAGTGTGCCCATGTACACCAGTTGCTGGGGAACATGGGCAGGAGAGTGATGTTGCACTCGTGTCCTGCTTGTAGGTCTCCTGTGGGCATCTGGTTGGCCACTGTGTGAACAGAATGCTGGACTAGGTGGACCCTGGGTCTGATCCAGCAGGGCTCTTCTTCTGTTCTCCTTTCTCCTTCCCATGCCCACGACTAATTTGCCAATCTCAGACTGAGCTACCCGTTTCTCTGGGGCGAGGATCAGCCATCTTCTATGTCCTGTACCGCTCCAAATTCACCATAACATAGAACATCCCTCCCCAGTGCATCAATAAACTATGGAAATTGCTACCACAAGACGTAGTGATGGCCACCAATTTGGATGGCTTTCAAAGGGGATTCGACAGATTCCTGGAGAAGGCTATCAATGGCTACTAGTCCTCATGGCTCTATGCTACCTCCATTATCAAAGGCAGTAGGCCTAGATATGTTCCGGGGCATAGTCTGAAGGCACATGAGGCAGACACCATGCTGAAGCAAAGCAGGTCTGGGTCTGGTCAGTGCTTAGAGGGGAGAGCATCTGGGAATCACATGTAGCCACCTTGAGTTCCATGATGGAAAAAAGGTGAGATATAAATGTAATACATACCTAAATAAAACAAATAGATGCACCAGGTGCTGAGGGACGTGGGTGGGAGGGTGCTCTTGCACTCATGTCCTACTTGTGGGTTTCCTATGGGCAGCTGGTTGGCCATTGAGAGAACATAATGCTGGACTGGAAGGACACTTGCTCTGATCCAGCAGGGCTCTTCTCATGTTCTTAATGTATGGAATTTGTGGCCATAAGATTAGATTGATGATTACTGGCTTTAGAAATAGATTAGATAAGTTTAAGGAGAGGTTGGGAAGATCTTTCAGCAGCTACTAGCTGTAATGGTTATAGAACCTCCATGTTCAACAGCAGCCTGCCTTTGAAATACTGGTGCAGGAGCAAACGATGCACAGCAGTCCTGGGGGCCTGTTGAAGGGGAGAGTATAAATCAAATAAATAAAAGTATAATGTGTTATTGCTGGTATGGAATTTCTCCGCTATACGACTGCATATATATATATATATATATATACACACACACACACACATATATATATATATATATATATACACACACACACACACACACACATATACAGACACACACACACACAAGGGCCCCCAAAGCAATGCACGCATTAAAAATAGAATGTAATAAAACCACAGCAGCAAAATAAGAGCAGAAACAGAAAATGCCTTTAAAATAAGCCAGAGAACAACGTTAAAATCCATTGAAGGCCTGGTGAAATGGTGCTTTTAGAAGCACAAAGGGAGGCAAGATGCAGTGTGTCTGAGTATTCCCAGAGAGCAGCAACATCAGAAGGTAGCCCAAAAAGACTTTGCCGGCTACTGGAGGCCATTTCTTTTCTGAAACATGAGCAATTGGTGGCAATGGGTCAGTTGCTGCTGGGGCTGGAACCCGGAACCTTTGATCCTGTGTGTGGCTGCCCTCACATGGTGAGTTATTAGCACTGCAGCCTGGAGCATCTTCATCAACAGGTTTAATCCTGTCACCAGAGGCTTGAATCAAGATGAAGGATTGTTTCCACGTTGTTTGTGTAATCAGCAATAACTGCACTGTGAATGACCACTCTTAATAATGTGATTGTCACCACCAATACTTTCTGCTTTGGATTTCCTTCTGACTTAACCGCTCCCCATTTTCTCTCCCCCTCACCCCTGCATGTATTGTATATAAGCCTGAAAATCTCCATAATATATCATGCATTTGATGAAGTGGGTGACAGTTAGGGATGTCGGAGAAACTCAACCTGTGGATTCTGGCTTTTTCTGAGTCACATGGATTCCACAGACTTACAGACCCTTTTTTTTTTTTTTTTTTACTTTAACGGGGGAGAGGGCTGTTGTGCAAATTTGCACTTGCACTAATGTGCATTCATGCAAGTGCACATTAGTGCTCACACACATTTGCAGAAGTGCACATTAGTGCTCATGCACAGTGGCACAAGTGTGCATGAATGCTAGTGTGCATTAGCGCGAATGCGCACTTGCACGAATGGAACAAAATTCTTGCACATCCCAAAACAAATATCCAATTCCATCAGTGTTCAGACGATGGAATGAAAGACACCTGACAATTCGCAAAACACAGATGGAATGGATTTTACAAAATCCCTACATCCCTAGCTACAGTCCATGGAAACTTATGCCAAAATAGATATGTTTGTCTTTAATGTTCCACAAGCCTCTATATTATTCTCAGGTTTTGGGCTTGTCCTGCCCTTTGCCACTGGGCCCTCCTGCCCCACCCAAAAGGAGTGCATAAGAGGACAGTGATTTGCATAACATTTGCATATGCTAATTTATATATATTGATGCAAATCTGAGAAATCATGACTACAATTTAAATGGAAATACAAGATACAAGACATCTCACCTTAGTGGGGAAGAGTGCCAAGGAGACCTGTGTGGTTTGCTCAGTCCGCTGTCAAATTAACAGTGTTACCAGTGATGGACAATTTCACCCCCCCCCCACCCCATGGTTCTTTGACTTTAAACCGGATTTGGGCCCACCAAATAGAGGATTGTCTTCTGTAAAGTTCTAGCTATGTTAGCTTTGAAAAAGTAGAATAAAATCAGTGCTATTCTCCCCCCCCACACACACACACACTGTAATAATGTATAAAACGTAACAGCACACAAATCTCCTGTAATTTTCATTTATTCTGAGCAAGACATCTTACCTGAGCTGGCAACTGGAAAAGCCATGAAGCTGGTGGAAATCACCCTTCCCCGATATGTTAATTAAGATCAGGATGTATATGTGTGTGCATGGGGTGGAATTAGCCAGTCTAAACATGCACTTAAAAGGGGTGATATCATATTTCCAAAAGTGCGCCCCCCCCCCCCGCGCTTTCAAACTCTCACATCCCTTTTCCAAAATCGACCTGAAAAGAGCCTTTAAAAGTTTGAAGTATGTGTTTTAGATTATACGCTACTGCCATCTAGTGGTATTCCATGGCCATGACAGCCAAAGGCCTCATTCTGGCTAAGCGTGCATTCCTACGCATGTTTAGACAGAAAAAGTCCTATATCTCCTAGCATTCCCAGCAGAATGCTGGGAGTTGTAGGACTTCTTTTCTGTCTAAACTTGCATAGGATTATGCCCTAAGGTGGTACAGCTTGTGTGAGGACTGTACCACTTCTGACCACTGGGAGTTGTAGGACTTTATTCTGTCTGAAAATGCATAGGTTTGCACCCTAAGGTGGTAAAGCTTGTGTCAGGACTGTACCACTTCAGATCGCAGGATGGAATGCTGCCCTTTGGAGGGGGGGGGAGGAGAATTCCTTTACATGGAAAATTAGCATGTCAGGGATGAAGATTAGCTTAAACTCTGTCTGACATGCCAGGTTTGCGTTTGTTTTTATATGGAATGATATTTTTTAAAAACCTGAAAAGAATTCAGATTTGCTCAACATAGAAAGCCAGCAAGTCAGGGAGAATGGTTCTAGGTTCACCTCCTCCCTAATGCTAGTTTTCTAGGTCTGGGGATCCTTTTTTCATGTGTGTGTGTGTGGAGTGGGTGGGGGGGAAGAACATAATGGATAATCCCTCAACAGCCCTTTAGCTAGCACAAAGGTATCCTTTTCCCGGAGTTTTGAATATCTGTGCTTAAGCAGGACCAACCAGTCCTCCTAATGAGCAGAGGAACCCCTGCACCTTTCCAGGTGGAGGGTTTCAAAGAAATGAATCCAGCCCACCTGGGGCCCCAATCCAGCTCTCCAGGCTTTTGTGCAGTTTCCCTCCCATTCCATTCTAAAATGTTGAAATGCCTCTTCTGTAGGGATTTTCGGATTGTGTTAAATCCACTCTGCCTGTGTTTCATGGATTGTCAGGCATCTTTCATTCCATCTTCTGCTCATTGAAGGAGTCAGATTGTGGTTTTTTTGCCAGAATTTCATTTTATTTGCACTTATTTGCATTAGTGCATTTGTGCAACTGTGCATTAGCACTAAGGTGCACTTGTGCTAATGTGCATTAGTGCTAATATGAATTAGCGCAAATCCACACCCCCCAGTGAAAAATCATTTTGCAAGTCCACAGAATCTGCGAGATTCGAAAAAAGCCAGTGTGCTGCAGACACTGCAGGTTGAACTCATAGAAATCTGAATTCATTTGAATCTGTTCCGCATTCTGACATCCCTACTTAAGGCTTAGTTACAGGCAGGATGAGCTTTAAGCTAAAATAGGCTGGCATTTCTTGTTATTTTTGCCCTCCCCCATCTGTGGCCATTGCCAGTCACTGGAATGTAGCCCCCCCCCCCCCCCGAGAGATTCTCCAAAATGGAATTCAGCCCTCAGACTGAAAGAGGTTTTGTGGCCCTGGAATAAGAGCTAAATTACACACTGGTCTAAATGTCATGGTGCCTCCTAAAGAATCTTGGAAGGTGTCATTTGATTTGGTATTGAAAGAACTTTCTCTTAGAAATTGCCAGCCCCTCTTCACAAAGCTACAATTCCCATGGGTACCCTGTAGAGACAAAATTACTGTTCAACCTGTTTTAAGTCCAAGTAGGGGCTATACGAATCAGACTGTATCTGCTGCATGTCAGTTTCACCTATATTCAATCCTAAATCCATTCTGTCCAGATTCCGCATCATTCCGCAAATTGGTGGGTCTTTTGTTTAAATTTTAGAAAGAACTTGCATTCTTTTTCATACACAACTTTCCCTAATGCACACATTTTGGTATGCATCTTTCCGTAGAGCATGCATCTTTGCGCAGATCACTTCATTGCAGAAGTTGGAGTAGTCCAGAATCTGAAAGATAAATGTGTTCTGATTGACATACTAGTCCAGGGAGTGCAAATTAGGTTGGTTCACTTAAAAATGCAGACCAAACTAAATTCTCCCCATCTCTAGTCTGTAGCATAGATGTGTCCTTCTTTGAGTTATTTTTCCTTCTGGCTCCATCAATTTGACATCCCTTTCAGTTCTCAAAATGTTTTGCTATAGGCAATCACCTTTCCACTGGTTAACTAGGTTTGATGAGGTTCCTTCACGCTGCAACCATTTCTGAGTCAGTCCGATCTGGCAACAGTTATCCATGCCTTGTTTACATCATGGTTAGGCTACTGCAATGCACTTTACATGGAGCTACCCTTGAAGAGTGTCCAGAACGTGCAAAATGTGGCAGCTAAGCTGCTGTTCAGTGCACAGTATTGTGATCATATAAATCCAATAGTGAAAGAGGTGTACTGGTGGCTACTTGTTTAAGGGGCTTAATTCAAGAGCCCTCAGTGGCTCAGGGCCCAGCTATCTGAGAGACTGCCTGGCTTGGTATGAACCTGCTCATTTATTAAGATCAGTAGGAGCGGCCCTTTTGAAGACACCCTCGCTTGCAGAAATCCGCTAGTCGGGCCTGCAGGAAAGACTCCCTCTGGTCTTGCTCCCAAACTCTGGAACGCCCTCTCTGTGGAGTTGAAAGTGGTCTCCACCCTCTCTGCATTTTAACTTGCCTTTTTAAATGGTTGTTATGAGCTTCAAGGTTGTTTTTAACATTTTACTATGTTTTATTTCATTATGGCTTTTATGTTCAGAACTTTTTGTAAACTGCCTTGGTTGGCTTCTGAAAGGTGGTATGGAAATGCAACAACTATAGTAGATGATGATGATAGTCCAACCCCCTGCTCTGACTTGGATTCCTGCATTGAGCAGGGGGTTGGACTCGATGGCCTTGTAGGCCCCTTCCAACCCTACTATTCTATGATTCTATACTATTCTATGATTCTATGATAATTCTATACCACCCAATAGACAAAACTCTCTGGGCAGTTTACAGAACAATTCAATTCTCAATTCAATCCCACTATTCTCTGTACAAATCCCACCCCCTCCACCACACCCCTGGTCCTGTAGCTCCACCCCCGCAATCAGGCATGTGCTTCACAACAAAACCCCCACAAATCACTGAGGCAATTTAAACAATGAATGTAAAAACTCTTTGATATTTATTTTGTCAGCATCAGGCATTTCTTTAAAATCAACGAAGTTAGACACTGTTACCCTCCTATCACTGGAAACCATTTTGAAATGGAAAGACTTCCTTGAAATCAGTAGCTTTTAACATCCATTTGGAATTGTGTCCTCCCACTTTTACAGTCGGGGGTGGGTGGTGGAACAAGACCTCCCCTTTCTGTCCCTTTTAGAATTATGCCCCAAGTTCGAATGGGGGAATGTCATATTCTCTGGCCTTGGTCTCCCCTCTGTCTCAGAGGAGGACCAAGGTGGATGAGGCATTATCCAGTGAGCCATAGTCTGTCACCCTGGGACCTTCCAAGCCAGAAGATGTGGCTTTACCAGACTCTTCAGACTCAGAGGACACCCCTCTGAGGCAGTCCTCATCACCCCCATGCTGGAGGAACCACCAGCAGCATAATCAAGCAATGGTCCTTTAAGAGACAGACAACAGGGGGTGAGGGTAACAGCAGGCCCAGATCAGCTGGCCTTCATGAAGCCTCAGAAGACCTCTGCATGTTGCTGACACAACAGCCCTTCCTGAGTGAGCTCCAGCCAGCATGGATCTGTCCAGGGTCCTGAAAGAACCTGCTTGGTCTGACTGTGCCTCGCCATCCTGCAGAGCCAAAGTTGACACTGCCTCACCCATTTCGCAAGTGCAACCGCTTCAGGTCGGCTCCCGTAGGTACTTTGAGCAGAGCGAGATGGGACAGCATCAGTCTATTTTGGGTTCATGTCTCTTTTGCCAGGTTTCACCCATACGTCCGGCCCATCCTGTTTCCACATCAACATATGTTAGTTTGTTTTTAACAATAATATTAATCTGAATGAAAACTCACATTTAAATATGTATTTTTAGGATGCATTTTCTCTCAAAAATACACATTTTCAACACAGTTTGATATGTTGTTGTTTTTTAAAGCATGTCCTCTAAATTGGGGGAGATGTTAGAATTGAGAATTTGAACTGACCAGATGTTCAGTACTGCCAAAAAGGACTCAAGAAGATTTCCATTTCAATGATGGTCACTCAGCGCACAAAACTGGTGACATGGTGAGTGATGGTGCTCACGAAGGACCTTAAAGCTTGGAAAGTACCTAATAAGGCCTGTTGACCACTCCACAATGGCAAGCTTAGGTTTCACAGGTGTTTCTCCAATTTTTGAACTGAGCCCCTCCTTCTAAAATTACTCTATTTTTGGTCCCGACCACAAATATGGAATTCACTACCACAGCATGTAGTGATGGCCGCCCATTTGGGTTGAACAAAGGGGATGGACAAATTCCTGGAGAAGGCTACTAGTCCTGATGGCTCTGTGCTACCTCCAGTACCAGAGGCAGTGAGCCTATGTGCACCAGTTGCTGGGGAACATGGGTGGGAGGGTGCTGTTGCGTTCATGCCCTGCTTGTGGGTTCCTGGTCGACAGCTGGTTGGCCACTGTGTGAACAGAATGCTGGGCTAGATGGGCCTTTGGTCTGATCCAGCAGGGCTCTTCTTATGTCCTTATGTTTTTATGAATTCCAGAGATGCATGCGCAGAAACTCTCATATACAATAATGAGGGTGCAATATCTTGGTGGTGAGGATCTGTGGATTGTGTTAGGGGTGGAATGAAAAACAGGACGTCCCCGAGCCTTTCTCTTAAAACCATGTATACCAGGGGTGTTGAATCTCTCTCAGCCAGAGGGCCGGATTCCATTCTGGAGAAGCTCTCAGGGGTCGCATTCCAGTGGTGGGTGGGGCCAAACGCAAAAAGAGCAGGGCCCAAACAGTAGAAATACCAGCATATTTTACTTTTAAGCTCTTTCTGTCAGTAATGAAGCCTTAGGAGAGGCATTTCGACCTTTTAAAATGTGTATGTGGGCGGGGGGCTGCACAAAAACTGGGAAAGGGGGTGGGCCCAGGGGAAGGTGGCAGAGCTCTCTGGGCAACCTTGGAGGGCTGGATTGGGGCCCCAGGTGGACCAGGCTTGGCCCACAGGTGGGCTGGGTTTGGCCCACAGGGCCAAGGTTCTGCCCCTCTGATGTATACGAAAACACCATTATGCCAACATGGGGCGGGGTGGGGGATGTTTTAGTAATTTTTTTGAGGCAGGCTCCAAACTGACTGAAACTCATCCTTGTGCCCTAGGGCTGGTGGCCGCTCATTTCGCATTCCCGGAATGCCCAGTTCTGAGGTACATTTTTGGAGGGAGGGGGAATGATGGTGCTACACAAAAAAAGGTGCCCTCCACTACAGGCCGCCATTCTACCTTCCTCAATGCCCTTTGGAATGGGGCATTGTGGGAAGTCTAAAATGGCAGTCAGCAGTCCAGTGGAGTGTTGAAGAGCTCTGGAAAGTTCTCCCCCGTCTCCCCAAATTCCCCCCAGGCCCCCCAAATGCAAAATAAGGGTTGCAGTTTCAGCTGTCACCAAACTCCTCCTAATTCAGACCCTTGAAACGTTGGCCCAGCTCTATCTTTCTCAGCGTGCGTCTTCCCAGATCAGCGTGGAACGACTGCAGGGGCTGTTGTCAGAGGGTGGGGGTGGGGGGGCAAAAATCCCAAAATGACCAACATATTTGAGTTTAAAGCTCTTTCTGCCAGTAACGAAGCAGTAGGAGAGAAATTTCAACCTCTTGGAATGGCAGGAAAACTGCACAAAGGATCAGTGATTGGGGGAAAGGACCAGGGAACATAGAACATCGGAAGCTGCCTTCTACTGGGTCACACCCTGGGTCCATCTAGCACAGTATTGTCAACACTGACTGGCAGCAACGGCTCTCCAGGGTTTCAGGCAGGAGTTTTCCAGCTGGGACTTTCTTGCCAGGGACTTTCGGCATGAAAAGTGGGGTTCTGCCACTTAGCTACAGTCTGGCTCCAGGGACAGTGGTGTGGCCATTTGGGGTATCTGGAGGACCAGATTAGGATCTTAGGGTGGGCAGAATTTGGACCCCTGTCCTAGAGCTTTGCATCCCTATCTTAGGGGAGTCCTTCTGAGTTTTGCACCGCCCACACCTTTTGCATGAATTGTGTTTCTAAAGAAATGGGGGTAAGGAAAATAAAGAGGCATAGTACCTATTTTGCAGCCACAGTGGGTTGTTGGTTGCTCCTTAATGTACAATCGCACAGTGTAGGGATGGACTCACAAATATCTACAGCAGAGTTCAGAAAGTTCCACCACCCACTGGGGGTGGGGGGAAGCGTGTTCCCCACCTTCTCTCTTTCAAGCACTGCAACCGATCGGTATGAAATCAAATGCTGGTTTATTTGGCCTAAGTGTTGCCAAAGCCAGCCACGCAAAAGCAAACGGTTGAACAATTGGGAATGGAAGGATGATAGGATCACGGGGCCACCTGGTTACATTTCTAGCATCAGATCCTGTAGTGTTTTGGTAGTTCTTTGGCCGGGGAGTCACTTGGACTTCAGATAAAACCTGCAAGCAGTCTGAGGGTCTGTTCCTTCATTTCTCGAAGCCAGATCATCCCAGTGAACTTCTTTCTTCGTGGAGAATGGATAGGCCCTCTGTATAGCAATGATTTTTTTTTTTTAAAGAGGTTTTCTTTTGGGTTTGAAGAAGTGGAGAATGGTGCCATCTCACCGATGAGGTTCTGTCGCTTGTTGCAACTCAGTCTGTCTTCAAGAAAGTGGTGCGACCGAGACCGAGAGCGAAAGAGAGAGATTGAGAGAGAGAGAGAGAGAGAGAGAGAGAGCGCAGTGGAGGTGAAGTTGTTGGCACTAGAATCACTGAGGTCTTGCTTGCCCAGAGGTGTGGACTGGACGTGGGTGGATCCAGCAATCCGGGTAGAAAAAAGACAGAGGCAAGATGGCCCCTTCCGTGTGACGCGCTATCAGTTCACGGTGGGCACCTGGTTCTGATGGAGGCTGAACTCTTTGGCTTTGAGGCGTAAGCTAGCGATGCTGTTGGCCATGTTGACGCCCTGGGTGGGTGTGGTGGGGCCGCTGGAACTGTACGAAGGCACCGTGTTGCTGTTAATCGGGGAAGGGGAGAGGGAGGAAGCCGAAAGAGAACAGTCATAAGTCTTGGGGGCAGCGGTGTCGTGGTGAATTTGGGAGTGCAGGTGCTCGTCGTGACAGACCCTGTAGCCACACCCCCCTGGAGAGTCCAAAAACGGAGGCAGCTGTGTTGATCCAGATCAACCAACCAGTTCTCGCAATTTTCCTCTCTACCAGAAGCAGGGCTCTTATAAAGAGAATGGGTCCCAGTTGCCCATTCAAGGCCAAGCCGCCCCAAAGTGTGTTGCATTGCAACAAGGAACAATGGATTGATGCTGGGAAAATAGTTTTCCCTCCAGCTGCTGTGAGGATTGTAGCTCAGCTTGTAGGGAGCAGGGAAGTCTGAGAGGGGTGGCAGACGACATCAGCACCCCTGCTAATAAAAAGGTGCCAGGGGTACGTCCCTGCAAACCCTGGCTCTGCTAGGCCACTGCTCAGAAGCAGCACCTGTTGACATTATGAGAGGGCATGGGTAGTGCAACCTGGTGCCCTCCAGATCTTTTGGACCACAACTCCCATAATCCACAATCATGGCTTGTGCTGGCTAGGGCTGATGGGAGTTGTGGTCCAAAACATGTGGAAGGCCCAGGTTGCCTACTCCTGAAAAGGGGATTTCCAAAATATGAGGGCCGTCAGCTGATCGAAAGAACTTTTCAGCTGATGGATCCCATGAAGGAGTAAGGCTGCAATCCTAGGTTCTCTAGGATGGAGTGGATCTCCAGGTCTGCAGGTAAGGAGGGAGATCTAGGCCAGCACTGTCAACACTGACTGGCAGCAGTGGCTCGCCAGGGTTTCAGGCAGGACTTTTTCCAGTCCCACCTGGAGATGCTGCCGGGAATCGAAGCTGGGACCGTCTGCCTGCAAAGCAGGGGCTCCGCCACTGAGGTATGGACCCCTTCTTGCCCTCTCAGGCCTCCAATTCATCGGCTTGGGAACTTAGGACACCCTATGCAATTCCTCTTGCTGACAAAGCTATGCCTGGTTTGGGGAGGAAGCTGTTTACACCCGTGAATTCTGTTTCCTTCGAGCACATGGTGCTTTTAGAATGGTTTTCCCCTCCTGCTCTTCTGCTCCCTGGCAAAAGTGTGTTTTTTGGCTAATTGAGGAAGCTTAGATGTTGCTTTCTTTTCCCTGGTTTTGTGAGCACCTTTGCTCAAAAACTAACATAACACTGCAGTTATCTCTAATCTGTGCCATAAAGCTCTGCCAGAAATGGGAGTGGGCAGGAATCGGGGAAGACTCATTATGGCTTTGACTTACCTGTATGGGGAGGTGGTTGACCAAGAGAGATAATCTGGACTCAGGGTGGTGGGCCGGGGAGCCATGGGTTGTTCAATGGCTGCATCTTGGCTGTAGGATTTCAGGAGCGATGCCGACCTGTTGGCCAACATGGCTCTCTCATTGCGACGGAATTTGGCCCTTCTGTTCTGAAACCATACCTGGTGCGGTGGAAGAGTGGGAAAGTTATTTTAACCTGGGAATTAACAAAAGCAATAGATTCGATCAGGGGTGGCATCAAGGACAGGCATGGTCGGGCACCTGCCCAGGGCCCACCCCCCAGAAGGGGCCCACTGGAAAGAGCCCCCTGGAGCTGCTCCTCCTCTCCCCCATTGCAACCTGCTTGTTTGCCTGCCTCTCGCTCCGGCCCCGGAAACAGCGGTGGTGAGGAGGAAGGAGGAGCAAGAGACGCCGCGGCCTCCTGGCTCCCAGGCTCCCTGCCTGCCAAGCAAGGAAGTGGGAGCGAGGAGGAGGAAGAGGAGGAGGAGCAATTGCAGTTGGTGACCGTGGTGGCGAGAAGGTGGGCTCACTGAGGGAGGGGGCCCATTGAAAGTGTCTTGCCCAAGGGACCTCCAGAACCTGGAGCGGGCGCTGGATTTGATGGGCAAAGGAGACAGAGAAACATACAAAAATGAAACATGCAAAATGCTGGTGAAATGGTAAGCAAGGTTTATGTATTCCTATGCGGTAGTCCCGTCCTGTCGTGTCTCCGTTTCGGAACACGATATTCTCAGAAATGGCAAAGATTATGCTCATAAAACTATATATGTTACATCAGCATTGGCTCCATTAACACTACGGGGAGAAAATGCAAAAGTGACATCTAAGGAAATGCTTGTGTCCCTGCTAATGGTAGTGTGGAAGGTAATAGCTAAAAGTTCCAAAACTGCAGAACTTCTAACACGGAAGTCTTGACATGTGGAGCCATGGCAAATAGCCATGGTCAAAAATAACAATGGACGTAACAACTGAAATTAGCTGAAGGCAAAATTGAAATATCCGATTTTTGTATAATATGGAAGGATTTTATTGCATATACTGGGGATATGTCGAGTTCATTAAATCTATTCTGTCTGTATTTCATAGATTGTCAGGTGTCTTTCATTCCATCATCCACTCATTGATGGGATCTGTTTTTTTTAGGGATTGTACAAGAATTTTGTCCCACTTGCGTGAATGCGGCAGCATCCAATGAGAATGGACTCACTTTCTTGGTGAGTGCACACTTACGCTTATGTGCATTAGCGCTATTGTGCACTTGCGCTAATGTGCATTTGCGCGAATACGTATTATCTGAAGTGTGAATTTGCTCAACTCCACCCCCCCCACCAGTAAAGTCCATAGAATCTGTTCCACTGCAGAATTCGCTGGTAAGATTCATAGAAATCTGAACTCACTTGAATCCATTGTGGAATTCTCTGCCATCCCTAGTGCATACAAATCGGGGACATGCACAGCAATATTTGTCAATGCTTTTCCATAGATTGTGGCAAAGTGACCCAATATAATTTGTTATTATGGAGAACCATAAAGGAAACCTCCAAGCAGCCAATGGATTCCAGCGAGATATTTGTCAGTAAAGGGGGTGGGATGTTAAATGTACTACCCTCTGCCAAAAGCTAGATTTAAATGTATTTTTGTTGTTTATTTTTGTATTTGGAAACTTAATAAAATTTAAAAGGGGGGGGGGAGAGAGAGAGAGAGAGAGAGAGAGAGAGTATTGTATGAAGTTTTCTGTGTTTTGCAGATATTGTGTTGTGTCTCACCCACACACACACACACACGCACGCACATGTCGTCTCCTGTCAGTGGAAAGTTAAAATATGCTGATAGGTTTGGCATTTTGCCGCTGCCCCATTTTGCCTGTTCTAAAACTTTGTGAGGGAGTTTGCTACCGGTGGCAACATTTTTTAATTTGTGGGGTTTATTTTAAATTAAGAAAGAGAACTCGCTGAGACAGCTTACCATTGGGAGATGCTGCCTAGGATAAGCCCTTCCACAAACCTTTCAAAGAATTTCATCCCCCCCCAAAACTGATGGTAGTTGTTAGCCCCCCCTCACATCCCCCTCCTCGCAGTTTCAAACTGTACGTCCTCACGCGAGAATGTGCTGCTTAGCCTTAGAGACCTTGAGCTGGAACATATGGTTATCCACAGCTCGGGCCTGGCCCAGACAGAAGCATTGCTCTAGAGCAGGGATGTGGAACCTCTTTCAGCAGGAGGGCCAAATTCCATTTCAGAGAAGTTCTCTGGGGCCACATTCCAGTGGTGGGCAGGGCCAAGCGCAAAAGGAGCAGGGCCAAAATATTAAAAAAATGGCAGCATCTTTTAGCTTCAAGCTCTTCCTGCCACCAACTAAGTTTTCAGAGAGGCATCTCAACTTTTTAGAATGGGGGGGTGCCCAAAAGCCGGGAGGGGTGTGAGGTCATCTGGGGAAGTTTTGGCCACTCAGGTGGGCTAGATTTCGCCCTGGTGTCTGAGTTTCTGAACCCCTGGATAGAAACGATTGTACCCAGCTATTCCATTGCCTCCATCTCCCTCTCACCTGTACTCTGGCTTCACTGAGGCTCACCCTCCGGGCCAGTTCTTCCCGGACAAAGGCGTCGGGGTAATGCGTCCTCTCGAAGACCCTCTCCAGAGCCTGGAGCTGGCTGCTGTTGAATGTGGTGCGGTTTCTCCTTTGCTTCTTCTTCCGCTTGGCGGAGCTGCGGGTCGGACTCAAGCTCTCGCCTGTTGAGGGGAGACAGGGCAGGCACAACTTACTACTGCTGTGACGAAAATTTCTTCCCCATTTTTTTCGACCATTCTCATTCCATTTGATAGAAAACGAATGGCTTTCGAAAAGAAATTCGAAGGAGGAGAAATATCGGAGAAATTCTCATGGGCTGGGTTTGGGGTTCTTGGGCTTCCTTTACTTATGAGGTGGCCATGGGGCTTAATTTACTTATAGGGTGGCCATGGGGCTTAATTTACTTATAGGGTGGCCATGGAGTGTAAAGACATTCATTGTACAATGATCTCTGTGGCAGCCTGTAGCCTCCCCAGCTTCCCACACTTCCCCAGCTTCCCACAGTTAAAGACATCATGAGGAAGACGTCATGAGGTAATTCCTCCCATGGGGCTTTTTCATTTCAGGAACGGCAGGTTCCTGGGAGACTGCAGAGCCGTGGAAAGATGTGCAACAGAGAGAGAAAACACACATAGCCCCCTCGGCCACCTCGCAGTGAATAGGTAAGCTCAAAAATACCACCAAAAGAAATTCAGAATTCTGCCTCAGAAGAGCGGAAGCCTCAACACAGCTGTTGCCACTTGCAGAAGCAGTACAATAAACCAAAACTACTTGGGAGAAAAGAAATAACCCCTGCTACAGCCCCTGCCGATAGTGAGCCCTATCTGTGAGAAACTGCTGGAGAATGTCTCCTCCCCTAGGAGAAATTCGGTGAAACTGTCCCTCCAGTTTCACCCCCCCACAAATAGGCTGGAGAATTTTGAGAGGCCCTTTGCGCACAGCTCTACAGATTACTCCTTGGAGAAAACCACTTCACTTTCTTAAGAAGCACCTCCTGTTTACCGAGGGTGTTGAACTTCAGGTCTAGTATCCTACTGGTGTCCCCAGATGGCAACATCTCCTTTCCCCTAGATGACCAACAGTAGGTAATTTCCCAGCTTTTGCATGGTCCCCCCCCCCCCCAATTCTAAAAGGTTGCACCAGAGAAACATTAAAGCAGAGACGCGGAACCTCTTTCAGCCTGAGGGCTGAATTCCATTTTAGAGAAGCTCTTGGGGGCCACATTCCAGTGGTGGGTAGAGCCAAAGGCAAAAGGGGCGGGGCCAATAACACCAGCATATTTTATATCTTAAAGCTGTTCCTGGCAGTAACTAAGCCTTAGGAGAGGTATTTCAGCCTTTTAGAATCGCAGGAAAACAGCACAGAAACTGGAAAACCAACAAATTATTGGTGGTCTGGGGAAAGGGAATGGACCCCAGATGGGGGCATGGCCTTCTGGGGAAACCCAAGCGAGCTGGATTGAGACCCCTAAAACAGGCTGGATTTGGTTCAGCTGGGTTCAACACCTCTGTTGTAACTGGGGATGTCAGAGAAATCCACAACAGAATCAAATGAGTTCAGATTTCAATTACTCTGACCCATGGATTCCACAGTGGACCGGCTTTTCCTGAGTCACACAGGTTCCGGGGACTTGTGGAACATTTTTTAAATTATTATTTTCTGGAATTTTACACGAATTCAGTCATAGAAAAATACATAAAATAAAGAAAAACCCAACGGCTGAAAATGCACATCTCCCCCATAGGCCAAAACATGAAAATGCACATCTTGGGGGGACTTGCGCATTTTGTAGGGGATTTGTGCATTTTCATAAGTGTGGATTTGCACAAATGCAAATTGCATAAAGTGAGGAAATTGGAAAAAAATCTGTCATCTGCCAATGAGCTGGTGACAGAATAAGAGGCACCCGACAGTCTGCAAAATGCAGACAGAACAGATTTCCCAAAATCCATACACCCCTCGTGGTAATGGCTACTGACAACATGCAGTTCTGGAGTCAGCACAGCAGTCGGTCCCCTTTCAGAGTGGTGTGTTGCTGGAAACGTAGCCTAGGAAAGGAGCAATCCATGAGAGAAGGGTTCCCGGTGTGTGTTTTAGTTTAAATTCCCTGCTGAAATACTATACAGCAATTTTTCTGCTTACGTAAACATCTGGCTTCCATTTGTTCCCTAATGGCGGGGAAAAAAAGGTTATTTTGGAATGGTTTTGAAATTTGGAATAGTTCTATGACAGCCCTTTGATTTGTAGCAGAGTGTTACCCTAGATTCCTCTGCTGTATGTCAAAATTTAGCGGCTGTGATGTGGCAAAAGAAAAAAATCAACCTCAAACAAACACTTGCCTGCCTGGAGAACTGCTTCCCAGTGCAGCCCTCACGACGCTGGCAGGAAATGGTATCAGAACAAGGCACGGACTGCAAATGGGGTATGAATGCTGTGTTGCAACTCTTGCTTTGAAATAATCTTTGGCTTTTGTGATTTTCACACATGCATGTGCATGATGGAGTGGCCAGGTGTCCTACCTGACAGAGGACAGTCCTCTATTTGAAGGTGTCCTCAACTGGATGGGCTCTTCAATGCAAGGTTGGTTCAAAGTCAAAGACCCATCATGAGGCAGAGCCACAGGGGCTTTGGAGTTGCCCATGAACACCTAGCACCTGAACATTTGACGGAGCAGGCGCACAGGTCACCTGGTCAGCGTTCTCTGCTACGTCAAGTATTTTTCTTTAAATTTTAGTCATGATTTCTAAATTTGCATTGGCATACGTACATCCAGGTATGCAAATGTCCCTCAAATTGCCGTGCTCTTTTTGGCAACGCATAAGTGGCTGCCCGAAATTAGAATGGATTTGCTTGCAAGGGTCTTTCTATTTTCCTGGCCTTTTAGATTTTGGTTCAGCCCTGCTGAACGTGTGTGTTCTGCTTTTAAGATCTCACTGCTTTTTCTTTTGACTTCTGTCATGATAGCTCTGATTGGCAATATTCATCTTTCTGGGTGATGTGCGTCCTCCATTTTGGCGATGCCTACGTGGTCACCCTAAAGCGTGCTTGCTCACACGCCCACATCTCTGATTCCAGTGTTTGGATCATAAGAAGACCCCTCCTGGACCAGAGGCCTACCCACTGTCACATCCTGGTTACCAACCTGATGGTACCTCTAGGAAGCCTGCAAGCTGGACATGAGGACAACGATATTCTCTTGGTATTGTTCCCCGGTAGCTGGCATCTGGAAACAAAGTGCCTCTGATCTTGGAAGTAGGGTAATAATGGGATTTCCTGGGGGAGTGGCCACAGGGACTGTCATGACGAATGCCTGCACCTCAAAATTTACTGCTACACCACTGCTTCTCAGTCATGTGCACCCGTACCCTTAACAGCACTTTCCACTCCAATCTCCTTGCGCAGAATTCAAAGCTAACTCCGTTACCCATCATGCCACTTCCCAGCATTTTCCACAGGGTAAATTAGACTCGGTATGTTGGGCCCACAAGAGGAAAAGTGACTTACGTTGAATTTCCCACCCTGCTCACAGAAGAATGAAATGCTTTCCCGAGAATAAGACTGGCTCATTAGGGAGAGTAAAAAATAGAATAGCGCCATATTTCTCTCTGCCTCTCCTCCCCCTCGTCCCTGCCCCCCCTCCATGGTTTGTACAAAGAAGTTTGTGAATGTAGAGAGAAATTTCACTCAAAAGGCCCTCTCCTTAGTAGCCATCTTCCTGGACTCATTTGGCATGGGCAACTGGAGGAGGGTCTCTGAAGATGATCTGGGTCCAGGCAGGTATATATTTTCCAACACAGATTCTCAGGAAGGTAATCTTCTCTTCTGAATGCAGTAAGAATATGCAGTATTTAATGATGATCTTATACTGTCCTGTCTTGTCCATTGCTTAGAAATATCTTTGAATGTAAGTTATTAATAAATATCATGAAATAAATCAATAAATACATTCAAGAATGAGGAACAGGCCAGAGTTGACTTATGAATCGACGACTTTCAAGTGCTAGCAGCCTCACCCATTTTAACAGACCATTTTTTTCTCCTTCTTGGCTAGCTTTCCTTCCCCTCCTCCATTTTTCTCTCTTATTTGGTATAATTGAGGGAACTGAAATAGCCTGGAGTGCATTAGCTGTAAATTCTTCCGAAGAAAAATAAATGCAGCTCCCTTCTAACTTCTTTTCTCTCAGAGTCCAAAGACCCGTTCTGTTTTTGTTTGAATTAACAATTACGGTAAACGTGACCCCAGGGCTGCAGTCATCTCTAAGCAAATAAATAGGTTTTATTAATTAACACGAGTCCTTAGCCAATGGAATCCCCATTTGATCTCAGTGGCCTGAATTCGCAAAAACAAACAAGCATAGCTCAGGGCTCTTAATGTGGATTTGACAAATTCACACTCAGGTTTAGTCACAGAGAGGCTGCAGGGATGTCTTTTGCCCAGAAATTTGGGGAAAAAAACCCTGCGTCTTTCTATTCTCCCTTGATAGTTCTTGGTAAATAACTGTCTTCCTTTACAGACAGAGAACTCAACTACATATTCAGGAACAGCCCTTTCTGGTCGGTACCACTTCTGATAATAGGGAGGGATGTGCGAATCAGCAAAATTCAATCTCATCGAAGTTCTCTGAATTCCACTTTCTGTAGAAGTTTCTTCTGAATTCTGCTTGTACCAGATTGAGGGCTTTGGTGATTATTTCCACATGAAGATCCATGTGTTTTTTCATGTGCATTTTCCCCAATGTACACATCAATTGTGCACATATTTGAAATGTATGCATTGACAATGCCCTGCTCCTGGTGGAGATGAAAGCTGCTTGAACTGGTTTCTTGATCTGGATCAACCCAACTGCCTGAATATTTGGACTCTCCTTGGGGGCGTGGCTACGGCGACTGTCAGGATGAGTGCCTGTTGTACTTCAAAATTTACAGCTACACCACTGCCTGCAATGAGGGAACACTTGTCCCCACAGAGTCTGACCAAAGCTTTTGCTTGGCCATCTTTGCAGGGTGGGGTGGGATGATAAAGCTTTTCTGTTGCTGACTCAGCATTTCTGGCCATTTTGAGCGGTTTCTTTTAGGGGTGTCAGAGAAATCTGCAATGGAATCAAATGAGTTTGGATTTCTATTAATCTGATCCGCCAGTTCCACAGCAGACCAGCTTCTCCTGAGTCGCACACTCTTCACAGACTTGCAGTCTTTTAAAAAAATTATTTCTGCAATTTTATGCAAATTTAGTCAGAGAAACATTTGTAAAATTAAAAAAAAATACATGCCAATAATGGGCATTTCCCCCATAGGCTAAAGCATGAAAATGTGCATTTTGGGGGTGATCTGCACATTTGTGGAGGAAATTGCGCATTTTCACAAGTGTGAATTTGCACAAATTCGGGAAATTGAAAAAAAAACACCCTGATTTGATCAATGAGTGGATGATGGAATGAAAAGCATCTGACAATCCACAAAATGCAGATGGAACAGATTTTATAAAATCTGAACATCCCCATCCCTCTTTCCGTGAATGCTTTCATGTAATTCTTTCCCAATGTGCTGCAAATTACAGGAAGCACTTCAAAAAGTATGAGTGCTTCTGTCAGAGCGGGGAATCCCCATAGTCACGATGCAGATATCCTGGTGGTCATTTGAAATGATATTTCTACAGCAGCATCGGTGGAAGTCTTCATATAAACTCTTCTGCAGACATTGTTATTATTATCGTGATTATCATGATCATGATCATCTGGTTGGATTTAATTTTTGTGAGCCGCCCAGAGAGCTTCGGCTATTGGGCAGTATAGAAATGAAATAAATAAATAAATCTGGCTTACGTTTTTTTTTTCCCTCCAAGGAGCCCAAAGCGGTGTACATGATCCTCCTCCTTCCCATTTTATCCTCACAACACCCCTTTGAGGTAGGCTAGGTGGAGAATCAGCGACTGGCCCAAATGGTTTTCTCTCAAAGTGGTGATAAGAGCTGATTGGCAGCTTCAAGGCCCTGCTCCTCTCTTGGGGTTCTTTACTTTTTAATCAGACTTGGATTAGAAAGCCCTTCAAACTGTTCCCTGACAGCCCTTTCAATAGAAGACCTGTCCTCTGCAATGTAGGACACATGGCCACCCCAACCCCCATAGAAATAAAGCAGGCTCCAAGATGTAACTTTTACAGCCGGGGTGAAGAACCTCAGTTCTGGGGGCCAAATCTAAATTACCTGGGAACCCAGTCTGGCCCTCTGGGGATCCCCAAATGAATGCATCTGCTTCTCCAAGCCCCACCCCCTTTTCCCCAGCTGCTGGGTGGTGTCCCAGTTTTTGCACAGGTTTTTTCCCCCCATTCTAAAAGGTTGACATGCCTCTCCTAAGGCTTACTTGCTGGCAGCAAGAGCTTGAAGCTAAAATACGCTGGTATTTTTAACCACACCCCTTTTGCCTTAAGCCCTGCCCCCAAGAGTGTCTTTGAAATGTAACTCGGCCCTGGGACCGAAAGTGGTTCAACACTCCTGCCTTACAGCGATACTGAGAACATTTTATTGCGCACTTGTCAGTCCTTACTCACAGTTGTTTATGGGTTCTTTAGATGATGTCGTGATCCTCCCATTTCCCTTCTGTTTTTTAAGAGCACTTTCGGTGGGGGGTTTTTAGAGTGGGGAAAATGCAGTAGCATTTGTGAAAATGAAACAAAAGACATTTCCTCCCGTGTGTAATTGTGTTGTTCCACTACACCACCACACCACCTAGAGGTTATGTAGTGGAAAAGCAGGAAAGCAAAAGCTGGGATCTCAATTCTGCATTGAATCCAAAAGTAGATACAGTGGATTAACAGCCTTGTGTAGTAAAGAGAGGATGAATAAGATGGAACTAGGGTGGCTGGTTGCAAAAGAGGGCAGAGCAATTGCACCTTTAACAGTTGTGTAGAAGAGGGAATTTCAGCAGGTGTCGTGCAAGTGTCCTTCTTCTGCACAAGTACTGATGGCTCAGGACCCCTGTCCTCTTTTGCCTCTGGCTGCCCCGTATGAAAAAGGGATGGATGAGTGTCTTTCTCCCACATGTGACTTTTTTAAATTTCAAGTTCTTTCTCTCCTGAATGTGAGGAAATTTGCAAATTTGGGTCCATTCTTATTGGAATCGAAATGAAACGAAATCCTCACCCATCTGCACCTGCCAAATTCAATAGGTGCATCTATTCCCAGCAGAGAGAGGATCATGATGTTCCTGCCTGTTAAAGAGCACCGTACGTCCCTACCAGGCAGAAAAAAGAGGCGGTGGCCCTAACTAGTGGGTGGTTCTTCTGACCAGACGGAGGGTGCTCAACCTGTTCTGTGTGCTGTTGCACTCCCCCTGAAGGAGCAGCTTTGTAGCTTGGGGGTCCTCCTGGAGCCGTCTTTGTCACCTGAGGCTCAGGTGGCCTCAGTGGCACGGGGGGCCTTCTACCAGCTTCGGTTGGTGGCCCAGCTACGCCCCTATCTGGACAGAGATAACCTGGCTTCAGTTGTCTGTGCTCTGGTAACCTCCAAGTTAGACTACTGCAACGCGCTCTACGTGGGGCTGCCTTTGAACACAGTTCAGAAGCTGCAGCTCGCGAAAAATGCAGCGGCCAGATTGTAACAGGGACAAGATGGTCTGAACATTGTTTGTTATGTTCTTAGGATTCTGGCCCGCTTGCACTGGCTGCCTGTATGTTTCCGAGCCTGATGCAAGGTGCTGGTTTTAACCTATAAAGCCTTACATGGCTCGGGACCGCAGTACCTGATGGAGCGCCTCTCCCAGCATGAACCTACCTGTACACTACGCTCATCGTCTAAGGCCCTCCTCCAGGTGCTTCCTCCAAGGGAGGCTCGGAGGGTGGCAACAACAGAGAGGGCCTTCTTGGTGCTGGCCCCCAAGTATGGAATAATCTCTCCGATGAGGCCCGCCTGGCAGCAACAATGTTATCTTTTTGGCACCAGGTTTAGACAGCATGTGATGAGATTTTAATCAGGTCTTGGTTTTTTCTTATTGTTTGTTTAAAGTTATTTTAGATATATGCGTCTCTCTGCGTGTGCTGTCTGTTTATATGTTTGTATATAATGGTTTTTATGATTTATTTTTAAGGTTTTAATCTTTGTAAACTGCCCAGAGAGCTTCAGCTATTGGGAGGTATAGAAATGGGATCAATGAAATGAGATAATTCAGCACCACAGACATGGCTGAATACATAGGGATGCAGCAGACCCAGACTTTCAAAAGAGAAACATTCAAAGCCCTGTGCCTGGAAGGATGAATCAGTCTGTTTCATTTTCTCCCGCATTCACATTTCAAGTTCTTTTTTGTCCCAGCTCCAGAAAACATTAAGACTTTGGGTCAAGTCTGATCAAAACTGAACTGCCACAAAATTCTCACCCTCCCCTAATATGGAACATCTGATGACGTGAGAACACAGTGAAAGAACTGGGGAAGCAAATGGGATGACACGGGAGGGAGGGAGGGAGGGAGGGAGGGAGGGAGGGAGGAGTCTCTTCAGCACACAGACCGTCCCAAGTCAAAAACATCCCCTCCATTTCTGTTCGGCAGGCAACGGGATTTCACACTTCTCTTGGGCTTTTAATTTCTTCCACACCCAGTTACCGTCTCTCACAACAGCCATACCCATTTGAGCACCTGGGATTAATTTCAACCTGCTTTGGTTTGGCTAGAATAATTTATGCAGTCCGTTATGGATGTTTGGGTGAGATTTAAAATTAGAAAGAGAATAAAAAGCCGTTGGTGTGGGTGAGAGAGAGGGAGAGTGATATCTCTCCAGGATGGCCAACAGATGCACAAACAGTTTCTACTGGGTGGGAACGCTGGTGTGCCAAAAATCTCTACCATATCTTTTTCAGACCATTCTCATTCCGTCGGATAGAAAAGAAACGGCTTTAGAAAAGAAATACAGTGGTGAAGAAACGTTCAGAAAAAATTCTCATGGGTTGGGTTTCTTGTGCGTGCCTTACTTGGTGGCCAAGGAGTGTGTGCAAGGCTCCTGTTTTACATTGTACAATCATCTCTCCAGCAGCCTGGAGCCTCCTTGGCTTCCCACACTTCCCACACAATCAGATCCCAGGGGAAGATATTGTAATTCCTCTCATAGGGCCTTTTTTCAGATCAAGACGTGCGGGCAGCCTGGGAGGATGCAGAGCAATGGACAGAAGTGCAACAGAAAGAAAACACACACACAGCACCCTCGGCCGCCTCACAGTGATTAAGTAAGCTCAAGAACACCCTCAAAATAAATTATAAACCACCCTGAGAAAGAAGCAAAAAACCCAAAACTTCTTTCATGGGGGAAGAAAACTTTAAGGAAATTGGAGGGCAGATTTTGGCACAGCACTAGCCCCACCTCTTCCCTGGAGCTGGACACAACTGCGACCCCCTCACATCTGTATGGTGGTGGGTGCAGAATGGGGGCCAGGCTGCCAACACAGTTGATGCGGTCACCACTTGCAGTTGCAGTGCAACACACACACACCCCTTATGAAAAAAGAAAGAAGCTGTGCTACAGCCCCTGCCAAAGCGGAGCCCCACTGGTCAGAAACTGTTGGAGAATTTCTCTTCCCTCTGGAGAAATTCGATGAGATCCCCCTGCCCCCAATTTCACTGCCCACCAATAGAGGTGGGGAATTTCAAAAGACCGTTTTTGCACACAGCTCCAGGTGGGAAGAGGAGCAAAGGTGTGCCACATGTTTTTGTATGGCTTACCACGCAATCTTGTCCATTTTTACTCGGAAGTAAGTCCCTTTGCGTGCCCTCTGTGAGAAGGCATCTCTCTAGCCACTATAGGAAACAGGATCAGGGATGTGATTGTACAGCAGCGTTCTTTTTATTTATTTATTTATTTATTAATTATTATTATTATTATTATTATTATTATTATTAATATCCCGCCTTTTCCCCAATACTGGGCTCAAGGCAGCTTTACAACATTAAAAGCACGTACAGTTAAAACCTATAAATAGAAATATACAAAAGTTAAAAATATAATTAAACCATCAACAATATTAAAATTGTATAAAACATCAACATTTTAAAACACAGCAACAATATAAACCATAGGATCCACCCATCCTATTCCCACAGGTCCAGACTAGCTATCCCCACAGGCCTGCTGGAACAAATAAGTTTTTGCCTGCCTGCGGAAACTTGCCAAGGAGGGTGCCACTCTGGGAAGGGAGTTCCAGAGCCTTGGGGCAGCCACTGAGAAGGCCCTCTGCCACATTCCCACCCAGCGAGCTTGTGAGGGTGGCTGGGCCGCGAGAAGGGCGGTTTTATATTTTCTCATTTAATGTATTTATATTTATTTGTTACGTTTATATCCTGCCTTTCCTTTGAGGAGCCCAAGGTGGTGTCCATGGTCCTCCTATCCATTTTATCCTCATAACAACCCTGCAAAGTAGTTATGCGTTGTAAATAATGGGGGTTCTTTTGGCGATGGGTGTGGGGGGAAGAGAAATATTTCCTGAAAAACACACTTTAAGTGTGAGACTGTTCACCATTTTCCAGCCTTGTTCTCTGCCACTGCTTCTTCTACCTGCTATTGCTTTGGCACATCCCCCACCCCACCTTTCCTTTCCTAATTTCTGTGTATTTCATTTCTAGATGAGCCAAATGGATGGTCCCAGCCAAGCAGGGACAATCACAATGCCATGTAGCCAGTCTGGGCTACCATCTGACACTGCTGAAGGTAAACGAAGTCAATTCAGAGTGAAGGAAATGTTTCCCGAAGGAGTGAACGCTTTCAAACACTTCTGCAAGATCACTGAAAGGAGAGCGGTGCCTCCAATCCCCACCCCCACCCTGTGGAGTAACAGTAGTTTAGTGGCCAGTTTTGGCTACACTCTAACATTTCTGAAGGTAAACGAAGTCAATTCAGAGTGAGAGAAATGATTCCTGAAGGAATGAACACTTTCAAACACTTTTGCAAGATCACTGAAAGGACAGAGGTGCCTGTAATCCCTCCCCCAGTGGAGTAACAGTAGTTTAGCGTGTGTCTGCATGCATGTGTGTGTAGTAGTAGTTTGGTGCCTTCACTCAGACCTGCTCCATTTCCCACTGCCGCCAGTATCTTCCTCCTCTTTTTCACTCTTCCTGCCGACTGCCTCCCCCCTGTGCCAGGCCTCAAGGAGTCCTTCTTTAAAGTGAGGCATTCTGGGTGAGGTGTCCTCCATCTGTGCCACCCAGAGAGCTTGCTTGCCTACCCAATCTCGCACTCTGAGGACCCTCCCAGAGAGAGAGATAAATCAAGCAGGCTTGGCAGCACAGGCGATCTTCACAGCCACCTCACCCGGAATGCCTTGCTTTCAGGAAGGACCCCACAAGGCACGGCATTTGGGTCTGGCCGGCTCCCCAGAGAGCCCGCCCGCCCACCCGATCGATCTCTCACTCTGGGGGAGTCCTGACAGCAAGTGACTGGGCAGGCATGCAGTCCCCCTGGGTGGCACAGATGGATTAGTGGCCGGCATGGGGGAGGAACCGTTGTTCTGGTGCCCCCAGAATTTGGCAACCAAGGCGGCTGCCTGTTCATGCCCCCTGCCCCAGAAATGGCCCTGGTTGTTTGACTGGAGTGTATGTGGCTTTGCGTGTGCATGATTTCATGGCAGCAGCCAGGAATTCAAGTCTAGAAATGGGACAAGTTCCATTTATGGGACGTTCCTCCTGTCATTCTTTAAAGAACATCCTTCAGATTGGGGAAACTGGGATTAGCAGAGGCGTCCAAAACTGCACTGATGCTTGCAGAATGCCAGCTAAGGGTGCAACCCTATGCAAGTTTAGGCAGAAAAAAGTCCTATAATTCCCTGCATTCCCCAGCCAGCCATGCTGGCTGGGGAATGCTGGGAGTCGTAGGGCTTTTTTTCTGTTGAACCACGCATAACATTGCACCGTAAATGTACATAGTATAAGTGGCTGAAATGCTATTTTCCCCAAATAATCCATCCGATATGGTATGATATGGTAGGGAGCTCAGTGCTTTTGCCATAGACTTGTTATAAGTTCTTTTTTCTTCCTTTCTTTCTTTGCTTTCCTTTCTCCCCCCGCCCCCCGTTCCTTTGAAATTTCTCATCTACTTTTTTCCTCCAAAGGGGTTACAAAAATGTAAGGGAGAGAGAGAGAGAGAGAGAGAGAGGGAGGCCAAAGTGCTAAACCTCGCGAGGGCAACAAAGGACCATGAGCAAAGCAAACACGAGGTGACCCCGCTTCCTGTGAAGTGCTCCATCTGAAAACATTTACCGGCGTCTCAATTTTCTTTCAGATCCATTCAGACTGTCAGAAGGCAACAGGGACGGAAGCCAAAAGTCCTTTGCACGCAGCCCACACAGGAAATGGGCGGCAGGAAGACAAGAGACACGAGGGACGTACCTGGAACGGGCAGCCTTGGCGTTCGAAAGATTGACGTCGAACAGCGTCTCGGAGGTTGAGTTTATACCACAATTTGTTTAGTTCCTCCTCCCCCATTTCCTTGGCTAGCGGCACTAAGGTCTGGCACCAGCTGGACTCTATAGACCACAGAGACATCAGTCTAGGGTGGCAAAATTCAAAGGGCAACCCACCCACCCCTCCTCAAAAGCAGCACACAAATCCAGGCTGTTGCTATTGTGTTCTGGGAACAAAAGAAAAGATCGGATACATACTTCCGTGCTTGACTCGGAATTATTTATTTCTGTATGTTTTTGTTTTTTAAAATCCCTGTCTGGCAAATCGGGGGCAAAAACAGACTGGTGCAATTAAAAAAGCGACAAGAAAATTTAGCTCATCTTTCAGCTTAGCTCAGTTTGGACTCCCGGAACAGATATGGCCTGCTGCCTGAGAGCATTTATGTAGGGTGGCCATGCGTCAGAGGGCTGTCTGCAGTTTAAAGGCCTGTCCTGTCCAGTTTTGGTTTAAAAGATAATTATAGAGTTGGATAGTGAGACGTTTTTCTTCCTCTCTCATAACACTAGAACCCAAAGTGGTTGTCCCATGAAGCTGATGGGTGGGAGATTCCGGACCAATCAAAGGAAGGACTTCTTCACACAGCGCAAAGTTAAACTATGGAACTCACTTCCACAAGACGCAGTGATGGCCACCAACTTGGATGGCTCTAAAAAGGGGTTAGACAAATTCATGGAGGAGGAGGCTATCAGTGGCTACTAGTCCTGATGGCTATACACCATCTCCAGTATCAGAGGCTGTATGCCTGTGTACACCAGTTGCTGGGGAATGTGGGTGGGAGGGTGCTGTTGCACTCATGTTCTGCTTGTGGATTTCCTGTGGGCAGCTGATTGGCCACTGTATGAACAGAATGCTGGACTAGATGGACCCTTCGTCTGAGCCGACATGGCTCTTCTTACGTTCGTATGGAGTTGGAAGGGAATTCAGAGATCATTTAGTCCAACCCCAACCTCAACGCATCCTGCAGGAGGCAGCTACAAGATGCCTGACAGACTGCCCATCCAGCATCTGCTTAAATACCTCCAGCAAAGGAGAACCCATCACCTCCTGAGTTAATCTGCTCCACTGTTGAACAGCTCTCACGGTTAGAAAGTTTTCCTAATGCTTAGACAAAACCCGCTTCCCTGCAATTTCCATCCTTTGGCTTTTAATCTTGCTTTGAACAGTCAAGCACACAGGTCACCTGATCACCCTATTTCAACTATAATAGTTATTTCTAAATTTGCATATATGCTTATACCTTAGCATCTGGAAATTTTATGCACATTTGTGTCCTTTTTGCAGCTCTTTTTTGGCAATGCATTTCCTCTTAGGAAGGGAACAATCTTTGAGGACCAAGCTGGTGAAGACTTGAAACAGTCTCCACATTGTTTGCAATTCCTGAGGTATGCCAACATATTAGAAGTGTACAGATTTTGTTAAATTTGTTCCGTCTGTGTTTCGTGAACTGTCAGGCATCTTTTGTTCCAGTGTCTGCTGACTGACGGAATCAGATTTTGGGCGGGGATGTATAAGAATTTTATTCCACTTGCACTAATGTGCATTAGCAATAATGCGCATTAGCAGTAATGTGCATTAGCAGTAATGTGCATTAGCGCATGTGAACCCCCCGAAAAGTTAAAAAATGGCTCATAAGGCCACAGAATCTGTGTGACTAAGAAAAAGCCAGTCTGCTGTGGCATCTGCAAGTTGGATTCACCGAAATCCAAACTCATTTGAAGCCGTTGCAGTTTTCTACAACATCCCTACAGCATATATATAGTGAACAATGCGTCTTCATCTCACAAATGCAAGAACAGTTGAATCAAACCACAAGTTCCACCTTGAAGTTGCCTGTCAAGAGTTAGCACACAGGTCACCTGACACTCCTCCCCTGTATGGTGAGATGAATTATATTTCTATTTAAACTATAATTATTTCTAAATTTGTATCGATGCATATAAATTGGCATATGCAGTTTTTGTGCAACCATGTGTCCTCTGTTTTTGCAATGGGTTACTGGTCACCCTACACTTCAAAGGGAGGACTGTCGTATATAAATTGAGCAACATGGCCACCCTGCCCGCTTTGTGTGGAAGGGAGGTAGCCAGGCCTTCATAAAGTGCAAAACACAGGGATCCCCCAAGCCCTTTGGATTTGGTGGGAACATCTGGAATTTTGACAGTGTGTCATGGGTGCTCTCTCAAAATGGCTGCCATGGGAGATGCTGTCCCATTTCTAAAATGGCTGCTGTGGTGTGCATCGCCAGTCACAAAACACCCATTTCCCAGAAGGCAAATGATTGAGACTAAAAGGGGAAAAGTCACTTGTCCAAGAACCTGAGGACAGGGCAGAGATGGGTCCAAGCTCCAAAATGCAAAACCACTCTACCCAAACAAAGAACCCAAACAAAGATGGAGCCGGAGGGCAGCCCTTTGCTTTGCAGCAGGCCAGCCTCCCAGTTTAAAAAAAAACACCAGAAGAAATAAAATAAAAATCAGGAGAAGGCAGGATGCCTGCTGGGCACCAAGAAAGGTGTCTGGGCACATTGGAGCCCACGGGCACCGCATTGGAAACCCCTATGTTATAGGGATGGGGTTAAATGTTCACCCCAGGGGATCAAAGATCCCCTTTCCATGGCACACAACAAATCAGCCTTCACTTATTGCATTTTTATGTGAGCAGCTTCTACTCTGAGGGCATACTTGAGAAATTTATATTCCACTGACACGCTGGCTCAAAGCTTTCGCAAGGTATTAACATTCCACAATAGCTACTTTTGGTTCACATCTGTTACCCAGGCTACAAGATTCATAGAGCAATAGTTTCACTGCTCTCTCTCTCTCTCTCTCTCTCTCTCTCTCTCCCCCTGTCCCCCACCCCCGGTTTATTTTATATCCAGGCTCTAAATATTTTATTTTTGGTACATGTATGCTATGTTCCATTTCTTTTGTCAAAAAACTGCTAGGTGAAAAGTGCAAAATTCTTCACAAATAAAAAAAGGTTCTTGAGTTGGATCCAGGTTCTGCCTTCTGTGAGAGGAAGAAAACTTTTGCATGATTTGGGGGGATCGACTACCCCCCCCACACACACACACCCCACAGCTCACCCCATTCCGCAGGGTCTCTTAACACTCTGTGAAGCATTTTCGGTGAGCTGGAGAAACTGCTGTGGCAAGGAGTGGGGTGAACTCTGGTGTGTGTGGGGTAGGGGATCCCCCTAAATCATGCAAAAGGTTTCTTCCTCTTGCAGAAAGCAGAACCTGGATCCAACCCAAGAACTTCTTTTGTTTGTAAAGAATTTTTACACTTTTCACAGAGCGGAGAAAGCCACTTCCACCAATGCAGCTGATCCAGCATGAATCTGGATCCAACCCATCTTGTTAACACTGCTGCTGTTTCACAATTTATGCAGTCAGAAGAAAGTGCCACTCAATCCAACGGAGCTTACTCCCACGTAACTATGCACAGGATAGAGTAACCACTCACGTGTCGCCAAAAAATGTGGAAATTCCTCCCCAAAGAGAGGACGCTGATTTGCGTAGCATTTGTTAGATGCCGATGGACATGACTGATGCAAATTTAAAAATGATTTGCTCTCTTCCCCACCCACCCTCCTTGTGGTGCTTTAGTTTTAAACCAGACTTGGGCTGGACATCAAACACAGGGATGTGCAAATCGGCAAAACGCAAGCTTGCTGAAGTTGCCCAGTTTCCATCTCGAAGCGCGTTCTGACCCAAGTCCATGTCAGATTGTGAACTTCGTTTTGTTCTTTTCGCATGAAAATCTGTGCGCATTTCCCCAAAGGTGCGCATCAATTGTGCGCATCTTTGAAATGTATGCCTTCTTCTCCCGTTGATTAAAGTGTGTCTGCGCGCATGTTTCAAAAGTACACATTTTTATGTGCGTTTCCCAAATGCATGCATGCTGTTGAATGCATTTGGGGGCAAGCTTGGAAAGGTATGGACTTCAGCCACAGCTTGTGTCCTAGTCTGTATTCGATCTAGAAGATGTAACTGGGTAAATCCTAATCAAAAATGAACTGAAGCAAACTTCTCATACATCTTTCATCAAACAGGGATGGACTAGAATTTAGTTTCTGTTCACAAATCACTAGAACTTACCCCATCCACAACCCTGAATGGGAACATGAATGTATGATAAAGCTCAGCCATTCCTGAACTCGCCATTGTGTCCTACTTTTTTTAAGAGATTCGCACTTGAAAATGTGCATTAAAGAATACACATTTTCATGCTTTAGTTAATGAGGGGAGATGCGCGCTTTTCTTATTCAAGCTAAAAGAAAAACAGGTCTCAAACGAGAATGGGAGTGAGGCGAACTGAGCTCCAAAATGGAGTTTGGAGAATCTCAGATTGGTCAAGTGTCCCTACCATCAAATGAAAGACACCTTTGACCAGAGGACTGCCCCCTATAAAGTGGGACACCCAGCCACTCTGGCCTAGGCTTGCAGTCATCCCCCAATTTTATTCGTGGCTTGTTTGTTTGGGATGTCTGTTTTTTATGATGGTTTAAACAGAGGGTTAGCTCCTTTGAGTATAATTAGTAGAAATGCTTCTCCGCCATGACAAGATGTATTGCATTTCTATTGAAATTATAGTAATTATAATTTAACACACATTGTACTTCAAAATTTACCGCTGCGACACTGCATCTGGCCACTCCACTTCTCACCCAACAGGGCAGGGGAGGGGAAACAGATGGGTTAAGTCTTAATTAAAATCCAATAAAACGGATTTTAATGGAAAGCCTGTACATCTTCGCCCCTCCCTCAAATTAAAAGCTCAGATATTGAATTTCCTCAATAATTGCTTGTAGCTGTGGATGCTCAGAACTGCTTTGTTCAAGACACACTTGCCTGCAGGGCGTCAGAAAGAAATACGGGGCTGGCTCACACAGGGTGTTCAGTATCATTTGGTTTCAGCTGCCACTGTGCACAAATGGCTTCTCGAAATTCTACGACCTATTTGTGGGCAGAGAAACTCAGGAGACGATTTCACCGGATTTCTCCAGGGGGAGGAGAAATTTGCTAACAGTTTCTCACCGGTAGGGCTCACCTTTGGAAGGGGCTGTAGGACAGCCTTTTTTCTTTTCTCCTAAGGGTTTTGGGGTGTGTGGGAGGTGCTGCTACGGCAAATGGCAACAGCCTCAACTCTGTTGGCAACACAGCTGCCATTTTGCATCCACCACAATGTGGGCGTCAGCGGGGCAGTGTTGTGTCTGGCTCCTGAAGAGGTGAAACTAGTGCTGTAGCAAAATCTGTCCTCCAATTCTCTGAAAGTTTTCTCCCCCCAGGAAAGAGGCTTCTGTTTTTCTGTCTCATTTTCAGGGTGTTTTATCATTTATTTTTGTGGTGTTCTTGAGCTTACCTAATCACTGTGAGGCAGCAGGTTGCTGTGTGTGGAGTTTCTTTCTATTACACCTCTCTCCATTGCTCTGCAGCCTCCCAGGCAGCCTGCACTTCCTGAGCCAAAAAAGCCCTATGGGTAGAATAACTTCATGATGTCTTCCCCTGGGCTTTAATTGAAGTGTGGGAAGCTGAGGATGCTACAGGTTGCCGGAGAAATGATCATAAAGTGAAAGACAGGACACTCGTGCACACTACCCAGCCACCTCCTAAGTAAGAAACCTGAACCCAGCCCGTGAAGATTTCTCCAAAATTTTCTACTCCTTTGAATTTCATTTCAAAAGCAATTTCTATTCCACCAAATTCAATGAGAATGGGCTGAAAAAGATGTGGGAGAAATGTTCAGCACAGCACTAGTTTCAACCTTTTAGAATGGGAAAAGCCCCACTCAACGTCTGAGAAACCCCCTAACCATTGGTGGCCAGAGGAAGGGGGGTGGCCATCTGGGGATCTCCAGAAGCCAGGGCTGAGATCTTGGAGCCCTGCATTAAGCCCTGTCTGGGTTGTTATATCCATGACGGTCCCATTCTCACACGCATGTCATTGCTTGATGTCGCCATGGGGAACGTTCATGTGTGAACCCGTTATCCTCATTTTCACTTCTCCCCTGTTAGTAAAAAGCAGCTCCCTCAGCTGGAGCCATGCATTCAAAACAGTTTTGGGGGCTGAGGACATTTTCACGCACACGATGCTAGCTCAATATATCACCGTTCAGCCAGTCTCACGCTGTTTGGACGATTATTTATATATTTTGACATTTCTCTCCTGCCTTTCTTCCAAAGAATGCAAGGCAGCCATTCATGGTTCTCTCCATACTGATTGTGTCTTCACAACAACCCTGAGAGGTAGGCTAGGCTGGGAAATAGCAACTGGGCCAGGATCATCCAGGGAGCCTCATGGATGAGTGGGCAGTTGAAACTGGGTCTCCCCAATTCTAGGCCAATATTCTGCCCCACCATCTCAATATGTATGTATTGTCAGGGGTGGAGAACTTCAGTTTCCCAGAAGCCACACCCCATTTCTTGGCTTCCTCCCTTTCTAGCTTTTGCACAGTTTTCTTCCCACTCTAAAAGCTTGGAACGCCTCTCCTAAAGCTTAGTTGCTGGCAGTAAGAGCTTTAAACTAAAATATGCTCGTATTTTTGGTATCTTGGCTCCACCTACTTCGCCTACAGATTTAGGCACATGCCTTGTAAGAAAGTGCAAGGCACAACGTGAGCCCTGGGGCAGTATAGTCTTGTGTTCCAAGTCAAATTGCGGTACATCTTCTGGACACGGAACAAGGCAAATTAATTCCTGTCCCTTTGAGGTCAGTTCTGCATATCTGGCGATGATGTTTTCCTTGAAACCGCATTTAGGCTGGAGAGGAGGCAGACTATATTCCATCCACACATGCCTCCAAGTTGGAAGGCAGTCCGAAGAAGAGGAATATTTCTGCACATGTAGGCAAGTTACAGTCCCTCATCCTCAAGTCCCTGGGTCAGCAACGTGGGGATGATGAGACCTTCCTACCTTACAGGGCTGTTGTGAAGATCTCTCCGATAATGTATGAAACAGCTGTGTAGTAATGCTCTGATTCTTCTCGGCATGCAGAGTGGCCCTCTTGATTTAATCTGGCTGTTCCCGCACATTATCTGAATAGCTCTTACACAACTACTGTCTGTGAAATGGAGAGAAAGATATTCACCTTTCATCCAGAGCTAGATTGCTATTAGGACACTATAAGCAATGTCAGTTTTCAATCATCATAATTCAGAAACATTCAGGCAAAGAAAAAGAAAAACGTGGTTGAATATTATCATGACATGAAACTTGTCATTCCAGTAGATAACAGGAAGAGTCTCTCTCTGCAAATCTATTAGTCTAATTCTTAAAATAACTTCTCCACGAGTAAGTCGGCATAGTCATCAATGCTATATCCTAGACTTCGGGATTCAGACTATGTCGGGGGTGTCTGTTTCCCCGCCCTCCGTTTTTCTTTCTGGTTTGTTGCGCTGCAAATTTTTCCTGCCGTCATAAAGCTAACACCACGTTCAAATTACTGTGTTGATCTTGTTTTGGGGGAAAGAAAGCAGGATTTTCTTGGGATCTGGACTAATAGCAACCAAAAAATGGCAAGAAGAGTAAAAATAGCTAAGTCTTGAAGGAGCATCTCCACTCATACCAACCTGCTCCTTCTTGGTATCACTGCAGTCAGAGATGTGATGAACATCTACAAGAGAGTTTTCTTGGCAATGGTGCTCAGGTTTATGGGATGCCCTTCTCAAAGAGGTTCCCATGGTGGCTGCTTAGTATCACCAAAATAAAGATTTGCATAACATTTGCATATGCTAATTACACCAATCAATTTTGTTGTTGTTCAGTCGTTCAGTCGTGTCCGACTCTTCGTGACCCCATGGACCATAGCACGCCAGGCCTTCCTGTCCTGCGCTCTCTCCCGGAGTGTGCTCAAGTCCATATTCATTGCATCGGTGATGCTATCTAGCCATCTCATCCTCTGCCGTCCCCTTCTCCTCTTGCACTCAGTCTTTCCCAGCATCAGGGTCTTTTCCAGGGAGTTTTCTCTTCGCATTAGGTGGCCAAAATATTGGAGCTTCAGCTTCAGGATCTGTCCTTCCAATGAGCACTCAGGGTTGATTTCCTTTAGTATGGACTGATTTGACCTCCTTGCAGTCCAGGGGATTCGTAAGAGTCTTCTCCAGCACCACAGTTCGAAAGCATCAATTCTTCGGCGCTCAGCCTTCCTTATAGTCCAGCTCTCACAGCCATACGTTACTAATGGGAAAACCATAGCTTTGATTAGACGGACCTTTGTCGGCAAGGTGATGTCTCTGCTTCTTACTATGCTGTCTAGGTTGGCCATAGCTTTCCTCCCAAGGAGCAAGCGTCTTTTAATTTCATGGCTACAGTCACCGTCTGCGGTGATCTTGGAGCCCAAGAAAGTAAAATCTGTCACTGCTTCCATTTCTTCCCCTTCTATATGCCAGGAAGTGATGGGGCCAGATGCCATGATCTTCGTTTTTTTAATGTTGAGTTTCAAACCAGCTTTTGCACTCTCCTCTTTCACCCTCAACAAGAGGCTCTTGAGATCCTCTTCACTTTCTGCCATTAGGGTGGTATCGTCTGCATATCGGAGGTTGTTGATAATTCTCCCAGCAATCTTAATTCTGACCTCTGATTCATCCAACCTGGCATTTCTCATGATGTACTCTGCATATAAGTTAAATAAGCAGGGTGACAATATGCAGCCTTGTCGTACTCCTTTCCCAATTTTGAACCACTCGGTTGTTCCATGTCTGGTTCTTACTGTTGCTTCTTGACCCTCGTACAGGTTTCTCAGGAGACAGGTAAGGTGGTCTGGTACTCCCAACACTTTCAGAATTTGCCACAGTTTGTGGTGATCCACACAATCAAAGGCTTTAGCGTAGTCAATGAAGCAGAAATAGATGTTTTTCTGGAATTCTCTTGCTTTCTCCATGATGCAGCAAATGTTGGCGATTTGATCTCTAGTTCCTCTGCCTCTTCGAAACCCAGCTTGTACTTCCGGTAGTTCTCGGTTCGCATACTGCTGAAGCCTAGCTTGTAGGATTTTGAGCATCACCTTGCTGGCATGTGAAATGAGCGCAATTGTGCGGTAGTTTGAACACTCTTTGGCATGGCCCTTCTTTGGAATTGGAATGTCAACTGACCTTTTCCAGTCTTGCGGCCATTGTTGAGTGTTCCAAATTTGTTGGCATATTGAATGCAGCACTTTAACAGCATCATCTTTTAGGATTTTAAATAGCTCAGCTGGAATAACTGTCATCTCCACTAGCTTTGTTGTTAGTAATGCTTCCTAAGGCCCACTTGACTTCACTTTCTAGGATGTCCGGCTCAAGTTCAGTGACTGCACTATCTTGGCTACCAGGGACATTCAGATCTTTCCTGTATAGTTCTTCTGTGTATTCTTGCCACCTCTTCTTAATCTCATCTGCTTCTGTTAGGTCCCTGTCTTCTTTGTCCTTTATCATGCCAGTCTTTGCACAAAACGTTCCCTTGAGATCTCCGATTTTCTTGAAGAGATCTCTAGTCTTTCCCATTCTGTTGTTTTCCTCGATTTCTTTGCATTGTTCATTTAAGAAGGCCTTCTTGTCTCTCCTTGCTATTCTCTGGAACTCTGCATTCAGTTGGATATATCTTCCCCTTTCTCCCTTGCTTTTCGCTTCCCTTCTTTCCTCAGCGACTTGTAAAGCCTCATCAGACAGCCACTTGGCTTTCTTGCATTTCTTTTTCTTTGGGATGGATTTCGTTGCTGCCTCCTGAACAATGTTACGGACCTCCGTCCATAGTTCCTCAGGCACTCTGTCTATCAGGTCTAATCCCTGAAATCTATTCCTCATCTCCACTGTGTATTCATAAGGGATATGATTGAGGTCATACCTGAATGGTTTAGTGGTTTTCCCTACGTTCTTCAATTTCAGCTGAAATTTTGCAACAAGAAGCTCATGATCTGAGCCACAGTCAGCTCCAGGTCTTGTTTTTACTGACTGTATAGAGCTTCTCCATCTTTGGCTGCAAAGGACATAATCAATCTGATTTCGATATTGACCATCTGGTGATGTCCATGTGTAGAGTCGTCTCTTGTGCTGTTGGAAAAGAGTGTTTGCTATGATCAGCGTGTTCTCTTGGCAAAACTCTATTAGCCTTTGTCCTGCTTCATTTTGTACACCAAGGCCATGCTTGCCTGTTATCCCGGTGATTTCTTGACTTCCTACTTTAGCATTCCAATCCCCTATGATGAAGAGGACATCTTTTTTTGGTGTTAGTTCTAGAAGGTGTTGTAGTTCTTCATAGAACCGATCAACCTCAGCTTCTTTGGCCTCAGTGGTTGGGGCATAGACTTGAATTACTGTGATGTTGAATGGTTTGCCTTGGATTCGTACTGAGATCATTCTATCGTTTTTGAGATTGTACCCCAGTACTGCTTTTCCCACCCTTTTGTTGACTATGAGTGCTACTCCATTTCTTCTAAGGGATTCTTGCCCACAATAGTAGATATGATGGTCACCTGAATTAAATTCGCCCATGCCTGTCCATTTTAGTTCGCTGATTCCCAAGATGTCGATGTTCAATCTTGCCATCTCTTGTTTGACCACCTCCAACTTACCTTGATTCATTGATCTGACATTCCAGGTTCCTAAACAATATTGTTCTTTACAGCATCGGATTTTCTTTTCACCACCAGACACATCCACAGTTGAGTGTCCTTTCGGCTTTGGCCCAGCCACTTCACTCTTTCTGGCGCTACTTGGAAATACCCTCTGCTCTTCCCCAGTAGTATATTGGACACCTTCCGACCTGAGGGGCTCATCTTCCGGCGTCATCTCTTTTAGCCTTGTGATACGTTCCATGGGGTTTTCTTGGCAAGAATACTGGAGTGGGTTGCCATTTCCTTCTCCAGTGGACCACATTTTGTCAGAACTCTCTGCCATGACCTGTCCGTCTTGGGTGGCCCTGCACGGCATAGCTTATGGCTTCACTGAGTTAGGCAAGCCCCTTCGCCACAACAAGGCAGTGATCCATGAAGGGGACACCAATCAATGCAAATTTATAAATCATTACCCTACATCTCACCACAGTGTGGAATACTGATTAGGTGACCTGTGTAGCTGCTCAGGCTTCCGTCAAGGTGCTGACTCTTGAGGGGCAATTTCACAGCCCCGTATGGTTCTTTGGCTTTAAACCAAACTTGGACTGGACACCCCATCCAAGAGAGGACACCTCCATGTAGAGGACTGTCTATCTGCAGTAGGACACCTGGCCACCCTACCTGGGGCCAACGCCACGTCGCCACCATCATTTCAATGCCTGCAAAAACATTTGTATAATCTACCCAGGCATTTTAACAAGAGTTTTAACTGCTCTGATTTGAGGAGGGTTGAGTCTTTTCTGGGATTTTATTTTCTTCTGCCACTTTTTTAACCATTCCAACCCAAACCCAAATCTGTCCATTGTGGTCTATGCCCAGATTGAGAATAAAGATATGCAATACACATATACAAAGACATATAGAAAAGTATACCAGATCAAACGCATGTTCACTGGGCTTTCAGCTAAACTGCAACAGAAAAGCATAGTAACCTTTCCAGTAACCACAGGGATGCTGTTGGCTAAATGACTGAATATGTGAAACAATTTGCGTTTTAGTCATTGCTTTTGTGTGTGTTTTGTGGCCTTGATTTGATGCTGTATGCTGCCCTGAAGTCTAATACAATGGAGTGGGGTGTGTGTGTGTGTGTGTGTAAAAATTTATTATGACTTTTATATCCTATGACTTTTATATCCTTGGCCTTGTATATAATATAACCCTTCCAACCCTACTATTCTATGATATCCGTATATCCTGCTTTTATTTCTTCCAAAGAACGCAAGGCGGCTCACATGATCCTCCTCCTCTCCATTTTATCCTCACAACAACCCTGTGAGGTAGCTTGGGCCGAGAGACAGTGACTGGCCCAGTCAGCCAGTGAGCTTTGGGGCTGAGTTGGAGACCCTCCAAGTCTCCCAGTCCAGCACTCTCAGCACGACACCTCGTCTCTCTCTCTCTCTCTCTCTCTCTCTCTCTCCCCCTCTCTCTGTATAGTTTCAATCAATAAATATCATTCTTTTGGTTCTGCTAAAGAGGTCCAGCAGGTTTGCATCATCATTTCGAAAACCTCCCAAACCTATTTGAGCAGAGGTGATGGAAATATGGCTTGGAAAGCTTGTGCCATGTTTGACACTGTTAAAACCTTAACGTCTGCCTCTGGTATCCTTTCTTACTGCCCATCTTGTCTACCAGGAGATGGCTGCTTTACATTCCCTCTTTCCTCCTCAGTTCTCCCCCAGAGTCTCTCTCTCTCTCTCTCTCTCTCTCTGTTTCTTTCTGCCATGTACTTTGCTGGAGGAGGAGGCTTCCCCCGAGCCCCATGGCTTTTCCATGTGCGTTCCAGTTTCCCTTGCGTGAGAGAGGCCTGCCTCCACTCGGATTCGGTGGCTGGGTGGGATGGCGCCTCTCCACATCTGGTTCAACGCGAGAGGCTGGCGCCGGCCATAGCCACAGACTTCAGCGGGGAGAGACACACACAGACTTTAATAGACTCGTACAATTCTCTTCCTTAGCTATCGCTGCGGCCGCAGATGAAAAGTTGCTTTCTTATATTTCAATTCCTTCCCCGCCTCCCTCCCCCACACAAAAAGGGGATCTGAGGGGGGGGGGCACAGCAGTTTCTCTGCACAGGATGTATACAAGCGTCTGCTCTCAAAGTGCCAACATGCATTATCATCTTGCCCTCTCGGGTGGGGAAGGGCAAGCCACAAAATACAAAGCACACCACAGACAGAGGAACTGGGCACGAGGCGGGTGACTTCACTGCCCGCCACCCACACCCTCCTAGGGATCAAAGGGCACTTCGAAGACACTAGCAAAAGACCGTTTGCGTGGTCAGAGGGTGCTGACATTTATTTCCAAGGCTGCCTGGACAGAGGCAAGGCGGGGAGGGGGGAGTGGTGAATTTTCTGTAGGGAAAGGTGTCAGCACTTCAATTGGCTCAGACAGCAGCTTCCTCCTTTCCCAGATGTGCAGGCCACTGACTTGTCCTTAGGGAGTGGTGGGGATTCTGCACATGCTCAGAGACACCCTAGGAAGCTGCCTCACCCCATCAGTCCATCTAGTGCAGCGCCGACCAGCAGCGGGGTTTCAGGGACTTCCCAGCCTTACCTAGAGAACCCAAACTTTTGGGACTTTGGGCCTGTAAAGCTGGTGTGCTTCTCCTGTGCTCTGATCCACCCAGCCCTGCACTGTCTCCATCATCCAGCAGCTAGGTCTTGGGCTGAACCGCTGGCATGCAAAGCATGTGCTCCAAAATTGAGCTGCTACCCTGTTGCTAACTATGGTGCCTCCCTGGCCCTGGTATTTAAAACAGTTAAAAACAACAACCCTTCAGAGGAGGACATAGGCGATACATCAGGGGTTTTGAAACACAAGTCCAAGGGCCAATATGGGCCTCCGGGGTTCCCCAAATGGCCACCCCCCTTTCCTCTGGCCACCCCCCTTTTTCTTGACTGCTCATCGTTGGGAGTTTTCCCAGCTTTTGAATGGGTTTTCCCCCATTCTAAAAGGTTGAAATGTCTCTCCTAAGGCTTCGTTCCTGGCAGTTGGGGGTTTAGGCTAAAATACGCTGGCATTTTTGGTCCTGACCTGTTTGCTTTCAGCCTGCCCCCTTTTAGCTTTAGCCCCACCCAGCACAGGCAGCTGGTTGGCCGCTGTGTGAACAGTAAGCTGGACAAGATGGACCCTTGGGCTGATCCAGCAGAACTTCGTTTAGCTCTTTTTGTAGGACCAAACTGCATGAGGATTAATTTCACATGTATGTTTTTAAAATTAATGATAGCGGCTGCTGCACTCCATCCCCAATCAGGATCAGATCCTCAACAGTTCAGGGGAACTTCAACTCTTTCACATCCTCTTTAGGCCATAAAACATAAGAACAGCCCTGCTGGATCAGACCAAGGGTTCATCTAGTCCAGCATTCTGTTCACACAGTGGCCAACCAGCTGCCCACGGGAAACCCACAAGTAGGGCATGAGTGCAACAGTACTCTCCTGCCCATGTTCCCCAGCAACTCCTGTACATAGGGCCTTTGATATGGAGGTGGCATATAGCCATCAGGACTAGTAGCCATTCATAGCCTTCTCCTCCAGGAATGTGTCCAATCCCCTTTTAAAACTATCCAAGTTGGTGGCCATCACTACATCTTGTGGTAGCCAATTCCATTGTTCAACTCTGTGCTGTGTGAAGAAGCCCTTCCTTTGATCTGTCCTGACGTTCCAACCAATCCGCTTCATGGGATGACCCCTTCGGGTCCTAGTATTATAAGAGGGAGGAAAACTCCCTCCCCTTTTCTACAGCATGCATCATTTTGTACATCTCTGTCATCTCTCCTCTGTACCTGCCTTTTTTCTAAGCTTAACAGTCCCAAATGTGATCTTTCCTCATGGGGGAATTGCTCTGGTCCCTTGATCATTTTGGTTGCGCTTTTCTGCACCTTTTCCAACTCTACAATATCCAGCCAACTGACAACCAGTTCACAGAGGAATGGTCTCACAGAGGGGCAATGTCCCCCCCACCCCATATATTGTTCTGCACCAACTGGGACAAAAATGTAACAGTGCTGGTCATAAACAGAATCCCGGTGAACACAAGCAAAATCTTTCCCCTTGTTAATGAAATGGCCAACTCAAATTTTGGATGTGGCGGACATGTCCAAGGGAACATTTTCCACACAGGCTCCAACCTCGTTGGTACCTCTTTTATTTTTCCAAAGGAGCCACTTTTAAAGCTCTTCAGTAAAATGTCTGAAGTCTTTGGATGATCTGGGTTTCGTATTTTTAACACAGCTTTGCTTTTGGCTTTCTCCTGCCAATAATATCATTGCCATAAATTGTCCCACCCAAGTGAACAGATGTTCTAACAAAAGAGCTCCATAGAGCTGCATCCCAACCTGTGAATTTCCTCCAGAAAGTAACACCCTATTTTTTCTCTTCTCTGGTGTTATTTTTTCGGGAGGTCAGGGCAAATTAATTCATGGAGGTGGGGGGAGTACTGAAAACTCCTGGTCCAGAGTGGATATTCCCCCCCCCCGGTCTATAATTTGTAGCTAATGATCACAGATCCCTCGTTGTTCCTCAGCAAGGTCAGCCCTTCCATGAAGCAGGGGGAAGCCCCTGCCTCTGGTGGTGAATCCCGAAGGTGGCAAATTCCACCCCCAGAAGGACTGCACTCCTGCCCAGTGCTCCAAAGAGCCAGGCTGATTGTTCTCCTGCTGTAGAACAGTGGCTAGCACTGCTCTCTGGAGCCCTACCAGCCCAGTGCTTGGTTTGAGGACCCTCAGAACACAGCCTCAGGTGGGCAGACTCTCTGGGAAGCCCTGCCAGCTGTTCAGAAAAGAAAGCGCCCAGCACAGGCCTCCAGGGAACCTGGACCAAATGCCTCACTGCAAGTGGTCTTCCGGCTCTGTTCCGCAGCTTTTAATAACCTCTGGTTCCTCACTGCGCAAACGCACACCCCAGCGTGCCAACCTTCCTGCTTCTACCCAGACAGATTGTGTGGGGAACTTCCAAAACAGAACGCTGGACCCATAAGAAGATGCAAAACTCCAGACTTCAGCATAGGGGTAGTGATGGGCGAACACACCCCAAGCCGCTTTCACATGTGTTTATACATACGTCTGGCACATCCTCTTCCTGCATCAACCTGTGACATTTTTAAACGATCCCCACAGAATTTTGGATTTCAACAGATATTTGCATATGTTCATATTTAATGTATTTTCTCTCAAAATACACATTTCTAACAGCGCAGTCCTATGCATGTATACTCAGAAGGTAAGTCCCAATGGCTGCAATGAGATTTAGTATCTCGAAATATGCATTTTCCAATTATTATTTTTTTCAGCTGAGAACGGGATTGCAACATTGATGACGATAATTACATTTGTATCCCACCTTTCCCCCTCTTGCAAGGAACCCAAGACAGCTTGCGTGGCCCTCCTCCTCTCCATTTTATCCTCACAACAACCCTGTGAGGTAGGTTAGGCTGAGAGTCAGCAACTCACCAAGGTGGCTTACCTGTTCCTCCTCCTCTCCACTTTATCCTCACAACAGCCCTTTGAGGTAGGGTAGGCTGAGAGTCATCGACTGCCCCAAAGTCACCCAGTGAGCGTCATGGCTGAGTGGGGACTAGAACTCAGATCTTCTGAGTCCCAGTCCAACACTCCTACCACTACACCATGCTGGCTCTCAAAGAAGTGTGCCATCCAATGCACAACTACATTCCAATCCACATATTAGCCCAGGAGATAAGGATCAGTTCAGTCGGTATCAGAAGCTGCAAAGATTTAACGTCTTCAGCATCCCTAGAATTTGAACCCATAACCCCACAGGCGCCAGTGGAGGGAAATGAGCACATTGAAACCATTGCACCATATCAGGAGTGGGGCGGGGAAGATAAGATACTGGGCCCTTAATGGCCTGGAGAAGGTGAGATTTAATCTGTTTTTTATTCTTAAAGAACAAGAAAGTCTCGGGTAGATAAGTAACACTGTAAACATTAATTCAGTCTTATGTGCTTTTTGTTCATCTATGGCTCTCTTTCACCTTTGATTAGGTACGCTTCCCTCCGGCTTTCTCTCACAAAGGTTCGCATCTGGCAAATAAAATCCAACGGGACTTTATGCTTTTAATAAGTCATAGCATCTCGGAGGGTAAAAGCAGAGCAGTTGATTAACTTTAACTTCTGGAAAGTTTACAACGTAGCTTTGCAACTGAGGTTGTGAGCAAAGAAACACGGAAATGCGCAAAAGCGAACGCTGGGTGACCAGGAGTGGTGGGGAAACTTAAAGATGAGGTGCCAATATTCACACGTTACAATTTTATGCTGGTCAATAGGCAGTGTATTTAATAGATCGGGGGGGGGGGGAACTTTTGTCAGCCTGATAGCTGAATTCTATTTCAGAGAAGCTCTCAGGGGCTGCAATGCAGTGGTGGGTTGGACTCAATGGCCTTGTAGGTCCCTTCCAACCCTACTATTCTATGTGGGCGGAGCCAAAGGCAAAAGGGGCGTGACCAACTACATATTGTAATTTACAGCTCTGCCTGCCAGTTAACTGAGCCTTAGGAGAGGAGTTTTAACCTTTTAGAGTGGGGAAAGAACTGGAAAAGCCAGGAAACCACCAAATGATCAGTGGTCAGCAGAAAGGAGGTGGGGCCAAGGGAAGGAGGCAAGGCCAGCTGGGATCCCCAGTGTGCCAGATTGGGACTCCTGAGGTTCAACACTCCTGTGACAGATGAACCCATGTTTGGGAAACTGTGCCTCTCTCTGTGCTACGGGGTTATGACTTCACACCTGAATGCTCATCACTTGATGATGGACCAGCTCTGGGTTTGAGCCCCTCCCACCCCCAGGAACAGTCCCTCAGGTGAGGCCCCTCCAACATCAGTGCCCTCTCCCAGAATGTTTATCTGTTGCTGGTGGTGGGAGAGAGAGAGAGAGAGAGAGAGAGAGAAATGAGCATATGCAGATTTTATGCAAAGTCGTGTCCTGTGTGGGGCCTGGGCTTGGACCTTCTAAGTGCCTAGCAACACCCCAGGATTAGGACACCAAGCCACCCTAAGGGCAGTATCCAGCTGAGTCATTCCGTTAGCACACACTGTGCTACTGGAAACCGGGTCCTGAACTATGCGCAAGAGGAAAATCCAACTAAAGTTATGTTTCCCCAGGCACAGTTGTGCAAGCCATTGTGCGTTCTGCTTGTGCCACTGCTTGTGCACCCGACTGCGCAACGGAACACACAACCGTTTGCACAAGTGTAACGGAAACATTCAGCAGAGCTCCACTAGCACTCTTTGAGTTTGTGGAATGACACAGTTGGAGACTGCCCTAGGACACAGCACCCGAATTTGACACTCTCTTGAGAGGGGGAAACGAAACCATTTGAACCAGAAATCTGACCGACGAAATTGTTTTGGGGAAACATACCCCAGGTGCCGAGAGTCGCTGATGGCTGAGCAACAACAGGAACACCTCCAAGAAGATTAGCCCGGATCATACACTGGAGTTTTGAGTCAAGTTCCATCCATTTTGGAGCATAAATACAGCACAGTGTTGTCCTTCACATTCCATGCACGACAGTAGCCAACTCTGAAGTCTGGAATACGATGTGAGCAACTTCGGTTGGGTTTGGAAGTCGAACTGGGCTTAGTTCCCTTCCTGCAGTTAAGCCCCCAGACTGGTTTACATAAACAACGTTGGGATTTACAAGGGCTCCCAACTCTACATACGCACACACACTCCCAGCTCCATTGTGGAATTTAACAGTCCGGCAGCATAAACCTGCACACGTCCAATCCCACAGATGGATCTAATTCATCACAAAAGAGAAAGGAGGCACGACACGGGCATTGGCCCAGTTCGCAAGGGAGAGAAAGGGAGGTGAAAACTGAAAAGCGAACGCAGAACGTTCAAAAGGAGAGGGGAAAACAAAACATAAGCAGGTGGGGAAGAGTCTGTTGTAAGGAAAAGAGTAAAGGAGGAATCCTGTGGCATGTGCCTAGGATGAGCAAAAAATGGCAGGTTCCCCAAATGGCCACGCATCCCAGCTCTACCCCTTCCTCCAATTGCTGGTCATTTGGTGGCTTTTGTACATGTTTCTTTCTTCCTAAAAGGCTGCAATGCCTCTCCTATGGCTAACTTACTGGGAGTAAGAGCTAAAGGTATGATGTGCTGGGTTTTTTGGCCCCACCCTTTTTGTCTTTGGCCCTGCCCACCACTGGAATGCGGCCCTCGAGAGCTTCTCTGAAACAGAATTTGGCCCTGAGACTGAAAGAGGTTCCCCGCATCTGGACTAGGGCCCTGCAACAAAGCCAGGTGCCAACTCTGCCCCCATATCTGTGCAAGGAATACTGTTCCGGGAACCTGATAACCCATCAGCCACAACATCAAAGACCCATTCATCTGCTCATACAAATATATGGTGCGACCACACTTGGAATACTGTATCCAGTTCTGGTCACCACACCTAAAAAAAGATATTGTCGAGCTGGAAAAAGTGCAGACAAGGGCAACTAAAATGATCAAGGAGCTGGAGCATCTCCCCTATGAGGGAAGGTTACAATGGTTGGGATTGTTTAGCTTGGAAAAAAGGAGGGGAGACAACGTAGAGGTCTACAAAATGATGCCTGGTGTAGAGAATGTGGATACGGAGACGTTTTTCTCCCTCTCTCAAAATACTAGAACCCAATGGGGTCATCCCGTGAAGCTGATTGGTAGGAGATTCAGGACAGATAAAAGGAAGTACTTCTTCACACAGCACAGAGTCAAACTATGGAATTCGCTACCACGGAACGTAGTGATGGCCACCAATTTGGATGGCTTGAAAAGGGGGTTGGACAAATTCCCGGAAGAGAAGGCTATCAATAGCTACTGGTCCTGATGGCTCTGTGCTACCTCCAGTACCAGAGGCAGTGAGCCTATGTGCACCAGTGGCTGGGGAACATGGGTAGGAGGGTGCTGCTGCACTCATGCCCTGCTTGTGGGTCCCTGGTCGACAGCTGGTTGGCCACCGTGGGAACAGAATGCTGGACTAGATGGACCCTGGGTCAGATCCAGCACAGCTCTTCTTATGTTCTTACGTTCTTAAATCGGATATATGCTATCCCTTGCTAGCAGTGTCTTTAGCATTCTACACAGGAGAAACCAGAAGCCAGTCTCTGTGCAAAAGAATAACTGGATGCAAATTGGACATCAGAAAGGGCAACATTCAAAAACCACCAGTGGGAGAACATTCAACCTCCTAAGGCCCTCTGTTGCTGACCTTCTGGTGGCCATTCTTGAACAAAGGAACTTCAAATGGCAGTGGGAAACAGCTGAGAACTTATCAAGAATCTATTCCATCCCCTGGAGCCTGAATCAAGATAATGGGTTGTTGTCCCGTTACATGTGTTAACTAAGCAGTGTCAGGATGTATTTGTGTTACCATCATCAACACAGTTTTGAGATTAGTCACTGTAATTATTTTACACATGTTTAAATCTTAACGGAATTATCACCATCTGTATTTTTTGCATTTTGTTTCCTACTGACCTCACTGCTAACGCTTTTCTCTCCGCACCCACGTGTATTTATCTACCTGCCAATGTAGGATAACAATTCGTGTGTCTGACGATAGCCATGAAAGCTTAAGCCATAATAAGTTTGTTCATCTCTAAGGTGTCTCATGTCTAGGGATGTCGGGGAAATCCGCAACGGGACCAAATGAGTTCAGATTTTCACGAATCCAACCTGTGGATTCCACAGTGGACCAGCTTTCCCATTTTTATAAAATGTTACTGAATTTACAAAATTTACCAAGATGTATTTGGTAATAATACATAATTAAAATTGTATTCAAAAAAGAAAAGAAAAAGGGAGCAGTTGTTGAAGGAAAAACCCTTGACCCCATTTGGTTTGGAAGGCTCCTGCAAAGAAAAACAACAATCCCTGCGTATAGATAATTCAAATGTAAGGGATAAAGGCTGTGGTCCTAGTTTTCTAAGTTCAGAGTGCTGTTCCTACACAGATGAACTATATATATATAGTTCACTATATAAGCCCCCACTCCAGATACAAAATTCCTTCCTCAATTAGAACTGTGTCCATATCTCAAAACTGTCTTCAAATCCTGAATTATAAATTACATGTTATTATTTTTCTTATCTTCTGGACTAGAATAATAGAATGTTAGAGTCGGAAAGGGTCTTGAAGGTCATCTAGCCCAGCCCCCTAAATGCAGGCTCTGCACTGCGGGATACAACTGTAGTATCCCAGACAGCCTCTGCAGAAATACCTCCAGTGAAGGAAATCCCACCACCTCCCAAGGCTGTCTGTTCCATTGCCCAACAGCTTTCACTGTTAGGACATTTCTCCTAAGGTTTCACTGAAATCTGCTTCCCAGCAATTTCTGCCCATTGGTCCTAGTCCTGCTCTCAGGAGCAGCAGAGAACAACCCTTCTCCATCTTCTGCATGGCAGCCTTTCAAATATTTGAAACCCACTATCGTGTCTCCCCTTAATCTTTTCTTTTCTAGGCAAAACGTATCAAGCTCTTCCAGCTATTCCTCACAGGGCTTGGTCCTGGTCGTCTTCTTCTCGACACGCTTCAGTTTGTCAATGTCCTTCTTGATGTGTCACATCCAGGTGCAACCTGTAGGGTGGCCATGTGTCCTACTTTACAGAGGAGAGTCCTCTGTTTGAAGGCATCCTCTATTTGAAGGGCTGCCCACTCTATGTCTGGCTTAAATAGAAAGAGCTTTATGAAGGGAGAGCAGCTGGGGCCTTAAAGTTGCCCACCAGCACTCAGCACCTGTACAACTGAGCAGCAGCATGTACCATTTCAGGCCATGTGTTCTGACAATGCTCTGTGATGTGGCTTGGGTTGCAGTGTTCTGCTATGGATTAGAATCTTAAGCAGAGGTCAGAATAAGTCAGGTTTCTCAGGAAGCAAGATGGAAAGAGATCAGCACCATGGAGAGCTCTGGAAGCCAGACAGGGTTGTCTGTATGTTGCTCCAACGAGGATCAGAAGAAGGGCGAGACTTAAGTAGAAGTGCTGCTGGATTTAGGCTGGTTGGCCCTGCCTCTATAGTGACCGATGCTTTGTTTCTTAAAGGGATCTGGCCTATTTTAGCAATCTGAGGCTGTGATGACATGGGAGTGGCTGTGGCAAGTGAGTGTCCTCATAGCTGGAGTCTTCAGAGTCTGAATGCAGGGCAGTGGCCCCTGGGGTCTTTCTGAGAACTGGGAGGAACCCTCGTGATGCCTTTCTGTATCCGAGCCCTCTCCTTGAACCCTTAACTCTAGAGCCTCTTCTGAGAACTGGGGACTGGAGTCCTCTGAGGTTGAGGGTTCAGGGTCCTTGTCCATGACACAGGAACAGAGCTCACCTGGCCACAGTCTTCCCCACTGGGTTGAGATGCACTGCGTTTCTATTTAAATTCTAATCATTCTGTCAGAAGACATCCTCTGTCTGAAGCACTGGCTAATCCCAAATCCAGCATAAAGGTAAAAAGGGTCATGAGATAAGAAGGGCCCCATCAACTGTTGATGCTTGGACAGCAGGGCTGAGCAGTAGGCACACATTTCTTCCATCAGCCTAACTATTTTCAAAAGGACTCAGCACTAGCCTACCCTCCACCCCTTTCAAAGCCCAAAGGGTGATAGTTCTATGGATTAAATTCAGCGCTGGTGTCAGCACTCAGCACCCTCAAGCTACTGCTGGGACCCAGCTGCTCAGCCAAGCCCTCTGCAGCTCCAAGCCCTTGCTTTGCACACAGATGGTTCTCCGTTTCAACATCTGGCCCCTCCAGGAAGGGCTGGGAAAGAATCCTGCCTGAAACCCTGGAGAGCTGTGGCCAGACAGTGTCAAGAATATGGGATCAGAATATGGGATCATCGGAAGCTGCCTTCTACTGAGTCAGACGCTGGGTCCATCTAGCTGGTACTGTCGACAGTGACTGGCAGCAGCGGCTCTCCAGGGTTTCAGGCAGGTTTTTTTCCACCCCTACCTGGAGATGCCGGGGATTGAACCTGGGATTTTCTGTATGCAGAGCAGGAGCTCTACCACTGAGCCACAGTCCCGCCATACAATCCTCGGCATCTCCATCAAATGACGAAATCGATCAGAGCTGTGGAACATCAGGCTCAGGGGCTAAATCCGTCCCTCTGGGGTTTCCCAGAAGGCCACGCCCCCATGCCCTGACCCCACCTCCTTTCCTCTGAGTGCCAGCCCTTTGGCGATTTCCTGTGTGTGTGTCCCCCCCCATTCTAAAAGGCTGAAATGCCTCTCCTAAGGCTGAGTTACTGGCAGTCAATGGTCTAAGATAAAATATGCAGGTATTAGGGGGATTTCTATCCCCCCACGTTTTTTCTTTGCGCCCTCCCGACTCTGGAATGCAGCCCCTGAAAGCCTCCCCAAAATGGAATTCAACTCTTGGGCTGAAAAAGGTTCTGCAACCCTGATATAGATGGCTCAAGGACGTCAAGTCAGTGCTGGCTCCAGGGTTTTGAGGACCGTTGGGCAAGGTGCCTGCAATGGGCCCGCTCCCTCAGGGAGTGCACCTTCATCGCCATCGTCACCGGCCCCCCTCTGGCTCTTCCTTCTCTTTCTTCTCATTGCTCAACTTGCTTGCTTGAGAGGCAGAGAGCAAGTACATTGCGCAAGGGGAGACATGACGGAGGTGCACAAAACTATGCCTGATGTGGAGGACGTGCAGAGGGAGACATTTTTCTCCCTCCCTCATAATACTAGAACCCAGTGGGGTCATCCCATGAAGCTGATTGGTGGAGATTCAGGACAGATGAAAGGAAGTGAACTGTAGGATTGGCGACCACCAGGTGTAGTGATGGCCACCAATTTGGGTGTCTCTAAAGGGGGGTTAGACAAATTCCTGAGGGAGAAGGCTATCAATGGCTGCTAGTCCTGATGGCTCTGTGCTACAACCAGAATCAGAGGCAGTGAGCCTATGTGCACCAGTTGCTGGGAGGGAGATGCTGCATTCCTGTCCTGCTAGTGGGTTTCCCATGGGCAGCTGTGTTTGCCCACTGTGTGAACAGAATGCTGGACGAGATGGATGGACCCTGGGTCTGATCCAGCAGGGCTCTTCTGACGTTCTTAAGCAGGCAGCAACATCTCCTGCTCCTCCTTCTCACCTCCATGGTTGTCTGGGCCAGAGTGAGAGGCAGGGGAACAAGGTGGTTGCAATGGGGAGAGAAGGAGCCCCTCCAGGGAGCTGTCGGTGGGCCCCTGCCAGGGTGTGGGTATAGGTGCCCAGCCATGCCTACCCTGGACGCTGGCTCCACATCAAATCTCCATCTTGATCTGGGGACAAAGCAGATCTCCCACAACATTTGCCTGGAGGACAGACCTGATTCCACCGCGCAGAAAGAGGAAGCCGACACGTCGGCCGAGAAGGACAGTTTAGATTTCTCTTAGGAAAGCTTGCTGCCTTCATCAGACCTGGGAGATCGTGTATGTTACGTTTATTCTGGAGCGCGATGTGAAGCATGTGCCGTTCTGCTCCTTGTGTTAGGGCGACCCTGCCTCAAACTTGAACAAATAAATGGAGAACGGTTGCGGTCGGCGGCAAAGTCTCCAGAATTTGTGCGCGCCCTCTGCTGAGAAGAGAGCATTTCCAGATTGTTTGGCTAAGCTAATTTCTCAGGAGATTATTTCCACAGTGCTTTGAAACAACACAGAGATCTTGTTCGGTTGCTCCCCACCCTGCCCAGCACAGTTGTTCTGCAAGGTAGCTGTGGTGGGAGGTGCATCCAATATTTGTTTCGAAGGCTTGATGAACAAGGCTAGAAACAGGAGGGTTGCACAGCAAAGATACTCAGCTATCCTCTAAGGTTTGGGATGGCAAATATAACTGGGTTTGACCTACAAACCTATCGATGGTGGTATCTGAAGGCATTCTCCCATACTGAGCTTCTAGATCAGGAGTGCGGTGCACATCCTTACAGCTCTTACTGCCAGTAAGCTGTATCCTTTAGAAGAGGGGGAAATCTGAGAAAAAGCTGGGAAACCACCGAATGATTGGTAACGAGGGGAAGGGGGCAGGGACTTCTGAGGAAAGCTGGTGGCCCAGATTTGGCCCACAGCCTGAAGTTCAACACCCTTGCCATAATCTCTCCGCCATGTTTATTCCCCATAATTCCCCAGGAAAAAACTACATCACAACATGGCACCATCCTAAAGGGCTTTCTGCATGGCCTATCATACCAAGGCAGCCTTATGGGATGATGGGAATGGTAGTCCAACACAGGGCCCCAAGTTGGGAAAGGTTGTCCCAGGGTATTGTGTAGAAGTAATCGAAGTCAGGCAAGCAGCAAACTAAGCTCTGTGGTTCACAGGCACCATCTTGGCTGAAGAATCAGCCCGGCTGAGTATTGTCAGCTGACCCCAATGGCCAGTCCATGTCATTCCACCCCTATAAAGTTCTGCCTCAGAGATCATTCATTTGTCTGAGCAACCTGTTTCAGGTGTGATCATAGGGTGGCCAGGTGTCCTACTTTACAGAGGACAGTCCTCTCTTTGAAGAGTTGCCAGAGATCAGTTCTCTCCTTGAAAGTGCCCTCTATTTGATGGACTGCCTGGTCCAAGCTTGGTTTATTTGAAGAGCTACCAGAGAACAGTCCTCTCCTTGAAGGTGCCCTCTATTTGATGGACTGCCCAGTTCAAGTTGGAGCAACTTGTTTCTGGTGAGAGGATAGGGCATCCAAGTGTCCTACTTTACAGAGAACAGTCCTCTCTTTGAAGAGTTGCCAGAGATCAGTTCTCTCCTTGAAAGTGCCCTCTATTTGATGGACTGCCTGGTCCAAGCTTGGTTTAACATCAAGGACCACAAGAAGAGGCCTTGAAGTTGTCCAGCAACTGTTGGAACCAGACAACAGCCTTGAGCAGGCACGCTTGTTACCTAGATAGACTTCACCACTGTAGTAAGATGCATCAAATGCAGAGGAGGACCATGTAAGCTGCCTTGGGTTCCTTGGAAGAGGCAGAAAGGTGGAATATAAATGTTACAATCAATCAATCAATCAATCAATCAATCAATCGTATTTCTATTTGAATTAGAGTAATTACTTTTAAATTTGCATTGATAATAGGTAAATATGCAGATGTTATGCATATGATGTCTTAGTTTGTCCTCTTTTTGGGTGATGCCTTTCCTCTTTCTCAGGGATGCATATATGGCCTACCCTATTCCTCATAATTCTACACTCAACCGCCGAACAGTTTGCTCTTGCGCATGCGTGCTGTTCTGCTGAACTGCGCAACATTTGTTGAATGCACAATAATTTTATCTTTGTTCACGGATCTGTGATAATGGTTTTCGGAAACCTGTTGTTCTATTCAGGCTGCTTATCTGCAGTTGGAAATAAGCTATTTTTGTTCCGGAAGCAAATAAAATAAAGCCCACATCCACCGAGATGCATTGCATCCCCATACAGAGAGGCACTTTTTACCCATTGGTCAAACTTGATGCCAATGAACCGTTTAGGATTGGGCTGGGAGCCATATTTCAAGAAACGGCCTTCATGGCCTCTCTTGCAAGAAGGCATTTGACAAAGCGAAAGCGCGCCAGATGTCTGCAACATTGTTCAGGTACAACCTTTAAGCCAGGCAGGGTCTTGTAGATCCTTCCACTAAAAATCCTTCCCCCACAGCCTACCTCCCAAGAGACGCTAAAGTAACGGCACTGTTTGAAAAGGCTTTAGATGAGAGATCCCCCTGGCTAAAATTACCCTTCTGTTTTATCTTCTCGAGAGCGGCAAGGTCTGTTGCTAACAGATGGTTTGTGTTAAGCATTATTTGTTAGTCTAATGAAAGGAGGTGAATAAGTTTTCAAGACCTCAACTCCCCCACCCCACTCCCCAGTATAAGGTATACGCACACAAACACACACACGGGTTATTGCGTTGTTCTGAGACAGAGAGAAAGAGACCGAGAACAAGCTCTCGGCCAATCGTGCTTGCCATTTTGATTTGATTTTGATTTTCCTCTCTGCGATCCCTACACACTATAATTTTTCAATCTAGTTAAAAGTGGCAGCGAGCGATATGAAGCCCAATGGATATTTATGTGCTGTGGATCATCAAGGACAGGGTTGCTTTGGGGGAGGGATTCAGTACCTAAGGCCTGTGGGCCAAATCGAGCCATCCTGGGCTTTCAGATACCCACGCCCCTTCCCCTTCCCCTGGCCATGCCCCTTCCCCTAGTCCCAAACCCCTTTCTCCCAAACACCAATTGTTTGGTGGTTTCCCAGTGTTTGTGCAGTTTCCCCCCCCATTTTAAAAGGCTGAAATGCCTCCTCTATGGAGCAGTGTAGTGGTAAATTCAGAACTGCAGGCACTCCCCCCTACCCCAAATCTCAAAATTGCAAGCCGCTGAGTTGATCCAGATCAACAAACCAGTTGTAGCTGTTTTCATCTCCGCCAGGAGCAGGTCTTTGGTAAAGCTGATGGGTCTTAATGCCCATTCACAACAAAGACACCCCAAAATACTTTGCATGGCAATAGGGAAACAATATATTGTGGCTGGGAAAATTCATCCCCCCCCCCCGCCCCACTACTCTGAGGCTTGCAGCTAAGCTCAGAAAAGAACAGGAAAGTATGAGGTGGGTGCCAGATGTTGTCAGCATCCCTGCCAATTAAAAAGTGCTGGTGTTGCATCCCTATGAGCTAATTAAAACGTGTCGGTGTGCATCCCTATGAGCCCTGGGTCTCCTGCACCATTGCTCCTTAGTTACTGGCTGTAAGAGCTTTAAGCTAAAATATATTGGTTTTGTGGCTCCACCCCATTTTACCTTTGGCCCTGCCCACCACTGGAATGCGGCCCCCCAAGATCTGGAATGGAATGTGGCCCTCCGGCTGAAAGGGGTTTGGCACTTCGGCTTTCATGAACCAGTGAGTGGCAGTCATAAATTTGTACGCATTATGAAGAACTCTTCCCTTCCGTGAATATGCCAGATCTCAGAACGCGTTCACATGAGCTCCGAGCAGAAGCCGATTCAAAAGGGCCCCTTCCATGGTGTTGTAGAAAGGGAGTTGGGTGCAGCTGCAGCTTTTCATGTGGTGCTGAGGGAAAAGTGGTAGCAGCTGAAATTCCCTCTTCCTTGCAGCTATTATGAGGCTCCTGTGTCTTTCTGGGTTTGCTTAAGCATCCATGCCGAGTCAGTGGTGAAGCCAGGTCATTTTAGACCCTGGACTTGAGATGGTCATGTCATGTATATTACTTTAGCTGTGATGCACTCAACTAACATCTCATTCATTCATTCATTCATTCATTCATTCATTCATTCATTCCAGGACTATATATTTTTTATGGGAATTACATTTCTATAGCCAAACATCCCCGGGCAGTTTACAAAGATTAAAACCTTCAAGATAAATCTATTAACGTAATATTAAAAACCACTGGCATACAAATTTAACAATAAACAATAAGAAATCCCAGGACCCATTGAAAACCATATGCCATGAAATGCCTGGGAGTAGAGGAAAGTCTTAACCTGGAGCCTGTTGGGCCTTGCTTGGCAGAGTGTTCCATAATTGAAGGGGTCACCATTGAAAAGGCCCTCTCCCTTCTAGCCATCCTCTGAACCTCCCCTGGAGCCACCTGGAGAAACATTTCAGATGACAGTCACAGTGTATGGGCAAGTTCATTTCTCTTACCCCTCCACCAACTGCCATTCAATGCTTTACAACTGCTTTGACATCCCCCATATGTTAGAAACTGACTGGGGTCTCAAACATGCTGCCCAGACACTTCTCCTGCTGTCTGCCAGACTCCTTGCCCTTCCTGATTTTTATTTTATTTCTTAAGATTCTTTTAACAACACTTTTTTTTTAACCTGGAGACTGGTGTGCTGCAAAGCAAAGCGCCACCTTCCAGCACCATCTTTGTTTGCGGTGAAAAGAGCGGTTTTGCGGCTTGGAGCTCAGACTCCACCTCTGCCTTGCACTTCGGTTCTTGGGCAGGTTCCTCGTTATTTAGCCTCACCAGTTTGCCTTCTGGGAAATGAGTGTTTTGTGACCGGCCATGCTCGCCGTGGCCGCCATTTTATGAGTGGGCAAGCCCCACCCCATGGCAGCCATTTTGTGACAGCACCCACAATGCTCTCTTAAAGTTCCAAATGTGTCCACCAGCTCTAAAATCTGGAGACCACAGAAGAGCTTAGCTCTTCCTTTCCCTTCTCTGAAAGCAATTGTAATTCCTGCTCGTAGTAACTCACAGTAACTTTCCATCGTATGTTTCTAAAGCCGTAACAATTGTATCTATAGAAAACATGGTAGGATAGTGTTTTTTCTAGCATGCTGGAGAGAAGTAGCCAATTTTAATAATGCTGCCTTTCTGATTCTGGAACAGAGTTCTTTGGTAGCAGGGCTCCAGATCTCTGTTCTCTTTCAGATGGAATTCGCAAAGGGAGAGAAATTCGGGTCAGTTGGGTTTTGATAATGTGCCCACTGACCCAAATGATTGTGTTGGAACAACAGTACAACTCTTTGCCAACCCTGATAATAATTCCCCCCAAACCACAAAACCCTCTGAGCATGTGCAGTTCTGCCTTTTAAACTCCCTTAAATCATAGCACCATCAGGGCTACAGGTATACAATGGCAGTTTGCCTCTGCTACCCTGATGCCCGCATCACCTGCCACTGTTTGGGTGGTCATTTGGGGGCCCCCTGGGCTGGAGGGGCCCAGACATTCACTCCAAGGTCCAACCCTGGCTGCACCCCTGTACTGAAGATTAGCGCACGCTCATTTCAGAAAACGGAAGACTGTGCAGTTACGGCTGAGTCAAACTCAGTTCTGGAGAAAACGATGGGGCAAATGCATTCAGCAGAGTGAGAATGCAGTCAGAGATCAGTCCAAAGAAGCAAGGTCCAGACAATCAGGGGACCTGAAATCAGGGCCGTTTCAAGGGTAGGCAGAGTTGGGCACTTGCCGAGGGCCACACCCCAGCGGGGGCCCAACGAGAAGAGCCTCCTGCAGTTGCTCCTCCTCTCCCCCCTTGCAACCCGCTTGTTCCCCTGCCTCTCGCTCTGGCCCAGGCAGTGGAGATGGTGAGGAAGGGGAGCAGGAGATGTTGCGGCCTCCTGGCTCCCTGGCTCTCCGCCTGCCGAGCGAGCCAGCGGGAGCAATGGTGAGACGGAGGAGGAGGAGGAGCGAGAGCAGCTGGTGACCATGGAGGTGAGAAGGTGGCCTCATTGAGGGAGAGGGCCTTGTCCAAGGGCGGATCAGGCACTGCCAGAAACAAAGGCAACTAGCAACCAGTATTTCTCACCTGAGAGGTTATATAGTCAAGTCTCCCAACCCACACCTAGGTACACCTGCAAGCCCTTAGTCTTGGATTCAGAGTCTCTCTACCTCTGAGGAGACCCTTGCTCTTGAGTAGACCTTTACTCTTGAGTAGCCTGGTTGCCCTGGGTCTTTTGCTTAGAAAACAAATGTGAGTATGGGTGAACGCGATATAAAACTATGCAAGGTGTGGAGAGAAAGTAGATAGGGAGCAGTTATCCCACGAAACTAGAGCCCCACAGAGTCATCCAAGGAAGCCAAATGGTGGGAACTGACGACAGAGAAAAGGGAAGAAGTCTTCATACATTGCATAGCGGGGGTGTTACTAGGCACTGAAAAGTTTCGGGCCCCAGTTCCATAGGACACAGATCTGCATACAGTGTACATATGCGGCTGCATATCTATACATATGCAAAATAATTTCACAAGAGGCAAAGGCAGCTGATTAATTTCTCATCCGAATAATCTCCAATAAAACAAATTAGTCAGTTCATCTGCACTCTGCTTCAGATCATCCCAAACCAATGGAAAAATATGTTTTTTTCTAAGCTTAATTACCATGCTGGGACAGGAGTTTTTGTGAGGAGTGGGGAGTTGCAGCATGTATCGAGGGGACAGATAATTTCCTTGCATGGCACTTAAGCAGAGGAAAAAAGCCTCCCATTGGCACCAGTGGAAACTCAGGGGTCTCAGGAACAGCTCAGGGGCCCTCGGAAATGCATTCAGGGCTGGGGTCGCACAGACCCAGGCAGAATAACACCCCCGTCACATAGTAAAATGATGAACTTGCTACCATAAGAGTCAGTGATAGTCACCAGCTTGGAGAGCTTTCATTCTTATGCATTTAGGTATGTGATATGATTTTTAGGCTGCCTTTAAGGGTAGAACCCATCAGTTTGCATGGTTACATTTATTCGTATGGAACATCCTATTTTATTTATTTATTTATTTATTTCATTTCTATACCGCCCAATAGCCGAAGCTCTCTGGGCGGTTCACAAAAATTAAAACCAAGGAGCAAACAATAAAACAATATAAAATATATAAAATATTAAAAACACAGTATAACAATAAAGTATACCTATTCAGCCTAGGGATGCACAGATTTTGTTAAAGCTGTTCTGTCTGTGTTTCACGGGTTGTCAGTCATCTTTCGATCCATCATCCGTTCGTTGATGGAATTGGATTTTTTAAACCAAAATTTTGTTTGACTTGCACTAATTTGCAGGAGCGCTAATGTGCATTAGTGCACTTAGCTCATTTGCGCACCTGCGCTAATGCACATTACTTCATTAGTAAATGCATCAGCGGATATGTACAAGTGTGCAGTAGCATTAATGACATTTAAAGCCATAAGCAGCTTGGGACCTCGATATTTGAGGGAGGGCCTCCCCCTATATATGCCTGCCCAAGGACTGAGATCTGTTGGAGGAGCCCTACTCTGTGTCCCACCAGTGCGAGACATACACTACAGTGGGACGTGGGAGAGGGCCTTCTCTGCTGTGGCACCCCAGTTGTGGAATGCCCTCCCCTTGGAGGCCCGATTGGCGCAGACACTGGTTTCATTTTGGTGTCAAGTTAAAACATGGCTTTTACCAAAGGCTTTGAGGGCTAATTGGATTCCTTGAGTTTGCACACTGTTTTAACTGTTTTATTGTTTTAGATTTTAAATTGCTATTAGCTAGCTTAATGATTTAATGTATATTTTAGCTATTTAAATTATGTATTGTTTTACATAACATAATTTAAATGGATTTAATCTGTACGCCGCCCTGAGATCTTACTGATATAGGGCGGGATACAGGTGTTTAAAATAAACCAACTTTTATTTTAAACCAACAAACAAATAATGTACACCAAAGCAAATTAGCGCAAATCCCCCCCCCCCAAACTGAAACTCTGGTCTGCACGTCCATGGAATCTGCGTGACTCAGAAAAAGCTGGTAGAATCCACAGGTGGGATTCAAAGAAATCCAAACTCACTTGAATCTGCTGTGGATTTCTCCCTAATTCAGCCTAAAGGGGGTCAAATACCAATGATAAAAGGGCTCTCCCAAGTTTAAGGGGCCCCAAATCCTTGAGCTGGCGCTGCCCCCCTTTCCTCCTCCTCTTCCCGCCGGCGTGGGTCAGTTGTCACACCTCTGCTTTTTGCTGCCTACAGTTACTGTTACACTCTAGCACTGGAGCGGCATCTGTGGGAGGCAAAGAGGGCCATAAAAAGAAATGAAACAGGAACGTCCGTTGCCTGTTTTGTTTTAGGATCGCCATAAAAAGATAACATCCCTAGTAAAAAGTTCCACGTGGGCTCTCCTTTCCTATCATCACATTGTCTCCTCAAAAATAGGAAGTTTTCCAGATGGGAAGAACCGGAGGAGGAGGAGGAGGCTTGAATAAGAAGGGGCAAGGAAGAGACGACTGGATTTTGGGGCTCAAAAAAGGGATATAGAAGCTGGCATTCAGATTTTGTTCTTCCCAGGGCTGTTCGCTGTTAAAGAAATCAGAATCAATTAATTGTATGAATTTTAGGAATGCAGCAAGGTCCCATCTACCAAATCATACTATTGTTCAGCATATAGCCCAGCATTGCGTCGAACCTCAGGTCCGTGGGCTAAATCCAGCCCACCTGGGTTCCTGATATGGCTCCCCAGGGACCCAAAGATGGCCACACCCCCTTCCTCTGGCTCCAGCCCCCCAACCAACAATAATTTGGTGGTTTCCTGTCTTTTGGCAATATTATCCCCATTCTACGAGTTGAAATGCCTCTCCCAAGGGTGAGCTGCTAGCAGTAAGAGCTTTAAGCAGCATTGTTCCAGTTTGCAAATCACGCCAACCTGCCCTGTTCACAACCCCGAATGCGAATGCAAGCAAGAGCGCAAATCTCAGGAAATGTTCACAATTTCCCATGCTTGTGTTCGTGTTCCAAATCTGTACCCCCCCCCCAACAAAAACACATGTAGATGCTTTAGCCTATGGCTAAAAAAAGAAAGCCCCTAGAGCTTTAAGGTGGCTAACAACAAAACAATATTTTTTGCCAAAATCCTCCCCCCCATTAACAATTTAAAACATTTTAAAATTAGGGCTGTTGGTTCCTGGTTTGGAACGTCTTTCTGCCCGAGGGCCAAATTCCATTTCAGAGAAGCTCCCGGGGGCCGCATTCCAGTGGTGGGAGGAGCCAAAGACAAAAGACCCAAATACCAACGGTGAAGGTTTGAGGCCTACAGAGGCAAAGGGAAAAATAGTCAGGCTTAAAGGCCTGGAGTTTTTGTTTGGAGGGGGTATCAGGGGAGTAGTTTCATTTCCCTGCTTAAGTTTCAGTTTCATTTCCCCAGTTAAGTTTCATTGGGACCAGGATACCCGAGAGAGCGCCTTCTTCTTTACCTACCTGCCCAGTCACTGAGGCCAACGGAGGGCTTGCTCCTGGTGGTTCTACATGGACCTATGGCCCATTTGGAGTCCGCCAGGAAGAGAGCCTTCAGTATGGTGGCCCCCTTCCTGTGGAAGTCCCTGCCTTTGGAGGTCAGACAGGTCCCAATGTTGTGTTGCTTTTGGTGCCTCCTGAAGACATTATTATTTTGAGAGGCCTTCCCTGAGCGACTAGCCATGGTTTATTAAGTTCAGAATCTGTTCTTTTAAAACGTTTTAATAGTTCTATTGATGGGGTTTTATTCTTTTATCTTGTTGATCACCGCTCTGAAATCTTTGATGTGGAGGGTATATAAATATTGTAAATAAATAAATAAATAAATACCCCCCCGCTATTTCTTCAGGGCTGAAGCAGTACTTTTGATTTTGAGGGAGGAGGGTATATAAAGAGAGTGAGAGAGCCAGTAAGAGCAGAGTTGGGGAGACCAGAGCCTGAAGAGGGAGCAGGAAGAAGCAGCCTGGAGAAGTCTAAATACAAGTAGGGTAAAGGAACTTGCATTTTGCAACTTTTATTTTCTCTGAAGGCCTTTTGTATCACTCAGCTCTATTGTGAAAATACCTTTAGCTGTGATTTTCTAGCTTTGAATGTACCAGTAAACCGTTGTGGTTAAACCCTGTGTCTAGAGTGTCAGTCACCCCACACCTACAGCCTAAACCCCACGTTACTGGAAAGGGGAAGTTTAAAAGAAGGAAGATGGGACTCTTAAGGAGGCAAGAAACCCTCAAGGTGTTGTTCAGGTGGTCCAGGTCATAAGGGGAACCCTGACACCAGCCTATGTGAGCTTAAAGCTTTTATTGCCAGTAATTAAGCCTTTGACGAGGCATTTCAACCTTTTAGAATGGGGAAAAATGGCACAAAAGCTGGGAAACCTATTGGCAGTTGGGAGAAAGGGATGGGGCCATCCGGGGAACCCTGGAGCGCCATTTTGGGCCCCAGGCAGGCTAAATTTAGCCCACAGGCTTCAGGTTCAACTCCTTTCTAAGCTCAGTTGGAATCTTTTCCCCCCCTTTGCATCACCCAAGTCTTGCTGAGCTGGTCCCTGTAGTAACACCCTCTGGCCATCTTTCTCCACATTGTTCCATTCTGAACACTACTGAGGGAAACTAAAACAGTTTCATCAATGGTGGGGGAATTTTCCCCTCGAGGGAATGCCACACAGCCCAAGAGAAACTCAAAGTACATTTTGGAGGTTCGGCATTAGGCAAAACATTGGCGGAATGTAGAAGGACGTGGAAAGAATCTCAGTTCCTCAATGCTATTCTGCAGAACCTGCCTTCTATGTAGGAGCAAAACCCACCATAAAAGAGTGCTGCCGAACCCCCATCCAGAGTTGATCCAGGAGGATAACATGATCAATGGTATCAAAAGCTGCAGAGAGATCAGGTAAGAGTAACCACACTCCCTCTGTCCCTCTCCCGATAACGGTAACCAATCACGGTGATGACATCCGATAATCGGGCTGCAACCCAGACTGGAATGGGTTTCATAATCTAGAGAATAGCAGTTATGCTGGCTGTTATTTTTATATGCACTTATTTGATCAATATCTGAGATAGGGATGTATGGATTTTGTTAAATGAGTTCTGACTAACGTTTGTGGATTGTCTTTCATTCCGTCATCTGTCCGCTCATTGATGGAATTTGATGTTTTGCATGAGAATTTCATGTGTGTGCACCTGCACTAATGTGCACCTGTGCAGGTGAGCATGAGCGCAACTGCGCATGAGTGCAACTGCGCATTTTCAAATAACTGGAAATGTGGAAATCCTCCCTAAAAGTAAAAAACTGCTTTGCAATTCCATGCAATCTGTGTGGCTCAGAAAAAGGTGGTCCAACAGAACTCATTTGAATCCGTTGTGGATTTCTCCGACTTTCCTAATCTGAGGCGCTCCTTTGAATGCCTCCTCTGAGAGAGGTTTGGAGGATGGCAATGGAAAGGGCCTTTTTAGTATCAGCCCCTGGACTGTAGAACACTTTCCACAGTGAGGTCCTTCTGGCATCAACACTGACATGTTTTCAGTTAAGCGTTTCCTCTACTCCCAGGTATTTGATGGCCCATGATGGGGCATTTTAGTTTATTTTTTATCAGGTCCTGGTAGTTTTATTGTCAATTGTTTTTAACTTGTTTTAACTTATTGAATGTTAAAGGTTTATATTATGTTTTCCCATGCTGTGAACTGCCCAGAGAGCTTTGGTTATTGGGTGGCATAAATATGCAATGAATGAATGCTGAGATGTTTTATTCTGTTACTTTGTTAATTTCTGATCGTGGATTTTACTATTGTGAGTCACCTTAGGCACATTATCTGGAAAGGCAGGATACATGTGTAATAAAAAAACAGATAACTACTGGCCAACCTGGCAGGGTCGTTGCATAGGTCACTCAGGTAACGTGCGTGTGAATGCTCTAAAGTCCTAAGTGTCTTCAGGAGCTATGTGGCTCGAAGCAATTTTAGCCCAAGGGCCAAATTCAATTTCGGAGAAGCTCTTGGGGGCTGCATTCCAGTGGCGGGCAGGGCTGAATGCAAAGGGGGCTGCCCCCCCCCCCAACACCAGCCTATTTTAGCTTGAAACTCCTACTGCCAGTAACCAATTCTTTGGAGACTTTTAGAATAGGGGAAAAAACACGCAAACGCTGGGAAACCACCAAACCATCGGCCATCAGGGGAAAGGGGGTGGAGCCAAGGGAAAGGGGTGTGGCTTTCTCCCCCCCCCCGAGGGCTGAATTTGGCCCCCAGTCCTGACATTCAACATTCTTGGTATTGGGCCTGCGGTACCAATGGCTCAAATTCTCACCCTGGCCAGATCTACACCTTGTGTCTTATCATTATGATCCCACCGTGGTAACGCTATATGCCTCTTGTGCGTTCATACCTCGTAGGACACACAACGACATTTGTTGCGGCATATTGGACAATGTGGAATAAAAAGCAGGAAATAACACTGCAAGAGCAGTATACCGACTATGTCATTTGCCCCGACAGCTATTGGCGCACTTCAGTACAGCTATAAAGCAGCAGTGCAGATCTCGCTCCGGGCAAAGAGGCATATTTGCTCTCTTTCTCGCTCTCCACATAATGAGCTTCCCGCTGCTATGTCGTGGCTGGTGTCGTTTGACTTGCTGCAAGCCTCCTTGATTTCGTGTTCAAGAAAAGCGGGGTACAGTTTAATTTGCTGTCAGATCCAAGCGCATCGGAAATGTAACACTATACGGTTTCTTTATCAACCTTTCCGAGCGAGAGCTGAATTAAAACTTGGAGATCTAAATGAGACCCTTTTTTACTTTAATTGGTCACAGATGCCCCTCAGATTGCGGTGTGTATGTGTGTGTGTGTGTGTGTGTATGCTTTGTTTTGTAAAGAAGAATTATTCTTTGCAACCCTTTGTCATCATTGATCTGTGTCTTTTTCAGGGAGTGCCCCCCCCCTCAAAAAGCCTAGATTTATTTCCAGATTTTTGTTGACGGTTTCCCTTGTCCTCCCCCCTCACCGCCGGCCCCCATTATCCATAGAGGGGCAAGAGAGAGAGACCCACTAATCACTGCCTTCTAACAGCAGCCTGGATAAAACCTTCAGCCGGGTCCTCAATCCACCCAAAGCTGAGACTGATTTATAGCTGCTGAAATCAATCCCTCCCTCACTGTTTCTTTTAATCATATTGAGAGAAGAATTACATGTTTTACCTTTCGGGAAGAAAATTTATTTCCTTCTCTCCGCCTTTTTTTTTCTTTTTAACTCTTTTTATTTAATGGCCTTGCTCTGGTAAAGAAATGGAAACCTGAGATTGAAGTCTGCCTCCTACAACCGTTTCTCTCCTCAAAGAAGAAAAAGAACAATGGATGAAAATACTTTTACTTGGCAGAAGAAAACCCATTTTATTTATTTTTTCTTCCCCAACAACAACAACATCTCCAGTTTCTGGAGTTGTGTTATCTTTTATTTTTTATTTTAAAACACACACATTAAACATGATCTTCTGGTCTGATTGGCTGGGGAATGCTGGGAGTTGTAGGACTTTTTTCTGCCTCAAACATGCATACGATTGCACCATGAGAGATTTGGTAGTGTTGGTTATGGTGGTCAAGCTGCTGTCAGCGACTGGTTATGCTGCTATGACGTCACAGAGGCTCACTGGCTGGCAGCTGTGATGATATTTCTACACCAGGCAAATACCCTTATTAAAGAACTCCCCAGGCTTTTAAATACTCTCTACATTGGTTTTCATGTTTGGTTTTACTTCTGCTGACTGTGCCTCTCTTTTGTAGTCTGAGGTTGCAATTGGTTTGGTTTGGTTTAAATTTGTTGTGTTGCAAAACTCTCAGCCTAACCTACCTCACAGTTCTGAGGATACGAAGGAGAACAGAAGGATCATGGGTTCCCTGGGGGAAATGGTGGGATATAAACGTAACAAATAAATAACATGAAATACAAATGTTATACAAATAAATAAATTTGTATAACTAATTTGTGCAACATCATCATCATAAAAAGGACCCTACTGTCATTGATGGAGGCAATGCCCCCACCAAATTAGGTGAGGTGGGGGGCTACTATGCCTTTTCAGTGGTGGCACCAGGATTGTGGGATATCCTCTCCAGAGAGTCAACGGGCACCAAACCTATGGTCTTTTTTGGCACTAGATGAACACCTTTTTATATTCCCAGACATTTTAAGAACTGTTTATAGTACTTTTAGATTACTTTGATTTTCCTGCTGGTTTTACTTTGTTTTTATATGCTAGATTGCTTTTTTTTTTTTTACTCTTTTCTGCTGACTTTCTCTTGGTTTTAAAATGTACCATTTTTATTCCTTGTTTTATTGTTTGTATTTTATTTTTTTAATGGATTTTACACTGCCCAGAGAACTTGAGCAAGTGGGTGTTTTAAAAGTGCAACAAATACATAAATAAAATAGTAGTATTTACTGTAAAATCTATATTCCAATTAAGAATCACAGAACATGCTTTTACACTGGCTTATGGTATTTTTTTAAAAAATTGCTGGAAAACACAAGAGCATAAAAACAAACTCATACGGTAAAGCAAGGGTGGGCTACATGTGGGCCGTATATGGCCCTCACCACCATAGCAAAAAAAAAAAAAAAGTATTATTTTTTAAACAAAAAAATGGCTATGTTAGTTCTACAGAATGCTACAATGGGGCAGATTTAGCTAAATTTGACCTGTATAGTTCTCTGTAGCCACTCCAGAGCACTATATGGGTCAAATTTAGCTCCATAACAAATTTAGCTTTATTGTTGTTCAGTCATTCAGTCGTGTCCGACTCTTCGTAAACCCATGGACCATAGCACGCCAGGCCTTCCTGTCCTGCGCTCTCTCCCGGAGTGTGCTCAGGTTCATATTCATTGCATCGGTGATGCTATCTAGCCATCTCATCCTCTGCTGTCCCCTTCTCCTTTTGCCTTCAGTCTTTCCCAGCACCAGGGTCTTTTCCAGAGAGTTTTCTCTTCGCATTAGGTGGCCAAAATATTTGAGCTTCAGCTTCAGTATCTGTCCTTCCAGATGAGCACTCAGGGTTGATTTCCTTTAGTATGGACTGATTTGACCTCCTTGCAGTCCAGGGGACTCGTAAGAGTCTTCTCCAGCACCACAGTTCGAAAGCATCAATTCTTCGGCACTCAGCCTTCCTTATAGTCCAGCTCTCACAGCCATACGTTGCTACTGGGAAAACCATAGCTTTGATTAGACGGACCTTTGTCGGCAAGGTGATGTCTCTGCTTCTTACTATGCTGTCTAGGTTGGCCATAGCTTTCCTCCCAAGGAGCAAGCGTCTTTTAATTTCATGGCTACAGTCACCGTCTGTGGTGATCTTGGAGCCCAAGAAAGTAAAATCTGTCACTGCTTCCATTTCTTCCCCTTCTATATGCCAGGAAGTGATGGGGCCAGATGCCATGATCTTCGTTTTTTTAATGTGGAGTTTCAAACCAGCTTTTGCACTCTCCTCTTTCACCCTCAACAAGAGGCTCTTGAGATCCTCTTCGCTTTCTGCCATTAGGGTGGTATCGTCTGCATATCAGAGGTTGTTGATAATTCTCCCAGCAATCTTAATTCCGACCTCTGATTCATCCAACCCGGCATTTCTCATGATGTACTCTGCATATAAGTTAAATAAGCAGGGTGACAATATGCAGCCTTGTCGTACTCCTTTCCCAATTTTGAACCAATCGGTTGTTCCATGTCTGGTTCTTACTGTTGCTTCTTGACCCTCGTACAGGTTTCTCAGGAGACAGGTAAGGTGGTCTGGTACTCCCAACACTTTCAGAATTTGCCACAGTTTGTTGTGATCCACACAATCAAAGGCTTTAGCGTAGTCAATGAAGCAGAAATAGACGTTTTTCTGGAATTCTCTTGCTTTCTCCATGATGCAGCGAATGTTGGCGATATGATCTCTAGTTCCTCTGCCTCTTCGAAACCCAGCTTGTACTTCGGTAGTTCTCGGTTCGCATACTGCTGAAGCCTAGCTTGTAGGATTTTGAGCATCACCTTGCTGGCATGTGAAATGAGCGCAATTGTGCGGTAGTTTGAGCACTCTTTGGCGTTGCCCTTCTTTGGAATTGGAATGTAAACTGACCTTTTCCAGTCTTGTGGCCACTGTTGAGTGTTCCAAATTTGTTGGCATATTGAGTGCAGCACTTTAACAGCATCATCTTTTAGGATTTTAAATAGCTCAGCTGGAATACTGTCATCTCCACTAGCTTTGTTGTTAGTAATGCTTCCTAAGGCCCACTTGACTTCACTTTCTAGGATGTCCGGCTCAAGTTCAGTGACCGCACTATCATGGCTATCAGGGACATTCAGATCTTTCCTGTATAGTTCTTCTGTGTATTCTTTCCACCTCTTCTTAATCTCATCTGCTTCTGTTAGGACCCTGCCTTCTTTGTCCTTTATCATGCCCGTCTTTGCACAAAACGTTCCCTTGAGATCTCCAATTTTCTTGAAGAGATCTCTAGTCTTTCCCATTCTGTTGTTTTCCTCGATTTCTTTGCATTGTTCATTTAAGAAGGCCTTCTTGTCTCTCCTTGCTATTCTCTGGAACTCTGCATTCAGTTGGATATATCTTCCCCTTTCTCCCTTGCTTTTCGCTTCCCTTCTTTCCTCAGTTACTTGTAAAGCCTCATCAGACAGCCACTTTGCTTTCTTGCATTTCTTTTTCTTTGGGATGGATTTCGTTGCTGCCTCCTGAACAATGTTACGGACCTCCGTCCATAGTTCCTCAGGCACTCTGTCTATCAGGTCTAATCCCTGAAATCTATTCCTCACCTCCACTGTATATTCAGCAGGGATATGATTGAGGTCATACCTGAATGGTTTAGTGGTTTTCCCTACGTTCTTCAATTTCAGCTGAAATTTTGCAACAAGAAGCTCATGATCTGAGCCACAGTCAGCTCCAGGTCTTGTTTTTACTGACTGTATAGAGCTTCTCCATCTTTGGCTGCAAAGGACATAATCAATCTGATTTCGATATTGACCATCTGGTGATGTCCATGTGTAGAGTCGTCTCTTGTGCTGTTGGAAAAGAGTGTTTGCTATGATCAGCGTGTTCTCTTGGCAAAACTCTATTAGCCTTTGTCCTGCTTCATTTTGTACACCAAGGCCATGCTTGCCTGTTATCCCGGTGATTTCTTGACTTCCTACTTTAGCATTCCAATCCCCTATGATGAAGAGGACATCTTTTTTTGGTGTTAGTTCTAGAAGGTGTTGTAGGTCTTCATAGAACCGATCAACCTCAGCTTCTTCGGCATCAGTGGTTGGGGCATAGACTTGAATTACTGTGATGTTGAATGATTTGCCTTGGATTCGTACTGAGATCATTCTATCGTTTTTAAGATTGTACCCCAGTACTGCTTTTCCCACCCTTTTGTTGACTATGAGTGCTACTCCATTTCTTCTAAGGGATTCTTGCCCACAATAGTAGATATGATGGTCACCTGAATTAAATTCGCCCATGCCTGTCCATTTTAGTTCGCCGATTCCCAAGATGTCGATGTTCAATCTTGCCATCTCATGTTTGACCACCTCCAACTTACCTTGATTCATTGATCTGACATTCCAGGTTCCTAAACAATATTGTTCTTTACAGCATCGGATGTTCTTTTCACCACCAGACACATCCACAGCTGAGTGTCCTTTCGGCTTTGGCCCAGCCGCTTCACTCTTTCTGGCGCTACTTGGAAATACCCTCTGCTTTAGTGTTCTGTAATGCTAACATGGCCAGTTTTTTGTTAATTCCCCCCCCCCCCGGAGCCCTCCAATGCCACACAGAGTGTGGCCTGGGTGGGGTGGAGGAGGTATCCAGGGGGGCAAAATGGCTCCCAGATGCCCCGAAGTTGCCCACCCCTGAAATAAAGGATCCAGAGGAAAAGGCTGTCAATGACTATATGGCAATATGACTATGTACACCAGTTGCTGGGGAACATGGGCAGGAGGGTGCTGTGGGTTTCCTATGGGCAGCTGGCTGGCCACTGTGGGAGCAGAATGCTGGACTAGGTGGACCCTTGGCCTGATCCAGCAGGGCTCTTCGGATGTTCTTATCAGCAGAGAAGGCATTGCTGTGAGTTGGACGTCTTTTGTATTAGTCACCCCTGAGTCTGGAATCAACTGTGCAGGACGAATGAGCCAAGCAAATGTACCCCCCTCTTGATATATTGCACTTTTCAACTTCCATTTTATGCCCATTTGGAAGCTGAAAAGACGGGTATAAATATAATTACATTATGACACTAACCCGTAATTGAAAACAGGGCCAGGGTCAAAGGTAGAAATGGTCGGGTACCTGCTGAGGGCGCGTGCCCCAGAAGGAGCCCACTGGCCAGAGCCCCCCGGAGTTCCCTGTCCTCTCCCCCATCGCAACCTGCTGGTTCACTTCCCTCTTGCTCCGGCCCGGACAACAGCGGTGTTGAGAAGGAGGAGCAGGAGATGCCACGGCCACCTTGCTCTCTGGCTCTCGGACCGTCAAGCAAGCAGGCAGCAGTGATGAAGAAGAGGATGAGGAGCTGGCGACAGTGGTGATGAGAAGGTGGACTCATTGAGGGAGGGGGCCCAGGGAGGGGGCTTGCCCAAGGACTGTCAAAAACCTGGAGCTGCGACTAACTGAGAACCTGCAAAACAGCAACAGCCAGACAGAGGAAATCCCTGGAACGCAGCTGAGCATTCTGAAGGTTGCAACGTCTCCCTTCACAAGAGCGAGGGATGAAATTGGAAGGCGCGGCTCCAGAGCAGGGGTGTCGAACCTTTCAGCCTGAGGGCCGAATTGCATTTCAGAGAAATCCTCGAGGCCCACATTGCAGTGGTGGGAGGAGCCAAATATACCAAAGTGGCCAGCGTATCTTCCACTGTAACTATGCTGCAGGAGAGCCATTTCAACCTTTTAGCACAGGGGGGAAAACCAGCACAAAAGCTCAATTCCAAGCTCAATTCAAGGTGCTGGCTTTAACCTATAAAGCCCTACATGGCTTGGGACCACAATAACTGATGGCAGGCCTCTCCCGAAATGAACCTTCCTGTACTCTATGTTCAGCATCTAAGGTCCTGCTCCAGGCGCCTCCTCGGTGGGAAGCTCGGAAGCTAGCAACGAGGGAGATGGCCTTCTCGGTGGTGGCTCCCCCATCTGTGGAACGAGCTCCCCAATGAGGTCCACCTGGCACCAACATTGTTATCTTTTCGGCGCCAGGTTCAGACCTCTCTCTTTTCCCAGGCATTTGGCAGCATTTGATGAGTTTTAATAGGTCCTGGATGTGTCTTTAGTCATGACTGACAGTTCAACGCTGGTTTTAGTTATATGTGGTTTGTGTATAGCGTCTGTGTGCTTTTATGAAAATGGCTTTTAAACTTTGCATATTAAATGTTAATGTCTGTAAACTGACCAGAGAGCTTCGGCTGTGGGGTGGTATAGAAATGTAATAACTACATAAATAAATAAAAGCTGGGGAGCCACCAAACGATTAGCAGTCTGGCAAAAGTAAGTGGGGCTGGGGAGGGTCAGATTTGGACTCTAGATGGGCCAGATTTGGCCCACCATCCTAAGGTTCAACACCCCTGCTTTCTACCAAGTCATGCCAGTCCTCTGCCTGGTCCACTATTATTGCCTAGGTTATTTGGAAAGTAGCTAATCCTCTCCATTTCCCTTCCCCTGCATGCGGTGACTTTTAAACCAGTGTTGCGAACTTTTTGGCTCATTCTTCTGGCTGATTCTTTATCTGCCTCCAGACGTAAATGGTTGCCAATGCATTACTTCCCCATCCGGCCCTCCCTAGAGCATGCGATGAGGGATGTTGCACAAACATGTTTATAAATAAATGTTTTTTAGGAACCATGATCCAAATAGTAAATTAATCGGTGGAGGAGGAAGTAATAATATATAAGGGGGTGGGACTAAAGTCCCCTGCACTCAACCCTGACAAATCTCATTTCCGTGGCTTGAGGTTCGTGTTCCCAAATGCTGGTTGCCAGTGAGTTTCATAATGTTGTTTAATACATGCCAGTTTGGGGGGAAAGTTAAAACCTGAGATTTGAGCCCAGCCCTGAACGTGTTTACTCAGAGGTAAGTCCCACGGAGGGACAAATTAGGCATTATGGGGAGGACGCCAGGCACCTGGCAGAGTTTCTTGAGTTTTTTATTTCTGGAAGGATGAGATCCAGAGTGGAGGAATGGCAGGGGTATATTTCCCACCGGCTTAGGCTGGTATACCAACTACGCCCTTATCTGGACAGAGAGAGCCTTGCTACAGTTATCCATGCTCTGATAACTTCTCGTCTGGATTACTGCAATGCGTGATACGTGGGGCTGCCTTTGAAAACGGTCCGGAAACTTCAGCTGGTCCAAAATAGGGCAGCAAGATTGTTAACAGGGACTGGCCTGCGAGCTCATATTATGCCAGTACTTTTCCAGCTGCACTGGCTGCCGGTCCATTTCTGGGCCCGATTCAAAGTGCTGGTGTTAACATTCAAAGCCCTTAACGGCTTGGGGCCAGGTTACCTGAAGGATCGCCTCCTCCCATATGTGCCTGCCCGGACCTTAAGATCATCCTCAGCGGCCCTTCTCTGTGAGCCCCTGCCGAAGGAAGTGAGGCGGGTGGCTACTAGGAGGAGGGCTTTTTCTGCTGTGGCACCCCGGCTCTGGAATGAGCTCCCTAGTGAGGTTCGCCTGGTGCCTACATTGTATTCCTTTCGGCGCCAGCTGAAGACCTTTTTATTTTCCCAGGCATTTTAGCATTTTAGCTTTCTAAATTTTTATCTTTGTTGTTTTAAATCTGTATTTTAAACTCCTGCACTGCTGCTAGGTTTTATTGTGGTTGCATTGTTATATTGTGGTTTTAATGTTCTGTATATTTTAAATTGTTTTATTGTGTGTTGTTTGGTTTTAATTTTTGTGAACCGCCCAGAGAGCTTCGACTATATTGGGCGGTAGAGAAATGAAATAAATAAATAAATAAATAAATAAATAAATAAATAAAAATGTCGGCGGGACTATAGGTAATGTATGTTTTCTCTAAGGGTGTGTGTGAGGAAACTTTGGGGGAGATTTTGAATGGGGACAGGGTTAAGCTGGGTGTTAAGCCAGGTGTGCAGAACTTATTTCAGCCCAGGGGCCGAATTCCATTTCAGACAAGCTCTCGAGGGCCGCATTCCAGTGGTGGGCAGGACTGAAGGCAAAAGGGGCAGAGCCAAAAATTCCAGCCTATTTTAGCTTAAAGCTCTTAGTGCTAGGCACTAAGGTCTTCGGAGAGACTTATTCAAATGGGGAAAAATGTGCAAAACTTTGAAACCACGTAATGACCAGTGGTGGGGAGAAAGGGGTGGGGCCATGGGAAGGGGGCATGGCCTGCTAGGGAACTGCAGAGGGGCGGATCAGGGCCGCGAGTGAGCTGCATTTCGGCCCGTAGGCCCGCAGGCCAGCACTCCTGGGTTAAGCTGTCCTCGTTCCCATCCATTTCTCTGCGCTGACTTCCAACCGCCTGAGGCTGCCATATGTTTTCAATAAATCCCATCGACATTAGGAGATTGTTCTCCCATGCTGTTTGAGCATGAACACGGATCTGGGAATTGTAGCTCCGCAGGTTCACTGATGGGGATCTGAGCTGGCAGACTGGGAAAGGGCCATTGGGGTTGTGGGAGAGAGGTCAACGGGAATGCCAACCCAGTGTGCGGCTGCTGTGAAACAGAGAGCGTCCATGCTGGCGTCATCAGGACAGGGGTCAGAAGTCAAAATGCTTTTTGTACAGATCGGTGCTGTGACAACGCTTGGGATTTTGTGTGCAGATCTGGTCACTGCACCTAAGAAAGGGCACTGTAGAGCTGGAGAAGGTGCAGAAGAAGGCCACTAAAATGATCAAGAGGCTGGAGCATCTCCCCTCTGAGGGAAGGCCGAAACCAGCATCGGTCCCACGTTTCCGAGGGTCTTCGGGCAAGACACCCTCCGTGGGCCCCCTCCCTCTGTGAGTCGACCTTCTCCCCGCCATGGTCCCCAGCTGCAGTTGCTCCTCCTCCTCTTCCTCCCACTCGCTCGCTCGGCAGGCGGAGAGCCAGGGAGCCAGGCGGCCGCGGCATCTCCAGCTCCTCCTCCTCACCACCACCATCGCCTGGCCGGAGCAAGAGGCAGGGGAACAAGCAGAGTGCAATGGGGGAGAGGAGGAGCCACTCCAGGGGGCTCTGGTCAGTGGGCCCCCGCTGGGGTGTGGGCCCTTGGCAGGTGCCCAGCCATGGTGTCTCTTGATGCCAGACCTGTGCTTGAGACCAATTAAACCCCGGATCTTCTTCATGCAAAGCACGTGGTCTGCTATTGGGCCATGGCACCTGTCTGTACATAAGAACATCAGAACAGCCCCGTTGGATCAGGCCAAGGGTCCATCTCGTCCAGCATTCTGTTCCCACAGTAGCCAACCAGCTGCCCACAGGAGACCCACAAGCAGGACACGAGTGCAATGGCACCCTCCTGCCCATGTTCCCCAGCAACCAGTGTACAGAGGCACGCCGCCTCTGATACTAGAGGTAGATGACAAACCTGGGAAACACCACCCAACGAGACTGGCAACATTCCTATTCTCGTGTCACTAATCCAGCCCATGCAGGCATGGGTGCCTTCCTGGCTTTTGTTCATTCCCCACCCCCGTGCCAAAAGGCTGAAATAAATCCCCCAAGTCTGAGCTGCTGGCAGTGGGAGCTTCGAGCCAAAATATGCTGGCATTTGGGGCCCCGCCCACTTTGCCTACAGACCCGCCCACCACTGGAGTGTGGCGGCCCTCAAGAACTTCTCTACAATGGAATCTGGCGCTGCGGCTGAAAGCAGTTCTCCATTCGTGATACGATGGTGTCCACGCCTGGACACCCAGCGCACAAACTGCCATTTTCTGCCCGGCAGCTGCAGAGGTATATTTCGATAACATCTTGTAGGGCAATTAGGGGTTTCGGCCAGAACTGTAACCCAAATCAAGGCTTTTAAATTAAGGGAGGACAAGTTGTCACCGAGTAAATGGATACAGGATGCAACAGATGGAGAAAGGTCTTCGGTGATCATCTCCGCTCGGAGAATAGGATATCTGTGGATCTCTATATTCACCAGGTTTTAGACAGCATACCCCTCCTTTACATGACACCTTCCTAAATAAGACTCTTCTTTGCTTCCTGTATGTTGCATGCATTGTATTCTACAGCAGCTTGCCCCATTCTGGCTTCTGAAGCAGGGCGTGTTAGTTAACTCTCCTTTCTAGTTTCCTTTAAAAAAAAGGGGGGGGGAGCAAGTGAGTTTTTTTTTTCTTTTCCAAATGTGTGTGAGAGCTGTGACCATTCTCTAATAATTACAACCAGATCTACAGTGAGATTAAACATTCTATTAGACATTCTTAAGTTTAATAGAATGTTTAATCGCGCAATGGGTCTGGTTGTAATTATTATACAGAATCGCCACAGCTCAAACGCTTTCTGGCAATGCAGAGTTATCTGGATAGGTGGTTCTGGGTGGAGTGGAAGGGAAGGGAAGCAGTGCACTGGCATTTTGGGTTTAGGCAGCCAAGAAAATGGGGAGGGGAGGGAAAAATCCAAGTTAGCCACAGGCTGGATTGGATCACACAATTGAGAAGTAAAGGAGGTGTGGTTCTTTTCAGATAAAGTTATGCAAGGAAATCTCTATATCAGGGATGCAGATCCTGCAATAACACCTTGGGTTCTTTTAGGGTGTGTGGCTTGGTCTCTAAGCCCCACCCCCAGGAAGAAACCCCCTTGAAGGAATTCCAGGGGTTATCTGTAATCCCAGATTGGGGATAACAGCAGGGATGCCACTGCATGCCTCTCCTACTGTCAAGCCCTGTCAGTGTGTACTCATCAAACAAATACTCAATCTCCAAATCAATAGGCTTTATTATGTGAAACAGTCAGCAATTCAGCTTCCAGTCTCAATTCAGCTTCCAGTCTCAATTCAGCTTCCAGTCTCAACTTCCAGTCTCAGCTATCAGCAATTCAGCTTCCAGTCTCAACTAGCTTCTGACAATCTGAAACCAAGTTCCTCAACTAAACTGTGCCAGCCCTACCATGCTTACTTAAACATCTCATTGACAGATGCACTATGGTACGACTACGAGAGAAAGTTGTTGCACATCTAACATTACACTACTGCACAGAAGCTGAAAGGCTTTCTCACTTGCAAAGGACCTTCCCCTAAAGACCTCAGGTGATGGGCCAACCTGGAAGACTGCCTTAATTCCTTCATTTGCTCCACCCTCTTCGCACTACATCTGATCCGTGCATCTGCCATGCTCACCGCTGTCGGGAGGTCACCCCTGCTGCCTTCTGAAATCCTCAGGTAGCCAGAATCAACAAGCAGACAATAGGGCTCTTTTCCAAGGCTTTATTTCCATTCAACTTAATGATGCTTACAGATGCTAATTGCTTAATCCTACAAGTGAGATTTAAGAGAGCTGCCTACTTGGGGGTTTTAACCTTAGGAATCAGTTGATCTCCATTTGGAGGGGAAGGCGGGAAACCACTGTACTTATGAGCTAGGAGGAGAGAGTCCACCCCTTTCCTGTGGGGCATCGGGGCGCCGCTGTTGCTGTTGTGCCAAGCAGGCTGAGCGCCTCCTCTCAGCGCCCGCCATCTCCCACTTGATGCTGCGCCGGCGCCTAGTGTCCAGAAACTGCTGTTGCGCCTCCCTCTCCCTGCCAGGGTCACTATCACTCTCAGGAATGTGTACCGGGAGGGGCTCTCCCCCTGGCTGCTCCTCTGAATAGCGTGTGGACTCCTTTCCGGTGGTTTCTATTTCTTCCTCAGAATCCGAACTGCTTTGGGGCACTCTGGGCTCCGATCCAACCCTGTCAACCGCCTCCCCTTCTGTAAGTTGCTGAGTTCTCACAGAAGGAGATGAGGTGTTTGGGCCTTGCTCTAGCTGATTACCTTGCCCTTGAGAAGATTCTTCCCTGTCTCTGTCTCCTTGAGCTCTGTGAAGGATTTCCTCCTCAGCCCCCTCGCCCATTTCGCCTTCTGACTCTGACTCCTATTCCACGGTCTCTGCAGGGAGTCTCGGCCCAACCCTGACACCTCCTCCCAACTGGTCAGAATATGTTGCCACTGTTGAACAGTACAAAATCAAGCGGATGAGTTGCAGCTGTGAAATCACAGGGTTCATCCTAACCTACCTCACAGGGCTGTTGTGAGGATAAAATGGAGAGGGGAGAGCCATGTACACCACTTTGCTTTCCTTGGAAGGAAGGCAGAACATAGATGGGATCAATCAATCAAAATCCTCAAAAGACAAAAACAGGGCTGTGATTTTCCAAGGGCCTGTAATCGGAAATTAGGACCGTTCTGAGTAAAAGGACCGCTGACGCGTACACACATGGTTCCTTAAGGAGGACAAAAGGCAGGATATAAATGTAACAAACAAACAAACCTCTTTCAGCCGAGGGCCAAATTGCATTCCAGAGAAGCTCTCAGGGGGCGCATTCTGTGGTGGGCAGGGCCAAAGGCAAAAGGGGCATGGGCCCAAATACCTGCATATTGTAGCTTAAAGCTCTTTCTGCCAGGAACTCAGCCTCAGGAGAGGCATTTCAGCCTTTTAGAATGGGAGAAAAATGCCACAAAAGCACAGAGTCCCTGGCTTGGTGCAGGATCCCCATAGGGGTGGCATGCACTGCACAAAGCCACTTGGGAGGGGGAGTGGCACGCAAGGGGGTGATAGCAGGGAGGGGAATGGCAACAGATTAGAGATAAAAGCGCAGGGCTTCCTCTAAGGGGGATTCTTCCAGGGTGTGTTGCTGGGATTCCAAGCCCCATCTCCTGGAAAAATCAAAGCAGGCTCCACAGGCCAGATGCAGAACCTCCGTGGGCCAGATCAGGCCTATGCATGAGAGGTTTCACATCACCATTTTATGCTAATATTATATAGGGCCTTTGTTTACTCCTCCATTTCTTGCAAGGGACTTTCATCTGTCTGTCTGTCTCTATCCAACCTATTTTTCTTTCTCCCTCCTTCTTTCCTTCCCTGTATTACACATTGGTAAAGGGTTAGTCCATTTTGGCTCCAGCCACACACACTTCATCGTCATTGTTGTTGTTGTTATTATTTCTAAGCAGGTTGGCCTGGCTCCGAACTGGGCTGAGGTGGGTTGGAGCCTATTCGGAAGCTCTGAATCAGCCTCCAAAGGAGGCCCTGTACAGCCCTAAATCAGACAGATGGATGTAATTTCAGAAAAACAACCATCTAAATACAACAATAAAAGTGCACACACATATTTAGGGGAAGGCCAGAGTAAACAAGGAGGTTTCCACAGCCCTCCTAAATGCCTGCAGTGCTGGGGTCTGATGGACCCTCAATGGCAGCCCATTCCAAGGGTGGGGGGCCACTGTAGAAAAAGCCCTCTCTTGTGTAGTTGCCCACCTAACTGCTCTCAAAGGTGGGTGAGTGAGAAGGGTCCCATTGCTGAGCTTAAAGCAGGCTGATATGGGTAAAGGCGGTTCTTCAGGTAATTTGGTACTAAACCGTTTAAGGCTTTAAAGGTCAAAACCAGCACTTTAAATTGGGCTCAGGAAGACACCGGTAACCAGTGCAAGCAGCGCAGTATAGATGCTGTAGGATCAAATCGCCTCGCCGCCACTAACACTCAGGTGCCTGCATTCTGCACCAACTAACGTTTCCAAGCCATCTTCAAAGGCAGCCCCACGTACAGCACATTATAGTAGTCCAGCCTGGAGGTCACCAGTGCATGGATAACCGAGACAAGGTCCATCCTCTCCAGATAGGGCTGCAGCTGGCGTGCCAGCCTAAGCTGGTAAAATGCACTGCTGGGCACCTCAGCCAGGTGGGCTTCCCCAGTTAGCGCAGAGTCCAGGAGGACTCCCAGACTACACACTGGGTCTTTTAGGGAGAGTGCAAACCCATCTAAGATCAGTTGTAAACTTCCATCCAGGGTCGCTGGTTTCCGCACCCACAATACCTCCGTCTTGTCTGGATTAAGTCTCAGCTTGTTTACCCTCATCCACCCCAAAACAGCCTCCAGACACTGGTTTGCGAGTTCCACAGCCTCCACGGGATGTGTAGATGGAAATCAGAGGTAGAGCCGAGCTTTAGACTGGGGCTGTGCCTACTTGGGGCTCTGGTCCCACCCATCATTGGCACACAGCTCCTGACAGATTAAGCCTGAGGGAACATGGTCCTCGACAGGAAAAACCAAACTAACCTTCCTCCCCCTTATTCTGTTCCAGTTGCTGTATTCATTCCTCTGTTATAGTTTCATCCCCCACACACACACACCCCATTATTACCCTATTGACTCAATACCATCAAACCTAATGCTCAATTCTTCACTCCCAGTAAACAGACATTTAAAATATTGGGTTGGATCCAAATTGAGGGTGCAATCCAGGCATGTTTGGACAGAAAAGAAGTCCTACAACCCCCAGCATTCCCCAGCCAGCCATGCTGGGGGTTGTTGGACTTTTTTCTATCTAAACATGCTTAGGATTGCACCCCTAAGTTCATTGTGTTTAGGCCCATCAAAATCAAGATGAAAGATCCCGTTAATGGGAGAACTTCAATGATTTCAGTGGTAGTGTAACTAACTGAAACTGGATTTAACCCACTGTAAACAGCGGAGGGAGACTAATATCATATTGGGAACAGATTGCTCCAGCACAATAAATGTTGACCTGCTGTGCACAAAACTATTTATGTGGCCTTCCTAGATACAAATATAGGAAGAAATAGAATACATCCCTTTCACTGAGGATGGGAAGATTAGCAAGGTGAGAGCTCTTCAATGTTCTCCGAGTTCCACCTGGAAGCTTGATCCATCTAATTCCCTTCCTGAATCCATCTCATTCCCTTCGCGAATCCATCTCATTCCCCTTCGCGAATCCATCTCATTCCCCTTTGTGAATCCATCTCATTCCCCTTCGTGAATCCATCTCATTCCCCTTCCCAAATGCGAGATTATTGCTGTCATTGTTTGAGCATTTTAAGTACTTTTAAAGAAATAGTCCCCCCCATTGACTAAAGTATGAAAATATGTATCTTCTCCCCCAAAAGGCACATTTTAAAAGTGTGCATTTTTCTAATAAATGCATTTTATGAATGCAGTCGCAAGCCCAGGGATAAGCAAGCTTCACTGGACAAAATGCACTCGTGTTTGGGTCATGTGAATGGGGGAAATGCTGATGTTTAATGAACGGAAAGAAAATTTCCATACATCCCTACCTTTCACCATGGTGGGAAATCCTATGACTAGGGCATGTCGGAGAAATCCACAATGGATTCAAACGTGTTCAGATTTCTAGGAATCCAGCCTGTGAATTCTGCAGCAGACCAGCTTTTTCTGAGTTATACAGATTCTGGAGACTTGCAGACAGATTTTTCACTTTGGGGGGGATTTGCACAAATTCCCACTTGCACTAATGTAGATTAGTGCAAGTGCTCATTACCATAAGTGCACATTAGCATTTATCACTAATGTGCACTTGTGCATTAGCACAAGGGGAATAAAATTCCTGTAGATCCCTAGCTGTGATAAGGTGAGCTGCATACCTGCTATTCATTCTGCTCTCCAGCCATGAAGTTTTGACAGTGCAAAGTGTTAATGTCTATGTGTGTCTGTGTTTGTATGTGTTGAAGTTGTCTGCACAGTCATTCCTTTTGATAGGAGAAGTATCGTTTCTATCTTTAACAGATCCCAGCATGTTTTGTGTAAAAGAATGAATAATAGCCACCTTTGCCAAACTTACTTGCCAAACTTAAACACAAAAGAAGTCCTTTTCATTCCATTTAAAGGGGTTTACTCATAAGTAGGGATATACAGATTGTGTTAAATCCATTCCATCTATGTTTCATGGATTGTCAGGTGTCTTTCATCCTGTCATTTACTGGTTGATGGAATCCTATTTTTTTTAACAGATGTATGTGAATTTCATTCCACTGTGCAAGTGCGCATCACCATTCATGCACATGCGTAGTGCACACTTGTGCTAATACACATATGTAATACACAAGCAAGTGCAAATTTGTGCAAATCCCCCTCAAAGTAAAAGCACTCATCAGTAAGTCCACAGAATCCGTGCAACTCAGAAAAGGCTGGTCTGCTGGAGAATCCACAGGTCAGATTCATAGAAATCCAAACTCATTTGAATCCATTGCAGATTTCTCCAACATCTGTACTATAAGTTTGCTTGCAAACCCATAATAAGTTCAACTGAGTTCAATGGGACTTACTTCCTGCTAGTAAGCCTACTTTGGGATTGCACCCAATTCTTCCACACTTCTCTTGGGGCCCTTCCTAGAATTCAGTAGGAGAACAATTTAGAAGCCATCAGTAATAATTTGAAGGACACATAGGAAAATCCTAGCCAACAGAACAGAGATGGTGGATAGGTTTACTTGCATCAACTGCAAATATTGGGGGGAGGGTTCTTCTTTTTTTTTTACTTTCTTCTAAAGAAAGAACTGAGCCTTTAATTTCCGGCAGGGGATGATGTGTTGGAAAAGAGAGCACACAGGAAGACACTAATAAGAGAGGCTTGGATATACTTCTCCAGAGAAAAGTTCCCTTGATCAGACTGGGAGAGGACTGGAAACCCTTATAAAAGGCCATTTTTTTCTGGGTGTTTACAAGTTTTCAGTTCCTTTTCTTTTCCATGAGGACTCCTTTTTCATTTGCTTTATGAGTTTAGGTTTCCTTTTGCTGCTGACAGAGAAGAAATGGGCTGTTGATTCCAGGACCAAAAAACCACAAGTCGAATGAGTCCCCGTAACACTTTTTCCCCCATTAAAAAGAAAACAAAACCCAAAGGCGAATTTTTTACTCTTACATCGGGGCAAGCTTTGGTTATGTTCTGAATCTTCCAGCGGAGAAGAAATGCACACAATTAGTCCATCAGGCCTGCCTCTCGTACAAGGCAAGTTTTAGGATGACTTAAAGCAAAATGCAAAATGGATAATTGCTCACGGATACCATTCCTTACCCTTTCCACCTCCCTCCCTCCCGCCCCTCACACACACACAACTTGAGTGTTTATGGTATTCAGATTGCTTTTGCCCCTTTGAAGCTGGCTACTCGTGGTCTGGGATTTGATTGTGATTATACTAGCAAAATGGCAGTATAGAACAGCATCTTAAATGATGCTCATTCTTGCAACCTCAACAATGCGTCCTGTTATTATTAATCTGGAGTGTTGCTGCTCTGAAAACCAAGTAGGGGAAAATGCAAACATTGGGGCATCTTTGACTGGACCAATTTTGTTGGAATGGCGAGATCTTCAGAGAGATTGTAAGCGTCGCCAGATTTCTTCCGAACGGAGCCATTTTTGAAGCATAATTGTCTGATGTCTACTCAGACTTCAGTTAGGGCAAACTCTCTCTCTCTCTCTGTGTGTGTGTGTGTGTGTGTGTGTCTGCAAAAACGTTGGTTCCACTGCTTCAGGGAAAATGTGAATGCAGTGACGGCTGAGGAGGAGGAAACTTAAAACAACCACAAATTGAAGACTTGATGTGCATTTTGCTGGTGTACAGAGGCAAATTGGATGAGCCTTCCTCCTCTTTAATACACACATCTGCATATAATAACTCTAGAACTATCATCCTCTTCAATAAATCTTTGTGAATTACCAGTACGTGTTTCTTTCAGGTCATTCGTTAATTCACAACAGTGCATTCCTATACATGTTTACGTGGACGTGACACAGGGCTGAATCCAAGATCTGCTTTCCCAAGAAGGTCCCTACACCAATTTTCCTGTAGTCCACCTCCATCAGCACAGCTGATCCAGCATAAACCTGGACCAATGTGTCCAATGGACTTACTCCCTAGTGAATGCCTTTAGGAGCGTAGCCTTACAGCGCAGTCCTGTGCCTGTCTACTCAGAAGTCAGTCCCTCTGAGCTCAATGGGACATACTCCCAGGTGTGGAAAGGACTGCAGCCTTAATCAGTTAAGCTTGTGCAAACTTATATATAAGAGAGAAAACACAATCATTCTAAAGAGGGGGAAATCTCTATTATTATTTTTTTACAGTGCTATTGTGGCAGGGCATCACCTCGGATGAGGCATTCTGCATTCTCTCTAAGCCATTAGTGGCAGCTTTTATAAGTATTTGTATTTGAATTATTATTTTTTAAAAAAGCCAACAAAATCAAGGAATACATCTGCAGACTGATCATTCGGGGGCCACCTTTTAAGTCGACTAAAATGCTTTTCATTGATTAAGCAAACCAATTAAATCAATGGGTAGTTGTTGATGTCCTGTTTTCATGCGTGCACCTTGTTCTTGGCTGAAGCCATCATATCTCTAGGCTTAGAGCTACAATGGGTACACTGTAGGTATGCTGACCTCCCCTGCAAATTAAGTTGCACCCCATAAAAAAAATAATTCAAGGCACAATCCAGTTAAAGTCAGTCACGACAAACGCTGCAATCCTATACACACTTACCTGGGAATACGTCTCATTTTCCCTTCTTCCCTCCTGACCCCTTTTTTCTTGTGTGCTGTGACTTTCAGATTTTAAGCCTGGGGGCAGGGACTGTCTTCCTTTATTATTTGTCAGCGCTCCAGGGGGCTTTTTGGCTGAGGAGCGGGATTAAAAATACTCTAAACAAACAAAATAAAAATTGGGGGCTTAGCTCTGAGTAGATGTGTGTACGGTTGCACAGTTAGTCTGCAATCCTGTGCACACTTATGTACCAGAGAGTAAGCCACTGAACACAATGGGGCGGACTTCTAAGTAATGTGCTTACTATTGCGTTGCACATCCCACTTCAAGCAATAGAATGGAATTTTGCTGGACAAACCGAAGTCCTGTTGCTTTGAAAGGGAGTTAGTTGAGAGTGACTCTACCTTGGGCTGGATTTTTCCCTAAATACGTTCCAGACATCCATGCTGAGTTTCTTTCATTCTTTCTTTCTTTCTTTCTTTCTTTCTTTCTTTCTTTCATCTAATAGAATGAATTGGAGACCGGTGCCACTAAAGTGATGCTTTTTCAGGTAAATCTCCGGAACCCATATTATTCCCATCAATGGAGCTTGCTTCAGAGTAAATGTGTTTAGAATTAGAACACTGATCTGATGACCGCTTGGAAAAGAAAGGTGTTTTTTTTTTTTTTTTTTACAGTGCTACATCTTTCCTGTCCATTTAAAACATTTAGTGAAGAATGCATTAAATATTTTCAGTTTTGCAGTAAAATAGTTTAGCAGTGTCGCTATTCCAGTTCCCTTTGATCACCTATCTATCATATAAAAACAGATTTTTATTTATTTATTTTTTTAAAAAAACTAGACTACATTCAATGCAGCAACCTTCAGAACCAATTGCAGGATATCCACATAAACATGGACAACTTCTTTAAGCAGCCATACAGACAATATTGTAATGTAATTTTTTTAAAGGAGGAGTCCTCACACCATCTAATTATCACCCAAATCATCCAGGAATTGCTCCCTGATGAAACACTCAGTGAGAGAGTCAGTTAGCTCCACTGGCCATATTTCTGATGCCCTTCTTAGTTCTGAATAGTCGCACATAAATCTGGGATCGATCAAGCCAGTTTCGAGCGCACTGGCACACCATTTTAATGGGAGCAATTTATGCACTTGCTTAACCCTTCCATCGAAATCAGCAAATGTAAAAGGCTTCCACATTGGCTGTCCATTTTTTTGATACTGTATTGTCATTGATGAGCAAAGTACATATATTTCTGGGGGTGTCTTCAGTGGTCCAGTGACTTCCTCTCTTAAACCAATTGCATTGTTAGCATCATTGTTATGATGCTAACAATGCTATTATGTTCTTGTTGTTTTAATTAAATAGGGGGAGGGGCATTGCTTAAACCTCCCCTTCCCAACTCTGAATTTGTTCGTTTGAAGTGGCCTCTTCGATCTTCTTTTGGCAATATAATTTAGCCCTTTTGGTGCTGGATTAACAGCGATCTCCCTCCTTACATGAGACAATAAGCATTAGGCAAAAAACCCTCCCGTTGGCACCAACGGGAGGCATTTTTTCACCCCTGCATGCTAATTCCTGTGCAGGGTGTGGCTGTGATTTTTGCCTGGTGTTTTAACTTAAAAAAAAACAACAGCAACATGATTGCTAATTGTGTCATTAGCGTCACATGTAGTTAGTTAGGCTCTGATGAGATACAGGCCTAACAGGGCAGGGTATCCCCAAAACGGAAGACACTTCAAACCACCAGTTCCCTTTTATACTTTGAATATAAACCACCCTTTTATGCTTCCCGTTTATCACTTTGAAACTTAGATCAATGGTGCTCTATGGTTTGGGAAACTGATGACACGAATGTTTAGATTAGCAGATTTAGGATAAGTTGTTTTCAGAAATGCTACTGACACATATCAGCCAATAGACCTGGTAATCACACGTAATTATTGTGAGACAGACTATATATATTTGCACGTACAATGTTTGTGCCCATTGTAGGAACCCCATCTATGTAAAGCTGATCTTCTAAGACGTTAGAAGAAACCTGAGCCATTCAAACTCTGCATCAGTGCGCTATTCTTAACTGTCTTTAATTTATTAATTTATTAATTTCATTTCATTTCTATACTGCCCAATAGCCGAAGCTCTCTGGGCGGTTCACAAAAATTAAAACCAAATAGCACTGATTGTTAAAATGTGTTAGGAAAAACAGTAGGTGCCATGTGTATGCAAAAAACAACTCCCCGTCACATTCAGACAGATATCTGCTAAGCTTCCCAGCTGTTTTGTCAGAACCTGGTCTGCCAAATGAGTCCTGAGAGTTTTGTAGACACACAAATCTCACAAAATACCTTTTTGAGCACTTTGCGGGCATTTTTTGGAATGCAACAAGAATGCACGTTGGGGGTGAGAAATACAGGGCGGGGGGTCAGGGGTTGGTTTATCCTGCTTCAATATCCACCTGGTCTGGTTTGTTAGCATGGTTCTTAAAACAAGTTTTTATAAATAAATATCTCAGCTATCATTAAACACCTGAATTCTTCCTGCTAGTAGGTGGAAATATTCCCCGAAAATGAAGCAGGCAAAGCACTTGTACAATCAGCTATGACAGACCCTCGTCTTCACATGGCAGAGAAACTAGCATATATTTTTTGTTTCTTCATGTTATTGAAGTCCAATACTTTTTGCAATTCCATCCTTGCTGTCAACCTTAATTCCTTGAAATATTAAATGCAGCCAACCCCTCTGTACATTTACACTGAGAAGTAAATCCCACTGAATTAAAGGGGAGATGCACCCCTGTAAATTCATGTAGGATTACAGCCAAAAATAGTTATGACCCTCCACTCCTTCAAAGGATAGGATAAACTCACATCTACAAATGAAACTGTCAATGTCAAAAGCCAGAAATAGAAAGGAAAGGAGGTGTGTGTGTGTGTGTTTGTGCTGAATTTATCATTAATCCCTGAAGCGAAACAGGGCTCACCATAAATACAGACTGCATTAACTGTCCAGAAACTGGAGTTGTGAGAACAGCTCCTACTTACCCCAGAAAAAATACCTGAGATAATAGCTTCCATATACATGTGAAAAAGCAACACTGAGTCCCCTCTAAGGGCATAATCTTTGTCATCCCTGTTCTCACTTTACAGGCAGAGGTACCAATCCAGTGCACAGCTGTGTGTGCCTGTCTCACTGATTTAATGAAAAACAGGAATTGGTTTCATACATGCACATTGCAACATTGCTTGGCTTGCCAAGATGAATGTCTGAACCATCTCCAGTGGATGAGGATTACGACTGGAGGGGACATGAAGCCATTTGAAAGATCTGTACGTAGCAAGTTGTATCTCCGTTCACATCACTTGACGTTACGGTCAACTGATGGAAATGCATGTATAGGACCCTGGATTTCTGCATCTAATATTGAGATTACCTATGTTCCAAGAACATGGTTCATTTGTTCTAATAATTTATCTCTATCTTTAAGTCTAGAGACTGTATTTTCACCTTTATCCTTCATCCTCATGATGACACTGTGGAGTTGATCAACATTATTATTCCCATTTTTCAGATGGGGAAAACTGAGGCTGAAGCTGTGATTTGAATTCATATCACAATCCAGCATTCTTTTGACTGGACAACCAGTTGGTAACTAGCATAAAATATCTGTCACTGTGGTAGTGCAAGAGAAATTAAGGGCGCAATCCCATGCAAGCTTAGACAGAGAAAAAGCCCTACAATTCCCAGCATTCCCCAGTAAAGTAAGGTGATAACTACGGGCGACACCAACCCATGTGTCAGTAAGGGGTACACAAGTGCCTCTAATGAATACAGTTGGTCCGATCAAAAGTAGCAGCGTCACCTATTAATTATTAATTAGATTAATCTCTAATCGCATTTCGGAACTGAACTGCAGTTCAAGTGGGAAGTAAGACTTCAGAATGACAAGAAATGTACAGAGTTTGCTGAAAACAGTTTGCAACAATACGACCAGTCCTCTCTGCCGCTCAAGGCCCTTAAAGACACAGAAGCAAAGGGCTGAACAAAAGTTTGGCAATCTGAATAGCTACCCTAGGCATATGACAGAAAGGCAAGGCAAAAATCTCTCTAATAAATCACCAGTAATAGAAAGGTGGACTGGTGAAACATTCAAGTCACACCTCTGTCAATGGGGCCATGGGGAAGATATTATCTTAGCCTTAGTTCTCCTGTCTGTAAAGCGGTACATATAATTCCCTACTCCACAAAGTGGCGGTTGGGCAGTATATAACATCTATTTGTTGGGGGGTATATAATTTTATTAAATAAATGAATGAATAAATGGTGACATGGGCGTCATTTTGACCCTGTGATCTGTGATAGTCTATATAAGCCTGAAATTAAATGAATATAATTAACCATGGTGATATGTAACCAATGTCTCTCAGAACTGCAGGGATCTGGAGTGAACAGTCAAGGTCAGTGGTGGACTCCAGCGAAACCTGGGTACATGTGTCTGACATGTGGGAACTTCTCCAGCACAAACCACATGGGAGTTGTGTGAGAGAACTTCCATGTCATTTCTATGGGGCCTACACAGGATGTTTTCCCAGGAAAATGATTTTTCAAGCGAGGCTTATGGTCCATGGATATGTGATGCCAAAAATGCCTTTGAGCATCCCATGTGCTTTTATGTGCATGTGCATCAACCATGCAGAGCACAAAAACAGAAAGAAAGCCACATCTGAACAAATGAACAAAAGTTCATTAATTTGAAACAAAGTTAATCCAACAAATGTTCTAGCTGATGCACGTGTGACGTAGGCAGTATATGCAAAAAGAATTGTGATGTCATGTGTGAAAACAAGCAGAGCCCCCCTGACTTTCTCTAGACAGCACAACAGAGCTACGAATGGTAACAACATGTAATTAATAAGTATATGTTTTGCACTGCCATTGACAGGAAGGGCCTTAAAAGTTCTTAACTTTATTCTAAATTATAATAAAAACACACACATATTAAGAACTTTTCCACCTGATCCTATACATGTTTACTTTCAAGTCAGTCCTGGAGAATTCCACAGGATTTACTCCCTAGCAAATCCTATGGCTGTATAGAATTTCAGCCATTAAGCCTGTGTTCCCTATATTCACTTACTTGGGAATAAACCCCATTGAACTCAATCGGACTTACTTCTGGGTAGATATGTATAGAATTGTGCCGTAAATACCATTGCTCTTAACTGCAGAGCAAAAATGTTTTATGCTCAATCATAGGATCATGCCTATCGGTGACAGTAATTTTGGCTTCAATAGAGTTTGATATTAATGGCAGGGTTAAGTCTGCACTTAATCCACCACATCTTGGCCATGTTGCTGCCTGTCATTTTGACAGCATACTTCAGAATGCCAATCATAGTTTGCACGGCACTTTCTCACACAGGAACATATTCCGAAATACAAAACAACCCCACCCCAAAGGTAGCCGTGGTGGCTGTAAGAAAAATTCCAATAATAGAGTGCAGACAGTGGAAGTGAGGCCTACTGAGTTTAATGTGGCCTTCTCTCAGGTAACTGTGTACAGGATTGCAACCATAGTGTAATACCTATGTTAGGATCACCAAGAATGTGTAAGCTTTTGAGTTCTTCAGATCTCTTCAGCTTTTTGCAATGTGTTACCCGATGAAAGGATCTCAAGAGCTTGCATGTATTACTTTTTGGGTGATCTTTTGGTCGGCTTAATAAAGGTATTACGCTAAGGCTGCAATCCTGTACACAGTTACCTGGGAGGAAGCCACATTAAACTCAGTGGGCCTTACATTCACATAACGTATCACGCTGCGCTGCATTTTGAAACGCATCTTGGACATTTGAATCGTAAGGTTGCAGCCAATCTTAGTCTAACTTAAGCCCCATTCGTTTCAATGGTTCTCCTCTAAGCAGGACTGGCATTGGATGCAACCCATAAGCCGCCCTTTCCCAGGCCTTACATTTTCCCCAAACAGACTCCCCTCCACCCTGTACCCTTCCAAGATTTCCAGCGGCTGTGAAAAATATCTGTTACTAACCACTGGCGGGATGGGTAATTGAAAAAGCAAGAAACTGGGCACTAGGCACTGCACAGGAAAGGAAGGTCCAAGAGACCCAAATTGCAGAGCTTGGTTATAAAAACACAGAAAGAGAGAGACGGATCCTTAAGGGGATTTTCTCCCTCAGAAAACTCCTTGAAATGAGTGAGAGTTGCGTACAAGAACACATCGGTTTGTTCCATGGGGCCCTTGTGCAAGAGAACTTCCTTTGCCCTAAGGCTGTTGTGGAGTACTATTTCCCTTCGTCAATGGCTTTCCTTGATCCCTGTCGATTTCACCGTGTCAATTTCACCATGTCGATTTCACCGTGACAGATGAATCGAGAAATTCATTCCGTCCGCAACCCCCCCCGCCCCAGTTTCAACGCCGCTTCCCCCATAGATACTTCAACCCCCCAAAAAAGTTTCTCAAGATCTCCCCCCCAAAAAAAATCTCTCCCTTCCCCTGCCCGGGCATGCTTCTGCCCTCTCCAGCCATCACCCCCCCAAAAAACGCCCACACGCTCACCTTCCCGAAGCGCGCCTCCTTCGCTGCCGCTGCTCCCCCCGCACTGTTCCTGCTCCCCCTTGCCGCTTTCCCTCGCCTCCGGGCCGGACTCTTTGGCTCCATTCATGCCGGCGGCCACTTCCTCTAGATCCAAGAGGTGGCTTACGCTGAAGTTTTTCCTAGCCTGGGGGTTGTCTGGAGGATCCAAAATCCGCACTGGGTTAGGGGCGAACTGCTTATCCATGCCGTAAGCTGCCACCGTCTCCATATCTCCCGAAGGTTCCAGGCTGGCCCCCCACCCACCCCAAAGCAGCGACACCCACCTTCTCTCTTCCCCCAACGTCGCAATCCGGCGATCTCCTTTTCCCACTCCCCCAAAAAACTTCTAGTGTCCCCCCCCCCCCCGCCGCCTTTCTCCTCCTCCTGCGTTTTCCCAGGGGATATATATATATATATATATATATCTTGGTCAGCCTCGTGTTGACGTCTGGAAGAGGAGAGAGAGAGAGATTATCCCAAACTTTCTCTAACTAGCTTTTTCCGCTCACCCCGCTTTTGTAGCTGTCCAGACCCAACTTCTCTTCTGCACAACTCCCTAGGCTCTGAAATTGACCGAGTTTGGTTGGCAATTGACAAAGATGTCCTGAAACTGACTCAGATTCCCCCCCCCCCCCCCGGTCTTCTGAAACTGACCAAAGAAGTCTCCCGCCTCCCCTTTTCTGAAATCGACCACAAAAATTGCACACCCTCCTCCTCCCCAATTTTCTGTCTTCTCGCTAGTCCTTTCCCTCTCTGCCGCCTTCAACTTCTCTCTCTCTCTGTGTGTGTGCATGTGTGTGTAAAGTTTTGGAAAGAGGAAGGGTTACATTAGAGGGAAAAAGAATTCCCCTTGTTGAGTTTTCCCCCCAACTCCCAGTATATCCTCTCCCCCCACCCCCTTTTGAGTGGTTATTGTTCCTGAGAAATTTTAAGTGCCTTCTTTCAAACAGTTGTGAAATAGGCATTCAGTAACCTCTGAGATCGGCTTAGGTACATTTTGTAAAATCTGTAACTTATGTTTTTACACACACACATGCACATTCACAAGCACATGGTGGGGGCGGCACCTTGCATCTATAATAATAAAAGTGGATGAACATTAAGAACATAAGAAGAGCTGTGCTGGATCAGACCAAGGGTCCATCGAGTCCAGCATTCTGTTCACAGAGTGGCCAACCAGCTGCCCATGGGAAACCCACATGCAGGATATGAGTGCAACAACACCCTCCCACCCATGTTCCCCAGCAACGGGTGTACATAGGCACACTGCCTCCGAAACTGGAGGGAGCACAGAGCCATTGATAGCCTTCACCCCCATGAAAATGTCCAATAGAAGTGTGTGTGTGTGTGTGTGTGCCTGCCGGTCAGCACCATAGCGCCAAGACTGTGAAACTTAGATATCTGAAACTTGGCATGTGAAATAAGGGGCACCGTTGGCCTGAAATCCCAGTGGTAAATTTGGAACATCATGACCCGATAGTCACGCCAGGAAGAAGAGTCCAAACATCCCGGCAGCTGGTTTGATCCAGATCAACAAACCGAGTTCTACTTCTAGCAGTTTTCTTCTCCACAGGAACAGGGGTTTTTTTTTTTTTGTAAAGCTAGTAGGTCTGAATTGCCCATTCAAGATGGAGCCCACACAAAATACTTTGTATTATGACAGTGAAGAATATACTGTTGCTGGGGAAACCCATTTCCCCCCAGCTACTGTGGGGGTTGCAACTCAGCTCAGGGGGAACAGGGAATTCTGAAGGACGATGGCAAAGGACATCGGCATCCCTGCTAAGAAAAAAGTGTCAGGGCTGCATCCCTGCAAGCCCTGCCCCCACTACACCACTGCGATTTGGGCCATCATAGAAAGGGATCCAGTTGGGATGTCTGTGCAATCTGTGTTGCCGATGGGAATAGCAATATTCCATCTCTGTCTTGCACACACACATATACATGCTTTGGTCAACTCTCCACCAGTTGCCTCATTTCAGTTTTATTTATTGGGGCTGGAGATGGGATGATAGAATGAGGCACTTATCATCATGCTGCAAAACAAACAAGCCACCAAATATATTAAGAGCATTAACTGTGGTTACTTTTTAATCCCTCATAATGACGAAAGAAATAGGTATACACGCACACACACCTGCTTTGGTTCTGGCTGCTCAGTGAGAGATTTTCATCTTTGCCCTGGAGACCCTGGGAAGGAGCTGAAGACCTTGAAATGTGTGGCGAGATCTTGGCAACATCACCTGCTAATGGGAAGGCAGGATGGAGCTCCTGGTTTGGCTGAAACTGCCATACATCTCAAGAGTGAGGTTTTTGGTCCATGCCTTGGTTGACAGAGAAGGACTTCTGTGCTTCCGGCTGCACCTAATGCCATCTTCCACCTCTCTGATCCCATTCCAGGCCCAAGCCCAACTCAAGTTCCAGCAACTTCTCTCAGAGAACCTGGGGCTGCCAAAGGCACCCTCACAACCATTTATTGGTTGATTGTTTAAAAGTATTTTTAAAATCCTGCTCCTCAGCCAAAAAGACTCCTAGAGTGGCGTGCACAAATTAGCAAAACAAAGCGGTATCTGCTCGTGGGCTTACGATCTAAAAAGTGATGACACACAAGGAAGAAGGGATGGGGAGGGAAGAGGAAAAAGATGAAATAGCCTTTCCAGAGGGTTGGTGAAATGGCCCCATCTCCCTTCTCATCAGCTTAAGAGAATGGCTGCTCCCAGAATCAGCCTAGTCCAATGGGTTGGCACTAGCACCCAGCACCCTTAGGCAGGTGTCGGGCAGGATCCACCACTGACACTTTTCCTGGGCTAGGGCCTTTCCCAGGGCACCAATGGACACTCAAGGCTCTGAGTAGGGGGCCCTGGGAAATAGATTCGGGGCCCTGGGAAACAGATTTGTGTCAGGATCCCATGGCCTGGGTCTAGCAACACTTCTGCCCTGGGACTTTTTTCTTTTCTTTTTTTTAAGTGCTCTTACCACCTCATGGTAAAAAAAAAAAAAAAAGTCTTTGTTTTCAACAATGGCTGGGAAGATTACTCAGTTGGAAGCGGGAGGGAAGAGACTGCTATCCCCTAAAAAAAAAAAAAAAGGAACTTGCCCTTTTTTTGTCAGGATGGACATTTTATTTCTTTAATATTACATTTCTATCCCACCATTTTTTCCTCTTGCAAGGAACCCAAGGCGGGTTACATGGTCCTCCTCCTTCCCTTCCTCTCCACTTTATCCTCGTGACAGGCCTGTGAGGTAGGTTAGGCTGAGTGTCCACAACAGGCCCAAAGTCACCCAGTGAGCTTCGCGGTCAAGTGGGGGGCTCGAACCTGGGTTTCCTCGGTCCCAGTCCAACACCCACACCACACTAGTTTTCTCACCACAATGCAGTGGAAGTTGACTCAACATCTGGGTTATTGCCATGAGTGGCACCTGAAATGACCTGCGCACCAAGGTCATCTCTCCAGCCCTTGCCCCATGAGCCCTAAGGCAGCCCTAGTAGGGATTCAGAACAGCATGGCATTCCCCACCTGCCTCGCCATGGGCTCTTGAGTGCCACTGAACTGGCCAGCTGCATTTTCTGCCACGTGCCCACATCGTGGCCTTCCGTTGTTACACATGACTTGTTGTCCCTGGCAATGGCCGAATCGGGGTCCCTGCGTGTGGTTTTTTTCCCTTCCTCTTCTAGATTCTGCCCACCTCTCCTAAGCCACTGTTTATTTTAAACATTTCTTCTTTGAGTTTTTGATGCTGCTATCTTATCTCGATTGATCAAGGCAGGGGCATGCGCGCACACAAGCCTATCTAATGCATTAACGTTACAAAATGGGCTAATAAAATGGGATGATAAAAACCAGCTGTTCAACTAATTTAAAAGAAGAGGAGGAGGAGGAGGAGGAGGAGGAAAGAAAAGCAACCTTCCTTTTTCTTTTTGATGACTCAAAGTGAAATCAAGACAACATGGCTCCACGATAGCACACAAGCTTTTTGTCCCCTTCTCTGTCTGAGACCTCAGAGAAGTGTTGGCAGGAAGATGGTGATGATGGAATAATGCCAGGGGTTCTGCCCTGAAAAGCGGCCAACAAATATTTTAAATAAATTGTTGTTGTTGTTGTTGTTGTTGGGCAGGCTTCTGCAAGGTAAGGTGGAGAAGAAATATTTTAAATAACCCCCCCAAATAAATACATATCATGTCATTATTAAAATATATGCATTGCAAAAAGCAGTCCTGACGCAACATGCATATATAAGTGCAAGTTAAAAGGGGGCACGGCCAGTGCAAGGGGGCGTGGCTGTCTGGGGACCGCTGGAGTGCTATACTGGGACCCTTGGCAAGTGAAATCTGTCCCCGGGCCTCCTCCGGTCCTGCTCTCTTAGAGGAGACAAAGCTCAGTGAGGTGGGTGAATAGTCTCCCTCGGTATAAGGCAGCTTCCTATGTTTTAGGTGAATGGCCATAGCTCTGTGGTAGAGGCCCTGCTTTGCACGCAGAAGGCCTCGGGTTCAAACCTTGCCATCTCCAGGTAGGGCTCGGAAAGAATCCCGCCTGAAAGCCTGGGCCAATCAGTGTAGGGCAGCTTTCCCCAATCTGGTGCCCTCCAGAGGATTGGGACAACTCCTATCATCCCTGACTGTGGACCCATGCTATCTCGAGCTGATAAGAGCTGTGGTCCAAGACCTCTGGAGGGCACCTGATTGGGTGTAGACAATGCTAAGCTAAATGGACTGATGATATTTTATCAATGTAAAAATAGGAGGGGGATCTATATCCCACCTTTTCCCCTCTTGCGAGGAATGCAAGGCAGCTTACATGATCCCCCTCCTCTCTATGTTACCCTCACAAGAACCCTGTGAGGTAGGTTAGGCTGAGAGGCAGTGCCTAGCCCAGAGTCATCCAGGGCGATTCGTGGCTGAGTGAGGACCAGGACCCAGATCTCCCGAGTCCTGGTCCAGCACTCTCACCACTACACCACATCGGCTCTCAGACCAATGATCTGACTCTGTATACCAGCTTCCCAACACAGACTGACATCCTGTGAGGCGCTCATGTGTTGGTTCAGAGCCTGAGGACTACATTGGGAAGTCCCCAGTTCAGTTATCATGAGGGCCCCCAGCTCTCCAGGTAGCCTCAAAGAAGCCACCACTCCCTCCACTGGTAATATGGAGATCATCACACCAACCTATCTCTTGCAAAAGTTATGGAAAGACCTCTGTGAGGCTGTCAAGGTTCCCCTTATGGCCAGGACCCCCTGAGCAACCCCTTAAGGCTCTCTTGCCTCCTTAAGAGTCCCACTTTCCTTCTTTTAAACTGCCCCTTCCCAGCAATGTGGGGTTTAGGCTGTAGGTGTGGGGTGACTGACACTCTAGACACAGGGTTTAACCACAACAGTTTACTGGTAAATTCAGAGCTAGCAAATCACAGCTAAAGGTATTTACACAATAGAGCTGAGTGATACAAAAGGCCTTCAGAGAAAATAAAAGTGGCAAAATGCAAGTTCCTTTACCTTAGACTTTTCTAGGCTGCTTCTTCCTGCTCACTCTTCAGACCCTGCTCACATTTCAGGCTCTGGCTGCCTCCGCTCAGCTCTCCCTTGCTCTTGCTCTGGATGTAGCCTGGTCTATCTGACTCTTACTGGCTCTCTTCCTCTCTTTATATGTCCTCCTCCCTCAAAGCCAAAAGTACTTCTTCAAGCCTGAAGAAATGAAACTTAACTGGGGAAATGGAACTGAAACTTAACCAGAGAAATGAAACTACTCCTCTCAGGGTTACCCCCTCCCAGCAGAAAACTCCAGGCCTCTATGCCTGACCTTTCCCCCCTTTGCCTCTGTAGGCTTCAAACCTTCACAGAGGCACATTAAATTCTATTTATTTATGAACAGGGGAGTTCTTCTCCTCTCTTTCCTGCTCCACCAGAAGCGTTGATGTCTCCCCTGGGAACTCAAAAAGAGAAGCAACAACCAGCCTGAGGAAGTGTGGTGTCTGGGAAAGTGGATGGGAATACTTCAGAGGTGACCTGAATGAGCAGGTGGGTTCCTCCAGGGAAGGGTGCACAGGGAGGGAAGCAGGACTATTCCACCAGTCCTGCCGAAAGATTTTTCCCCACTTCCCTCCCTATCTCTCTTTCCTTGTGTGTCGTGTCTTTTGGGATAGCAAGCCTGTGCGTAGGGGCTGCCTTGTTTTCCTGATTGCATGCGAGCTGCTCCCGGAATGGGCTAAACATATTTGGCTGAAGAGTAAGATAAAAATGTTTTAAATAAATACATAAATAAAAAAAGAATTGTCCACCAAACAATAGGGCGGATTGGAGAACCTTTGTTTACACCCCAAATGGTAAAGCCCCCCAACCCTAACACAACCCCCCCTGCACCTACGTTTGAAACTGGGGAGACTTTGTCCTCACAGAAGGGGCAACTACGCCCACAAATGCCATCTAATTCTAACAAAAATGTTTTGAGGCGCTTTCTTTCTTCTGAAAATCAAATTGTAAAGAAGCCTAGCACAAAAACCCCTGCGCCCATTTCTCTTCAATGGCTCAGGCTTCTCCCCCTCTGAAGGTTCGACCAGGCCTGTAAACTGAATCAATTCTGTTAAACGGTAACAATGTTAAAGCCATTTACGGATTTCCCATGATGGTCGATTGGAGACACAAATGCTTCTGGTTTCCAAATCTCACTTTGGATTCAGGCCTTAGCTCAAGTCCGGCTGCCTCCAAGTCCCTCCATGTTGATTCGGGCTGTTGCCTGAATTTTCAGATTGCATCCTGGACTGCATCATGTGGTTGGCACGCACCCCTGTTCTATCCAGCTTCTGTACACAGAATGGAGATGGGCGCCATTGTGCCCTTTGACCCAGGCAGCAAAACGTCTTGGGCCGGCCCTGCATATTTACATTTGTTATGGAAGAAATGGACATTCCTAGTGGTGGTTAGAGCGTTGGACTTGGGAGACCTGGGTTCTAGTCCCTACTCAGCCATGAAGTGTGTTGGGTGATTCTGGCCAGTCACTGACTGTCAGCCTAGCCTACCTCACAAGGTTGTTGTGAGGATAATTGTGAGGGAGGAGGAGGATCATGTATGCCGCCTTGGGTTCCATGAAACAGGAAAAAGGCAAGATATCAAAGTAATAATAAATATATTTTATTTATATATATTTTATTTATATGGCAAAAAAGCCAGGAAACCACCAAATGATTCGTGGGCAGGAAAAGTGGGTGGTGGCAGGGGGTTGCATGTGGTTCTCTAGGGGAACCCCATAGGGCCAAATTTGGCCCTTGTACCTAGGTTCTGGACATCTCCCATAAGAGATCCTTATAAAAAGCTTGTCGAAAAAGAAGAGCCTTTCCCTCAGTGCCTGAAAAGTGTCGAATGGCCAAAGACTAGATTTTCAGTTCCTCCTGCGACTCCAAGACACAGTGGTTTGAAGGAAGGAACCCAACCAACAGCAGATGATAGTGATATCAAGGGGGATTTCCTTGGCTTCTCTCTTCCAGACTTACCGGCTGGGATTCTTTCCAGTTGCTGACAATTATGAATACTTTTACTAGCGTCAGCATATTATATTTCTATCAGCCGATTTTGGAACACATGAATCTGATAAAAAAAATAAAGGTTGTCAATAACAAAGACGACAAGCAACTTGCGGCGTGAGAGATCCCCAATGTTTGATCCTCTTTCGAACCTAGATTTTGAAAACTTAACAGCACAATATCCTTCTATACTTTCTCCCTGCGTGGCTTAAAATGCAGAAAAAGGTTTTCAAAAAGCATTTCTTTCTAAAAGATCCACTGTGATCATATTTGCTGATGTCATGGATGGCCATTTCAAACTCTTCTTGCTAGAAATCTGTAGAACTGACCAGTCTCTCAAACGGAACGTTCCAGAAACCGTACTGACAAATCGATAAATTAGCAACGGCTGGACTGTTTCTTCTCCACTGGAGTTCTTCCTAGGTGAAATATTCCTCTCTTTAACCAGCCATCCTGAATGGATTTGCAAGGATTACAACTAAATTTTGCTCTTGCACAAAATGCCTGGCAGATACGTTGGCAGCTTTTGAACTTACATTATAAGTGTATATATTTTGCTATTTGGATCTGTGATTTTTAAACCAGAGGGGTCATAAACACTGCCAATCTGGCAATCTGTGTCCTGACTTTCAACTATTTTAATTTAAAGCTGGATAAGTAGCTCAGAAAGGCAAGAAAGCAAGCATATCTGCTCGTTTAGAGTTTGGTTTCTTCCTGACCTATACCATGGCGAAAACAAGTGGCTAATACAGTCATGTACGTAGTAGCGCTGTCTGCCAGAAACTTTAATGGGGCATTGGAGGACCGTGGTGCAGTGGTAAATTTTGAAGTGCACGCTTTCATCGTGACACTCGCCATAACCACGTCCCCCAAGGAGAGTCCAAAAATGCAGACAGCTTATTGGTCTGCATCAACAAACCCATTCTAACAGTTTTCATCTCCACCAGGAGCAGGTCTTTTGTAGGGATGTACGAAAGTAACTTACCTTTTCGAAGGGTGACATTTGCAGTGGGGGGGAGGTGCTCCGTCCCTAAATTCTCTCTGGCTGGCTCTGCTCCGTGGAAATTCCGCGGAGCCGCCGGCTGGGGCCGCCCACAGCTGGACATCCAGCTGCTAGGCAGCCTGCACGGACACAAATGGCGGCGGCCGTAGCTGCCGCCATTTGCATCCCTGTATTTTGCTGTGATAGGCTACGTAAATATTTACGTAGCCTATCACGGCAAAAAAACAAAACAAAACAGCGAACGCAAATGGCAGCGGCTACGGCGACCGCCATTTGTGTTCCCTTTTTTTTTGCCGTGATAGGTTACGTAAATATTTACATAGGCTATTACGGGGGGGGGGGGGGAAGGGAACACAAATGGCAGCCACGACACCATTTGCGTTCCCTTTTTTTTTTTTTTGGCCGTTAATAGCCTACGTAAATATTTACGTAGGCTATCACGGAAAAAAAAAAGGGAACGCAAATGGTGGCCACCGTAGCCACCGCCATTTGCGTTCCCTTTTTTCTGTGATAGGCTATGTAAATACTTATGCAGCCTATCATGGCTTCCGCAGGGACGCAAATGGCGTCCTTGCGTTAGCCGTGATAGGCTGCGTAAGTATTTACGTAGCCTATCACAGCTATAGTGATGAAGGGAATGGTGGCCGCGGCCGCAGCCGTCATTCGCAGAGCAGCGCGAATGGCACCGGGTAAGTGTCCTGTTTCATGTGCCTTTTGTGGGGCAGGGGGGCTTCATTCCGCCACGGATTTTGGGGGGCTGAATGCACTGGCATTTGGCCTCACTGAGATCCGTGGCAGAATTCTCTGACATCCCTAGACTTTTGTAAAGCTAATCACCACTCAAGCAACCGACCCCAAAAGACTTGGCATTGCAACTGGGACAGCCCACAGCCATAGATGGTTGGTGGAGAAATCCATTTCTCCTGTGATGACTGCGGCAAAGCCCAGAGGAAACAGGGAATTCTGGGGTTGGGGGTTGCAGATGACATCAGCGTCCCTACTAATCAAAAAGTCCTGGCACTTTGACCCTGTGCGCCGTGGGGAACAGGGGGTGGGCAGGTCCACTTCCATCAGCGCAGCGGATCCAGTGTAAATCTGGACCCAAGCCCTTGCACTTTGGTAGTTGCACCCTGCTTTGGGATGATGTGATCCTGAAAAATGGGCCATAGGTGTCTCCAATAAAACAACAGAAATAATACAGTGGATTGTGAGCCTGGACATGTGAAACGTCCGGCGATCTGGCAGTCCTGTGACCACAGCTAAAGACTGGCTCGTGGCCACTGTGGGTTATGCTTCCAAAGGCGCATGGGCCTTAATGGCTCGGTCAGCTTGAAAACGTCGCTGACGGGGAAAGGGTTTGATGAGACTGCAACGCGGGGGGACCCGAGGTGAAGGGGGAGACCTCTGACCCCTACACAAGCTTTTTAATTGGTCGAGTCGAGCCCTCTTAACTGGGGTAACATCTTGCTGTGATTATTGCATTAGAAAGCCTCCGGGCATTGCCAGGCAGACTTGGCGGATGGGGTTAGGATGGCAGAGAAGGAATTGTGAAAGGGGGGGGTGCTTAAATGAGACGGGCTTGTCCTTTCGCTCATTTAATGAGGGTTGTAATGCTCCCACAGTTATTATTCATGATAATAACCCGTTCTTGAACCGGCGTCGTTCTGTTACTCTTCCAGAGAAGGGGGGGTGTCTCAGGTACATACGGGTTGCCGCTTAGGGCGTTAAATAATTATATGGAGAGAATAATCAACAGTGAAACCCCCTTAGGATCTCGCTTCCTCGGTTCTGGTGATTGCTGGTATTTTTAAGGTGAAATATGACCTTTTTATGATCAAAGGGGATCAGAGTTCCAAAGGAAATGGAAAAGAAGGAAGAGAGTTGAAGGGTCTTTGGGAGGTGGGGTGTAGGGGGGAAAAGGCTGCGCATTTTCTTTCTGCTGGTCCTGGCGGTCTGGTAAAGTTTCTTTAGACACGCAAAGATTTATGCTCCTTTCGGCAGGGGTTCCTAGAATTACCCTCCAACTCTTTACACATTTCCAAAAGGGGAGCTGAAACAGTAAGTCATTGAGAAATTAACAGGCTTTTCAATAACGTCTCCTGTCGGCTTTTTAGAGGGGGGTAAAAAAACGTAATGACTTTTTCCCCCCTTTTCTTTTTTTGAAGTTGAGGTCAAGGTTGCTTTCTTTAAAAAATAAAAAATAAAACAATCCATATTAATGCAATTTCCTCTTCCACTCGAGTACTTAGAGAGATGGGGAGAGGTGGGGAGGGTTTTCTCTTCTCCTCCCCCCCTCTCTCTAGCTACACAATTTATATAGGATTAAATACATTTATTTTAAAAACGCGCATCTTGTCATTTTAATAGATCCCAGTTGCAAGAACTGTTGATTTTAACCGCCATTTGTTTTCAATTATAGGAAGTGCTAAAATTAGTTTCTTTCTTTTCTTTACTAGGGTGGTTGGGTTGAACTGATTCAACGGTGTGAGAAATTGATTAAAAGTTGCAAATGCAGTTTAAGATCCCTCCAATTAATAAGTGCTGCCACCACTAGAGGCATGTTTGGAAGGGACGCGAGACGGGGCCAAATCAGAAACTGCTCTCTGCCTCTACAACTCCCTGCCGAGGGACAGGCCTGTCTCCAGTTATTTTGCCACCCAAAGCATTCTGAGTGAGGCAGCTTTGAAGATAGCCTATGCCAAATCAGCACAAGCAATCTCCAATTATCATTATTATTTTATTTTATTACATTGATATCCCACCATTTTCCTCCAAGGAACCCAAGGCAGCGTACATAATCCTTCTCCTCTCCATTTTATCCTCCCAACAGCCCTGTGAGGTAGGTTTAAGGATGTAAGAGAAATTTGTTTCCGTTTGTTTTTGATCAGGATTTACCCCGTTTGCCCCCCTTTTCGACTGAACACAGACTTGGATGCAATTTGCGGTTGAAGTCCATACATTTCCGAGCTTGCAATGTGATTCACCCCCCCCCCCCAAGCACTCGACAGCCTTCATATATTTGAAAAAAAACGTGCATGGAAAAAAAGTGTACTTTTGGAAAATGCACACAAACACACTTGAATCAATGGGAGAAGAATGCGTGCATTTCAAAGTTGTGCACAATTGGTGCAAAGATTGAGAAAAGTATGCATGAAAATACAGATTTTCATGCGAAAAGAAAAAAAACAAAGTTTGCAATCTGATATGGACTCGAGTCTTGAGCTTCAAGATGCAGTTTGGAGAACCTTGGCGAGCTCGAATTTTGGAGAGTAAGACATTTGTAGGTAGCTTAGACTGAGAAGCAGTGATTGGCCCAAAATCACCCAGAGCTTCATGGCCAAGTGGGGACTGGAACTCAGGTCTCCCGAGTCTCAGTCCGACACTCCAACCACTACACCACATAGGCTCTCAAAGGCCACTTCACCCAGAATGTCTTGTTCAGTTTGAGGAAGGACCCCTCAAGGCGAAGCATTTGGGCCAGGTGAGCTCTCTGGAGAGTTGCACCGCCCGTGTTTCGGCTGCGGCATTTGTTGGAGCACGGAAGCAACCAGTGGGGCTCCCCAGATCACTGAGGAGGAGGGTCAGGAGCACCTCCCCCTTCAGGGGGTTGTTTGGCTGCCTAGTTCACCCCCCGCCCTTGAGGGGGCCCTGCCAAGGAGACTAGGTTGGCCGCCTCTCCACAAGGCAAAGGGGTTTTTATGCAGGCAGATAAGTTGATCTGTACTCGAAGGGGGATTTAATTAGTTGGATGTGGTTTATTTATTTTATTGTTCTGTTTTTGATTGGGTTTTTAATTTTTTTTATGTTATGCTTTACGATTTGGGGCAGTATCCAGCTGCGTCCTTCCATTAGCACAAGTGACATCGAGCTAGCGGAAACTCAATTCTAAACTATGCGCAAGGGAAGAATCCGACTAAAGTTACATTTGCACAAGCGCAGCTGTGCAAGCAGTTGTGCATTATGCTTGTGCACCCAGTTGTGCAAGCCATTGTGCACCCCACTGCGCAACCTGTTGCACATAACTCTTGTGCAACGTGTTGTGCAACCCGTCGTGCAACGGGTTGCATGACTGCATGAACAACTGGTTATGAAAGTGTAACGGGAAACCCTTTGTGCAACAGAAAGATTCAGGGGAGCTCTGCCAGCGCTATTTGAGTTTGCAGAATGTCACCATCGGATACCGCCCATTGTTTCATTGTTAGCCAACTTGAGCACCATTTTGGGTGGAAAAGTAGGATATAAATAAAAAAGATAGATTCATAGATAGATAGGAGTGACAAAAAGCAATACCAGCCTAACCCCATTCTTCATTTATTACATTGATATCCAAACTTTTTCCCCATGGAGTTCAAGGTGGCATATTTCATTCAACTCCTTTTTATACTCACAACAACTTTGTGAGGTAGGTTAGGTTGAGAGATCGCAACTGGCCCAAGGCCAGCAAGTGAGTTTCCTGGCTGAGTGGGGATTTGAACCTGGAACTTCCCACTCCTAGGTTCCTTCTTAGGCTAGAGGAATTTTGAAGGATGACCTGCCCCCCCCCCCCAGGCTCTCAATGTGGCTGGTAAAATTTCTTATGTGTCGGGACTGGAGCGGCTCAGTCTGGTCATCTATTCAAGCTTGTCACCAGATTTTTCAAATTTCCAAGTCAACTTGGGGGATTCCTCCTTCGGGCACAATGCTAAGGATTTTTGAAGGGAAAGTTCAGATGAAACCAGCAAAACCATCCACAAGGGAGGGGTAGCTTGGGGGGGCACACAACCTGACATGTGCCACCAGGATGCTGTCCACCCTAGCACACAGCTCCCTCATGGCTAGGGATGGATGGATTTTGTTACATCTCTGTGTTTCATGGATTGTCGGGTGTCTTCTGTTCCATTGTCCACTCATTGACAAAATTGGGGTTTTTTTAAGGGATGCAAGAAAATTTTGTTCCACTTGTGCAAAATACGCATTTGCACAATCCTCCCCCCCCCCCGCAGTTTTTAAAAACCCAGTCTGCAACTCGGGAAGAGCCAGTCCGCCCTGACATCTTCAGGTCGGATTCACAGAAATCTCTCAACCTAGCCTACCTCCATTGCAGATTTTCCAACATTCCTCCCTGTGGTGCTGGAGGGAGTTGTAATTATGAACTCACTTCTGCTCTGGGGCGACTGCAGGTGAGGGGAGGTGGCAGTTGGGGTGCTAGGGACCACCTCCCTGGGTGCTGCCTCCCCCGGTGTTGAGTTGCCACCCAAGGTAGTCATTAGACCAGGGGCACAGAAATTCACTCCCGTGCAGCCACGCCCCCTTCTCCTGGCTCCACCTCCTTCTCCCTGACTGCCCATCATGTCTCCATTTCCTGGCTTTTGTGCAGTGTTCCCCCCATTCTAAAAGATCGGAATGACTCTCCAGTGGCTTTAGTTACTGGCAGTGAGAGCTCTAAGCTAAGAAAAAGGCTGGTATTTTTTGTGGTTTGGGCCCTGCCCCCTTTTTCTTTGGCCCCGCCCCTTTTGCTGTTAGCTGCCCCCCACTGACGGGATGCGGCCCCCAAGAGCTTCTCTGAAATGAGATTTGGCTCTCGGGTAGGGATGTACGAAAGTCACTTACCTTTTTGCCAGTGTGATTCGTGGGGGGGGGGGGAGGCGCTCCATCCCTCCCCCCCCCAGAATCCTCCCTGGCCAGCTCTGCTCCACGGCAGCTCCACGGAGCTGCTGGCCAGGGCCGTCCGCAGCCGGAGTTCCAGCTGCGGCCGGGCTGCTGCAGACGCAAATGGCGGCCGTCACAGCAGCTGCCATTTGCATCCTGACAGGTTGCCGTGATAGGCTATGTAAGTATTTACGTAGCCTAGCACGGCAAAGAGCAGGGGCGCAAACGGCAACCACTATGCCGTTTGTGCTGCTGCTCTTTCCGTGATAGGCTACGTTAAGTATTTACGTAGCCGATCACAGCAAAGGCAGCCATGCAAATGGCATAGTGGCCGCGGTTTGCATTTCTGCCTTTGCCGTGATAAGCTACGTAAATACTTACGTAGCCTATCACGGAAACAGCAGCGGCACAAACGGCGTAGCAGCTGCCATTTGCACCCCTGCTCTTTGCCGTGATAGGCTACGTAAATACTTATGTAGCCTATCACAGCAGCCTGGCCGGATGCAAATGGCAGCCACAACGGCGGCCACCATTTGCGCCTGCAGCAGCCGGCCGAGAGCCCAGCTGCCCCCGCCGCCGGAGCTGCCGCTGCCAGAAAATCCACCCCAGGTAAGCTTCGTCCCGGGGGGGATTCCACGGGGGGATGGGGAGTGGGAGGCCGTTCTGCCACGGGTTTCGGGGGGCTGAATGCCAGTGCATTCGGCCTCACTGAAATCTGTGGCGGAATTCTCCGCCATCCCTACTCTCGGGCTGAAAGAAGTTCTGCACCCCAGCGTTAGAGGAAGCACTACAGGTTCTCCATCGTTCACTAGGCTGAACGTTCCCAAACTATTATTCTGTAAACAGAAATACATCTGATGATAGTGGGGAGGACGAGGTGACCTGTGTGTGCTTGCTCCTCAGTCTGCCGTCCAGGTGCTGTGACCTGCTGATGAGCAACTTCACGGCCGCTGTGTTTCCTTCTTAGAATACTTTATCTTTGAATTGCACTTGGACTGGAGACCCCATCGAACTGAGGATGCCTTCAAACAGAGAATGTTCCTCTGCCAGCCCTTCAAATACAGGCCTGCCCTCTCCTACAGGGCTGCCACTGAGCGTAGGCATGGTCGGGCACGTGCCGAGGGCCCTCACCCCAGCAGGGGCCCACTGACTAGACCCCCTGGAGTGGCTCTTCCGCTTCCCCATGGCAACCCGCTTGCTCCTCTGCCTCTCGCTCTGGCCCAGGCAACGGCGGTGGTGAGGAGGAAGGAGGAGCGGGAGATGCTGAGGCCGCCTGGCTCCCTGGCCCTCTGCCTGCCAAGCAAGCAAGTGGGAGCCATGACGGGATGGGCCAGAAAAATCCGCAAGTTCACCTCCACCACGTTCTGTGCGCTTCTCATAAAAACGCCACTCCATCTCCCTTAATGGGACTGCTCGCCCTTCTTCCTCTTGAGGGGTGAAACCTGGATTCTCCTCCTCCCCCTCCTCCTTTTTTAAACTACAGCCATTCTTCGGCCAGTTACACTTTTGACCTTTTCTGTTTCATCTGCTGGAGGTTCTCCCTTTACGCTCGTACGGGAGATGATCCAAGAGGTCAAACCGATAAATTTGCTTTATTTACACTAGGAGTAAAAGGGAAGCCATTTACAACATGCGCGTCTCCTGCCTTGCTGTCGGCTTTCAGAACAAGAGGCATTTAAAGAAGGCTGGAAATCATCGCCTTTTTGAGAGAACCGAATGGCACTTCACATCTTCCATAATATCGTCTTTTCTTGGGGAAAAGTTTGGGTTTTTCTCACATGCTTTGTGAATGCTTTTGGAATCCAAATTGTGCACCAAGGGAGCTGAAGTTTGCAATTTCAGCATTTTCCAGCATACCATAAGAGCTAGTACATTTTAATGATGATGATGATGATGATGATAGCGGCAATGATTCATAAGGACTAGAAACCCTTTTTTTAAAAATGAAGAAAAGGGAGCAGAGATTCTCAGGGAGCTGAATTTTGTACTCAATGCTACTTACATTCAGTGCTCTTCTCTCCACCCTGCCCGCAGTGCTACTACAGAATTAACCCCTGCAGTTAAGCTTCTTTCAGGAAAAAAAATACTGCAGCCTTTTCAGCTTGAATGAAGAGCTAAAAGAAGAAGAAGAAAGAAACACTTATGAACATGGATGTGGCTTAGGACATTAGAGATGCCCTTTTTATTAATTTCATGAAATTGCTTTCACTCAAGAGAAATTGAGATGGCACACGTAGTAGTCTTTATTTATTTTATTATTAAATTTATTAATCGCCCATCTGGCTGGTCACCCAGCCACCCTGGGCGATGTACAACATACAATAAAAACAGTTTAAAACAATAAAATTCTACAATAAAAACATTTTCTAAAATACCCTAACCCACCCCAAATGCCTGCCTGAACAACAACGTTTTTAATGCACGACAGAAGCTCATTAAAGAGGGGGCATGACGGAGTTCCCTAGGGAGGGAGTTCCACAGAGTGGGGGCCACCACAGAAAAGGCCCTCTCCCTCGTCCCCACCAGTCTAGCTGTCTTGGCTGATGGGACAGAGAGAAGGCCATCCGAGGCTGATCTTGTTAAGCGGCCTGTCTGGTGCTGCTGGAGGCGCTCCTTAAGATAGGCTGGGCCGGAACCATATAGGGTTTTAAAGGTCAAAACCAACACCTTGAATTTGGCCCGGAAAACAACTGGTAACCAGTGCAACTCCTTCAGCACTGGAGTGATGTGATCTCGCCGGTGGCTGCCTTTAATCAGGCGAGCCGCTGCGTTCTGTACCAGCTGCAGTTTCTGAACCGTCTTCAAGGGTAACCCCACGTAGAGCGCATTACAGTAGTCTAAATGAGAGGAGACCAGGGCATGTACTACCGATGGGAGCAGATGGTCGGGAAGGAAGGGGCGCAGCCGCCGTATCAGATGGAGTTGATACAGCGCTGTCCGGCTCACAGCTGACACCTGAGCCTCCATGGACAGCTGGGAGCCCAAAATGACCCCCAGGCTGCGGACCTGGTCTTTCAAGGGTAGCCGTACCCCATTCAACACCAGGTCAACATCCCCCAGCCTCCTCTTGTCTCCCACCAAAAGTACCTCGGTCTTGTCAGGGTTCAGCTTCAGCCTATTCCTCCCTATCCAGCCACTCACCGTCTCCAGACATTTGGACAGGGATTCTATGGCCAACCTTGGTGAAGATTTAAACGAGAGGTAGAGCTGCGTGTCATCCGCATATTAGTCAAGGTACTAATTTGTTATTATCATTTTTGTTCCTGGATGCTATGTTTCTCTGCAGCCAAAATGGTTAGCAATTATGCACAGCTTTAAGAGCATCCTGAGACCCACAAAAGGGGTTGTGTTTTTGTGAGAGAGCTGCACATGGAACTGGAGATTTGTTTTCAGCACAGCTCGTCACCACTTGGGGGAATCATAGAATCACAGAATAGTAGGGTTGGAAGGGGCCTACAAGGCCATCGAGTCCAACCCCCTGCTCAGTGCAGGAATCCAAGTCAGAGCATCCCTGACAGGTGGCTGTCCAGCCTCGTCTTGAATGCCTCCAGTGTGGGAGAGCCCACCACCGCCCTAGGTCACTGGTTCCATTGTCGTATTGCTATAACAGTCTGGAAGTTTTTCCTGATGTTCAGCCGGAATCCGGCTTCCTGTAACTTGAGCCCATGATTCTGTGTCCTGCACTGTGGGATGATGGCGAAGAGATCCTGGCCTTCCTCTCTGGGACAACCTTTCAGTACTTGAAGAGTGCTATCCTGTCTCCCCTCAGTCTTCTCTTCTCAAGGCTAAACAGGCCCAGTTCTTTCAGTCTCTCCTCATAGGGCTTTGTTTCCAGTCCCCTGATCATCTTTGTTGCCCTCCTCTGAACCCTCTCCAGTTTGTCTGCATCCTTCTTAAAATGTGGTGCCCAGAACTGGACACAGTACTCCAGATGAGGCCTAACCAGTGCTGAGTAGAGGGGAACTAGGACTTCCTGGGATTTGGAATGCTTCTATTAATGCAGCCCAAAATAGCACTTGCCTTTTTTGCAGCCACATCACATTGTTGGCTCATATTCAGGGTTTATCCAAAGAGACAAGCCACCTTTCACCCAGAAGAGTGGCTTGTCTCTTTGGCACACTGTAGCAAAAAAAGAAAGAAAAAGAAATACGAAAACAAACAAGGGAAAATGTGCATCCAGCAGACCATTCATATTAAATACGTTTCTAGGGACTATCACACAAATGAAAAAATATATATTCCCAGACTGCTGGTGCCTGAGTTCCTTTAACTGGAGATAGCTGGGATCAAATCTGAGGTTTTGTATGTGAAAACTCCACCACAGAGCTATGGTCCTCCATTACAGCCAGAATTGCAGGTAGACTACCCTTAATTAAAACGTATCTTCTCCCCAGGTTACTGTCCCAACCCTTGCCTATTTATGTTCCAGATAAACGAGATCTCAGCTCTGGATCTTGTATGTGTGGGAAAACATCACTGCTGCAGCTTGGCCATTCATATACAGGGATCCAGGAGTTTGTTTTCCCAGGGAGAAACATTTTAATCTCAAAGTCAACAAACCGATTCTAGCAGTTTTCATCTCCACCAGGAGCAGTACTTTGGTAAAGCAAATGGGTCTGAAATGACCCATCAAGACCAAGCCACCCCCAAAATACTTTTCATTACAACAGGGAGCAAGATACTGCTGCTTGGAAAACTCGTTTCCACACAGCAACTGTGAAGATTGCAGCTAAGCTCAGAACAAACAGGGAATTTGGAAGGGGGCTGTCGACGATGTTGGCATCCCTGCTGATAAAAACGTGCTGGTACCACGTCCCGGTGAGTCCTGGCTCCACTACACCACTGCGCACAACCCCAGATTTGTGCCGGCACAACCCTGTCACCTTGTCAGTGGGCCCCTGCTGGGGTGTGGGCCCTCGGCAGGCACCCAAGCATGCCTACCCTTGACGCCAGCCCTGATTGCAGCTAAGCTCAGAGGGAGCAGGGAATTCTGATGGGGGGGGGTTGATGGCAGATGATGTCAGCATCGCTGCTAATCAAAAAGCCCGGTGTTTCTACCCTGTGTGCTATGGGAAACAGGGGGCAGGCAAGTCCACTCCCATCAGCACAGCGGATCCAGAGTAAATCCTGTTGCGTTTTATTGATTGTACCCCGCTTTCGGATGATTGGTTCATGAAAAGTGGATCATAAATGCCATCAATAAAATACAATAAATAATACAGTGGATTGTGAGCCTGGACATGTCAAATCTGAGGGGGTGGCAGATGACGTCAGCATCCCTGCTAATTTAAAAGTCTCGGGGCTGTGTTCCTGTGAGCCCTGACTTCGCTATGCCACTGCTCATTGAGCCAGGAGGGTTTCTAAAGTTAATTCTGCCATCGGAGCCTGCAAAAGTCAGGAAATCACCAAGCCATCAGTGTTCAGGGGGTGGGGCCAGGGGAAAGGGGGAGTGGCCATTTGGGAGACCCCAGAGGGCTGAATTGGAACCCCAAGTGGGCCAAATTTGGCCCCCGAGTGAGGTTGCCCACCACCCCACTTTTAGCTGCTCTTTGCAGCATCATTGTAGTTACTCGTCGCTGCACATTCTTTTTCCCAGCTCTAAAATATCTTCTGTTTGAAAGTTGATTGCGAGAAAGAAACAAAAGCCCCGATGCTAGCAGGGACCACAAGACCCACAGGGTGGGGTGGAGGGCGGGGGAAAGAAAGCTGCTGTGTGTTCTTTGGAAAACACACACAGATCTCAGAGCACGTTGACGGATAATGGATTAAAGACTCCACTGCCACACTAAGTCTGCCAGTCTTTAAGGTACTCCAAGATGTTTCTGTTGTTTTTCTGTAAGAGAGGCTTTTCCGGAGGCTGTACCCCCTCAGGATGTTTTCTGTTCCAGGGAAGGAGGCCTTCCTCCTTGGGTGGAGCACAGTGGAGCTGATGATGAAAGGAAAAAGCGACTCATGGCATCCTAAATTTGGAAGGAACGCTCCTCTTCTCCAAGCTGTTGAAAGTGTGGACCGTCCCTGATCCATCCAGGAAAGGCCCTCCGGATGGGGTGCCCAAATTCATCCTGGCACCAAGACTAGTAGACAGGGGTATGAAATTCATTTCTGATCGGCTTGGATGAGGATTGACCAAACTTCGCAACGTTCTCTGTACGTGGGACAAAAAGATTTTTTAAAAATCCAGATGTGGAGAAATGGACATGGACAGATTTGCCCATCCAGGCTGAGGGATTTGTGTGCTAATCTCTTCGAAGTCTGGGATTGGATCCCTGTGCATTTAACCCTGTTAGAGCCGAATCAGGGCTGCCCCCTCTTTTTTTCTCATAGGGTCCTCATCTTTAACAGCAAGCTGGCAGGCAGGGACATCACCGTCTCCACCATGCTGGGAATAGCTCTGCCTGTTGAATTTGGCCAGTGCAGGGCAGATGGCGAGGATTCCATTTCTGTTCATTTTTGAGAAGAACTTAACCCAATTCCCTAAGTTCTTCATCTTCAGGAGAGAAAGATTTCAAAAATGCCAGTGTGGGAGACAGTCACAGAGATTATGCAGATCCCATTACGGACATCTGGCTTACTTTTGCATAATGGATTCAGGCTCTGGTTTTCAAGCGAATTAAGTTTCTGACCACAGGAGGAAGGAGCAATGGAAACATAAGCCTGGGGGTGGGTCTGGGGAGACCCAGGTTCCAGTCCCCGCTTGGCCATGAAGCTCACTGGGTGACTTCGGGCCAGTCACTGACTCTCAGCCCAACCTACCTCACAGGGCTGTTGTTGTGAGGATAAAATGGAGAGGAGGAGGCCCACGTGAGCCGCTTGGGGTTCCTTGCGAGAAAGAAAGACGGTGGGACATAAGTGTGATAATAATAACAAAGACAACACTTAAGGTTGTTTTTAAAAAATCTTCGCGTTCTGAGTGTTTTTTGTACATTCATTTCATGCTGGGTGTAAAGGATTGGTCCACACTTTGCTCTGGGTTCGTTGGCTGAGGCCCTTTGTCAGGGCCGGTTTCAAGGCTAGGCATAGTTGGGCCCTTGCTGAGGGCCCACACCCCAGCAGGGGCCCTCTGAGAAGAGCCCCTTGCTTGCTCCCCTGCCCCTCGCTCTGGCCCAGCCAACGGAGGTGGTGAAAAGGAGGAGCAGGAGATGCCGCGGCCACCTTGCTCCCTGGCTCTCTGCCTGCCAAGCAAGCGAGTGGCAGCAATGATGAGAGAAAGGAGGAGGAGTGAATGAGAGCAGCTGGTGACCATGGTGGTGAGAAGGTGGGCTCACTGAGGGAGGGGGGCCCACAGAGGGAGTCTTGCCCAAGATCCCCCAGGAGCCGGCACAGCCTTTCTGTAACCCACCCTTCCTTCGAGGAGCTCTTTATGCCCATTACAGCCAGTTTTCCAGTTTCTCTTCTGACAACAACCCTGTGAGGGAGAATGGTGTGTGTGTGTGGGGGGGGGGGACAGGAGGGGCACCCACAAGCTTTATGGCTGACCAGATATTCAAATGCTGGTCAAATCTAGCACTCTTAACCTAGGGCTGCCAACCCTTTTTCAGCTCGAGGGCTGAATTCAGCCCAAAGGGCCAAATTCCACTGGTGGAATTGAGTCAAAGGCAAAAGGGGCGTGGGTGAAATGCCCGCGTATTTGAGCTCAAAGCTCCTACTGCCAGTCATGCAGCCTTAGGAGAGACAGTCCAACCTTTTAGACCTGGGGCACAACTGTACAAAAGCCGGAAAACTATTAAATGGTTGGTGTTTGGGAGTAAGGGGTGGGGCCAGTGAAAGGGGGTGTGGCACTCTGGGGAAACCTGGAGGGCCGCATTTGGCCCACGGGCCTGAAGTAGAACACCACTGCTCTATCCACGACACCACATTATCTCTCCACCCCTATTAGCAATAGCTCCTTTCCTGAGCCTGCTCAGGATCCTACCTGCTCTTGCTTGTTTCCCGGCCCCAATTCTGCACACATCCTGATCTTCTCTCCTACCCTGGTTCCTGGTGCTATTATGCCACTTCCTTGTCTCAGCAAGCTCCTGATGCTGAAACAGAGCGACTCGTCATTCACCATTAAGGCACCCGGGGGAGGATCTGAACCCAGACCCCATCATGGATCCTGCTTAGACACGTTGTGTATTGGAACCACCAACTTTCTGGATGGCCAAACAAACACACACTCCCCTCTCTAGCTCCTCTGGGCTCCTCGCCTGTCCAACTCTGTGTTTTGCTTCAACCATTTCCCCGCCTCCTCTACACATGCACACACATTCCTTGCGCTTTCCCCACCCTGTTTCTTTTTCTTTCTTTTTCCCTGCCAGCGCTCCGTGGTTCTGCTGTTTTCCTTGTCTCCTTCTTCTCCCCCCCCCCCACCACAATTCTCCGCCCCACCCCAATTTCCCTTCAACTACAAGATGGGAAAAGAGTGATATATATATATATATATATATATATATATCACAAAGCTCCACATATTGAATCCAGATGTGTTCTCTTGCACACAAGCCTTCCAGCGATTTAATTAAATTTCCCCAGACAGCCAGGAGGGGTTTCTTAATGATCAAATTTCCTTGGCTCCCTTCCTAAAATGCCCTCTCTTTTGCTCTCTCTCTCTCTCGCTCTCTCTCTCTCCCTGATGGATAGCCAACTGGATTTTACCAGGGCCAAACAGTGCTAAAAAAGGAGGAACTCTTGCTGAGTGCAGAAAGCTGACAGCATCAGGGTAATACTCCCTCCGCCCAAATCCCCTCTTCCCTTTTCCTCATTCACAAGGCAAACAGCATTGTTCCATGCACACAAACATGCACTCTGAGCATCGCTCTGGAATCCAGAATATATTTTCCCCTGGGGAGGTGGAATGGTAGTATACCTACTGACAGAGAGGTTTGTGTAATGCGTGCTGCATTGAAATGGTGCTTATTTTGGAAATGCATACATGCACATGCTTGGAAGTGCATACACATGCACACGCTCACGCCACCAGTGGTCTGATGTCCAGTAGGGTCGAGTTCACAGAATACTGGCATAAAACAAGGGTGGGTAACTTCGTTTGGCAACAGGCATCCTTACGCAGGCTAGCCAGTTCAGAAGTTCGGATCAACCGTATTAGTGCTTTCATATGCATTGTCGGAGAGGGCTATCTAACACTGATTAACTGCAAGCACCCCCTAAAGCTGTGTGCGTGAGTGAAAGTAAGAAAAGGCATGAGATACGGTTGCTTGAAGGGGCAGTTCAAACCCTTCAAGAGAGAAGGCTTTCAGGAAGAGGCTGCATGGTGCTTGTTGAAGAGCTAAGTGGAGAAGGAAGAAGGAAGAAGAGGAAGGAGAGGGAGCAGGAAAGAAGAATGCTATGGACACTCTCCATAGGAACACCTCCATGCAGAGGTGTTCCTATGACCCAGCATCCAGCAGGTTCTCCAGCACAAGGAGAAAGGGATGCTCCCTGTCCTTCTTGCTCTTCCCCAGTGACTGGTGTTCCAGGCATATGGCCTCAAAGCAGGAGGTAGCACAGGGGTACACAATCCAGCACCCCTGGGGGCTAAATCCAGCCTTCTGCAGTGCTGTAGTGGTAAATTGTGAAGAGCAGGCGCTCCTCGTGACAGTCCCCCTAGCCACGCCCCAAGGCAAGTCCAAGAATCAGGCAGCGGTATTGATCCAGGACAACAATCCAGTTCTAGCAGTTTTCATCTCTACCAGGAGCAGGGCTTTTGTAAAGCGAAGCGGTCTTAATTGCCCCTTCGAGGCCGAGCCGCCCCAAAAGACTTTGCATTAGAATGCGTTGAGTGAAACACATCCTGGTGATGGTGACGATTGCAGCTAACCTCAGAGGCAACAGGGAAGTCTGGAGGGGGCGGGGTGGCAGATGACGTCCGCATCCCCGCTAATTAAAATCGGCCCGACACTTCGACCCTGTGAGCCCTACACCACTACATGACTGGCCCTCGGAATCCCCCAGAGGCCATGCCCCTTCCATTGGCCCCACCCCTTCCCCTCAGCCATTGATAATTTGGCCGCTTCCTAGCCCCCCCCCATTCTACAAGGTCGAAATGCCTCTCCGCAGGCTTCGTTACTGGCGTGAAGAGCTTTCAGTGAAAAGATGCTGGTATTTTTAGCCCTGCCCCCTTTGGCCTTTGGTCCCACCCACCTCTGGAATGCAGCCCCTGAGAGCTTCTCCGAACTGGAATGTGGCACGAGGGCTGAAAGAGCCTCAACACCCCTGGCAAGCACAGAAAAGCACCGGCACAGAAAAGCCACGGCATCAGGGCCAAAATGGGCTTTAATTTAAATGGGCCTAACAGCTACATCTCTCTCTCCCCACTCCCCATTTCTACTCTTGAGTAGGTGCAGGGGCCCTGATCCGGATTTCAGACCCTAGGGGTAGAGGGGATTTTAAGATCCTTGCACCTACTCTAGAGTAGGAATGGCAGAGAAATCTGCAATGGAATCAAATGAGTTTGGATTTCTATGAATTCAACCTGCAGATTCCACAATGGACTGGTATTTCCTGAGTCACAGGGATTCTACGGACTTGTGGACTATTTTTTTTACTTTCCAGAATTTTATGCAGACTTCGTAGAAGAATATGTAGCATAAAAGAACAAGTGCCAAAAATCCACATTTTCCCTATAGGCTAATGCATGAAAATGTGCATTTGGGGGGGATTTGTGGATTTGGGGGGGGGATTTTGCATTTTCCCAAGTGCAAATTGGCACAAATGCAAATTTGTGCAAAAGCAAATTTGTGCAAATTCAGGAAATTGTTAAAAAAATCTGATTCCATCAATGAGCAGACAACAGAACAGAAGGCACATGACAATCTACGAAACACAGCTGGAACGGACTTTACAAAATCCATACATCCCTACTCTAGAGCAAAAATGAAAAGTACCTGCCTGCTATGGAGCTTTTAAAGTTGAGGAGCCAGTCATAAGAAAAAGAGTTGGCACCCCTGATTCAGCACTAACAGGGTTGAATACACAGGGGGTTCAAACCCAGACTTTGAAGCAAAGCACTCAAAGCCCGGATGAATGAATCGGTCAGTTTCATTTTCTCCTACGTTCCTTTTTAAAAAAAAAACTCAAGTTCTTCCTCTCCTGAATATGAAGAACTCTTATAAAAAATGAATTGAAATGAAATTCTCACCCCCTGCATCAGCCAAATTCAATGGGTACAGCGAGAGATGACAGAGAAATCTGCGGTAGATCCAAATGAGTTTGGATTTTCATGAATCCAGCCCGCACATTCCACAACAGACCGACTTTTCCCATGTTGGATGGATTCTGTGAAAGTGCGAACTGGTTTTCTAACTTCCCCAAATTTTGCACAAATTGCATTGTAGAAAAATATGCAAAATTTAAAAAACCTGCCCCGAAATGCACATTTCCTCCATGGGCTAAAGTGTGAAAATGTACATGGGGGGGGGGGATTTGCACATTTTTGCATGTGAAAATTTGCACAAATGCAGCATTTGTGCAAATGCAGATTTCCACAAATTCAGAAACAGAAAAATCCAATTCTGTCCACGGGCAGACGACGGAACGAAAGCTGCCTTGCAATCTGCGAAACACAAATGGAACAGATTTTCACAATCCATACATCCCTAGGCACAGCTACTCCCAGAATGGGAAGGACTATGATGGACCTCCTTGCCTAGTTGCTGTGGAAGATGAGGAGACTATCAGAAAAAAAGAGGTGTCAACTCTAATTCAGCACTAAAATGGTTCAACACACGGGATTTCAAACCCAGATGTTTAAGAGCTAAGCACTCAAAACCCTGGGCCTGGATGGACAAACCTGTCAGTTTCCATTTCTCCCACATCTGAATTTTTTGAATTCTGAAGTTCTTTTTGTCCCAGATATGGAGAGTATTTTCAATTTTGGTAAACTCTTCATATATAAATAAATGTATTTGTGATTTTTTTATCCCGCCCCTTAGCCAACAAGGATCTTGGAATGGCTTGCAAATAATCAGCAAAAGATGACAGTTCCTCCCTGCAGACTCACAGTCTGAAAGACATGCCACGCAAGGAAAAAGGGATAGGGTGGGAAGAGGAAAAAAAGACTTAAATCTTTCAGCAGGGCTGGTGGAATGGCCCTCTTTCCCTCTCTCATCTCCCTCTGTACAGCCTGCTGGAATGGCTGCCAGTGTTGACAGAACGAAACTGAAAAGAAATCCTCACCCATCCCAACAAGAGAAAAAGCAGTGCATGCACATCCATGAAGGGATATGTCCATTTCACACATCCTTGCGCTGAGGACATTGTGAATCTTTTAGCAAGCTACAATTCTCAGGAGGAGCAAGAACAGATGAGCTTGTCCATTGGTACGCTGTGTTCTGTTGCATCAACTTCCAGTGAGGGTTCTGGAAGAGGCATCGGCTTTTGCTAACCTCTCCACCTCCCCCTTCTCCTCAGGAACAGAACAGAGGGTTTTGCCCTGAAGACGTCCCAGGTTTGATCCCCGACGTTTCCAGTTAAAGAATCCAGTGGCGGGTGAAAGTCCATCTCCCCAAATGAAATCCTTGTGGGCTGCTGGCAATCAGAACCTTTTTGGGTCAATGGGCACATTTGGAATTTTGAGTGTGTTGTAAGTGCTCTCACAAAATGGCTGCCTTGTGGGTAGGACTTGCCTGTTCATAAAATGGCTGCCACAGTGGCCATGGCCAGTCACAAAACACTCATTTCCAAGAAGGCTGTCAGGGTTGGATCGGAGCCCAGAGAGCCCCAAAGCAGTTCTGATTCTGAGGAAAAGATAGAAACTGCGGGAGAGGAGCCCGCGTGCTGTTCAGAGGTGCAGCTGGGGGGACAACCCCTCCCGGCACACATTCCTGAGAGTGATAGTGACCCTGGCAGGGAGAGGGAGGTGCAACAGCAGTTTCTGGATGCTAGGTGACGGCGCAGCGTCAAGCAGGAGATGGCGGGCGCTGAGAGAAGGCGCTCAGCCCATTTGGCATGACAGCAACAGTGGCACCCCGCTGCCCCATGGGAAAGGAGTGGACTCTCTCCTCCTAGCCCATAAGTTCAGAGGTTTCCCGCCTTCCCCTCCAAATGGAGATCAACTGATTCCTAAGGCTATAACCCCCGAGTAGGCAGCTCTCTTAAGTCTCACTTGTAGGATCAAGCAATTAGCATCTGTAAGTGTCATTAGGTTGAATGGAAATAAAGCCTTGGAAAAGAGCCCTATTGTCTGCATGTTGATTCTGGCTACTGGAGGATTTCAGAAGGCAGCAGGGGCGACAAAGGAAAACTGAGAGTGAAATAAAAGTCAATTGCCCACAAGTACCAAAGTCCCAGACAGAGGTCAAAGAGCCAAAACTCACAACCACTACTCTTTGGAACTTAAATAAAGACGGCACTGGAGGGTGGCAGATTTCCTTTGCAACATGCTAGCTTCCCAGTTTTGTTTTGTTTTTTAAAAAAACTGGTTTTAATTGGCACTGGTTTTAATCGGCCTGACTTCTGAAGCAGTTAGGTGTGCCCAATTTCCCAAACTGCCCCAAATCATTTCCTTTTGAAAAGAGTTGGGAGTCTTTAGTCTTACGGTGAATCTAGTCAGGGGCCCTCAAATGTTTTGGGTTGGTGGGCACATTGGGAGTTTGGGGAGAGTGTTGTGGGTGCACTCACAAAATGGCTGCCACGGGTAGGGGGGCTTGCTCATTTACGGAATGGCTGCCACAGTGCGCACAGCCCATCACAAGACACTCATTTCCCAGAAGGCCAATGGTAAGGCCATGAAAAAGTAACTTGTCCAAGAATCCCTAAATATGAGGTAGAGGTGTGTTCTGAGCTCCAAAAACAATCTTTCAAACCCAAATAAAGACTGAGCTGGAGGGTGGCCCCTTCGCTTGCAACGTGCCAGCTTCCCAATTTTAATGTTTAAATGTTTTAATTTTTTTTAAAAAAACTTAAGAAATAAAATCAAAATCGAGAGGGACAGGGAGCCAGATGGGTACCAAAGGAGGTGTTTGAGGGTGTTTAGGAGGCCACAGGAAAATACCACACTAGGGTGATGAATCACCTAAGTCTAAGGTAGCTTCATAGCATTACGCTAACCCAACTTCTCAGATCAGTGGCAAGTTGCAGGGGCACCAAAGTTACCATGGTAACTATGGAACATGGGAACATTGGTAGCTGCCTCATACCACGTCAGACCCTTGGTCCATCTAACCCAGTGTTGCCAGCACTGACTGGCAGCAACAGCTCTCCAGGGTTTCAGGAAGGAGTTCAGGCCAATTCCTGTTGGAAGGATGTTCCTGGAAATGTATTGGTGCTTTGTAATCTTTGTGCGTACAGGCATATAGGCTGTGTCTAGGGAGGACCCGCAGGGGCATGGCCAGGCATTTAAAAGATTCAGGCCCCAGCTGCTAGGATGCAAACCTGTACAAAATCTGCCCATGCTAATTTATATCTATATTTACACCACACTGGCTCTCCTAAGCACATTTACTTGTGAGTTCCATTGAATCCAAGAGGACTTGCACCCAAGGAAAATGCTTGTGATCACACTGCATGATTTCATTTCAGCTGGGGGAATAAAGACTGGGTGTTAAGCCAAAGAGTTTGTGGAACAGATGGGTTTTTTGGAGGAAGGACTGGAAGGAAGGCAGAAGGAGAGAGAGAAGGAGGGAGGGAGGGAAGGAGGGAGGGAGAAAGTGGTGGCACCATGTATGTGTTCCAGGAGGACACGCCAGGCATAAGTGGGCAGTGAGGGAGAAATGGGTAGAGCGATCGAAAACAACAGGAAATGTTTAAGGCTGCTCTCTTAATTCTGGGAATGCTCCCACCAACAGACAGTGGGGGAGAAGAACTGACGCAGGATTGGAAAATGTTGCGCGAAGAACAGGATGACCTCACAGGCTGAAGTAACAGAAATGGAATGAAATTCAACAGACCAATGTGAAAGGTCACGCATTTAGGGGCCTGTAACAAAAAGCATTATTATTATTATTATTATTATTTTTATTAACGGCCAGGGACTCACCAGATGGGAAGAACAGAGGAGGGCGAGATCGGAAGATTGTGGCTGCTCCCATGGTAGATGGCGAGCCACCCCTGTGAAGTTGCTGCCAAGGAGGCAAATGCAATTGTTGGATGCGTTCAGCCAGGCATTTCTTCGAGGGGAGCGGGGAGGGCTGAAATAGCTGCACACAGGCGGTCTCTGTGGGCCCAGCCAACCCCGGTGCCGCGGTGGAGATGTCAGGGAGATGATAGAGACAATGCACGCTCTCACGCCAGCCGCAATAGCGTCTCAAGGGTTACAGGCGCAATAGATGCAGGTCGCTAAAACATACGCTACCAGGCTCTGGAAGGGCTGAAGGCAGGGGTGTACGAACCCCACTTACCAGTCTGCTCCGGGGTCTGCTGGAGGGGGAGGCGATCCATCCCTCCCACCGGAATCCTCCCCGGCCGGTTCCGCTCTGCGACGAGTCCTCTAAGCTGCCGGCCGGGCCCATCTGCAGCCAGACTTCTGTCCGCTGCCGGGCTGCGGATGCAAATGGCATCCGGTGTAGCCGACGCCACTTGCGTCCCTGCTCTTTTCAGTGATAGGCTACGTAAATATTTACGTAGCCTATCATGGCAAAGAGCAGGGATGCAAAAGTTGTCAGCTATGCCGGACGCCATTTGCGTCCGCAGTCCGGGGCAGTGGATGGATGGCAGCAGGTAGGGTCCGTCCCGACTTTAGTTCACAGGGTGGCGGGGGGAGGAGCAGTTCGTTCCGCCATGGACTCCGGCGGGCCAGATTCTAAAGAATCCGGCCTCACTGGAGTCCGTGGTGGATTTCTCCGCCATCTCTAGCTGAAGGTAGCTCTAGTATTAGCCTTTGGAAGGCTGGAAGAAACCTCTGCTACCAGGCTCTGGAAGGGCTGAAGAGGCCTCTGGAACCAGGGCCTGGAAGGGCTGAATTCCATCCATGCTCCCTTAGGCTATGCGGGACATTCTCTGCCCCATCAGGGAGAGGCGTAGCCCCAGGTTTGGGCCATGGTGTGGTTCCTGGAGAGGTTGAGCACTGAGGCTGTGTGCAGGCCAAGGGCGTGGGGAAGGTGCGCTCAAGGCCTGCCTATTTGTACCCCTTTGCCACCTAGACTCCAGCCCAACCTTGTTCCTTGGGGCACCTGAATCTCACCCCTGGGAGGTGTCCCCAGGAAGGAGGAAGACAGTGTTCTCTGCCCTCTTCATGAGGCTGGATGAACTGAAAGTAAGCTGGTCCACTAAGCCAGTTGATTCCCCCTAGCAGCAGTGGCGTAGTGGAACCAGGCATCACAGGGAATGTCGCGACAGCACTTTTCCATTAGCGGGATCTGGCACCTGCCTTCGACTCCTTGTTCCCTCTGAGCTTTGCTGCAATCCTCAAAGCAGCTGGATGAGAAACAAGCAACACTGTATTGTTCTCTCTTGTAATGCAAAGTATTTTGGGGTGGCTTGATCTTGAATGGGCAATTAAGACCCATTCATTTTACCAAAGACTTGCTCCTGACGGAGATGAAAATGACTAGAACTGGTTTGTTGTTAATGGATCAATGCAGCTGTCTGAACTTTTGGATTCTCCTCAAAGATGTAGCTATGGAGACTGTCACAAAGAGTGTCTGTACTTTAAAATATCACCACTATGCCACTGGGTGAGACTCAAGTTTCCAGTCCACATTAGCGGAAACTTCCACTATCTTTAGTGGAAACTATCACGAGCTTAGAGAGAAGGCAAGTAAGAGGAGATGTGACAGAGGTGTGCAAAATTATGGATAGTAGCCAAGGTTAGTCCTAAGTAGAGTAGATCCATTGAAATGAATGAGACTTAAGCTAGCCATGAGTAACTTAAATCCCATTCACTTATATTATAATGTATCTTGTGAACCGCTAAGAGATATTTTAAAATACATTCAGCGGTATATAAATCTATTAAATCAAATAAGAAAGAAAGAAAAGTCACTTGCCTAAGACCCTAAATCCAAGGTAGAGGCTCTGGGCTCCAAAACACAAAACCACTGGTTAGAACACAGATAACGATGGCAATACGAGAAGGCACTATGCTTTGCAGCTTGCCAGTGTCCCAATTTTTACGTGTAATTTTAAAAAGTGTTCACCATTAAAATAAAAACCAGGAGGGGCAGGGAGCCTGGCGGGCACCAACAGAGATGTCCGTGGGTACCACATTGCAGACCCCGGCATTAAATCAATGGGATTCAAAAGTGTTTGACTGAGCTGGCTTGTGTCTGTTAGTACACAACCCTACGCATGTTTAGACAGAAGAAAGTCCTACAACTCCCAGTGTTCCCCAGCCAGCCATGGGAGCTGTAGGACTTTTTTCTGTCTGAACATGCATAGCTTTGCACTAGGAGACCTTTTTATTTAAACACAAACAAAAGCATTCAGAACTGGGAATCTGGCAACATTTTGGAGGATCCAGGCATGAGGAAACCAAGTTTGGGTTGGGACAGGAAAAAAAAAAAAACCACTCTGGAAGAGGAAGAGTAATAAAGTCAACTAAAACTAGAAGAGATGGATTATAAATTGGAACCAGATGGAACCTGATAATAAAGGAGGTCTTTAAAAAGAACATCTAATACAGGACATGTCAAAGGGCAGATTAATTTCTCAAGATAAGAGCCCAAGCCGTTAAGCTGAATTGGGGCGGGGGGGAGTCATTAGCAGTCCCGAAAGGTAAACGGTCAGTGTTCCGATCATTTTTGTGTTGGTTTGGAGTCATGAAATAGCGACAATGATTGTAAGGTCTGATAATCCTCATGGGATATACAGTCAGGGCCAGAAATATTGGAACAAAGATAACTGTTTTGGCAGTTGGCCTCCATACACCACCACATTGAAGTTGAAAGGAAACACCCCCCGATGGGAGCGAAGTCAGGACTTCCAGCTATAATTCAAGGGGTTGGACAAAAGTGGGGCATTAACCATTCAGGAAGGACAGCCAGTGGCATGCACACACCCCCATCGTTGGTAGCTCATAAGTACCTGGAACGAATGGCTGGCAAGCAGCTGCATGGCCAGGGGTGGCCTGTTTCCTGGGTGCCCCATGACCAATCAAGCAGATAAAAGGCCTGGAGTGGTTCTGAGTGTCACATTTGCATTTGGTAGCTGTTCACTGGAACTCCCAACACGAGGTCCAACGAGGGGTCCATGCGAGTGAAGGAGGCCATCATTAGGCTGAGGAAACAACATAGACCCATCAGAGAGATAGCAAAAACAGTGGGAGTGGCCAACACAAGAGTTTGGAACATCCTGAAAAAGAAGGAATTAACTGGCAAGCTCAGCAACAGCAAAAGGCCTGGAAGACCACAGAAGACAACTAAAGTGGATGACCGCAGAATTCTGCTCATGGCGAAGAGGAACCCTTTCACAACATCTAGCCAGGTCAAGAACGCTCTTGCGGAGGTAGGCATGTCATTGTCAACATCTACAGTCAAGAGACGGCTTTATGAATGTAAATACAGAAGCTTCACAACAAGGTGCAAACCACTGGTAACGCTCAAGAACAGACAGGGCAGATTAGCCTTTGCAAGCACTTAAAAAAGCCTGCCCAGTTCTAGAATAAGTTTCTTTGGACTGATGAAACCAAGATTAACTTGTACCAGAATGATGGGAAGAGAAAAGTATGGAGAAGGAAAGGAACAGCTCATGATCCAAAGCACACCACATCATCTGTCAAACATGGTGGAGGCAGTGTTATGGCATGGGCATGTATGGCTGCCAATGGAACCGGGTCACTGGTGTTTATTGATGACCTGACTGCTGATAAAAGCAGCAGGATGAATTCTGAAGCGTACAGGGCTATACTTTCTGCAGATGGATACTGACCCAAAACATACAGCAAAAGCTACCCAAGAGTTTCTCCAGGCAAAGAAGTGGGATATTCTTCAATGGCCAAGTCCATCACCTGATCTCAGCCCAAGAGAGCATGCTTTTCACTTACTGAAGACAAGACTGAAGGCAGAAAGACCCACAAACAAGCAGCAGCTGAAGGCAGCTGCAGTGAAGGCCTGGCAAAGCATCTCGAGGGAGGAAACGCAGCATTGGGTCATGTCCATGGGTTCCAGACTTCAGGCAGTCATTGACTGCAAAGGATTTTCATCCAGGTATTAAAGGCGATCCTTAAGTTTGAAATGATGTTGGTTTGTTCCATTACTTATGAGCCACCAACGATGGGGGTGTGTGTGTATGCCACTGGCTGTACTTCCTGAATGGTTAGTGCCCCACTTTTGTCAAACCCCTTGCATTACAGCTGAAAGTCCTGACTTTGCTCCCATCTGGGTGTGTTTCCTTTCATCTTCAATGTGGTGTTGTGCAGAGGCCAACTGCCAAAACAGTTATCCTTGTTCCAATATTTCTGGCCCTCACAGTATATACACACACACAGCAGAACTTACAAGCCAGAGAGATTTCTCAGAGCCAGACGGAAGGGAGACAAGGAGAACGAGATGAAGATGGTATATTGCATCGGTGAAAGTATGCAAGTTGTAAGAAGGGCCATTCCACCAGCCTTAGCAAAAGTTTTAAGTTCCTTTTTCCTCCTCCTTCCCCACTGCCTTTTCCTTGTGTGTCATGGCTTTTATTCTTTTAGATTGTAAGCCTGCGGGCAACAGGGACGGTCTTATTTTACTGCCCTCATGAGATGGAGGCCTCTGACCGCGGAAAGCAGCCGCTGCAGTTCTTTCCATTGTAGCTGCGAGGGGGTTCAGGTTGGTGTGGTGGAATTGGGTCTCGGAGTCCCCCTTCCAAGGTCGTAGTGGTGCCTGTGGCCTTGGAAGGGGGACTCCAAAGAATCCTATGTTCCCTGGGATGTTCTGCTGGGATCGTAGGATTGCTCTCAGAATCAATCAATAAATAAGGGTGCAATCCTATGGCTGCTGCCAGGCTAGACAGCCATAGGATAGGTCTGTTCCCGGGAACGGACCCCGGAGCCCGCACTCCGAGGTTGGTTCCCAGAAGACCGGCCTCTACTCCTTCCTGTGCCACCTCGTAGGCAGTGTGGATCAGCCCCACACTCTCCACTCAGCGTGGAGCAGGGGAAACGGGGTGTTCCCCGGGGGTGGTCTGAAGTGCTGGTATGACTCATTCTATGTGTTGTCTGGCTGCCTCTCCCCATGCTCCGAGGTCTCACAGCCAAAATAGGCTATCTAGCCACGAAAGCAGGGCGAGGGGAGCGGGGAGGAGATCTGTTCCTCACCACTCCTCCTGCCCTGCACTGGATAGGCGGTCGCCCCTGGGCTCGGAGGTAACTGTCAATCTGCATAGGATTGCTCCCTAAATAAATGAAAATAGCAATTTTCCAAAATTCTCGTACAAACGTTCATTATCTTGAACCCCATCACGTTCATTATCTGTCACTGAAATCTATCATCTAGGAGAGTGAAGTTGGGGCAGGGCAATTCCTGGAGTTGCTGATTTGTTTTCTCTGGAGCAGGAGCAAAGTACTGGGTAAGGAGCAGGAGAAAAATCCCACAAATAAATAAATAATAATGAACAATACTGTAAATAAATCGATAAGGCTTTCCTTGCTGTTGCAAGTCTCCGAGGTGATAATGAGGCTTTGAAGTTTCATGCACAAGATCGCCCTAGGCACAGTCAGAGAATGAGGACATCGTTCGAACAAGGACTGCATTCGTCTTTCTTTTGATAGAGATCCTGCTTCATGCTAGCAGTTGAATGGCAAGCCTTCTTTGCAAGATGGTTTTCCATCTAACACGTCCTGAGGGCCTGCAGGGACAGATTTGGCCCACGGGAGTCCCCAAGCCTCATGTTCCCCACACTTGGTATTTATTTATATATTTTAATTATTACATTTCTATACCCGATACCCAAAGCTCCCTGGGCAGTTCACAAGCATTAAAACCACAGAACACAGCCTAAAATACGATATCGAATTTAAAAGTTTAAAACTATAGGATAAAAGAAAAATAAGGTCTAAGGAATCAGTCTCCTTTGTAGTTCTTTCCCCACCCCTATGTTTATATAAAAAAAAACACCCTAACATTTAACAAAATAGTTTCAAACAAATAAATAAAAATGAACGTCAAGCAAGAAAAGAGAATTTCCAGCTCAGAGGAGTAGATCTCTTTTTATTTTCCAGTGGGGAATTTTGCCCTCTAGTGGCTGTTTGACCCCCCCCCCCCCCAGCTCTTGTGCTGTTCAGCCCCAAAACAGCCTCCAGCCTGCAGAGGGCACTTGGAGGAAGAAGCAAAAAAAGAGAGTGAGAGACAAGGAAATATTTCTGCAGCTCTTTCTGCAAAATTTATAAGTGCAACCAAGACGCACAGCAGTTCCTTCCTCTTCCTGCAGCCTGGGGAGAGAGTCAATGCAGGTAGGAGAGAAAAAGGGATTTAGAGAAGGAAGGTTGTGCACGGGTAAAAACGGGGGGAAATGTCATAATGCATGCACTTTGCAACTTTTTATTGAAGCCTGTAGCAAAGGGGGGTGGAAAATTTGAATTTTATTTTTAGCTGCTGAGCAAAATGGCAAGGGGTGGAGACACACCTCTTGCTCCTGGTGAAATGGTTAGACTTTTAAGGTTTTGCCAGAGGGTGGGTGCAGAGGGATTGTTACGTTGCTCGCTTTGTTAATATTGATTATTCAGTTCTGTTTTGTTGTTTATAATTCTGGCTCATCACAATATGGGAGAGGAAGCATCCGGACTATTACAAAAATAAGAAATTGACAAATTAAACGTAGATCAAAGAAAGTGACTAAGAATTCGGAGGTAGCAAATTTAGGGTGCAATTCTATGCACATTTAGGCAGAAATAAAAGTCCTACGACTCCCAGTACGCCCCAGCCATTTTAGGACTTGTGGGACCTTTTCCAGTCTAAACATGCATGAGATTGCACCGGAAAAAAATGCTGGCTGGGGAATGCTGGGAGTTGTAGGACTTTTTTTCAGTCTAAACACGCATAGGATTGTGCCCAGGCTGCTCTCCTCTACCCACATTACCAGGAGTAAGTTCCACTAAACTTAGTGGGGCTTACTTCTGAGTAACTGTCTATCTGCTTGCGCTGTTAGGCTGCAAACCGCCACACGCTGACCTCGGAGTAAATCCCATTGAAGACTTACCTCTGAGTAGACATGCTTAGGATTGCGCTGTTAATGTTGATAAAATTCTATAATACTGATTTCCAGCTTTTACCAAAGTGTCTGTTAACCAAGCCAACAATAAAAGTATGAGGCTAAAATTAAAAATGTTAAACAATCAAATTTCTCCGGAGCAACCTTTTACACCCACCTTATTAAACCTAGCGCGGGTCTTAGTTGATGATATCAGGAGAGTAGGAACTCTTTATCATAATCTTTATTCTCTTATTGTAAAGCAAACAGTCCAGTTCCTGGCATACTGATCAGGGTGTTCCTACTATTATCCAGCCAACAATATATATTTTTTCTAATATCTTGCATTTCTGATGTCATTCTGAACCACTCAAGAGTTTCAGCTATTGGGCGATATAGAAATGTCATAAAATAAATAAATAAATAATAATAATAAAAAAAAAATATTGGTTATAATAATTTCAAATATTCAGTATGACGTTCTCCAGCCGACTAAGTGCAAAAAGCAAGGCTAGTGTGCAAAGTACAATTATTTCTGTTACACACCCTGTGTGATCATTGATCCATTTGAGCAATTTCCAAAGCCATAAATAGCCATTCTCTAGCTGTAGAGGTCTCTAACACTTTCCCAATATCTAGCCAGTATATTTCTGGCAGCTGTTATAATCAAACCCTTAACAGTCTTTTCTAAAACTTTGTAAAGGGTACAAAAGAGGTTATTCTAAGACAGGCTACTCTCTGTACCAAGTCTATATGCAGTCATTGTAATTTTATTTATTTATTTTAGAATATTTATGTACCACTTCCCATTTTAAAAATCCCAAAGCGGTATACAACAAATTATATAAAAAATACATCATTATAAAAGCATGCGTTGTTTTTATTTTTTGTTAATGAATAATAAAACTCAAGGCAAATCTTAAATGTGTTTACTGTCAAGTGAATCCCACTACGTTCAGTGGGTTTTACTCCCCGGTTGGCATTCACAGGATTGCAGCCGCGGCGTTTCACTTTGCTTCAGTGTGATCCGACTGCTTCAACAAACACTTCCGTAGCACCGTCTTTCGAACAGCCCCATAAGGGAGGTCCGTGCTCTTATTCCCTTATTGCAGCAGCTGGTGGGGCTGTAAGTTCTGATGTTTTGCTGTGATGCTGGTTATTCTTTGGGGCTCTGGATTTGGCTGCCTAGAAGTCTGCTTGTTTTGTATTATTAGCTATTAGTATTATTACGTAGGGCTGCTTATTTTGCATTTTGGCTTGGGGGGAACCAAGTAACAGTTGGATACTCAGTGTAAACGCTGGGCGAGGGCGCAGCTACTATCTAGATAGGTTCTGCGTGTAGCAATGGAAGGATCTGACTGTTATTTATGTCTTTATTTATTACATTTATACCCCACCTTTCTTCCATTGCGGAACTCAAGCTGCTCCATGTGGTTCCCAGGGGGTCTCCCCTCCATGCACTGACCAGACCCAGACCTGCTTAGCTTCAGCACGGTGCCTGCCTCAGGTGCCTTCAATCCAGGCCCTGGGACCTGGAAGGAAGGAGTGGAACAGGTTGGGGAGATGTTGGAGGATCGTGGGATTGAGGGGTGTGGTGAGGACGTTTCCAGAGCGAGGGGCGTGGTTCTGATGAGTGGTCCCTTCTGTAGTAGCTTTGGAGACAGGACATGTCCTTGCTGGGAAGTAAGAGAGCAGCTGTGGCGTGGGCGTTCTGGAAGAGAGTCCCCGGCACTGGGGGCGTAAGCGTCTGGCACATCATGGGAGTGGCTGGAGTTTCAGGGGGGTGTTTCGCCTTGATCCGCAGCACCTCTGGGCATGCCGTGGGATCATTCTTTCTTGGCAGGGTTGGAGCCGTTGCTGCCGCCTCCCTGAGAGATAAAAGTGTTTAGCTGGGTGTGTGTGGCGTGGATCTAAAACAGGATTCGCCCTGCCCCTAAAAAAGGAACAGGTGGTCTTTCAGATAAGGAGAGGCCCTCTTCGGATAACTGTTTTGTGTGCCATGAGATCGTACCTCGTTGTAATTTATGTTTGTGTAACCTACTAACTGTGTGGTCTATGCAGCTGCTCTCTTGGGGATTAAACTATTGCTCTTTTTCCCTTATTTGCCTCTGGAGTGAAGAAGAATCATAGAATAGTAGGGTTGGAAGGGGCCTACAAGGCCATCGAGTCCAACCCCCGAAGAAGAGCACATAATAAGACTACCTTTTCCAACAGAGATGGGTTGGGCTCCTGACTCCCATCAACCCCAGACAGAATGGCCAATAGCTGTGTTACCTGGGCATGCTGGGACTTGTAGTCCAATACATCTGAAAAGGTTGGGGAGCGTTGATGTAAGACCTCTCCTTGAGACGGGGAGCAAGGAGGTGGATGTCTTTTATGAAAGGTCTCTCTATTGAATTTTTTTTTTCTGATCTGGGGGACGGGAAGCTCTTGTTCACATGGTTCAGAAGCTGCTGTGCTCTCTGAGAAGCAGGTGGGGATCATGGCCCCTGGGTCTTTCAGTGGGGGAAATGTAACACCAGTCCTACAAAGATAGAGACGTTGATACGTCAGTAGTGGGACTATATCATAAGGGCATAAGAACATCTGAAGAGCCCTGCTGGATCAGACCCAGGGTCCATCCAGTCCAGCATTCTGTTCACACAGTGGCCAAGCAGCTGCCCATGGGAAACCCACAAGCAGGATGCGAGGGCAACAGCCCCCTCCACCCATGTTCCCCAGCAACTGGTGCACACAGGCTCACTGCCTCCGATACTGGAGATAGCACAGAGCCATCAGGACTAGTAGCCGTTGAGAGCCTTCTCTTCCAGGAATTTGTCCAACCCCCCATCCAACTTGGTGGCTATCACTACATCTTGTGGAAGGGAATTCCATAGTTCAACTCCGCACTGTGTGAAGAAGTCTTTCCTTTAATCTGTCCTGAAACTCCCACCCATCAGCTTCATGGGATGACCCTGCTTGGCTGTAGTATTATGAGAGAGGGAGAAAAATATATCCTTATCCACTTTCTCTACACCTTGCATAGGGTAGTATCCAAGGTTAGTCCTATGTAGAGTAGACCCATTGAAATGAATGGGATTCAAGTTGGTCACAGCTAACTTAAGTCTCATTCATTTCAATGGGTCTACTCTACATAGGACTAACCTTGGCTGCTCCCCATAATTTTGCACACCCCTGTCACGTCTCCTCTTACTTGCCTTTTCTCTAAGCTCGTGATAGTTTTCTCTAATGATAGTGGACATTTCTGCTAACATGGACTGGAAACGTATGGAGTGGTTCCTTTTTTCTGGAGCGCTTAGATCGGCTTTCCAAATGTGTTGGACTCCAACTCCCAGCATGCCTCAGCCAGTGGAGATAAACAGCAGGGATTCTTTCCCTGGGGTGGGGCAGGGTAATTCTTTTACGGAGGCCAAGCTTCCCACTGGAGGAACCCGACAGGGCTCTGTGGGCTGGACTGGGAAGCCCAGCCAGCCAAATTTGGCCTGCGGGCCAGGGGCTAGGCCGGCACTGGGAGGAGAAAGGCTGAAATGCCCGAGAAGGCATGCCCACTGACACTGTCCGGCCTGCGCAGGACCTGCTGTGTGGCAAGCCAGCCCACCGCCCACATGCTGTTCTGCAGCCCTGGGCTACATGGACCTTTGGTCTGATCCAAGAAGGCCCTCCTTGGCTGTGTCCTCTCCTTTGGCCACCGGCCCATTCCCTGGCAGTTGCATCAGAGAGTTCTTTCCTGGAACAGAGGGGTAAGGAAACTCCACGTAGCAGCTGTTGGCCCAATGGGTCTCCGGACATAAACACGCATGCAGTTCCACTGGCCACTGGCTGTGCTTCCGTCGATGACTCCTCGGGCCAGACGCATCTTGCGCTGTCGGGTCCACCCCCTGGCCGCAACGGCATGTCGTTCCTCTGGCAAGCAGCCCTGGGGGCCTAGGGAGTGACAAGGCAGTCCCAGTCTCCAGGGCTCCTGGTTGGAGTTCAGCAGCAGGAGATGGCTTTCTGCCCGACGCGTCCATACAAGGCACGGTGCGCCTCCTGCATCGCGCTGAGTGCAGCATGGGGTCCAGCCACGTTCACGCCATGGATCTGCCAGCATGCCCCTGTTGCCTGAGCTGCGGTTCTGGATTGGCTCTCAGTTAACCTGCCCTGGATCGTAACAGCTCTTTCGGTCCCGGAAAAACGTCCAGGTTGACAGCGGTGGCCCATGTGCCAGAAGCTGGATCAAGCCCGAAACTGCTTCTACGGCACTTTTTAAAATGCAGGGTTGCAGCCTGAGGGCCGCATGCCATTTTGGAGAAGCTCTCGGGGGCCGCATTCCAGTGGTGGGTGGGGCCCAAGGCAAAAGAGGGGGGGGCAAAAATGCCAGCCTCTTTTAACCTGAAGCTCTCTGGAGAGGCATTTCCGCTTGGGACAATGGGGAAAATCCGGACGCCAAAGCCAGAAACCACTAAGCGATCAGCGATGGAGAGAAAGCGGGTGGGGCCAGGGAAAGGGGGCATGGCCAACTGGAGAGCCCCATAGGTTGGGGGCCGAGGCAGGCCAGATGTGGCCCCTGAACTGGTGGTTCCCCACCCGTTTTAACCCTTTCATGACCCACAGTGGCTGGCGGCTGTATCCTCTGTGAATTTGTCTAAGCCCCTTTGATAGGTATCGAAGGCAAACGTCAATATTTAGGTTTTCAAAAATGCAGTTTTTAGATATAACTTCTGTGTGTCAGCAGATTCTTATCCCACAGCGTGTCTTTCCGAAGGGACGCGTCACAAAGCCGATGCATAAATGTGGTTCTTTCTTTCTTTTTTAATTTTCAGGTGGGCCAAGGTGGAAACTTGCATTTGGCTGAGAGACCGGAGGCTATTTTCTGGATGATCTTTGACTGGGAGGACAATGCCTTTTCTACACGGGTTCCGTAGGATCATCTTTGAGTACCAACCATTGGTGGATGAGATCTTGGGCTGTTTGGGGTTACAGGATCCTGAACGGCAGGAAACACTGGAGAGGTAACTGGCTTTCACCACTTGGGACACACAAGATTGTATACTTGAATGCTGCGTTAATTAATCTGGAAGAGTTAAACGTGCCAAGGGTAAATCGGTTCAAGGCAGCTTCCTATGATCTACTGTAAAGCAGCTGCTTTATCGGAACAATAAGGACTAGAATCTTTGTTTTTAGGCAGAATGGCTATAGCTCAGTAGCAGAGCAATCCTGAGTAAAGCTGAACACTGTGTTAATTAATCTGGAAGAACTAATGTGCCAAGGGTAAATCAGTATAAGGCAGCTTCCTATGACCTACTGTAAAGCAGCCGCTTTATCAGAATGATGAGGACTAGATTCTTACTTTGTTTTTAGGTGGAATGGGTATAGCTCAGTAGTAGAGCTCTCCTGAGTAAAGCTCCGTAGAAGGCAGCTTCCAATGTTCCTAACCTGGGGGAGAGGCTAGGAAGGTCAGCAGTAAGCCAGATTTATTTTGGGTGGGTGGGGGCAGTCAGGGAAGCCATCAAGAAGCCAATGGGGAGATGGGGGGCAGAAGAGCAGCAGGAAACCATCCTTGTGTGTTTGCTTTGTCTTCCTGTTTTGTAAAGTCCCAGCTATGTGGCTGCAGATGATCACAGGCTTCTGGTCCTCCGTGAGCTCCTAGAGAGAGAGGTGCACTCACCGTTCTACCAGGAGGGCGTGAGCTACGCTTTGCTGAAGGTGGCGGAACTGGGCCTGGTCCACGCCGCTGAAGCCCTGCTCCGGCAAGGGGCAGACATCGTCTTTGAAGGTGGCGTTTCTGATGCAGGGGCTTGTGTGCTGTATTTCATGCTGCTGCTTCCTTTCTTTTTCTTCTAAACGACAACCAGAATATCAAGGACGAATCGATGTAGGATGCAAATTTTATTTTACTTTTTGGCATGGATTGTTTTCTGGGTTTGGGAGCAGACTTTGTTTGGAAACATGCTTCCCCACATCCCTCCCTCCCTCCCTCCCTCCCTCCCTCCCTCCCTCCCTTTCTTTCTTTCTTTCTTTCTCTCTCTCTCTCTCTCTCTTTCTTTCTTTCTTTCTTTCTTTCTTTCTTTCTTTTATTTACAGCATCTTTACGCTGCTCTTCAGACAAAAAAAGGCTCCCAAAGCAAACATACAAAGATTCATAACAAGACAGCCCCTGCCATCCCGCTTAAAATCTAAAGGAAAAGGGATTGGGAGTGGGGAGGGAGAAAAGAGAAGAAAAAACCCAGGCACCAGTTCTTCATTTCAAAATTCCCATGGATGATCTTTTGGGCAGGGAAGGCGAAACAAGCTCCCTGCTGCACCTTTCCTTCTCTGGCAGATGTACGGGGCCAGGTTGGTCTCCCCTTTGCCACGACGGTCTTCCTGGGAGGCAGCGGGTGCTGCCGATGGATGAGGCCAGAATCTGTTGTCCCGGGGAACTGTCAGTTGGAGCTGTGTGTGCTTTCCGGCATTCGCTCCCCAATAGCTGGCATTGTAATGCCTGTTTTCTTTCACTAGGTGACGCTGCAGCGCCATTTTTGTTCCGTATTAAAGCCACAAGAAGGCTATTCTGCCTGGCACAAGGACAGCTTTTGCTCTTAGTTTATTTACTTATTTTCCATCACGGCCTTTCCGCCTCCCCCCCCCCCATGGTGGTCAGGGAAGGATAGAATCCAGATGAACAAAACCGTTGTTAAAACGTAGCATTAAAACAAACAAATTGAAAGCACAACTAAAAAATTCCGCCCATGTGCCCATCCGGCTTTTCCCTAAACCACTAGGCGCAAGACAATTTTTGCCCTCTGCCCTACCGGGTGCCACTAAACTCCACCCCCTACATCATCAAGGGGTGTTGCTTTGCCATGCACCACCCCGATCTCTTAGGCTCCTCCCCCTGAGGTTAGGGTTCTGAGGTTCTGGAGACCCGACAGCCCTAGTTAGATGTCTCGGGTATATGATGTCATCCCAAGTAGGCTGTCTCCATAGCAACATGGCTGCTCCAAGGCAAGGCTGGCTTGCCGGTATGTGTGAGGGCCTTTGACCACCCAGAAGGCTATGGGGCTCAAGTGGGAGGTGGGATGCTTCCTGTCCTGCTGGCTCCCTTATTGTGGGGCAACCGTGTATAGCGGTAAGCACTTTCCTCTTCCCTCCTCATCGCATTTTCCTGTTCTGCCGTGTCTTTTAGATTGTAAGCGGGTAAGGCAGGGTTTGTCCTGTTTTATCGATTTTATGTAACCTGCTCAGGGAGCCTTTTCAGTTAAAGAGTGGGGCAAAAATGCTTTAAATAAATAAATTAATACGCTTTCCCTCTCTTTTCCCCTGTGCCAATGCCAGCCTTGCAGTGCAAGGGGACAGCCCTGACGTCCAAAGGCAGGCTATTAAGGGGGTAACTAAATTCCCCTCAAAACAGGGGAAAGGGAGGCTTTCAACGGATTTTCACCTGCTGTGCTGCTTTTTTATTTTTTTACATGAAGATCCGGTCACCTATTACACGGCTCTGCATATCGCGGTGCTCCGGAACCAGCCAGACATGGTGGAACTCCTGGTGCAGCAGGGTGCGGATATCAACCGGAGAGACAGGGTGAGGAGCAGGGCACCGCCGGGGCGGTGGCGGGAGACTGTCAACGTTGTCGAGGGGTCGATGCCGGCTCCATGTTTTTGAGGGGCCTTGGAGAAGACACCCTCCAGGAGCCCCCTCCCTCGGTGAGCCTACCTTCTCCTCACCATTCTAGCCAGCTGCTCTGTCTCCTCCTCCTCCTCATTGCTCCCACTTGCTTGCTTGGTGGGGAGAAAGCCAGGGAGCCAGGAGGCCGCAGCGTCTTCTGCTCCTCCTTCCCACCACCTCCGTCGCCTGGGCCAGAGCAAGAAGCAGGCAAACAAGCAGGCTGCAATGCTGGCGAGGAGGAGATGAAGCAACTCCAGTGGGCTCTTGCCAGTGGGCCCCTGCTGGGGGGTGGGCTCTTGGCATTTACCCAACCATGCCGACTCTTGGCACCGGCCCTGGGGCTGGGGTGTTGAGGCTCTTCCAGCCTGAGGGCTGATTTTCATTTTGGGCCGTTTCCAGAGGGGCACCCGTGCTCGCCTGTAGCAGCAACGCTCAAGAAAGAGTCTGGAGGCACCTTCAAGACTAACCAAATTCCATGTTAGGATTAATTCGGAAAGCAGTTGAAAATAGAACTGCCAACGTCACGCTGCCCTTATACAAATCCATCGTGCGACCACGCCTGGAATTCCGTGTGCAGTTTTGGCCGCTGCACCTAAAAAAATAATGTTGTGGAGTTGGGAAAGGTGCAGAAAAGGGCCACTAAAATGATCAAGGGGCTGCAGCAACTCCCCTCTGAGGGAAGGTTACAGCAGCTGGGATTGTTTAGCTTAGAAGAAAGCTGAATGAACAGAGACATGAGAGGGGTGTGCAAAATGATGCCTGGTGTGCAGAAAGTGGAGAGGGAGACATTTTTTCTCCCTCTTTCATAATGCTACAACCCGAAGGAGCCATCCCAGGAAGCTGAATGGTGGGAGGTTCAGGACAGATCAAAGGAAGGGCTTTTTCACACAGCACAGAGTTAAACTATGGAATTCACTACCACAGGATGTAGTGTTGGCCACCCATTTGGATGGCTTTAAAAGGGGATTGGACACATTCCTGGAGGAGAAGGCTATCAATGGCTACTAGTCCTGATGGCTTTGTGCTACCTCCAGTACCAGAGGCAGTGTGCCTATGTACACCAGTTGCTGGGGAACATGGGTGGGAGGGCGCTGTTGTGCTCATGTCCTGCTTGCGACTTTCTTGTGGGCAGCTGGGTGGCCCCTCTGAACAGAATGCTGGGCTAGATGGACCCTTGCTCTGAACTGGCTTGGTTCTTTTGTTCTTAATGGATTTATCCTGGCATAAGCTGTCATGGATGCTAAATCAATCGGTTAGTCGGAAAGGTGCCCCAAGACATGTGGCTCTTTTTTGGAGACATTCTTGGGGGCCGCGTTCCAGATTAAAGTTCGGGAGGGGCTACGTTGAATGTGTTTTGAAGGCCAATCTTGCTGGCCAGTCCTGAAGTTCTTTTTTTCTCTTTCCTCCCGTTGTCCTTAGATCCACGAAAGCAGCCCTCTGGATCTTGCTAGTGAGGAGCCAGAGCGGTTGCCCTGCCTCCAGCGACTCCTGGATCTTGGGGCTGACATCAACGCGGCCGATAAACACGGTCAGTGCCTCCCTTTCTCTGCCTTTGCCAACCACACCACCACCGATTTCAGCCTGGGCTTTAAGAATTGCTCTCTTTTTAACTCTGGATTAATCTAACCCAGTGAGCTGGATTTTTCTTCTTCCATTTCCAAAGTAGGGATGTCAGAGAAATCTGTTCTGGGGGTGGAGCTCAATGAATTTTCCTAGGTCTGCCGCCCCCCCGCCGGACTTGGTTCCAGTTCCCGCTGCAGCCCCTGACTCGGTCTGCAGTGAGTTGGGCCAGTTTGCGGATTTTGCATTTCTTCCCATGCAGGATCTGGAATTTATGCATATTGTGGCTGAATTTGCTGAAAATATGGGTGATTGTGCTCAAAATTTGGCCTAATTGGCACAGATTTCCCACAAATTGTAGAACACACAGGAAAAAAATGTTCAAAAGAAGTTCCTGGACTTTGGGGGGAAGCCCACAAGTTGTCTTGCACACGCAAACTAGGTCATACATGCTGCAGAACTCCATCGAGTCAAAAAAGAACCGGATTTCCCAGCAATGGACATCCCTATTCCAAACCCACCGAACAGCCAGGGGAAGACAAAAGGAAGCCCTTCTCTCCCACCGTGCAAAAAAACCCCTTGCAACAGGCGGGCAGGCAGTTGCGGCCCTTCCGAAGCCAGCCTGGCTAACCGGGAGGGAAGCCATGGGCACATTTGGGAATTTCAGAAACGGCTGTGGGCACCACCACAAAATGGCTCCCATGGAGGATGTGGCTAGTCACATAATGGCTGCCTTGGGGGCCCGGCTAGTCAAAAGTGAACTAAAGAGGTGTGTATGAGTGCAGGGGTGGGGTGGGGGAGAGACAGTGATGCTAGAGGCTGTGAGGGAGGGGGAAATAGCAAGGCAAAGGGGTAGAGAAAGAGCAAGCCGAGGGGCTAAGAGGGGGAGACACAATGAGCTAAAGAGCAGGGGGCAGGATAGAAATGGTGAGGCCAGAAAGGGAGAGAAAGATCGCCTTCACATTTCCCAAGTTTTCCATTAGACAATTTTTCTCTGAAGGTGGGGAGAGAGTGGAGAGCTTCATGGGTGCCCGTGGGTGCCGCGTTGGGGATCCTTGGTACAGAGAACATCTGTGGGCTGCATGTGAGCCGCAGGTTGCCCATCACTGATGAAAATGGAGGAAGGAGGCATTTTTTGTCTTATGATACACCTGCTGGGAATTCTTGCTGTGGTTCTCCTGTTCTTTGCCCACCCTCTCCCTTCCCCTAATTCTTCTGTTCTGCCTCTTTCTCTCCAGGAAAGACAGCTTTACTACATGCCTTGGCCAGCAGCGACGGGGTTCAGATCCACAACACGGAAAACATTCGCCTCTTGTTGGAAGGAGGTGAGCAAGCCCCCCGCCCCGCCCTTGTAGCGCCCTTTCTTGGTCACCCCAATGTTTGTGTTAGTTATCAGTATCTGAGCAGGGATTTGAACCCGGGTCAGGCCAATGTAAAACTGAACATGCTGTCGACACAAAAATGGCCCTAAATGGCTAGTTTATTGATCTATTGATCGTTTACCTTTATATCCCACCCTTTGGGGCCTCTTGCAAGGAACTCAAGGCGGCTCACGTGGTCCCGCTCCTCTCCATTTTGTCCTCACAACAACCCTGCAAGGCAGGTTAGGCCAGGAGTCAGGGACTGGCCCAAAATCACCCGGTGAGCTTCATGGCCCAGTGGGGGCTGGAACCTGGATTTCCCGGGACCCAGTCCAACACTGATCACTACACTACACTCCTTTTCAGTGGCTCTCACCCTAGGCTTTTGTGGGTGGATGGATGAGTACTGAGGTCTCCAGTGTAGTGCCCATGGAAACCTCACTTGGTGCCTGCCAGGCGCCCTGTTCCTCCTGATTTTTATTTTACCTTAAGTTTTAAAAAAAATGTATATTTCTGAAACTGGGAGTCTGGCATGCTGCAAAGCAACGTGCCGCCCTCCAGTGCCAACTTTACTTGGGTTCCAAAGAGTGGTTTTGTGTTTTGGAGACCCCTCCTCTGCCTCTGACTTCGGTTCTTGGACAAGTGTTTTTTCTTTTCATCTCCCCACTTTCCCTTCTGGCAAAAGAGGGTTTTTGTAGCCCGCAGCAGCCATTTTGTGAAAGCACCCTCTCCAAATCCCTAATGTGCCCACCGACGCCCAAAAAGGTTGGGGACTTTTTCTGGACTTAACTTGCGCGTCCCGTCTCCAGAGCAGCCTTGCGTCTTGAAAAATCCACCCATCCATCGGTCTGTTCTTTGTTTCCGGTCCTTGTTCTCAGGAGCCAACGTCAAAGCCACCACCAACGACGGTGACACGGTCTTCACCTTCATCATCTTCCTGCTCGGGGAGACAGTGGGAGGCGACCAGGAAGAGGCCAAGATGATAAACAGCTTCTGCTTCCAGGTCACCCGCTTGCTGATGGCTCACGGCGCCAACCCCAGCGAATGCCCATCCTACGAATCCCTCACCCACCTCTGCCTGAAGAGTTTCCGGCTCCATTTCCCACTCTTGCGCTTCCTCCTGGAGTCGGGGGCGTCCTACAACTGCTCCCTCCATGGCCCTTCCTGCTGGTCAGGCTTCGACATCGTCTTCGAGCGGCTCTGCTCCCACCTCAGTGAATCGGAAGAGGACAGCTTCTCGGTCGACCTCCTGCAGAAGGCCGAGATGGCTCTGGAGCTCATGGCGGCCAGCTCGCCCACCGTCCAGCTGCCGGCCAACTTTGAGATCGACCCAAGCAGCTGCCGCTTCCACGGGGAGAAGATCCGGGCCCTCTTCAGCTCCTTGAAGCAGCTGGAGCGCTCTCCGGCCAGCCTGAGGCACCTCTGCCGAGTCTGCCTCAGGCAACATCTCCGGCCCTGGCCAATGGACGCCAAGGTGATGGCGCTCCCGCTGCCTGACAGGTTGAAAAGGTTTCTCCTCCTAGAGCAGAGCAGTTCCGTGGAAGAGGACGTGTGACAGTTTCCACACCGGTACGCAGCTGCCGCCACAGCCCACTGGAGCACACCTGCCTTCGGAGGGCTTCCTCACCCAAACCATCTCGCTCTCCGTGAACGCGCTGGCTGGTGGGCTTTGGCGAAGATCGCAAAATACCGCATGCGGCATCACCACCTCGCTCCCCGTTAACACGCTGGCTGTTTTCCCTCCACGGGACGATACGTACCTCTTTGAAGGCTCCGGATCTGAGCCACCGGAAGTGGGATTGCTAAGGAGGGAAGAATCTTTTGCAGAGTCTTGACCAAAAGGAATCCGGGCCGTCCTCTGGAGGACTCAGTTTGGAATGCTCCTTCCTGGCGACCATTCTGACCTTCCAGCATAGAGGGGGAAACGACGACAGTGCCCCAGAAGCCATTAAAATCATGTTCTGCACCAAACTTTCGTTGTTTGTGCACGCGATGTCCGGTTAGCAGGAAAGGGGTGTTCACGCTTTGCAACAAGCGATGGGAGCCTCCTCCTGGACCTGGTGCCCCTCCTTTTCAAAAGAGACAGCCCTCCTACTTTAAAAAAAAGAGAAGATACTAGTCCTCATGGACTTCTTGGAGATGGTTGGAGGCATTTGTCTGGGGAAAGCCCAACAGAGATACTGTCCGGTTCTTCTGCACCAGATGTTTTGGCCTACCACTTCCATCAGCCCTAGGCAGCATAGCCAATGACAAGGGATCATGGGAATTGTAGGCCCAAACATCTGGAGGGCCACATGTTGCCCACCCGTTCGGCACCCATTCCCAAATGTCCCATTCTGCCAATACGATGTTTATCAGCCATATACAGCCCTGAATAACATTTTGTCTAGTCTATGGTGGCCCAGCTCAATTTTATTCAACTTGAAGGAGCATCCCTTCTGGGCCTAATAACAGCTTCTGGCGAGGGGGAGTGCTTGTTGTAGGGTGGGAAGAAAGGATTAACCATTACTCCCCATCCACAGTGGTCCCGATTCCCCTCCCCCCAAAACACACGCACACTACTTAGGGCTTTTTTGTAAAAAAAGAAAAAGATTCACAGAACTTGGAAGTGATGCATTTAGCACTGGCGTTGGCAACTTGTAGTCCAAAACATCTAGAGGGCCCAAACACCCACAAACATTGGCTAGGCTGGCTAAGGCTGATGGGAGCTGTAGGCCAAACCATCTGGAGAGCCACAGATGGCCTACCACGTGTGATTTGGCCTTACGAGAGCTTGCTTCTCCCTTCTTCATGGCTGGTCACTCTAGACAATATTCATGCAGTATGTTCTTCCACTATCCCCAAATCAGGTTCTGTGCAGTCTTCCCAGCTTCCCCTAAACGTGGGAAGGAAATGAAATCGTTACAGTGCTAAGACTTGTGGTCGAGTTGCCACTTTTTCTTGCCTTGGCTAGGCCAAACCCTCTGAGGAGTTAGGCCATGGGTGGGCCACTTCCGGCCCTCCAGATGTTTTGGCCGACAAGTTCCATCAGCCCTAGCTGGCGTACCCAATGGTGAGGGCTCATGGGAGTCGTGGCCCTCCAGATGTTTTGGCCTACATGTTGCCCACCCCTGCGCTGCTGCTCGGCAGTGCTTCCACGTGGTCTCCATGTGCTACTGATCACAAGGGGTTGTGCAGCTATTCCATCTCCTCCTCCTCCTCGAAGGATTGGGGGGGCGGGGAGTTTGGTGTAAAGGAAAAAGAAGGCAAAAGCAGTGGGAAGAGTCAGGTTACAAGATGAAAAGCGTGTTGTCTGGAGCGCCTATAAAATTCCCTGAAAGAGGCAGAACAGTTGCAAGAGGCTCGTTTGGAAGCACCTCCAAGTGTCTTAATACTGGATTTTGAGGGGTGGGTTGCTTACGTAATTTAGGGTGCAATCTTATGCATGTTTAGAGAAAGAAAAAAGTTCTACAGCTCCCAGTATTCCACAGCCAGCTGAGTTGTAGGACTTTTTCCTGTCTAAACACGCATAGGATTGCACCCTAAGCTGATGAATGCATTGTATTTTCATGTCCTCATCAGACTTCTGTCTGGGACATGCTACATTGCTGGAAAACATAGGAACATAAGAAGAGCCCTGCTGGATCAGAACGAGGGCCCATCTCGTCCAGTATTCGGTTCACGCAGTGGCCAACCAGCTGTCGACTGGGAATCCACAAGCAGGACATGAGTGCAACAGCACCCTCCCACCCATGTTCCCCAGCAACTGGTGTATATAGGCATACTGCCTCTGATCCTGGAAGCAGCATAGAGCCATCAGGACTAGTAGCCTTTGACAGCCTCATCCTCCATGATTAGTCCCCTTTAAAGCCATCCAAACTGGCAGCCATGACTACATGTTGGGGTAGCAAATTCCATCATTTTAACCATGCACTGTGTGAAGTCCTTCCCGTAAACATCAACTGCGATGGGTTACTTCAGGGTGGGCAGAAGGTCGATTGATAGATGTCGTGGTCATCTGAAGCAGACGGGCAAAAATTTCCAGCTCTCGACGACAGCAACAACGAAACAACTCTCCTGCCCTAAACCACACCCCTGAAATACAACAAAAAATCTGGCAGGAATTGATTTTTGCACAGAAGAGCTCCGTTCCGGTTCACAAAACAAATTCCTGGGCTTGGAATTCGTCCGAAGTATGTGTCTTTTGCACAAGGCTCCAACTGGTGGATCTCCGAGTAAAAAAACAAAGTTGTTCACGCATGCCTGACGTTTTCCCAGCCCTGGTCTAGACAATTCAGACAGCGCAAATCCCACCCTTTCCTGTAAAATCTGCTTCAGGCCACTGTTACACTGGAACAACCATAGACCAAAAGGCACTTGGCGTCCAGTTGTGCTTCCTGCTGTTAACATCAGGAGCCCAAATCAGACGGTACTTTAAATATGTGCCTAGCAGCTGTTTCTTCCTATTTTTACTCTAGAGTAGGCACAGAGGCCCCAATCTGGATCAAGACCCTAGCCTGAGGGGAGGGGGCTTTTAGGAACCGGATCAGGGTCCCCTGTAGAGTAAAACAAATGAAAACATGACATCGCTGCTGGACACACATTCAAAGTCTTGTCTGTTTTCGTCCCTAATTTGCCATATTTCTGGGATATAAAGGGGTCTGGGAATAGTTTGGGGCTACTGCTCCTTCTTACTCTGCAAAAACTTTTTGGCTTCCTCACAAAAACCATGGAGACCCCCCCAGCCAGAACACATTAGGGTGTATAATTTGGATTGATAGTTGTTATTAAAATGCACATGTATATTCCATGCATTCTCTTCCATGTCTTTCATTTTGTTACATTCATTTTACAGGGGTCTCCTCCCCCCCCTTTTCTCTTGCACACGTAGTTTTTGACTGTACAGTTCTGGTGGCTGCATCCCAATGCTACTTTAGATGCTACTTTATTTTCCCCAGAGTGCCCTGGCTGTTGCATTCTGGAGCATGACTGAATCACTGGTGGTGCTACAGCTGGAACTTGAGACCAAAGTCCAAGCCCCCCCCCTGCCCCAGCCCCCCCCATCACCACCTGCTCACAGCAGCATCCTTCTGTCTCACTTTTAGAAACCTTTGATTGTCAGGGGCTGCCTTCCATGCACATCCCTGGTTACAGATGCTCATTTTATTTTTTAAAAAACTTTTCAAATATATCATCCTTTCTTGTAACAAAATGTGAAACTGCACATGCTCAAAGTCTCTCTCTCTCTCTCCTGCCCCACCCTAACACAGCAGGAACGTAGAGGCAGCTAAGCACTGAATGGTGGTGCTGGTGGTGAGTGTGAAGAGAAGAGTTTTGTGCTTCGCAACAGTAGTAGTACGCATGGCCATGGAAAGGGGGTACGACAAAAGCATCCGATGTGCGAGGAACCTTACAGAACTGCAAAATGCAATACATATTGCATGAACAGAGTTAAGTTTATAATACTTTGAAGACATGCATATAAACAAATAAGGCACAACCAATTATACACACCGAATTACAGAGGAAATCAATAGTTCCAATACATATACATCAGCCAACGAAACCCCCGTGCGTTACCGTTCCTGATTGTGCCTTATTTATTTATAATACTTTATAATAATTTATAATAATTATTATATATTTATAATAATTTGAAGACATGCATATAAACTTGTCATACGAAAACTTTTCATACATACTGCATTTTGCAGTTGTGTAAGGCTCCTTTCACCTTGTGTGTTTTTGCTGTATTCTAACTGGGGGCCCTGTCTTTTTCCTTTCGTTGGGCATGGAAAGGAGGTGCCCCATTAAGTCCAGAGTCTTAACCGAGCTGCACTGCAGGGTTGAACTTCAGTGGCATCACTAACACATAGTGGAAAAGAAGGGAAACCCATCTCACGTGCTCTCTGGGCAACCTTGCCTCCCCCCTCCCCCAGTTGCCAAACACAACAGCTAAGTTGTCAATAGCAATACCACTGGCCACCTCTTTGCTCTCAACTCTCAAGGAAGAGGTTGGACTGCAGGACCTGATCCGTCGGCTCCGCTGAAAGACTGGCACCATTGGGCTCCCCTGTCCCTCCGCTGTTTGCGCTCAAGCTGCCCGTTAAAAGTATTCCATCTATTTAAAAGACAGTGCCTGAGTTTGCTTGCTTTCCTCTTCCCTCCCTGCACCCCTTTTCCTTCCACTCATGTCATGTATTTTCTAATGCTGTGCCAAAAACTTCTCCCACAACTTTTTCAATCATTCAATTTGATAGAAAAGCAATTGCTTTTGTGGGGTGGGGGAATGGCACAAAACTACACTGTTCACACAGTGGCTAACCAGCTGCTAGTGGGAAGCATGTTCAAAATGGCCAGTTCAAGTAAGCAGAATTTCCTGTTCAGAGGTGCCTTTGTACATGAAGGGGTGGGGTCCTTTTAGCTAAAATGGTCAATACAGCTGAAAATTAGTGCTGTGCTGAAAATTTCTCCCAGAACTTTTTCAACCATTCTCATTCAATTTCCTTGAAAATAAGTTGCTTTTGAAAAGAAATGCAATGGTGAAGAAGGGTTCGGAAAAATTCTCATGGTTCTGTTGCGCTTACCCTACTTAAGAGGTGGCTGAGGAGTGTGCCCTGTTTTTCATTGTATACTCATCTCTCTGGCAGCCTGTCATCTCCTTGGCTTCCCACAGTTCAATTAGATTCTAGGGAATGACATAATTCTTTGCACAGGGCATTTTCAGATCAAGAAGTGCAGGCAGCCTGGGAGGCTGCAGACCAACAGAGATGTGGAATAGAAAGAAAACACACCCATGGCACGCTTGGCCTCGTAGTGATTAGGTAAGCTCAACAACACCACAAAAAGAAATTATAAAACACCCTGCGAATGAGGCAGAATGATGGAAGCCTCTTTTGTGGGGGAAGAAAATGTTCCAGAAACCGGAGGACAGGTTTTGGCACAGGACTAGTTCCGCCTCTGCCCTGGAGCTAGACACAGCACTGTCCCCTCACATCTGCGTTGTGGTGGATGCAAAACGGGGACCAGGCTGCCAACACAGCTGATGCTTTTGCCACTTCCGGTGGCTGCCCCCCAAAAAAAAACCTTACAAAAAAAGAAAGAAGCTGTGCTACAACCCCTGCCAAAGCTGAGCCCTACCGATAAGAAACGGTTGGAGAATTTCTCCTCTCCCTGGAGAAACTTGGTGTAATTGCCCCTCTACACACACCTATTCCTCTGCCCACAAATGGGGGGAGGGTTTTCAAAAGGCCATCTGCGCACAGCTCTGGTATTTTTAGACTGTAAACCTGCAGGCAGTGTCCGCTCCCTTGTTACTATCGTACATAAACTGTGCTTGGGGCCTTCTTGGCTGCACAGCAGGATAAAGATGCTCTGAGGGCTGCTGAGCCTGAAAGCTGCTGAAGCCAGGAAGCCTCCAGATGAGCAGCAGGAAGAGGAAAGGGGCGTGGCCAGAGGAAAGGGGCATGGCTACCCGGGGAACTGAGGTTCAACAGCTCGGCTTTAAACAAACAGACCAGGAAACAAGATGGGGGATACATGGCTCAACAACACTAAAAGCGAGAAGGATCTTGGAATCATTGTCAATCACAAGCTGAATATGAGCCAACAATGTGATGTGGCTGCAAAAAAGGCCAATGCTATTTTCAGCTGCATTAACAGAAGCATAGCTTCCAAATCCCGGGAAGTCCTACTTCCCCTCTACTCAGCACTGGTTAGGCCTCATCTGGAGTACTGTGTCCAGTTCTGGGCACCACACTTTAAGAAGGATGCAGACAAGCTGGAGAGGGTTCAGCCCTATGAGGAGAGACTGAAGGAACTGGGCATGTTTAGTCTTGAGAAGACTGAGGGGAGATAGGATAGCCTTTTCAAGTCCTTGGAAGGTTGTCCCAGAGAGGAAGGCCAGGATCTCCTCTCGATCATCCCAGAGTGCAGGACACGGAATAATGGGCTCAAGTTACAGGCAGCCAGATTCCGGCTGCACATAAGGAAAAACTTCCTGACTGTTAGAGCAATATGACAATGCAACCAATTGCCTGGGGAGGTCGTGGGCTCTCCCACATTGGAGTCGTTCAAGATGAGGCTGGACAGCCATCTGTTTGACTTGGGTTCCTGCACTGAGCAGGGGGTTGGACTCAATGGTCTTCTAGGCCCCTTCCAACCCCAATATTCTATGATTCTATGAACTCCATTGATTTTTTGCTGCTGGGGTTGTATCCTTGACACGATACTTTTCAGATTTGTCTATCTTTTGGGAGGACATCGAACTTGGACCCCCAAAAGCTTAAGTACAGGGGAAGAGGAGTGCCTCCCCCCACCACCCCACAACTACAAACAATTCGAAATAATCATAAACCCTGAAACCATACAAAGTGTATTTGGTGGATTTTCCTCTGACAAGAAAAACAAATGCAGAAGGCTGGAAGACCGGGAAAGGCTCAGGTTTACTTGCCCCCGTCCCAAACCAAAGTCTCATCCAGGGTCCTTGTGATGCCCTCCCGATTTTTGGACCGTCTCCTCAGGTTGTTTGTCTCGGACCCTCCGTCTCCAGAGCCAGCTCTGCGGTGCCTCCGGGAAAGCGATCTCTCCACGGCTCCAGAGCATTCATCTCATGGCCAGAGTGTAGACATGGTAGATTTCATCCGGGAAGTTCTCCTGCTTCTCTTGAGCCAGGAGGTTGAGGCCAGCGTGACGGATGATCTTGCAGACGACGTCCAGGTCCCGGCACACGCTGCTGTCGACGTCGTCCATGATGACCCCTTCCTGCGCCATATTGTCTTTGATGACGATGATCCCGTTGGGCTGCAGTCCGAGACGGCACCTCTTCAGGAAATCGGAGAGGTGGTCATCGGTCAGGTGTCCTATTTGGGGTAAGGGGAGGAGGAAAGAGAAGCGGAGAAACATTAAAAACCCTGCTGATCAGGTCAAAGAGAGACAGCGTGATATCATGAAACTTCAGGACCGGGGGTCAAATCTAATTTTAAGTATTATTATTATTAAACCAGCATGCTACAAAGTAAAATGCTGCCCTCCAGCACCATCTTGATTTGGGTTCCAAAGTGTGGTTTTGTGTCTGGGAGCTCAGCCCCCCGCCCACCCCCGTCCTTTGCTTCTTTGGCTAAGAGACTTTTCTTTCCGTTCCACCACTTTGCCTTCTGGGAAATGTTTTGCGACTGGCCAGGCCCACCATTTTGTGAGTGTGCCCACCCACACACTTTCAAAATCCAAGGGTGCCCACCGGCCCAAAAAGGGTTGGTGACCGCCTTCCCCCAGCTGATTTTACATGACTTTTCTGAGGACAGGGAGCCGGGAAGCTTGTACGCAGCTCTCGGTTCCTTGGAGGAATGGCGGGATAGCAGTAATGTTTATCCCCCAGGGCTGCTGTCAAGGGTCGGCATGGTTGGGCACCTGCCAAGGGACCACAGCCCAGCAGGGGCCCACTGAGAAGAGGCCTCTGGAGTTGCTCCTCCCCTTCCCCATTGCAACCTGCTTGTTCCCCTGCCTCTCGCTCTGGCCCAGACAACGGTGGTGGTGAGATGGAGGAGCAGGAGATGCCACAGCCTCCTGGCTCCCTGGTTCTCTACCTGCCAAGCAAGCAAGCAGGAGCGAGGATGGAAGAGGAGGAGGAGAAAGAGCAGCTGGTGACCATGGCAATGAGAAGGTGGACTCTCTTAAGGTAGGAGGCCAACTGAGGGCATCTTACCCATCGGGGCTCCAAAACCTGGGGCCACCAGTGTGATCTCCACTCAGCGGACATCTGACGAAAGAGTTCTGGTAATATTACGCAAGGCAGCCAGCTCAGAAACCCAAATCTTTGATCTCCCTTCCCGGCCTTGGAGGGAGAGGCTCACCTATTACCCACTGGATCCAGATGACGTCGTAAGTGCTGGGCTCGGGGTTGAAGTCCTGCAAGCCACAACAAAAATAGTTCCTGACACGCCTGCCCTCCTCGCCTAGGTAGGACTTGGCCTTATTCAGAAAGTCCTCAGTCACGTCCACCATGTCCACCGTTTTGAAAAGGGGCAACAGGAGTCGCTTGGTGATCCGGCCAATGCCAGCCCCGCAGTCCAAGGCACGGGCAGTCCCTGTCCTGTTCGGTCCTTCCTGGACGAAAATGGTCAATGAGGGACAGAACCTTGAAGAACCTTCAGCATTTTATGTATGCTACTTTTATGCCATTTAACACCCTAAAATCTCTTAAGTGGTTCACAACAGGTATAGAATAAATACCTGTTGGAATTCCCTCCACACCCAGTGCTATCTACCATCAAGTGGCCTGTGGGAAGGATTCCAGGAGAGAGAAAGAGAGCTAGATGAGGATAAAACCAGACACCTGCTCCGTCATGCCTTAACAACAACAGCAAAGATACCCTGGCCACTTCCTGCAACCCCACTCTGGGGGAATCTACTTACTCGCAAGAACCGGAGCAAAAACTTCCTGGAGCTGTTGATGTCGATGCTCGAGATGTGCCCGTAGCCGCCCAACATCCCATCAACTGTGGCCGGGATGTCCTTCCAGTATTTCTCAGCCTTGGAGTAGAATTCCAGCTCATCTTCCACTCCGTCGCTCGCCATGATTACAATTTTCCTCAGGCAAAGCAAAACAGGGGCAGAGGGGTGCCGTCGTCTTCTTGAACGGGAAGAGGAGGGGGAAAAAATGAGTGGCTTATGCAATGTTCTGCGCCATCCAGCCTCAGAATTATTACATCTAGTCAAATAAAGTCCTGCAAGAAAGAACGAAAGTCATGAGCTATCATAGCCTCCCTCAACCTGATGCTTTGCACTACAAGTCCCATCATCCTCAGTCCCATCATCCTCATCATCCAACACACCCAATGGTCTTGCTACCTGGGGATGATGCGAGACGTGAGTTGTACTCCAAAACATCTGGAGGGTGTCAGGTTGGGGGAGGCTAGGCTAACAATATTTTGGTGAATAAGCCAGGGCAAAAGACGCCCTCGTGAACGAAGAAAAGATTTATTTAGATCCAAGTAACATGGTTCATCTGTATCTCTAGCTGACAGGCCCAGAATGCAGGAAGGTGCTAAAGCAGCCCTCCAGATGTGTTAAACTACAGTTCCCATCATCCCTGGGGATGATGGTGGTTGTAGTCTAACACGTCTGGAGGGTGCCAGGCTGTGGAAGCTGGTGCGAAGAGACCAAAAACAAAAGCCAACAGCGTCAAAAAGCCAGTAGCGTTCTAATCCAAAAGATATGTGTAGCATGAGAGCTGGAGCTAAATATATATGTCGCTCACTCGGGCAGGCCTTCTCGACCCCAGACATGGAAACAGGACACAGGGCTGTCGAACGGTTCCTGGCTCGGAACAACTCGATCCGAGCGGCACTTTGTGAGATATACGGTCCCCACTGCTGCAGTGACAATAATTAATCTAGTGTGAGCAATAGGTTATGAATGGAGGAACAGGAACCAGATCACGGATCCATTTGACCCAGTGTTTTGTCTGCAACAGCGGCTAGGCAGATCTCCTGAAAGCCCTTCACTGGCTCACCTTGTTCTCAGGAATATGGGCTTGGAAAAGCCCCTGTCTGAGAGAAGACCCAGTCAGTGTGGACGATAGTGGCTTAGGGAGACCTACGGTCTGACTGTGTATAAGGCCGTTCCGTCTCTTCAAACCACAGAGGACTAGAAGTTGGATCGGCAGGTCATCCCCTTATACTTCATGCTGCCCTTTCCAAACCCGGTGTCCTCCAGAAGTTTTGGACTTCATCTCCCAGCAGCCCCAGCCAATGGCCAGGAATTCTGGGAGTTGTAGTCCAAAAACCACTGGAGGGCACCAGGAAAGCTTCAGAAAACCATTACCAGCCTTTTCCTGAACGCCTCCGTCCACCATACGAAGGAGGGCCACAGACGTCATATGATCTGAACTCCTACCTGCGGCCAGGAGGATCGGGAGCTTCTGCAGGCCCGTGCACTCTGCCTCTCACAGGGGCACGGCTGCCCTCCCTTTCCCTTTCTGTGGTTAGCCCAACCATCAGAGTTTGGAGGCCTACTTCTGAGCAGGGTTGCAACCCCAAGTTCGACACTACCTCTAGGGATCAAAAATCGCTGGTACAGATCTAATGCTCCAGCACGGCTTGCTCCAAAAGTGGAACAGGCCGGTGGCGGCCGGATAAGACAGAACGCAAGAGGAGCCCTGCTGGATCAGACCAAGGTCCATCTCGTCCAGCATCCTGTTCACACAGTGGCCGACCAGCTGTCGACCAGGGACCCACGAGCAGGGCAGGAGTGCAGAAGCACCCTCCCACCCATGTTCCCCAGCCACTGGTGTACAGAGGCTCACTGCCTCTGGTACTGGAGGTGGCACATAGCCATTAGGACCAGTAGCCATTGAGAGCCTTCTCCTCCATGTCTAATCCCCTTTTAAGCCATCCAAGCAGGTGGCCATCACTCCATCTGGGGGTAGCCAATTTTGTAGTTTGACTCTGCACTGTGTGAAGAAGCCCTTCCTTTGATCTGTCCAGAATCTCCCACCATACAGCTTCATGGGACGACCCCAAGAGAAAACATTCCTTCTCAAGACAGGAGGAGCACACAAACCCACAAGGAACTCCCGACCACTTAACCATGGTTAGGTGATCAGTACAGACCAGACCTCTGTACCCCAAGCCTTCAGAATACAGGTTAGCGGAGATGCAAGCCATGTTTTGCAACTCCAGCCATGGGTTGCACAGGCACCAATGTTAACCTCGCTTAACGCTCCCTGGAAGACTAGAATTCAAAACCATGGTTACATGGGGACTGCTTTGAGCCTGAAGCGCTGTGGATGTCAGTGCGCCATTGGCTTAAAGAGAAGTTGATTTATTTAGCTTCATTATTTAATAATTTACTTGATTCACTTTCTTGATTCATTGATATCCCGCCTTTTGAGCCGGCTGACAATACAGTCCAGACTAAAAACCAAATCTGAATGAAAACATCACATAAAATGAAGTTAAAAGTGCAATCGAAAACACAACAATCAAAGAAATAAGCAGCACTGAACCAACTTAAAAAAAAGAAGAACCTTCAGCAACAGAAGGCAGGCTTACTTATGAGTTTGCAATGGACTTCCCAATGAATTGCACCCAGAGGTTTTTAGGCCTCTTCACACATTATGTATTTAGGTGTGCACCTTAAAAAACATAGAAGTGTGTATTTGACAAACGTAATTACACACACCACAGGTATACCAGTCAGAGAGCTAGGGTACTCTCAGTAACAATTTCAGGTTTGCTACTGCCTGAAATGGCCTTTAAGTTCACAAGATTGGATTAGATGGTTTGTCGGGACCCTTCTAGCCACTTATACCATCCGCCAAATCATGTGGCAAAAGCTTTTTCCTGCTCAGTTCCATTTTGGGGTGTTTATGGAAGATGGGATTTTCGAATGCTCCCCACCCCATGGATTTAAAAAAGAATATCTCTGCATGTAGAAAGCCAGCAAGTCCAAGAAAAGATTTATGCTAGCTTTCTATGTGCAAGGAATTCTGGCTTTCAGACACATGATCCTACATCTGCAGCTGTATAGTCCATGGAAAAAAAATGATCATAAAATTCTTCCAACTGTTCAGACTGGCTCTCCTGCCTGTCTAACTAGATGCCAGCTCAGAACTAGTCAGAAACTGCAAGTCCACCCTCTGACTCAGAACCCCAAAACCTACCAAGCAAGCTGGTCAAGCATGCTTAGCAAGAAGACAGAACTATTGGCAACTGAGGACTAGAAACTTGGACAGGCGGCATGCTCTCATCCTGCTCCTGTAAAACCAGTGCTGACATCCACGGGGGAAAGGATGTATATTTGGGACTGGTTTATGGTGCAAATGAAGATTTGTTTCACAGGGGTATAGCCATGTTTTACAAGCAGACAGGAGCTGGGGGTGCGGGGAGTGACACAAGGCCAGGTTTGAGCCCCAGGACCTCTTAACCACTTGGCAGACCCAGCATTATCCTACAGAGGAGGATATATATATAATTGTGCGGAGAATCAAGAGTCTTGGGTTCAAATCCCTTTAATTGCTTCCATTTTATGGCTTGTTTGCCGTGCTCCTTTTTATGTATTTATCCGTGTTGTTGCAGCTGGAATTGTTTATTAACAGCGCATTTTAAACAATGAGTTTTACGATGTTTAAAAAACATGTATTTATTTACATTTCTTTTCTGCCCAATAGCTGAAGCTATATTTTTGTATATAAACCGCTGAGGGCGCAATCCTAGGTATGCAGGTTTAGACAGAACACAGTCCTACAACTCCCAGCATCGCCCAGCCAGCATGGCTGGCTAGGGAATGCTGGGAGTTGTAGGACTTTGCTATGTCCAGACAGGCACAGGCGCGCACCCTTAGAGATTTTATTATATTATGTGGCAAGTCTGATTCATAAATAAGACAAACTCTCAACTCAGCTAGGATCTAACCAGATGCCTGCAGCCAAACGGCTTCTTGGCAGCCTCGGTTTCCCCCACTGGCAAAACAACTTAGTCCCACCCCTTCCCCAACCTGACTCCCTCCAGATGTGTACGGACTACAGTTCCCACAATCCCCCACGCAGCATGGCCACCGTTCTGGCAGGCCGGCAGTCCTACCCAACACACCTACCAGCTTGGGGAAGGTGAGCCTCACGCCGTCTCAAGCCGCATCACAGCCGGGGGGGGGGGGGGGAAGGGGAGGAGCCGCTCTGCACATGCTCAGGAGCACAGACTCGGCGTCCTTCTCACAATCCGCACCCCTGCTTCTCCAATTACACTCTCTCATTCCACGGGTCGCACTGGGTGGGGGGAGAGACTCTGTGCGCGCGCGCGCGCGGGCAGGATCTGAGCATTGGGCGCATGGGTCCTCTTGAACCCCGGTAGGGGAAGCACGAAGCTGGGCGGAGCGGGGGGTCCTGCTTTCCTCCACCACCTCAGAACAACAGAGAGACCCCCGCCGCTGCTCCGCCATGCCCCTGCGCCACGTGGGGGCGCGTCCGGCGCGCACTGCTCGCCTCCCCGCGCTGCCTGCTCCTCCCCGATCCGGATCCACGCCGGTTTGGCACCCGCGCCCGTGTAAACTCACCGGATCCCGGCTGCACCAGCCACGGGGGCGATCACAAGGCGGGGAAAGGCGCAAGGGGCGCCGTGGCTGCGGCCGGAGAGCCGCCGCCGCCGCCGCCTCCGCGCCCCCGAGCCCTCGCCAGGTTGGAGAGCCGCCGCCGCCGGCTACCGCTCTCGCCTCCCCGGCGGCGCGGCACATCGGGCAGCGGAGTCCCCGCCCCTCGGCACGCAATTTCCTTAAATAGCGCGGCTGAGCCCGGCGAGCGGGAGGAGGAAGGGGCGCCCGCCGGCAAAGCCCCCTCGGCGACGGCACGGGTGGGACAGCCCCTTCCCAGAGGACTGTACCACTTCAGGCGGGAGGGCGCAGTTTGGGGGGCCTTTCCCCTGCGCTAAAATGCGCCCCGATGCTGAAAGATTAGATGCTGAGATAGACTACTTTATTTATTCAGGAGATTTATATGCCGCTGACCACATTTAATGCTACCCTGAGCTAAAAAGATTAGATAGATAAATAGTGGATTGATAGATGACAGAATATTCATTTCGTTAACGGATTTATTTGCCGCTGACCATATTTAATGCTGCCCTATGCTGAAAAGATTAGATAGATAGATGGTGGATTGTTAGATGACATATATGAATATTTATTTATTTAATAGGTTTATATACTGTAGCATGAAATATGTAATAATTATACATTGAATGCTACCATATGCTAAAAGGTGAGATAGATAGACTGATAGTTGACAGAATATTATTTATTTATTTATTTATTTAATAGATGCGTGTATCACTGACTGTATTTAAAAATATCTCTAAGCAGTTTACAAGAAAATAAAATATTAAATTCTTTAATATTTAAAAATATGCAAATATTTAAAAGGGTATATGTTAAAATACATAGTAATTGCTACAACATTTATATAAAACATTAAGAAAAACATTAAAATCAGTTAAACTTATACAACACCTTGATGACAAAGAAACAAACTGGACAGCTCACTCGGGAAAAGCCTGGGTGGGTGAAGAAATGGGCCTTAAATAGAACACTTCCGTGCCAATTTATTTATCTGTATTACAGGATGGATGGATGGATAGATAGATAGATAGAACAGTATAGTATTCATGGAGGATATCAATGGCTACTAGTCCTGATGGCTGTATGCTCCCTCCAGTATCAGAGGCAGTGTGCCTATGCATATCAGTTGCTGGGTAGCATGGGCGGGAAGGTGCTGTTGCATTCATTTTTATTATTAAATTTATTTATTTATTATTAAATTTATTAATCGCCCATCTGGCTGGTCACCCAACTACTCTGGGCGATGCACAGCGTACAATAAAACAGTTTAAAACAATAAAATTCTACAATAAAAACATTTTCTAAAATACCCTAACCCACCCCAAATGCCTGCCTGAACAACCACGTTTTTAATGCATGACGGAAGCTCATTAAAGAGGGGGCATGGCGGAGTTCCCTAGGGAGGGAGTTCCACAGAGTGGGGGCCACCACAGAGTAGGCCCTCTCCCTCGTCCCCACCAGTCTAGCTGTCCTGGCTGATGGGACAGAGAGAAGGCCATCCGAGGCTGATCTTGTTAAGCGGCCTGTCTGGTGCTGCTGGAGGCGCTCCTTAAGATAGGCTGGGCCGGAACCATATAGGGTTTTAAAGGTCAAAACCAACACCTTGAATTTGGCCCGGAAAACAACTGGTAACCAGTGCAACTCCTTCAGCACCTCCTTCATGTCCTGCTTGTGGGTTTCCTGTGGGCAGCTGGTTGGCCACTGACTGAACAGAATGCTGGACTAGATGGACCCTTGGCCTAATCCATAGATGCGGAGTCTGTGTTCTTATCTATCAATCTATCTATCTACTGTCACACACACACACACACACACACACACACATATATATATATATGTACGTAAACTTTTTATATATATAAAATTTATTTCAGGTGCAATCCTATGCATGTCTAGACAGAAAAAAAGTCCTGTCCCAGCATTCCCCAGCCAGCTATATATACAAACAGGCAATAATTTATACACTGCTCGCCATATCAAAAGACAGAGACATCTCTAAGCAGTTTACAGAATCAGAGGTTAAAATACATAATTACAGATGGTCTATTGGAAGAGTGTACCACAGTACTGGGCCACCCCTGAGAAGGCTCTGCTGTCCCCTATATATGCAACCTAACTCATCTTAATGGCAGGCACTTGAAAAAATCCCTGGAGGGTGTGGAGGTGGGATGTGGGGAGGAAGCACCCAGACTCTGCCAAGAAGCAAACCGGACAATGGAGAATTTCCCCCTGATGGTCAGTGTGACGTGCACACTGATACTCTCCCCCTACACCAATTTCCATCCTCAACAACAACCCTGTGGGATAGGGCAGGCTGAGAGGTAGTGACGGGTCACCCATCAAGGCTTGTGGCATGTCAGGACTTGGATTCAGGTCTCCCTGGAGCTGTAGGACTTTGCTATGTCTAAACAGGCACAGGAGCGCACCCTTAGAGATTTTATTATGTGGCATGCAAGTCCGATTCATGAATAAAACAAAAATGTATAAATAAAGAGTCATAAATAAAGAGTCCTCTGACTCTTTACCCGCTACACCACTCTGGCTTTCAGCAGTAATGTCAGGAGATGTGGAGGTCAAAACCAGGATCCCACCGCTCCACTAGTCCCTGCTGCCCCGCAGAGTGACACCCCGCTCCAGACTACTGCTGAGTGCCCACCCCACCTTGAGAGCTGAACTTTGCCTCTAGCTGCAGCCTGGCTAACTGAGCATTTATTCCACGGTCTTTGATAGAGCTGTACACAAAGGGCCTCTCGAAATTCTCCAGCCTATTTGTTGGGAGAGAAATTGGAGGGACAGTTTCACCGAATTTCTCCTAGGGGAGGACACATTCTCCAGCAGTTTCTCACAGATAGGGCTCACCATCGGCAGGGGCTGTAGCAGGCACAGCTTCTGTCCTTTTACCTAAGGGTTTTTGGTTTCTTGCACTGCTCCTGCTTTTCAAAAGCAATTGTTTTTCTATCAGTTTGAATGAGAATGGTCGAAAAAAGGTAGGGGAAATTTTCAGCACAGCGCTAGTCTTTAATGCCCCTTTTGTGCCTCTATGGATCAAGTGCTTGGAGTTTCCCCCACCACTGTTCCCGACTTACAGGACTGGTTATGCCCTCTTTAGCTCAGGGGTGTTGAACCTCAGGCCATGGTTTCCCAGACAGCCACGCCCTTCCACTGGTCACGCCTCCTTTCCCCTGACTGCCGATGGTTTGGTCATTTCCCAGCTTTTTACGTGGGTCCCCCCGCCCCAATCCTGAAAGGCTGAAATGCCTCTCGTAAGGCTCAGTTACTGGCAGGAACAGCTTTAAGCTAAAATCTGCTGGTACTTTTTGGTATTTTGACCACACCTGTTTTGACTTTGGCCGCGCCCGCTGCAGGAATGCGTCCCTCAAGAGTTTGTCCAGAACTGAATTTGACCCTTGGACTGGAAGGGATTCACTCCTCTGGTTTAACCGATGGCCAGGATGGGGTCTGTTTTGGCTGCGGGGGAAGCTCATGGGGCCGTGTTTTGGCTCAAGTTGTCACCTCCATTTGTCATAAAGAAGCTGATTATTGGGGGGGGGGTGTCTTTGTAAACTGTACAAGAAAAGAAAGGGGGAGATCAAAACGTTAGTTACCTTGGTGTTAGATATGAAAGTCCAGCTGATCGGTTACTGTGGCAACGGGATTCTGTTGATAATACTGGTCTTCACACTGGCCAGTAAGAACAGTGGCTAACTGGAAAGGAGCAGATTAGATGGGTGTGGGATCTGGTTTGTTTTTGGCTATGTGCAAAATCGAAACAGGCTGAGGGTGACGGGGCCTGGTACAAAATGGTAGCTCGGGGGGCAAACACCCTATTGCCATGCACTGGTTATTATGACCTGCACGTACAAGGAAAAAGTAGATGAAACATACACATACAGACACACACGGACATAAGGAGAACCATGCTGGATCAGACCCAGGGTCCATCTAGTCCAGCATTCTGTTCACACAGTGGCCAACCAGCTGGCCACGGAAACCCACACGCAGAACACGAGTGCAACAGCACCCTCCCACCCATGTTCCCCAGCAACCGGTGTACATAAGCACACTGCCTCTGATGCTGGAGATAGCACATTGCCATCGTGATTAGTAGCCATTGAGAGCCTCCTCCCTCAGGAATTTGTCTTAACCCCCTTTTAAAGCCATCCAAACTGGTGGCCATCGCTACATCCTGTGGAAGTGAATTCCACAGTTTAACTCTGCCCTGTGTGAAGAAGCCCTTCCTTTGATCTGTCCTGAATCTCCCACCATTCTGCTTCCTGGGATGGCCCCTTTGGGTTCTAGTATTATGGGAGAGGGAGAAAAATGTGTCCCTCTCCACTTTCTCCACACCATGATGCATCATTTTGTACACTTCTATCATATCACACACACCATCTGCTTTTAACTGAAAAGAAAAGGACAGAGGGCATCTGATAGACTAGGGGTGCCCAACCTTTTTGGGTCAGTGGGCACATTTGGGATTGTGAGAGAGTGTCATGGGCATGCTCACAAAATGGCTGCCATGGGGATGGGGCTTGCCCAGTCATAAAATGGCTGCCCTGGTGGGCAGGGCCGGTCATGCAACATTCACTTCCCAGAAGGCAAACTGTGATGACTAGAAGAAAAATAATGAGGTCAAAACAAAAGTCACTTGCCCAAGAACCAAAGTCCAAGAGAGAGGTGGGGGTCTGAGCTCCCAAACACAAAAGCAGTCTTTGGAACCCAGATGAAGATGGCACTGGAAGGCAGCACTTTGCTTTGCAGCAGGCCAGACAACCAGTTTTTTTTAATGCAATTGAACTAAAATGTTAAGAAATAAAATAAACATCAGGCGGGGCAGGGAGAATGGGGGGCGGTGCCCAGAGGCACCACACTGGAAAGCCTAGCGACATTGGGACATTTCATATCGTTTGGCCTTCAGTGGGGAACATGGCTGACATGTTTTTCCAGAATTGTGAAATACGTTCATCCTCAGAGGCCGTTCTTAGGTTGCCCCCACCAAAGGAGTCAAGGCAGGGGGCTGCTACGGAGAGGGCCTTTTCAGTGGTGTCACCCTCATTGTGGAATGAGCTTCCCAGAGAGGCTTGCCTGGCAACAATGTTGTGGTCTTTTTAGCACAGGTGAAGCACCTTTTATTCTCTCAGTCTTTTAAAGAACTTTTTAAAGTGCTTTTGAGATCACTGCGTTTTTACTTTGTGGCTGGTTTTACTTTGGTTTGACGTGCTGTCATGTTTTTATCTCTTGCTGCCAGCTTTATTATGAGCTGTTGTTACTTTTTGTTTTCTTGGTTGTCTGCTATGTTTTAATGCATTGTACACTGCCCACAGAATGTGGGTTACTGGATGGTTTAAAAGTGCAACAGACAGACCAATAAAGATGTTTACCAGCACTCCTATTTTCCCCATCTGTTCGTGACCTAACGGCACAATCCTATGTATGTATAGACAGGAAAAAATCCTACAAATTATTTTCTTCCTTCTCATATTTTCCTCCCTCCCCCCCTTCTTCTTACTTCCCTTCTCATCTTTCCTTCTCTCCTTCCTTCCTTCTTTTTCTTTATTCCCTTCCTTTGCATCTTCCTTCCTTCCTTCCTTCCTTCCTTCCTTCTTTTTCTTTATTCCCTTCCTTTGCATCTTCCTTCCTTCCTTCCTTCCTTCCTTCTATTTCTTTATTCCCTTCCTTTGCATCTTTCTTTCTTTCTTTCTTTCTTTCTTTCTGGCTGCTTCCAGCTGAGGGCATCTAAGCACTACCACTCAGAAGGCTTTTCGCACCTATTCTGTCTTTTCCTCCTGCACAGATTTCTCCACAGTAAGAAAAAAAGGCAGAAGAAGCAGTGGGAAAACACAGGAGGGTTACGAGCAGAAGGTGTCATCATCTGGACCCCCCGGAAAATCGCGTCAATGAGGCAGGCCAATGGCGCGATAAAAGCCTCGCCTGGAGACACCCAGCCTTTCATTTGAACAGCTGCAGCCTCCAGCAGCCTTATCCTGCACAAGCACACACCTGTCACACAGAGAGATGCGCAACCACATCCCAATGGACTCCTCCCTCCGCTGGGTTCCCCTTCCCCACGGCGCAACCCGGAACAGGCCTGCTGGCTTGCAGGCTCCCACAGTACCCACCCTTGACCGCATGGGGGGAGTGTTGGATTTCCACTGGTGGTGCTGCGCCTTCCACTTCTAATCCGTGCCCTTCTGTTGTGCTCAACTTTGTTCCCTCCTTTGTTAATGGATTGGAAACTTTTTCCCCATCTTTCTCTCTCTCTTTCTGCCTCCCCTTGCTTCCTCTCTGCTGTTCAGAGAGATGATCCTACGCCAAGCAACAGAGAGCTCATCACCGCATGGCCGTAAACGTGGTAGGCATTGCCACTTGCGGTCTCATCCTGCCACACCATTCGTTGTATGCAAAAATAAGGGGGGGGGGGGGAAAGGAAGGTTTGAGAAGCAGAGAAAGAGAGAGAGGGGAGAAAGAAATGTGGTAGGCATTGCCACTTGCGGTCTCATCCTGCCACACAATTCTTTGTATGCAAAAAAAAGGGGGGGGGAGGAAGGTTTGAGAGACAGAGAAAGAGAGAGAGGGGAGAAACAAAGGGCGCAAAGAGAAGGAGAAAAAACATGCCAGGCAGACTCACATCAGCGCTGCCAGCTCGGAGGGTTGGTGAGTGAGTCAGAAATGAATTTCAAACAGATGGGGAAGGAGGAGGCAAAAATGGTTTGGACCAGCTTTCTCCAACCTAGTACTCTCCAGATGCGTGAGCCTGTAACTCCCATCATCCCCAAGCAGCCTGGCTGGGGGCAATGGGTGTATAACTCCCAATGTTTATCCGATTCAAGCCCCATTGACTTCAATGGGTCTACTCGAAGTATGGCTAATGTTGAAGACAGCCCCTGGTCTCCATCTTGCACTCTTCAAACTCTCCTGTGCATTTTTATTTTTAAACCTCCTTTTAGATACAGGGAAAATATCACTAAAAAGAAAAGTCCATTGTCTTCTTTCTAATTCGATTGCACAGGGAGCTCCCTTCTAGGAGGACAGGCTGTTTGGTCATTGACTGGCAGCTGCTCTCCAAGGAGTGAGGCAGAAAAGGGTCTTTGCATCTGCAGGGGGTTGGATTGGATGACCTTTGAGGTCTCTTCCAGCTGTTATGATTCCAGCACTTGCAACCTGATTCTTTTCATTGGCAATGATGGGATTAAGAACAGAAGAAGAGCCCTGCTGGACCAGACCAAGGTCTATCTTAGTCCAGCATTCTGCTCACACAGTGGCCAAGCAGCTGCCCAGGGGAAACCCACAAGCAGGACATGAGCGCAAGTGCGCAACAGCACCCTCCCGCCCATGTTCCCCAGCCACTGGTGCACATAGGCTCACTGCCGCTGATACTGGAGGTAGCACAGAGCCATCAGGACTAGTAGCCATCGATAGCTTCCTCCTCCATGAATTTGTCCAACCCCCTTTTCAAGCCATTGCTACATCTTGTGGAAGGGACTTCCACAGTTTCACTATGCATAATTTAAACTAGGGATGGAACCACCGTTTAACCTAGGGTGGCCACTTACGCAGCGGCAAAAGCAGAGAGGACAAAAGAGGACACCAATTTGCATAACATCTGCGGATGCATAGGTCTAGGTCACATTTAGGAACAATAATTGTTATTACAGCCGGTGTGGTGCCGTGGTGACAGCGCTGGACTGGGGAGACCCGGGTTCAAATCCTCATTCAGCCATCAAGCTCCCTGGTTAACTTTGGGTCTGTCGCTGACTCTCAGCCTAACCTACCTGGCGGGGTTGTTGTGAGGACAAAAGGGAGAAGAGGAGGAGACCATGTAAGTTGCTTTGGATTCCTTCCAAGGGGGGGGGGCAAGATGTAAATAGAATAATGAATAAATTATTTCAATAGAAATACAATATATCTCACCGCTGTGATCGGGCGTTGCGTGTGCCTGGTCAGTCTGCTGTCCAAGTGTTGATGGGCAACTTCAGGACCCCTGCTCTGCTCTCCCTCCTTTTGGTCCCCAAACCAGACTTGGACGGGGCAGCCCCTCAAACAGAGAGGAGACCTTCAAATAGAGGACCGCCCTTGGCTACCTCTCCAAAATAGGGGACCATGTTCTGAAAAGTATGGCGCCTGGCCTCACTAAATGAGCCTGGGATCTTCTCCATCTAGAGCAGTCTACTCCTGTGTGGTGTAGCGGTGAGAGTGTTGGACCGGGGAGACCTGGGTTCAAATCCCCATTCGGCCATGAAGGTCACTGGGTGACTTTGGGCTGGGTGCTGACGCTTGGCCTGACCTACATCACAGGGTTGTTGTGAAGATAAAATGGAGGACGATCATGTGCCTTGGGTTCCTTGCAAGAGGAAAGAAGCTGGGATATAGATGTTATAAACAAACTGGGAGCAGCTAGCGATTTAGGGCTTTAGGTAGGGGCTGTCCCTTTGGATATTACCCTTCATCCAATAGATTCCAGAATGTTGAACACCCCTCCCCCCCCCCACCATAGCAATGATATTTCGTAGGAGGCAGCAGCCTAAAAAAATCCAACAACATGACAATCTGGGACTGTTTAGCTTAGAAAAAAAAGGCAAGTAAGGAGGGGAGACATGACAGAGGTGTACAAAATGTTGCCTGGTGTGGGGAAAGTGGAGAGGGAGACATTTTTCTCCCTCTGTCATAATACTAGAACCCAGTGGGGTCATCCCATGAATCTGACTGGTGGGAGACTGAGGACAGAGAAAAGGAAGGGCTTCTTCACACAGCACAGAGTTAAAGTATGGAATTCACTTAAATTATAGTTAAACTATGGAATTGGCTACCACCAGACATAGTGATGGCCACCAATTTAGATGGCTTTAAAAGGGGGTTAGATAAATTCATGGAGGAGAAGGCTATCCGTGGCTACTAGTCCTGATGGCTATGTGCTACCTCCAGGATCAGAGGCAGTGAGCCTATGTACACCAGTTGCTGGGGAACATGGGCGGGAGGGTGCTGTTGCACTCCTGCCCTGTTTGTGGGTTTCCCGTGGGCAGCTGGTTGGCCATTACATGAACAGAATGCTCTTCTAGATGGACCCTTGGTCTGATCCAGCAGGGCTCTTCTTGTGCTCTTAAGGCAGCTTTCTCCAACCTGCTGGGTGGAGGATGCTGAGAGTTGTAGTCCAACACACCGGGGCGCGGGGGGGGGGGGACCAAGTTGAGAAGGCTAAATATCAAAATGCCTGAGAAAATAGAAATCTCTTCCCCTGGGGCCCAAAAGCATGCCATGTAGGGGCTTAGACAGGGTTTTCCACAACCATGGCGGCAGCAGCAGGGGAAAAAAAAGACCTTTCCTTTAGTGTTACACAGCACACTTCCTGTAAGGAAGACACTAGGAGGAGAGCTTCCGTAGAAGATCTCAAGACACGGGCAGGCTGGTACAGCAATTGGCGATCCTTCGGGTATTCGGGTCAGGCTGTTTAGGGCTTTAAAGCTATATGCAGAACCATTGTCAAGGGTCGGTGTGCTCAGGCATCTGCCAAGGGCCCACTGGAAAGGGCCCCCTAGTGAGCCTGGGTCTCCCCTGTTCTTGCCTGATGTGCTAGCCACCACACCACACTGGCTCTTAGCAATAAGCTCCCAGCTGTCGATTTCTGCCACTCGTTTGAGGAATCTCCAATACTGTCTGGATTTTGGAGTGCCGTATTGCCTCATCTTCTTTCTGAAGTAGAACCGATGCATTAGGAAAGTGTCCATGGTTCTCGGTCGTTTTCCTTTTCTTTTTGAATATTGTACAGAGCAGGGTGCCTCTGCTTTAGGGCCCTTGACTTTGTATCTTTCCCCCATGGACATTACCCATGCTCAGAGCCAGCATCGAGGGTCGGCATGATCGGGTCCCTGCCAAGGACCCGCACTCCACCAGGGGCCCACCGGCAAGAGCCCCCTGGAGTGGCTCCTCCTCTTCCCCACTGCAACCTGCCTGTTCGCCTGCCTCTCGCTCTGGCCCAGGCAATGGTGGTGGTGGTGAGGAGGCGCAGGAGACGCCACAGCCTGCTTTCTCCCTGGCTCTCTGCCTGCCAAGCAAGCAAGTGGGAGCCATGAGGAGGAGGAGGAGGAGGAACAGGCACAGCTGGTGACCATGTTGGTGAGAAGGAGGACTCACGGAGGGAGGGGGCCCATGGAGGGTCTCCTGCCCCAAGGGCCCACAAAAACCTGGAGCTGCCACTGGCTCTCTGGAACCCCTTCCCCATAATCCGTGGACTCTCTGCTTTGCAAGGCATCAAAGCCTTGGTCCATCTAGTCCAGTCTTGTCTACTCAGATGCACTGTGGCTCTCCAGGGACTCAAGCAACGAAAGGTTTCTTTTCCCAGCCCGCCTCTCAGGAACACAATTAGTTGTCTTATCCTGAGTCAGTCCCTGGGTCCATCTAGCCCAGTATTGTCGACACTGACTGGCACCAGGCAGGATTCTTTCTTAGCCCTACCTGAAGATGCTGCCAGGGATCGAACCTGGGACGTTCTGCCCGTGAACCAGGGGCTCTACAGAAATCTTTGAAACTGGAAATACCAGGGATCAAACCGGACACTCTCTGCATGCAACATTATATGGTCTACCACTGAGCTGTGGGGAGTAGCGGATGGACACAATCCTCACCAGTGCACACATCAACAGAAGCCTCCCTTGATTATACCCCCTGTCTGAGGCCTTTCAGATGCCCAACCCAACTGGCCTGTGTCTTTTGGACCATGACTGGCAGTTAGCAATGCATCCCATAAGACCAGAAATCTCCAGTGTGCCAGCAGTCGCCTCTCTTGACGCCCTCTGGGCTCCCTGCCCCTGCCCCTTCCAGTTTTAATTTTATTTCTCAAGATCTTAAAATGATTACCATTTTTAACTGGAGGCTGGCATGCCGCAGAGAGATGGACCCCCTGGCGCCATCTTTATTCGGGTTCCAAAGAGCAGTTTTGTGTTCTGGAGCTCAGGCCCCCACCTCTGCCTTGGACTTTGGTTCCAGCAGGGCAGGTGACTTTTCGTTTCATTTCACTGGTTTGCCTTCTGGGAAATGAGTGGTTTGTGACCGGCCATGCCCACCACAGTAGCCATTTTGTGAATGGGCAAGCCCCACCCCCAGTGGCAGCCATTTTGTAAGAGGGCCCACAACACTCTCTCAAAATTCCAAATGTGCCCACCGACCCAAAAAGATTAAGACCTCGTGCCCCAAGAAGACCAGTGTAGCCTCTGTTGCTGTTTGCAGTGGAGAAAGGTGTTAAGGGGGTGTTTGCCCTTGGCATGGAAGGGGCCAGCTGAAGGGCACAACAGAGGGAAATTGGAGGCTATGCCACACACGGGCCAAACCGAAAATACCTCCAGGCCAAAGCCCACCAGCTACGGATCTCTTCCAGAGGCAGAGACTTTTACCGCACAGTCCTTAGATTCCTGCATTGTTCAGGGGGTTGGACTCAATGGTCTTATAGGCCCCTTCCAACCCTACTATGCTATGCTTCTATGATTCTGTATCTTAGCAAGCTGTGCTGAGAGCCAGCGTGGTGCAGTGGCGAGAGTGCTGGACTGGGAGCCGGGAGATCTGGGTTCTAGTCCCCACTCGACCATGGAAGTTCGCTGGGTGACTTTGGGCCAGTCACAGACTCTCAGCCCAACCTACCTCACAGGGTTGTTGTTGTGAGGATAAAATGGAGAGGAGGAGGATCATGTAAGCCGCCTTGGGTTCCTTGCAAGAGGAAAAAAGGCGGGATATAAATGCAATAAATAAATAATAAATAAATACTGAGGGAGATAAGGGTGGAAAGCCCCGCTGGAAGCCTTACTTTTTTCTCTTCCTTCCCCACTCCTTTTTCATTATGTACTGTGTCTTTTTAGATCAGAAGCCTCCTGCGGGCAACTGGGTCTGTCTTGTTTGACTGGTTATATGGGCAAGGTGTGGGATCAACATTACTTTAAATAAATACATTAAATACATGAACACATAATATCTACTCCGAAGTAAGTCCCATTGAGTTCAATGGGGCCGACTCTCAGGTAAGTGTGTATAGGATTGCAGCCTTAAACTGCTTATCTGTTCTGCCACATCACCACAAAGACACCCCCCACACCCTTAACTCGGGAACCTTCTCCTTCAAACTCACAGAGGAAAGAAAACGTTCAGATTTATTATTATTTTGAATAATGATGCCCCAAGAGCCAGCTGGGTGGTATATATAATAACAATAACAACAACTGTATAATTTTCCAGGAATGCACACAAAAGCACAGAGTGGGTTCCTGAAATGTACTCAGCTGGACTGCTTTTCTCTGCTTCCAAGTTTCTAGTCCTCGCACATCTAGGCTAGGACGTTTGGGAGAAAACTGCACCAAAGGTGATGACAGACACCTCCACTGACCAACTGGACGGGTGTTGATGTCCTGCAGGGAAGCCTGGGGCCCCACTGCACAGCTGTCTTTCCCCTGGCCGGACATGAGTGCTTATTACTCCCACTCCTCTTCCCAAGACCAAAGTGGTCTGTGCGGACGGAAGATGCCTGTTTGACAACAGACGAACAATCTCAGCGTTCAGAGTGCTGCACACAAAGCTTATGCAAAGCGCACTCATTTGCATCAGTGTTCCAGAGAATCTGAAGGCAGGGAAAGAGCATCTCGTTCTCATAAAGCCGCCAGCCATGAATGTGCCAACACACCGAGGAAGCAAATGATGCCATTTTGGCTGGCCCGCTTACCCGAGGTGGAGGAGATCCCAGGTGCAGCCAACGTACAAGTCTGTCTCCCATGAAAAGAAGGAGCCCCGGAGAGTTTATGACACTTTTGCCGTACCTGTTCATGTTGAGCCGCTACGGTTGGATGCTGGGGCCGAAGTCCGGGCCCCCCACCAGGGCCAGCCCTCGGATAAATAGCCCCCCGGGCGAGGACTGCCTTTATTGCCCGCGCCCCCAGTCGGTTTTGCAGGGCCACCCAGAGGATGTATGGGTCAGCCGCTGTGCTAGAGTTTGCACAAGCCACAGTTCAAAAAGCCACATTCTGAGCAGTAGCGGCGCGCTAGGCCACGCAGCAGAACCGTCCCAGGTTTTCCTTGTAATGTTCTTTGTTGTGTAGCAGTTCCTACCTTTTGGTAAGCATTCTTTATTTCAGAATATCCATTATTTTTATCTTTAAAAATAATAAAGAAAAGTAATAAATAACTAAGGTATCCAGCGGACCGCTTACAGCGTATGGATTTATTTTATTATTTATATAGTGCTTACAGTGTTAACATTTTACTGAAAAAACGTTTCAGTATTTGAAATGCTCGGTGGCGTTGCCCCAAAGTAAAGCTGCGTTCCGCTGGCTTTTATCTAGCCCAGATGACACGGAAGTGGAAACTGGGAAAGAGGCGTGCTTTAAAGCTAATTGAAGGAAGATCATTTTTGTAGTTAGTACCCAAACAACCTGTAGAACCTTGAAAGAAAGGCTGTGGGCACTTGCTTTTCGCCACTCTAGCTCACTGCAGACAGGACATTCGAATGACAGCCGCTGAGCTCAGCTTGGCACCCCCCTCAGCAGAGCACCCCAGGCGACTACCCATCCCTAAGGCTGGCCCTGCTCCACACATGCTGGGGGCTCCCGAATGGTCACCCAGAGAGCAGCAGAAAGCAGGTGCAAACAGGCCCAGTTTCAGCAAATGGATTGGCATGGGAAACCCACCTAGAGCTGATGCAGTTTGCCACAGCATCCTTACTTATTTCTAAACATTATAAAGTTCGGGGGCAGCTGACTGGGCATGTGCAGAGCTACCAGATGCTATTTTATTACTTATATATCTGGTACATTTATATCCTGCCTTTTCTTCCAAGGAACCCAAGGCAGCTTATGAGACCCTCCTCCTCTCCATTTTTATCCTCACAACAACCCTGCAAGGTAGGGGAGGCTGAGTGTCAGTGACTGGCCCAAAGCCACCCAGTGAGCTTCATGGCTGAAGGGGGACTTGAACCCAAAACTCCTGAGTCCAACACTCTCCCCACAACACCACACTGGCCCTCTACCATTTCCCATCTAAAGAAATGTCATCCATTTCTTCAAGAAGCTGGGGCATCTTCCCGAGTCAATGTGTTTAACATTAGGGCAGGAGAAGAAAACGGCATGTCAAACAGTCAAGCCAAGGCTGGTGAGGCTGTCTTAAGTAGGTAGAGCCCGGTCAAGGTAAATACATCAGGCACAGCAAGCAACATAAAACCAGAAGTCCTCCTGTGTAAAGGGCAGCTGCAACAGGACCATGGACAGCTCAGAGTGAGCTATGCTGGCTGGAGTGCTCTCCTGCTAGAAACATAGGAAGATGTTGTCTCAGCAGCAAGCTAGAACCAGCGGAGGCATTACGTAGGCAGCCGCAATCTGTAGTGTGATCAGTTCTGCCCCCTCTGGAAGAACTGGTTGGACTATAGAAGGGCTCTTGCCTAATTCTGTAGTTTCAGACATCTCCAGGGCTGGGGAGATGGAGGTTCTGCCCACAGTGGATTTCTCCATCATCCCTAGTGATGGCTCTTTTCTGCATTTTCTCCACTTCTGCAATACCCTCTCTAAGGTGCAGTGACCAGAACAGTATACAGTGTTATCACTGTGGTCTCACATTTGTACAATGGCATACCTATATTGGCCATTTGGTTTTCAATCCCCACCCCCCTCTGCCCGTAATGAACCCTAGCATGGAATTCACCATTTTCACAGCTGCCACAGACTAGGCTGTCAGTTTCACTGAGTGTGAAGACAATCCTGTAAAATAGTAGGGGACACGACAGAGGTGTACAAATTAGGCCTGGTGTGGAGAATGTGGAGAGGGAGACATTTTTCTCCCTTTCTGATAATACCAGAACCCAAAGGGGTCGTCCCATGAAGTTGATGGGTGGGAGATTTAGGACAGATCAAAGGAAGGTCTTCTTCTCAGCGGGCAGAGTTAAACTATGGAACTCCCTTCCAGAAGATGTAGTGATGGCCACCCATTTGGATGGCTTTAGAAGGGTGTTAGGCAAATTCCTGGAGAAGGCTATCCATGGCTACTAGTCCTCATGGCTGTATGCTACCTCCCGGATCACAGGCAGCGTGCCTATGTACAGCTGTTGCCGGGAAACATGGGCGGGAGGGTGCTGTTGTGCTCATGTCCTGCTTATTATTATTGTATGTATTATTATTAGCATTACCCATTTGGTAAGTAGTCATCAGTGTCCCTTCTCCGTGAGCCCCTGCCAAAGGAAGTGAGGCGGGTGGCTACTAGGAGGAGGGCTTTTTCTGTTGTGGCACCCCAGCTCTGGAATGAGCTCCCTAGTGAGGTTCGCCTGGCGCCTACATTGTATTCCTTTCGGCGCCAGGTGAAGACCTTTTTATTTTCCCAGGCATTTTAGCATTTTAGCTTTCTAAATTTTTATCTTTGCTGTTTTAAATCTGTATTTTAAACTCCTGCACTGCTGCTAGGTTTTATTGTGGTTGTATTGTTATATTGTGGTTTTAATGTTCTGTATATTTTAAATTGTTTTATTGTGTGTTGTTTGGATTTAATTTTTGTGAACCGCCCATAGAGCTTCGGCTATTGGGCGGTATAGAAATGAAATAAATAAATAAATAAATAAATAGTCTACTGGCCAGGGAAGTGAGGCGCATACAGCAATACGAAGGGATGAAAGGCCGGTAATGTCTGACCGAGGCAAGGGCTGTTGGCTTGTGACCCAAGCAAGAGCCTTCAGCATCCCACTTTTGAAAGCTGGCCACAGACGGAAGACCATCAAATCAGGCCCGGCAGCTCCCTGGAGGGGTTTCCAGAAGCCATGTGATCCACGTATGCTGTGTGTCTCCAGCGATGGAGGGGGGTGGGTGGAAGAAAGAATAGGGAAAAAATAACTGCCCCCCCCCCCAGTCTGGCTAGTGCTTTCCGGGAGATGGTGCATTTCCATTGCTAATGGCTGGAGAGGAGCCAAATGCCCTTTCAGGGATGGTTTCCTGCGAAAAGATGGACGCTGATCCAAGCTCATGCCGCTGTGAGCAGCTGGGCTGATTTCTTCCCCCACCCAGCCTATTCCTTCCATAGGCAGGAAACAATGGACTGCAATCGATCCAGGCATTGACACTGGCCTATACCTCTTTTCCATGTCCTGGTTTGAGGATGGTCTCTCTTTCATGACCTTTTGAATGGAGTCAGTCTCTCTCTCTCTCTCTCTCTCACCCCCCCCTCCTTCCCCCATATGCTTCACAGCAGTGCAGGGGATACCCTATGCAACAAACATTTCCTACCGATCAGGGACAGGCCCTGGTCTCTGTCCCTGTCCCCAGTCCATTCCTGCTCCTGTTTTGTACTTTAGGGAGGTGTTGGGAAGGCCTCGTGTCTCTGTGTGTGTTTAATGCACAGACACCTTTCTTGGAAGCCCTCTCAGCGCCCTGCCCTTCCTGAATTGATTTTATTTCTTAAGATGTTTTAAACATTTAAATATTGTTTTAAAAAAAACAGGGAAGCTGGCAGGCTGCAAAGCGAAGGGGCCTTCCTCTAGTGCAGTCTTTCTTTGGGTTCAAAAGATTGGTTTGCTTAGGGGTCCTTGAACAAGTTACCCTTCCTTTGGCAGGACCATTGGCCTTCTGGGAAATGAGCGGCTGTGCCCACCACAGCAGCCATTTTATAAATGAGCAAGCCCCCCTCCCCATGGCAGCCATTTTGTGAGAGCACCCACAACACTCTCCCCAAATTCCTAATGTGCCCACCAACCCCAAAAGTTTGAGGACCCCCAACTAGATTTATTGCAAGATTAAAGACTCCCGAGTCTTTTCAAAAGGAAATGGTTTGGGGCACTTCTGGAAATTGTTTGGACATAATGAACTGCTTCAGAAGCCAGACCAATTAAAACCAGTTTGTTTTTTTAGAAACTGGGAAGCTAGCATGCTGCAAAGCAAATTGGTCACCCTCCAGTGCCATCTTTATTTGGGTCCAAAAGAGTGGTTTTGTGTGTTGATGCTCAGACCCCCACCTCTGTCTTGGACTTTGGTTCTTTTAGTCTCACCACTCCTGGCTTCAAACCCCACTAAGCCAAGTAAATCTGCCATGGCTCTCAGCAGAGACACATCAGCAGGACCTTTTTATTAGCAGGAACTCTGATATCATCCGCCACCCCCCTCAGACTTCCCTGGTCCCTCTGATTTCCCTAGCAACAACAGATTGTTCCCTGTTGCAATGCAAAGTCTTTTGGGGCAGCTTGGTCATGAATGGGAAATTAAGACCCACGAGCTTTACTAAAGATGTGCTCCTGGGGGAGATAAAACTGCTTGAACTGGTTCATTGAGATGGATCCCTACCCCTGCTGCCTGCATTTTTGGACCTGACTTGGAGTCCAAAAATTACTTACTTGAAGATGATAGAGAGAGTGTGTGTGTGTGTGTGTGTGTGTGTGTGTAAAATTGGAGGTATATTCCTAATAGTCAGGAAGATTGCTGAAGTGGGGGGGGGGGGAAGAGAGCATCCAAAATTCCACCACGCTAAGCTCTCTGTTGTTTGATGAATGTGACTTTGATAAATTTTACCCGCCAGTTTAAATATGCAAAGCATATTTGCGAGTTTGCGTTGGGATTAAAGGAACTTAACTTGTAAAATGAAATTGCCACGTTAGGAAGGGGAGCTCTGAGACTTCTCCTTAAAACCGTGCTGAACTGAGCCAACCCAAGGAAAGGACTATGACAGGAAACAAGTTGTTTGTGCACACATCTCTCTCTGTGTTGCGGAGGAGGGAAAGCAAGCTGGGGGTGTTTTTGTCCTGCAATTCTTTTTTCCTTTTTTTGCCTCCTCCCCAAACCAGGTTTGAGAGGAACAACCAAAACCAAGAGAGTAGGGATGGGTAAATGAGCAATGTTCGACTTCGCCAGGATTCTCCGAGCAGCAAGCAGCTATTGAATGGGAGATTTGTGCAAGTTTCCCCAAATTTCCACAACTTTCTTCCCTGGACTCCAATTTCCTGAAAGTTTTCTTCCCCATGAAAGAGACTTCATTTTTTCTGCTCTCTCTCAGATGCTTTATAATTTATTTCGGTGGGGTTATCTAATAACTGTGAAGTGGCCGAGGGCACTCCGTGTGTGTGTTTTTTTTCTATTACACATCTCTCCATTGCTTCGCAGCCTCCCAGGCTGCCTGCACTTCCTAATCTGAAAAATCCCTATGGGAAGATTTTCCTTATGTGTTCCCCTGGGCTTTAACTGAAATGTGGGAAGTCGAGAAGGCTGCAGACAGCAGAAGAGATGATTGTACAATGAAAACCAGGACACTCACACCCACTTCTCAGCCACCTCCTAAGCAATATAAACACAAGAAACACAACACAACCCATGAGAATTTCTACAAGATGTTCTTCACCACTGATTTTTTTTTTCCTGAAACCATTTCTTTTCTATCAAATTGAAGGAGAATGGTTGAAAAAAAAATGTAGGAGAATCACACAGCACTAGAAAAAACATCTCCCTCTCCATTTTCTCCACAACATGCACCACTTTCTCCACACCGCTATCTGCACCCATGTTCCCCAGCCACTGGTGCACAGAGACTCACTGCCTCTGGTACTGGAGGCAGCACATAGCCATCAGGACTAGTAGCCATTGACAGCCTTCTCCTCCATGAATTTCTCCAACCCCCTTTTAAAGCCATCCAAACTGGTGGCCATCACTCCATCTTGTGGAAGTGAATCCCACAGTTTAACTCTGTGCTGTGTGAAGGAGTCCTTCTTTTGATCTGTCCTGAATCTCCCATCAGTCAGCTTCATGGGATGGCTCCTTTGGGTTGTAGTATTATGGGAGAGGGAGAAAAATGTCTCCCTCTCCACTTTCTCCCCACCAGGCATAATTCTGTACACCTCTCTCATGTCTCCCCTCACTCGCCTTTTCTCCAACAATCCCAGCTGTGTAACCTTCCCTCATAGAGGAGTTATTCCAGCCCCTTGAGCATTTTAGTTGCCCTCCTCTGCACTTTTTCCAGCTCTACAATATCATTTTTTTAGGTGCAGGGACCTGAACTGTACACAGTATTCCAGGTGTGGTCGCACCCTAGATTTGTATAAAGGGCAGTATGATATTGGCAATTTTATTTTCAGTTCCTTTTCCCCTTACGACTCACATGGAATCGGCTTTTTTCACAGCAGTATCCGCACGTTGATCATGCTTCCGATGCAACCCACCTCAGGCTGTGTGACTCAGTTGTGGGTCATAACAACTAGGGATCTTACAGCAATCTGCTATGAATCCAAATGACACCGGATTTCTATGGATCTGCCTCACGGAATCCACAGAGGACTGGCTTTTTAGAGACACACGGAGTCCGCAGACTTCCAGACTGTTGTTTAAACTTTCTGGAATTGTACACAACCTTGGTCATAGAAAAATGAAGGAAATGGTGTAAAAATATGGCAATGCATGCACTGCTGGGTTTTTTAAACACACACAACATTTTACACATCTCTGATCTCTCTTCAGTCTCTGCATTACAACAATCTGTGTGTGTGTGTGTGTGTGTGTGTGTGTGTGTGTGTGTGTGTGTTCTGCTTGCTGACTTTACGCTGGTCTAAGAAAAGTACTCAAAATTTTACGTACCAGCAAAAGTCCCAGAATTTTTATGGATGGGGGGGAGCATACTTTTGGGGGGGGGTTGACATCCATCAATGAGCAGACGATGGAGCAGATGACGCCCACTGGTTGGAGATCTAAGGCTCTAAGATGACTCCCTCGGTTACTCTAGCTGAACCAACCCTGTTCCTGCCTCCTCCTTCGTCTCCTAGTCTCTCCGCACCTGACTTTGCAGAAAATTACACAGGCACGAATTGCAACACCCTGCGATAGCAGGACCGGCTTGCCTTGTTCCCCCCGCCCGTGGGGGAATGGGGGGAGGCAAGGAGCAAATGGTAGACACCGAGGGAGGAGCGAGGCTGGCTCATCTCCCAGACTCTTGTAAATCTCACGCTTCCTGGACCCACCTACTAGTTATGTCAGTCAAAGTGTCTCTCCTGTCAGTACAGTTACAGCACACTCCTGGAGCGACTCCCTGTCAGAATAAATTTATCGATTGATTTGATTTGTACCCTGCCCTTCTATTTATTTATTACATTTATATCCCACCTTTGTTCCTCCTTAAGGAACCCAAGGCAGCGTACATTGTCCTCCTCCTCCTCTCCATTTTATCCTCACAACAACAACCCTATGAGGTAGGTTGGGCTGAGAGTCTGTGACTAGCCCAGAGTCACCCAGTGAGCTTCAGGGGCAAGATGGGACTAGAACCCGGATCTCCCAGCTCCCAGTCCAACACTCTAACCACTACACCGCACTGCTCTACCAAGGAAAACAGCACTCCAGGCGGCTAACCATCATAAATAAAACTGGATTAAAACAATAATGACACAAATGTGTTGAAACACACTTAAGAACGCAACAAAAACAGAACAAACAGCACCCAACCCAATGGACCAGTTTACACACCAAAGCGCTGCTTGAATAAAAAGGCCTTTGCCTGTAGACGGAAGGACAGCAGAGAGAGACCAAACCTAGCCTCCTTCGGAGTTCCACAGCCAAGGAGCAGCCACTAAGAAGGCCCTGTCTCGCATTGCCACAAAACGCACCTCTGAAGGCAGCAGTTTTGGAAGAAAGGCCTCTCCGGAAGATCTTAAAACCAGGGCAGGCTCATATGGGAGAAGGTGGTCTTTCAGTTAGCCTGGTCCCAAGCCATCTAGGTCTGTATGGGTTATAACCAGCACTTCGAATTGTGCCTTGAAACAGAACAGTAGCCAGTGAACCTGTAGTAACAAGGGCTTACGTGCTTCCTGTAACCGACCCTGGTCAAACGCCTGGCCACAGCATTTTCTACCAGCTCCAGTTTCTGAACAGAAAGAAAGATTGGGGTGGTGGTGATCCACTAGAGATCAGCTATTTCCAGAGAGGTGGATATGTTAGCCCATTGCAGCAAAACCCACAAAGAGTCTTGGGGCACCTTAAAGACTAACAAATTCATTCTGGCAGAAGCATTCACCATAACAGTAAATACAGGACAATCATTGAGCAGATGTCCTCTTCTTATTATTTTAGAGCAGCCTTCCCCAACCTGGTGCCCTCTAGATGTTTGGGACTTCAACTCCCAGCATGCCTGACCATTGGCTGTGCTGAGTGGAGGTGATGGGAGCTGAAGTGCTAAACATCTGGAGGACTCCAGGCTGGGGACTATTTCTTACCTCATGTGTGTGTTTGTTATTTTTGTATAATCTGTTTTAAAGTTTATTATTCTTCAATTGTTATTTTTCTTCTTCCATTAATAACTTTATTATTATTATTATTATTATTATTATTATTAAAAGAGAAAAGGATTGTATTTGAATAAATACTCAGGACAGGACATTCCCTTCCCATTCACACCTTTCAGCATTGTGGAATCTCAGTCCAGTGGTAAAGCCTGTTCTCACAGGGATGCAGTACTGGGACTTATTTATTTGCTTGCAGGGATGCTGATGTCATCCACCAGCCCCCTCAGACTCCCCTGTTCCCTCTGAGCTTAGCTGCAATCCTCAGAGCAGCTGGGTGGAAATTAATTTTCCCAGCAACTGTCCTGCAAGGGCTGAGGCAAACTCAGTGAAGGTGCTAACCAGAAAGCAAGGTAATGAAACAGGCAAAGGTCAAAGCACAGGCAATCCATCCAATATGTGAGGTCAGGATAAGGCAGGAGTGGTTGAGACAGCAGGGAGAGGTCAAAACACGGTTAGGTAGTCAGATACATCACACAGGCCAGAAGCAGAGTCAAGCAGCAGTCCAGCTCAGTAGCACAGAGGCTCAGTCACAAGGCAGGATCAAGGAAACAAAACTTGCAGCAGTGGGAAGCTACTACGACCTTGCTCCCAGCACTGAGTAGACAGACACTGAAGGCTTTAATCCACAGAGCTTGCTAAGCCTCACCCAGGCTCAGCTGCAGTACATTAGGGCTCTCTGGCCAGAGTCCTGCTCATGAGGAGTCACTTTCTCCTGAGGAGTCCTTTTTTCCCCCAGGCAGGCACTCCTTCGGCTGGTCAAGGTCTGAGCCTGTGCCTTCAGGCACTGGCATTCTCAGGGTCTGGGCGGTGGCTCGGCATTCCCTTCTGACTCAGAAGCAGAACTTTCGAGGTGGGCAGTGTGAAGTCCTCTCTCCTGAGGACCCAGGACCATCTTGATCCGCCCCAGGATCCCCTGAAGTGACTTGTTCCCCAGGGACATTTGGCTCAGAAGGCTCCAGATCATCATCTGAGGAGGATTCTGCCAGAGCGGGCAGGACAGCAACAATAAATTGTTCCCTGATGTAATGCAAACTATCTTGCGGTGCCTTGGTGTGGACCGGGCAGCAAAGACCCATTCGCTTGACAGCAAGCCTGCTGCTGTTGGAGATGACATGACTAGAACTGGTCTGTTGATCTGGATCAACACGGCTACCTGTGTTTTTTGGACTCTCCTCCAGGGCATGGCTCTGGGGACTGTCACGATGAACATCTGCACTTCAGAATGGACCACTGCACCACTGATCAGCAACAGATCTACGGATCAGCACATGAGGGTGAAGAAAGATGTGATGTCTGTAGAGCAGCGGGGATGGTTTGGAAGTCATCCCAAAGCATTCACTATAAATATACCTTTTCCACTCCAGGGCTGAATCAGAAAGCTGTGTGTGTGTCTGTGTGTGTGTGACTGAGGCAGAGAGAATGCCCTGGAGGTGTTTCTAGTCTCAACTGGGAAATCGTACCAGACTCTTTGTGGTGCTGGTATACCTCCTGTATTAAACTTTAGACAGGGCCCAAGTGTCTCCTTCCTAGTCTCAACTGGGAAATCATACCAGCCTGTTGTGCTGCTGGTATACTTCCTATATTAAACTTTAGACAGAGCCCACATGTCCCTTTGTGTATATGCACTCGTGGCCACACTGCAATCCCCTGCAGACTACACAAGCATGATGGTGCCAACCACTCTGAGAGCTTTATGGGGTGGTATAGGAAGTGAAATGAAATGATGCAGCATAGGTGCATGGAAACATACGCTGTATAATCATATGCTGATGCCAAACAACTCTGTGCATATGCACGCCCTTTACAGCTATCAAGGCCTTCTATGCTGGCAGTTGCTGCCTACTCCCTCAGGACTTCCCACACGTGGTTCTATTTTCCGTGCATGAGAACCCTGCTCTGCATGCAGCGATTGTATACTAGGAATCCCCTGGTGCACAGCGACCTGTGCATGAAATGTGCAAAGGAGAGCTGTGCACAGATAGCCTTTTGAAATTCGCCACCCTATTTGTGGGCAGTGAAATTGGGGGGACAGTTTCATCTCATTTCTCCAGGAGGAACAGAACTTCTCCAACAGGGTTTCACTGCTAGGGCTCGCCTTCGACAGGGGTTGTAGCACAGCTTCTTTCTTTTGTCGTCAGGGATTGGAGGGGGCATCGCACTGCTGTCGGAAGTGGCAATCGCATCAACAGCGTCAGCAGCCTGGCCATTTTGCATCCACCACAATGCAGGTGTGAGGGGGGCAGGGTTGCCTGCAGCTCCAGGGAAGAGGTGGAGCTAGTCCTGTGCCAAAATATGTCCTCCAATTTCCTGAACATTTTCTTCCCCCAGGGAAGATGCTCTGACTTGGATTCCTGCATTGAGCAGGGGGTTGGACTCGATGGCCTTGTAGGCCCCTTCCAACCCTACTATACTATTCTATGATTCTATGAAGAAGCTTCCATTGTTCTGCCTCATCCTCAAGGTGTTTTATAATTTATTTTTGTAGTGTTTTTGAGGTTACTTAAGCACTCTGAGAGGCCTGAGGGTGCCATGTGTGTGTTTTCTTTCTGTTACACATCTCCCCGTTGCTCTGCAGCCTCCCAGGCTGCCTGCACTTCTTGATCTGAAAAAAAAGCCCTATGGGAGGAATTATGACATCTACCCCTGGGATCTAATTGAAGTGTGGGAAGCCAAGGAGGCTGCTGGCTGCCAGAGAGATGATTGCCCTATGTAAAACAGGACACTTGTACACACTCCTTGGCCTCCTCCTAAGTAAGGGAAGCACAAGAAACCCAAACCCAACCCATGTTTATTTCTCCGAACCATTCTTTCCCATTGAATTTATTTTTGAAAGCAATTTCTTTTCTATCAAATTGAGCAAGAATGGCCAAAAAAGATGTGGGAGAAATTTTCAGCACAGCAAATGTACAAAGATAATCTGGACTTGTATAAGGGTTAATATAGCAAGTATGTTAGTGTAAAGGTTTAGCCAGAATCTGACTGAAACAATGCGAATACCTGCATTTCCCAGGCATTTCCCAAGCTCAACCTGCATTTCCCAATTTGGGGGAATTTAGCCCAGTCCCAAATTTCACCCTGTTTCTTCTTTGCCCCAAATTGAGAAGCAGCCCCATTGGCAGGAACACTACTAGGTGTTAAACCACAGGGCAGAACCTCTTTCAGCTCAAGGGCCAAATTTCATTGCCGAGATTATTTGGGGGCTGTGTTCCGGTGGTGGAAGGTGCCAAAGGTGAAAGGGGAGGGAACAAAACACCCCACATGCCAGCCTATTGTAGTTTATAGCTCTCACTGCCAGCAATTACGCCTTAGAAGAGACAGTTCAATCTTTTAGAATGGAGTAAAAAAGGGCACAACATTTAGGAAATTACCAAAGAATCAGTGGTTGAGGGAAAGGGGGGAGCAGAGGAAGGGGAAACCCCAGAGGGATGGATTGGGACCCTGGTTCTGGACCTGGGGCCAAATGTGGGTGCAAAATGCAGCACCCCTGTGTTAAATTGACCTGGAAATAGTAACAGTCAGCTAACCTCCCTTCATAACAACAAGAATAACAGTGGAGAGAACCTTCCCAGGGCCCATCTACACCCGGCTTTTACTCCAGGGTGTCCCTTGTGACAGATGGCACAGTCGCAACTTCGCAGCTATTCATGGTTTTCACCCGGAAAATGCAGCGTTCCGAGGAATTGTTTTGCGTTAATGTTTTCATTTGCTACGGGTTTCCCCGCGCTTGTGAGCTGTCTGTCCCTCCCTTCCCCAAACTGACTTGGCATTTTGCAGTGGGCATGTTGTAGTTGTATGTAGTGCCTGCATCACTGTGTGATGCCCCTTTACTCCCCCCATCCCTTTGCAGCTGCACAGTTACACAGGCCCAGAGGGGCATTTTCATCTATTTAATCACACTTCTGCACAGTTTTGCAGCTTCGTATCTTCTCAAAGGTTGCTTCTGGACTCAGTACCCAAGGGCCGGGGGCAGGGTCTTGGCGGAGGACCAACATCGCTCCAGCCGCCATGTCGGGGCAATGGCTAGGCACGTAGCGCTCACACTTGTGAGTGTGAACCATCGCGAGAGTCTCAGGCTGGGGAACTGACAAAAACTGATGGTGTGGAAATGAAAGAGCACAAAACACCCACTTTTTACCTAAAAAGGGACGGAAAGGCACAGCAGAGCCCCTCAAATCCAAAACAGACATTGAAGTGTCACCCCCCACACACTCACGGGACTGCACAGTTGCGCATTTCAGTATAGCAAAAAAAAGAGGGCACGACAAGTCTGTTAGGGAAGTGCGCAGTACATCGCAAGTGCATTGCAGGGCAGGCTGATGTGAAGCCGCATTGCTGCGCAGTTGCAATGGGGTGGGGGGTCAAAGCGGTGCCATATAGATGGGGCCCCAGTGGTGGCCCCCAATTGCAAAAGGCTCTCCACACAACTTGTCATCTTTTCAGTGCCAAGTTAAGCCTATCCTCTATTCTCGGGCGTTTGTCAGCATACGATGCGCTTTTTTTTTATGTCAGTTGATTTATCAGGTCGTGGTATCTAATTCTTACTGTTTTTAACCGTTTTAAAATAGTTTTTAAATAGTTGTACATGAACGTTTCTTTAAATATTATGTTTTTGCTTTGCAATTTTTCTGAACTGCCCAGAGAACTTTGGCTACTAGGCAATATGGAAATGAAACAAGTGAAATGAAGTGAAACGAAACACAAGTTTCTAGTCCTTACTGTGGCAAAGATAGCTCTGAAAATTTGTGAGCAATGCCTGCTCAGACCTCAGAAGGCTGATGAAGATTTCCCATAGCTGGGCATGGGGGGCTTTGCTGTCCTTGCCCCTCCCATGAATAGCAAAACCAGAATCAATTCTGCAAAGCCACAAACACTACGGGACAGATTATGCGAAAGGAGAGAAATTATGCAAATCTGCTCACTTTGCATACATTTATACAGCTTGCTAACATGCTTCCCTGTCTTCAAGATTATACGGGCCTATGATATCGTTGCCCCTCTAATTCACCCATCTCCATGCATCATGGGCTTTGTAGTATACCCTGGCCTTGTATACAGAGAAAAGTCTAATTTGTGAGGCATGCAGAATTCCGCTTTACTTGCTGCAGAATGTGGACCACTCTGGGTGCCGCATGTTCTTTATTTTTTCCCGTACATTCTGTTTATAGGGCTCGGCTGGCTGAGCTTTCTTCATTGGTACGGAAAACACGACTTTTCTCCTGCCCTGATTTTTTCTTTTCTTTTTTTTACAAGAAGCAAAAGAGAAAGGGGAACCCGGCAAGGCCATCACCGACAGACGTGCTGGCTGATTTCTAAAGCTCTGAGCAGAAGGCAGCCCGCACAGCAGAGAGTAAGCTGGGAGGGTGGGGTGGGGGGGATAGCATTAGCAGAATGCAGTTAATCTAGGTTGCAATACAGTTTCATAAGCCTCTGGTCTTCGGTAAACTCTGGACGGCATCGTATTGAATCACTCCGCCTGGAACTTGATCGAGGGCTGGTGTTTCTGTCCTCACGGCCAGCCGAGAAGTGACTTTCCTCTGCCTAGTTCACCCAGACTTCACTTTTGCAGAGGAAAGAAGGGGCAAGTTGAACTGCAAGCAGGATGCTCCAGTTTTAGGAATGAAAAGCCTCTTTGCTGCCTCTCATTCTCCCCCTTGTTGTACATCCACCCAGCCAGGACCCCTTCTTAAGAAAGGGGAATCCGGACACATCTGCAATCCAGTCCAGGTTTTCTGGCTCCTTTCTCCTCTGAAAGCAGTACAATCCTGAAGGAGTCCTCTACCTGTCTGACTCCAGTGAATGGCAGGCTGCTTCAGCCCTACCCGGTTCACCTGGGACAGCAGCGGAGAAATCCCAGGCTGGATTTCGAGCCTGAGTCTGGAATGGATTGCTGCCTCTCTGCCAATGCACGGTTTTCCTGGGGAGCAAAGAAACCGCATCCCTCATACTCCATCCTTTGTTTATCCATATCTGAAAAAGAGAGAGATTACTTCCTCCAGAGAGCCTTCTGGTTCTGAAAGTCCATGTGTGGTGGAGCTGCTGTGAAAAACAAAGAGGGCCAAAAACAGGGGATGTCAAACCTCTTTCATTTAAATTCAGGTTCAGGGAAACGCTAGGGGGTCACCTTCCAGTTCTGGGCAGGGTGAAAGGAAAAAAGGGGGGAGCTACTGACTGGGACTGCATGTGGCGGGCTGGATTTCACCCCAGCCTTGAGATTCGACACCCCTGACCTAAGAGAAGTAATGCTCCTTATTTCTGTAAGGCTGAGATCCCATGCATGTTCACTCGGGAATCAGTCCAACAAAATTCTAGTAGAACTTATTTCCAAGTAACCCTGCATTGGATCGTGTGAAATTTGGATCTTTACATTGGGAGGGGAGGTGAACAGGGGAAGTAAGGTGGCCACGTACACATTGCCAAAATGAGGAAACGCAACAGAAAAAAAAGAAGAGAGAGGACAGAAGAGGGTACGGAATTGCATGCAATTTGCCCAGATTAACCTATATAAATTTAGATTAGGGGTGTGATGTAGGAGAAATCTGGTTGGGGGGTGGAATTCGATGAGTTTTCTTAGGTTCGGCCCTCTGGACTTTGTTTCAGTTCCTGCTGCGGTGCCTGATTTGATCTGCAGTGAGTTGGGCCAGTTCGTGAATTTTTCAGGGCATTTTGCACCTTTTGGGGGGGGCAGGTTCTGCAAATTTGTGCTAATTTCTGAGCAATTTGTACAAATTATGGCAGAATTTGCACAATTTGGCCAATTTGGTGCAGATTTGGTCATAATTTGTGCAGATTGCTGGTAAATATGCACAAATTGCTCAGAAATGTGTGGAAATTGCAGAACCTGCCAGAAAAAAAAATGCACAAAAAAAGCTCATGGAGTTCAGGGAAAAGCCCGCAGCTTGCAAATGCAAAGCGAATTGTATACACTATGGAACTCTGTCAAGCCAAAAAGAAGAGAACCAGATTTCCCAGCAATGGACATGCCTAGTTTAGATGCAAATGTTAATAGAATTGCTATAATATCAATAGAAAAACAAGACGTCCCTCTCACCATAGTGTGGATGTCTGGGACCAGGTGACCTGTGTCCCTGCTCAGTCCTCTGTCCAGGTGTGAACTGGCGATGAGCAAATTCAGGGCTCCTGTTCTCGTCCTTTCTGATTATCTTTAAACTGGACTTGGACCGGACAGCCCTTCTAATAGAGGACACCTTCTTGAGAGGGGTGGGGAACTGTGTTTGCTCCAGTGGCTGGATTTCCCCTCCCCAGATCCCTCCATGGGCCAGAGGGTCTCAGGGGTGGCTCCCCACCACTGAAATCAAGGGCAGGACCCCTGATGTCATAAGGACCCGGGTGGAGCTCTTCCAGCTGTTGCTTTGGCTAGGAAGAAAGCTGGCTTCACCTTCCCTGTGAAGAAGCCGCTTTGGCCATCAGACCTAGTCAGTTTCAGAACTCTGTTGTAAAGCTGCAGAGCAGCAAAAATTCAGAGTCGAGCTGTGCGCAAATGGCCCTTTGAAATTCTCTACCCTCTTTGTGGGCAAGGAAACTGGGGAAACAATTTAACCAGATTTCTCCAGGGGAGGAGAAGTTCTCCAACACTTTCTCGCCAGTAGGGCTCACCTTTGGCAGGGGTTGTAGCACATCTTCTTTCTTTTTGAGTCTTTTGAAAAATGGAAGGTCCTGAAAGCAATATGTGGGTGCTTCAGCTTTGGATTTAATCTCAGACATTCTTCTAAGTAAACCAGAAGGAGGAATGGAATGCAGAGAAGAAGAGGATCAATAAAAGAATGGAAGGGGGGATATGCTCACCTATAAAACACACACACACACACACACCAAGAGTTTTGTGGCACCCTAAAGACTAACACATTTATGGGAAATTTGTTTGTTTTGCTAGAAGATGTGTTTATTTTCCAGAGCTGAAAAATACATTTTCAAAAATCGGCTGATCATTTTTTTTAGATTAGAATCTCACAGACAGATGTTTAATCAGGGATGTGCAAATAAGCGATGTTTGAGATCACTACAATTCTCTGAACATCATTTTGCCACTCATCTTGCGCCCAACTCCTGTTCGCATTTGCGACCACTGCTCGCTTGGCACAAATGGGAGATTTGCGCAACTCTCCTGAAATTTGTGCAAATTTCCTCCATAGAGTAAAATGGGGCTGATACAGTCTACTGAGGAAATGTGCACAAATGAGGAAATGTGCACAAATGAGGAAATTTGCGCAAATCAAACTTTGAATCCAGGAGACGAATGTGACCACGTGTTTGACGATTTGAGAACATTTTCGGCAGACACATGCTCGTGCTGGGCTTATATGCCTGAACAGGGCTGGGAAAATACATTCTTCCCCCCAGCAGCAACTGTGAGCATTGCAGCTAAGCTCAGAGAGAACAGGGAATTCCCAGCGGAGTGGGGTGACAGATGCCAATGGCACCCCTGCTAATTAAACAGTCCCAGCGCTATGTCCCTGCAAGCTCTGATTCCACTACAACACTGTTGCTGATGGCTACAAGTCCACTTCTGCCAGCACAGTTGATCCAGCATAAATCTGGATCCAACCCTCTGTGTTTTGTGTGTGTGCATCTGTGGGATTCCATTGAATATTGTCCTTAGGTGGAGAGAGATGGGGACAGAATTCTCCAGCTCTTTGGGGGGAATGGACGTTTGCAGAAAAAGCCTCAGAAAACTCTTTTTCTGAAAAGTTTCAGCTTATTTAATAGTGAATGAAACTTCATTGTTGCTTCATGCTGCCAGTGGATGGAGGAAGCAATGCAAAAAGGGAGGAGGAGGAGAGTCATTAAAGGCCAGGCATATTGCGTCCTGCCACAATATCGAAATTACGAGAGGGAGTGCTCCTATTTAGGGTGTTAATATTCATGTATGAGTTTCTTTGATTACATTTATATCCCAACTTTACCTCCAAGGAGCTCATGGCATGATCCTCCCCATTTTTATCCTCACAACAGCCCTCTGAGGTAGGTGAAGCTGACAGTCAGCAACTGGCCCAAAGTCACCCAGTGAGCTTCATGGCTGGGGAGGGACTAGAACTTGGGTCTCCCCAGTGCCGGCCCAGTGCTGCAACCACTACACCGCACTGGCTTTTTAAAGATGAAGAACCATAAGAAACCATGAGCAGGGAGAGCTGTGGTGGGCTTCAAGTTGCTCACCAACCATTATCACTGGACAGTGGACTGAGCAACCACACAAACTTTCCCAGTACGGTGAGATGAATTGCATTTCTGTTTAAATTATACCAATCCTTCCTCAGTTTCCATCTTTACCAATCAATTCACGTCTACAATGTTGGCCTGCCCCTCTGTCCTCTTTTTATTTGGGGGCAATGCATGTCCTCTTCCCCCTGCCCCCACAACAAGTAACTGACCCAGCCTGTATGGCACGTGGGCCCTAGCTGCATGTGTGGCCTTAAAAAAAAACAACCCTTTGGAATCACATATGGAGGAGCTAAAATCTCAGGGATTGGCCTGGGCATCCCTTTGTAGAATGGGGGACCAGGGCAGAGGGGCAGAGAGGAAAGGCAGGCAAAGGGTTAATCCTGACCTTCTGTGCTTGTTTGCGGCTCTGCCCTGGTCATGTGACAGCTGGTCTGCTCGCTGCATTCAATCCGCCCCCCCCCATAAATATCTAAGTCCTTATCCCCCCGCCCCCCCCAGCATTTGGTCCCAGCTGAGCCCTCCAATGTTATCCCCTGAACGGCCGGCGCCTGGCACAGAGACAAATTGAGCTGCTCGCGTCCACAGCATTGCGTCCCCCTACCGCTGTGGCCCTCACCTCGACGGGGGCTGTCAGTTTTATGGGTGATGGGTGATGGGGGAAGGAGAGAGGTGGGGGGTGTGGAGCGGGAGAAAGGATTGGAGGCAGAAGAAGATGCAGCAGCTGATGAGGCCTGCAGGCTAGCAATTAATTCTGAAGTTTCCATTTGCCCTAAAAGCCTAGTACCGCTAGGATTAAGTCTCTCTCTTTTTCTGGTCTGGTTCCAGCATCCTGTTTCTCCCCCCTTCACACACACTCTCTCTGCAGCAATGCTTTGTGAGGATTCCTGAGGAGCATGGAGCATGGAAACCTTCCCCACAAAACTGCCAAGCTCACACAGATCGAGCAGAATTTCTACATCTCTACCTATTTCCTGCCTGCCGAAAGCCATAATTTGTCAGCTCGTTGGCTGAAACTCGTCTGTTCGTAACAGCTGTGTGCAAAGCTCCCCCCCACACACACACACTCAATTCTCCAGCCTATTTGTGGGCAGAGAAATTGGGGAGACCATTTCACTGAATTTCTCCAGGGGAGGAGAAATTCTCAAACAGTTTCTCACAGGTAGGGCTTACCGTTGACAGGGGTTATAGTGCAGCTCCTTCCCCCCCACCCCAAGGGTTTTTGTTTTTGTGCAGCAAAAGTGTTGGCAGCCTGGTTACCATTTCACATCATCCTTCACTATGCCCTATACCGAGGATAATTCAAGGACATTGTATGTGGGAGGGGGCAAGGGGGCCACCACAAAAATGGTGGAGAAAATTTGGCAGTGGCCAAGATTGCAGTGTGTGTATGTTTTCTTTCTATTACACTTCTCTCCATTGCTCTGCAGCCTCCCAGGCTGCCTGCACTTCCTGATCTGAAAAAGCCCTACGGGAGGAATTACCTCATCATGTCTTCTCCAGGGCTTTAACTGAAGTGTGGGAAGCCAAGGAGGCTGCAGGCTGCTGGAGAGATGATTGACAATGAAAGATAGGACATGCTCCTTGGCCACCTCATAAGTAAGGCAAGCACCAAACCCCAGAACCCAACCCATGAGAATTTCTCCAAAATTTCTTCTCCCTGAAATTACTTTTCAAAAAGAATTTCTTTTCTATCTAATTGAATGAAAATGAGAGAGAGAGAGAGAGAGAGAAAACAGGGAAGAAATTTTCAGCACAGCACTAGTTCGTAATGCTCACCTTTGTAGTGAGCCAGGATCGATGCGTTATGAATTCATCATCAAGTTTGGAATTGATGGCAACCTAAGGAACAGGCACAGTCAAAGAGTACACAGATCCCCCCCCATTTTCATTCATCCTATGACCTAGACCCCCCCCCCGAAAAACTTACTTGAAGCAGTCCCCTTAGCAGCTCCTCTGTTTTCCATGGTTCTGGCTTGACAAGGAGTACTTCCCCGTGTCCATCTTCATGCCGGCAATAGGCAAAGGTGAGTAAACCTCATATGATATCATTAGGCAGGCCGGCCATGTGAAAACCACCCATCAGAAGGGAGCCACATAATCTTTTTTCTTTCTATTACACTTCTTGATGTGATTCCCAACTACAGCTCCCAAGATGCACTGTGAAGTTGTGTACGCACAAAAAACTGGTATGCACGGAATGAGACTTTATTTGGTGAACTCTTATCTGAGCTCACGTGGACACATTCATTATTTCCCGAATAAATAATGAATTCACTTGGGTGAGTTTGCCAATACCTATTTCCTGTGTCCCCAAAGATGTTTTCAATGTATACTTGACTTATTTGGCCCCTTGGCCTTTTTTATGGCTCTCCACAGCCACCACGCTGCCGAAATCCACCGGCACGGTAGCACTGGGGGAAAGCTTCAAATTAGGCTCCTGTTTTAAAGGGGAAACATTGCACTTTGCTGCTGCCAAAATTCAGCAGCAAACTTCAGCCGTAGCAGAAGTGGACAACTTTAAATCAAAAGATCTCCTTTTTGCCGCCACCGTGGTTTGTCGCTGAATTTTGGTGGCAGGCTGAAACCTTCCCCCTTTAAAATAAGGGGCTATTGTATGCTGTTTTTTCCTGCTGCTATTGTGCCACCAAGGAAGGACCGTAGCTCAGTGGTAGAGCCCCTGCTTTGCTTGTGGGATGTCCCGGGTTTGATTCCCAACAGCCTTTCCAGGTTTGGCTGGCAAAGATCCTAGTCTTGCTGGTGTAAGTCGTGCATTTGATTCCCCCATATCACACTGGCTTCACATTGGCTTATCACTATGTGAGTGCAGAAATGAACCCGACCGCAGGTTCAGTGAGTCAATCTTGGGAAGGGAGGTCATGCCTGCTTAGCTACTCTTCCTGATTCCAATGAATATGCAGGCCACAAGTTCTATTTTACAGAGGGCAGTCTCTTCTTGAAGCGCCGTCTTGTCAAATTCTGGTTGACAGATAAGGACCTGTGAGAACCAAAAGAGAATGGTGATTCGCACAACATTTGCATATACTAATTGACAGCTATAGATGCAAATTTAGAAATAATTATGATACTTTAGAGAGAAATACGGTCCGTCTCACTGTGGTGTGGAAGATGGTGACCAGGTGAGTCGTGCGCCTTCCTGTTCCGTCTGCTGTCCAGGTGCAGATGAGCATCAGATGAGATGGTTCTTTATCTTTTAGACAGGAACTGGACAGCTTTCAAAGAGAGGATGCCTTCAAACAGAGGACTGTTCTCTGTAAAAGAGGACACCTGGCCACCCTGTGTTTCCACCTGTCCCATTGGATGAGCCCCAAGAGGCCACAGCAATGCAGCTGAATTGGTGGGAGATTCGAGAGAAACAGAAGGAAGTCCTTCTTCACACAGTGCAGAGTTAAACTATGGAACTCACTTCCGCAAGATGTAGTGATGGCCACCGATTTGGATGGCTTTAAAGGAGGGTTAGACAAATTCCTGGAGGAGAAGGCTATCAATGGCTACTAGTCCTGATGGCTATATGCCATCTCCAGTATCAAAGGCAGTGTGCTTATGTACACTAGTTGCTGCCTGGGAACATGGGTGGGAGGGTGCTGTTGTGCTCATGCCCTTCTTGTGGGTTTCCTGTGGGCAGCTGGTTGTCCACTGTGTGAACAGAATGATGGACTAGATGGACCCTGGTCTGATCCAGTATGGCTCTTCTTATGTTCTTCACAAACCAATAAACAAACAAGCCAATGGAGAAGGAAGGAGTGCAGAAGAACCAGGAAAGCAGGAGAAAGGAAGGGAGGAAGGGAAGGAAAAGGGGAGACATTTTCTATCTCCCTCATCACACTAGAACCTGAAGGGGCCATCCCATGAATCTGGATGCTTGGAGATTCAGAACAGACAAAAGGAAGGGCTGCTTCACACAGTGCAGAGTGAAACGATGGAATTCCCTTCCACAAGGGTGGTGATGGCCACCAATTTGGATGGCTTTAAAAGGGGATTGGACAAATTCATGGAGGAGAAGGCTATCAATGGCTACTAGTCCTGATGGCTATGTTACCTCCAGTGTTAGAGGCACCATGCCTATGTACACCAGTTGCTGGGGAACATGGGCAGGAGGGTGCTATTGCACTCCTGTCCTGCTTGTGGATTTCCCATTGGGGCAGCAGTTTGGCCACAGTGGAAACAGAATGCTGGACTAGAAAGGACTTTGATCTGATTCATCAGGGCTCCTACGTTCTTCTGAGTCATAATGAAAACAATAGTGCCTCTGTGTACATACAGAGGCACTGAGCCTCAGGCTTCAGCTGCTCTCTTTTTGGTAGTTAAACAGTGGAGTGACCCCCAATTCCCGATCTTCAGCCTTCCCCGTCATTGTAGAGATCCTCCTCCCGCCACCTCTCTTGTCTTCCCTGAGAGGCCAAAGAACTGAATGCTGTGGATGTGACAGGCTGGCGATCGTAATGCCCGCAGCCTCCCAAGAGGGTTTTTGGCCTGCACCCAGCCCCCGGCTGAGTCAGAGCATGACGCTTTGTCCTTTTCTAGGTCAGAGGCAAAGCGGCCTCCCATGCATTTCATGAGCCTCGGATGATGCCCCTTTCAGTTCAAGAAAGGCAGGGGTGCCTTTGCAAAACCAGAAACTAAAGCTGGAAAAAGAAAGCCGCTTTGCAGAATTTTCTCTGAATATTCTCACCTTAGTCCCCCCCCACACACACACACAAATACACACACAACAGTGTCCCATTGTGGAGGATGCAAAATGGTAGTCAGACTAGCCATTACTAGCCAGTAACAGCTCTAAGTTTTGGGGGGCCTTGGGTGAGACAACCACAATGGCCTCCTCCCTCACTGAATCTACCTTAGGGATGTGAGAGCCAGTGATTTCCAAATGCACCTAAATTCTCCCCAAATCACTTTGAATATAATTCCAGCTTGCTCTAGGATCTGTTGCTGGGAAATCTGGCCCTTTGGGGGCTCTCCGCATTTCCACAACACCCATGGCTTGGCTTCCGTTTGCGATCCAGCCCCCAGGTTTTTCCTGAAATTGAGGAACCTTTTTCAAGCTCCCCCTGCCCCATAAATAGAAATTTCTGCAAAGTGTGGCCATAATTTGTGTAAGTTGTACAACTCACAGCCATAATTGGTGCAAATTTCTATTTACAGCAAGAAACCCCAGGAAAATCCTCAAGCTGGCCCGACTTGATGAAGATCGTGTCAGACCAGCTTGTGGGGAAATGACCCGAAGTACGGGGGGCCAAGTTGAGGAATGTTCAGTGGGATCCCGCCAACCCCCTGGACAGATTGTTCCAACATCCCTAGCTTGCTCTCGTTTTCATTTTCAACCTGGTTTTTTGGATCATTTTGAATGGGAAAAATGTGTATTGTGAATGGGAAAAGTGCACATTTCTAATATGGTTTGTTTCCCAAAGTGTGCACCTTCCCCCTATTGACTAAAGCATGGAAATATGTTTTTTTTTTTTTAAAAAAAGCACATTCTAAAACAAACACACACACACACACACACACCCTCCGCTGAAACCTTGAAATATTTCTAGAAACAAAGCATCCTGCGCACATTTGTGTCCTTGATTGTACATGGGAGACGTGTGCATGATTTGCGAACAGAAACAAAATTCTCATACAGCCTTAATCTACCTTCTCTCACCATCATTGTCACCATCTGCTACTGCTCCTTCTCCCTTTCTTTCTCATTGTTGCTGCCGCTTACTTGCTTGGTAGGCAGAAATCCAGGGAGGAAGTAAGCCATGACATATTCTGCTCCTCTGGTTCCAGAGTTTGGGAGCAACACAGGAGGAAACCCTTTCCCGTGTGCCCGGCGAGGGGGCCTCTGTGAGCGAGGATGTCTTCAAAAGTGCCTCTCCTCTTGATCTTAGTAACCAAGGAGGTTCATCCCAAGACAGGCAGCCACTCAGGTAGCCACAGACTAAGCCATTTAGAGTTTGAAAGGTTAACACCCCCAGCTTGAATTGAGCCTGGAAAATAATTGGCAACCAGTGCAGACCTTGCAGTGTTGGGATAATGTGTTCATGATATCATGCACCAGGCAGCAGACTACCAAGGACAGGGACTTCTCTGTGGTGGCAGCCTGACTTTGGAACACCCTTGAAAAGGAGATATGATATGACGGGTGCTGACTTTGGTTCCTTTTCAGCATTGAATGAGAACAGTTCTGTTTCCCAAAATATTTTAGAATTTTGCAGTTGAATTCATTCTTAAACAGAATGGACTGTTGTGCATAGTTTTGGCTGGCTGATCAAAGAGCTGCTGTTTTAATTTGCCTTTTAATATGTCATTTTGGGGGGGTTCCTTTGGATTTGGTTGTCTGGTTGTTTGTTTGTAATGTTGTGTACACCACTCTGGGAACCCTTGGGGATGAAGAGGCGTTTAATAAATCTGAGACATCAGATGATGATGATGTGAATGAAATTCTCCAGCATTCTTACTGAGATGCAAGGCTCTTTATGGTTTTTGTGACGGACAGATGGACACATTCCAGATATGGGTTCTCCGTCCAACATTTCTGCTCCTCCTCTGTCACCAGTCTTCACCTCACCAGGAAGAAACATTCTTCATAGTAAATCAGTGACCAGGGTCACTAGAAGAGAGGAACAGAAGGTCATTTTTCTTCTTTGACTCACTGTGGCCCCCAAAGCAAACCTTTTCCAGCCATGCTGTCCAAAGCGGTTGAGTTACCGGTCTCCCATTTCCCCCCGCCCCACAAGATCTCTATGGTTACTGTTGTCACGGTACGCGGCAGTGAACAAGAGACAGACTTTCTAGAGTTCCTTCCTCATTCTTTACGGTTGGAGACATTGGGATGGCTGGCTGTTGCAGATGAAGGAACAAAACCACAGCGCATGAGGGCCCTCTGAAGAGGCTCACCCAGTTTTCCATAACCCAGTAAGCCTAATTAGGGTGAGACATTAGAGATGCCTTCTCCTCACACCCTGCTCATGGTGCAATCAGGATATGGGTGCAAAAGAGTAATCCAAGGTTCCAGAATATATCAATAGTCACTGAAGCAGTGTGAATAATGAGATGTGTTTTCAGGGTTGTGGATAAAAAACAAACCAGATATCGATGAGTCCAGAGGTTTAGTAAGGGCAGCAGGCTAGGCAGAAGTGGCCCCATTGCAGCTTCTCACTGGTTTTGTTGTGCAGCCTATCACAGCCAAGTACATCCAGACATCAAATGGTGGAGATGAGGGAGGAAGAAAAGTCAGGGAGATGTAGCTTGTGCTGAAAGAAAGAAAAAGAAAGAAAGAAAGAAAGAAAGAAAGAAAGAAAGATCCTGTGCCAAGACTATGCATATTCTGCACCAAAGATAGGACAATTCAGCAACCTGCATAAATTATGCAAATTAAGAACATTATATTGGTGATGGGTGAACTTAACCTGTTGTGATTTGACTGTGATTTAAAAATTCAGCTGAATGAAAATTCAGGAGAAGGCTCTCTTACATTACGTGGTCAAATTTTAGTTCGTGCACATTCACAAGTGCACAATGTGTGAACATGGTGTACTTAGTGTGGTGTTCCTTTTCCACACACACACACACCCATGTCATGAACTCACCACAGGTCAATTTCTGACTTGCTGTTGTCACCTGTCTTTTGTTTACAAAGTCACCTGACAGACCTGGAGAAACTAAAGGATTAAAATAAAGCCACATCTGAGAATGTGCAAAGATGGTGGATTCCCCCTGACTTGGGCTGCTTACCCATGCCAGTTGCGCAGGCCGTGCAAACGCAACAAAAGAGAAATTCCCTCATAATCTGTCTGGGGTGGGATCCAGATTTAGTGCTACTTACAGCAGCCCCACTGAAATCACTGGGATTTATGTTGGTGAGGACTAACTTAAGTCCCATCCAGTTCAATTGGTCTACTCCACATAGGGCTATAACTGGACCCAACCTCTCTTTTTTTGTCAATGATGACCATATTGCAATGTTGGTGCAGAGTCAAAACAGCAATATAGAAATCAGACATCCAACCCCAAAATATGAAGTAGCACAGTTCAGAGTTTTTGTAAATCTTCTCGGTTCACTGGATTCTCTCTCCCTCTCTCTCTCTCTCTCTCTCTCTCTCACACACACACAGTTGTACCTAACCATGGTTAAGTTGTCTCTATCCAGGAAGAGTTGTAGTGGCATGGCAGCCTCAGTTGCGAGAAAGCTTTTTACCCCCACCCTCAACCCCCCCAGGCAGATTTTTATTTATTTTTATTTTTTCTATACTATATAAACCATGCTCCATCCACAAGGGATCCCAGGGCAGTGTACCCCATACTAAAAACAAACAAACAAACAAATCCAATATTAAAAAATTCATACATGTCACATCAAAAGACACGCTGAAACAACAACTCTCCAACCAGCGAGCAAAACAAAACAAAAATGCAACCGTTGGCTCAGTTTAAAAAGAAATGACATTTACAATTTTCAATTCCAAAACATTAAGGCTTGAGCAGAAATGTTTTAATTTGGTGCCCCAAAGGAAACAAAGTCGGTGCCAATCGTATATCTCCTTTGGGAGGGAATTCGGGAGCTGGGAGGCCGCTACAGAGAAGGCTCTCTCCTTTGTAAGCATGTAGTGTATTTCTCCCATGGCTGGTATTTTGAGAAAGACCTCTTCTGAAGATATTAGTGTAGGGGCAGGATAATGTGGGGGTAAGGGATCCTTCAAGTATTTGGCCCTCAAGCTCTTTAGGGTCTTAGAGCTGATAGGCAGCACCTTGAACTGGGTTCGGTAGTGACTAGGGAGCCGATGTAATTCCTTAAGAACTGGTGTAAGATGGCATGAACCAGTCAACATTCTGGCTTCTGAATTTTTCACAAGCTGAATCTTCCAAACTGTCTTCAAGGGGAGCTCTACATCTAACACATTGCAGTAATCCAGCCTGGATGTTACCAGGGCATGAATCAGCATGACAAGGTTATCCACCAACAGTAGCTCCATCTTAAGCCAAAGTTCTTGGATTTAAGTTGCTTAAATCCCAGATAATCGACCATGTCATGAAGAGCACAGTATAGGTGAGAGATCAGGTGGCACCCCAGTAGCATGACCCTCAAAACTAAGAACACAGCCTCTCGAATTAGGAGTCACTGAGAGGCGAACTCTTAGAAATTTTTTCCCCATCATGGTTTAACACATCTATTAATTAACATGTCTGAGAACAAGACGGGACGGCCACCGAGTGAGAATTGAGGTTTTTGTTGTTGTTCATTAGCACATGCAAAAACATGACAAGAGAATTCCAAGACAAGATTTGCAGTCTGCACTGGAGGTTCTTTTTCACATCTCCCAGCATTTAATATTTCCACTCATTTCAAAAGTCCCTTTTCACCAGGGACTGGAAACTTTAGTCAGCACTGAGAAAAGACCTAGCAAGATCCAAGATGCTCAGACTCATTGCTCTGTGCTGTTCACTTTATCTGGAAGACTACAGGGGTGAGGCACTAGGGACTCAAACCGGGAACCTTTGGGTCTGTGTGAGGTTGCCCTGAGTGCTGAGCCGCTGAACTGTGTGTTGCAGTCTCTGCCTAGGCAACGTAGTATCCTCTGTGCCTGGTCTCACCCTGTTCACTCAGTTGGTCCTTGGAACTTGCTAGATAGAAAGGAATTAAGAGTTTCCTGTTCCAGTGAAACCTTGCTTGAGCAAGAAGAACTTCCTAAGCTCTGGAACTTTCCTGAAGCCTTTGGTTGTCTGATCCTGCCTCCTGGCTTCCCCCTAGACCCTGCCTCCTGGTTTCTTCTTCAGTCCTGCTTCTAGGCACACTTCTCAACCCTGCCTTCTGGTTTCTTCTTCAGTCCTGCTTCTAGGCACACTTCTCAACCCTGCCTCCTGGTTTGTCCTTTGGTCCTGAATCCTGGCTTGCTCTTTGACCCTGACTCCTGGCTTGCCATTCAGTCCTGCCTCCTGGCTTCTTCCTAGAGATGGGTGAACCCCTCAACGTCCAGTCCAGATTGGCGGTCTGCCGCGGGGAAGTCTGGGCCACTTAGGGACCTGCAGATTTCCTCAGAGCCGTGGCATGTCTACTATAGTTAGTGGGGCTGCTCTCCAGCTGTCTAAAATGCAGGTTCAGCACCCTGGATAGCACCTTTAGAGTTTTGGCTGGTGGTGACTAAAACCCAGAATGGAATCACCGCCCCACTGGAACTGGAGTCACCAGCTGCCACTGGCTGCAGAACTCTGTTGAGACAAAAATGAATTGGATTTCTCAGCGACTCACCTTGTGCACCATTTTTTCATCCCAGAAAGGCAGGATATAAATTAAGAAGATAAAATCCTGACTTAGATTCCTGCATTGAGCAGGGGGTTGGACTCGATGCCCTTGTAGGCCCCTTCCAACCCTACTATTCTATGATTCTATGAATTAATAAACACTCTACATCTGAGTTTCTTCTCTGGGTTCCTTCCTCCATCATCAAAAATAAGGTAGGTGTCAACCAGAAACAGGGCCTACTCAGTGGTGGCCCCCACACCTCCTTGGGGAGGTTTGCTTGGCATCCACTTTGCTATCTTTTTCATGACAGGCAAAGACCCTTAAAAAAAATCAGCTGACAGACTTTTAAACATTGCTAACTTTAAACATTGCTAAACATTGCTAACTTTTTACAATGTTTGATTCATTTCAGCTGCTGTGAGTTGTTGTTGTTAGTACTATTGTCATTGCTGTTGTTGTTGATTGGAGTTCTTATCACATGCCGGGATGTTGCCTTATTGTTTGAGCTCTTTACTGCAGGGGTGTAGAACCTTTGGCCCAGGGCCCAAATCCGGCCTGCCTGGGGATCCCCAGATGGAGGCGTCCTTTTCCCCTGGCTCCACCCTCTTTTCTCTGACTGCTGATCATTTGGTGGTTTCCCGTGCCCCCCCCTTCTAAGAGCACCCAGTGCCTCTCTAAGGCTTAGCTACTGGCATTAACAGCTTTAAGTTAAAAGATGCTGGCATTTTGGGGGGCATTTTGGCCCTACTACATTTTGCCTTCGACACCACCCACCCCTAGGGATGGCAGAGAAATCCACAACAGAATCAAATGACTTCAGATTTCTATGAATCTTTCCCATAGATTCCATAGCGGACAGGCTTTCCCTGAGTCGCACGGATTCAACAGACTTGCAGACCAGGTTTTTTTTACTTTTGGGAATTTCACGCAAATTTGGTTGTAGAAAAATATGTATAATAATAAAAAAAAGAAACAGGTGCAAATGCATATTTCCCCCATAGTCTAAAGCATGAAAATGTGCATTTTAGGGGATTTCAGCATTTAGGGGAAGATTTGCTCATTGGGGGGATTTGCACATTTTCACAAGTGCAAATTTTTGCAAATGCAAATTTGCACAAATTCAGGGAATTGGAAAAAATTCAATTCTGCCAATGAGTGGACAATGGAATGAAAGGCATCCAAAAAGGAGTGGTCAGAGGAAAGGGAGTGGGATCAGTAGAAGGAGGTGTGGATTTCTGGGAAATCCCAGAGGGCTGGATCAGGACCCCTAGTGGGCTGGATCAGGTGTCAGGGGAAAGGGAGTAGGATCAGTGGATGGAGATGTAGCACTCTGGGGTATCCCAGAGGGTTGGACTGGCGCCCCTCGTTGGCCATATTTGGCCCACAGGTTCTGCACCCCTGGGCTAAGAGATCTTGTCCAGTATTCTAGAAAGCTGCTGGCAATCGGCGTGCACTAGGGATGCGCCAACCAGCCAAACCATTCTGGGTAGATGGTCCGAGGGCCGGACTTGGTCGAAGGCCTCAGCTCCTGAGGCATGAGTTCCCCTTCCCGATCTCATCCCCTAAAGCGAGGGAGCAAGATGCAGGCAGCTCCGCTCCTTGGCTCGCTGCAGCGGACTCGATAAAAATTGTGCTGATGCTGCAGCTCCGTGAGCCTTTGCTGACAACCTCGGCTGCTTAGCGTTAGCAGTGTGTGTGTGTGTGTGTGTGAGAAGCAGTAGCTGGCGGGGCTGCCTCCTCCTTCAACCTTCCACCCCACTGCTGCCTGGGCTGCTTCGTTCCCAGCTATCCATAATCTCGACAGCTTGCTCTTCCCCTTTCTATTGAACCGGAGACCTGGACCTGCAAGCATCATTTTGCAGAGACAGAAAGAAGGCCGGGGGGCAGGGGGGGCAGAGTGGGGGGGGCTTGCTCTCCAGGTTGTTATGGATCCAGCGGCCAGATATACTGCATGTCGATAGAGGCAGCCAAGGCGCGCGAGGAAGGGGGAGATTTATCGCAATAGATGCTCGCTCTGCTCTCCTCAACGGAGCCAGGTTCCTGGGTTTGCCTAAGAAAAATGTATGAGAAATATCTGCTCATATCATGTGTATCGGGGCACCATTCAAGCATCCCTGATTGTCAAGGACGACCTGGAGTTGAACTTAATGGTTTTTGAAGAAGGTGTCCCTCGTTGCTTTTCAAGCAATGATGATAAAAAACCGTTGCAGCACCTCCCAGAGGCAGGTGTGGCCAGGCCCTTAAAAGATTTGGGGCCCAGGCCCGTGGGACTTAGAGCTACAGGGAATCTGCATATGCTAATTTATATCCATCTATGCAAATTTAGAAATCAGGAGGCGGATTTGCTTCAGTTGCACAGGAGATAAAGCCGGGCGATGAATATCTCGTCCCAATCATCTCAAAATAAAATATATTCTCCAGTTAATATTCACCTTTTCCGAGACCATCCCACATCAACGGGAGAAGATTTTCAGTGAAGCTGTGCACAGATGGTCTCTCACGATCCTCCACCCGATTTGTGGGCAGATGATGAATTGAAGGGACAATTTTGCCAAATTTCTCCAGGGGGAGGAGAAATTCTCCAGCCATTTCTCGCGGGGAGGGCTCACCTTTGCCAGGGGCTGCAGCGTGGCTTCTTGTCAGGGGTTTTGTTTTGGTGACAGCATCAACTGTGTTGGCAGCCTGGTCCACATTTTGCATCCACGACAATGCTGGTGTGAGAGGGCCACTCTTGTGTCCAGCTCCAGGTGAAGCTAGTGCTGGGCCCAAATCTGTCCTCCAATTTCCTGAATGTTTTCTTCCCCCAGGAAAGAGACTTCCATCATTCTGCCTCAATCTCAGATGTGTTATAATTTAGTTTTGAGATGTTTTTGAGTTTACCTAATCACGACAAGGTGGCTGAGGGTGATGTGGGTGTGTTTTCTTTCTATTACTCATCTCTCCATTGCTCTCCAGCCTCCCAGGCTGCCTACACTTTTTGGTCTGAAAAAGCCCTATGGGAGGAATTTCCTCATGATGTCTTCCCCTGGGCCTTGATTGAAGTGTGGGAAGCCAAGGAGGCTACAGGGTGCTGGAGAGACAATTGTACAATGAGAAACAGGACACTTGTGCACACTCCTTGGCCATCTCCCACGTAAGGTAAGCAGAAGAAATGCAAACCCAGCCCATGAGAATTTCTCCGAACTTTTCTTCACCACTGAATTTCTTTTCAAAAGCAATTTCTTTCTTTCTTTTTATCAAACTGAATGGGAAAGGTTGAAAAAGATGTGGCAGAAATTTTCAGCACAACATCGATTCAAACATCAAGGGATCCCAAGTACACATTCTTGCTTTGTAAATTTAAAGCACAATCTGTGGGCCACAGGAAATCAAGGAGAAGAAGAAGGACAAAAAAACAAAGTCCTGATCTAGGCACCCCACCTCTCTGGTAAAGGGTATTTGACATATTATCCAATATTTCACACACTTGAGACACACTTGGAATGCCCCTCTTTTTTGATCCTATGGAATAAAGCAGGATACGAACCTAACAAATAAATATTTTTCACAACCAAGATTCTAACCTGAGTTTACCCCCTTCCCATTATGATTCCCTGTAATTGCCAACATACATGGTTGAGAGCTGATCCATGTGGAAGCAAAATAAGGTAGCAGTTTCTCTCCCTTTGGGTGACTCCCTAAGTATTTCTTTATTGGAAAGAATAGGATTTTGTATATGATTTTGTTAATTAAAAGATGGATTAAAAAAAAAATAATAATGGTGCAGCGAGCTTGCAGGACCTTTAAATTTCCACGGCATGAATGGACTGTTGAGGGAATAGAAGTAAGAAATGCAAGAGTAAGTCATCTCATTGTCTCAAGAGGGAATTTCAGGGTTCGTATAGTAGATTGATCAAAGGACCAACCAAGAATAATGTCATAGAACTATGGATTTGCTTTATAACATAAATTAATGAAGGTTCATCTGGATTGCATCTCTCAGATTCCCAAGCATCTTTCTGGACTGGTATACTGATCTGAAAGCAAAAGAAAGAAATTTACATCTGTTAGGTTGTGAGTGATAGCAAATGTACACATGAACTGTTCATGAAGATTCTATCTATCTATCTATCTATCTATCTATCTATCTATCTATCTATCCATTTCTCTTGTTCTATTTTTTTACTCTTGAAGTTCTTGTTCTGAGTTCTTAATGTTCAGAAACATTTCATTGTACCTGTATACGTAAAAAGACAATAAAAATGATTTCGACAACAACAAAAGGACTGGCTTTCCGGCTACCCTTTCATTTGTGTGTGTGCGTGTGTGTGTGTGTTGCTGCCTTTGCTAAAATCCCAAATTTGTCCATTGTTTTCTATACGCAGCTGTCACTTTCTCCGAGTCCAAAGTGGGCACTTCAAGCCGTTCCTGGATTGGGATTGTCAGGCCACAATGATCCATGCATGGTAACCAACCTCAAGATTGCATTAAACTTAGAAGAAAGACCATTCTTAGAATAATACCTCAGGTATCTCCACTCCAGTGATCTCCAGATGTTTTGGACTCTGACTTCCATCCGCCCCAGCCAGCGTGGCCAATGGTCGAGGATAAGGGAAGTGTTAGTCCAACAAACCCAGAGGGCGTTCATTTGAGGAAAGCTGATCTGAGGCTTAAGGAGTAGACATGTGGGGAATCCCAGAAGGCCATACTGAGACATCAGGCAGGCTGGATTTCCCCTTGAGCTGAAGGTTCTTCCCCCCTGCAGGAGACCATTCAGGGTTCAGTGGCCAATGGTCTGATTTCATACAAGGCAACTCCCAAAATCCCCCTCCCCCAATTTTAATAAGGCATTTTCAGTGGAGGCTGGTGGCTCTGATGTCAGTGGGGCAGTGAATCTGCTCGGGGTTTCAGTCAGAACCAGCCAGAATTCTAAAAGAGGTCTCCAAGGTGCAAAGCTCCTTTAGAGTTCTGACTGTTCTGACTAAAAGCCGGAACAGATTCACCGCCCCAAAGGGATGTCGGAGAAATCCCCAATGGAACCAAATGAGTTTGACTTTTCATAAATCCGACCCAGGAAGTCCACAGCAGACCAGCTTTTCCCCTGTCTGGCGGATTCCATGGACTTGCAGACCATTTTTCTGACGTTCCCAAATTTTGAGCAAATTTCGTGGTAGAAAAATGTGCAAAATTAAAAAAAAACTGGACAAAAATGCAGATTTCCCTCCATAGGCTAAAGTGTGAAAATGTTCATTTGGGGGGTATTCGTGCATTTGCGCACATGCTCATTCGCACAAATTAAGAAACAAAAAAATCTGATTCTGCAGATGGGCAGATGATGGAACGAAAGGCGCCTGACAATTCCCGGAACACGGTCAGAATGGATTCTACACCATCCCTACATCCCTACTGCGCACTGACATTGGAGCCGCCAGCCTCCACTGGGCATTTCCAAACCATGACGTCCGTTTTGCAGGAGCTGGCTCCAGAAAAGAGGGCCTGTCCCCAATAAGCAGGGACACCCCCCCCCATCTGCTGCGTAGTCTTGGGCGAGTTGGAGATTCTAATGCGCAGCACTGATTGTTGCTACAGAAACAGCTGGTGACAAGAATTCCAGAGCCATTAATGCTGCAAGACGTTTTTGTATTCAAAGCGGCTTGGTAGCGAGGCCTGATTTCAGACTTTTTTCTTGCTTTTTTTGCCTGCTTGCCTGCCTGCGTCTTTCTCTAGCTACCCATCCCTCCGCCGACGCGGCACAGGCTTCTTGCTGTGACCTTCAGCCGATTTCGGGAGAAGGTTGCAGCTTTCTTAAAGGAGCCATTTCCAGTGAGGTAGCTCCATAATTTTAGAGCCTGGACTTGGTGGTCCTATGAACACACACAGACACGCCCCTTCAGACAACCGTGTGTATCACTTCAGTTGCGAAGCACAGAACTCCCATTTCTTTTCTCTCCACACGCAAACACGCACCACCACCACCAATCAGTGCTTTACAACTGCTTCTACATGCCCGATACGTTAGCGCATTAAAGAAGAAAGAGAGAGGGACTCTGAGCGCGTGCACTTTCGCAGTTTAAACTCATTTAAATCATGGTATCATGCTGACTATGCGGGAATAAAAGGGAGTTTGTGCCTGATGCTCTGATGCGAAACATGCACTGCGAGAAGCCTTGTTTTGTTGTCAAAAAGGATAATGCATTGCTTTGCCCTTCCTGGGGAGGGCACTGTTGCACTCCTGCCCTGCTTGTGGGTTCCTGGTCAACAGCTGGTCGACCACTCTGTGAACAGAATGCTGGACTAGATGAACCCTGGGTCTGATCCTGCAGAGCTTTTGTGTTCTTATGTTCTTATTCTATTTGCAAAGTTTTTTTGTTTGTCGGTATTAACTGTGCATCTGTAATCACATCCATAGCCGGTAGGTGGCCTCTGACACTAAAATGCATTTTAACAATAAGGTGAAAGGATTCTGGGGGGACCAGCATCAGCCCTGGTCCTTTAGGCGTCTCCCAGGCTGCAGGGTCCTCCTGGCTCCAAGGTTTAGCCCTGGCTCATCAATGGCATGGTCTGCTCCAGGTTTTGGAGGGCCCTGGAGCAAAACACCCCCCCCCATGGCTCCCTCCCTCAATGAGTCCACCTTTTCACTATCATTGCTACCCGTTGCTCTTCCTCCTCCTCCTCTTCCTCATCATTGCCGCCACTTGTTTGCTGGACAGGCAAAGAGAGCCAGGGGGCAAGGAGGCCGTGGCATCTCCTGCGCCTCCTTCTCACCATTTCTGTTGCCTGGGCCAGAGCGAGAGGCAGGTGGTTGCAATGGGGAAGAGGAGGAGCAACTCCAGGGGGCTCTTGTCAGTGGGCCCCTGCTGGGGGGTGGGCACTTGGCAGGCGCCCGACCATTTTATTTATTTTATTTATTTATTACATTTATATCCTGCCTTTTTTCCTCCAAGGAACTCAAGGCGGCTTACATTATCCTCCTCTCCATTTTATCCTCACAACAACAACCCTGTGAGGTGGGTTGGGCTGAGAGTCTGTGACCGGCCCAAAGTCACCCAGCGAGCTTCCATGGCTGAGTGGGGACTAGAACCCGGATCTCCCGACTCTCAGTCCAGCACTCTCGCCACTACGCCACACTGGCTCACACCATGCCTACCCTTGCTGTTGGCCCTCCTAACCACTGGCCATTTCATCATTTTCTCTCTTCCTCCCTCCCCCTCTCCCTAGAGTGCTTTGTTTCTCACTACCTCCAGCTTTGGCGGGGGGAGAAGGGGGGAGCCTCAAATTGGGTTTGATCAAACTATTTGTGTCGGGGGATGCCAACCCAGACGACTGATTGTCATGCTGCAGTATTAGTCGCTAGACATTCTATCGATTAGCCACCCATTTCATTCAAAAGCCGGCTCTCTGAAGGCGACTTTTCACCCTGGGATTCCTACAAGGCAGACTGTACGCAGACATGAACTTTGGTGGGTTGAACTTTTGAACCTCCAGTTTAGCATTTCATCTGAGAGGAGAACTGGTCTCTGCAGCAGAAGGAGGTGGTGGCTTCCTGAACTTGTAAAAATAGCACCAATTCAGAGCACAGGCGGAGGGTGCCTTTATTCAACACACCTCATGTAAAAATATATTTTTTAAAAAATCAGTGCAAGTCAATAGCTAGCACATCAGGGAGATGTGCTAGGTTTCTACTTGCGGGGGAAAGGGTCACTTGCTTTACATTCTACAAGATGTTAATTAACTTATCAACACCAGGCTGTTTCACACTACTTTGTAAATGGTCACTGCCATTATTTTACATCTATCTAAGCATTAACGTAATTAGCATTGTCTGTATTTTTATTTATTCTTTGCATTTCATTCTCCTTTGACCTTACTGCTAAGGTCTGGGTTTTTTCCCCTTCTCCCAACCTACACCATATATCTGATATCTCAGGATAACATTCTATCTAGCTGATGAAATGGACGACAAAAGCTTACACCAGAATAAATTTGCCTCTCAGGCCAGGGTGTTGAGCCTCTTTCAGCCTGAGGGTCGAATTCAGTTATGAAAAAAGGATCAGGAGATCCATTCCAGTAGTGCATGGGGCTGCTGAAGTCAAAAGGGTTAGGGGTCAAGATACCACAAATACCAGCATATTTTAGCTTACAGCTTTTACCGCCAGTAACTAAGCCTAAAGAGAGACATTTCAGCTTGTGCTGTGCCGAAAATTTCTCCCACATCTTTTTCAGCCATTCTCACTCAGTTTGATAGCTATGAAATTGCTTTCGAAAAGAAATGCAATAGTGAGGAAAATCTCAGAGAAATTCTCATGGGCTGGGTTTGAGTTTCTTGTGTTTCCCTTACATAGGAGATGGCTGAGGAGTGTGCATGAGTGTCCTGTCTGTCATTGTGCACTCCTATCTCTGTCAGCCTGTAGCCTTCTTGGCTTCCCACACCTCAATTAGATTCCAAGGGAAGGCATCATAACTCCTCCCATAGGGCTTTTTCAGATCTAGAAGTGCAGGCAGCCTGGGAGGCTGCAGAGCAATGGAGAGATGTGGCATAGAAAGAAAACATGCCCACGGCACCCTCGGCCACCCCACAGCGATTAGGTGAGTTCAGAAACATCACAGAATTATAACATGCCTGCCATTGAGGCAGAACAATGGAAGTTTCTTTTCATGGGGGAGAGAATGTTCAGGAAATCGGAGGACAGATTTTGGCACAGCAGTAGCTCCGTCTCTTCCCTGGAGCTGGACATGACAGTGCCCCCCTCACACCTGCATTGTGGTGGACGCAAAATGGGGGCAAGGCTGCCAACGCAGTTGATGCCGTCTCCATTTATGAGGGCAGCACAACCCCCAACCCTGAAAGCCTTATGGTGGACTATAGCCTCTGCCAACAGTGGGCCCTACCAGTGAGAAACTGATGGAGAATTTCTCCTCCCCTTGGAGAAATTCCGTGAAATTTTCCTCCTAATTTCTCTGCCCACAAAGACGGTGGGGTACGTCAAAAGGCCGTTTGTGCACAACTCTCCCTTTTTTTTAAAGGGAGAAATTGCACAAAAGTCGGGAGACCAAATGGCCAGTGGTCAGGGGGAAAGGGGGTGAGGCCAGGGGAAGTGGGCGGAGCCATCTTGGGAATCCCAAAGGGCCAGATATGGCATGCTGGCCTACTGTCCCCCTCTGTGCTCTAAGGTGCAACTGACTCTTGGTTGCCTTTGCCTCAACAGACTCGCACAATGACCCCTGTGGAAAATGTTTTACATGGATGGTATTATTATTATTATTATTATTATTAATTTCCATTTCTCTACCTCCCAATAGCCAAAGCTCTCTGGGGAGTTCATAAAAATTAAAACTCAGGAAATGAGGGAAATTTCCTGAGAATTGCACTCCTGCTAGTGTTCTCATATGGAGTTGTGAATGGGATCTGTTCACATCATTTGCTAATGGGAATGACATTCTCTTACAACCCTAGTCCTTTGCCTCCCCCATTTTTGGAGGATGTGTTCTAAAGCTGAGCCAAAATATCCCAGGACATTTAGCCTGAGAAAATCTTGGCCGTTTTTCTTTTTCTCGCCCTCTAGAAAAAGAAGGTCACTTCGCAGAATTTTCTGCAAATGTTCTGCACCACCACCATCATTATTATTAGTCTGAGAATGATTGGATAAAAAAAGTGTGCCCGTTTCCCTTGTGACTGGGACAACTGTACACTTTTAAAATAATGAACTACAAATAAACCAGCAAAGGTGAAAACAAAAACAAAAATGTTGTTTTTTAAAAAGATCATTTACCTCTTCTTTCTGGTGTCTTATCTAACTGTTTTTGCCTCTTGTTTTTCTCTCTCTTCTCCCTCTGGTGTCCTTTCAGCTCTTTCTCCTCAGCTTCTCTTCCTCCTCCTCTAACTATCACCAACCGACTTTTCTTCAGCCCCTTTCCCAACATTCTGTGCCTGTCCTTTCATTGGCCCAGCACCCTCAGACCTCACAGGAGTCAGCTTTATTACATGTGCACACACACCCTGCATTAACCTCCCCTTTGCCTCCCCCCTCTCCCTTCCTTCCAGAGCTGCTGCCCAAAGCTCAAACTTTGAATGTCTTTGAAGTTTCAAAAAGTTCTGCATGTCTAAACTACTCAAGCTTCAGTTTAGAACAAAAATGAGCAAAATCAGTCTGGTAGATCTCTAGTAATAACCCTTACACCACTATATTCTTATATACTATTATTATTATTATTATTATTATTATTCAGCCATTATTGCTGGGCATTGAGGATGGTGATGACGACTTATTAAATTTCGTAACGACTCAAGGCGTCTTGCCACAAAAAATTAAAACATACAGAAATTTAAAACAATTTATGATAGCTAAAAACAATTAACGATAAAATACCACTACCTGAGAGAACGGTGAAAGAAAGGGTGCAATCCTATGCATGTTTCAACAGATAAAGGTCCTACAACTCCCAGCATGGTACTCCACTTATGGAATAAACTTCTGGTTTTACTTTTATCCTGTAGTTGTGAACTTTTTAAAATTTTAAAATTTATGTTGTATTTTATGTTGTATTTTTGTGGTCTTAATTGTTGTGAACCGCCCAGACAGCTGGAGCTATTGGGTGGTATAGAAACGTAACAAACAAACAAAGAAATACTTCATAGTTTATGGGTAGGTTCATAGTCAGAGAGGCACTCCATCAGTTTATTATATTTATATTCCGCCTTTTTTCCTCTGGCAAGGAACCCAAGGTGGCTTACATGTTCCTCTTCCTCCTCCTCCTCCTCTCCATTTTATCCTCACAACAACCCAGTGAGGTAGGTGAGGCTGAGAGTCTCAAAGTCACCCAGTGAGTTTCATCGCTGAGTGGGGACTAGAACCCGGGTCTCCTAGGTCCTACTCCAACACTCTCACCACTGCAACATCCTGGCTCCGACATCACACTCGCTCGCAGTGGTTGTGGTCCTTAGCTGTATAAGGTTAAGAATATAAATGTTGTCGTTTAGGTGGATGCAAATTGGTGGCCAGAATGCCAATGCAGAAGAGCAAAACAGAAACAACACCGAGCCAAAGTGAAGGCCTTAGCAAGGAAGAAAGGCGGGGTGCAGTGGTTGTTTCTAATGGTCAGCTCTGGCCCAGAGATGCTGCCAGAGAACTTCTTCTCCCCCTGGAGAAATCTGGGGACACGGCCACCACAATTTCCTTGCTAGCCCCCGATGGCATAGCGAATAGAAGGAGGCCGTGTGCGTTCTTGTGTACCCAGAAGTCTAGCGAGATGATCCAGATAAAAATAGATAGATGGGCGTGAGAACATGGTGAGCTACAATTATGAAGGAGGAAAAAACGGAATCTGAAGGAGTAACTGGAAGATAGTCTAGTCATTACAGCACAGCTCAAGATGTCTGAAGTCTGCTCTGATATCTCTTCTTCGTTCTATCTCTGCGTTTGTTTCTCTTCTCTGTCTGTCTTTTTCCCAATCTCCCTCCCTCTCTCTCTCTTTCCCCTAGTCTCTCCTCCTCTCCCCCTTCCATCTGTTCTTCAAAACACACACACACGCACACACTTTGAAAGATCTCAGTGGTAGAGCATATAGTTTTCTTGTAGAACCCCTGGCATCTCCAGTTAAAAACAGCAGATACCTGGCGAAGGGGGCGGGGGAACCTTCTTTGCCGGTGAGCCACTCGAAAGCCAGAGCCGATAATACTGGGAGAGGTGGACAGATCTGGTCTATGGCAGTTACCTAGGTGGTGTCACTGGTGTGATGCAACTGAGCAGGGCTGGCGCCAAGGCATGGTCTGGCACCTGCCGAAGGCCCAATCCCGAGCAGGGGCCCACCAACAAGAGCCCCCCGGACTTGCTCCTCCCCTTCCCCATTGCAACCTGCTTGTTCCCCTGCCTCTCGCTCTGGCCAGGCAATGGTGGTGGTGAGATGGAGGAGGAGGAGATGCCACGGCCTACCTAGTCCCTGGTTCTCTGCCTCTCCAGCAAGCAAGTGGTAGCCATGAGGAGCAGGAGGAGGAAGAGGAGGAGGAGGAAGAGCAGCTGGTGGCAATGCCAGGCAAAAGGGAGACTCACTGCGGAAGGGGCCCGTGGAGGGTGTCTTGCCCAAGGGCCTTCCAAAACCCAGAGCACAACAAGTTACGGGTCTGAACCTACTAGCTGGAGACCAATGCTCTAAAGCAGCTGTTTTGCATTTCATATTTTCTCAGTGGCGCCATGGGGGAAAGACTTTGGGGCAAACGTCCAAGGCAACCCCTCAGCCAATTTGGAGGGGCCCCAAGCACAGCAGGGATGGCATCCCACCTTTTCAAGTCCGTGAAGTCATACCAGTGGAGGCTGGTGGCCCTGAAGTCATGGGGCAGCGCATTTGCCCTGAGTTTCAGTCAGAACCTTGAAGGAGCTACCCAGGGAGCTGAACCCTAGCCCCTAAACAGGTTCAGCACTTTGGAAAGCTCCTTTAGAGTTCTGGCTGAAACCCAGAGCAAATGGACTGCCCTGCTGACATCGGAGCCAGCGGCCTCCACTGAGTGACACTGACACACCATCGAAAGAACATCACCGCCGCCCACTGCTATGAAGTCCGCAGCCGAATGGGCACTGTCTGCTTTCACGGAGCCCTTGCTATGTTGTCTCAGGTGCGACCTTGTCAGAGGAGCTCCTCCCTGTGCTATGGAGACTTTTTTCAAAAATAAGCCTAAATATTTGGGGAAGGAACCAGGGGTTTTCCTGGGATGAGGGCAGGTCTTAATCATCCCCAGCAAACACTCTCAATGGAAACCATAGGAACATCGGAAGCTGCCTTATAACAGGTCAAACCCTTTCCCCGTCTAGCCCAGTATTGCCGACACTGACTGGCAGCAACAGCTCTCCAGGGCTTCAGGCAGGATTCCTTCCTAGACCCACCTGGAGATGCTGCCAGGGATTGAACCAGGGACCTTCTGCCTGCAAAGTAGGGGCTCAACCACAGAGCTATGGCCCCTCCCCAATAACCAAGTGCCTCTGGCCATGTGCAGAGAGACTTACCTAAGAAGCTGCCTTATACTGAGTCAGACCCTCGGTCCATCTAGCCCAGTATTGCCAACACTGGCTGGCAGCTGTTGCTCTCCAGCATTTCAGGCAGGATTCTTTTCTAGCTCTCCCTGGAGATGCTGCCGGGGATTGTGCTTGGACCTTCTGCATGCAAAGCAGGGGTTCCACCACTGAGCTATTGTGCGCTTCACATAAAAACACAGTAAGATTCCAGTCGTCATGGTTCTGCATATAGGGCTGAATTGTCTCCTCCCATACATACCTGTCCAGACCCTAAGATCAGTGGTCCTTCTCCAGGAGCCCCTGCCAAAGAAAGCAAGGTGGGTGGCTACCAAGAAGAGGGCCTTTTCAGCTGTGGCACCCCCGTTGTGGAATGAGCTCCCTAGAGAGGCTCTCTCCGGTGCCAGCTGAAGACTCTTGTTGTTTTAAATCTGTTCTTGGGTTTTAAATCTCCACATTGCTGCTAGGTTTTATTTTGGTTTGTACTTCGATACTGTAGTTTTACACTTTTACATTTTATATTGTATTTTATGATGTACTTTGTGGGTTTTTAATTGTTGTGCACCACCCAAAGAGCTTCAGCTGTTGGGCAGTATAGAAATGTATTAAAGAAAGAAATAAACAGTGTGCCAGCATGGTGCAGTGGCAACAGTGTTGGACTGGGAGTCGGGAGATCCGGGTCTTATAGGCCCCTTCCAACCCTACTATGCTATGCTTCTATGATTCTATATCTTAGCAAGCTGTGCTGAGAGCCAGCGTGGTGCAGTGGTGAGAGTGTTGGACTGGGAGCCGGGAGATCCAGGTTCTAGTCCCCACTCAACCATGGAAGCTCGCTGGGTGACTTTGGGCCAGTCACAGACTCTCAGCCCAACCTACCCCACAGGGTTGCTGTTGTGAGGATGAAATGGAGAGGAGGTAGATTATGTGTGCTGCCTTGGGTTCCTTAAGGAGGAAAAAAGGCGGGATCATAGAACCACAGAATAGTAGGGTTGGAAGGGGCCTACAAGGCCATCAAGTCCAACCCCTGCTCAGTACAGGAATCCAAGTCAGAGCATCCCCGACAGATGGCTGTCCAGCCTCGTCTTGAATGCCTCCAGTGTGGGACAGCCCACCACCTCCCTAGGGAATGGGTTCCATTGTCATATTGCTCTAACAGTCAGGAAGTTTTTCCTGATGTTCAGCCAGAATCTGGCTTCCTGGAACTTGAGCCCATGATTCCATGTCCTGCACTCTGGGATGATCGAGAAGAGACCCTGGCCGTCCTCTCTGTGACAGCCTTTCAAGTACTTGAAGAGCGCTATCCTATCTCCTCTCAGTCTTCTCTTCTCAAGGCTGAACAGGCCCAGTTCTTTCAGTCTCTCCTCATAGGGCTTTGTTTCCAGTTCCCTGATCATCCTCGTCACCCTCCTCTGAACCCTCTCTGGTTTGTCTGCATCCTTCTTAAAGTGTGGTGCCCAGAACTGGACACAGTACTCCAGATGAGGCCTAACCAGTGCTGAGTAGAGGGGAACTAGTACTTCCCGAGATTTGGGAGCTATGCTTCTATTAATGCGGCCCCAAATAGCATTTGCCTTTTTTGCAGCCACATCACATTGTTGGCTCATCTTCAGCTTGTGATTGACAACAATTCCAAGATCCTTCTCGCTTGTAGTGTTGTTGAGCCACGTATCCCCCATCTTGTAACTGTGCATTTGGTTTCTTTTTCCTAGGTGCAGAACTTGGTATTTATCCCTATGTATAGGGATAAATGTAATCAATAAACAAACAAACAAACAAACAAAAAACAAACTAAGAAGGAGGCTGAGTTGTATCAGACCCTTGATTCATCTAGGCCGCTGTTGCTGACACTGAGTTGCCCGTCTTTAATGTGGGGCAGTGGGGAGGAACCCTAATATTACAGCATCGGTAAGTTGAGAAGAACTCCACCCTTGCCCACGCTGACAGGGGCTGATGGAAGCTGTAGCCCTCATGCATCGGAGTCTGTCCCCATGCATCAGTTCCACTCTGGAAACAAGGACAGCTTGCCCGGCCTTCCAAAAGCCAGGCAGAAATTGGGAGGATCTGAGAAATTTCCTATTTCAGAAGCAGGTGACCCCACTTAGAACTCCGTGTGCGTTTCTGGTCAACACCCCCTAAAAAGGATATTGTAGAGCTGGAGAAAGTGCAGAAAAAAAGGCAAAGAAAATGATCAAGGGGATGGAGCAACTCCCCTGTGAGGCAAGTTTACCACATCTGAGATAGTTCAGCTTAGAAAAAAGGGGAGTAAGGGGAGACATGATAGAGGTGTACAAAATGCTGCCTGGTGTGGAGAGAGTGGAGCGGGAGACATTTTCCTCCTTCTCTCATAATACTAGAACCCAAAGGGATCATCCCATGAAGCTGAATGGTGGGAGATTCAGGACAGATCAAAGGAAGGACTTTTAAACTGTGGAACTCACTCCCGCAAGACGTAGTGATGGCCACCAATTTGGATGGCTTTCAAAGGGGGTTGGAAAAATTCATGGAGGTTGAGGCTATTAATGGCTTCTAGTCCTGATGGCTATACACCACCTCCAATATCAGAGGTAGTATGCTTGGGTACACCAGTTGCTGGGGAACATGGGTAGGAGGGTGCTGTTACACTCATGTCTACTTGTGGGTTTCCCGTGAGCAGCTGTTTGGCCACTGTGTGAACAGAATGCTGGACCAGACGGACCCTTGGTCTGATCTAGCATGGCTCTTCTTAAGTTCTTATGAGTTGTCACTGTGGGTGGGATACATCTAAGTTTATTCTCCAAACACCACCCCCACAAGAAGGATTGGGCTAAGGTATCCACCAACCAATTGCTCCCCACCCCACAACCATCGCCTGAACTCTGTGACAGATTTGGTGCTGCAAGGCCTTTCTCCTAAAGCAAACAAAAGGAGGAACAGGAGGTAATGGGGGGAGAGAAAAGGAGAAAAAACGAGTTTTCCTTGCTGCCCCAGCGGTGGCTGGGATTGATCGGGCACAGGTTAGTGGAGAGCAGCAGAGAGAGCTTCATTCCCAACTTGCTAGCTTACAATTATCGGGAAAAAAGCTGCTTGGCTGCTGCGGTGAAATTAGTTATTGATCTTTTGTCTGGGTGACAAGGCTATGTTCTCTTCTCTCTCCTGCTGAAGCCAAGTCCCTGGGCTGCTCCTCCCATCTCCCAAGGACCCCCAGATCCCACCTGCCTCCCTGGTGCTTCTCTCTGTGTTCACAGAGGGAGAGGTGTGGGAATCCGTGACCTTTTCTTGCCTGGGACGCAGCAGGAAATTCTGAATATGATGGAAGCTGCAAAGAGGCAACGGGAATCTAAGAAACGGTCAATTCAGGATGGGCAAAGGAAAAATTCTCTCTCTCTTTTCACTGGAGATGTGCCAATCAGCAAAACCTGAACTCACCAAAGATCTCCAGATTCCATCTCGAAGCTTGTTCTGAAGTCTACACCAGATTGTGAGCCATGTTTTTTTTTCTTTCCGCATGAAAATCCATGTGTATTTTTCCGAATGTCCACATCAATTGCGCACATCTTCAAAATGTATGCATTCTTCTCCAACAGATTGAAGTGTATTTGTGTGCATTTTTCAAAAGTATGCATTTTTTCCCGTGCATTTTTCAAATGTACGCATGCTGTCGAATGCAATTTTGGGTCTGCGAATCACCTCGTAAGCTTGGAAATGAACAGACTTTGACTGCAGAGTGCATCCGAGTCCACGTTCGGATGGATAAATTTGGATCAAAAACAGACTGAAATGAATTTCTCATACATCCCTATTCACATGACTCATGAGACATAAATTAACTTGTGGGATTCCTTACCACAATAAGTGGAGATGGCCTCTGGTCCAGGTGGCTTTTAACGGGGATCAGACTCAGCCACAAAGGAGGTAGGGTTTGTGGAGAAAGGGGTTCAGTTCACATTGTCATGTGAGATTAACTGATCTCATACTTTCAAACCACTAGGCCAGGGGTGTTGAACTTTTTTGCACATTTTTATTTTGGGGGGAAGATTCTGCAATTTGCTCAAATTTCGGAGCAATTTGTGCAAATTACACACAATCGGCCTTAATTTGCATAATTCCTGCAAATTCGGTGGTTGTTTTTGCAAATTGCTCAGACATTTGTGCAAATTGCAGAGCCTTCAAAAATGCGCAACATTCCTGGAAAATCTGCAAACTGGCCCAACTTGATTCAGATCGAGTCAGGCGCCATGGTGGGAGCCGAAACTATGTCCAGGGTGCCAAGCCTAGGAAAACCCGTCAACCTCCACCTCTAAACAGATTTCTCCGACATCCCTAATTTCCAGCCTCTGCTGAAATACCTCCAGCAAAGGAGAACCCTCCACCTCCTGAGAAACTCATTTCGTTTCATACATTCCATTTCTATACTGTCCAATAGCCAAAGCTCTGGGGGCAGTTCACAGCCTGATAAAACCTAATATAGTCCGATGAAGAGTTCTGGAGAACTTAAAAGCTTGCACCATTTTGGGTGGAATTTGCATGGGTCCTAATAAAAGTATTTCTTCAATGTGGATTTACAATAAATATTATTATTATTATTGGTATTACATTTATATCCCGCCCCTTTTCCTCTTGCAAGGAACCCAAGGCAGCTTACATGGTCCCCCTCCTCTCCATTTGATCCTCACAACAACCCTGTGAGGTAGGGTAGGCTGAGAGTCAGGGACTGGCCCAAAGTCATCCAAAGATTCATGACTGCATGGGGGATTCGAACCTGGGTTTCCTGGGTCCCAGACCATGCTGGCTCTCAATGATTTTCAAGGTGCCACAAGACTCTTTGGAAGGGAGGAGGAGGCGGCAGCCATTAAGCGAGACATAAAATGTCCAGCGAAAAAATCACTCCTGAACAAATTGAGGTCCAGTTGGAGGCATATCAAACCTGCCTAAGAAAAGGGAGTGTGTGTGTGTGTGTGTGTGTGTGTGTATAAATGTAATGTGAGCTCCTTTTGGATTCCGTTCTAGGCTGTGGGGAGAGAGACCCCCCAAGCGAACTGGCCTCTGTTTGTGACATGCCTCTGTGGGGTGGAGAAAAGGTTAACAAAGGGTGAAAAGGTTTTGAAATTCAGCTCCCCACCCCATTCCTATGACCTAAGCAAATACCCTCCCCCAGGCCTCTCTCCCCCCACACCTACCCCACCACTGACATCTGCCTCCCCTCCCCTCTCTTTCCCTCTTGGCAACCTATTATTTGGAAAGGCCCTTTTGTTGGGAGAACGAGAAAGGCCAGCTTCTCTTGGTTTGTGATGCCAGTCAGGTGGTAGCTCCAAGGTCTGTCCATCAGACTGTGCTAAATGCAGCCTCCGACAGCCTGCTCATGTTGCCAAGAAAGGGGGCTCACGGGAAGCGAGGTCTGGGGTGTCCATATTTAGATCCGAACATCCCTCCCCGAGCGGTGCCTCAGAAAGGATGACAGATCCCATCTGCTTGAGCGACTGTGTGTGTGTGGAATAAAGGGGCGGGGGAGGTAGGCCAAAAATGGCTTCCCCGCACTCCTCCCCCCATAAGTTTATTTTGATCCCCCCCAAAAAACACTGTTTTTGTTTTCGCTGCTTTTCGCTGCTGTGATGTGTTCCCCAGAACTGATAGTGAAAGAACAAAAGCATCTCTAAGGTTCGTGGGCCGCTTGTAAATAGCCCCCCCCCCCCCAAGAGGATGTGTGTCACTGGAAAAGAGGACAAAAGAGGACCCCGAGGGGCATAAAATATGCATGTGCTAATTTAGAGGTGTAGATGCAGGTTTAGAAATTGTAATGATAATTTAGGGTGCACTCTTTATTCTTATGCATGTTCAGACAGAAAAAAGTCCAAAATAGGCACCATTGAAGCATATGGATTTTCTACCGTTGGCACCCAAAATGCGGTGGTTGAACTGATTCTATGCTCTGGGCTTAGGGCACAATCTTATGCATGTTTACACAGAACATGGCTGGCTGGGGCATGTTGGGAGTTGTAGGACTTTTTTCTGTCTAAACATGCATAGGATTGTGCCTTTAAGTAGAAATGCAGCCAATTTCACCATCATGCAGAGGACTCTGACCAGGTGACAGGAAACTTCAAGGCCCTGGAGCTCTTTCTCTTGATGGTTCTTTATCTTTAAACTGGATCTGGACCAGATAGCCCTGAAACAATAGGCGGCCTTCAAAATAGAGGAGAAACCTTTCGCAGCCCTTCAAAGAGAGGACTGCCCTCGGTAAAAGAAGACGCATGGCCACCTCACACAGTTAGCATGTCTGGAGTGCCTCTGGGCATACGCAGAGTTTCTTCCTATTGCCACTCAGCTGTTGTAGCCCTACCTATCCATTGGGATGGGGGGGTGCATGCATAGGCTGTAATTGTCCCTATTTATTTAGGGCTCAGTTTTGTAGTTTCTGTTCCTGGAAAATCACTGATCCTGTCCTGCCTTTTAGGGTGATTTTTGTGACAGCTGTCGGTATCATCACCGTTAACGTGAAAGGCCCTTTTGAAATAAAGTTGAAAATACAAAGCTGGATCCAGATTCACGTGGGGTCAACGCCGCTGACGGAAGTGGGCTTTCTTGCCTCCCCGCTCCTTCCCTTGGCAGCCCCTCTGACCCCCTGAAAGTGCTACACAGAGAGTCAGGGGACCTTGCAGAATGGGGCGAGCTGTGGTGCGGCGGAGAGGAGAGGATCTCCGAAAACTGGGCAGAGCGACCTTCCACAAACAGAGTCCTTCCTCTTGTGGAAGGTTCCCTTCCTCTGGCTCCAACCCACAACTGGAGAACGGACACCACGTCACAATAGAACAACACCACTCCTTAAGAGAAAAAGGGGAAATGATAATGAGGAAGAGGGGAGGCGGGGAGACAACAACAGAGAACTTGCTGATTACTCCTTAGATCTTCATGGGTGGGTTTGCGGGGCAGTTAGACTAAATCAGCCCAAGGAGAATTTCGCAAACTGGCGAGAGAGCTCGGATGTGTAAATTGCGTTAGGCTGAGATGTGTCAAGTTGCACAGCTACAGAGGGACTTAACAAAAGACAGCACAAAGTGAATATGCACACGTCTGAGGAGATGGCGTGGCGCAGTGGTTAACATTTGGGACTAGGAGGGGGCTAGACATGGGCTGAAATCGCCACTCAGCCGTGATGTTCGCTGGGTAAACGTGGGTGGCTAGTCAGCCCCCCTCAGCCTACTGAACCTCACTTTAGGTACTTGAACAGTGCTATCGTATCCCCCCCCCCCAATCTTCTTTTCTCAAGGCTAAACAGACCGAGTTCCTTCCATCTTTCCTCGCAGGACTTTGTTTCTCGCCCCTGATCCTCTTTGTTGCCCTTCTCGGAACTCGTGCCAATTGATCTGAATCCCTCTTTAAAGTGTGGTGTCCAGAACTGAACATAGTATTAGGGATGCTGGAGAAATTCCAGACGGAGTAAAATGAGTTCGGGTTTCTAAGAATCCGACCTGCAGAATCCGCTGCAGACTGACCTCCTCGGGCTATGCAGAGTCCGTGGACTTTCAGTTCTTTTTTATCTGTTTTTTTAACTTTCCTGAAATGTATGCAAATTTATTCATAGGAAAATACGCACATTTCTGCTGAGACTGGACAATATATGCAGGGAAAAGTTGAATGGAATGGGGGACAATACGCTAACTGTTATGTACTAATGCAAATTATTGAGAACCCTCTTATGGAATTGTGTATTTTTCTGCATAACACACACACACAACTGAACCTGGCTGTGAATGGAAGCTGGAACGAATGGCAGTGCACAATCCACGAAACACACACGGGACAGATTTCACAACATCTGAACATCCCTACGTGGTATTCAAGGTGAGGTCTGACTAGCACAGAGCAGAGAGGCATGATCACTTCCCATGATTTAGAAATGACACATCTCTGGATACAACCTAAAATGACCTCTGCCTTATTTACTTATTTATTTGTGGCATTTTTTAATCCTGCCCTTTAGCCAAAAAGGCTCCTGAGGCAGTTTACGGAGATGAGAAGACATGACACAAAAGGAAAGGGGAATGGGAGGGAGGAGGAAAACAGCAAATCCGAGGCACTGGAGGTTTAGCTGCAGGCTGCAGCCACGTCACGCTGCTGGTTCATATTCCGCTTGTGATCATCTAAAACTCCAAGATCCTTTTTGCACGTCCTGTTGCCAAGGCAGGTATCCCCCATCTTAGACCTGTGCATCTGATTTCTTTTTCCTAGACTATGAAGGAACTTTGAAGTGGGATAAGGAGCGAGGTTTGAGGAAGGATCTCTGAGCGTATCTTTACAGATAGCACCTAGCAGGAAGTCAAGTTATCTAAAGACCTCTTGTTTAGAGGAATAATAGGGGCTCTTTTGTCTCGCTGGGTAGCCTGTGGGGGGCAGGGGGGGCGGAGGAGGCAATTCTCTGGGAAGGCCGCGTTCTTTCTAGCAGCCCTGAAATGTAAACATTCCCCAAAGACCACCAGGGACAGGCTGGCTGGGAGGGGGCAGGAGGCGAGGCAAGGGGGGGCTGAAGATCGCAGCTGCTTTTCAGCTTGTGGGAAGAAGCAGGACTTTCAAAGCCCTGGGTTTATTACCCTGAGCCTGGAGCCCACGGAAACCACAATAAGGAGATTTCAGAGCAGAAGAGTTTGGTTTTTAAAGCTCCTGGTCATCAGTGGACTGATGCAGCTCTTTGCAAACCTTCTCCAGCCAAGGCAGCTTCTCCTGGTTTGAAATGGCCACGGAACCCCCACCCTATGTGTTGCAGAGGGTCTAGCGAGCGTTGGAAAGAAGGCGTGGGCAGCCTTTCACCTTGCAGGGTCTGCTTTAATTTTACAAGACTCCCCGTGGTTGCTGATGTGTGTTCAGCTTCAGCATACAATGACCGAGTCCATACTCCACACTCCAGAACTTTCAACAGGACAGTCATAACTGATCTGTTTTAAGTGATCCCATGACGTCAGAGCTGAGGGAATACATCTCTCTCTTCCTTTCCTTTCCTTTCCTTTCCTTTCCTTTCCTTTCCTTTCCTTTCCTTTCCTTTCCTTTCCTTCCCTTCCCTTCCCTTCCCTTCCCTTCCCTTCCCTTCCCTCCTTCCTTCCTTCCTTCCTTCCTTCCTTCCTTCTTTCTCCTTCTTTATTTTTCTGCCTGCCCGCCCGCCTGCCTGCCCGCCCGCCTTCCTCCTTCCTTCCTTCCTTCCTTCCTTCCTTTCTTTCTTTCTTTCTTTCTTTCTTTTTTCTTTCTACTATTGGGTAGTACCCCAACCAACACCTGCCATTCTCCACAGAGGGGGTAGCATATAAGCCTAACCCCTCATGCTCTGGCCCAGCAGCGGTGAGGAGCGGGAGCAGGAGATGCCGCGGCCTCCCTGCTCCCTGGCTGTCCGCCTGCCGGGCAAGTAAGTGGGGGCAAGGATGGGAAAGAGGAGGAGGAGCGAGGGCACTGGTGACCACAGCGGTGAGGAGGTCGGCTCACTCAGGGAGAGGGGCCATTAAGGGTGTCTTGTCCAAAGGCCCTTCAAAACCTGGAGCTGGCATGATTTATGCATTCATTTCTTTACATTATTTTAACGCCATTCCTCTGCCCCGCGCCCCAAAAGGCTCTCAGAGCAGCTTACAATCAGTCAGTAAAATAAGCCTGACAACCTAAAAAGACAGCACACAAGAAAAAAGCGACAGGGAGGGAAAAGGAAAGGAAAATCAGTAGGTTTTCAGCAGGGCTAGTGCAATGGCCCTGCTTTGCCTCTTGTCTCCCGGCGGGCGGGGCCAGGCCCACGAGAGCAGGCCCTGACGTTCCTTCGACCTGCTCCCAACTCCCTTGCGCCTTCTTCTTTCCCACAGGGCAGCTGGTGTCAGTTGATGCCCACTAGCTGAGGGCTGTGTGAAATTCTGGCTTCCTGTCTCCCTAGGGTTATAGGGTCCCTATCCCTGGGGATTATGGGGGTTGTGGTCCCCCTAGAATTGGGGCAGGCTCCTCTAGGGACGCAGCCCGAAGGAGATGGGGGCCCCTGGAAAAATGCCTTCTGTCTTGCTAATGAATACGGAAGGAGGCCTTCCTCCCATCCATTAGTGTAATGAAAGCCGCCCGCCGAGGCATGACCTGACTATGGGAAACTTCATTCGTTTATCAACCGAGGAGCAGACTGATGCCTGGTGTAATCGCTGAATGTCTCGACAGCAGGAACGTCCTCAGATAATGCAAAGGGTACTTGGCAGGAGAAAATATGATTCATTCATGGTCTTCTGATAGACCCACTACAAGGTTTCCTAGCAGAATCTCCATGTGGCCACATGGAATCAAAAGAGGGAGATCCTACGGATGTCTTTCCCTGTAGAACCAGAAGAACTCAGCGTTCTCTGGGTAACCATGGGGGCACACCCAAAAGGTCCGGGTATTCTAAAGAGGGAGAATTCGGTTTCTGTTTGCAAATTATACACACGTAGCCCATTTGCGACCCTGGATGCAAATGAGAGCAAGAAGAATGCTTGAAATATCCACACATTCCTGAATTTTTTGTATCATTATCAATATTTAATAGATTTATATATCACTGACCATAATTTGCGATCGCGTTCAAAAAATGTTAATTGTTTATTTTAAAAAATGGACACTTTGAAATGCACTTTTTTAAAAAAATGCACATTTTCATGCGTGTGTAATGGGGGAAAGTGCAGACTTTTGAAACATGCACACAGGAATGAGCTCTTTTCCCATTCAAAATGCGCACTTCTCTCGTCCATGGAGGTTGAGAACAAAAACCAGAGGGAGCCAAAATGAGCTTTGGGGTGATTTTCAGAGAATTTAGGTGAGCTCAAAAATGGCCAGTGCTCCCATTCGAAAAATGTTTGCCTGATTTGCGAACAGAAGCAGCGAGGCTAAACAGAGACACCATGTCTGACTGCAGCCCGTGATGTCAGCTTTTGCCTGTCAGCCAGCTGTGATGAAGAGGCTGTCTTCCAGCTCCAAAGCAGGGGAAGAAAGGAAAGGGAAAAGGGAGAAGAAAGATGGAGAAGAAGAAGCCATCTCTCTCCTGCACCCTGCGCCCCACCAGGTTTCTGACATGGGCAAGACTTGCAGAAAGGTTACATTTGCACAAAGTACCTCTGGAAAAGCAGCGCCACGGATGGAAGGCGGGGGAGGCGGAGCAAGAGAAAGTGGCTTGCTGGGAGGCCGGGAGAATAGCAGCAGCAACCACAGTTTCATTCTGCTTGGGCTGCGTAATGGAGAAAAGCCCCAGGCTGAGGCAGAAACAGAGGGTGCAGCAGCACGGGAGGAGATCAGGTTTCTTTCCCAGCCAGCACTTGGGTCTGTTTCTTGAGCAGCTGCCTGGGCCAAACCCCACCCAGGAGGGGTGTGTGTACCATCAAAACCTGAGTGGGTCAAAGTTCTTGTATTGCTTAGAGCAGTACGACAATGGAACCAATTCCCCGGGGAGGTGGTGGGCACACTGGAGGCAGTCAAGACGAGGCTGGACAGCCACCCTTCAGGGATGCTCTGACTTGGATTCCTGCATTGAGCAGGGGGTTGGACTCGAGGCTCTTATAGACCCCTTCCAATCCCACGATTCTCTGATTCTCTACATTCCAGCTCGAAGCTAATTCCATCTCGTGTCCCCATCAGATTGCAATCTTCGTTGTCGTTTCTTCTGTTCACGTTTTTCAAAATGTCCGCATCGAATCTGTGCATCTTTTCCTCCCACCGACGGAAGCGTCTTTGTGCGCATTTTTCCAAAGGGTGTGCATCTTTCACGCGCAGTTTTCAAAGGCACGCATGTGGTCAGGTGCGAGTTGGCAGGTCTGAGAATCGGCAAGCTCGCAAATGTACAGACCTGGATCACAGGCTATATTTGATTCTGTGTTCAGCCTAGAAGATGTGGAATGGGCAAATCCTGTTCAAAGACAACCTGAAACAAATTTCTAATGCATCCAGACTCTGTAGTAGAACACCTACTTGGCATCCAGAACATCCTGGGTTCAGTTCACCCAGAGAATTTCAGCTATTGGGCGGTATAGAAATGAAATAAATAAATAAATTCCCAGCATCTCCAGTTCAAATGATCTGAGTACAGGGGATGGGGAAAAACTAGGAATGTACAGTTTGTGTAAAATCTGCTCCATTTGTGTTTTGAGGATTGTCAGGTGCTTTTTGTTCCATCATCCACCCATCAACAGAATTTTGGTTTCTGAATTTGCACAAATACATATTTGTACAATTTTGCACATGCAAAAATGTGCAGATTCCCCCCCAAATGTGCATTTTCACACTTTAGCCTATTGCGGAAATGCACATTTTTGGCTCTCTTTTTTTAAAAAAAGTTTATTTTTCTGCAATGAAATTTGCACAAAATTCAGGAAAGTTAGAAACCTGGTCTGAAAGTCCACAGAACCCCCACCCCACAACAGGGGGAAAGCCAGTCTGCTCCGGAATCTGCAGGTCGGATTCATGACAATCCAAACTCATTTGGTTCCGTTGTGAATTTCCACAACATCCTGAGGAAAAACCCATCTAAGCCTGACACTGCAGAACAGCCACTCCTGGGCAGGGTTTTATTCAGTATAAGGCAGTTTCCTATGCTCCTAAAGGTGTTCTAAAGGCCATATGAAATTCTGTTTCTCATTATTAGAAAGTTACATTAGCGAGCTTCATTAGGGATACATGAGAATGTCATTCGCAGTTGAAAAAGTGACAACAATGCCCTGAACAGGAGTGTGAATGCGATTTTTGGAACAAGCTTCACTTTCTCCGACTTTCAAATGTTTCACTTTCAGTTCCAAATTTTTAAAATCTCATATCCTGATTTTTCCCTTTGTGCAAGGAACCCAAGGCAGCTTACCTCCTTTCCATTTTATCCTCACAACAGCCCTGAAAGGTAGGTTGCAGGGGTTGTGGTAGACAGCTCAATGAAGATGTCCACCCAGTGTGCAGCTGCTGTAAAAAAGGGAAACTCCATGTTACGCATAATTAGAAAAGGGAATAATAATAAAACTGGCAACAGCATACTGCCCCTATACAAATCTATGGTGTGACCATACTGTGTCCAGTTATAGTCACCACACCTAAAAAGAGATATTGTAGAGCTGGAAAAGTTGCAGAAAAGGGCCACAAAAAGGTCAAAGGGCTGGTAGGGATGTCAGAGAATTCTGCCATGGATCTCGGTGAGGCCGAATGCCAGTGTATTCGGGCCCCCGAAATCCGTGGCGGAACGAAGCCCCCCACCCCCCACCCCGCGAAATGGGCCCGGAACGGAGCACCTACCTGCTGCCATCTGCGCTGACTTGCGAATGGTGGCCATGTCTGGGGCCGCCATTCGCTTCATCCAAGTAGCCATGATAGGCTACGTAAATACTTATGTAGCCTATGACGGCTAACGCAGGGATGCCATTTGCGTCCCTGCGGAGGCCATGATAGTCTATGTAAGTATTTACGTAGCCTATCATGGCAAGCTAAAAAAACAGCGTATGCAAATGGCGGTGGCTATGGCGGCCGCCATTTGTGTTCCCTTTTTTTTTTGCTGTCATAGCCTACGTAAATATTCATGTAGGCTAAAAGGGCAAAAAAAAAAGGGAATGCAAAAGGCAGCCGCCGTAGCCACTGCCATTTGCATCTGCTGGTTTGTTTTGTTTTTTGTCGTGATAGGCTACATAAATATTTACGTAGCCTATCATGGCAAAATACAGGGACACAAATGGCGGTGGCTACGGCAGCCGCCATTTGCATCCCTGCAGGCTGCCCAGTGGCTGGATGTCTGGCTGCGCGCAGCCCTGGCTGGCAGCTCCGCGGAATCTCTGCAGAGCGGAGCCGGCCAGAGAGAATTTCGGGGGGGGGGATGGAGCGCCTCCACCCCACCGCGAATGTCAACCTTCGAAAAGGTAAGTGACTTTCATACATCCCTAGGGGCTGGAGCATCTCCCCTATGAGGGAAGGTTACAACAGCTGAGATTGTTTAGCTTGGAAAAAAGGAGGGTCAGGAGAGACATGACAGAGGTCTACAGGATTATGCATGGTGTGGAGAATGTGGATAGGGAGACATCTTTCTCCCTCTCTCAAAATACTAGAACCCAGGGTCATCCTATGAAGCTGAGTGGTGGGAGATTCAGGACAGATAAAAGGAAGTCCTTCTTCACACAGCACATAGTTAAACTATGGAATCAACTACCACAGGATGTAGTGATGGCCACCCATTCGGATGGCTTTAAAAGGGGGTTGGAAAAATCCCTGGAGAAGAGGCTAACCATGGCTACTAGTCTTGATGGATATGTGCTACCTCCAGTACCAGAGCCTATGTACACTCATTGCTGGGGAACATGGGCAACAGCAGGGTGCTGTTGTGCTCATGCCCTGCTTGTGGGTTCCTGGTCGACAGCTGGTTGGCCATTTTGTGAACAGAATGCTGGACTAGATGGACCCTTGGTCTGATCCAGCAGGGATCTTCTTATGTTCTTAGGTGAGGCTGAAAGTCAGTGACTGGCCCAAAGTCAACCACAGCGCTTCATGGCCCAGTGGGGACTCAAACCCAGTTCTCCCGAGTCCCAGTCCAAAGCTCAAACCACTATGTGACACTGCCTCTTCTTTTCTACACTGCTTTTATAACTGACTTTTCATGTGTGTGTTTACTACACAAATGGTTCTCTCTCTCTCTCTTCAAGAGAAAGGCTGGATCGAGGAGCTGGAGCACCTCCCCAATGAGGAAGGTTTACAATGTTTGGGGCTGTTTGGCTTACAAAAAAGACATGATAGAGGTTACCACATTATGCTTGATGTGGAGAAAGTGGAGAGGGAGCCATTTTTTTCCCGTCATCATCGTCATCGCATTCCTTTACTGCCTATTAGCTGAAGCTTTGTAGAACCCAGTGGGATCATCCAGTGAAGCTGATCGGATAGCTAAAAGGAAGGACTTACCATCTTCAATTAAGCTGCGTTGGAAGGAGCATACATTTCCACGATGAACATTTTCCCGGGCCAAAGTTCACAGAACCTCATTGCAGTTCATTAACGCCAATGTCATCATGAACTGATCTCTCCTGCAAACAGGATCAAGAAAGCAACGACCATAGAGAAGAGACCCATAGCTTCAGGCTGGGCAAATTCCAGAATTGCGTAGGAGAACAACTCCTGCTTCAGAGAAGGATTTCTGGCATAACCGATGGTTAGACTCCCGAAGATGGTTCCAATACCAGCACCAGAACCAGCCAGTAAAAGAAAGAACTTCTTCACACTATGCATTGCCCCAGTATGGAATTCGCTACTACAAGATGTAGTGACGGCCACCAATTTGGATGGCTTTAAAAAGGGGTTAGACAAATTCATGGATTAGAAGGCTATCAATGGCTACTAGTCCTGATGGCTGTATTCTCCCTCCAGTGTAAGAGGCAGTGTGCCTATGTACACCAATTGCTGTGGAACATGGGCGGAAGGGTACTGCTGCACTCCTGTCCTGTTTGTCCGTTTCCCATTAGGGCAGCTGGTTCGCCACTGTGTGAACAGAATGCTGGACTAGATGGACTCTTGCTCTGATCCAGCAGGGCTCCTCCTATGTTCTTATCTTCCAAGGGCCTGAATGAGCCATCAAGCCACCATCGACTTTAGAATTGGGCTTGTTCTGCTCTGACTAGGAATATATGAGAAATTTATTTCAACTTGTCTTTGATCAGGACTTTACCCAGTTCACATCTTCCAGACTGAATATGGTCTCAGATGCAATCTGTGTTCAAAGTCCGTACATTTCCAAGCTTGCAATGTGATTCGCAACCCCCCCAAATGCATTTGACAGCATGCATACATTTGAAAAATCTGCATGAAAAAATGGGTACTTTTGAAAAATGTGCACAAAGACACTTTAATAAGCGGGAGAAGAATGTTCATATTTCAAAGATGCACATAATTGATGCGCACATTTGGAAAAAGACACACAAAAATATGCATGGTTTTTCATGTGAAAAGAAGAAGAAAAAAGAGCTTGCAATCTTATACAGACTCGAGTAGGAGCGAGCTTTGAGATGGAATTCGGAGTTCTTTGGCAAGTCTGAGTTTTGCTGATTGGCACATCTGTAGCGGAAAAGAGAGCGAGAGAGAGGGAGAGAACTTTGGCGGACTTTGGCGAGCTTCAATTTTGCTGATTCCTACATCTCTAATTCTGACTGGCTCCAAAAAATCTCACAAGATCTAGACAATGGAGAATTGATGCAGGAAAATAAGTTCCCATCAATATCCTCAAGTGTAAGCTACAATCTAGCCATAATTTTGGTTGTTCAGTTACCACTCTCTATGGCTGCTTCCAGATGGGTAGTCTGGAATCACAAATCCTCACTGTTCTTCTGCTGTAAAGTAGAAGCAGAATTGCAATTGACTTTCCACACTCCTGAGTCCTGAGGACACTGCACTTTTTCAGTATTTCATCTCGCTATGGTCCATCCACCACAGAGCTTCTGTGACTAGGGAAGGTCTAATTCACCTGAGTGGCTGTTTTTTTTTGGGGGGGGGGAGGGATTCTGAGCAATCCTTAAAAAAAAAGTCATGTCTGTAGTGCTAAGCACTTATTAATTTGAGTGTGCTTGCCCTTTACTATCCATGAAATGTCAGAAACAAGATGTTTAATGTTTGTTTTGGATCAGAAATGTAGATTGAAAGTATTTATTTAGTGGGCGGAGAGAGCCACATTGCTAAAATAGTGCTGACCAGAAAGGGTTCCCCCCCCATCATTTTTGAAATTAGTGTTATAGTGTTATAATGCCTTAACACTCTTTCATTAACATGATATTTTGCTAAGATTCTCTCTCTCTCTCTCTCTCTCTCCCTCTCTCTCTCTCTCCAGGAAAGTGTTTTAACGCTAATTAAAAGATAAATTTTTAAAAAATTAATGGGGTGATCAAATGGCACCCACCACAAAGGTTATACTAAATGTGTGCTGAGCTGTGATTGGTTCACCTGCCCGATAGGTCATTGTACACATCAAAACCCGGGATCAATGAGAATTTCGTTTTTGCTCGCACAACATGCGAGCATGCCCCATTCGAAGTTCCATGTAACTGCCAAAAGTATTTGTCAATTCCCAGTTCGGTATGTGCAAATTTCCTAATTTGCATAAGTTTCCTCCGTGGGCTGAAAGCGTGCCCCTTTAGTCTTGGAGGAAAGTTGCACAAATTAGGACATGTGCAGAAATTTGGGGAAATGTGGGCCAATTTGGAGAAAGCGGCACAAATCTCCCATTCTAGTGCTGCTTGATTTGCGCAAGTTTACCGTTCACACAGAGTGAGCGGCGATCACAAACGTGAACAGAAATCAGGCACGAGATGAGTGGCAAGATGACGTTTGGAGAATCCTGGTGATGCAAACACTGCTCATTTGCCCCTCCCTAGTCAAAACCATGCCTCTTAAAAAGAGGCAGAAGGGAACCAACCTACATAGTGATGATCGCTCGACTCTCCTGCCCTTCTAAAAGAAGTTAGACTTTGGGGTCTTTTTGTTTAAGCATTTGGGGAGTTGGACTTCCAGAAAAGATGGAAGAAGTACTGGGGAACTGCAGGATCATTACAAAGGATGGATGACATTGTAAGGAGCTCAGTGGCATTGCTGGGAATGTAAAAGCTTTGGAAGGCAGGCCACTTGGATTCAAATCTGCATCAAATTTGCCTAGGCTGGTTTCTCTCTGTCTATGCAAATGTAGAAAGAAAAAAAAGGACTAGGATTGATTAACATTTCATGTGTCAGGGTGGACACTGAGCCCATAGAATCCCAGAGTAGTTCTGATTCGGAGGAAGAGCAGTCGCTCCTGGGAGGGGAGCGCGCCCCTTTTTCCCAGGGCCCGCAGCTGACAGAGATTCCTCCCACCAACATTCCTAGATTAGAAAGCAGTCCAGGGAGTGACCCAGCACCGATAGCAGACTGGGTGGATGCGTGGCGCAGACGCAGAGAGCGGCGCCAAATGGAGGGCGTGGAAAGGAGGCGTAGCGCCCGGTTGGCGCTCAAAGAACGGTTGCACCTAGAGGATCCAAGGGAAAAGGGGAGGGATTCTCCCTAGTCCTTATATTCAGGGGTCTGCCAGTAACTGCCTTTCAAATAGGGACCAACTGTTCCAACTTAGGGCATAGGGATGCTGCTGCTCAAATCTAGTTGCTACCTGTAGAGTTGTAAGTTGTAAAAGAAGAATAAATAAAGCTTTGAAAAGAATCCCTTAGTCTGCGTCTAGACTTAGCTACTAGATTAGACTGAGAGAGCCTCCAAGGAGCCCTTGACATCATGGAAGGTAAAGCCAGGCAAGTAACTTCTCATCCAAATCACCTCAAATAAAATTCTTCCATTAATTTGCACCCTCCCCCGGCTCATCACAGATCAGACATTTAAACTGCCACATGTGGGGAGCAGAGGGTGCACCCAGCGACAGCCCCCCTTGGAAATGCACCCCTGCATGTCAACCTTCACTGTGACTAATGAAATTGTTCACAGTGGTAGTGACGCCTGGAGAAATACAGATTTTGTGAAATCTGTTCTGCTCCATCATCTGCTCACAGACAGAATCTGATTTTTTTTTAGCGATGTATGAGAATTTCATTCTACTCGCAAAAGTGCACATTAGCTATAATGTGCATTTTTGCATGAGCACATTAATGCATGAGCATGTTAGCACAAGTGTACATTTGCACTAATGCACATTACAGCAAGTGCACATAAGCCTTAATGAGCATCAGTGCAAGCAAGCAAGCACTTGCGTTAATGCACATTAGCACAAGTGCAGATTTGCACAAATCCCCCCCCAAAGTAAAAAAAACAGTCCGCCATGTCCACGAATCCATGCGACTTGGGAATAAAAGTCCACTGTGGAATCCACAGGTCAGATTCATAGAACTCTGAATGCATTTGAAACTGTTATGGATTTCTTCAGTACCCTTATCCAGTACATCCCTGGCTTCCATAAAACCTCAACCCCTTTGCTTGTCAGACCTCTTTGGCCTGGGAACGATGGCCTTTGAATGGATGCTTTCATGGAGACACGCCTAATCAAAAGTATTCCTGTGATGGCAAGGAAGGTCTAACAAGCCAAGACAATGGCTTGGCTTGTACAGAAGATCCTTTTGCCTTCTGTTGTTTATGGCTTGTGAGTCATTTTTCCGGGTTTTAATTTTTATTCTTAATTTTTTATTATTATTACATGTATAGTCCACTTTTTTCCTCTTGCAAGGAAGTCAAGGCAGCTTATGTAGTCCTTCTCCTCTCCATTCAATTCCCCCAACAACCCTGTGAGGTAGGTTAGGCTGAGAATCTGTGATGGTCCAAAGTCAGGTTGTCCAAATTAGCAAAACCCAATTCATCGATGTTCTCTGAATTCCATTTCAAAGCTCTTTCTGACTGGAGTCTGTATCAGATTGCAAGCTTTGTGTGTGTGTTTTCTTTCCACGTGAAAATCTATGCATCTTCTCATGTGTATTTCTCCAAATGTACACCTCAATCGTGCTCATCTTTGAAATGTATGCATTCTTCTCCCATTGATTAAAGCATATTTGCATGCATTTTTCCAAAGTGCACATTTTTCATGGGCATTTTTAAAATGCACATATGCCATTGAATGCAATTGGGGAGGAGGGGCAGTCCATAAAACACATTGCAAGCTCAGAAATGTATGGGCTTTGACTGCAGATTGTGTCCAAATCCATGTTTGGTCTGAAAGGTGCAAACTGAGAAAATAAACTGAAACAAATTTCTCATACATCCCTAACCCAAACTCAGGGCTGAGTGGGACTAGAACCTGGATCTCCCAAGTCCCAGACCAACACTCTAGCCACTACACTACACTCCCTGTGTACTCAACCCCGTGAGTGCTAAATTTGAGTTGCCACCTCTTTTTTTTTTTGCTGACACGCTCCTCATCTTTAACACCTACATGGCAGGAAGGTATAGCATCATTGCTTTCCTAAAAAAAGGTGGGGGGAGTGTGAAACTTTATTCTGTGCATCTGCACATCATGCGCAGAAATGTACTCTTTCTACATGTTCTCACTGTGTGTGTGTTTTACATCCACTGTGGAAACAGCAGTGCTTGCTTACCATTAAAAAAAGTCACATTAGGAAAGTATGCAATGTATTTTCAAACTGGCCTCAGCGAGGAAGTGAGCCAACATGCATGTGACTGCCTTGTGTTGACCACAAGCAAAGATTCCACAGACCTTTGAATTGCACCAGTATTTCTGGTCTGAAGGAGAGGCGGGGCTGAGAATGGAGAGGTCTTGAATACAGAAAGAGACCCACACCTTGCTTCTGCCACGACACACCATGCTCCAAGTCCGTGTGTTTGTTGTTCTTTGCATTCCTCAACACTGCACTCTGTCTCAAGGTGCTGATAAACTGCTAACCAAAACAGTCTAAAGAAAGCAAACAATTAAACTCATAGAAGTCCATAAAAGGAGATGGCTTTCACAAGGCCTCCATTTCATTTTTTTTTAAAGCCCATCAAAATAACAACAGGGTTGCAGAACCTCACACTGGCAGAAATCTGACCTGCTCAGGGTTTCAATCCACATCCCCGGTTCCCCGCTCCCTTTCCCCCATACACGATACACCAATAATCTGGTAGTTTCTTGCCTTCTACATATTTTCCCCCATTCTAAACATTTGAAATGCCTCTCAATTCTTTTCAGTGGCTACTAGTCCTGATGGCTCTGTGCTACTTCCAGGATCAGAGGCAGTAGGCCTACATACACTTCTTGCTGGGGAGTGTGGGCGGGAGGCTGCTGTTGCACTCGTGTCCTGCGTGTGGGTTTCCCCTGGGCAGCTGCTTGGCCACTGTATGAACAGACTGCTGGATGAGATGGACCCTTGGTCTGATCCAGCACGGCTCTTCTTAAGTTCTTATCTTCCAAGCGCCTGAGTGAGCCATCAGGTCACCATCAGTTTCAGAACTGGGCTTTTTCTGCTGACTAGGAATATATGAGAAATTCATTTCAATTTATCTTTGATCAGGACTTTATCCAGTTCGTACCTTCCAGACCAAACACGGTCTCAAGATGCAATCTGTGTTCAAAGTAGGGATGGCGGAGAATTTCTCCCCGAAACTTCGGGGGGCCGAGCGCCAACGTGTTCGGCCCCCCGAACAAGTTTCGGGGAGAAATCCTCCGCACCCCCCCGGGACGGGACTTACCTTCGCCAACTGTCCCTCCCGGCGGCGGGTCCGGCCGGCGGTTCGGCGGCTGTTCGTGCGGGGCGGGAGCAGCAGCCGGTCTTTCAACCGGCTGCCACCGCCGCCATTCCAAGAAAAGAAAAAAAAGAAAAAACGCCCCCCGATAGGCTACGTGACGATTAACGTAGCCTATCATGGCTGACTTTGCAGATCTAGCCGTGATAGGCTACGTTAATCGTCACGTAGCCTATCACGGGGGCGTTTTTTTTTTTTTTAAACTTTCGAGTTTGCGGCCGGGCAAGGCAGGAAGCCTCCCCCCTGGCCTGAATTTCGGCCGGGGCGAGGCAGGAAGCCTCCCCCCCGGCCTGAATTTCGGCCGGGGCGAGGCGGGAAGCCTCCCCCCCTGGCCTGAACTTCACGGGGGGAGCAGCGAAGCGCCTCCCCCCCACCGCGAACAAGCTTCGGCGAAAGGTAAGGGGCTTTCGTCCACCCCTAGTTCAAAGTCCATACATTTCCAAGCTTGCAATGTGATTCACGGACCCCAAAACCCACATTCGACAGCATGCATACATCTGAAAAATCTGCGTGAAAAATGGGTACTTTTGAAAAATGTGCACAAGACACTTTATAAGGAGGAGACGAATGCATATGTTTCAAGGATGCACATAACTGATGTGCACATTTGGAAAAAGACACAAAAAAATATGTACAGTTTTTCATGAGATGACCCTGGGTCTGATCCAGCAGAGCTCTTCTGAAGTGAGAGGACTGAGAAATCTCAAACTACATACCATCCCAACATTATGTTCTGCAGGGAAGGAAACCAAGGGGCTTGGCACTGCCAGCCAGCTCTTGCTTCAAAGCGACGAGGCGCACAAGTCTCTCATTTTGTTTGATTGAGGATGGAAAGTCTGGTTCGTGGGTTCTTCGAAAACTGCATTAGCTTACATCATTGCTAATGCAGCCGGGACCTTATCCCAAGTTCTACTGCTGTTGCTCGAACAGTGGAAGAAGCGAGCTGCTTTTCTGTTTAAACTTTAAATGGAAAAGGCATTTGGTCTGATTCAGCACTGCTCTTCTGGTGTTCTTATGTCCTCTCCTATGGCTTAGTCACGGGCAGTGAGAGCCTTCAGCTAAAATATGCTGGTATGTGGGTCCCACCCATTTTGCCTTCAGCCCCGCCCACCACTGGCATTCAGCCCCCGAGAGCTTCTCTGAACTTACATTTGGTCCTCAGGTTGAAAAAAGAGGTTCAAGGGTCTTTTTCCAGCTATATCTGGAGATGACGAGGGTTGAACCTGGGATCTTGTGCATGCAAAACAAGCCTTCAACCAACAGCTGAGTCTGCCTAGTCTAAAGTCCAACATTTCAACAGAACCAGGCCCAACAGATGCCTTTGGGATAGAGGCTGGGAGAATAATCCCATCGAGACGGGAGAAGGCCATTCAAAGCAATAATCAAAAGAGACCTGCAAAGCCAAGGGGGAAGTTTCCAGACGGGTGCTTCCTCGCGTTACCCAGTTGTGGCTCCTCTGCCATAAACTACCGAGTTGCAATTCACGTTCCACGTTCGGGGGAAGAAGGGAAATAGAGCTTTTCGTGGGTTCGATCTAGTTTGACACTGGATCAACTGCAGTGATGTTGTCACAGAATCATAGAATCATAAAATAGTAGGGTTGGAAGGGGCCTACAAGACCATCGAGTCCAACCCCCTGCTCAGTGCAGGAATCCGAGTCAGAGCATCCCTGACACATGGCTGTCCAGCCTCGTCTTGAAGGCCTCCAGTGTGGGAGAGCCCACTGCCTCCATAGGGAATCTGTTCCATTGTCGTATTGCTCTAACAGTCAGGAAGTTTTTCCTGATGTTCAGCCGGAATCTGGCTTCCTGTACCTTGAGCCCATTATTCCGTGTCCTGCACTCTGGGATGATTGAGAAGAGATGCTGGCCTTCCTCTCTGTGACAGCCTTTCAAGTCCACAGCCGATTCCAGAATGTGGTGCTGGGGGATTATTGCTCTGTGCCATGGCAATTGTGCCATGGGGTTCCACAGGGCTCTATTTTATCCCCCATGCTGTTTAACATCTACATGAAACCGCTGGGGGAGGTTATCCGGAGGTGTGGGCTGAGGTGCCATCAATATGCAGATGACACCCAGCTCTACCTCTCTTTCTCATCAAACCCAGGTGAGGCAGCGGCTGTTCTGAATCAGTGCCTGAGCACGGTAATGGACTGGATGAGGGCCAATAAACTGAAACTCAATCCAGACAAGATGGAGGTACTGTTAGTGGGTGGTTCTTCTGCCCGGCTAGGTGATGTTCAACCTGTTCTGGAGGGGGTTGCGCTCCCCCTAAAGGATCAGGTTCGTAGTTTGGGGGTGCTCTTGGATCCAGAACTGTCACTTGAGGCACAGGTGAACTCAGTGGCACGGAGCACTTTTTATCAGCTTAGGCTGGTATACCAACTACGCCCTTATCTGGACAGAGATAGCCTTGCTACAGTTATCCATGCTCTGATAACTTCTCGTCTGGATTACTGCAATGCGTTATACGTGGGGCTGCCTTTGAAAACGGTCCGGAAACTTCAGCTGGTCCAAAATAGGGCAGCAAGATTGTTAACAGGGACTGGCCTGCGAGCTCATATTACGCCAGTACTTTTCCAGCTGCACTGGCTGCCAGTCCATTTCCGGGCCCGATTCAAAGTGCTGGTGTTAACATTCAAAGCCCTTAACGGCTTGGGGCCAGGTTACCTGAAGGATTGCCTCCTCCCATATGTGCCTGCCCGGACCTTAAGGTCATCATCAGCGGCCCTTCTCCGTGAGCCCCTGCCAAAGGAAGTGAGGCAGGTGGCTACTAGGAGGAGGGCTTTTTCTGTTGTGGCACCCCAGCTCTGGAATGAGCTCCCTAGTGAGGTTCGCCTGGCGCCTACATTGTACTCCTTTCGGCGCCAGGTGAAGACTTTTTTATTTTCCCAGGCATTTTAGCATTGTAGCTTTCTAAATTTTTATCTTTGCTGTTTTAAATTTGTATTTTAAACTCCTGCACTGCTGCTAGGTTTTATTGTGGTTGTATTGTTATATTGTGGTTTTAATGTTCTGTATATTTTAAATTGTTTTATTGTGTGTTGTTTGGTTTTAATTTTTGTGAACCGCCCAGAGAGCTTCGGCTATTGGGCGGTATGGAAATGAAATGAATGAATGAATAAATAAATCAGTCAGTCAGTCAGTCAGTCCTTGAAAAGTGTTATTCTATCTCCCCTCAGTCTTCCCTTCTCAAGGCTCAACATGCCCAGTTCTTTCAGTCTCTCTTCATAGGGCTTTGTTTCCAGTCCCCTGATCATCTTTGTCGCCCTCCTGTGAATCCAGTGGTACATTCTGAAGCACACGTGCTCATCGTGACAGTCCCCAAAGGCCCCCCCCCCACGCCCCAAGGAGAGTCCCAAAGTGCCAGAAGCTGCATTGATCCAATTCAAGAAACCAGTCCTAGAAGTTTTCATCTCTACCAGGAGCAGGTCCTTGCTAAAGCTAATGGATCTTCATTGCCTGTTCAAGGCCAAGCCACCCCAAAATACTTTGCATTACAATAAGGGACGATATATTGTAATTGGGAAAATTCATTCCCCCCCCCCAGCTGCTGTGAGGATTGCAGCTAAATGCAGAGGGAAGAGGGAATTCTGAGGGCAGTGGCAGGTGTTGTCAGCGTCCCTGATAATGAAAAAGTGTCAAGGCTAGCGGGGGGGATCTCCCAAAACTGGGCAGAGAGACCTCTCACGAAAGGCCCCTCATTTCATGGAAGGCAGGTCCTGTATCCAACACTGCGTGTAGCCATCCCTCTATGTCCCACGCAAATGAGTGGACATGATGCAGCCGTGTGGGCGGGGAAGGGGTGAGCTGTCCCGAGCCATGCCATATTAGCCGCCTTTGCCATATTAGCTGCCTCTGCAACGCACTCATTTGGGGCTGAAGCACATTGGTACTGAAGTGGTCCTGCAGAACGGCTTTCATCATTGTTGTTTTAAGGCTGGTTGGAACTGTTTTAGTGCTAATTAAATGATAGGAATGGACTAAAAAAAAAAAAGGAAAAAAAGAATGGTGCTAAAAGAGGGTGCTGACCAGAAAGGAAGTGTGTTGATTTCTTTTTAATCATTTTTTAAAAAATAGCTCAAACACCTTTTAATGTCAGTGCTTCCGATCGTGTGTGTGTGTGTGTGTATGGGGACATTGTAGCGCGAAATTCAGCTCATCGGCTTGATATATCACTCCACACATCAAGCAAACCCATCTTAGAAGAGACTGAATAGTGTTATGGTGATTACAGCTGTGGAGATTTTGCTATTGTTCTGTTCTTTTGACAACAAGCAAACAAACGACAACAAAAAGGGATTTTCCACACTCTGCAAAGAGATGGAGGAAGCACAGGAAAGCATCGGGCAGGGCTGCACTACACATGAGGTGAGGGGTGCATTTGGACGCCCCAAGCCCTCCAACCACTACCTCCCACAAAAAACAAGACAGTCTCTGCCTACAGGCTTACAGGCTATAATGCCATGACACATGAGGAAAAGGCGATAGGGAGGGAAGAGGAAAAATGAATCAAGCCTTTCAGCAGGGCAGGTGGAATGGCCCTGCTTCCCTTCTCATCTCCCTCTGGAATGATTGCTGGTAATGACAGTCGAGGAAGGAGCCTCCTTCGCCACAAAGTATTGCTTTGGCAGAGGTGTGCCCCCCCCAGTGTGTATGTGTCTGCATGTATGCCTGCCTCCCCCACGCCAATCGATGCCAATGTCATGTAGATGCTCCATAGAAAGTAAGTGAACAAAGCATGGCAATTCCAGCATTAACACCTAGTGTGGGAGCATCCCACATTTTAAGCTAAGGTAAGGGCCCAATCCAGCCATGGGGGAGAGAGAGCAGGCATCAGGGGTGGGACCTTCTAGGGCACTGAGGCATAAGTACATAAGAACAGCCCTGCTGAATTGGCCCAAAGCCCTCCCTAGCTAGCCCAGGCTTTTGTTCCCTTAATGACTAATCAGATGCCCCAATGGGAAGCCCGCTAGTAGGACATGAGTGCCATAGCACCTTCTCAGGCATCTTCTCCAGCAACGGGCATAGAGAGGCATACCTGCAGTGCTTTCAAATAGAATCCTAAATGCAAACCCTCTGCATGTGTACTCAGAAGCAAGCAGATCAGGACAGGAATCAGAAGGAAGCAGGCAGGACAAGACTCAGAAGGAAGCAGGACTGAATCACTCAGCACAGCAGCTTGCTGCCCCAGGGAAAAGCTCTTCCCTCCAATCGGCAGCTGCTCAGAGATAAGAGTTTTCCCCTGCTGAGCACTGAGAAAGGGAGCCCTTTTTGGTGCTCTACAGGGAAAAGCTCTTCTCTCCGATCAGCTGCTGATCAGAGATAGAAGAGCTTTTCCCTAGCAGGAGGGGGGGAGAGTGTGGGGATCAAGCTGGCAAGCCAAATGGGAAAACCCCTGGAGCTGTATCATGCCCATGAGCCAGAGGTTCCCCAAACCTGCCTTAGGTCTACTCTTCCATGTTTTTGAAAAGGAGAGCTTTTCTTAATGTGTGCGGTGACATTTACAGCAGTCACGGTGCCCTAGTGCCACACGCTTTCACTTTGGCACACCTTTCTGGTCACCACCATTTTACTTAGTAACAGGTTCTTGTTTTTGTTGTTTAATTTGCACAAAAACGCATTTTCACTGTTGTCGTTTTCAAAATCAAAAGGACTGCGCAATAGTGCTCAAAAGAAAAAGTGTTCAGGCCCACAGTTTTAAAACGGAGACACATTGCTTGAATGCAGGGCTGTCAAACCTCTTTCAGCCTGATGGCCAGATTCACTTTTGGGGACTCTCTCGGGGGCTGCATTTCTGTGGTGGGTGGGGCTGAAGGCAAAAGGGGGAGGGGCCAAAATACCAGCCAGTTTTAGCTTAAAGCTCCTACTTCCAGGATCTACTCCTTAAGAGAAACTGCCAAATGATTGGTGGATGAGGAAAGGGGGTGCGGCCAGAAGAAGGGTGCGTGGCCATCTGAGGTTGGCTGTATTTGGCCTGCAGGTGTGAGCTATGACACTTTGCAGCCTGAGGCGAAGGACCCAGCCATAAATAGGGCTTATTTGGGCCACTTAAAAGGATGTGTGTGACCTAGGATGCATCGTCCACTAGCCAGGAATAAGATGTGTTGTCTCTGCCACTGAATATCTTAACTGATACATGTACACTGTGAGCCCAGAATGAATTTGAGGTTTTTGTGTTACTTGTATGAATTTTCTGGTGATAAATGAAAACTTTCAATAAAACAATATTTTTAAAAGATGCACCATGCTCCCCTTTGCTGATCCCATGCTAGGGAGGCAGGGGTTCAGTGAAGTTAATTCCGTCTGCGTTTCACGGATTGTCAGGCCAGGTGTCTTCCGTTTCATCATCCGCTCACCAACGCAATCAGATTTTTCTCAATTTCCTGAACTTGCATTCACACTGGAAAGTACACTTGTGCAAATGTGCACGTCAAGAAATGCTCATTTGCGTGAATGTGCAGATCCTCCCCCAAGTGCACATTTTTACATTTTAGCCTATGGGAGAACATGGATATTTTTGATTGGTGTTTCCCGCCCCCCCCCCATATTTTTCGTGGTTTTTTGTATGACTACATTTGCATACAATTCTGGAAAGAAAAGAAGAAGAAAAAACAGTCTGCAAGTCCACGTGACTTGGAGAAAACTGGTCTGCCTTGGAATCTGTGAGATGGATTCATAGAAATCCGAACTCATTTGAATCCGTTGTGGATTTCTCCAACTTCCCTACTCGCAGCTCTGCCTTCCAACAGAAGGGAACATGTGGGGGGGGGGAGCTCAAGAGGAAAGGCTAGGAAGGATACTGTTGTTGCCCCCCCCAGCCAAAATCCTCAGCCTGAGGTGGCTGCCACATTCCGACTAATGGTAGGGGCGGCTCTGTCTTCCCTCATGGCCATGTTAATCACAGCAGTATAGCACACACACATGCCAACAGATGTGTGGAAAATAAGTTTCAATTCTTCACGTAGCCATGACTAAGGATGTCAGAGAATTTCGCCATGAATCTCGGGGAGGCCAAATGCCAGCGCATTCGGCCCCCCGAAATCGGTGGCAAAACGGTCTGCCCCCCCGCCCCCCCCCCCGGGATGGGACTTACCTTCGGTGAATCTCCCTGGCGGCGGCGGTGCGGCGGCGGTGCGGCGGCGATGCAGCAGTGGCCGGTCTTCCAACCAGCCGCTGCCGCCGCCATTTCCAGTAAAAAAAAAAAAAAGTGATAGGCTACGTAAAGATTTACGTAGCCTATCACGGCTAGATTTTTACAAAATATCGTGATAGGCTACGTAAAGATTTACGTAGCCTATCACGGCTGAGTAAAAAAACAAAACCAAACCGCGCGTACGCAAATGGCAGCACCCATGGGCGCCGCCATTTGCGTTCCTTATTTTGGCACGTCTAGTCTACGTAAACATTTATGTAGACTACGGAGAAAATAAGGGCAACACAAATAGCGTAGCGTCTACGCTATTTGCGTTCCCCTTATTTTCGCCGTAGTCTACGTAAATGTTTATGTAGACTAGACGTGCCAAAATAAGGAATGCAAATGGCGGCGCCCATGGGCGCCGCCATTTGCGTACGCGCGTTTGTTTGTTTTTTACTCAGCCGTGATAGGCTACGTAAACATTTACGTAGCCTATCACGGCTGACTGCAGGGACGCAAACGGCGGCGGCTACGGCCACCGCCATTTGCGTTCCCGGCCGGCCAGGATTCGTGGCGGGAGGGACAGGGCTCCTCTCCCCCGGCCAGAATTTGGGGGGGGAGGGACGGGGCGCCTCCCCCCCGGCCAGAATTTTTGGGGGGAGGGACGGGGCACCTCCCCCCCCGCCAGAATTTCGGGGGGAGGGACGGAGCACCTCCCCCCCACCACGAATCAATTTCGTCATAAGGTAAGTGACTTTCGTACATCCCTAGCCATGACTGGGTCGTGGTAAAAGCCCCTGAGCTTTGCCTTTTCCTTTCCGCATGAAAATTCATGTGCATTTTCCAAGCGCATGCCGTTTCTTCCGTCGTTCAAAGCTCACTGATCCACTTTTTTCAGATGCGCACACTTTCCATGTGCGCTCTTCGACTGACCGTGCACATTTTTCAAGTGCGTGTGTTTTTGTCATTCTGCAAATCCTATCAAAGATCGAGAATGCACAGGCTTCCAGATTGTGTTCAGGTCTGCATTCGCTTCTGGCAGGTGCGAACTTGACGAATTCTGATAAAAAAAACAAATGGGAATAAATTTCTCTTACATCCCTCGTTGGAAGCATATGGCATGACAGCAACGCAGGGGCGAGGCCAAGAAGAATGGGAGGGGGGAGCCATCCGCTTGACCACCTGTGAATATTGGCAAACAACACTGCCAAAAAAGCCTAGGCATAAATGCCATCTGTAGCAAGAAGTAGATTTGATGGGGGGGGGGTTATTGCTCTATTGGGGGACTCTATAATTCTTTAAAAACAGATACCAACTTATTTTTAATTTCAAAGCATTCTAGCCAAAGTCTGGCATCCTTTTGGTATTTTCTGCCGAGGGCATGATCCACCATGAACGTCTCCTACAGAGAGGAGAGCCAGGAATTTTTGAGCTCACCAAAATTCTCCCCAAATCACTTCGAAGCTCATTTTGGCTCACTCCCATTTTTGTTTTTGACGTGTGTTTCTGCTTGATCTAATGGGGAAAGTGTGGATTTCTGTGTGTGTGTTTCAAAAATTCGCACTGTCCCCCATTGACTTAAGTGTGAAAATGCGCATTTTTAAAGACAAAATGTATATCTTAAAGTACACATTTTTAAAAAATGCACATTTGAAAGTGCACATTTTAAAAAAAATCATTTCTCAAACATGATTGCAAATGTGGGAATTTGCTAACATTTCTCAGGGGGAGGGCCATGTTTGGATGATTTCCAAACAGAAACAAAATTATCGTGCACCCCCCCTTCTCCTGTCTGAGCAAAATTTGAACGGCACATGCATCGACTCCTGTTCAGTTCAGATGAGTGCAGGAAAAAGCCCTGGTGGATTGTGCCCTAAGGCAGTGTTTCTGGCCTGGGAGTGGGTATGAAATCACAGGAAAAGGGAGTGAGGCTCAACAAAAGGAAGGGAATAGACCCTCGTGCATTCCCAAAGAAAGGAGGGAGGAAGGGAGAGAGGAAGGGAGGGAGGGAGGGGAGAGAAGAAAATGTGTGGGGTGAGAGAGCAGAAAAGCACATGAATGTGCAAGAGAGGAAGACGAAGCCCAACCACAGAAGCATGTGTGGAAATTGCAGCAAGAGAAGGGCTCTTTGATTTCTGTGTGCCTCATACCAGACACTGTCTAGACTCTGGCAATTATTGTCAGCTCTGAAGACCCTGGCGCTGCCATTTCAGCTGAAAAAGAGCTTAACAAAGGGGGGGGGGGAGAGAGAGAGAGAGAGAGGAGGGAAAGAAAAAAAAATTCATTGCCAAAACAGAGGGAGGGAGGGAGCACTAGGTCTTCCGATACAAGGGGTCCCTCTCCTCTCCTCTTCACCGTCTGCAAACTTCTTAGGTGAATACCAGCACAAACCAACCTTGTGGGGTGGGTGTGGGGGGGAGCTGCATTCACTGTGGAGTGTGAATGCAAGAAACAAGAATGCTGTTACTGAAATCTGGAGGGGGGTGGCCAGGAAAGAAGGAAGGAAGGAAGGGGAAGGAAGGAAGGAGGAAGGAAGGAAGGAAGGAAGGAAGGAAGGAAGGAAGAGACTTTTATCTAAATGAAAGGGATACAGATATAACTAAATGGCCTTGTTGGATCATATAAACGTCATTATTAATTCCTTACTCAGTTATACAGCACCGTCCGTGGAGGCTGACAGAATTACATAGGAAACCATAAACAAGTCCCTGACCTTAAGGACCTTTCATCTGGGCAATGGGCAGGATTGGCACAAGGCATTTTGCTGCCTAAGGCAGAACAGCAAATGGCGCGCACGCATGCGCACACACCCGCCGCCACACCACACAACTAACGGTGTATCGTGCCCAAGGCTGGCAGGAAGTTTTGCTACCCTGGGCAGAAAGTCCCACAAGCTCCTCTCCCCCTCCCTGGCAGCAAAAGGTTTGACAGTAATGAATGCAACAAGTACTCACTGGCTGCTTTTTCGTGACATCCCAAATGGCCCATGGGGCTGACCCCCTCCTCTGCCTCACGGTGGGGCCGGCCCTGTCAATGGGAAAACCAATGAGGTGCGGCTGGGGACGATGGAGGGTGTAGGCCAACACATCTGAGAGTGTGTCCACGGCTCTTAGGTGCTGGCTAGTTTCCAACATTTTTCTGTGGGGGGAGAGACAGAACTGTCCTGTTATGTATGCATGCATGCATGCATGTAATGTATGCATGTGTCTACGATATTTATAGACGGCTTCTCATCTGAAACAAATCCCAAAGTGGCTTACAAAAGAATAAAAACAAAACCCAACCCGAGGACCACACAAGGATACACATGTGCACCAAACAGTACCACAAGGGGTGGTCCAAAGACAGCACGCAGCTGGGAGACAGCCAAAGCAAACAGATATGTTTTCAACAGATGCCTTGAACACACCAGCACTGATGCCTGACCTATCTTCCCAAGAGCTTTTCCAACCGTTCTTCGGAACTGACACCAAACCATTATAGGCTGCACATTGAGGCTCCCATAACAGAATGTTCCTCTGCATACAAAACTAAAAAAATAATTAAAATCCCTGCATCTAGAAATCTAGCATCTCATGGAGAAGGCCACACCTTTTCTCCCTGCCATGCTAGTTTTCTGCATGTAAAGGTTTTCAGGTTTCTTTTCTTTTTTTGTCAGCTGCAGCAATGAACCAGGAGCATGAACAGCTACTCATACTGCTGCACGCCATTCTTGCATCCTCATGTGTTAAAAGGTGCCCAGAGGCTGGGGGGGGGGGCTGTCATGTTACTCATTGCAGCACCTGGTAAGGCCTAAAGCAGAAGGAATGATGGGTCTGATCTGCAAGTATGCAGCCCCACACAGAAAATGGCCAGAGGACTGTATTGCAGCTCACCAACTCAGCTGGACCAGGTGATCCAGGGAGCCAACAGGAGTGTGACTGACCTTACATGTTGCTTCAGCCTCAGTTCCTCAGTCTGAGCAATGTAAATTGTAATGAAGATCATGGCATCCGGCCCCATCACTTCCTGGCATATGGAAGGGGAAGAAATGGAAGCAGTGACAGATTTTATTTTCTTGGGCTCCAAGATCACCGCAGACGGTGACTGTAGCCATGAAATTAAAAGACGCTTGCTCCTTGGGAGGAAAGCTATGGCCAACCTAGACAGCATAGTAAGAAGCAGAGACATCACCTTGCCGACAAAGGTCCGTCTAATCAAAGCTATGGTTTTCCCAGTAGCAACGTATGGCTGTGGGAGCTGGACTATAAGGAAGGCTGAGCGCCGAAGAATCGATGCCTTCGAACTGTGGTGCTGGAGAAGACTCTTACGAGTCCCCTGGACTGCAAGGAGGTCCAATCAGTCAATCCTAAAGGAAATCAACCCCGAGTGCTCATTGGAAGGACAGATGCTGAAGCTGAAGCTGAAATATTTTGGCCACCTAATGCGAAGAGAAAACTCTCTGGAAAAGACCCTGATGCTGGGAAAGACTGAAGGCAAAAGGAGAAAGGGACGGCAGAGGATGAGATATGAACTTGAGCACGCTCCGGGAGAGAGCAGAGGATAGGAAGGCCTGGCGTGCTATGGTCCATGGGGTCACGAAGAGTCGGACACGACTTAAAGACTGAACAACAAATGTTACTATCCCTCAGTGAGTCTCAGGGAACATCCATAGCTCAGCAGAAGAGTATATGCTTCACAGGCAGGAGATCCCAGGTTCAACCCCTGACATAAAATTTGCATTGGCTTATTTATTTATTCATTCATTTACAATATTTATATACTGCTCCAAATCAGCACTTTTTAGAGCAGTGAACAACAAAGGTGAAATAATAAAACAGCAGGTTAAAAAAATTAAAACATTTGTTTTAAAGACAAATTCCAGTAAGGTCGAATTTAATAAACTGTAGCTGGTCACTCAAGGAAGGCCTCTTGAAAGAAGAATGTCTTCAGGAGGCACTGGAAAGAGCACAACGCTGGCACCTGCCTGAACTCCAAAGGCAGGGAGTTCCACAGGAAGGGGGCCACCATGTTGAAGGCTCTTCTCCTGGTGGTGGACTCCAGTCAGGCCATGGGTCCATGTGGAACCACCAGGAACATGCCCTCTGATGGCCTCAGTGACTGGGCAGGTTGGTAAATGGCACCCATTTATGTGGGTAGATGCAAATTTGGAAATGGTTACTAGAATTTCAGTAGAGCAGGGCTGATGAATTTCTTTCAGCCCAAGAGCCAAATTCATTTTGGAGAAGCTCTCAGGGGATGTATTCCGGTGATGGGTGAGGTGAGGCCAAAAGCAAAAGGGGTGGAGCCAAAATACAAAAAAATACCAGCCTATTAGCTTAAAGCTCTTACTACCCGCATTGAAACCTTAGGCATTTCAGTCTTTTAGAATGGAGCGGGGGACAGCACCCTACTGATGGTTCTTTATTTTGAAACTGGACTTGGATCAGACAGCCCTTTCAAATAGAGGACTGTGGTCTGATAGGCCTTCAAACAGAGCCCTTCAAATGGCTGGTTATGGTTACTAATGCTTAAGAAGAGAAGAAGACCATAAGAAGGAGAGGAAAAGAGGAAGACCATAAAACCTCAAGAAGAGAAGAAGACCATAAGAAGGAGAAGAAGAGAGGAGGACCATAAAAATATAAGAAGAGAAGAAGACCATAAGAAGGAGAAGAAGAGAGGAGGACCATAAAAATATAAGAAGAGAAGAAGACCATAAGAAGGAGAAGAAGAGAGGAAGACCATAAAACCTCAAGAAGAGAAGACCATAAGAAGAAGAGAGGAAGACCATAAAACCATAAGAAGAGAAGACCGTAAGGAGAAGAAAGGAAGACCATAAAACCATAAGAAGACGAGAAGACCATAATAAGGAGAAGAGAGGAAGACCATAAAACTGTAAGAAGAGAAGATCTTAAGAAGACCTCCAACAGGTGCTGCATAAAATATTTGACACACTTGTAAAAGATCCCAAGGCATTTTGAACATACAAGTGCTCTGTAGCAGGACTCCAGATTAGAGCAAGTGTGTCTGCACATTCCAAGCCTTCTCCATCTCAGTTTGTTCCAGAGTTTCTGTAGTCTACTAGAACTGGCTATTTATATCTGACAACTGATGTCCAGTGGGTTTACTATTTCACCAGTATTGTTGGAACTCAATAGTATATATCAAGAGGTAACAACATAACCACTTGATGACACTAGACAAAAACATACTATTGAGAGGCTGCCAGGAAACCTTTAGCACAAGGATGTTGAACTTCTCCCCTCCAGATGGCCACGCCCCTTTCCCCTGGCCCCACCCCCTCTCCTGAACACCAGTAATTTCCCAGCTTGGTGCGCAGTTTTTCCCCATTCTAAAAGGTTGAAATGCCTCCCCAAAGGGTTACTTCAGCAGTGGGAAACCCCACTCAGCCAAGTTCAATTTCAGAGAAGCTCTCGGGGGCCGCATCCCAGTGGTGGGCAGGGCCAAAGGCAAAAGGGGCATGGCCAAAAATGCCAGCCTATTTTACCTTAAAGCCCTTACTGCCCATAACGAAGCCTTAGGAGAGCGGCATTTCAACCTTCTAGAAGGGGGAAGAACTTCATAAAGGGCAGGAAACCAACATAGAATCGATGGTTGGGGGGAAACAGGGTGGGGCTAGAGGAAGTGGGAGTGTCCTTCCGGGGAACCCTGGAGGTCTGGATTGGAACCCCAGTGGGAGCATCTTCAGCCCTTGGGTCTGAAGTTTCCCACCCCTGGCTCAGTTATTGGTCGTAAGAGCGGTAAGGTCAAATATGCTGCCATTTTCGGCCAACCCCTTTTTCCTTCAGCCACACCCTCTTTTCCTTGGCCCCACCCACCACTGGAATGTGACTCTCAAGAGCTTCTCCAAAAATGGAATTTGTCCCTCCAGCTGAAAGAAGATTGGCACGCCTGTTATGGATGGAAAAGTGGAAACTGGGGGTTTGCCCCACTAGCGGGTTTCCCCCATAAAGTTTTGTTGTGCTTCCGCAAACCTTGGCATTCCCCCAGAGCTGATACCTCCCTCTTGCATGTGGGTGGTGCGATTTTGGCTATGCGAGCAACGACACTCACAGCCTGAACGTTGGAGGTAGAGGGAATGACTGGAGCCCGAAATAATGGAAGCCTCACATAAAGCCAAAGGGAATGCTCTGGGTTGGCCCATTTCAGTCCATGCCGGCTGTACCTCTTCTCCCCAATCAAATACATGTGTGGCCCAGCATGGACAAATAGGGGAAATGAAATTACAACCCTTTTTGTTGTCTAAGAGAAAACAATAATAATAACAATTTTACTTCCACATAGCAATTCAAAATTTTCATTTGGACTGGAAGATTGAAGGCCTTTTCTGCTTGGGCATACTCCAGCCAAGCTGTGTGTGTGTGTGTGTGTATCTCTATCTCTTATCACGAAATTTTATTTCAAAATGAAGTTATCTATCTACTGGGGAGAGACTAGGTAGAGATGTTCAGCTCCTGATTCCGACATCCGGGTTTCTTGTGCGTAGAAATCTCAGCTCCAACATTACTTATTAGCACATTGCAAAAGAGCTCCCTGGCCATTCTCCCCTCCGTCTTGCCCTCTGACCTTTGACCCCACTGGGGGCTTTTCCGTACTGGCTCGGCAGAGCCCTGGGTGGGGATCAGCAGGGTCCTTGGCAGGGAATTCCGCTTGGATGAAATCATCCAAACCCACAGCTAAGTTAGGAATTCTTCTCGCTCAAAAACATCCGATATCTTCTGGTGGGAACGGACAATCTGAGCTTATTACAGCGGGACTGGGTCCAATGTTCCGGGGGGCTGTAGCAGATTCACAATCCCAGTCCTGAAAAGGCTCCACAGATGTTTGCCATTATGCTGAAAGACCGCCATTTCCCCTCCTCTTGGGTTGCTGATCAGGACTGTCCCAAAACATCTTATAGCAAAATAATAAGGCACATGGTATGCACGCAGGAAGTCCCACTTCCCATCTGTAGCACGTCCAGTTAAGAGGATCAGTTAACAGCTGATGGAGGTGCCCCTCGATGCCAAGTAGAGAAGGCTAGATAGACCGTGGCTTTCCTCAGCCTAAGAGAGTAAGAGAGCAACCCTATGGTTCCTGGGCGAGCATCCCAGGGTCCATAGGATGGCTTGGAAAGCCCCTTCGAGGTCAGAGACCGCACTTTGACCTTGGAAGGAGGCATTTGAGATCCGACCCCAGTCCCTTCCCGCTCACAGCCAAAGTGGGGAGAACCGTGCCAGCTGCCCTCCTAGGCCAGAAAAGTGACCTTGGAGGAGGGGGAAAGTGACATTCCAGTGGGCATCTCAGTGGGCATCCCAGTTCAGCCCAGCAGGACATAGGAAACTTGGAAGCCTCCAAGTTTGGAGCCTCTGAGCAGTGAGGGCACAATTGATAAGATTGCTCCCCAAGTGAATAGCAGGGAGACCATTCATTTTTTTCATTCCTTCATTTATTACATTTCTGTACTGCCCCATAGCCAAAGCTCTCTGGTGGTTCACAAAAATTAAAGCCCCAAATTCAACAGGATAAAAACATACTATAGAATCTTAAACATACAGACATTTTTGTATGTCGGGGATGCTCTGACTTGGATTCCTGCATGGAGCAGGGGGTTGGACTCGATGGTCTTGTAGGCCCCTTCCAGCCCTACTATTCTATGATTCTATGATTCTATGTTAAAAATAATCAACAATATAACATCAGGACCCCATAAAACAACTGAGATTAAAAGCCCCAATCATATGCCATCAAGTGATGAAAAGATGACAGTGTTGGCGCTGGGTGGGCCTCACAGGAGAGAGCTTTCTTCAGTTGGGGGGCCACCACCAAGAAGGCCCTCTCCCTTGTTGTCATTCTCTGAACCTCCCTTGGAGGAGGCACTCAGAGGAGGGTAGGTTCAAATTAGGAACTATTGGTAGATCTCTGGATAATCCGCAGTAGATTCCAAGCCCTGATAACTTCACAATAGCAAGAAAAATGGCGGGTATGCCCCCACCCAATACCCTGTTTTGTGACAATCCCTTATCTCTCAGTCTCAGTGTCCATTGTCTGTAAAATAGGAATAATAAGTGATTGCCTTTGACCAGATCTTTGGGTTTTGTGTCAGAATCCCTGATTTTTGACAATGTGAAATGAGATTTCTGCAGGTCATCCCAAATGTATAGTGGGCAACTGGTCTGTTTCCCAAGCTACCATTTTGCACCGGCTTCATGTTTTTGGGACCCCAGCTGATTAAAGGAACTTTTCTACACAAGGCTGTTAATCTGCTGTATCGACTTTTGGTTTTGTTGCAGAACTGAAATCCGAGCTCTACATGAAGAGCTTTTCCTTTCCTGCTTTTCTGCTACATAACCTCAAGGTGGCGCTGTGCTATAGTGGAATAATGCAATTACACAAGAAGGAAAATACATTTTCTGTTGCTTTCACAAATAATACTTCATTTTCCCTGGTCTTAAAAAACAAACAAACATAAAAACAGGAAAATGCTCTTTAAAAACAGAAGTGAAACTGAAGGGTTACAACGTCATCTTTAGAACCTGTAAAGAACTGTAAGGAATGACGAGCGCATAATAAATGCCTCATGTAGAAAGGCTAAAACAAACCCATAGTGGATAATGCAAAGTTGAAGTCGGCTCACCTCTAGCATAAATAATAGAGTTAGGCCTAGCTCATTGATAAAATTTAACGTCTTGAAATGAAACAATTAAGGGAGAATTCCAACATACATATACATGTAATATATTTGCTAGGCCAATCCAAAGTTCAGAACAGTTGCGCAACCTTTCAAAATTTTCAGATGCCTTTATCAGGCAAGATGTTACAAAAAGCAGGGGGTGGGGAAGAGGGGAGAGAAAAAGAAATCTAACTTGATGGATTTTTCCCCAGATGTGTTCAGGTAATACCTCTCTATGGGCAACCATACTTATGGTTCTTTATCTTTCTCTGTCAAGGCCAGAGCGAGAGGCAGGTGAACAAGCAGGCTGTAATGGGGAACTCCAGGGGGCTCTTGTCAGTGGGCCCCTGCTGGGGTGTGGGCCCTTGGCAGGTGCCTAGACATGCCGACCCTTGGCGCCAGGCCAGCCTTTAAATGAACGACGGTCTTGTTGTTGTTGTTCAGTTGTTCAGTTGTGTCCAACTCTTCGTGAACCCATGGACCATAGCATGCCAGGCCTTCCTGTCCTGCGCTGTCTCCCGGAGTGTGCTCAAGTCCATATTCATTCAGTGATGCTATCTAGCCATCTCATCCCCTGCCGTCCCCTTCTCCTTTTGCCTTTAATCTTTCCCAGCATCAGGGTCTTTTCCAGTGAGTTTTCTCTTCGCATTAGGTGGCCAAAATATTTGAGCTTTAGTTTCAGTATCTGTCCTTCCATATGTTCCATGGGGTTTTCTTGGCAAGAATACTGGAGTGGGTTGCCATTTCCTTCTCCAGTGGACCACATTTTGTCAGAACTCTCTGCCATGACCTGTCCGTCTTGGGTGGCCCTGCACGGCATAGCTTATGGCTTCACTGAGTTACACAAGCCCCTTCGCCACAACAAGGCAGTGATCCATGAAGGGGACTGTCTTGTTATAGCCCTTACAAGTAGGACATGTGGCTACAATAGTGCCTCCCTCTCCATCATCCTCCCCAAAACAGGTTAAAACCTCCCTTTAGAATGTGCTTTCATGATCTGCATCTGCTAACGTGCTCTCTAACTTATACACACAGAGGCACAGACACCCCATTTATTGGTTTTGCTTCTGTATTGGCACATTTTGAAGTGCCCGGGCTCATCATGATGATTCCCAGTGCCAGGCCCCCAAGGAGAGTCCAAAAATTCCAGGCAGCTGCATTGATCCATATCACAGACCTGTTCTAGCAGTTTTATCTCCATCAAGAGCAGGACTTCTGTACAGCCAATGGGTCTTACTTACACATTCTTAATTGTCACTCCAAAAAACAGGGAACAAAATATTCTTCTTGGGGAATTTTATATACCCCCAGCTACTGTGAGGATTGCAGCTAAGCTCAGAGGGAACAGGGAAGTCTGAGCAGGAGTGGCAGATGATGTCAGTGTCCCTGCTAATTAAAAAACGCACCCGTGTTGCTGTGCCCTGTGAGCCCCCACTCTGCTGCGCCACCGGCTAGGAACCCTCCATCTGGAAGTACCCCAGGCCTTATTTTGGAAGCGTTAGGAAGCCTCCAGCATTGTTCCACTTTAAAAAAAAAATCCAGATTTTGAAAAGTGCACGTGCGGTTTGCTACAGCTTTCTGTTCCTTCCGTTCCTTCCGCTCTTCCCCGCTCTCCTACATTGATTGATACGCACACATGTACAATCAAGATGCAATCATACAGGCCAGCTTTCTCTAACTTGGCCCTCTCCAGATGTGTTGGACTATAAATCCCATCATCCCCAGTGACAAGGGCCATGGCAATAGGTGGAGAAAGGCAGTTGCCGATCGGGCCGGGAGAGGTCTGTGCTGGGGGGATGGGACTTGTAGTCCAACAGATCCAGACCAGAGGGCATCACGCTGGGGAAGTCTGATACCAGTTCAGGCCATGTACCATTTCAGGTCATGGGTTCTGCAAATATCCTGCATTGCAGTGTGGGATGCAGGGATCAGAGCTAGAGCAGCATTCAGGTTAGGTCAGGTCTCTCTTAACCATATAGGGTGGGATACAAATGTTTTTAAAAAACAAATTACATGGGAAGAGATCAGCACCATGGAAAGCTCCAAGTGGGTCCGGAAGCCAGACAGGGTTGTCTGTATGTTGCTCCAACAAGGAGCAGAACAAGACTGAGTCTTAAATAGGCGTTTGGCCAGATTGAGGCTGGTTGGCCCCGCCTCCATAGTGACTGAGACTTGGTTTCTTTAAGGGGCCTGGCCTCTTTTTGCAATCACAGGCTGTGATGATGTGGGAGTGGCTGTGGCGTGCTGCTGTCCTCATGGCCTGTGTCCTGTAAGGTTGGTCATGCGACCCCTGGGATCTTCCTGGAGAACTGGATCCTGGGGAGGTGGGAGCCTCATGGTTGCCTTTCTGTGTCCGAGCTGTGTCCCTGAACCATTAACCATCTGTGAAGTTGCTCTGGCCCTGGGTGGACTCCACCTGCCCAGGTTGGCCACTGGACCCTCCTGGACAGGACGGCGTGGAAGAGGGTGTCACTGAGAGTCGGGAGATAAAAGGTTAAAGGCTCTACGTATTACTTCACATGTGGTGAGATAAGCCAGCTTCATTTGGGTGCCTTCCTGCTCATTCCGTTGAGTGAGGGCCCCGTAACGCTGCCTGAAGACCAGCCCAGATGGCACCACTGTCCTTTATGCCAGAATTGTGCTACACATGATGCAGAATGAGGGTCTAGCCTGGAGTGGCAAAATTCTGGACTGTACAGCTTCAAATTCCAGTTGGGAGGAGATCTACATTTTTTTTAATGCTCTGACACATTTCAATAAAGAACACCTCCCTCCATGTAATAAACTAGCACATCACGAAAGAAGGTTGAGCCCAGCACTCTTCCTAACATGCTAGTCTTCTACATGCAGGGATTTTTAAAAAAAATTACCAGGGAAGAAATCTCAACTGCCCACACTTGCAGTCTGAAGTGACACAGTCTACAACTGTACCATCTCATTTTCCTGCCTCTTTCTCTGTGACAGGCTGATAGACTCTGAAGCTGGTAGTCTTCCCATGAAGGAGAATGTGATGGTAGCGCCATGAGGTAGCTGAATGGACTGTGCCACTTCAAGCTGCTGCTGGGGGATGCCATTTTTCTTGAATACTCCTATCCATTAAAAAATTCCTGCATGCAGAAAACAAGCACAGCGGGGAGTGGTTTGGGACCAGATAGAACCACTCGGGCATGCAGGGATCCCACCTCCTTTTTTCTACAGGGAGGAATGTTTAATGATGGCATCTCCACATCCAGTTTGAAGAGGTGCAGTCCCTTCCACCAGCTCAGGACTCTACCACCTCATTCTGCTGCCTGTTTAGGCCAGAGCTGAGAGCGAGGCAGAGGAGATCAGGTTCCACAGCATGACCTATCGATAGGCAAACAGAAAAGGTGGAATGCACGTCACAAAGGTTTGGCACTCTGCACAAGATCAGGGCTGCTTTTGCCTTAAGATGCAATCCTATGCATGTTTAAACAGAAAAAAGTCCTACAACTCCCAGCATGCCCCAGCCAAGGATTGCATCTTTAGGTTCTTCTTCTCCCATTAAAAAGACTAACAAGTGTTCCTTTCCGTGGGAGAAGGAGCTACGCGCATCCTCAGTGGAACCCAATTCATGTGCCAGGACAGATATAAAATATGGCGAGACTGTGACAAGCAGAAACCGTCGACGATACGCCCCAATCCACTGGAAGAAAAAGGTATTTTCTGTTCAGAAAAAATGAAGCCAGCAATGGGCTGATGGGTGAAAGACCAAATCGCAAGCCCGCAGCTCTGCCACGATTTCCCATCTACCCGAGCCTGCCCTTTTTCTCTGCAAAGCATACTCTGTGTGCCAGCAACTTTTTTTTCCAGCATTTCCCCCACCCCGCTCTACCACCCCTTTCCTGGGTTAAAAATAAATTCAAGTTTCTGGGAAGCAGCTTCTTTCTCCCTCCCTTTTCAGAGCCCCTGAGAATAGATCTCTGCAGCTTTCAAGACTCAGCCCCTCCTCTGTCTGTCTTTCTCCCCCTCCCTCCTTCCCTCCCAAGCTCTCTTCTACTGCAAACTAGCTAATAGGCTCATGCTTGGTTTGCCAGTTCAGCTGGAAAGGAATTTAACTGCTTCGGGACCAGGAGGAACAGCGAGTCCTGCAACTCCAAAACGGGGCCCATCCAAGACATTTCGACAACAGTGCAGACAGGGGTAGAACTCAGGGTGTGGTTGAAATGTCCAGCCAGAAGGATGTCAGAGAAATCTGCAACAGATGCAAATGAGTTCCATTTTTTATGCGTCCAACCTGTGGATTCCACAGCAGACCGTCTTTTTCCGAATCGTGCTGATTCTGTGGTCTTGCAGACTGTTAAAAAAAAAAAAAACTTTCTGGAATTGTATGCACATTTAGTGGTACGAAAATATGAAAAATACAAAGAAGAAGAAAAAACACCAACAAAAAATGCACATTTTCCCCCATTGGCTAAAGCGTGAAAATGCGCATGGGGCGAGATTTCCGCAAATGCACATTTTTGGAGGTGCACATTTGCGCAAGTGTGCACTTTTCGATGCAAATGTGAGTTAGGAGAAATGTGAAAAATCCGATTTCATCAGTGAGCGGACAACGGAACAAAATATGTCTGACACTCCACGAAACACAGATGGAAAGGATTAAACAAAATCCATACAGCCCTAGCCAGGGAGTAGCATTTGATGGAGGGGGTGTTGCAAACATGTCCAGCAGTAAGGACATGTAAACACCCACTGGGACTGACACTGGTTGTTACATCATCCTTTCCTTTTTATCATTATTTTTTTTAAAAAAAACGTTTTATGGTCAGGGGGCAGGCCGACTGGATGTACATGGTTACAGGTGCATGCTCAATTATTTTTACTTTACATTGTGTTCTTTCATTCTAAAGCAAAATGGTGCTCAGTAGTGTAGTGGTAAATTCTGGCGTGCAGGCACATCATGACAGTTCCAATTGCCACACCCCATGGGACTGGCCGAAAATGCAGCCAATGGTGTTGATCAGTGACGTCAAAGCTGTTCCATCCGTTTTCAACTCTGCCAGGAGCAGGTCTTTTGTAGAGCGAATGGGTCCGAAGTAGCATATAGCCATCAAGACTAGTAGCCATTGATAGCCGTCTCCTCCATGAATCTGTCCATTTCCCTTTCAAAGCTGTCCAAATTGGTGGCCATCATCACTACACCTTGTGGAGATGAATTCCGTACCCTAACTCCGCACTGTGTGAAGAAGCCCTTCCAATTGACCTGTCCTGAATCTCCCACCCATCAGCTTCATGGGACGACTCCTTTGGGTTCCAGTGTTATGAGAGAGGGAGGGAAATGTCTCCCTCTCCACTTTCTCCACACCTGGCATCGTTCTGTACACCTCTATTCCAACTGGGATAGCTCACACCGACTTATTGTTGCTGAGAAAATCCATTTCTTCCCCAGCAATGGTGCGGATTGTAGCAAAGCTCAGAGGGAACAGAGTGTTGGACTAGGAGCTGGGAGATCCAGGTTCTAGTCTCCACTCAGCCATGGAAGCTCACTGGGTGACTTTGGGCCAGCCACAGACTCTCAGCCCAACCCACCTCACAGGGTTGTTGTTGTGAGGATAAAATGGAGAGGAGGAGGATCATGTAAGCCGCCTTGGGTTCCTTGCAAGAGGAAAAAAGGCGGGGCGTAAATGCAATCAATCAATCAATCAATCAATCAATCAATCAAACTCCACCTTATTCCCATTGTCAGGATGGTGCTGTGATTAAGTGAGGACAAAACCTGAAACTGCACATGCTCACGGTATCTCTTTTTCCAATCAGGGTTAGTAATGGTTTTTTTGTTTGGGGTGGGGGGTTTTTGGGGGGGAGGGTGCTATGACGTATCAGGAATGTAGAAGCAGCTGTCTAGGGTTGGTGGCGGAAGCAGAGAAAAGAAAAGTGAGTGGCGTGGTTCACCACGGAAGTAATACACGTGGCCATCTAAAGGGGCGGATCTGTTGTAAGATCAGGAAGGAGAGTGGAGGCTGGTGGCTCCGATGTCAGTGGGGCGGTGAATCCGCTCTGGGTTTCAGTCAGAACCAGAACCAATCATAATTCTAAAGGAGCTATCCAAAGTGCTGAACCTATTTGGAGAATAGAGTTAAGCAGCTTGGAGAGCTCCTTTAGAGTTCTGGCTGGTGCTGACTGAAACCCAGAGCAAATTCGCCACCCCACTGACATTGGAGTCACCAGCCTCCACGAATTAAGGGTACAGCTGTTTCAACCAAAAACAAAAAACCCCCCTACAGGTATAGGTATTGTATTATATTTTATATTTTTAAATAGGTATTGTATTGTATTTTATATTTTTAACTGTTCTGTGGCATTTTAGACTTAACTGTTCATAATCCAACCAGAGAACATTAGTTATTGAGTGTAATAAATAACGTCTGTCTGTCCATCCATCTGTCCATATACTTATCTAAAATTATTTCTAGACTGTCTTTAAAGGCAGAATTGCCTCAAGGCAGCGTACAAGATAAAAACCACACAAAGTGGATGCAATTTTTAAAATCCATAAAAGCATGTGTCAATAAAATACATAAAAACATAGATTGCTATTTAAAATAATTAAAAACTAAAGTTACCAATAGACAACCCCCAGTGGTCCTAACTTAAGGGAAGGCCAGTGGAAACTAGCAGGTCTTCAGAGCTTTCTTGAAGACCTCCAATGAAGGGGCCCAATGAACCCCAGATGGAAGTTGAATCTAGAGGTGTGGAGCCACCACCGAAAAGACCCTCTCCCTTGCCCTGACGGAATGATCCTTGTTGTTGTTGTTGTTGTTGTTAATGTTAATATTGTATATTGTGTTTTTATTGTTTTTGCATTCAAGATTTGCATCCTGAAAGGCAGCATATAAATAAGTGTAATACAAAAATAGTCCATAAATTAAATTTCTCGAGTACATCTTTAACCCAAAGAAATGGCTCAGTTCTCCATCTCTGCTAACACTAAAATTCGGGGGGACACCCCCTCCAATTAAGAAGATAGGCCATCAACTGAAACCAGAACAAAAACAAAAAGACAATTCCTTCATATAACACAAACTTACCACATGGGCTCTGCGGCCACTTCATATTATGAATTCAAAGCATATTTATCCCATTCTTAACTCCCCCCCAAAGGCTCAAAGATTGATTTACGTACAGTCAATAGAAGGAGGAGGAGGTCTCTGTGATCAGGCTTACAATCGAAAAGACACAACACGAAAGGAAAAGGCAAGGAGGTGGGAAGAGGAAAGCAACCAGACTCAGGCACAAAGTCCTTAGAATGACTGGCTTGAATGGAAAACAGTTGGTGGTGACTACTGGCATAGGCGGCTTTAAAAGACAGATTAATTGAGGAAGACCGATCCATTCACAGCTCTTAACTATGATAGCTGATAATGGAACCCCCAGGTCCAGAAGCAGGATATCTAGCAGCTCTGCTAGATAAGCCCCAGGGCAGTGTCAAGGGTCAGCATGGTTGGGCAGCTGCTGAGGGCCCAGGAGGGGCCCACTGACAAGCCCCCCCTGGAGTTGCTCCTCCGCTTCCCCACTGCAGCCTGCTGGCTCCCCTGCCTCTCGCTCTGGCCCAGGCGATGGAAGTGGTGGCAAGAGGGAGGAGCAGGAGACGCCGCGGCCTCCTGGCTCCCTGGCGCTCAGCACGCGGGAGCGAGGAGGAGGAGCAAAGGCAGCTGGTGACCATGGCGGTGAGAACAAGACTCACTGAGGGAGAGGGCCTGTGGAGGGTGTCTTGCCCTAGGGACCTCCAGAACCTGGAGCTGGCATGGGACAGACCATTGGTCGGATTCAGGGACCCTCTTAAGTTTATTTATTTAAAATATATATTTTCACCCCACCTTTCAGGGTGAACTGCCCTCATAAGGCGGCTTACAATATTACAAAAACATTCACCTGCAAATCACACATTTCCTCTACTCCCAGGCATTCAACAGCGTATGACCAGGTTTCAGCCGATGCTGGGATTTTCATTGCTGATTTGTTTTCAATTGTTTTTGTGTCCAAATGCTTTTTTATGTTATGTTTTACATTGTATTTTGAAGGCTTTCCTCTCTCGTGAATGGCCCAGAGAGCTTTGGAGTTAGGGCAGTATTGAAATGCAATTAATTAATTAATCGAATAAATAAATAAAACTGAACACACAGAGAGAACAGCAGTAGCAGCAGTGATTTTTTTTTTAAACTAGGGACCCTAGCTCTAAGTGGGTTGGACTCAGATCCCATCATTCCCAGACAGGATAGCTGTGATGGGAGTTGTACTCCAAGACATCTGGAAGTCATCAGGTTGGGGAGATCTGCTTTATGGGAAGACCAGGACAGGCATTACACTGGTACAGATAATAAAACCGGCAGACGTTAGCAATGGAAATTCGCCTGCAGCATCCTTGGGTGAAATCACTGCTGCCCTGTCTGCCTTGAATAGGTTCACACAAGTTTAGAAGCAACTCCAAGGTGGTCCTGAAAGCAGATGGGTTGGTGATTCACACAAGAAAGGGACTCCGGTGCGTTCCACCTGGGGGAAGGACGACTCATCACTCACAGTAGGGCTCTGTGATGAGCAATGCTGAGGAACGCTTGAATAGCAAGCACAGACACAACCACTCCCCACCCCCTAACTGACAGAGCAGCATGCCGGCCCACAGAACAACTCTGAACTTGGTTCACCTTTGGCTGTGTCTGTGCTAATGTGGATTGGGAGGGGGGCAGGCAGTTTGATGTACCAGTTCAGGCAGTCAGGGCTGGTGCCAAGGCTGGGCATGGTCGGGCTTACCGTCTAAAAGTCACAGCACGAAAGGAAAAGGGCAGGAGGAGGGAAGAGGAAAACAAGCAAACTCGGGCACCAAGGTCTTAGAATGGTTGGCTGGAATCGGAAACAGCTGACTTAGGCGGCTTTAAAAGACAAATAACAAGAAGCTCCCCGCGGTCAGGCTTACAACCGAAAAGACGGCACACTGCTAAAGCAAACGACAAGACAAAGCTAGACAGCCCCTGTCGAGAGGGAGCAACTACTGCCAAGAGAAAGGGAGGGAGGGAGGGAGGGAGGGAGAAGTAGAGAGCCTCACTTGAGGTGACCAGCAGCCCTCAGGCCTTGCAGTGAAGGATGCTGGGCTAGTCAAAGGATGTCTCTGAGCATGCGCAGAGTGGATTTCCCTCACTGAGTCACCCTGGCTACCCCCACCCCTCCAGGATTTCCGTGAGAGGCCGCCAGGTCCAAAGTAGGTCTGACACCTGAGAAATGAGCATCACTCAGACCTTCCCATCGTTCTTCATAATCAAAGCTTGGAATGACTAAAGGATGGATTTCTCAATGGAAAAAGAAAAAAGGAAAGAAGAAAGAAGAACCTGTAAGGACCCGGGGGAATAACGCTGTGCAGCCAAGAAGCCCTGAGCCATGGATGTGACTCATTCATGACACTGTCTCCGCAATGAACTTGGTCCTCTTTTTATGTACGCTCCATCGGCGTCTGCCGATTCCACAGAAATGGCCCTTCCCTTTTTTGTTGTTCCGCCTCACGTTTTCAAAGAGTTCTGTGCAACTCAAGGGAACGGAGCTGGAGAAAGGCCCTCTCTGTTACTATGCCCAGCCTTCAGGTTGCTGATGCCAGCTGCATCGTGGTACATTTTGAAGTGTGGGTGCTCATCATGAGTCATGACAGACCCCACAACTACACCCTTGAGGAGACTCCCGAAACTGCAGGCAGCGGGCTTGATCCAGATCAACAAATCAGTTCTAGCCGTTCTTGTCTCCACCAGGAGCAGGTCCCTGATAAAACTAGTGGATCATGACTGCCAGTTCAAGACCAAACCGTCCCAGAAATACTTTGTATTACAACAGGGAGCTATATACTGGGACTGGGAAAATTGATTCCCCCCCACCCCCACTGCTGGGTGGATTGCAGCTAAGCTCAGAGGAAGTGGAGGGGCAGGGCAGGTGATGTCAGCATCCCGGCTGATAAAGAAGTCTTGGTGCTTTGACCCTTTGAGCCCTGGTTCCACTACACCATGGCTTATATATCAATAGCGTCACCTTGAATCCAGTAATATACTGGCAGTTCTCTGAGCGAAGGCATAACACACTGGCCATAGGGCTGCCCCACTGAACAACCCAGCTGCCAAAACCTGCACTAGCTGCATTTTCTGGACCAGCCCCAAGGGAAGCCCCAAACAGAGTGCACGCAGTCATCCAGCCTTGAGGTTACAGCCAGACTATCCCTTATTAATTTACTGATTGATTGATTTATCTATTTACTACATTTTTATGCCATCCATTAAGCAAAGCTCTCTGGGTGGTTTACGAGACATAACCATAAAATGCAAGAACATAGTCAAATGTCATATCAAAACCATACATTTAAAATGGAATAAAACCAAAACAGGAACCAAATTAAAAGCCAGCAGCACAACACCCCTCTGAGGTAGGCTGGGTGGAGAGAAAGAGCAACTGGTCCAACGTCAACCAGCGAGCATCATGTCTGAGTGGAGGTGTGAACCCAGGTCTGCCTAGTTCTTAGTCCGACGTTCCAGCCACCACACTGCGCTGGCTCTGAGAAGAAGAATAAGGCAGACGGATTGTCTTATTTGGTGGAATTCCTGGTGTAGTCACAGGTCACCGTCATTTGAAGCTATCGAGGACGTTGCCTGCTTATTCGATTGCGCAGAACAGCCCGCCACCAACACCATTCGGATAAACGATGAGGGTTTTCCCCCCCTACCGGATTTAGGCGGGAGCAGCAGTTTGGCGGGTGGGGAGGAAGGAATCCAGGCCCCATTCTCCCGGCAGAGCTAGTCTTTCCACCTTCCCGAACCTGAGGCTGAGTGGTGAAGCCAGTCAAACAAGTTTACGGCAGTAAAAACACACACCAGCAACAACAACCCCTGCGCAAAGCCGCCGCTGTGCCGCTGCGCACGGAGGGTTCGTTATCTCTGGCTTTATGGCTGGAGACGGTGCGGCTGGGTTACAGGAGAGCGGGGCGGGGGGGTGGCAATTAAAGAGATGTTCTGTCAGAAAAAAAATAGTGGGGGGTGGAGAGAGATGAGGAGGAGGAGGAGGAAGAGGAGAAGCAACTCCCTTCCAAACAGATTATAGCTGAAGGCTCTGTTTTCTTCTTTTTTCATCAGAGAAGAAAATTTCTTTCTTTCTTCCCCCCTTTATTTTATTTTTTTTAAAAAAACCCTGCCAGGAAAAGCTGCACTCTGCAAACCCCCCACAAACAGCTCGCCCCATTCCCAGTGCTCCAGAACCAGCGCCGGCATCCGTCTTGCTGTGTCCCTGCATTTTAATTACCACCTTATTAATATTCATGAGACTAGGCACTCAAGGGGGATTACAGTCTGTCATTCTCTCTCTCTTTCTCCCCCCCCCCACCCCGCTCCTTCTGCCGAATCTGTTTTTCATTTTCCCTTTCTCCCAAACAGGCACAGCACTGCTGAGGCCATTAGTCGGCATAAGCCGTCCTCATCTGCATATGTGATTTGGGTTGAGATGCCAGAGTTAGCAGATGCGTGTGCGTGTGTGCGTGTGTGTGCGTGTGTGTGAGAGAGAGATCTGGGGTTATAGCAAGATTTGAATCCGGTCCTCCAAATATACCCTGCAGATTCTGTTCCTGATTAATCAGTGTGCTATTGGGATGTCCATTGCTGAGAGATACAGCCCTTTGGGGGTTCACCGAGTTCTGTGGCATGCCCAACTCACCTTGCATTTGCGAGCCAAGCCATGGGTTTTCTCCAAACTCCAGGGGCCTTTTATGTATTTGTGTGTGTGTGTGTGTGTGTGTGTGTGTGCGTGCACCAGAATTTGTGTAAAAGATGGCAAAAAAATGCACAAATTTGCACAAACTACCACCAAAAATTGCACAACTTGCTCAAATTGTGGCCTTGCTTTGCACAAATTATGCAAATTTGTGCAAATTGCGGCCATAATTTACACAAATTTAAAAAGCACCGAAACCCCACTCGCTGGCTTGACTCTGCAGGCTGTGTTGGGCCAGTTCAAAGTCCAGGGGGCCGGGCCAAGCCAATAAAAGCTTGTTGCGCTCCGCACCCCAAACAGATTCCTCCAGCATCCCTGACGTGCGATTGTGCTAGGTACGGTACAGAATGCTGAAACTGCCATCTCTTTACCCAGGACATTGAGAGGTCAGATTTTTCTCTATAGACCAGGGATGGGCAACAGACAGGCCACGGGCTGCATTTGGCCCCTGGCACCCCTCACCATGACGCCTGCTGCCCCACTGCCCAAACTGATTTAGTTTTACAGGAGGAAGGGAGGGATGCATCATAGTTTGCTGCAGAAATTCAGCAGCAAATACTATGGTGGCATAGAATGGACAAACGCTGCTCAAAAAGGAGCTACGTTTGTCCATTCTAAGCCTCTGGGGTGGCTACAGAGGCTTAGAATAGACTCCCCCATATCTTTGCTGGTGTGGTGGGAGTGGGAGTGCGGCCCACATCGGGTCGGAGGAGAGGAAAAGTTGCCCACCCCTGCTATAGAATCATAGAATAGTAGGGTTGGAAGGGGCCTACAAGGCTGCCTTGAGCATCATTTTCTTGGTGTAAAGGCAGGGAAGGACTCGGAAAAGTAAATGAAATGACTAAATATAGACAGAACAGAGAAGGGATGGATTGTGGAGGACGGGGAGGAAAAATGAAGGGAAAGGTGATGATGGTTTGAACTGAACCAATATGAAATTTTCACCCATCTGCATCAGCCAAATTCAAGAGATACCGCCATTCCCAGGACAGAGATCACCATGATAAACCTGCCCTGTCAGAAAAATAGGGGTGGCAGCAACTCGAACTCAGCATTAACAGGGTTGAATGCACAGACATTCAAACCCAGAGTTTTAAAAGCAAAACCCTGAAAGCCCTGGATGGGGGAACCCATCCTCTTTTGGTTTCTTCCCCATTCGGATTTTGTTTTAAATCTCAAGTGGGTTCTCTCCCGAATGTGAACAACTTTGAGAATTTGGCTACATTCTTCTCGAAAAATGATCTGGAACAAAATTCTCACCCATCTGCACCGGCCAAATTCAATAGGTGCAGCTATCCTGAGCACGGAGAAGACCATGCCACTGTTAAAGATGAGGAGCCCGTCAGAAGAGAAAGAGGTGGCAGCCCTAATTCAGCACCACAAACATGGAGGAAGATGCGGGCATGCCAAGCCAGACTTTTGAGAGCGAAGCACTCAGAGCCCTTGGGCCTGGACAGATGAATCTGTTTTGGTTTCTCCCTCTCTCGGTGTTAAACTCTCAGGCGCTTCCGGTCCTGAACAAGACGAAACCTGAGCACTGTGGAAAATCTGAATCAAAAACAAAACACAATAAAATTCTTACCCCTTCCTAGTAGTGACCGTTGATCGCCTTTCCTGCATCGCTTTAGTTGGTTAGTTTGTCCTTGTTCAATTGTTTTATGATTGTATTCCATTTTGTTTGTTTTCACACCTTTGGAATATATTCCTATTTTTCGGGGTCTTGTTTCATACACTTCCTTGATACCATGTGACAAAGGGTGGTTTTAGAAACCTTTTAATGAACTAAAATGAATAAATTTGGAGATGGCACTTTACAGAGTGACATAACCTGGGAAGATGAGGACAGGGTTCTAGTTGGACGTGTCGACTGAAGCCTGAAGAGACCTGGGGTCAAATCCTCACTCAGCCATGATTTGCGCCCAGTCACCACATCTGACTAGCCTTCTGCGTCTCAGGATAGCTCTGAGGGTAAACTGGCCAGAGGCGGGAATCCTTGCAGGAAGTGTGTCATAACATGGGTGAACTGGAATAGATATATTCTTTGCTGCTGGTTTTGTTCTGAACTTGTTTTAGTCAATCTTTTGATGTTTGTATTTTAAGGTTTCAGTGGATTGTGTGCCAACCAGAGAGCTTCAGTTGTTGGGAGGTTTAAAAGTAGAGTCAATTAATAAACAAATGAACACAAACAAACAAGGTAAAGCAGGGGTCCCCAAACCTCGTGGGTTTGGGGACCCCTGGTGGTGGGCACATTTGGAATTCTGAGAGAGTGTTGTGGGTGCTCTCACAAAATGGCTGCCATGGGGTGGCTTGCTGATTTGTAAAATGGCTGCCATGGTGAGTGTGGCCAACCACAAAACACTCATTCCCCAGAAGGCAAACTGACGAGAGTAAAAGAAAAGTAACCTGCCCCAAAACCTCAGTACAAGGCAAAGGTGGGGTCTGAGGTCCAAAAACACCCCTGCTCTTTTGAACCCAAATATAGATCTTCAGAAATAAAATAAAAATCAGGAGGGCCAGGGGGCCTGGTGGGCACCAAGAAGTGTCTGTGGGCCCCATGTTGGGAAACCATAAACAAATAAACAAATAAATAAATAACACTGGTCCATATTTAGGGATGGGTGAACAAGAATCACAGAATCATAGAACAGTAGGGCTGGAAGGGGCCTACAAGGCCATCGAGTCCAACACCCTGCTCAGTTCAGGAATCCAAGTCAGGGCATCCCTGACAGATGGCTGTCCAGCCTCGTCTTGAAAGCCTCCAGTGTGGGAGAGCCCACCACCTCCCCAGGTAATTGGTTCCATTGTCGTATTGCTCTTACAGTCAGGAAGTTTTCCCTGATGTAGAGCCGGAATCCGGCTTCCTGTCACTTGAGTCCATTATTCCGTGTCCTGCACTCTGGGAGGATCAAGAAGAGATCCTGGCCTTCTTCTCTGTGACAACCTTTCAAGTCCTTGAAGAGCGCTATCGTATCTCCCGTCAGTCTTCTCTTCTCAAGGCTAAACATGCCCAGTTCTTTCAGTCTCTCCTCGTAGGGCTTTGTTTCCAGTCCCCTGAGCATCTTTGTTGCCCTCCTCTGAACCCTCTCCAGCTTGTCTGCATCCTTCTTAAAGTGTGGTGGCCAGAACTGGACACAGTACTCCAGATGAGGCCTAACCAGTGCTGAGTAGAGGGGAACTAGTACTTCCCGGGATTTGGAAGCTATGCTTCTATTTATGCAGCCCAAAATGGCATTGGCCTTTATTGCAGCCACATCACATTGTTGGCTCATATTCAGCTTGTGATCGACAACAATTCCAAGATCCTTCTCGGTTGTAATGTTGTTGAGCCACGTATCCTCCATCTTGTAACTGTGCATTTGGTTTCTTTTTCCTAGGTGCAGAACTTGGCATTTATCCCTATTCAGTGTCATTCTGTTGTATTCTGCCCAGCACTCCAGTCTATCCAGATCACTTTGAATTTTGTTTCTGTCTTCCAAAGTACTAGCAATCCCACCCAATTTTGTGTCATCTGCAAATTTGATAAGCATTCCCTGCACCTCCTCCTCCAAGTCATTCATAAAAATGTTGAAGAGCACTGGGCCCAGGACTGAGCCCTGCGGTACCCCACTCGTTACCTCTCCCCAGTTTGAGAAGATCCCATTGATAAGCACTCTTTGAATCCGATTCTGTAGCCAACTGTGGATCCACCGGATCGTTGTTTCATGTAGCCCACTTTGAGCTAGTTTGCTCATCAGGATATCATGGGGCACTTTGTCGAAAGCTTTGCTGAAGTCAAGTTATATTAGGTCTACGGTCCACAAGGGAGGTGACTTGATCAAAAAATGAGATCAGATTTGTCTGGCAGGACTTGTTTTTGACAAATCCATGTTGGCTTCGAGTAATCACGGCATTGTTTTCAAGGTGCTTCCGGATGGATTGCTTTATCATCTGCTCCAGAATTTTCCCAGGGATTGATGTCAGACTGACTGGTCTGTAGTTCCCAGGTTCCTCCTTTTTACCCTTTTTGAAGAGAGGGACAACATTAGCCCTCCTCCAGTCATCTGGCACTTTCCCCCGTCCTCCATGATTTCTCAAAGAGAATAGACAGCGGTTCTGAGAGTTCTTCTGCCAGCTCTTTTATTACTCTAGAATGCAGTTCATCTGGCCCTGGAGATTTGAACTCATTCGAAATAATTAGGTGTTCCTTGACTATATGCCTATTGATCTCAAGCGGCAATCCTGCCCCTTCAGCCTGTACTTCGCCTTTGCCAGGGGGGTCGTAGACCCTCTTTTGGGAGAAGACTGAGCCAAAGTAGGAATTGAGCACCTCTGCCTTTTCTTTGTCATCTGTTATCGTTTTGCCATCCTTATTTAATAGCTGAACCACCATTTCTTTCCTCTGCCTTTTACTATGCACGGAGCTGAAGAAAGCCTTTTTGTTGTTTTTAGCATCCCTCACTAACCTCAGCTCATTCTCAGCTTTAGCCTTCCTGACGCCATCCCTGCAATTCTGTGCTACCTGCCTGTACTCTTCCTTTGTTACTTGGCCTTCTTTCCACTTCCTATATGTGTCCTTTTTTGTTTTCAGGTCATCCCTAAGCTTTTTGTGAAGCCACATTGGCTTCTTCTGTTGTCTTCCACCTTTTCTTCTTGTTGGAATTGTTTGTGATTGTGCCTTGAGAATTTCCTTTTTTAAAAGCTCCCACCCATCTTGGACTCCTTTTCTCGTTAGCGTCGCTTGCCATGGGACCTTACTGATCATTGTTCTGAGTTTATGAAAATCAGCTTTCCTAAAATCCAGGGTACGCGTTTGACTACACTCGGCTTTTGCTTCCCTTAGAACCAAGAACTGAAGTGCAACATGGTCGCTTTCCCCCAGAGTTCCTGTAACTGCTACTTTATCCACTAAGTCATCTCTGTTGGTTAGGATCAAGTCAAGGATAGCCGATCCTCTAGTACCTTCCTCTACTTCCTGTAGGAGGAAGTTATCCGCCACACAAGTCAGGAATTTCCTGGTGGGGCCATGTTTTGCAGTATTTGTCTCCCAACAAATATCGGGGAAATTGAAGTCCCACATTACTACTACATCATGCTTCCTTAAAACATTGGCTGTTTGCTTTTCAAAAGTTTCTTCCTTGTCTTCTCCTTGATTGGGTGGCCGGTAGTAGACTCCGACCACCAGGTTCCTTTTATTCTTTGCTCCATTTATTTTGATCCAGATGCTCTTGATGGGGCCACCAAGCTCCTCCTCCTGTATTTCTGTGCAGAGATATGTATTTTTCACATACAGTGCAACCCCACCTCCCTTTCTGTTCCTCCTGTTCTTTTTGAAAAGAACAAAGAGCTTGGATTCTCTGAATATCACCTTCCACTCACCTCCTGCCCAGTCCCCATTGAGATTTGCAATTGCTGCTCCCTTTGAGGAAATGGGAAACTTGTGCAAATGAAGGATTTTGAAGGAATCCATTTCAGGGTGGAGTTCAATGAGCTTCTGTTGTTGCAGCCTCCTGGACTTTGGTCCGCTTTCCACGAACTGGCTCAAATCCATCTGCATCAAGTCGGGCCAGTTTGCAGATTCTCCATATTCTTTTTTCACAAATAGAGATTTGTGCAAATCACTGCTGCAGTTTGTATAATTTTCAGCCACAATTCAGCCAAATAAAAAAATACACAAATGTTCCCAAATTTCAGGAGCCCACAAATGGAAGCCGAGTTGGGCACACTGGGGAAATACATCAAGCCAAATAAGAGATGGATTTCCTGGCGATTGACATCCCTAGCGGAACTCAAGGAGCAATCAGTTGGGAGCTTTGCCCCAAATCTGCAGAAAATTCCTAATTTGCGCAAGTTTCCTCCATAGACTAATGCAGGAAAGATCAAGTTAATTTGCCCAAATCAAACTGGGAATTGGGAACAACCAAAAACCAAAAAATCAGAATCCATCGATGAGCAGAGGACGGAACAAAAGGCACCTGACAAACTGCGGTTCTATGCAATCCATACATCCCTAAGTAGAAGGCAGCTTCCGATGTTCCTATGAACTGAAGTGGTGAGAAGGGAGGACTGTATATTAGATGTATTTCCTGAATAATAACCAGAGATTTGCTTGTGAAGAATACTTACAGGTGAACTCAGCTAGCAAGATTGGGAAAGTATCCGGCTGCAAGAGAGGTCAGACTCAAGATGAGGCACTTTTGTAGGTTGTTATTCTAAAGCAGGGGTGTCGAACCTCTTTCAGCTCAAGGACCAAATTCAATTTTGGAGAAGCTCTTGGGGGCTGCATTCCAAGGGTGGGTGGGGCCAAATGCAAAAGAGGCAGGACCAAAAATCCCAGTTTATTTTAGCTTAGAGCTCTTACTGCCAGCAACTTAAACTTGGGAGTGGCATTTCAAACTTAGGATTGGGGTGGTGGATTGTGCAAAAGCTGGGAAGCCACCAAACAGTTGGTGGTTGGTGGAAAGGGGATGGACTGTTGGAGCTGGATCCAGACTCCAGGAGGACTCCTACCCATAATCCCCTTAAAATCACCATGTGCAGTGATGAGTTTTGAGAGATGGAAAACATGTCTTTCCTAGGGATGTTGCAGGTGCCTGGTTCCATCCAGGAATCTGGCAGAACCCCCTTGTCTGTAACCCCGAGCCCCACTGGCCAAGCCCCGTCCTCCGCTCTCCCCCTGCCCGTGTTCGGTGAGCGGCCCACACTCACCCCGAAGGCCTTGTTGAGCTCCACGGTTGCCATTTTTTGAAAAATAAAATGGCAATCGCAAAAATGCACATATTTGCACATGCGCGAAAATGCACTTTTATGAATGCACACACGTGTGTGCGCGCGAATGCACATTTTTGCAAATGCACATATTTGTGTATGCGAAACTGCACATTTTCATGCATGCACAAATGTGCACATTTTTGTGATCGCCATTTTTATTTCCCCCAAAATGGTGACCACAGAGCTTGACGAGGCCTCCAGGGTGAGTGCGGGCTGCTCCTTGAATGCGGGAGGAGCTCAAGAGTGATCCGGGGACCAATGAGAGGAGGCAGGGGCTGGGTGGGCACCCAGACAATCTGGACGGCGGTGGGTTCGCACATCCCTCCCATCCCTAGAACTTGGCTTGATAGACGGACACTGTGGCAGCTGTGTATATGGCCCAAATAGAACCAGAGGTGGATGGCTTTGGAGACTGCTTGACTTTCTTCTGTTTCTTTTGATTGCCACTACTCTTCCTTCTCTTTTAGGGGCCCCTTTAGTAGTCCTTCCCCATAGACAACTATTGCAGTGAACGGCCCCCGCGTGCCCTGCCAAAAGCTACCGCTGGGCTTTTCTGCCTACGACAGACGTACGACAGTGCCCCCATCGGCATGGTAACAACACGTTTCGTCAGACACCATGTTGCCATGGACAGCTGCAGGGGGGAAAAGCGCCGGGCACCTGAGCCCTGGTTCTGGCTGCTTCACAAAGCTACATTGAGATCCAATCCTCAGCGTGATTTTGGAGGGAGGGAACGTTGAAAACAAAGCAGATAAGAAATGGAGAGAGAAAGAGATCGAGCTGCTCCCACGGACGGAGAGGCCGCCGCATCAGCAGATCGGGGGGTCTAATTTGCCAATCCCTGCACTGTTGAAGAGCAGGAGTTCGTACTGAGTTGGAATTCAGTGTACCGATCATCTTAGCTTGCATGTTTGAGAGAGCAAGTTTCAAAGAGCTTTCTTTCTTTCTTTGGTTTTTTTGGGGGGGCTGCTAACACTGAAAATGAGGGAGCCAAATTGTGGATCACACCATGGGACTGCAAATGTGGTATCGTGTTTTTAGAGCCCCCCACAAGTTAAAAAGACCCCCCTCAGTAGTCCCCCTCCTCCAATTTTCCCTCACCAGTTCCACCACGCTCAGAAATCCCAAGATCTCCTGCTCCCTGAAACGTGTTTTTTTTTTTCATGACTGCACTCATTTTCCCTTGCTGCCCTTTATTCCTCCATAGGATCACCTCCCTTACTTCCCTCCTCAAAACTCACATTTTTTCAGGAAGCTTTGGGATCCTTCTCCAGTCCCTATACTTCATTGCAGGCGGTGCTGAACAATTGGCTGCCAGGGAAAAGGGGTGGGACCAGGGGAAGTGGGTGTGGCCATATGGGGAACTGTGACCGAGGTGGGCTAGATTTGGTTTGCAGGTCTGAGAGTCAACACTCCTGCCTCACTGTAACTAAGCCAAAATATGTGCAATTGAAGTAGTAATCACATTTTTCTTCCTGTGCTTCCCCAACCCTCCATTTCCCCTTCCTCTATTTTGGATTTTATTGTAAACCCCTTGGGGCATGGATCTATCATTTCTGCTTTTTGTAAAGTGCCATGTACAAAGATGTAGGGATGGATCTTTCAGGATCTCGTAGTTTCTCGTGTTTCCAGTCATCTAGTTTTCTCCCACTATTATTTTTTTCTGCATGAAAATTCATACAGTTTTTCATATGCATTTCTCCTAATTTAGGCCATTTGTACACAATTTTGCCTTATATATGCATTTTGGCCAGCGGTTTTCCTGAGCAGAATGCTTTTCTTGCACATTATCTTTTACAAAGATATGACTTTTTGTCCACCCTTTACCCTAATATATATATATATATGCATCCTTGTATGTGTTTTTTTTTAAAAAAATGGAAACCACAGTACAATATTTGGAGAAATGCAAATACTGAAGGATAACTGCACTTCAGTTTGCCTGTTGACTTGAGATGTGACAGTTAGATAGGTTTGTGTTAAAACTCAAAGCCAACAAATTTCTTCCCCCTCATGACATAGATGCGATACATCAGGAGTGCACAACTCCCAGCCCATGGGCTGATTCCAGCCCACTGGCCCCTAGAGGACTTGCTGTGATCTCCGATTTGAGATCGGAGGTAACTCTGCGGATTCCCCTGTGTACAGTATAGGCGTGATGTGATCGAATCACCTCTCCCCCACCAATACTCAGGCGGCCGCATTCTGCACAAGCTGGAGTTTCTGAACTTCAAGAGGCCATTTGTGCACAGCTCTAATTTTGCAACCTGTACAGTCTAGATTTTGCTGAATGACCTAGGTTTGGAAACAGGTGGACCATATCTGCTCAAATCTCAAAACCAGATGGAACTCCAGGGGGGCAGAGCTCTCTGGACCATAGAATCATAGAATCATAGAATAGTAGGGTTGGAAGGGGCCTACAAGGCCATCGAGTCCAACCCCCTGCTCAATGCAGGAATCCAAGTCAGAGCATCCCTGACAAATGGCTGTCCAGCCTCGTCTTAAAGGCCTCCAGTGTGGGAGAGCCCACCACCTCCCCAGGTAATTGGTTCCATTGCCGTATTGCTCTGACACTCAGGAAGTTTTTCCTGATGTTCAGCCGGAATCTGGCTTCCTGTAACTTGAGCCCATTATTCCGTGTCCTGCACTCTGGGAGGATCAAGAAGAGATCCTGGCCTTCTTCTCTGTGACAACCTTTCAAGTACTTGAAGAGTGCTATCATATCTCCCCTCAGTCTTCTCTTCTCAAGGCTAAACATGCCCAGTTCTTTCAGTCTCTCTTCATAGGGCTTTGTTTCCAGTCCCCTGATCATCTTTGTTGCCCTCCTTTGAACCCTCTCCAGCTTGTCTGCATCCTTCTTAAAGTGTGGTGCCCAGAACTGGACACAGTACTCCAGATGAGGCCTAACCAGTGCTGAGTAGAGGGGAACTAGTACTTCCTGGGATTTGGAAGCGATGCTTCTATGAATGCAGCCCAAAATAGCATTTGCCTTTTTTGCAGCCACATCACATTGTTGGCTCATATTCAGCTTGTGATCGACGACAATTCCAAGATCCTTCTCGCTCGTAGTGTGGTTGAGCCACGTATCCCCCATCTTGTAACTGTGCATTTGGTTTCTTTTTCCTAGGTGCAGAACTTGGCATTTGTCCCTATTAAATGCCATTCTGTTGTTTTCTGCCCAGCACTCCAGTCTATCCAGATTACTTTGAATTTTGTTTCTGTCTTCCAAAGTATTAGCTATCCCGCCCAATTTTGTGTCATCTGCAAATTTGATCAGCATTCCCTGCACCTCCTCCTCCAAGTCATTAATAAAAATGTTGAAGAGCACTGGGCCCAGGACTGAGCCCTGCGGTACCCCACTCGTTACCTCTCCCCAGCTTGAGAAGGTCCCATTGATAAGCACTCTTTGAGTCCGATTCTGTAGCCAACTGTGGATCCACATGATCGTTGTTTCATCTAGCCCACTTCGAGCAAGTTTGCTCATCAGGATATCATGGGGCACTTTGTCGAAAGCTTTGCTGAAGTCGAGGTATATGATGTCTACAGCATTCCCACGGTCTACAAGGGAGGTGACTTGATCAAAAAATGAGATCAGATTTGTCTGGCAGGACTTGTTTTTGACAAATCCATGTTGGCTTCGAGTAATCACGGCATTGTTGTCAAGGTGCTTCCAGATGGATTGCTTTATGATCTGCTCCAGAATTTTCCCAGGGATTGATGTCAGACTGACTGGTCTGTAGTTCCCAGGTTCCTCCTTTTTACCCTTTTTGAAGATAGGGACAACGTTAGCCCTCCTCCAGTCATCTGGCACTTCCCCGGTCCTCCATGATTTCTCAAAGAGAATAGACAGCGGTTCTGAGAGTTCTTCTGCCAGTTCCTTTATTACTCTAGGATGCAGTTCATCTGGCCCTGGAGATTTGAACTCATTCAAAGTAATGAGGTGTTCCTTGACCATATGCCTGTCGATCTCAAGCTGCAATCCTGCCCCTTCAGCCTGTACTTCGCCTTTGCCAGGGGGGTCATAGACCCTCTTTTGGGAGAAGACTGAGCCAAAGTAGGAATTGAGCACCTCTGCCTTTTCTTTGTCATCTGTTATCATTTTGCCATCCTTATTTAATAGCTGAACAACCATTTCTTTCCTCTGCCTTTTACTATGCACGTAGCTGAAGAAAGCCTTTTTGTTGTTTTTAGCATCCCTCGCTAACCTCACCTCGTTCTCCGCTTTAGCCTTCCTGACGCCATCCCTGCAATTCTGTGCTACCTGCCTGTACTCTTCCTTTGTTACTTGGCCTTCTTTCCACTTCCTATATGTGTCCTTTTTTGTTTTCAGGTCATCCCTAAGCTTTTTGTGAAGCCACATTGGCTTCTTCTGTTGTCTTCCACCTTTTCTTCTTGTTGGAATTGTTTGTGATTGTGCCTTGAGAATTTCCTTTTTTAAAAGTTCCCACCCATCTTGGACTCCTTTTCTCGCTAGCATTGTTTGCCATGGGACCTTACTGATCATTGTTCTGAGTTTATTAAAATCAGCTTTCCTAAAATCTAGGGTACGCGTTTGAGTACACTCGGCTTTTGCTTCCCTTAGAACCAAGAACTCAAGTACAACATGGTCGCTTTCCCCCAGAGTTCCTGTAACTGCTACTTTATCCACTAAGTCATCTCTGTTGGTTAGGATCAAGTCAAGGATAGCCGATCCTCTAGTTCCTTCCTCTACTTTCTGTAGGAGGAAGTGATCCGCCACACAAGTCAGGAATTTCCTGGAGGGGCCATGTTTTGCAGAATTTGTCTCCCAACAAATATCGGGGAAATTGAAGTCCCCCATTACTACCCTCCATAACCCTCCATAACTAAGAGAAGGGTAATTTTGAAGTGTTTGGGCTATGTGCATGTTTGTTCTCATCTCCACAATTTATTCAAGTTGCAGAATTCAGGTTGCAAAATTAGAGCTGTGCACAAATGGCCTCTTGAAGTTCAGAAACTTCAGCTTGTGCAGAATGCAGCAGCCTGAGTACTGGTGGGGGCGAGGCAATTCGATAACATAATGCCTATACTGAGCCAGCTGCTCTGGTTACCAGTGTGTTTCTCAGCCCACTTCAAAGTGCTGGTTTTGACCTTTAAAGCCTTTAACTGTTTGGGACCAAGGTACTTGAAGGACACCTTCACCCGTATCAGCCTGCCCACACTTTAAGATCAGAAAGAGAGGCCCTTCTCATTTGCCAACCGGTGAGAGCAGTCAGGTGGGTGACCACATGTGAGCGGGCCTTCTCTGCAGTGGCCCCACACCTTTGGAACAAGCTGCCATCGGAGGTCCGCCGTGCTCCGTCATTGCAGGTTTTTAAGAAGGCCTTGAAAACGTATTATTTAACCTTGGCCTTCTCATGATATGGCTGCTCTTGTTGCTGGTACTGCTGTTAACATTGTTGCTGGTTTTATTGTTGGCTTTTATTGTTGTTTTTATTGTTTTTATGTTTTTATCACTTTTAATACTTTAACTGTTTTTATATATATTTAATATTTTACCTGTAAGCCGCTGGGGGGGGGGGGGCTTCTGCCCTGCAAGGCACCCAAGAAAATAAATTCTCCACCTTACTTGTGGACAGAGACATTTGGGAGACAATTTCACCAAATTTCTCCAGGGGGAGGAGAAATCCTCAGCAGGTTCTCCCAGTTAGGGCTCCCCATTTGCAGGGCTTGTAGCACAGCTTCTTTCTTTTTTCCTAAGAAAAAAGAAAGGTGGTGGGGGGTTTCGTGCTGCAACAGCATCAACTGTCTTGGCAGGCCGGCCCCAGTTTGCATCCACCACAATGCAGGCGGAGGCAGTGTTGTGTCCAGCTCCAGGGATGAGGTGGAGTTACTGCTCTGCCAAAATCTGCCCTCCGATTTCCTAAAAGCTTTCTCCCCCACCCCCCAAGAAGGAGACTTCCATTGTTCTACCTCATTCAGGATGTTTTATAATTTATTTTTGTGGTCTTTTTGAGCCTACCTAATCATAGCTGGCCTCCCAGTCTGCCTGCACATCCTGATCTAAAAAAGCCCCATAGGAGGGATTGCCTCACGGTGCCTTAAACTGGGCTTTAATTGAAGTGTGGGAAGCTGAGGAGGCCACAGGCTGCCAGAGAGAGGACTGTGCAGTGAAAGACAGGACACTTGTGCTCACTCCTCGGCCACCTTCTAAGTAAGGGAAGCCCGAGAAACCCAAACCTAACCCATGAGAATTTCTCCGACATTTCTTCACCATTGAATGCCTTTTCAAAAGCAATTTCTCCACTATCAAATGGAATGAGAATGGTAAAAAAAAAAAAAAAATGTGGGAGACATTGTCAGCACAGAATTATGAAGGATTCAAGTTGCAGAATTCCTGGGTCTGCTGCAGGCTCTTGGCACAGCTTCTGTAACCTTGGTGCAGAATTTGGTAGGGATGTACGAAAGTCACTTACCCTTTCGAAGGGGGTGATTTGCGGTGGGGGGGAGGCGCTCCGTCCCTCCCTCCGAAATTCTGGCCAGGGGGGAGGCGCTCCGTCCCTCCCCCCCGAAATTCTGGCCGGGGGGGAGGCGCTCTGTCCCTCCCCCCCCCCGAATCCTGGCCGGCCGGGTCTGCAAATGGCGGCGGCTATAGCCGCCGCCGTTTGCATCCCTGCAATCAGCCGTGATAGGCTACATAAATGTTTATGTAGCCTATCATGGCTGATTTAAAAGAAAAAAAAATGTGCGTACACAAATGGTGGCGCCCATGGGCGCCACCATTTGCGTTCCTTATTTTGACACGTCTTAGTCTACGTAAACATTTACGTAGACTAAGACGGCGAAAATAAGGGGAACGCAAATAGCGTAGCGTCTACGCTATTTGCGTTCCTCTTATTTTCGCCGTCTTAGTCTACGTACATGTTTACGTAGACTAAGACATGTCAAAATAAGGAACGCAAATGGCGGCGCCCATGGGCGCCGCCATTTGCTTACGCGCATGTTTTTTTTCTTTTAAATCAGCCATGATAGGCTACGTAAACATTTACGTAGCCTATCACAGTATTTTTTAAAAATCTAGCTGTGATAGGCTACGTAAATGTTTACGTAGCCTATGAGGTTTTTTTGTTTTTGTGTTTTTTTTACTGGAAATGGCGGTGGCGGCAGCCGGTCGGAAGCCCGGCCGCCACCGCCGCTGCCGCCACCGCCGAATCGCTGCCGGAGCTGCCGCCGCCAGGAAGATTCGCCCAAGGTAAGTCCCGTCCCGGGGGGGGCACGGGGGGCAGACCGTTTCGCCACCAATTTCGGGGGGCCAAATGTGCTGGCATTCAGCCTCCCTGAGATTCGTGGCGAAATTCTCTGACATCCCTAGAATTTGGATTGTTTTTTAATTGCGTGGAACAGACACGGTCCTATTTGAAGCTTCACTTCTCATTACACATCTCAAGGTAGTGCAGATGTTTGCTTCCTTGCTCCATTTCCCCCCTTCGGTCAGCAATTTCTTTCAGGATTGGGATGAAGATTTGGAGCAGAGGTGGGATGCGAAAGATCTGGAGGCAGAGAAGACATACATCTTGAGAGTGAAGCCATCTGGAGGATGGGGTTAAATAAATACAAAGAAGTAAGAGTACTGCATCATGGGTTTTGTAGATCTAAAGCAAAATGCGTACACAGAAATAATGCCAAGAAATCCATAAAAAGCAGTACTTGGGGTCCAGGGCTGTTCAAAAGAGGTATGAATGTGAGCTGCACAAAACCATCAAGAGTAGAGGTGGGCAATTTGCGGCCCTCCAAATGTTTTGGCCTACAAATCCTATCATCCCTCATCCTTGGCTCTGCTGGCTAGGGCCGGTGGGAGTTGGAGGCCAAAACATCTGAAAGAGGCAAAGAGCCCAAGTTGCCCACTCCTGATTTATCTCAGGGGGCTCCAAAATGGCACCCATGAGAGCCAATGTGCCCACAGACACCTCTCTTGGCATTTGCCAAGCTCTGCCCCTTCTGATTTTTATTTTACTTCTTAAGACTTTTGAATTGATATGTTTTTTAAAAGAAAACGAGAAGGCTGATATCTCGCAAAGTGAAGTGCTGCCCTTCGATGCCATCTGGATTTGGGTTCCAAAGAGTGGTTCTGTGTAGGGATGGCAGAGAATTCCACCACGGATCTCGGTGAGGCCGAATGCCAGGGCATTCGGGCCCCCGAACTCCATGTCGGAATGGCCTGCCGCCCCCCGCCCCCCACACGGATCCCCCCCAGGACAAGACTTACCTGGGGCGGATCTTCCGGGTGGCGGCTGCTCCGGTGGCGGCTCCGGTGGCGGCGGCGGCGGCAGCTGGTCTTCCAACCGGCTGCCGCCGCCGCCATTTCCAGTGTTTAAAAAAAAACACGACGTGATAGGCTACATAAAGATTTACGTAGCCTATCATGGCTAGGTTAAAAACAAACAAACAAACAACGTGATAGGCTACATAAATCTTTACATAGCCTATCACGTCTGACTTAAAAAAAAACAAAAAAAAACGCGCGTATGCAAATGGCGGCAGCTACGGCCGCCGCCATTTGCGTTCCTTATTTTGGCCTGTCTTAGTCTACGTAAATATTTACGTAGACTAAGACAGCGAAAATAAGGAACGCAAATGGCAGTGGCCACAGCCGCCGCCATTTGCATACGCGCGTTTTTGTTTTTGTTTTTTAAGTCAGCCGTGATAGGCTACGTAAAGATTTACGTAGCCCATCACAGCTGACTACAGGGATGCAAATGGCGGTGGCTACAGCCGCCGCCATTTGCGTCCCTGCTAGCCAGCGGCCGGGTGTCCGGCTGCTGGCGGAGCTGGCCGGCGGCTCCGCGGAATCCCTGCGGAGCGGAACCGGCTGACCAGGATTCCGGGGGGAGGGACGGAGTGCCTCCCCCCCCCCCAGTGGAACCCGGCGGAGACTGGTAAGGGCAATTTCGTACAACCCTAGTTCTGTGATTTGGAGAACAGACCCCCACCTTTGCCTCAGACTCAGGTTCTTGGGCAAGTGACTTTTCTTTCAGTCTCACCACTTGGACTTCTGAGAAATGAGTGTTCTGTGACCAGCCATGCCCCACAACATTGGAGAACCAGTATGGTGTAGCGGTTCGATGGTTGAACTGGGAGCTGGGAGATCCGGGTTCTAGTCCCCACTTGGCCAGGGAAGCTCACTGGGTGACCTTGGGCCAGTCACAGACACCCAGCCCAACCTACGTGGTTGTTGTTGTGAGGATAAAATGGAGAGGAGGATTATGTACACCACGTTGGGTTCCTTAAGGAAGAGAAAGAGATGGATATAAATGTAATAAATAAAATAAACATTCTCAAAATTCCAAATGTGCCCACCAACCCCCAAAGCTGGAAAACCCAGAAGACCCTTAGCCCTTCCTTCCTTCCTTCCTTCCTTCCTTCCTTCCTTCCTTTCCTTCCTTCCTTCCTTCGCTTTTTCAGAAAGCAAATTTAATTCCTCTTCTTAGTAACTCACAGTAAGTTTCCATCATGGGTTTCTAAGTCCTTAGCAACTGTTCGTATGGATAACATGGTAGCAGAATATTATTCCAGCATGTTGGAAAGAGGTAGCAGATGTTGGTAATGCTGCCTCTCTGATTCCCGGAACACAGTTATTTATTTATTTATTTATTTATTTATTATTCATTTATTGCATTTCTATACCGCCCCATAGCAGAAGCTCTCTGGGCGGTTTACAGAAGTTACAACATTAAATACAATATTAAAAAGTTTAAAAGCAATTTCCAAAAAAGTACAGAAAAGCACAAAGACAATATGCACAAACATATAACTAAAAACAACACAGAACTAGTCTATCAGTCATAACATGAACTATCAGTTCTTTGGTAGCAGGACTCCACTTCTCTCTTCCCATTTAGGTGGAACCAGCCAGCAATGGGTGAGAAAGTCGGTTCAGTTGGGTTTTGATAAGAATTGATCCAAATTCACAAACCTCTCCATATTCAGGACAAAAAGAACTTGATGTACAGTTGTTTGTTTGTTAATGACTCTATCCATCCAGGCTCAGGGTGTTGAGTACTTAGTTCTGAAAAGTCCGGATCTGAATCCCTGCGCAGTCAGCCTAGGGAGCAGTGGGGTTGTCACCTCTTTTGGGGGGTGGGCTCCTTCGGCAAATGCATCATGCTCCTCACCATGCTGGGAATAGCTATACCTATCAGATTTTTTTTAACTGCCTGCAGGAGAAAGCGAATATGATGGATTCGCCATCCCTCAATGGAATTTGGTGAAATCATAGCAGCCCTAGCAGGCCGGCAGAAGCAATCTGCCATAGTCTGTATTGATCCTGCTTGGAGACTACGACAACATTTGCCCAGTGCTGTGACAACGCCACTTCTTTCCCTGAACAGGTTTTTGCCACAGTGCCATAAATCACAGTGGATCTCTCCTCCAAAGAAAACTGACGTTCCTCTCGGAGCATCCCACCACTTTGAGTCGGGGAAGTAACCGCTGCCCTCCAGGATTCTTTTCCAAATGGAGAGGGGGTTATTTGGATACAGCCTTTGTGTGGAGCTGTCATCCAGCCAACATAGCCCCCAGCTGCCGAGATCCAGTGGGGCAACCAAGTTGTGATGGAGGAGAATTTATTTTCATTTTGGTTTGGGTAAGAATTTACCTGAATTCACAAAGTTCTCCATATTCAAGACAAAAGGAACCTGAGATTTTAAAAAGGAAAAAAGAAAGTAGGAGAAACTGAAACTGAAAGATTCATCCATCCAGGGATTTGAGTGCTTAGCTCTGAAAGATCTGGGTTTGAATCCTGGTGCGTTCAACCAGGTCAGTACTTAATTACATTTGCCACCTCCTTTTTTCTGACAGGCTCCTCATCTTTAACAGCTATATGTTTCATCTCAGTCCTTTCCATGCTAGGAATACCTGTACTGGTGCAGATGAGTGGGGATTATGTTTCAGTTTTCTTTGGAGATGAATTCATGAAAAATTGCAACGTTTTCCATATTCTAGAGAGAAAGAACTGAAGAAATTAAGAAGTCAAACGCAGGAGTAAAAGAAACAGATGGATTCACCCATCCTTTGACCAGAGGCCAGAATTCAGGCTGTATCTCAAGGATGTGGTTTCTCTGTGGTTCCTGTCTCCGGCTGCCCCTTGATTTCCCCCTCTGCTGAGCACCTGCGACAGGCCTGTGAGGAGGAAATGCTCCCTGTGTTTTCCTTGATGTCCCACTAGCTCAGCTCCACCAATATTTGAATTAAGGTCCCCTGGGGAGTCCCCGTCACCAAGTCGCTGATTTCTCCTCCTTCATTATATCTCGGTGTAATTTACCGAGGGATGGCGTGTGCCTCTGATGGGGAGAATTCCCAGCAGGAGCCTTAGAGAACGCTCACAAATCAGGCATGGGGGGGGGGGTGAGCCATTAGAATATGAAAAGGTGAGGCAGACTGTCAGATGAGGAGCGGCCTCCCCCCACACTCTCAAAGCCCCTCTCCTCTTTTTTCTCTTGCTCTCCAGGACCCAGGAATAAAACCACTCTGTGCTCCTTCTGTCCGTGACTTCGGAGTGGGACAGAGTGCTTGTCTCGGGGGGTGGGGGTGAGGGAGGAAACAGCACGGCTTTGCCACTGGGGTGCTGCTGCTGATGTGGCCGATTTTGCAAAATAAGAGCCTTCGGGCAACTTGGAAGGGCAACAGATTAATGGTGGTGTCACGACAATCGTGAGTGTATATGAATTGGCTGTAACAGACAAATACGTATGTCTCCCCCCCCCACCCCATCACCTCCCTAGAATTTATGACTGGCTTGTTGTCCCAGGCTTACATTTCACTGAGTAAGGTAATGATGATGCAACAATAATAAAAATATAATATAATATAACAGTAAAGGCAATAATAATAAAATAATAATAATAATGGCAAAATAATAATAAAATGTAACAACAAAAACAACAACAATGGGTTGGATCCAAATTTATGCTGCATTAACTATGCTGGCAGAACTGGACTTCCTCACCCCTTACTTCCCACAGAAACCCAATGAAAATGCTCCACAGAGAGTCCCTGCTCAATGGAGTGAGCTGGGCTGTGGGGAGACAGGGGATCCTCGAATATGGGGTTGAGGGAACTTTTGTGGATGGAACCCTTCAGCCTGAGGAAGGCAGATCCCAGATCCAACAACAACAGCTGCAACAACTACAACTTCTTCTTCTTCTTCTTCATCATCACCATCACCATCACTATTAAGCTTAAAAACAAAGTAAGATTCTAGTCCTCAAGGTTCTGATAAAGGGGCTGCTTTAAATGGGATCATAGGAAGCTGCCTTCCACTGAGTTAGACCCTGGGTCCATCTAACCCAGTATTGTCAACACTGGCTGGCAGCCTGGAGATGCTGCCGGGGATCGAATCTGGGAGCTTCTGCATGCAAAGTATGGGCTCTGCCACTGAGCTATGGGCCTTCCCCTAAAAAATAAAGCAAGATTCTAGTCCTCATGGTTGTGATTTAAATGGGGACATAGGATGCTGCCTTACATAATGTAAGTCCCCTTTTCCATCTACCCCAGTATGGTCGACACTGACTGGCAGCAATGGCCAGTCCTGGGTTTCAGGCAAGATTCTTTCCTAGCCCTACCTGGAGATGCCAAGGATTGAACCTGGGATGTTCTGCCTGCAATGCAGGGGGCCCTACCACTGAGCCACCCACGGTCCCTTCAATAGACACAAGCCCAAAAGGGGAGGGAGTTTGAGGTTAAACAGGGAAAGAATATGCCATGATTGCAGTTGCAAGCACTTGAGCTGAGTTACAGCAGGAGACCAGGGCGTGGTGCCAAATACTTCGTGGTGGGAAAGGGGGCCTTGAAGGAAGGAAGAGATGCCCTTGGAGACCATCTTGGACAGGCTGCCTTTTGAGACTTGCCAAGGGTGGGCTGGCTGTGTCCCTTGGCCCAATTTCAAAAGGCCCCTGCAAGCAACCGGTTCAGACTTCTGGTGAAGTTGTCCTAGGTTGCAGAGGGCTGTCCTCTCTTTGAAGGAATCCTCTGTTTGATAAACTATCCAGTCCAAGTCTGGACAAGATGGGATTTGTTCCCTCCTTACTTCTCTGTAAAACAACAGTTCAGTGCCTCGATTCCATGAGACAGCAGATGAAGATGAAGAGTGGTTAATTAGCCACAGGGTGACATAGCCCAGGATGGGTGAAGGGTGGGATCCATGGTGACCTTCACATTCTTTTCACATTGGATTCAGAACAGGGGGGAAAGTATTGGAACTGGAAGTTGGGATGCAAGGAAGGATTTTGCCTGCTCCATTCCTTTCTTTTTTCCTTGGGTCTGGGCTGCTTTGCCCATCTTTCCTCCTAAAGGACAGTACTAAGGGGGAAGAAAACTATTAATCTTTTAAATGAATCCCAGAGTTGGAGCATGGTCAGTTTTGCCCCATCTTTCCGTTCCATCAGTTCATTTGCATCTTTTCTGCCCTCGGTGTTTCTGACGTGCGCACGGATTTGCATTGGCAAAACACTGCAGAAAAGCAATCGTGATGTGTTCTGTGCATAGAACACATGTGTTCTGTGCATCGCTCCCACTTGCTTTCTTGGCAGGCAGAGAGCCAGGGAGCAAGGAGGCCATGGTGTCTCCTGCTCCTCCTTCTCACCACCTCCACCGTCTAGGTCAGAGTGTGAGGCAGGGGAACAAGGAGTTGCAATGGGGGAGAGGAGGAGCAACTCCAGGGGGCTCTTGCCAGTGGACCCCTGCTGGGGGGTGGGCCCTCAGCAGGTGCCCCATCATGCCAACCCTGGATGCCAGCTCTAAGCATCGGTGATGTCTATGGGGAAAAGAGGCAAGGTCAGGGACCCTAAAGCCATGGCACCCTGCTTTGTACAGGGTTCAAAAAGAAAAAGGAAAAGAGAACCATGGAAACTTTCCTAATGCATCTTTTTTATTTCAGAAAGGAGATGTGGTAATTCCAAATCCCAAAATCCAGAGCGTAATGGAGATTCCTCAAATGAGTGGCAGAAATTGACTACAGAGAGCCCATCACTAAGAACCAGTGTGGTGTGGCAGCTAGTACATCAGACTAGAACAGGAGAGACCCAGGTCCACTAGATGTCCTTGAGACAGCCACTATCTCTCAGTCTGACCTACCTCACAGGGTTGTTATGAGGATAAAAATAGGGGCCACATATACCACCTTGAGAAACTTGGAGAAAAAGGAGGGGGGATATAAAGTGACAGGCGATATGAAGACACAAAGACTTGCATAAGATCGGTAACAGAGGCTAAGCTTCCATCAGATAAGATTCTTCATGTATTATATTTTTAATTGAGGAGCCTAGGTAAGATTCATGGGTTTTTCTTCTTTTATTTCTTCTGTTTCTTTGTATTATTACACTTATATCACACCTATTCCCCTCTTGCAAGGACCCGGAGTGGCTCATATGGCCCTCCTCCTCTCCATTTGTATCCTCACAACAACCCTGCGAGGTTGGTTAGGCTGAGAATCTGTGACTGGCCCAAAGTTGCCCAGTGATCTTCATGGCCAAGTGGGGACTTGAACCCAGGTCTCCCCAGTCCCAGTCTAACACTGCAACCACTACACCTCACTTGTTCTCTACAATTCTGTAAGGTAGGTTAAGTTGAGTGTGCATGAGAGAGAGAGAGAGAGAGAGAGAGAGAGGCTCAAGGTCACCCAGTGAGATTCATGGCTGAATGGGGATTTGAACCCAGGTCCGTCAGTCACGCATCAAAATCTAACATACTGTGGACCACCCCAGGCTGGCTGCCCACCATAGCTGTAACTTGCATCCTCAGGGAACTGTTGACTCGCGTCACACGGCTTGGCATTCTTCCATGCCAATATGCGGGGGGCTTGTCCCAGCAACCCGATCCATGCAGGCGCATGGACGTGGCAGGGTTCTCTGGCCATGGGCTGTAACTGTGAAAAACATTGCTCCGACCCGTAGCACGGAAGCAGTGAGGTCTCGCGGCTCGAGCCTTCTGGCTCCAAGACCAGGTGTGATGTGTTTCAGGAGGTGTCCCTGTGACCTCGCCATTTGCCTCTGCACACATCAAAGCATTTAAACAAAAGGTCACCATCACACCGGGAAGGACAACTTAACCAGGTGGTGTCGGTTTCAGCCGGGCTTCCTGCTGAGGACTTCTTGTGTGTGGGCTGCTGTGGAATGTTGAAAACCCTCATGGTGAAGCCCAAATCCAAGCAAGAGGGGCCCTGTCAGGTCTATGTAAACAAGCACTGATGCATCAGAACTTAAGAAGAGCCCTGCTGGATCAGACCAAGGTCCAACTAGTCCAACATTCTGTTCCCACAGTGGCTAACCAGCTGCCCATGAGAAACCCACAAGCAGGGCACAAGTGTATCATCACCCTCCCACCCATGTTCCCCAGCAGCTGATGTACATAGGCTCACTGCTTCTGAACTGGAGAGAGCACAGAGCCATCAAGACTAGTAGCCATTGCTAGCCTTCTCCTCCATGGATCTGTCCAATCCCCTTTTAAAGCCATCTAAAGAGGTGGCTGGAAGTCCAAAACATAGGACATGCAAGTTCTTCTGGGATTCACGGAGCGTAGGACTTAGATTCATAGAGTTGAAAGCCCCCCCCCCCCGCCCCAAGTATAGCCACTGCCACCTGCTGAATGTCAGAGAGGGCTGCTTGACCCATCCAAGGCTTTCCTCTTCTGAGCAAAATCCAGTGGGGCACCCTTGCTGCCTTGATCATAGAATCCTAGAGTTGGAAGGGTCCATAGAGGCCCTCAGCTGGAAGGTGGGTTTTTTCCTGCCTCCCAGCTGAGCAGAGCAGAGCAGAGCAAGCTGCTCCAGCTGGTCCAGGGACTACAGAAGCAGGCAAGCTCCCAGAGAGCGAGCGAACAGAGCGAGCGAACAGGGGGAGCAAACAGGAGTTGGCCAGGGGAGTTGCAGTGGTTGAAGAGACAAAGGAGACAAAGGAGACAGAGGCTAAGAGGTAAGTGGGCTGCAGGAAGCCCAGGGGGCTGCCCTTTATCCTTCTGATTGGCTGTGAGCTCACCAGGTGCTTCTGAGAGCTCCAACTGAATTGGAGGGGTGTGGCCTGAGTACTCCCAGCAGCTGACTGGGCGGGAAGCTTCAGTCTGTTTCCCGTCTCCCAGCTGAGCAGAGCAGAGCAGAGGAAGCTGCTCCAGCTGGTCCAGGGACTACAGAAGCAGGCAAGCTCCCAGACAGCGAGTGAACAGAGTAAGTGAACAGAGGGAGCAAACAGGAGTTGGCCAGGGGAGTTCGGCAGGGGAGGTCAAGGGGGAGGCCCCTAACATTTTTTATTTTTTTACCTAACATTTTTCCATTTATTTGTCTTGTAACACACACTTCCACACCAGTGGGACTCTGCTTTTAACCTCTACTGAGTAGAGGAGCAGGCACAGGCTAGTCTAGAACAATCACAAAGCTAGACACAAAAAGGGAAAAGAGGCTATGGAAGGACAAGACTCTCCAGTGGTGGTGACCTGCAAGGTGTGTGCAGTGTTTGTTTTCTTGCCTGAGAACAACATGGCCTACACCTGCAACAAGTGCAAGTTGATCACACTGCTGGAAGAAAAAGTAAGTGGACTGGAGCGGTGACTGTCGACCCTCCGGGGAATAAGAGAACACGAAGAGTTCTTGGACAGAATGGGGGAACTACAGCAGCAAAGGGAAGACCAGAAGCTTGAAGAGCAACAGCAAGATGAGGCAGTGGGAAATGCTGAGATGAAGAAAAATGGAGTAGAGGATACTCCTTGGAAAAGGGTGACAGTTAGGAGAAGAAGAACTAGACGCCACTCTGCACCAGTGGAAGCAGTGGAGCTGTGGAACCGATTCCAGGTACTTGCGGATGAGACTGGAGGACAGCCTGCAGAGGAAGAATCACAGGGGAACCTGCATGAGAGTGAGCAAGAGGCTGAAGGTCAGTCAAACAGAGGCGATGAAACCCAGGCCTACAAGAAGAAGAAGAGAAGACTGGTAGTAGTGGGAGACTCCTTGCTGCGTGGGATCGAGACCCAAGTATGTCGCGAAGACCCGTGGACTCGCCAGGTATGTTGTCTCCTGGGAGGACAGATTAGAGACGTGACTGAAAGGTTGCCTGCACTCATAAAGCCCACTGGCAGGTATCCCTTTCTTCTCATCCATGTGGGAACAAATGATACTGCCAAGCGGAGCTACGAAGAGATCACGTCAGACTTTGAAGCTTTGGGAAGGAAACTCAAGAACTTTGGGGCCCAGATAGTTTTCTCATCCATCCTTCCAGTAGTTAGAAGAGGGATAGAAAGGGAATGAAAAATACTCCGGGTGAATGACTGGCTATGAGGGTGGTGCCAACGAGAAAGATTTGGATTCTGGGACCACGGGCTATACTTCCTGGAAGATGGGCTGTTGGCTAGGGATGGGTTGCACCTCACAAAGGCCGGGAAGAATGTGTTTGGCCATCTCCCACCCATCTTGGACTCCTTTTCTCGTTAGCATCGCTTGCCATGGGACCTTACTGAACATTGTTCTGAGTTTATGAAAATCAGCTTTCCTAAAATCCAGGGTACGCGTTTGACTACACTCGGCTTTTGCTTCCCTTAGAACCAAGAACTCAAATACAACATGGTCGCTTTCCCCCAGAGTTCCTGTAACTGCTACTTTATCCACTAAGTCATCTCTGTTGGTTAGGATCAAGTCAAGGATAGCCGATCCTCTAGTACCTTCCTCTACTTTCTGTAGGAGGAAGTTATCCGCCACACAAGTCAGGAATTTCCTAGAGGGGCCATGTTTTGCAGAATTTGTCTCCCAACAAATATCGGGGAAATTGAAGTCCCCCATTACTACTACATCATGCTTCCTTAAAACATTGGCTATTTGCTTTTCAAAAGTTTCATCCTCGTCTTCTCCTTGATTGGGTGGCCGGTAGTAGACTCCGACCACCAGGTTCCTTTTATTCTTTGCTCCATTTATTTCGACCCAGATGCTCTCGATGGGGCTACCAAGCTCCTCCTCCTGTATTTCTGTGCAGAGATATGTATTTTTCACATACAATGCAACTCCACCTCCCTTTCTGTTCCTCCTGTTCTTTTTGAACAAGTTATATCCTTCAATTGCTGTATTCCAGTCATGAGAGTCATCCCACCAAGTCTCAGTTATACCTATCAGGTCACAATTTCCCTCTTGTATTAAGAGTTCAAGTTCGTTCTGTTTGTTTCCCATACTCTGGGCATTAGTATATAGACATCGAAGACCATGTGCTTCATAGTCTGGCTTTCTTCCTACATGTGTCTGAAGACTATTATTGGGCGCTGTCAGAGCTGTTCTCTCCGTTGCAGTGCATGCGCCTACGTCCATTGTTACCCCCAACAGTACATCTCCCTTCCCCGTAGGATTCAGTTTAAAGCCCTCCTGATGAAGTTCTTCATGCTGTGGCCAATAGGGGTGCACGAAAGTCACTTACCTGGTCTCGCAGCTTGCTTCCTGGTGGGGGGGAAGCGCTTCGCTGCTCCCCCTGAAGTTCAGGCCGGGGGGGGGGAGGCTTCCCTCCTCGCCCGGCCGAAATTCAGGCCGGGGAGAAGCGCCCCGTCTCCCCAGCCGCGAACTTCAAAAGGAAAAAAAAAAAAACGCCCCTGTGATAGGCTACGTAACGATTAACATAGCCTATCACGGCTAGATCTGCAAAGTCAGCCGTGATAGGCTACGTTAATCGTCACGTAGCCTATCACGGGTGACTTTGGGGAAAAAAAAAAAAGCGCTTACGCAAATGGCGGCCCCCATAGGGAGCCGCCATTCGCGTTCCTTATTTGGTCCCTGTAGTCTACGTAAAGATTTACGTAGACTACGGTGAAAATAAGGGCAACGCTATTTGCGTTGTCCTTATTTTCGCCATAGTCTGCGTAAATCTTTACGTAGACTACAGGGACCAAATAAGGAACGCGAATGGCGGCTCCCTATGGGGGCCGCCATTTGCGTAAGCGCTTTTTTTTTTTTTAAGTCACCCGTGATAGGCTACGTGACGATTAACGTAGCCTATCACGGCTGACTTTGCAAATCTAGCCGTGATAGGCTATGTTAATCGTTATGTAGCCTATCACAGGGGCGTTTTTTTTTTTTTACTTTGCTTGGAATGGCAGTGGCGGCAGCCGGTCGAAAGACCGGCTGCCGCCCCCGCCCCTGACGAAGCCCTGCCAAACCGCCGCCGGGACCTGCCACCGGGAGGGACATTCGTGAAAGGTAAGTCCCATCCCGGGGGGGGCGGGGGCGGGGGGGCGGAGAAGTTCTCCCCGAACAACCTTCGGAGGACCGAACGCGTTGGCGCTCGACCCCCCGAAGTTTCGGGGAGAAATTCTCCCCCATCCCTAGGGATGTCAGAGAATTTCTCCATGAATCTCGGGGAGGCCGAATGCCAGCGCATTCGGCCCCCCAAAATTGGTGGAGAAACGGTCTGCCCCCCCGCGCCCCCCCCGGGACGGGACTTACCTTGTGCGAATGTCCCTGGAGGCAGCGGCTCTGGCAGCGGTTTGGCGGCTGCGGTGGCCGGTCTTCCGACCAGCTGCCGCCGCCGCCATTTCCAACTTAAAAAACAAAACGTGATAGGCTACGTAAAGATTTACATAGCCTATCACGGCTAGATTTTTAAAAAACACCGTGATAGGCTATGTAAATGTTTACATAGCCTAACACGGCTGAGTGGGGAAAAGAAAAAAAAACCCTGCGCGTACGCAAATGGCGGCGCCCATGGGCGCCGCCATTTGCATTCCTTATTTTGGTATGTGTAGTCTATGTAAACATTTATGTAGACAGTGGACTACGTTGAAAATAAGGGGAACGCAAATAGCATTTCCCTTATTTTTGCCGTAGTCTACGCAAATGTTTACGTAGACTACACATGCCAAAATAAGGAACGCAAATGGTGGCGCCACCATTTGCGTACGCGCGGTTTTTTTTTTTTCACTCAGCCGTGATAGGCTACGTAAACATTTACATAGCCTATCACGGCTGACTGCAAGGACGGAAGCGGCGGCGGCTACAGCCGCCGCCATTTGCATCCCGGCAGGACAGGATTTGCAGCCGGAGGGACGGGGCGCCTCCCCACCACCGCGAATCAACTTTCGGGTTCAGGTAAGTGACTTTCGTACATCCCTACTTTTAAAAAAGGAAATTCTCAAGGCACAATCACAAACAATTCCAACAAGAAGAAAAGGTGGAAGACAACAGAAGAAGGATCTTGGAATTGTTGTCGATCACAAGCTGAATATGAGCCAACAATGTGATGCGGCTGCAAAAAAGGCCAATGCCATTTTGGGCTGCATTAATAGAAGCATGGCTTCCAAATCCCAGGAAGTACTAGTTCCCCTCTACTCAGCACTGGTTAGGCCTCATCTGGAGTACTGTGTCCAGTTCTGGGCACCACACTTTAAGAAGGATGCAGACAAACCAGAGAGGGTTCAGAGAAGGGCAACAAAGATGATCAGGGGACTGGAAACAAAGCCCTATGAGGAGAGACTGAAAGAACTGGGCATGTTTAGCCTTGAGAAGAGAAGACTGAGGGGAGACAGGATAGCGCTCTTCAAGTACTTGAAAGGTTGTCCCAGAGAGGAAGGCCAGGATCTCTTCTCGATCATCCCAGAGTGCAGGACACGGAATAATGGGCTCAAGTGACAGGAAGCCAGATTCCGGCTGAACATCAGGAAAAACTTCCTGATTGTTGGAGCAATAGGACAGTTGAACCAATTACCTGGGGAGGTGGTGGGCTCTCCCACACTGGAGGCGTTCAAGACGAGGCTGGACAGCCATTTGTCAGGGATGCTCTGACTTGGATTCCTGCATTGAGCAGGGGGTTGGACTCGATGGCCTTGTAGGCCCCTTCCAACCGTACTGTTCTATTCTAGGCCATCCAGTCCACCTCCCTGCTCAGTGCAGGAATCCAGTTTCAAGCATCCCTGAGAGGTAGCTCTTCAGCCTCTGCTTGAATACTGCCAGGGATGGAGAGCCACCTCCCTAGAGAAACGGTTCCGTTGTCTGACTGCTGTGACCTTAAGGACATTTTTTCCTGAGATTCACCCAAAATCTGCCTTCCTGTAGCTTAAGCCTGTTATTTCATGTCCTGCCATCTTGGATAACAGAGAACAGGTTGTGGCCCTCTTGTGTGTGACAACCGTTGAGGGACTGAAGAAGCCCCCACCCCTTGGTCTTCTCTTCTCAAGGCAAAACATAGCCAGTTCCTTCCATCTTTCCTGGTAGGAAAGTTTGTTGTCCTTGATTCTAGTTCCCTGATCATCTTTGTGAGTTTGTTGTCCTTCTCAGAACTCATTCTGATTTATCTGAATCCTTCTTAAATTGCCTCATCCAGAACTCAACACAGTATTTGAGGTGAGGTCTGACCAGTGCCAAGTGGAACTATTGTTTCCCATGATTTCAAAATTCTACTTGTGTTGCTCAGCACTGGGCAGGCTGGAACTGAAAGCTTATGTAGAGCCCTGCCCGGACCCAGCTGCAAACAGTCAACCCATTTCCCCAGGCTTCCTGATCCTGAGGAGTCCCCTACTCTTGAGGGACCCTTTTACTCCTGAGGAGTCTGGTTTCTTTGGGCCCTCGGGCATTTATTTCACCGGCAGGAGGCTTCCTGCCATTTTTGATGCTGAAGCTCTCTAGGGCTGGGTTGTCCCTTTGGGTGGCCATGTGTCTTCTTTAGAGAGGACAGCCCTCCTTTCAAAAGGCTGCCCTGTCCAATTCTGGTTTAAAGATAAAGAACCATCAGAACTATATTGCAAACTGCCCAGAGAACTTCAGTTATTGGGCAGTTTAGAAGTACAGTAAGCACCTAAGTAAATATAAACTTTTACCCATCCACCCTTAGCACGTGGACAGCTGACTCAGCAGGCAGACCCACAGCTTATAGGGTCACCGTCTTCCATACAATGGTGAGATGCACTGTATTTCTATCTAAATTATATTAATTATTTCTCTATTTGCATCTCTTTACTGATTGATATTTATATATTTATTTGTTAGATTTATATCTTGCCTTTTTTCCAAGGAGCCCAAAGTGGCATATATGATCCTCACCCTTTGCCCAAGAGAGGGGGTGGCACAGAGAGAGAGAGAGAGATGGGGTGGCAGAGTGTGTGAGAGTGTGCTGTGTGTGAGAGAGAGGGGGGTGGCAGAGTGAGTGAGAGAGAGAGAGAAAGGGGTGGCAGAGAGAGAGAAAGAGAGAGATGCAGTCTTGCAAACTCCATCCACTTTTGGCTTTGGCTCTGGCTCTGGCCACCACCAGCACACAGCCCCTGGCAGATCACCCCACCCTAAGGGAATGTGGCCTTCAAGAGAAAAAAAAGGGGGGGGATTCCCAGTTCCCAACCTCCACTGTAGGGGATCCAGTATTTCCCACAACCATCACCAAGAAATAAACAATCAAGGGAAACTAAGCTGGGCATCTGAAAGCTTCTGGGACTCTGGGGGTTGGAATTGATGGCCTTGTAGGCCCCTTCCAACCCTACTATTCTATGATTCTGCAGCCAACACTAGACTGAAAAGCTTTGAAAAATCTAATCTCGTGAGTCAACCTGCTGTGTTGTTGAGGTTAGGGATGGAAGAAATTTGTTGCTCTCTCTCTCCCTCCCTCTCTCCCACAATCTCTCTCTCCTCTCTCTCTGGTGTGATGTATGTGGCCATCATTGATAATGGACACTAATGGGCAATTAGGTTGTTCTTTGTCCAATGCAACCTTGGAGTGTATCTTATTTGCAGGATGAGGCTGGGACTGCGTTACACAAGCCAGAAAGGTGTGTCTGTGTGTGTGCGCACGCATGTATTGGAACTGGAAAGATTTGGTACTGCCTGTGTGCTTGTTGCTGTGTCCTTGTTCAAAATCTCCTCAGCCTGAACATTTGTAAACAGACATATTTTGGGATGTCACCTCCTCTCAAGCAGGGGTGGGCAGAAGGTAGATCTCCAGATGTTTGGGGCTTCAACTCCAGGATGCCCCCTGTCAGCATGGCCAATGGTCAGGAAAGCTGGGAACTCCCAAACATCTAGAGAGCTACTGTCTGCCCCACCCACGGCCCGCACTAAATTCCCCACTCTTTGGGGAAAAGATTGCGTGCTTTTGAAACACTGGCTCGAAGGGCAAAACATTTGGGCCGCGCGGGTTCAGTACTCACTGGGGTTCTCCGGGAAACCTCGTTCCACTTGAGTGGTAATGGTAGCTACAGAAGATGGCAGTTGCAGGCAAAATCGGGTTGTTCGAAGGCACACTCCCTGGGAAAAGCAATGCTGAATGAAGGTTTGGAGAACCACCACCTGCACACAACAGTGAAGGGTGGCCCTTGGCAAACCATTTTTGTGGCTGATCACTCCTTTGATCTGAAAGCAAATTAGATTCATCATCTACACCCACAGGACCCCAGTCTGAACTGAATGCACTTTGATGGACACTTCCTGTTTCCACTTGGACGGGGTGTGATGGACAATTCTGAGCAAATCGTGCTGTCTCCCAGGGCAGACGTCAAGGGTAGGCATGGTGGGGCACCTGCCGAGGGCCCAATCCCAGCAGGGGCCCCCTGATAAGAGCCCCCTGGAGTTGCTTCTCCTTTCCCATTGCAACCTGCTTGGACACCTGCCTGTCGCTCTGGCCGACGCAATGGAGGTGGTGAAAAGGAGGAGAAGCAGACACCACGGCCTCCTTGCTCACAAGGTCCCAGCCTGCCAAGCAAGCAAGTGGGAGCAGTGATGAGGAAGAGGAAGAGGAAGAGGAGCGAGAGCAGCCGGTGACAATGGCGGTGAGAAGGGAGACTCCTTGGGGGATTCCCTGGCTTACTCCCAGGGAAAGCAGGTGCACCGAATTGAAGCTTAATTCATGGATTCGTCGATTTCATTTGGACCCAGCCTTTCTAAAAGAAAATGGCACTCAAGGCGGCTTACAGTCATAGATAAATACAATCTTGATTAAAACAATAATAAAACCAATACATTAAAAACACAATGGAAAACGCAACGATAACAGAACAAAAATGGCACCCAACCGAAAAGACCCGCTTGCGTGCCAAAGGCCTGCATGAACAAATATGTATTTGCCTGCAGGTGGAAGGACAACAGAGAGGGAGCCAACCTAGCTTCCATCGACAGGGAGTTCCAGAGCCTGGGAGCAGCCACAAAGAAGGCCCTGTCTCCAGTCCCCACCAAACGTGCCTCTGTAGGCAGTGCTACCAAAAGAAACTCCTCTCCCAAAACTCTTCAGACCCAGGAAGGTTCATGCTTGGCCTGCTCCACACATACAGGGTTGGATTCAGATCTGCTGCTGGATCTTTTGAGCTGATGGAAGTAGACTTCCCTGCTCCCTCAGCCCCTCCAGCCCCCTGAAAATGCTACACAGAGAGTTAGGAGACCCTGCTGAATGGGGTGAGCTGTGGTGTGTGGGGAGGGGAAATCCCCCCAAATCAGGCAGAGAGGCATTCTCTGAGCAGACTCATTCCTCTCGCAGAAGGAGGAACCCACAGTGAAAAATGCAGTGGTAGAAACCTAAGGTGGTTGAGTACACAGTGATGTTTTCAACTGCCTTTGGGGGGGGGGGAGGGGTGCCATTTTTAATGCTCCCCCTTTGTAATGAAAGAAAAAAAAATGTCCAAGGCAGTTTAAAGTTAACACATCATAAAGACGGGGGGAGGGGTGATTTTAACTAGGTTTGCTCCCTTGTGCTAGCTTTCTCCTTGCAGGGAGTCAGTTCTTAATTTTTTTAATGTGAGGGGTGGCCATTAAAAGCACGCTTCCTCTAGAGGACAACCTACAGTCCTTTCTCGCACCCCATGCAGGACTCTACCACTTCCTTCCATTGCCGCAAAGGTGTAGTCCCCACCAGCAGGCCGTAACCACGCACAAGCGACATGCTGGATGCAGCTGTCTGGCTGACAGATGTGGGGAGTGGGGACAGAGTTGGAGATGGGGGGCTTGTGGGGGTGGCAGAGAAAGCAGCCAGGATGTGGCGGTCAGCAGAGCCAAGTCCGCTCAGTTCAGGAAGGTTTTGTGAGGGAGGGGGGGGAGAGGCAGAGAAAAGAACCGAGGAGGGAACAGCAGTGTTCAGCAGAAAGGAATGTTCTCTGGGGATGGTGGAGCTGAACCGCCACCAAAAGTCCCTCTGAAGCCGGATCGTTTGAACGCCTCGAACCTCTGGCTCTGTGTGCATGTGCGCATCGGCGTGCGCGCATCGGCGTGCGCGCCTGTGTCTGTGCCAACCGCCCCCACGCACAGACTTCCCTCCCTCTTTTTTGTTAAATTTTTAATTTCATTTTTTTGATGGCTGTTTTGGACACGTCCTTGTTCCTCATAACCCCGACATGACTCATGCGCACCCCCCATGCAGCTCTGCCGCTCGCTCCTCTGTGCCTGCGTCTTCTTTGCCTTCCCCATCTTTTAATCACACGCGTCCCGACATTGGCCGGTTCGAATCCTGCTCTCTCCCACCCCCAGACTCTCGTGTCTGCTTTCTTGCCTGCTCCTGAAATAATCCACACACCAGCTGCCTCCCCCCCCCCCGCTTCTTTCTCTCTCTCTCTCATTGCCCTCCACGCCCCCCCTCCCTCCTCCACCTCCCTCTTTTTCTATAACTCAAAAGCTTGTCAGGCTTGTTCCAGACTGCAGGCGCCAAGCTTCTCTCCGGGAAGGGAAAAGAGGAGGGGGGGGGGGAGCAAAGCAAAAAAAAAAAAAAAAGCACACAGAAAGAGAAAGCAGGCATGGCAAGGCAAGGCAAGGCAAGGCAAAAAAAAAAAAGCCCCTCCACATGAACACACATCAAAACAGCCCTTTATCTCCCCGGAATGTTCCCTCTCCGCCTTCAGCTGTGCTTCCTTCCACACTTGAAATCCCCCCGCCCCAAATTTGCAGCCAGAAACGCGGCTACCCCTAACGATGGAGGTGGGGAAGGGGCGAAACACATACAGGCGCAGGCACACGCGCGCACAGAGACGCGACAGATAGATAAGCAAGTAAGTAAGCAAGTAAATAAGTAAATAAGGGGAAGGCAGAGAAAAAGCAAAAAACAGAATAAAAGCAACAACACCAAAACACACACACACACACAAAACAAGCACACACACAATCTATTATTTATCCAGGCGATCAATTATTTAAAGCGCAGTCTCGGGGAAATAAAAAGGGGGGAGAAATAGGTGTGTGTGTGTGTGTTGGGGGGGGGATGAAAAGCGTGCATGCGAGCGGAACGGAGCCCCAAGAGTGGTGGCACTGGTAGAGGAGGAGTGGGAGGGGAGGTTGGTTGGGTTGTTGGTTTTCAAAGAGGGTTTGGGACAAAAAGCCCCCCGCCCCAGACTTCCCTCCTGCCAGCTCCACGCAGGAAGGAAGATGGGGGGGGGGAGGTTGGTGGAAGGGAGAGAATTGTCACATCCCTCAAGTTTCCAAAAGAAATTCAGAAGTATATTGGGGGGGGGCAGTTCTCTACTCCCTTCCAGAAATGGTGCTGATCCCCTTTCGGGCCGAGGGCGGGGGGGACCTCTACCCCGCTGGCCAGCTTGAAAAGTCTGCTTCCTCTGTATGGAGGGGTTTCTCTCCCCCGCCCCGCCGCCCGTCCTTTGGGGAGGGGTGTGAGGAAGAATCCAGATGAGAATGTTGTATTTTAGTGTGAAGACCGGGGTTTCAACACACACGCCCCCTGCTCGTAGGTGAGCTGGGTTCATGTTGCGTTTTCATCCTGTAACGCAGACTTGGGCCTGCACAGGATCTGGCCCAAACTCAGATTGCTCCCAAAGTCCCATAATGCAGGGGGTGCAGCATGGTAACTTTAGACCTTGGACTTAAGGGAGGGAGGGCTTCAAATGGCCATGTCTATTACTTCAGCTGTGAGGCACGCAATTCAGTTTGTCTCCCCACCCTCGGCCCAGGCTTTACTCCTAGTCCTATTTCTCCATTCCTGATAAGATACAGCAACAAATAAAAACAAAAAAACTGTTTGCCAGCCCTGGTTTTTACACACACACACACACACACATGCTGAGCACGTGCAGTTTCACATTTTAAACTCACTTTCATCACAGGGCCAACCTGAGTACACAGGACCAAAAAATTGTGTTTGCTTGTATTGCTCTGATGTGATGCCAAACACATTGACTTGGGAATAAGCACCCTTTTGTCGTACAAAAGGATAGTCACCTTTTGTATTTGTTTATTTTTTATTCATTAAATTTCTATCCCACTGTTGCCTCCGAGGAGCCCAAGCGGTATACATGATCCTTCTCCTCTCCGTTTTATCCTCCTAACAACCCTGCGAGGTAGGTTAGGCCGAGAGTCAGCGACTGGCGCAACGTCGCCCAGTGAGCTTCATGGCCAAGTGGGGACTAGAACCCGGGTCGCCACAGTCCAATTCCGACACACTCGACACTACACCACACTGCCTCAAGGCCCCCTGAGTGTGAAATCTTTCAAAAATAAGGAATACAGGAAGTCGTGGCAACCAACATCAGCTGGTGGGCCTTGGCATGTCCGTGCTGGCCCAGATGCTGACGCCAGGCCTGTTAAAGATTGCCTCCATCACCTGCCACTGTCTGACTGGTCATGGGGGGGGGGCACTAGGCTGCAGGCTGTGCACTCTGGCCCCAGGTCCAAGTTAACCCTTGTAACAGGTAGCCCATGCACCCATTTTCAACTGCAGCAACCCCTATGGGCAGCGATAGGGACAGATTGGAACCAGAGAAGCAGCAGGAGAAGGTGCTTAACCCCTTTCCCATTTCCTGTTTCCTCACTCAGTCCCCCCTCCCCGAAGCAGCTTTTCCCTCTGCAGGGTTCCAAATCTATCTCTATCAAAATACATGTTTAGAACTGGGAGGGGTGGGCGCAAAGCAACATGGGCAATCCGGCATGGAGAAGCTGCCGGCAGGGTGAAGGGGAGGCGTCTTTCCCCCAAAGCGTCTTTCCCCGTCTCAACAGCAGGGCTCTTCTGACCTTCTTTGGGTTGCTGGGCACATCTGGAATGCTGAGAGAGTGTCACAGGCACTCTCACAAAATGGCTGCTCCAGTGGGCGTCTCGGGTCACACAATGCTCATTCTACGGGAGGCAGAGTGGTGAGATGGAAAGAAAAGTCACTGACTTGCCCAAGAACCAAAGTCCAAGGCAGAGGAGGGGGTCTGTCTTCGTCCTCATTGCCGCAGCATCTCCTGCTCCCCCTGCTTCCCACCGCCGTTGTCTGGGCCGGAGCGAGAGGCAGGTGAACAAGCGGGTTGCCATGGGGAAGAGGAGGAGCAACTCCAGGAGGCTCTTCTCGGTGGGCCCCTGCTGGGGTGTGGCCCCTCGGCTGGGGGCCCACCATGCCGACTCTTGATGCCGGCCCTGCAAATGTGGACTGGCGCACTTCCTGTGTGGTTTGATGGATGCTGGGCACACATGAGTCCGAGGACAAAGGAGGTCACAGACCTGATGCTAATGTCGGTATGTAGATGCACATACAGAAATTACTCTCATTTAAACAGAACCACAAGACATCTCATCTGAGTTGGAAAGACTGTGCTGCTTTGCTGCTGTCTGCTGTCCAGGTGACGAATGAAATGCGGATGGGCAAATGCAAGGCCTTTAGCTCTTCCTTCTGGTGGTTCTTGATCTTTAAACTGCGGACAGCCCTTCCGACGGAGGACCGCCCTCTCTAAAATGGACACATGGCCACCCTCCCACTCACTCATTTATGTCTAGGAATCCAGATGAAATTCATACCCAACAACTGCAAACCTGTGTTCCGCCCTTGCTGCCCCATGTGTTTTTTTAAAATTTCCGAGCGCTAATTTCGCCCTCCCCAAAGCTCCTGTCCTGATGCAAATGGAGGGCGAAAGCGTCCAGGTGCAGACTGACTAGTACTATTGCCTCACCTGGTTTGGGGGCCTGGCGGTAGAGGTGGCCTGAAATCCTGCCTTGCCCCCTCACCTCCCTGCACCAACCCCCTTGAGTGCGGCTGTCGAAACTGACGAGCCAGCCGAAAGCCTCGCCAGTTTCATCTGCCTTGAAAGGCTCAGAGACACAGGCGCAAATGGGCACAGTGGAATCGTGAGCAGCAGATTTTGTGCGTCCGTCAGCTTGTCTGCGTGGTTTTCTTCAAAGTGATTGTAGTGTGCACCAGTGTTGCTATGCACCATGCTGTTTAGTGTGTGTGTGTGTGTGTTTTACACCCACTTGCAGTTACATGATTACACTGCACACCCGTGCTGATATGCACCAGTACTGTTTTAATACTAGGGTATGCTGGGGAGGGGTGGTGGTGGTTAAGACTAGGGTATGCTGGGGACTTCTCAGCATGCATGGGACTGCACCCTTACAAACAAGAAAACAAAACCACACACAGGCACTGAAGGGAATGGTGCATAGCATCAGCACGGCTGTACAGTGTAATCATTTAACTGTGGGTGGGTGTGTTTTGAAAACACACAAGTGCACATCAGTGCTGATGCGCACCATGCCGTTGAGTATCTGTGTGTGGTTTCATTTTGAGGGCACAGTCCTATGCATGTTTAGACAGAAAAAAGTCCTACAATTCCCAGCACTGTATGGGAATGCTGGAAATTGTAGGACCTTCCGCATAGGATTGTGCCCTTAAAACCTCCTGGAGCAGCAGCAGCAGCGGCACATCCCCAAAGGGAGGGAGGCTGAAGGGCAGCAGCCCCAGATAGGTGAGCAAGCGAGGCTGCCCGCTCTAAGCCAACCAAGTCCCCGCAAAGCACTGAATCCCTGACGCACAAGATCTCCCCGAGAGACCAGATGGGAGGAGAGTAACCAGCACACCATCTCTCCTCCTCTGCGCCTCCCTATGGGGCTCTCTCTCCTGCTGGAGCCACGGCTCTTTTGAACGAACTGGGAATGCAGTGGGAAGTCAGCTTTGAGCATGCAAGGCTTTGCATCTCTTGGCATTGTGGTGGGGTTCAGGCTGGCACTGCTGCCCCTCGCCGCTGGCCCCCAGGCACGGTCTTCATCCCTACACACGTCCCCCTCTTCTCTCCCAGCATATGGCACCCCTCCTTCTCTGGTAGCTCTGATGCCCACGGCAATGAACTCTCAGATGGCATGCAACATGCTGTCGACACATGGGGTCTCGAAAACACGCACTTGCCAAAGAACAGGGCTAGCGCTTCAGTAGCACTAGGGGAACATTAACCATCCTTTAAAAAGAAAGAAAAAAGAAAGTAGCAACAACAACCCACACTCTGTTATCTGGAAACACCATCCGTCTACTACAGAGCATTTCACGGGGGCGCAAACTACATGCAAACAGGTCTATCACCTGAGGTCTCTAATGTGGTGCCCACAGATACGTTTCTTGGAGCTAGGGAAGAAAGGAATCCGTCTGGGGGGGTGGGGGTGAAGCTCGCTGAGCTTTAGTCGGGCCACCTCAGCGATTGGGGGGGGGGTAATTATTATTTGTGTAAAGCAATTTCTGCAAATTACACCCAAAATGGCAGCTGAAATTTGCACAAATTGCTTTTTACACACACACACACACACACACACAAACCCGAAAAAGTTCCCGGATTTCAGGGACAACTCTCTGGTTCGGCTCGCAAATCCCTGCCCCTCCTGATTTGTATTTTATTTCTGAAGATCTGTATTCGGGTTCAAAAACGCGGGGGGGGGGGAGCTCAGACCTCGTCTCCTCTGCCTCATACTGAGGCTCTTGTGCAGGTTACTTTCCTTTTCATTTCACCGGTGTGCCTTCTGGGGAATGAGTGTTTTGTGACCGGTGGTGCTCGCCATGGCAGCCATTTCATAAAGGAGCAAGCCCCCTCCCCATGGCAGCCATTTTGTGAGAGTGCCCACCATGACACTCTCAACATTCCACATGTGCCCAGCAATGCAAAAAAGGTCAGTGATCCGTGCTATACATGGGCCTTTTGAGACAGGAAAAGTCATTTTGGGAGAGAGACCCTGACCCTTCACTCTGATGCTGGTTTGTCCATGCGGAATTTATTTATTTATTACATTTATATCCTGCCTTTTTTCCTCCTTAAGGAAACCAAGGCGGCATACATAATCCCCCTCCTCCTCCTCCATTTTATCTTCACAACAGCAACCCTGTGAGCTGTGTTGGGCTGAGAGTCTGTGACTGGCCCAAAGTCACCCAGTGAGCTTCCATGGCTGAGTAGGGACTAGAACCCAGATCTCCCAACTCCCAGTCGAACACACTCGCCACTGCACCACACTGGCTCTTGTGCATTGCCCCCATTGCTTCACATCTACCCCTCCCAGTTCCAAACATGTGTTTTCAATTAATTTACATTTGGAACCCTGCAAAGGGAAAAGCTGCTCAGGCCAGGGAAGGGGGAAATTGAGTGAGGAAACAGCTGGTGGGAAAGGGGTTAAGCACCCTCTCCCACTGCTTCTCTGGTTGCAGTCTCTCCCTAATGCTGCCCACAGCGGCGGCTGCAGTTGAAAATGGCCACATGGACTACTTGTTACAGTGGAGGTGGAGCCAGGGCTGGCCTAACGTCAAAGTTCAGGGCCCACAGCCAAATGACCACCAGGAGAGCGGCTGGTGATGGAGGCCAGTCTAACAGGCCTGGCATCAGTACCTTAGCCAGAACAAGCATACAGAGTCCCAGGCGCTGACGCTGGTTGCCACATCACCCTTTCTTTCTTACTTTTAAAACATTTTATAGTGGGGGGGGCAGCTGGCCTGGCACGTACACGGGTACAGATGTTTGTTGTGCCATTTTTCACTTTTAAAACTTATTATCCTTTCCTACGACAAAATGGTGCTGCTTCCCAAGTCCATGGCTGAATCTACACATGGCAGTTTTACCGTCATCATACTGCAGTGATAAGTGCTGGTGCCCATTGGTGTCACGTGCAACAATAGTTATCACTGCAGTATGATAACAGTAAAACTGCTATGTGTAGATTCAGCCCACGTGTTTGGGAGTGGAAGTGAACTCCATTTTAGTCCTGCAGGCATGGCAGCATGATGGTTTAAGGGAGCTTCAAATGTGGCACTGCACACGCTCAAAGTATGCTCAGGGTTGTCATCAGGGTTGCCAAAACCGGGGTTGTCAAAATCAGGGGGAGAGAAATGTGGTTGGTGTGCTTCACAACTGACGTCGGTCACGCGGCTGGCGAAAGGGTGGACGGTCCCCCGGAAGACCATCCAGACCAGGTCTAAAATGGCCCAGCCACACCCCTGAATCTAAGCAGCAGTAATTGAAAGTGGATGGAGAAGAAAGGGTAGCTTAGGCTCTTTCAGAAAATGCTTCTCCAAGTCTTCTCTAGAGGAGAGAGAGAGAGGAACTCCACGGAGGAGAGAGTGAAAGAGAGAGACGGCTTGACAAGTAGAGAGAGAGAACGAGAGCAGCCGGCGGATAATCTATTCCAGACATGCATGGCAGAAGGCCCAGAAAGAGGGAGGAGAAGGAGACAAAGATGGCGAGGCTGCGCTGAGCAGAGCAAGTGAGGCTGTGAGCCTGCGCAGCTCTTCTGTATGTGCGCCACGCAACCGCTTTCCCAGGCGTGGCTGCTTCTGCCACCTCTTGGCTTCTGGCCCATCTCTGCCCTCTCGCCCCATTTGACTGATGGTGTCTAGATTTGGAAACCTCACACCGGCACCGGTGGGCAGTGGAGGTGCTTGGCGATAGCGAGCAAGAGGAGCTGTGCATCCCTCCTCTGGATCCCAGTTCCTGAGCAACAGGAACGGGAGGGCGCTGCTGTTGTCCTCTTGTCTTGCCGGTAGCTTCTCGGAGGAATCTGAATCTGCTGTAGGAATCTTGGACCAGATGGAGCTTTCCTCGATCCAGCAGGGCTGGCGCTGTAGCGGAGGCAGGGCTCGCAGGGACGCAGCCCCAGCACTGTTTTATTAGCGGGGACGTGGACATCCTCTGCCACCCCCCTCCAACTTCCCTGTCCCTCCTCCTGGGAGTAGCTGCAGCCCTCACAGTAGCTGGAGGGAACGGATTTTCCCAGCCACAATATATGGTTCCCTGTTGCAGTGCAAAGTCTTTTGTGGCGGCTTGGCTGAGTAAGAGCAATAAAGACCCGTCAGCTTGACCAAAGACCTGCTCCTGGTGGAGATGACAAGTGCTGGAACTGGTTTGTTGAGCTGGACCAACACAGCTGCCTGCGTTTTTGGACTCTCCTCGGGGGCGTGGCTATTGGGACTGTCATGATGAGCGCAGGCACTTAAACGTTTACCACTACGCCACTGCTGCAGCTCAGTGGCAGAGCCCCCGCTTTGCATGCAGAAAGTCCCAGGTTCGTCCCCTGGCAGCATCTCCAGGTAGGGCTGGAAAAATTCCTTCCTGAAACCCTGGAGAAGTGTTGCTGCCAGTCAGTGTTGTCAGTACTGGGCTAGATGGGCCAAGGGACTGACTCTGTATAAGGCAGCTTCCTATGTTCCTAGGTGATTCAGCCCTCTGTTCAGAACCATGAGAAGTGGAACCTTTGTTGTTGTTGTTCAGTCGTTCAGTCATGACCGACTCTTCGTGACCCCATGGACCATAGCACACCAGGCCTTCCTGTCCTGTGCTCTCTCCCGGAGTGTGCTCAAGTTCATATTCATTGCATCGGTGATGCTATCTAGCCATCTCATCCTCTGCCATCCCCTTCTCCGTTTGCCTTCAGTCTTTCCCAGCATCAGGGTCTTTTCCAGGGAGTTTTCTCTTCACATTAGGTGGCCAAAATATTTGAGCTTCAGCTTCAGTATCTGTCCTTCCAATGAGCAGTCAGGGTTGATTTCCTTTAGGATGGACTGATTTGACCTCCTTGCAGTCCAGGGAACTCGCAAGAGTCTTCTCCAGCACCACAGTTCGAAAGCATCAATTCTTCGGCGCTCAGCCTTCCTTATAGTCCAGCTCTCACAGCCATACATTACTACTGGGAAAACCATAGCTTTGATTAGACAGACCTTTGTCGGCAAGGTGATGTCTCTGCTTCTTACTATGCTGTCTAGGTGTGCCATAGCTTTCCTCCCAAGGAGCAAGCGTCTTTTAATTTCATGGCTACAGTCACCGTCTGCGGTGATCTTGGAGCCCAAGAAAGTAAAATCTGTCACTGCTTCCATTTCTTCCCCTTCTATATGCCAGGAAGTGATGGGGCCAGATGCCATGATCTTCGTTTTTTTAATGTTGAGTTTCAAACCAGCTTTTGCACTCTCCTCTTTCACCCTCAACAAGAGGCTCTTGAGATCCTCTTCACTTTCTGCCATTAGGGTGGTATCGTCTGCATATCGGAGGTTGTTGATAATTCTCCCAGCAATCTTAATTCCGACCTCTGATTCATCCAACCCGGCATTTCTCATGATGTACTCTGCATATAAGTTAAATAAGCAGGGTGACAATATGCAGCCTTGTCGTACTCCTTTCCCAATTTGGAACCAATTGGTTGTTCTATGTCTGGTTCTGACTGTTGCTTCTTGACCCTCGTACAGGTTTCTCAGGAGACAGGTAAGGTGGTCTGGTACTCCCATCACTTTTAGAATTTGCCACAGTTTGTTGTGATCCACACAATCAAAAGCTTTAGCGTAGTCAATGAAGCAGAAATAGACGTTTTTCTGGAATTCTCTTGCTTTCTCCATGATGCAGCGAATGTTGGCGATTTGATCTCTAGTTCCTCTGCCTCTTCGAAACCCAGCTTGTACTTCCGGTAGTTCTCGGTTCGCATACTGCTGAAGCCTAGCTTGTAGGATTTTGAGCATCACCTTGCTGGCATGTGAAATGAGTGCAATTGTGCGGTAGTTTGAACACTCTTTGGTGTTGCCCTTCTTTGGAATTGGAATGTAAACTGACCTTTTCCAGTCTTGCGGCCATTGTTGAGTGTTCCAAATTTGTTGGCATATTGAATGCAGCACTTTAACAGCATCATCTTTTAGGATTTTAAATAGCTCAGCTGGAATACTGTCATCTCCACTAGCTTTGTTGTTAGTAATGCTTCCTAAGGCCCACTTGACTTCACTTTCTAGGATGTCCGGCTCAAGTTCAGTGACCGCACTATCTTGGCTACCAGGGACATTCAGATCTTTCCTGTATAGTTCTTCTGTGTATTCTTTCCACCTCTTCTTAATCTCATCTGCTTCTGTTAGGACCCTGCCTTCTTTGTCCTTTATCATGCCAGTCTTTGCACAAAACGTTCCCTTGAGATCTCCGATTTTCTTGAAGAGATCTCTAGTCTTTCCCATTCTGTTGTTTTCCTCGATTTCTTGGCATTGTTCATTTAAGAAGGCCTTCTTGTCTCTCCTTGCTATTCTCTGGAACTCTGCATTCAGTTGGATATATCTTCCCCTTTCTCCCTTGCTTTTCGCTTCCCTTCTTTCCTCAGCTACTTGTAAAGCCTCATCAGACAGCCACTTGGCTTTCTTGCATTTCTTTTTCTTTGGGATGGATTTCGTTGCTGCCTCCTGAACAGTGTTACGGACCTCCGTCCATAGTTCCTCAGGCACTCTGTCTATCAGGTCTAATCCCTGAAATCTATTCCTCACCTCCACTGTGTATTCATAAGGGATATGATTTAGGTCATAGCTGAATGGTTTAGTGGTTTTCCCGACGTTCTTCAATTTAAGCCGAAATTTTGCAAGAAGCAGCTCATGATCTGAGCCACAGTCAGCTCCAGGTCTTGTTTTTACTGACTGTATAGAGCTTCTCCATCTTTGGCTGCAAAGGACATAATCAATCTGATTTCGATATTGACCATCTGGTGATGTCCATGTGTAGAGTCGTCTCTTGTGCTGTTGGAAAAGAGTGTTTGCTATGATCAGCGTGTTCTCTTTGCAAAACTCTATTAGCCTTTGTCCTGCTTCATTTTGTACACCAAGGCCATGCTTGCCTGTTATCCCGGTGATTTCTTGATTTCCTACTTTAGCATTCCAATCCCCTATGATGAAGAGGACATCTTTTTTTGGTGTTAGTTCTAGAAGGTGTTGTAGGTCTTCATAGAACCGATCAACCTCAGCTTCTTCGGCATCAGTGGTTGGGGCATAGACTTGAATTACTGTGATGTTGAATGGTTTGCCTTGGATTCGTACTGAGATCATTCTATCGTTTTTAAGATTGTACCCCAGGACTGCTTTTCCCACCCTTTTGTTGACTATGAGTGCTACTCCATTTCTTCTAAGGGATGCTTGCCCACAATAGTAGACATGATGGTCACCTGAATTAAATTCGCCCATGCCTGTCCATTTTAGTTCGCTGATTCCCAAGATGTCGATGTTCAATCTTGCCATCTCATGTTTGACCACCTCCAACTTACCTTGATTCATTGATCTGACATTCCAGGTTCCTAAACAATATTGTTCTTTACAGCATCGGATTTTCTTTTCACCACCAGACACATCCACAGCTGAGTGTCCTTTTGGCTTTGGCCCAGCCGCTTCACTCTTTCTGGCGCTACTTGGAAATACCCTCTGCTCTTCCCCAGTAGTATACTGGACACCTTCCGACCTGAGGGGCTCATCTTCTGGCGTCATATCTTTTAGCCTTGTGATACGTTCCATGGGGTTTTCTTGGCAAGAATACTGGAGTGGGTTGCCATTTCCTTCTCCAGTGGACCACATTTTGTCAGAACTCTCTGCCATGACCTGTCCGTCTTGGGTGGCCCTGCACGGCATAGCTTATGGCTTCACTGAGTTACACAAGCCCCTTCGCCACAACAAGGCAGTGATCCATGAAGGGGAGTGGAACCTTACCATGTTTTTATGTGAAGCACAATAGTTCAGTGGTAGAGCCCCTGGTTTGCATTCCAAAGGTCCCAGATTTCATTCCTGGCATAACTGGGTAGGGCTAGGAAACAATCCTGCCTGAAACCCTAGAGAACTGCTGCTGCCAGTCACTGCTGACAATACTGGGCTAGATGGACCAAAGGTCTGACTCAGTATAAGGCAGGGATTGTCTTGCTACTTATCTTGGTAAGCTGCTCCAAGAGACCTTTCGGCTACAGTGCGGGGTATCAATGCTGTAAATAGATAAATATTTCCTTGCTGAACCCCTTTCTACCATACCAAATCTTGCCTTTGGCCTTTTGTACTGTCTGACATCTATTTGCTTTTTGTTTCTGTTTTAACTTCAGAGCAGAATCATAGAATAGTAGGATTGGAAGTGGCCCATAAGACCATCAAGCCCTCAATGCAGGAATCCAAGTCAAAGAATCCCTGACAGATGGCTGTCCAATTTGGGTGGGGAGGGAACCACCAAACAATCAATGGCCAGGGGAAAGGGGTTAGATCCGTGGGAAGGGCTGTGGTTTTCTGGGAAACCCTGGAGAGCTAGACTTTGTCCCCAGGAAGGCTGGAGTTGGCCTGAGGGCCTGAGTTTCAACACCAAAATTCTGTGAGTGCCTTGAACTGCAAGAAGATCAAACCAGTCCATACTCCAGGAAATGAAGCCAGACTGCTCACTTGAGGGAATTATACTAAACTAAAGGCAAAACTGAAGTACTTTGGCCACATCATGAGAAGACAGGAGACCCTGGAGAAGATGCTGCTGCTAGGGAAAGTGGAAGGCAAAAGGCAGAGGGGCCGACCAAGGGCAAGGTGAATGGATGATATTCTGGAGGTGACGGACTCGACCTTGGGGGAGCTGGGGGTGGCGACGGCCGACAGGAAGCTCTGGCGTGGGCTAGTCCATGAAGTCACAAAGAGTCGGGAGCGACTGAACGAATAAACAACAAACTGGTTGAGTAAGGAAGGGAGTGTTGTCTGAATGGGGCAGCAACCCTTTTCAAGGTGATTGGCCCTACCAGGGGATTTGGGACCCAATTCATGTTGTGCTCCGGGTAGCAAAATGTCCTTGGGCCTGCACTGAGCCAAGACGAGGGCTTCCATGAGGGAACTGAGCTCTCTTAAAAGATGCTTTATCCTGAGTGTCACTCTTGGGCGGCCAAATCCCTGACTTCTTCAGCTTCCCTCAAACCATGCACAGTCGTTGGGCTGCCCTGCTAATTGTCATGTGGCCATGCACGAGCGAAAGAGGCGGGGCCATCTGCTCAGTTTGCAAAATGCCTGACGTTAAACGCATTCTCTCCGGAGAAGGATCAGCCCCTTCCTTCTTGCAAAAAAAGGGGAAACCGAAACACAGAAAGCAGTTTTGCACCCTCCCTGTGTCCCATCTGTATCCTGCCCCATTTCCTCTACGCCTCACCAGTCGGATTCCCCACCCAATGCTGTGAGGTCACTTCCTCCCATTCTCCTGTCCGTTTCCTGCCCTCTTGCCATGCGCTTCCTTTCCCCTTTTCATATGCCACTCCCTGGTAGCATCATTTCCCTCTCAGAGATTTGAACGGTACCACTGGAAGCATTCTTTAAAAGTGTCCTGTTTGTTGTTCTGCAAATCAATCCCCTGTCCAGGCCACGACGAATGGGAGCTGCGATCTAGTGTTGTTTCATAAAAACGCAGGGAGGAATCACAGCAATTGGAAATTTGGGAGAGTTCCCAGCAATCAATACACAGTGCAGTCATGGAGGAAGGTGTTTCTCTCCTCCAAGGTTCTCCGTTATTTATTTAGAAGAGAGGTGTGTAGTCTCAGGCCTGTGGGCCAAATCTGGCCTACAGACCCCAACGGCCCTTGGATGGACTGGCATGCGCTTCCCTTTTGTCTAACAGTCCCAGGGCAACTGGAAGTTGGAGCCAAGTCTTCTTTTCAGCAGGGAAGAGGGAAGCAATCTCTCTGCAGCTTCTCCTTATCTGGCCAATGGCTGGACCCATAGTGGAAAAAAAAGGGGTTGCCCATGCTTGGAGGGAAATGTGTGGGCAGTCTGATGGCTGCGTACTGTTTATTGGTGGATGTGTGCATACAGAGTGGTGAATAAGTAGATGTCTGCACATATTATTTTTAACAAAATACGTTATTGCTATTGTTGTTGTTTTCCTTTCTATACTGCCCAATAGCCAAAGCTCTCTGGGTGGTTTACAAAATATTTACCTTAAAAAAAACCTTAAAATGCAATATCAATCATCATATAAAAACCATTTACATACAAAAACAAATTAAAACAATCAGCAATTTAAAAAAATTAAAAACAGGACAGGTTAGAGCCTTATCATATGCTGTCAAATGCCTGGGAGTAGAGGAAAGTCTTAACCTGGTGTCGAAAAGATTACAGTGCTGGTGCCAGGCAGGCCTTGCTGGGGAGAACATTCCAGGTTTGGGGGGCCACCACCGAGAACAACCTCTCTCTTGGTGCCAACCTCCAAACCTCCCTCAGAGGAGACACCTGGAGGAGGGCCTTGCTGTGGACAGGTTCATACCAGGAGAGGCGCTCCATCAGGCATTTTGGGTTAACCCAATAAGGGTGAAGGAGGAGGGAAAGGACAATGAGTGACATGAAGGGGCATGACAAATCTTTGTCCAAAAAAGCATGGCCTTACAGGATATCAGTGTAAGGTTAGTGCTTACTTTATGTGATAAAAACAGCAAACAAAACTTTGTAAGCAGCGGCAACTAAATTGGCAGGGGGCGGGATTATATGCACTGCCAAAAGATTAGGAGGAAAGGTGGGATGTAAATGTACTGTTCACCACCTTCCTCAGCACTGCAAATTTGGTCCAAAATAGAGTGGCACTTTTAAAATGAGTGGATGGAAGATAGAAGATTGCACATCCAGCAGCATCACATATCCTACAGCAACCGTGCAGCACCTCTTTCAGTCCGGGGCCAAATTCCATTTCAGGGAAGCTCTCTGGGGCCGCATTCCAGTAGTGGGCGGAGTCAAAGGCAAAAGGGGTGGGGCAAAATTACCAGCCTATTTTAGCGTAACGCTCTTAACTAAGCCTTGGGAGAGGCATTTCAACCTTTTAGAATGGGCGGGGGGTGGGTGACTGCACAAAAGATGATGATGAATGCGAATACATGACTGTTGGGGGGATGCTTTAATCTACCTCGCAAAGTTGTTGGGAGGATAAAATGGGAGCAGGGGAGAATGCTGCATACCATCCTGAGGCCCGTGACGCGAGGGAAGTATAACAATGGAAGAAATAATAATAGAGAGATGACAACAGACCAGGGCAGGGACAGAGACAGAGACAGTGTGGTGTAGTGGTTAGAGATTTAGACTGGGACTCGGGAGAGCTGGGTTCTAGTCCCCACTGGGCCATGAATCTCACTGACTCTCAGCCTAAACTTGCCTCACCAGGTTGTTGTGAGGATGAAATGGAGAGGAGGAGGAGAGGATCATGTATGCTGCCTTGGGCTCCTTGGAGGAAAGGCGGGATATAGATGTAATATATTAGTATTATTAATGGTGATGATAATGATAATAATAGATAATGCATTAGATGATGCATTTCTATTTATAGGTAAACCCTGTGGAGTTCATGGCACTTACCCCCAAGTAAATGTGTATAGAACTGCACAGGTTGTGTGTGTGTGTGTGGGGGGGGGGTTACGGAGGATTTGCAGATGCTCCCCCCACCATTTTTTCTCCCCCTACCTTTGAGCCCAGTACATTAAAGTTCTGTAGTATGGCTTCATTAGCTTCTCCTCTCATAATGTGACTTCTGCTTTACTCGCCTAGACAAATTTTTCTGTGATTGTCGTATGTAGGACTGTGTGTCTGTCTGTCCCTCTGTGTATGTTTATCTCCCAGCCTGGTGCTCTCTGGATAGCACGGACATTGGGCCTATGGAACTCCCTGCCCCAAGGTCGTCTCAACTATATTTAAAAAAAAAAAAAGCAAACCAACCCTGAACCATGACCTGCTACCACCCCAATAAATGCCTTGTGTCTTGTATCACTCAAGTAGCTTCGTAACTAAGGTAGAGGCATGAAACTGACACCAGCCCTAGAGAGAAGATCACCAGAACTAAGGATTATTTAGAGACTACTGTACACAAGGGAATAGAGGGCTGGAGCTGCAGCCCAACACACCTGCAGCGAAGGCTGGTGTGTATGTCTGTGTCTCTGTAAGTCTCCCTGCGTGCGTGCCTGTCTCCGTGTCTCTCTGTGCATCTGTGCACATATGTCTCTCTGTCTGTGAGTTTCTGTGTGTCTGAGTCTGTGTGTCTCTGTGAGTCTATGTGTGTGTCTGCAAGTCTCCCTTTATGAGCCTGTGTGTGTGTCTGTGAGTCTCTCTTTATGAGCCTGTGTGTGTCTGTGAGTCTCTCTTTATGAGTCTGTGTGTGTCTGTGAGTCTCCCTTTATGAGCCTGTGTGTGTGTCTGTGAGTCTCTCTGTATGAGCCTGTGTGTGTGTGTGTCTCGCTCTCTTTATGAGCCTGTGTGTGTGTCTGTCTCTCTTTATGAGTCTGTGTGAGTGTCTGTGAGTCTCTCTTTATGAGTCTGTGTGTGTGTCTGTGAGTCTCCCTTTATGAGCCTGTGTGTGTGTCTGTGAGTCTCCCTTTATGAGCCTGTGTGTGTGTCTGTGGGTCTCTCTTTATGAGCCTGTGTGTGTGTCTGTGAGTCTCTCTTTATGAGCCCGTGTGTGTGCCTGTGAGTCTCTCTTTATGAGCCTGTGTGTGTGCCTGTGAGTCTCTCTTTATGAGCCTGTGTGTGTGCCTGTGAGTCTCTCTTTATGAGCCTGTGTGTGTGTCTGTGAGTCTCTCTTTATGAGCCTGTGTGTGTCTGTGAGTCTCTCTTTATGAGTCTGTGTGTGTCTGTGAGTCTCCCTTTATGAGCCTGTGTGTGTGTCTGTGAGTCTCTCTGTATGAGCCTGTGTGTGTGTGTGTCTCGCTCTCTTTATGAGCCTGTGTGTGTGTCTGTCTCTCTTTATGAGTCTGTGTGAGTGTCTGTGAGTCTCTCTTTATGAGTCTGTGTGTGTGTCTGTGAGTCTCCCTTTATGAGCCTGTGTGTGTGTCTGTGAGTCTCCCTTTATGAGCCTGTGTGTGTGTCTGTGGGTCTCTCTTTATGAGCCTGTGTGTGTGTGTCTGTGAGTCTCTCTTTATGAGCCTGTGTGTGTGTCTGTGAGTCTCCCTTTATGAGCCTGTGTGTGTGTGTGTCTCTCTCTCTCTTTATGTGCCTGTGTGTGTGTCTCTCTCTCTCTTTATGTGCCTGTGTGTGTGTCTGTGAGTCTCTCTTTATGAGCCTGTGTGTGTGTCTGTGAGTCTCTCTTTATGAGCCTGTGTGTGTGTCTGTGAGTCTCTTTATGAGTCTGCGTGAGTGTCTGTGAGTCTCTTTATTAGTCTGTGTGTGTGTCTGTGAGTCTCTCTTTATGAGCCTGTGTGTGTGTGTGTCTCTCTCTCTCTTTATGTGCCTGTGTGTGTGTCTCTCTCTCTCTTTATGTGCCTGTGTGTGTGTCTGTGAGTCTCTCTTTATGAGCCTGTGTGTGTGTCTGTGAGTCTCTTTATGAGTCTGCGTGAGTGTCTGTGAGTCTCTTTATTAGTCTGTGTGTGTGTCTGTGAGTCTCTCTTTATGAGCCTGTGTGTGTGTCTGTGAGTCTCTTTATGAGTCTGTGTGTGTCTGTGAGTCTCTCTTTATGAGCCTGTGTGTGTGTGTGTGTGTGTGTGTGTCTGTCTGTCTGTCTGCAAGTCTCTGTCTGTGTGTGTGTGTCTGTACGTGGGTCGGTGGGTGCGTCTTTATCAGTCTCTGTGTGTCTCTCTCTCCGGGAGTCCTGTGTGTGCGTGCACGCGCACACGTGTCTGTCTCTCCGGGAGTCTCTCTGTATGTCTCCGTGTGTGTCTCCCTGCGTGTCGCTAGGTGTGTACGTGCGTGCACCCTCCGGGTGTGTGCATACACACATGCATACGCACATGCATGCGCGCGCGCACAAACCATGGCGCAACACAGACAGACTGTGTAGATCTGTGAGATCATCTCCGCGCTCGACTGCCGGGCCCGCTTTCCTCTCCGCCCGTGCGCGGGGCCCGGGCAGGAGCGAGTGCAGCCGCCGGTGCCGGGGGCGGCCGGCCGCCTCTGCCTCGCCTCGCCTCGCCTCGCCTCGCCAGCCTCCCTTGGAAGTCGACACAAAGGCTTCCCAATCCGGCAGCGGCGGCGGCGGCGGCAGCCTCCGCGGATGGTCGACCTCTCTCCTGTCCTCAATGCATTGCCTGTCCCAGATACGGCGGCTGGTTGCTGTGGCAACTGAGCTCTGACTAATCATTTGCGCAATGACCTTTTTCCCCCCAGAGAGAGGGAGGGGGAGGACCAGGGCTGCCGAGGAAAAGCAAGCGCAGGGAGGCGACTCGTGAGCGGGGGCGCCGGGAGAAACGGTGTCCGACCGAGGCCGGCCGGATCGCTCCGGAGGACTTGGCGGTGCGGCGTTCCTGCTGGACAGAAACGCCTGTGCCTCTGTGTTTCCACCCTTCCGAGCCCCCCAAATGATTTCCCCGACCCCCCCAAAAAACCCTATTTCCTAATATACCTAATATATATTAGGTGGAAGAATGCCTGTCCATGACAACCAACCGTGGCGGCAAAGGGCAACTTCTCCAGGTCCGGAGGCAGTGGGCCGGGCCGGCCCTGCTATTAGGCAGAGCGAAGCAGTTGCCTCAGGCGGCAAATGCTGGGAGGTGGCAGCAAAGTGTGTTGGAGGAGAAACCCGTGTGCCATGAAGCCTGGGCCAGTAGCTTGATGTCTCCGGGTGCGGTGGAGGCTGCTTCCCCCATGCCAGTGTTGGAGACAGATTCGTGCACCTGCCAGCCCGGTTGCCTTTTGCACATGGAATGGGAGGGGGCGCCATCTTGGTCGTTGCCTCAGGCAGCAAAATGTCTGGGGTCAGCCCTGGCAGTAGGCCGGGGGTACGCAACCTGGTGCCCTCCTAATGTTTGGGACTAGAGTGCCCATAAGCCCCAGCCAGCATGGCCAATGGTTGGGGATGATGGGATTTGTCATCCAAAACATCTGGAGGGCGCCTGGTTGCCTTACCCCGGCAGTATGCCAAGAACAATACCAGTTCCTGTTGCACTCCTGAACTGCTTCCGGGCTTCCGAGAGGCACCTGGTCAGCTGCTGTGGGAAACAGTACGCCGGATGAGACATGAGAGAGGCCTTTGGGGCAAGCTGGAGAGCCGTCAGAGGAGGGCAACAGAGATGATCAGGGGACTGGAAACAAAGACCTGTGAGGAGAGACTGAAGGGTCTGGGCATGTTTAGCCTTGAGAAGAGAAGACTGAGGGGAGACAGGATAGCACTCTTTAAGTACTTGAAAGGTTGTCCCAGAGAGGAAGGCCAGGATCTCTTCTCCATCATCCCAGAGTGCAGGACACGGAATAATGGGCTCAAGCGACAGGAAGCCAGATTCTGGCTGAACATCAGGAGAAACTTCCTGACTGTTGTTAGAGCAGTACGACCATGGAGCCAATTCCCTAGGGAGACAGTGGGCTCTCCCACCTTGGAGGCCTTCAAGACGAGGCTGGACAGCCATCTGCGGGGATGCTCTGACTTGGATTCCTGCACTGAGCAGGGGGTTGGACTCGATGGCCTTGTAGGCCCCTTCCAGCCCTACTATTCTACAATTCTATGTTTCTATGATTGGTCTGATGTACTTCAGAGCTGTGGGGTTTCAGGAATGGAGCCTCCACTTCCAGCGGCAGCCAGTCTCCAGATAGAAGTTGCTGGGGACAAGAGCGTAGGGACGTAGGAAGCTCCTTTACAGAGTAAAGGTTCTAGTCCTCATGGTTCTGAATAGAGGGCTGATTCAACTAGGAATACTGGAAGCTGCCTTATCCTGAGTCACACCCTTGGTCTGTCTAGCCCAGTATCTCGACACGGACTGGCAGCAATCGCTTTCCAGAGTTTCAGGCAGGATTCTTTCCTTGTCCTACTTGTGGATGCTGGGACTGAACCTGGTGCTGGACCTTCTGCATGCAAGCAGCTGCTCTACCAGTGAGCTATGGTGGGCCCTCACACTCGTGTCCTGCTTACAGGCTTCCCAAAGGCACCTGGCCACTTGGACCATTGTGGGAAATTCTGTATTATTTATTTATTTGTTAGATTTATATCCTGCCTTTCCACCAAGGAGCTTAAGGAGGTGTACACCATCCTCCTCCACCACCTTTCTCTTTTATCCTCACAACAACCCTGTGAGGTAGGGGAGGCTGAGAATCAGTGACTGACCCAATGTCACCCAGTGAGCTTCTTGGCTGAATGGGGAATAGAACCCAGGTCTGCCCAGTCCATGACTCTAACCACTACACACAACGCATCGTCTCAAGAAACAGGATACTGGGATAGATGTTCTGATCTAGTAGGACTCATCTTACGATCTCAGGCATCCAAGTACAGTTGCTGACCTAGAAGCAGCTCTGGGCTGATTCAGTAGAAGGCACCCCTTTATCATTTCAGAGCAGGGCTCTGCTGCCCCAGCGCGTAACCTGGGCACCAGCTTTTAAAACGTTTTTAACATAGAAACATGTCCATCTCCATCTCTCATTTTCTCCTTCCTCCTCTCTTTCCTACTTTCTCCTTTTCTCTGCCGTTCAAAACAAGAAGTGACAATACATTTAGTTATTTATTTAAAGGGTTTTTTGTTTTGTTTTTCTCCCGCTTCTTTGCCAAAAAGGCTCTCAGAGCAACTCACGTTCAGTCAGTAAAATGAGACAGTCCCTTTTGCCTGCAGGCTCACGATCTAAAATGACACGACACACGAGGAAAAAGGGATGGGGAGGGAAGAGGGGAAAAATGAGTCATCTTCCAGTCGGGCTGGTGGAACAGCACCACTCCCTCCCACTCATCTCCCTCTGTAGATAAGGCAAAACACATGCACACGAAAACCCCAACGAAATGATGGTTGTGCTGATCAGATGGGACCCACCTGTTGAAGACACTTGCCCTAGAGCAGGGGTAGAGAGACAGTACCCCCTCCCAATGCCATGGGACTCCAACTCCCATCAGCCCCAGCAGGCATGATGGAAGCTGTAGTCCAACGTCAAGAGGGCCACAGGTTGCTAGAGCCAATTTATCCTGCTATTATGATGAGCTCAGCGCTACGGCACCAGCTTTGCACGCAGGAGGCGGCACATTTCTTCCTTGGCATCTCGCGTTGAAAGGGTCGGGCAGCAGGAGATGGAAAAATCCTTCTCGGCATGGGACCCTGCAGAGACACAGTGCCAGTTAGAAGAGCAGATGATGCTGGGTTAAGACGGATCAATGCTCTCGCCGGGTATAAAGCATCTCCCTGCTTTTGTTGTTATTATTGCTGTGTTGACGTTGTTCCTCGCTTTCCAGCCACGATGGGCTCCCCAAACAACGCGCAATTAAAATCCACACAGAGGTACAATTGCGTTAGGGATCTGTTGGTGTCTGTGTGTGTGTGTGTGTGTGTGTGTGTGTCTTCGTGTGTGTGTGACGAGGTATGCGTCTTTTCTGGTGGCTGGCAGAAAGTGACCCATATCCCAGCAGGGGCCACCTGACTGGAGCTGCTGCTCCTCTTCCCCACTGCAACCTGCTTGTTCGCCTGCCTCTCGCTCCATCCCAGGCAGAGGAGCCGATCCAACGTTGGGACTTTTACTGGGGCTGGTGGGGTCAGATGAGAGGATTCAGGCGGAGCTGGCACCCTTGTGCTCTTAGACGAGCAGGCTTGGGGATGGGGAGGCAGAATGCTTGCTGATGCTGCAGAGCTATCAGGAGTGCTCTGCTCAGGGCCGGCGTCAGAGGTAGGCATGGTTGGGCACATGCCGAGGAGCCACACCGCAGCAGGGGCCCACTGACAAGAGACCCCTGGGGTCGCTCCCCCTCTCCACCATTGCAACGTGTGTGTTCACCTGCCTCTGGCCCAGACAACGGCAGTGGCGAGAAGGAGGAGCAGGAGACGCCACGCCCAGCTTGCTCCCTGGCTCTCTGCCTGCCAAGCAAGCAAGTGGGAGTAAGGATGAAGAAGAGGAGGAATTGCAAGCGCAGCTGCTGACCATGGCAGGGGGAAGGTAGACTCACCGAGGGAGGGGGCCCAGAGGGTGCCTTGCCCAAGGGGCCTCCAAAACCTGGAGCTGGCACGGGACACAGTGGAGCTCCTGTCTCTCCTGTCCTCCAGAGTGAGGAGCAAGAATGAGCCCCAAATGGGCACAGGGCCTGACTGATGATCACGATGCCAACCTGGAGGAGTAGCTCTTCCGTTGACCTGCAGGCTCGTATAGCGCCTGGCAATGGGTGATACAGACTGCTACAACGAGCAGGTCAGCAGAGAGAGAGAGATCTTGGGAAGGAAATCCCCCCCCCCGCTTGAACTAGTGGGGGCTAAGCATAAAACAACTGGCCTGCATTACCCTCTAACCCAGAACCCCCACCCCACTGTGTCAAAGTATGATTGGTTTCAGTCCTTGGAGAGAGAGAGAGAGGCACTCGGTACATGCTCAAAGAGGGCACTAAATTGTGCTTGTCCTTAGCAATCAAAATAAGTCCTGGGGCTAAGACCTGGCTCAAATGAAGCCCCTTCATAGACCCCCAAAGATAGAGTCTACAAAGCAGGGGTGATGCTAGGCACTTAAAAGGTCCAGGGACCAGGCCCCTAAGACACAAATCCACATGTGCTAATTTATTATATCTAGATGCAAGCTGGGAAATAATTAATCGGGTTTATTTAATTGTGTCCATTTCTTTACATTGGCCAAGCCAGGCAATTAATTTCTTGTGCAAGTAGTCTCAAATAAAATGAATTCTTCAATTAATTTGCGCCCTGCCCCAAATAATCCCAAATAAATTGGGAAAAGGTGGTTTGTTTGTTTTTTGTTTTTACCTAAGCTTATTTTCCATGTAGGAGAATATTTGGGAGAGGGGAGAGGTTGCAGCATGTGGGGAGGGAGCAGTTAACCCTTCTCTCCCCAGCTGCGATCTCCTCTGTATATTGCCCCTCCCCACCCCTGCATGGCAGGTAAGCCGAGGAGAGGGGGGGAAAGCTGCCGTTAAAGCCAACAGGCATTGTGGGATCCGTCTAGGACTCAGAGAAATCGTTTTAGCCCAGGCCTAACAACACCCCCGATACAAAGTGGATCAAGGCGCCCCATTGATTTCCAATTGGCAGGCTCACCTCCAAGGGCTCCCTACCAAAAATTCTCCCTGCTGGAAAAAAAAGAAAAGAAATGTGAAGGCACTTGTTCCCAGAAACCGGTTGTGCAATCCTGCCTGCTTTTAAGAAAGAATAATAAATAGACAGAAATAACTCACTCTTCCTCTCACAAGCAGAAAAGGGGGCTGTTCTTTTTTAACACCGCAAACCCCCAGTAAGGCAGGGAAAGAGGGGGACTTGCCATCAGGCCTCTGGGATTTATGCTGAAACTTCAGGGGCTTCATCAGTCTCCTGCTCAGGATCTCTAGAGAACCAGTGTGGTCTAAGGGTTAACATGTTGGACGAGGACCAGAGAGACCCAGGTTCGAGTCCCCACTCAGCCATGAAGCTCACTGGGTGACTTTGGGCCAGTCTTGGCCTGGTCTACCTCACAGGGTTGTTGTGAGAATAAAAAGAGAAAGAAGGAGGGACATGTAAGCCATCTTGGGGTCCTTGCAAAGAGGGAAAAGATAGGTTGTAAATGTAATGATGATGATGATAAGATAGGTAATAATAATTAGATAGATGGATGTGTCACTTTTGCTTTTCTCCCACATTTGCATTTTTAAAATGTCAAGTTCTTTCTCGCCTAGATATGAAAGATATGAAGAAAGTTGCGAATTTGGGTAAAATCTTATCAAAAATGAACTGAAACAAAATTCACACCCGCCTGCAGCAGTCAAATCCAAAAGGTACAGCTTTTCCCAGCACGGAGAAGGCTGTGTTGCACTTGCCTGCAAACTAGCTGTTAAAGACGAGGAACCTGTCAGGAAAAAAAAGTGGTGGTTGCTATGCTCTGGGGAAAGGTTACAACATCTGGGACTGCTTAGGTTAGAGAAAAGGCGAGTGAGGGGAGACATGGTAGAGGTGTGCAGAATGATGCCGGGGGAGTGGAGAAAGTGGAGAGGGAGATATTTTCCTCCCTCTCTCATTATACTGGAACCCAACGGGGTCGTGGTCATCCCATGAAGCTGATGGGTGGGAGATTCAGGACAGGTCAATGGAAGGCCGCCTTCACACAGCGCAGAGTTAAAGTATGGAATTCGCTACCACAGGATGTAGCGACGGCCACCAACTTGAATGGCTTTAAGAGGATATGATAAGGTTTTAAGCATTCCTTAGATTTTTATTGTTGATTGTCTTAAATTGCTTTTGTACGTAGATGCTTTTTAGAGTATGTTTTATATTGTATTTTTTGTCTGTTGTTAACGGCCCAGAGAGCTTTAGCTATTGGGCAATATAGAAATGTAAGGAAGGAAGGAAGGAAGGAGAAGGAAGGAAGGAAGGAAGGAAGGAAGGAAGACAGGCAGGCAGGCAGGCAGGCAGGCAGGCAGGCAGGGAAGCAGGCAGACAGAGGGATCAGACAAATTCATGAAGGAGAAGGCTATCAACGGTTACCAGTCCTGATGGCTATGTGCTATCCCCAGTATCAGACAGCATGCCTATGTACAGCTGCTAGGAAACTTGGGCGGGAGGGTGCTGTTGCGCTTCTGTCCTGGGTGTGGGTTTCCCATGGGCAGCTGGTTGGCACTGTGCGAACAGAATGCTGGACGAGATGGACCCTGGGTCTGATCCAGCAGGGCTCCTCTTATGTTCTTATCCTTATCTTCCCATGGATGGCTTTAAAGGGGGATTGGATACATTCATGGAGGAGAAAGCTATCAATGGCTGCTAGCCTGATTGCTCTGTGCCTCAGAGGCAGAGTGCCTATGTTGACCAGTTGCTGGGGAACATGGGCACAAAGGTGCTGTTGCACTCATGAACTGCTTGAGAGTTTCCCACAGGCAGCTGGTTGGCTGCTGTGTGAACAGAGTGTTGGATGATGAGATGAACTTTCTCCTGAGCCTGCATGGTCATTCTTATGTTCTTAAACTCCGGCTACCACTGGAATAACAATGTAGGGCCCTGGGTTTGAGAAGTGGGAAGTGTATGCAGCATCCAAATTCACACTCAGAGCTCATGAGTAGCTATGATGATTTTCCTTGGGCATCGGGGATGGAGAATGAGCTACAAGCAATGGCTCCCATGGGCACAGATACAGAAACACACAGAGGCACAAAGGCACACTGACAGACACCCGATGTGCGTGCACACGCACACACGCACACACACACTTTCCACTTCTTCTTTTCTTTTGGTAATTCATAGCAGTGCTCCCAAACCAGATGATCCTATTCCACCGTATGCTTTTGTGTGCTTGCAGCCTCGCCCGTGTTTCATCAGAATAACCCATCTCACCGCCCCAGCTGGCTCGAATTGCTGTTCCCTCTGCCCTCCCCCCCCCCCACTGTCAACAGCAAAGAAGGAACTCAGCTTTCAAGGCCTCGCCCTAATCCTGTGGAGAGCTCTATCCTGTTCTTGTGCAACCGGACTGCCGGGAATGAGGAAGTGAGTCAGACAGGGCATAGGGGGAGGAGCGGTCAAACTGGAGCCAGGCTGCCTCTTGGCTCTGCTGCCTGGAAGCCTCCACTAATGCAAGAGGGCATGGGAGCGGGGAAAGAATGCGAGCTCTCCGCACTGAACTTTGGCAAGCCGCATTCCTACACATCTCCCAGATTGCTGAGGCGGCATTGGGTGTGTGTGCAACAGAAGGCAACGTTAAGGCGATGGGCATCTTATTGTACCATTGAAGCACACACTTTCCCCCGATTTGTCCCAGCACTGCCGCCCGCCAGTGGCATAGTGGAGGCCAGGCTCATGGGGCGGGAGCGCAGGGACCTTTTCCGTAGCAGGGATGCTGATGTCACCTCCCACCGCCCTCAGACTCCCGTGTTCCCTCTGAGTTTCGCTGCAATCCTCACAGTAGTTGGGGAGAAATTAATATCCCCAACAACGCCCTGTGGTTGTGAGCTATCCTTGTTGCAGTGCAAAGTCTTTCGGGGAGGCTGGAATGGGCAGAGTTACACGAGCTTTCCTGGAGGTCTGCTCCTGGTGGAGACAAAAACAGCAAGAACTGGTTTGCTGAGAAGGATCAACCCAGCTGCCTGTATTTTTGGACTCTCCTGGAGGACATGTCTATGGGGGCTGTCATGACAAGAGCCCACACTTCCAAATTCACCGCCACACCACTGGCTCTCCTGATAGACCAGGACTGTTTAGGGATGTCGGAGGAATCTGGCTGTGGGTGGAGCTCAGCTTTTTGTCAGCTCAGCCCCTCCGGATTCCATTCTGCCAGCTGGCTCAATTCGATCCACAGCAAGTCGGGCCAACTGGCAGACTTGCCATCTTTTTAAAAAACTGCACAAATAGACATTTGCACACATTGCAGCAGAAATTTGCGCAAATGTCTATTTACACGATTTTAAACAAAAAACAAAAAAGTTCCTGGATTTCCGGGAAACCCCCCAGCTCGGTTCACAAATGCAAGCCAAGCTGGGGGTGTCTCTGGTGAGCCCCTGAAGGGCCACATTTCCCAGTGACAGACATCTGTTCCTTGTTTCTAGTCCCCGTCCCAGTAATAGCATGTCCAGGTGTCCTATTTCACAGAAGATAGTTCTCTCTTTGACGATCGGTCAGACGACAGTCCTCAAAGTCAAGGCGCCTGCATTTTGAAAGTCTGTCCGGTCCTAGATCAAGAACTGTATGAAGGGTGAGCAGACTGGGTCCGTCAATACTTAGCACCACCTTGATAGCAGACTGAGCAACAGGTACGCAGTTCACCCGGTCTCAGTCTTCCCCTCTAGGGTGAGATTATTGGATTTGTATTTAAATACATTCAATTCAATTAAATATATATAAATATTAAATATTTATATTTAAATATAGCCACTGGTGTCTACATTTGGAGGAGGATCAAGCTTTTAGGCTGAAGGCTGCGCTTCAAGCCACCCCTGACTCAGAAACTTGAAACCACAACAAGTACTAGCTTGTTTCAGGTGGGGAATCCTAGATTTCAAACTTCAGACTCAACATGCGAAGGCAGGAGGGCTCGTGTACTCCTAATACATGCTCTTTTGGTACACATTTTGGCCTAATATACACATTTTTTGCAAGCTGTTTTCCTAGTATTTTCTGAGAGCAACCCTAGGGCGCCTAGATAGTGTCTGCGGGGACATAGGATAGTTTGGATTCCTGGATCCAAGGTCAGAGATGGTGCTCCAGCCTCAGAGCCAGCAGGCCAAGCTCCCCTGTCCCCATCCCTCTCCCCTTGCAGCCAGCATGGAGAGAACCACACCGGCTGCTTCTCTGAGCTCGCAAAAGCTAGTTCGGAGAGGAGGGAAATGGGGCGGTTCTGTGGGCGGGGAGGGGAGGCGACTGGGGAAGTGGGGATCCAGCTCTCCCCAGTCCTCCCCAGCCTCTTTCCCTCCTCCCCCCCCCCGAGCCCAAGATGGATGGGCAAAAATGCCTGTCTAGCAAAAATGCAGAGCGGGAGAAGCACGGAGGCAAAGATCGGCTCTGTGCTCCTCCCACACTGCACAGGATGCCCATCCGCCTCCGAGTTCGGAGGTGGATGGGCAGCCAGACAGGATTGCACTCCTGTTTGTTTGTTTGTTTATCTGTCTATTTATCTGTTCATTACATTTATCTCCCGCCTTTATTTCTTGCCAAGGCAGCTCACATGGCTGCAACAGTTTTAATCCTTTGCCACTGTTTTTTCCATCTTGGTTTGATTCTGCTCTGTTTTTAATTGTTTTTTGTCTTAGTGTTTGCACTGTGCATTTTCAAAGTGTTCTCATGGGTTGGGGTTGAGTGTCTTGTGCTTACCTTACTCAGGAGGTAGCCAAGGCATGTGTGAAAGGGTCCTGTTTTACATTGGGCAATCATGTCTCTGGAAGCCTGTAGCCTCCTCGGTTTCCCACACTTCAATTGGAGTCCAGGGGAAGGCATCATAACTCCTCCCACATGACTTTTTCAGATCAGGAAGTGCAGGCAGCCTGGGAGGCTGCATAGCAATGGAGAGATGTGTGACAGAAAGGACACCCACGCCCCCACCCCCGGCCAGTTCATGGTGATTAAGTCAGCTCAAAACATCACAAAACTAAATTATGAAACACCCTGAGAACAAGGCAGAATGATGGAAGCCTCTTTCATGGGGGGGAAATTTCTGGAAATTGCAGGACAGATTTTGGCACAGCGTTGGCTCCACCTCTTCCCTGGAGCTGGACATGACAGCAGCCCCCACATATATGCATTGAGGTGGGGCGGATGCAAAATGGGGGCCAGGCCGCCAACACGGGTGATGCAGTTGCCATTTGCAATCACATCACACGCACCCCCAAACCCTTATGAAAAATAAAAGAAGCTGTGCTACAGCCCCTGTCAAAGGTGAGCCCTCCCAGTTGGAGACTGTTGAAGAATTTCTCCCCCCACTGGAGAAATTTGGTGAAATTGTCCCACCTCACCCTCCAGTTTCTCTGCCCACAATTATGGTGGAGAATTCCAAAGGGCCTTTGCTCACAACTCTAATTCAAACCCAGACTTTTCGGTGCAAAGCTGTCAAAGCCCTGGGCCTGGATGGACGAACTGGTCCATTCAGTTTCTCCCACATGCAAACATTTTTAAATCTCAAGTTCTTTCCTCCCAAATATGGAGAACTTCGTGAATTTCAGTAAATTCGTATCAAAACCCAACTGAAATGAAATCCTTCCTTTATCCCTACCCTATGTTTGAGGTGGAAAATCCAAGTGACAACCCCCCCCCCCCCAGATCACTAAAACATTATCAGCTCCTGTTCATTGCAGGCACGCTTGTTGCAGGAGAACATAGTGCTGGATCAAGCCCCTTGAGTCAGATCTGTAAGTTGGCTCAGAGCTGTGGAATTTCAGTTTCTTGTATCTGCAGGTGGCTGGGTATCTGTTGCTGTTTCGTTATCAACGTCTGCATTCTTCTTAGACCTCCTGTAGCTCATCCCGCTGTTGTTTGCAAATGCCTTCTTTCACCATCTCTCCCCCCACTTCTGGGGTTACGGAAATTGTGTGTGTGTGTGTGTGTGTGTGTGTAGACAGATGATAGATAGATAGATAGATAGATAGATAGATAGATAGATAGATAGATAGATAGATAGATAGAATGGAACATCTGCAACCATAAGCCTTGTTGATAAACAGTCCAGGTGATCCACGGAATAATCTCTTGGCTTGATGAAGGCAGAGGCAAACAGTTTGGGCTTTTGGCAACCACTCAAGAACACACCCCATCCTGCCCCCGTCCCCTGCATGCTCTATCAGCTGCAGGAGGGAGGGAGGGAGGGAGCGAATTGCCTCAGCCCTTAATTGTGGAATTTGAAATCCTAGCTAGAGTGCCCTGGTTGATTCTTCCCTGCCCTCTCTTCCCTTTGGCCACAATTCGGACTGCAGGAGGTGAGCAGAGGGACGGTTGCGTGGTTTTGGATCGGCGAAGTTGTGCAAGCTCAGGTGAGACTGTGTACCTGGAGGATCCAAATGTTAAATGTCACGGCCAGCATCAAAAGTAGGCACAGTCAGGCACCCGCCAAGGGCCCACAGGGGCCCACTGAAAAGATCCCCCTGGACTTGCTCCTCCTCCTCTCCATTGCAACCCGCTTGTTTGCCTTTCTAACTGTCTTCTGTCTTTGCCACAGGCTCAGTGCTTGAGTGCAGGAGATGCCACATGGAGTCTCGAGCAGCAGAGCTCGGAACAGTGCCTATGGTCTTACAGAGGTGCTCCCATCCAGAATACGCCACACTGGACTAGAGAGGGAGTAAAGTTCCAACTCAGCATAAAGTAGTTTCATATGTGACCTAAGGTGCTTCAACCCACTGGCGTGGTGGTACCAGGGCTCTCAGGGTCGAAGCCCCAGCAGCTTTTGATTCACAGGGACCCTGATGCCACCTGCTGCTGCCACCACCCCCACCCCCACCCCCACTTCCCTGTTCGCTCTGAAACATGAAACATTTGTGGAAAGCTCTCCCCAGAGATATTCACCTGGCACCTATGTCATGGTCTTTCTGATATTCATGCAGGCATTTTCAGATCTGTTTTTCATGGTTTTAGTACCCTCTTCTGTTGGTGGTTTTAATTTGGTTTTAGCAGCCTCAGGTATTGTGGGCCTACAATTCCAGTTGTTCCCAGTTAGCATGGCCAATGATTAGGGGTAATGGGAGTTGTAGGCCCACAACATCTGGGGACCGAAGGTTAGGAAAGTCTGTGCTGGAGTGTTCCAGAATATAGGAAATTATCTTTTGAATGAATGGATGAACGCTGTTCTAATTTCTAGTTTAAATATATTAAACTATTTATTATTAAATATTAATATTAATTAATTAATTTTAGACTAACAGAGTGCCATCAGGTAATGGCACATAAGCGAGCCTTCTCGGTAGTGGCACCCACCCTCTGGAATGTTCTCCCATGTGTTGTTCAAGAGGAGGAAACGGTGGCCCCAGTGCTCTTCAACATTTTTATTATTGACTTGGAGGAGGAGGTGCAGGGAAAGCTGATCCAATTTGCAGATGACACAAAATTGGGCGGGATAGCTAATACTTGGGAAGACAGAAACAAAATTCAAAGGGATCTGGATAGACTGGAGCGCTGGGCAGAAAACAACAGAATGACATTTAATAGGGATAAATGCCAAGTCCTGCACCTACTGAAAAGAAACCAAATGCACAGTTACAAGATGGGGGATACATGGCTCAACAACACTACAAGTGAGAAGGATCTTGGAATTGTTGGGGATCACAAGCTGAAGATGAGCCAACAATGTGATATGGCTGCAAAAAAGGCCAATGCTATTTGGGGCTGAATTAATAGAAGCATAGCCTCCAACTCCCGGGAAGTACTAGTTCCCCCCTACTCAGCACTGGTTAGGCCTCATCTGGAGTACTCTGTCCAGTTCTGGCCACCACACTTTAAGAAGGATGCAGACAAACTGGAGACGGTTCAGAGGAGGGCAACAAAGATGATCAGGGGACTGGAAACAAAGCCCTATGAAGAGAGACTGAAAGGACTGGGTCTGTTTAGCCTTGAGAATAGAAGACTGGGGGGAGACAGGATAGCACTCTTTAAGTACTTGAAAGGTTGTCCCAGAGAGGAAGGCCAGGATCTCTTCTCAATCATCTCAGAGTGCAGAACACAGAATCATGGGCTCAAGTGACAGGAAGTCAGATTCCGGCTGAAGCTCAGGAAAAACTTCCTGACTGTTAGAGCAATACAACAATGGAACCAATTCCCTTGGCAGGTGGTTGGCTTTCCCACACTGGAGGCATTCGAGACGAGGCTGGACAGCCACCTGTCAGGGATGCTCTGACTTGGATTCCTGCATTGAGCAGGGGGTTGGACTCAATGGCCTTGTAGGCCCCTTCCAACCCTACTATTCTATGATTCTATGATTGTATTCAAACACCTCTTGAACACCCTTTTGTTCATTCAGACATTCCCTGACTTGTAATTGATCATGACACTGATGTTTGTTGTTGTAATTAGGGATGTATGGGAATCTGGTTTTGGTTGCAAAACATGTGAGCATGTGCTGTTCAAAGCCTCGAATGTGAGGGCAAGCGTGTGTCCTCCAAGAATGTTTAGAAATTGTCACGCATGTGTTAGCATTCAATTTGTGCAGCTTGCCCAGTTCAATTTCCGCAAATTTCCATATGTGTGCAAATTTCCCCTGTAGATGGAATCAGCCATACTTTTGTCTACAGAGGAAATTTGAACAAATTTGGGGAACTTTGCACAAATTTCACATTTGATTGCTGCCCAATTTGCACAATTTTCCCATTCAAACAGAGGAAGCAACAATCGCAAAGGTGAACAGGAATAAGGCACAAGAGACAATAACTGGAACATTCTAGCAATCTCAGACGTTCTTTGCTCGTTCTTCCATTCCTATTTGTAACATTTTTAAGGCACGTATTGTTTTATACTGTTTTTATATTGGTTTTTCTATTGTATTGTATGTGATTCTATGTAAACCGCTTGGAGATCCTGGGATGTCGAGCAATATAGAAGCAACTTAAATAAAAATTAAAAATTAGGAATATATTTTGTTGAAGAGGCTCCTCCATCACCCCCCACTGTAGCTGTAAGCCAAAACAGCCCAAGCCATTATTGGTTTCACTTGTGAAACTGTCTTCTCTTCAAACGGGAACGTGTCACTTGTGAATGCAAAAGAAAGAGAGAAAGAGATTTTTCATCATGGCCTCAGGAAACCATGTCAGCCTTGCAGTGCAGAGATGCTTTGTGCAGGAGTGTTGGGGACCTCTCCCCACTGAGATGCCTCCCTGGGTGGGCGGCTGCAGTTGCCCCTCTGCCGATCTCTCTCTCTTTGGGGTGGCGCCTCCTTCCCATTGGGGGGGGGGAAGCGTCATGCGAGGGCCAGATATAGCTCTTCTGCTCACGGCAGGAGGCTGGCATCCAGCTGAGGCACTTCAACGCAGACGGCATGTAAATCAACTGGACAGGCAAAGAGGAGAAAAACAGGCTGGAGAGAGAGGCTGGGAAAATGGAGGAAAGAAAGAGACAGAGAGAAGCATGGAGGGGGGAATGAAGGAAAGAGGGAAGGGGAGACAAGAAGGTATGTAACAGGGCCTGCCCAAAATGTAACAGAATGGGGGGGAAAGGAACAAGTCTGCATATAACTGATGAAAACAAACCCAGATCTTATGAGCAGAGGGAGGGAGGAGGCAAGCTGTGTTGCTTAGCGGGAGCAGACATTCTCTGATTTGTAGGTAGGGATATCTGAGAATGTAGGGATATGTGTGAGCATGCCCTGGTTGAAACCCTGAATGCAAGCGCGATCCCACGTCCTCCAAAAATGTTCGCAAATTGACGGACATGGTATGCCATTCCATTTGCACAACTTTCCCACTTTCATTTTGGTCAAATTTCCTAATTTTTCACAAATTTCCTCCTGCAGATGGAAAGCATCGCTTTAGTCTATGGAGTAAAGTTGTTCAAATTAGAAAAGCTGACAAATTTGGGGAGATTTGCACAGATTTCACATTTGATCACTGCCCAATTTGTGCAAGTCTCCTGTTGGTGCAGAGTGAACGGCAGTCACAAACACGAACAGGAATCAGGCATGAGATGAGCAGCCAGACAACGTTCATAGAATGCTAGCAATCCCGAACATCGGTTGTTCGGCCATCGATGTGGGAGAAATGCGTTCAGTTCACATTTCAATGAGAACAGACTTAATTTCACACTTTTGAATCACCACGTGCACCAAAGCTCTGTTATCCTTTGAAATTCACATATCCCTGAATTTCGCAAATGCAGCTCTCCAATCAAAACATGCTTGCAAAGAGGCACATATGCCTGAAAAAGAATTCCAACAAATGCATTACATTGGGAAAATTGCTCGCAAAAAAAGAGAAAGAAATCTGCTTGTCAGACCAAATTGCACACAAAAGGCAAGTACTGGGAAAACTGCACACAAACGCATGTAGAAATTCCATGCAATTAAAAAAAAAAAATCTTAAAAGTTTGGGATGAACCAAACTTTGGTATCACAAAAATCATGAGAAACTGAAATTGACCGATTTTGCCATCTCCACTTATTTGCCCAGATTAAGCTTCCTTGGTGGTTTGCTCCGTTCCGTCTATCACCTAGAGACAAGTGGCGGTGCATTCACCCTCCCCTTCTGGTCACCAGTTCAAGAGTAGGGATGTATGAAAAAATTCATTTCAGTTTGTTCATGATTTGCACAGTTCGCACCTTCCAGACCAAACACAGTCTTCAGTGCAAACTGCGGTCCAAGTACGTACATTTCCAAGCCTGCAATGTGATTCATGGGCACACGCACCCCTCCAAAAAAATTGTGTTCGATGCCATTTGAAAAATGTGCATGAGAAATGCATACTTTTGAAAAATGTGCATAAATATTTTTAAGCAATGGGAGAAGAATGCATACATTTCAAAGATGCACACAAGTGATGCATACATTTGGGAAAATATGCATGAAAACACAGACAGAATTTCATGTGGGAGTGGGGGAAAACAAAGCTCACAATCCGATATGAGCTTTGAGAGGGAATTCGGAGTACTTCAGTGAGCTCAAGTCCTGCTGATTCACACATCCCTATTCAAGAGTTGCAGCTGGATCAAACCTAGGGATGGGTGAATCAGCAAAATTTGAGTTCGCTGAAGTTCTCTGAATTCCATCTCAAAGCTCATTGCAAGAATGACCCATTTATTCCTACACTCTGCTTTCTTTTTTTTATCCAGCTACCAATCCATTAAAGGACTTCTGCTCTTATTCCATGGCTGCTAAGCTTGCCCAGGAGCCTTTGGTGAGGGACTTTGTCAAGAGCCTTTTGAAAACCCAAGTAAACAATATTTGCCAGATCACCCTATCAAAAGGCTAGTTCACACTCTCAAAGAACACTAGATGACTAGTGAGACAGGACTTAACTTGGAGAAGCCATGTTGACTCTTCTTCAGCAAGACTTGTCCTTCTATGTGCTTCCTAATTTTATCTTTAATCATGCTTTCTACTAGTTTATCTGGAACAGATGTTAAGCTTACTGGCCTGTAATATCCCAGATTCCCTCTGGAACCTTTTCATTGTTGTGGTGGTGGTTGTTTAATGGTGTTTCATTTCTCACTCATCTGAAACAAAGGCTGTTCTTGCAGAGATATTACATATTTTTGTTAGAAGATCAGCCATTTCACATTTAACTTCTTTCAGAACTATTAGATGGATACCATCTGGAACTGTTGATTTCTTTATTTCCAATTTGTCAACAATGTCTTGAATTTTATCTTTTGTAGCCACTATTCAGTTACTTAGAGAAGTTAGACTCCCTTCCTTAAAATATCAGTTTAGCCATGGGTATCTGCCCTACATCCTCTTCAATGAAGACAGACATGAAGAATTCACTTAGCTTCTCTGCAGCCTCCTTGTCCCCCTTTTGTCCTCCTTTCACTCCCTTGTTATCCAACAGGCCAGCCATCTCCCGATACAATTTACTGCTTCCAATTTATTTAACACATTTGTTATTCTTGATCATAATATTATCCTCCTCAGAATCCTCTCTCATTGTCTGTTTGGATTTCTTTTGTGCAAGTTTGTGTTCCTTTTTGTTCTCCAAGTTTGGGCAATACTTCCACTTTCTGCAGGAAGCCTTCTTTTCTCAGATAGCCATAGCTTCCTTCGTACAGTTTGTTAACCATGCTGGTGACACCTTGGAATTTTTGGTACTTTTCCTGAGGTTCTATTGTGCTTATTTTGAGTAACTGTCCAAGCATTCTGAAGAGATCTGACCTGCTTGACTTTCCTTTTCAACTTCCTTTTTACCATTTTGTTTGTTTGATTGATTTTATTTGTACCCTGCCTTTCTACCAAGAAAAAAAAATGGCACTCAAGGTGGCTTTCATTCATAAATAACACTTGATTGAAACAATAATAAAGAGTTCCCTCATTTCTTTTGAAGTCAAATGTGACTGCACTGGATTTCCTTGGCAATTTCCCACTTCCCTATAAATCAATTTGATAGCACTGTGGTAACTCTTTCCAATTGGTTCAATGACACATCTTGCACTAGATCCTGGGTGGCGCCACTGAGATTTAAGCAGTGTTGTGCTGAAAATTTCTCCCACATTTTTCTGACCATTCTCATTCAATTTGATAGAAGAATCACTTTTGAAAAGAAATTCAATTGTGGAAAAAAAGATGGAGAAATTCTCATGGGTTGGGTTTGGGTTTCTTGAGCTTATCATACTTAGGAGGTGGCTGAGGAATGAGCACAAGTGTCCTGTCTTTCACTGCACAGTCCTCTCTCTGGCAGCCTGTGGCCTCCTCAGCTTCCCACACTTCAATTAAAGCCCAGTTTAAGGCACCGTGAGGCAATCCCTCCCATGGGGCTTTTTTAGATCAGGATGTGCAGGCAGCCTGGGAGGCCAGCTGTGATTAGGTACGCTCAAAAACACCACAAAAATACATTATAAAACATCCTGAATGAGGTAGAACAATGGAAGTCTCTTTCTTGGGGGGTGGGGGAGAAAACTTTCAGGAAATTGGAGGACAGATTTTTGGCAGAGCACTAACTCCATCTCTTCCCTGGAGCTGGATACAGCACTGCCCCACCTGCATTGTGGTGGATGCAAATTGGGGGCCCAGCCTACCAAGACAGTTGATGCTGTTTCAGCACGAAAATCCCCAAAACACTTAACAAAAAAGAAAGAAGCTGTGCTACACCCCCTGCCAAAGGAGAGCCCTACCTGAGAGAAACTGATGAGAGTTTGTTCACCAATTTGGTGAAATTGTCTCCCAACTTTCTCTGCCCACAAGTAAGGTGGAGAATTTCAAGAGGCCATTTGTGCACAGCTCTAGAATTAAGTCATCTTGGGAGCAGGATGCAGCTTTCATGTCCCTGAAGGTCTCCTCCACCAACCTCTCTTCCTCTCTCACCTTCTCCACATTGCTACCTTGATGTCACGGGAAGGGATGGGTGAGTCTTTCATTTCAGCGCATTTTTGATGAGAACTTACAAAAATAAACAAATGTCTTCATATTCAGGATGGAAAGAACTTGAGATTTTACAAATGTGAATGCAGGAGAACGCAAACCCACAGATTAATCCCTCCTGAAGAGTCAAGGGAATTGATGTGTTCCCCGAGAGCCAGGAACTCACTATACCAAGCACACTCACAATTCATGTCACATTCTGTGCACTACACTGTAGAGTCTCCATAACCCTGCTGGCTTTCCACATTCATAGCTGTTTCTTTATTGTATTTCTTTACCTGGAAAGCTAAGGTATTTCCTGTCAGAAGGGGCGAAGGTTGACTGCCGTGGCCTCCCCATCCTGTTTCTAAACTCTCCTGTCTGCTTCACTTGTTATTACTTTGTCACTTCGGGTGAGACATTTGGTTGGCTGGACTTCCTCAGAAGCCTGGCACACCACCTTGACGCCCCCCCCCCGACTGTTTGGTGGGGGGACCTGGAGCATTCCACAGCACAACATTTATCACAAGTCCCACTTGTTATATGCTAACAGAGAACTTGTGTGCTGAGTTACGATGGCAGGGCTAAGGAGAAAGCAGAGGGAGGTGTCTACATGTTCAGGGTTTGCAGAAATGCAAACCATCTCAGGGGAAAACACCTAGAGGGAAACCAAGCAACAGTCCAACGGATGCTTATTGGCCACAGAATGCTAAATGACAGTTGAGAGGCAGGAACAAAAAACTGGGTGCAATGGAGTGTCTAGAAAAGGGCATTTCTGCCTGGCCAGCATTCTGAACAAGAGCATTTCACAATGTAACATTTTAGTTCAGGTTTAACTTGTATGCCGTCCCCACACTTTGCGATGTTGGGTGGCCCAGCCTTCTGCAAGGGGAGTCACAGTGGGGACATAATGTGCTTCTGTACACAGAGTGCATAGAGATCCATTGTGTGTGTGCACGCACACGCACGCACAACCCAGCAGAGATCACTCTAATATTCAGCCTGCTTCTCCCGTCTGCCATCTGTCATAAAAGCAGCCTGTTTTCTGGGATGAGATAACAGCTATTTCCTGCTTCCGGGGAAAATGTACTAACGAAATACTTCACAGATGAAGTTAATATGCAGCTAAGCCTTGCTATTTGACAAAGTTGTAGGACTGAACGGCAACACACAGTTTGAAATGTAACCGAATGTTAGGGATGGGCAAACAAGTGATTTTTATAATCGCTAAGATTCTCCAAACATTGTCTTAAAGCTCACCTCACTTCCCCATGTTTGATTGCTCTGTTCTTTCATTTCATACAAATGGGCAAAGTGAGCATTTCAAATGGGGACAATGCAAATTTAGGGATGTCAGAGGAATTCAATGAGCTTTCATCACCTCAGCCCCTTGGACTTCAGCTTATCTTCCTCTAGCTGGCCCATCCCAGACTGCTACAAGCTGGACCAGCTAGCAGATTTTCTGTTGTTGTTTTTTATTTCCACAAATAGAGATTTGCACAAATTGAAGCCACAATTTGCACAAATCTGTATTTGCGCAATTTTAAAAAAAACGAACAAGCTCCCAGATTTCAGGAAAAACAGCTCAGCCCACAAATTCAAGGCAAGTTGGGCATGCTGGGAAACTCCACCCAGCCCCCAAAGGGCCAGATTTCCCAGCCACAGACTATGCACTTCTCTATGCACTTTTTTTTTTTTTTTAAGAACACACAATGTGCACTTTTCCCCCATAAAGTAAGGGGTGGAAATGTACACTTTGTGGGAAATGCACATTTTTAAAGCTGCAGATTTTTTGAAGTATGCATTTTCTGAATGCAAATGCAAGTTCAAGAACCTGCCAACACATTTACTGCGAACATACTCTCCTGCTTCCATCCATATTTTGGATTGCAAATGGGACATGTACGTATGATTTTCAAACATAAATTATTTGTTTCTACATCTCTACCCAGTGTATGGCCTGCACATTGCTATAGCTCCATGAGCATCATGTGCCAATGATGTAGAGAGAGTATTGTGCATGTTGCATTGCCCTGCTTTACTAGAAACGCTGGAAGAATTTAATCTTTCTGAACCCAAAACTGAACCAACATGGTCTGCGTCATTTGGACTAACACATGGAATAGAACTCAGCTCCCCTCCAGCTTCCACACTTCTAGAATATTCTGACTAAAGATGGCTTAAAGTTTTGTTTCAGTTCGTAAATCATTCAAATTTGCCCCGCTTGTGCTCCTGAACTCAGTCAGGAGCATACTTCTTTCTGAAAAGAAGATCACAAATTCCTGAATTTGTGAAAACATTTGAAAAATGCGTATTTTGAAAAATGCATTTTTAAATGTGCATTCTCCCCCCCCCCATAAAGTTTCATGCTTTATTTAATGGGGGGGTGCTTCTTTCCAGCCCAAATATAAAGAAACTGGAAAATTTTGAAAAATCCTTATTTTTTTTTTAAAAAAAAAGCCAAGAAAAGGTCATCTGAATGCAAAAGTGACAGAGACAAGAAATACATAGAGTCATCCCACCCTATTCTGTGCGCTAATCCAAATTCACAAAGTTCTCCATATTCAAAAAAGACAAAAAACAAAGAACTTGAGATTTAGAAAGCATTGAATGTGGAAGAAACCAAAAACTGACAGATTTATTCATCCAGGCCTGGAGCTTTCGATGCTTTGCTCTTCAAAATCTGGTTTGGAATCCCTGTGTACTTTGCATTTGTGGTGTTAAATTAGAGTTTCCACCTCTGGATTTTCTTTCTGGAAGTCTCCTCACCTTTAACAGTTATGTGGCAGGAAGGTTCCCCATGTTCTTCTCCAAACTGGGAATTGCTGTACTTATCAAATTTGGTCAGTGGAGACAGGAATGTGAGAATTTCATGTTTGCTCACAAAGCATGCTCTGTGCAAAACCCTGAACATGAGTGTGAGCACATGTCTGCTGAAAACATTTACGAACTGTCAAACACATGCTTGTGTTTGTCTCGTTCCCAATTCCCATTTCAATTGGCACAAATTTCATAATTTATGCAAATATCCTCAGTACACTAAATCAGTCCCATTTTATTCCATGGGGGAAAGTTGTGCAAATTAGAGGAAATATGCACAAATTTGGGGTGTTTGTGTAAATCCCCTGTTCGATTGCTGCTCAATTTGCACACGTTTCCCATTCCCATGAAGCAAGCAGCGATCGCAGACAGAAATTGGGCATGAGACGACCAGTGGCACAATGATGTTCGGAGTATCCTCACCATTCATTCACTGTCCCGATGTGCAGATGCATGAGAATTTTCTTTCAGTTTGTATTTGAAAAGAACTGAGCATTCGAGAGAGAAATACCTAGAGAATTGAAAAATTCGAATGTGGGAGAAAGCAAAACTGCCTGTTTCTCTCATCCCTAGTCAAAATCCCACTCCAAACATAACTGAGCATGTTTCATGGAACTAGAACCAGAGAGTGACAGAGCTCAGTATTGGCCAAGGGCTTGAGACAAGCAGAAGACTCACAATCCTAAAAGTATAGTGGCTCCAAAAAGAAGAAATGCATCACCAAAAAGAGGACAAAAATCTGAATGTGGGAGAAAGCAAAAATGACCAGTTTGGCCATTGCTCTCCGGAGGATCTTCATCTCAGAAAGAAAAGGTTGATGGTGACCCTTGCTGTGACAAGAGCAGTATCTGGGATCAAGCACCCCTTACCCAATGCACACAGTCATGCACAGAACATAGACAGACCAATTAAGCCACACATCAGTGCTAAAGCAGAATGCTGGCTAGTAGAACTCCTTTTCTTGGATTGCCTGGAAGGGCTCATGGAAGATGTCCCAGTGGCTGACGGATTAAACAGGAGACAATGAGCTCTCTCTCTTGCTCTCTCTCACACACACACGCACACACACACGCCCCTTCCCTGATCCATCTGCAAGGACAACCTGAGCGAGTGCAGCTGTCCAGTGTTTTTTCAGAAGCCACACGCAGCTGCATTGGGCGGGGGGAGATCTCCCCGCACCTCGCCTTTCAGCAACCGGCTGGCAAAAATGAACGAGAGATCCCCAAAGGGATGACACAATTGCATGGGAAACAACGTAACCCCTCGCTGGCAGGCTCTCGTGTGCTCCGTGGGCTCCTCTTCGCTGCAACATGAACGGGGAGGGGCAGTTGGGTCAGGAGGCCTGGTTTGTTTTGTTTTGCAGGGCTTAGGAAAGAGAAAAAGAGAGGAAAGGGGATTGGGGAAGAGAGGAGGAAGAAGCAGTCGAGAAAGAGGAGAGAGGGAAGAAAGAAAATGGTCAAACTGCGGGGCAGGAGAAAAAGAAATAGACAATGAAGGTTTTAAGTATATTTCCCACCCACCACCACCAATTCCTAGGCTGGAGACCAGGGAATCCATTTCTGTAACCAGCATCTGTTATGTAAAATGGGTTTATGTGCACAACTTTGCTCTGAATGTCATAGTTTTGCTGCTTCCCTGAATAGTATTTTATATGTTTGTTCCTTGATACGGAACCATCAGAGTATAAGAGGTCCCTGCCTCCAAGGAGTTTGTAGTTTAAATGTGACACGGGGGGGAAACATAGATGAAGGGAAGGAGAGGCAGGGGGAAATGGGGGAACAGTACACAATTCTTGGAGTGCATGTGGACAGATCTCTGCCCCACGGGGCTTGCAATCTAACTTTCAACCCAAGGGGATCCAAGAGCCAAGGGGAGGCATGATCAGGCACCTGCCAAGGGGACACACCCCAGCAGGGGACCCCTGACATGACCCCCCTGGAGTTGCTGCTCCCCTTCCCCATCGCAACCTGCTTGTTCCCCTGCCTCTCGCTCCAGCCTGGGCAACGGAGGTGATGAGAAGGAGGAGCGGGAGATGCTGCTGCCAATTTGCTCACTGGCTCTGTGCCTCTCAAGCAAGCAACTAGTAGCAATGAGGAGAAAGAGGATGAGGAGCAACACAGCTGGTGACTATGGCCGTGAGAAGGTGGACTCACCGGGGGAGGCATCCATCTCGCCTGCCAATCCTCCTTTCTCCCTCTTTGCAGCTGTCTTTGAATTTGCCTGTCTATTGGCAAACATGAGGTTGGGGACCCAAACTTGACCCGAGAAAAATCTCAACGTCATGAACGAACTTTAGATTGGACCAAATGAGAAACTGAGAGAAACCAAAATCGACAGATCCGCCTCTCCCTAGTTGGGACCAGATGTTTGCTGAGATAACATCTGGTTCCACCCCAGGCTAGCCTCCCCACCATCACCAATTTGGACACTTGCACACCACAAGCAGACCGCCACCTACAAAAGTATCCAATGTGAGAGTCTCAGGAAATGACACGGCGGCATCACGGATTTCAGTGTCTTTACCACTCCAGGTTCCCTCCCTCTTCATTCCCAAGAAGTGAAGTGGCTAGAAAGTGATATGAATTCTCAGCCTTCTCGATGCAAGAGGAAACAAAACTGCAGTTCCAATTCCGCGGAAGAAATTCGCAAGCCAAAGCAATTTCAGTTTGCTGCATAGACATGCCCTGATTGGAAATAGCAGGCCAGACACAGGCTAGCCATGGCTAGCGCTAGAGTTCCCAAACCCCGGTCTCTTTCTTAAGAAAATCACCACCACCACAATCCCCTCCCTCTCTCTTGCTCGTAAGAACCTCAAGAGAGAAGCCATGGCGGAGAAGTGCAGATGGAAGGAACTGCTGACATTGTTTTCTCTCACTTTCTCATATTTACCATCTTAAGTTCTGTCCTGGACATTGAGATATTTTTTTTTTTTTTAAGTTTGACTGAGCACCTAGAGGTGGGTGAACACGCAATGTCTGAGATGGCCAGAATCTTCTGCATATTGGCTCACTGCTCCTTTCACATCCGATCCTCATTCTCGTCTGCAGGCGCTGCCCGCTTGCACGAATGGAAAATCTGCACAAATGGAGCAGTGATGGAATGGGAGGTTTGCACAAGTCCCCCCAAATCTGTGCAGATTTCCTCATTTGCCCAGCTTTCCTCCATAGACTGAAGTGGGGTTGATTCAGTCTAGGGAGGAAATTCGTGCAAGTTCGGAAATCTGTGTAAATCGAACTGGGAATTGGGAATGAGATTAATGCGAGCACGTGTTCAACAATTTTTTTTTCGACACACATGTGGTCCACTCATGTTTAGAGCTTCCAGTGGGGCACGCTCACATGTTTTGTGAGCAAAAATGAAATTCTCACACATCCCTGTGAGAATCCATGTGCATTTTGCATGCATTTGTTCTATGCAGTTTGGCCTAATACACACATTTTTTGCAAAGCATTTTTTCCTAATATAATGTACATTTGACTGTTATTTCACTAACATTTCTGGTAGGCCCGTTTCCCTAATATATGCAGTGGGGTGTTATTTCTATGGCTGATTTGATGGCGAATTCCAGTGCAAAATTCAGAGAAGGCCACCTTTCAAAAGGAAACTGAATTTCAGTTCACCAATTGGTTTGAAAGTGTGAAGTTAGATATGAATGCCTTTCTCTCCCATTCCTACTGGGGGTTAGGGGCCAGGAGAAATAATCTTAAAACAGGGAGAAACACTGGGGATTGGTGATCACTGCATCCCATTCACTTTATTCTGTATTCTCTCTTGCTCACAAACACACATATCTTGTCCTGTCCAGGCAGGAAAAACGTCTGGGTGAGGAGGGGTTACTCCCTGCCTGCCTTGGTAAGGATGGTTGGACAGAGCTTGCTAGAGGTGTTATGGACTCCATAATGTCCATGGGGCATGAGTTGCCTACTCCTGTGGTAGAACGACACCGATCCAGTGTGGTGGATACAACCTAACCTAACTTACAGGATTGTTGAGAGGCAGTGTAGTGTAGTGGTTAGAGTGTTGGACTGGGACTCAGGAGATCTTGGGCTCCTTGCAAGAGAGAAAAGGGCAGAATATAAATGTAGTAATGAATACACCTGGCCAGACCCTAAGGTCAGCTTCAGCAGTCCTTCTCTGGGAGCCCCCACCAAAGGAAGTGAGGTGGGTAGCTACTAAGAAGAGGGCCTTTTCTGCTGTGGCTCCCAGTTGTGGAATTTGCTTCCCAGAAAGGTTCGCCTGGCACTTACCTTACACTCATTTCAGCGCCAGGTGAAGACCTTTTTATTCTCCCAGGCATTTTAGTTTTTCAGTTTGTTTTTATCTGTATTGTCTTTTAAAAATTTTGCACTGCTGCTAGGTTCTGTTGGGTATTTTTATATTGCAGTTTTAAACTTTTAAACGTTCATATTTCATTTTGTCATCTTTATTTTCTCTTTTGGTATTTTATGGTTTTAATTATTGTGAACCGCCCAGAGAGCTTTTGGCTGTTTGGTGGTATAAAAATGTAATAGATGAATACTAAAATAATAAAGTATGTAAAAATTAATCAACCTCACTAAGTGGGTATTGTGGTCACTGGGTGATTTGGGACGAGACACTCACCTAACCTACTTCACAGGGGTTTTGTGAGGATAAAATGGGGAAATAGGACTGCGTACATCTCCTCATCCTCAGTGGAGGTATGGTGGGGCATAATGCAATGGAGGAATGCATATGCAATGCATTCAGCTCTTACAAGACAGAAAGCCTTGGGTTTTGCATGAAAGATAATGGAAAGACCAGACATTCTCTGAAAAGCTATTATTTTTTGAAAAAAAATGCATGGAAGAGGCGTTTCAGGAAACCATAGACTATCTGGGCTGAGATGTAAAACGTCCAACCTTGGATCACCACAAAAGCCCAAAGGAAAGAGGTGGCAGTAAATGGTCGCCTCTCCTCTCTGAAAGGGAGCTCAGCACCATGAAGGCACACAGATCTTTGCTTCAATTGTTCAAGGAACGCAGGTGGGTGGATGACGAGGGAACAATCAAAAATGTCATGAGCTAGTCGAGGCCAGAGATGTCCCAGAGAACTTTGAAGGCAGAGGGAGGGGAACCTGCAGCTCTCTAGATGTTGTTGGACTCCAACCCACATCAGCCCCAACAGCATGGCCAATGGCCATGGATGATGGGGTTGTAGTAGGGATGGACGAAAGTCCCTTACCTGATCCCGCAGCTTACTTCGCGGTGGGGGGGAGGCGCTCTGTCCCCCCCAAAAAATTCTGGGCGGGGTGGGAGGCGCCCCATCCCTCTGGCCGAAATTCTGGCCGGGGGGGAGGAGCCCTGTCCCTCCGGCCGCGAATCTCATCTCCTGCTGGGATGCAAATGGTGGCGGCCATAGCCGCCGCCGTTTGCGTCCCTGCAGTCAGCCATGATAGGCTACATAAATGTTTACGTAGCCTATCACGGCTGACTTCGGAAAAAAGAAAGCGCATACGCAAATGGCGGCACCCATGGGTGCCGCCATTTGCGTTCCTTATTTGGGCACGTGTAGTCTATGTAAACATTTATGTAGACTATGACGAAAATAAGGGCAACGCTATTTGTGTTCCCCTTATTTTCGCTGTAGTCTACGTAAATGTTTACGTAGACTACATGTGCCCAAATAAGGAACGCAAATGGCGGCGCCCATGGGCACCGCCTTTTGCGTACGCGCTTTTCCCCCCCCCAAAGTCAGCCGTGATAGGCTACATAAACATTTACATAGCCTATCACAGTGTTTTTTTAAAATCTAGCCGTGATAGGCTACGTAAATCTTTACGTAGCCTATCATGTTTGTTGTTGTTGTTGTTTTTACTTGGAAATGGCGGTGGTGGCAGCCGGTCGGGAGACCGGCCACCACCGAACCGCTGCCGGGAGCCGCCGCCACTGCCAGGGACTTTGGACAAAGGTAAGTCCCATTCCAGGGGGGGGGCGGACCGTTTCTCCACCAATTTCGGGGGCCCAGATGCATTGGCATTCGGCCTCCCGGAGATTCGTGGAGAAATTCTCCGACATCCCTAGGTTGTAGTGCAGCAACATTTGGAGATGCATTCCCCACCCCCTGATGGGTGCACTATAGATTCATCTAGCCTCAGGGTGGGCATAATTTAGATCTCCAGATGTTTTGGACTTGGTAGCAAGATCAAGGCAGGAAAAAAGTAGGACCTTGGATAGCTCCAAAAGGATCCCACTGGCTAGAACCCTCTCCTACAAGGACAGTAGGTGGGTGTTGTCTCAGCAGAGAGCTGAAGCCAACAGAAGCCTTATGCAGGCAGACAAGACCTGTGGTATGGTCATTTCCACCCCTCTTGGGAGAGATGACTGGATTGTTAAAGGACCTTCACCTGATTATGTAGCCAGAGACTTCTGCAAGGGAGATAGAGGTTCTGCTGGAGACTCATCCTCTGACCTAGAGGTCAATGGCAAGAGCTGTGTCCTGCTTGGGTGTCACATTTCCAGGGCCTGAGTATAGCAGTTCCAGGTTCAAGGGTCAAAGAGTTCCAAGATGGTCAGCACAAACAGGGTTCATGCAAAAGGCAAGGTCTCAATGGTCCAGATCACAGGCAACAAGGTTCCAAGGCACCACAATGGAGAAGGGCCTGGTGAAGGGCCTGTTGGGATCTTGCTCAGGCTCAGAGAAACTGGGATTGGAATCTTCGGTCATCTGCTGTGATGCATTTGCTAGGCACTTTGAGGAGAAAGTCACTCATATTCACTCAGAACTTGACGCCATGGTTATCGCAGAGTCTGGGGAGATGTCCAGTGCTCCATCTGGCTGTGTTTCCAGGGATCATTTCAGTTGTTGCAGCCTGATGATGTGGACAAGACGCTTGAATCAGTCCGGCCCACCACATGTAAGCGTGACCCTTGCCCATCTTGGCTTATACGATCTAGCAGGGGTGGATTGGCTGGGGAGTGGTAAATGCTTTGTTCTGTCAGGGGGTGGTTCTTGCTGCCTTGAAAGAGGCTGTAATGCATCCTCTCCTGAAGAGGCCCTCCTGGACCCAGAGGTGTGTGAGAACTATCCCCATTGCCAGTATCCCCTTTTGGGGCAAGGTGCTTGAGCGTGTGGTGGCTGGGCAGCTTCAGGCGTGCTTAGAGGAAACTGATTATCTGGACCCATTTCAGTCTGGTTTCAGGCCAGGGTATGGCACTGAAAATCTGAAATGGCCTTAGTTGCTCTGACTGACAACCTACTTGGGGTGAAAGACAGGGAGTGCTACCCTGTTGATCTTCCTAAATCTCTCAGCGGCTTTTGACACCATTGGTCATGGTGTCTTACTAGATCAGCTCTGCAGGATGGGAGTTGGGGCCACTGTGCTACAGTGGTTCTGCTCCAACCTGCAGGGCCGATTCCAGAGAGTTGTATTGGGGGATTCCTGTTCTACCCCATGGCTTTTAAGCTGTGGGGTGCCACAGGGTTCTATTCTATCCCCCATGCTGTTCAACATCTATATGAAGCCGTTGGGAGAGGTCATTGGGAGTTTTGGGGTGGGGTGTCACCAGTACGCTGATGATACTCAGCTCTTTTTCTCCTTGTTGGAGTTGGCTGAGGTGGTGAAGATGCTGGACCAGTACCTGGAGGCTATAACTGGCTGGATGAGGGCCAATAAACTGAAGCTAAATCCTGACAAGACAGAAGCTCTGTGGATTGGTGGTTCCCGAGTCCGGGAATTGGGTAAGCGACCTGTCCTGGATGGGGCTGCACTCCCCCTGAAGGAGCAGGTGCATAGCTTGGGAGTAGTCCTAGATCCATTCCTGTCACTGGAGCCCCAGGTGGACTCTGTGGCCTGGAGTCCTTGGGGCCAGCTTCAGCTGATCCGCCAGCGATGGCCTTTCCTGGACAGGGATAACCTGGCCACAGTAGTACATGTGCTGGTTAGCTTCCCGATTAGACTACTGCAATGCACTTTACGTGGGGCTGCCCTTGAAGATGACTCGGAAGTTGCAGCTAGTGCAAAATGCAGCAGCTGGACTGCTGACCAGAACACCTCATAAAAAGCATATAACACCAGTTTTAAAGGAATTGCACTGACTGCCAATAAGCTTCTGGTCAGAATTCAAGGTTTTGGTGATGCCATTTATTTAAAGCCCTAAGCAGTTTGGGACCTCAATATTTGAGGGAGTGCCTCTCCCTACATATGCCTGCCTGAGAACTGAGATCTGTTGGAGGGGCCCTCCTCTGCGTCCCACCAGTACAAGACATACGCTATGGTGGAACATGGGAGAGGGCCTTCTCTGCTGTGGCACCCCGATTGTGGAATGCCCTCCCCTTGGAGGCCCGATTGGCACAGACATTGGTCTCATTTCAGCACCAAGTAAGAACTTGGCTTTTTACCAAAGTCTTTGAGGGCTAAACACACCCCCTAGCACATTGTTTTAACCGTTTTATTGTTTTAGATTTTAACTGGTTTTAGCTTGTTTAACATGTTTTTAGGTGTTTAAATTAATTATTGTGCTATACTGTTTACATTGGTTTTATCTGTATGCCACCCTGAGATCTTAATGAAATAGGGCAGGATAGAAATGTTTTGAATAAAATAAATAAATAAGGAGCAGGCAGACAGAGAGTCAGAGTTACGCCCAGGAGTACTCATGACAGGAATCAGGCAAGGAGGCGCTCCTGAGCCAAGGCAAACTGGACTTGGGAAGCTCTGGTCAACGTTGTCTCCAGCAACTCCTTCAACTTTACAGTGCTGTTCTTATTCAGAGGCTGTCAGAGCCACCCCCAAGCTTCGGCTGTGAATGGGTAGTGACTGCAGCTGAAAAGCTCTTCCTTGTGAGCAAGGCCCCTCCTTGTGGGTAGACCTCTGGCTCAGAAGAAGCACCCCTTCTGAACTCCAGTCTTTTCAGGAGGTGTCTTCCCTGAGAGCTCCGGGATTTCTCTGCCTCTGCGGCAGAGCCCGCGTCCTCCATAGGTGATGTCCTCATGGGAGTCACCCCTGAGGGCACAGGTTCCTCCTGGTTTGCTGGCAGATTATGGGCATTGCTCGTAGCCTGTGGTTCCTGCCCCTCCAGCTCTTCCTCTTAAAAGGAGTCTTCCAGCAGGGTCATGACCCATATTACATAAGAATATAAAAGCATCAGAAGAGCCCTGCTGGATCAGACCCAATGTCCATCTAGTCCAGCACTCTGTTCACACAGTGACCAACTGGCTGTCAACCAGGAACCCACAAGCAGGGCACAAACACAACAGCAACCTCCCACCCATGTTCCCCAGCACCTGGTGTACATAGGCACACTGCCTCTGGTACTGGAGGTAGCACAGAGCCATCAGGACCAGTGGCCATTGATAACCTTCTTCTCCAGGAATTTGTCCAACCCCCTTTGAAAGCCATCCAAATGGGTGGCCATCACTACATCCTGAGGCAGTGAATTCTATAGTTTAACTCTGCACTGTGTGAAGAAGCCCTTCCTTTGATGGGTCCTGAATCTCCCACCAATCAGCTTCATGGGATGACCCCACTGGGTTCTCATATCTTGAGAGATGGAGAAAAATGTCTCCCTCTCCACATTCTCCTCACCATGCATAATTTTGTACACCTCTATCATGTCCCACCCTGCTTTTCTCCAAGCTAAACAACCCCAGCTGTTGTAACCTTCCCTCAGAGGTGCTCTAGCCCCTTGATCATTTTAGTTTCCCTTTTCTGCACTTTTTCCAGCTCTACTATATCTTTTTTTAGGTGTGGTGACCAGAACTGGACACAGTATCCCAAGTGTGGTCACACCATAGATTTTTATAGGGGCAGTATGATCTTGGCAGTTTTATTCTCAATTCCTCTTCTAATTATGCCTAACATGGAGTTTGCCTTTTTTACAGTGGCTGCATACTGGGTTGACATCTTCATCGAGCTGTCCACCACAACCCCCAGATCTCTTTCCTGGTCTGCCACTGCTAGCTCAGATCCCATCAGGCTATACTTGAAGCTGGAATTTTTGCCCCCAACATGCATCACTTTACACTTGCTTACATTGAACCACATTTGCCATTTAGATGCCCATTCTCCCAGGTTGGAGAGATCCTTTTGGAGCTCTTCACAATCCCTTTTTGTTCTAACCACCCTAAATAATTTGGTGTCATCCGCGAACTTGGCCACTTCACTGCTCACTCCTAATTCCAGATCATTTATGAACAGGTTGAAAAGCATTAGTCCTAATACAGATCCCTGTGGAACCCCACCATTTACCTCCCTCCATTGGGAGAATTTGCCATTTATTCCCACTCTCTGCTTTCTGTCCTTTAACCAGTTAGTGATCCATAGGAGGACCTCTCCTCTTATTCCATGACTGCTAGGTTTGCTCAGGAGTCCTTGGTGAGGGACTCTGTCAAAAGTCTTTTGAAAGTCCAAGTAAACAATGTCTGCCGGATCACTCCTGTCTACATGTTTATTGACGCTCTCAAAGAACTCTAAAAGGTTAGTGAGACAGGACTTACCTTTGCGGAAGCTCTGTTGACTCTTTTTCAGCAGGGCTTGTCCTTCTATATGCTTACTAGTTTTATCTTTAATAATGCCTTCAACCAATTTACCCGGAAGAGATGTTAAGCTAACTGGCCTGTAATTTCCTGGATGCCCCCTAGATCCCTTTTTGAAAACTGGTGTTACATTGGCCATCTTCCAGTCCCCTGTTATAGAGGCTGATCTTGGGGACAAGTTGCATATTTTGGTTAGACGATCAGCAATTTCATATTTGAGTTCTTTGAGAGCTCTAGGATGGATACCATCCGAGCCCGGTGATTTATTTGCTTTCAGTTTATCAATAAGGTTAAGAACTTCATCTTTTGTCACCACTATTTGCCTCAGTTCCTCAGACCCTTCCTGAAAACATCAGGCACAGGTATCTGTCCTAGAACATCTGCAGTAAAGACGGATGAAAAGAATTCATTCAGCTTCTCTGCAGTCTCCTTGTCCTCCTTCAGTACTCCTCTAACTCCATTGTCATCCCATGTTCCAACTGCCTCCCTATCTGCTTCTGATATATTTAAAGAATTATTTATATTTGGCCTTGATGTTGCTAGAGATACACTCTTCAAAATGCTGTTTTGCATCTCTTATTGTCTGCTTGCATCGCGCTTGTGCTGCCTTTTGTTTTTCTCACTTGGGCAAGACTTCCATTTTCTGAAGAAAGCCCTCTTTTCTCTAATAGCCCCCTTAACACGGCTTGTTAACCACGCTGGTGACCTCTTGGACTTGGTGCTACCTTTCTTAACCTGTGGTATACATTTTAGCTGGGCTTCCATTATTGTAGTTTTGAGTAATCTCCAAGCATTTTGAAGAGATTTAATCCTCTTGTCTCTCCCCTTTAATTTCCTTTTTACCTGTTCCCTCATTTTGGAGAAGTTTTCTCTTTTGAAGTCAAATGTGACTGTGTTGGACTTCCTGGGCAATTTTCCACTTAAATATATATTAAATCTGATAGCACTGTGATCAGGGTGTCCAATTGGTTCAACAACATTTACATCTCGTACTAGGTCCTGGGCGACACCACTTAGGATTAAATCCAAGATTGCCTCCCTTCTGGTCAGTTCCATGACCAACTGTTCTAGGGCACAATCATTTAGGGCATTGAGAAATTTAACCTCTTTGTTGTGGCTGGAACATGCATTTATCCAGTCAATTTGGGGGTAATTGAAGTCGCCCGTTATTACAACGTTTCCTTGTTTGGAGGCCTCCCTGATTTCATTTGCCATCTCAAGGTCACTCTGAGCATTCTGGTCTGGGGGACGATAGCATGTTCCTAGCACTAAGTTACTTTTGGATCCTGGTATGGTTACCCACAGTGCTTCTGTGGAAGAGCCTATCCCTTTTAGGTGCTCTGGTCCACTTGACACTATGCCCTCTTTGACGTACAGGGCAACACCTCCCCCAGTATGCCCTTCCCTGTCCCTCCTATAGAGTTTATATCCTGAGATGACCGCATCCCGCTGGTTCCCTCCACTCCACCAGGTTTCTGTAATGCCCACTGTATCCAGGCAGGTTTTCCTTCAAAATCCAGCATGCCAACTGTCCCATTTTGACTTGGAGGCTTCTAGCATTTGCATAGAAACACCTATACACGGTGTCCCTCCCCAGACGCCTCTGGCGTGTGCATCTTTTGCTATGGGACATTGGCCCCTTTGACTGGCTATCATGTTCTGCCATGTGCTCCTGGCCTATTTCCTCCCCTTCTACATTTGGGCAATCAAAAACATTTTCATCTTCATCCCCTTGGGATGATTTATCCCAAACCGGATGCTTCCCAGTTCCTGTCGGCTTTCCCCCAGGGTTCAGTTTAAAAGCTGGTCTGCCACCCTGTTTATGCCTAGCGCCAGCAGTCTGGTTCCATTTTGGTTCAAGTGGATCCCGTCCCTCTTGTACAGGCCCGGCTTGTCCCCAAATGTTCCCCGGTGCCTAACCAATCTGAACCCCTCCTCCCGGCACCACCGTCTCATCCACGCATTGAGACTCCTCAGCTTCGCCTGTCTAGCTGGCTCTGCGTATGGAACAGGTCGCATTTCCAAGAAAGCCACCTTGGTGGCCCTGGATTTCAACCTCCTACCTAGCAACCTAACTTTGGCTTCCAGGACCTCACGACTACATTTCCCCACATCGCTGGTACCGACATGGACCACAACCACTGACTCCACTCAGCATCTACTAGGCTATCTCGATGGCACATGATATCCGCAACCTTCGCACACAGCAGGCAATCCACCATGTAGTCCACACACCCATCACAAACCCGGCTGTCTAGGTGCCTAATGATCAAATCTCCCTCTACCACAAGCCCCCCCTCCCCCTGGAGGCACATCCTCAGCACGAGAGGGTATTTGTTCGTCTTCTGAGGAATGGGTCCCTTCTTCATCAGAATGACGCCAACCTTTCCTGAGACACGCATTCTCCTTGACAGCAGGGGAGCTGTTGCCCTGGGAGTAGGACACAGCTGCTAGGTCCCTGAAGGTCTCATCCACCAACCTCTCTGCCTCTTTTCGCTTCTCCAGGTCAGCAACCTTGGCCTCAAGTGGACACTCTTGTTCCCTGAGATCCAGGAGCTCATTACACCGAGCACACACCCACGACTTCCATTCAGCAGGGGGATAATCATTCATGTGGCATTCAGCGCAATACACCGGACAGCCCCCCCCCCCCCCGCTGGCTTTCTACCTTCATAACTGTTTTTTTTTTTTATTGGGGTGCGTTTACCCTGGAAAACTTAGTTGTTAATAGGAGAAGGTGGGGAAATTATTTATAGTTATTTATTTACAGTTATTTGCTGTGAGTACAGAGTAGGGAGGGAAGAGTTCCCCACCCTGGCTTCCTTGCCCTGGTGCTAAACTCATACAGTTGCTTAACTCGCTTGTTTGCTGACGCTTTGTCACTGGGCCTTAGACGGTCCATCACTGGGGCGCCTCCTCTTCTCTACTGCTCACTGGAAGGGCGTTCATGACATAAAGTTGCCAGCCCAATCAGCATAGCACCCCCCTGTGTAGACCCGTACGGACTTGATAACCCATCTCCACACTTTTATATAGGTCAGTGTATCCATGCTACAGAAGCAAGTGCTGGAATGTATCAGTTCGGGGGGGGGGGGAGGTTTCGTATTTGAATGCTTCTGGGACACATCTAAGAAACCCTTCCCCCAGTAACTTTCTACATCCAGGGAATTTCTTTTTGTGGAAGGAGGCATTCAGATACAAATACAAAAACTCAACCTCTTCTGCCCTCCCTGCCACAGGTTCCAGTGGAACATTTCAGGAAAATCTTTACCTGGGGTAGGCGACCTGGCACAGTATCCAACTGTGTCGTTCTGTGAGTGCAAATGACTTTGCACTAGGAAACTAGGTTCTGAACTATGCACACGAGAAGAAGCCGGCTAAAGTTAGGCTTGCGCTGCTGTGGCTGTGCAAGCGGTTGTGCATGATGCTTGTGCGTAACCCATTGCACGTAACCGGTTGTGCAACCGGTTGCACAACTGCTGGCACAACCAGTTGCACAGCATAGTGTGCAAGCACAACAGAAAGATTTAGCTGAGCTCGTCTAGCGCTATTTGAGTTTGTGGAATGACAGTGTTGGATACCGTCCCTGGTGTCCTGAAGATGTTTGATTCTTCCGTATGATCTCCCTCCCACTTTGTAATACATAAACAACATTTCATCTTTATCCTACCCTGAGTAGTGGTGAGAGTGACGGAGTGGGAGCCCGGAGATCTGGGTTCTAATCCCCACTCGGCTATGAAAGCTCAGTGGGTGACTTTGGGCCAGTCACAGACACTCAGCCCAACCTACCTCACAGGGTTGTTGTTGTGAGGATAAAACGGAGAGGAGGAGGATAATGTAAGCCGCCTTGGCTTCCTTGCAAGAGGAAAAGGTGGGATATAAATGCAACAAATAAATATATAAATAAATCCCATCATCCAAGGATCTCAGAGGAAAATATGGGATCTCCCTCTTTCATCCTCACAATAACCCTGCGAGAAAACTTACACCAGTGAAGAAAGAGAAAGGACTATCCCAAGATGACCCAGGTCTCTCTGGCATTCTTTCAGCTGTACCTGCCTGCTGGTTCTCCAATTGCCCCTATCATGGTGAGATTTTCCCTCCAAGTTTGTTAGAGCAAAGCCAGCCACTCACGTTGCAAGCGAACTAAGGTCAGCCTTGCACAACCTGAGCGACTGGATCAAAGCAGGGCTCTGTGCAAGACATCCGTTGCTATGCCAGCTCCCTTGTGACAGCTTTGCAAAAACAGAAGTTGCTCAGAATGTGCCAAAACATCGCTCCAGCTTATGCAACTGAATGAAGGCAACACTACGTGTTACAAGGGAACCAGGGGGGTTGCAGGGAAGAGCCGAGGACTAGGAAGGGTACTTAACCCATTCCTAGCTTGTTGATTCTCCCCTGCAAAAGTCCTGACTCCCCCCACCCCACCAATCAGTTTTCAACATTCTCCCTGCTGGATACTGAAACCAGAAGTAAACGCAGATGGAGGAAAATGGTTCAGGGGGCACTTAAAGAGGAAAATCAGAGTCATGGAAGGACCCCAGCATGTCCACCTCCTGCTGTGCGAGCTTCTCCCCTGCACTAATGTAACTGTATTTTTACATTGCATTTGTGGACCATTTCATGACTTCAGTGCGTGATTTGCACACCCTAACCGTTCCTGCCGTATAAAGCGGCTTGGGGCCAGGTTACCTGAAGGAACCTCTCCTCTTTTATTTGCCGACCCAGACATTAAGATCACAACCCTCCTCTGGGTGCCCCTGCCAAATGAAGAGACACAGGTGGTTATAAGAGGCAGGGGGGCCTTTTCAGTGGTGACACCTCATCTGATAGGATGCCTGACCACAGAGAGGCTCTCCTGGTGCCTGTATGAAAGCCTTTTTGGCACCATGTGAAAAACCTTACGGATTTTTTTTTTTAAACCACTTCTACTACTTTATTCTTCTGCTGGTTTTAATTTAGTTGGATGTGCTGGAAAGGTTTTATTCTTTGCAACTGGATTTATCTTGCTTTTATTCTGTGCTGTTTTGATTTTTTTCCTATTTATTTATTTTTAATATATTGTTGCATGTGTATCCTGCTTTTTGTTTTCTCTTCCAAGGAATCCAAGGTGGTTTCCATGGTCCTCCCCTGACTCCATTTTTAATCCTCACAACAACCCTGGCCCAGAGTCGCCCAGTGACTGGCCCAAAGTCATTTAGTGAGATTCATGGCTGAGTGGGGACTCGAACCCAGATCTCCCAAGTCCCAGCCAACGCTCTAACCACTACACCACCTAGCTCTGTGTGGTGTAGTTTTTTTGGCAGTTTAATTTTCCAGCCCTTTTCTGATGATGCCCAGTGTGGAATCTGCCTCTCCGTCTGACTTGGCCCTCTACGCTCGCAGCAAACACTGCTTCAGAAATCTGCATTCACCGAGAGAACGTGTGCCAATTTTTCCCCTCGGCCTAGGTCCTGCGCCTTAAGCAGGAGCCTGGCAGATGGAAAGGCAAAGGTGTGTTTGGCACTCCCACCAGTGCTTGAGGTCTGCTTGACAGGCTGCTGTTAGAAGCGCAGGAGCAGGAGCAGGGGGAGAAAGTTGGCAACCCTGGCCTGGCACTAAAGCAAGACACAAATCCTCCCTGTGCTTAATTTGTTCGTGTTGGGCAGCTGTGGAAGGCAGAGAAGCAGGCTTGGGGTGGGGGAATTTGGCAGAGAATGAAGAAATGAAAACATACAGCCAAGGCTCCTTGTGAATTACATCCCTTTCTCCCCCGCCCAGTCTTTCTCTTGCTCCCTTTATCCTTCACTCGCTTTCTTTTCCCAGCTTTGCTACCTGAGAGATGGTGGATCAGGGCCCATAAATTTAATGAGCAGCCAGCAATGGTAAGCAGGGAAGGGGGGGGTTGCGTGCCTTTCATCGGAGTCTCTTTGGTAACACTCTCCCGCAGGCAGGCAAGAACACAAACGGAGAGTCGGGGAGGGAGGGGAAGGCCACTCAGCTCTTGCAGGCCTCAGCAGAACGCGATTCTATTTTCTGCCGTTTCCTCTTCCTCGTTGCCACGTCGCCATAGCAACCGTGTTGGCTCACGGGGCTTTTCCTCCCATCTTTGCACTCCCATCTTTGCACTCCTTGCTTTCCCCCTCCATATATATACATTTCTCCCCACTTCTTCTTCTCCCTCAATTCTTTTCTTTCTCCCCTTCCTTCTTTCCTTCTTCCCTTCTTTTCTTTTTTAAGAACATTGGAAAAGCCCTGCTGGCTCAGACCAAGGTCCACCTAGTCCAGCATTCTGTTCACACAGTGGCCAACCGGCTGCCCCAATGGCAAATCCACAAGTAGGACAGGAGTGCAACAGCACTCTCCCACCCATGTTCCCCAGCAACTGGTGTACACAGGCACACTGCCTTTGCTACTGGAAGTAGCATAGCCATCAGGACTACTGGCCATTGGCAGCCTTCTCCCTCAAGACTTTGTCCAATCTCCTTCTAAAGCCATCCAAATTGGTGGCCACCACTACACCTTGTGGAAGGGAATCCCATCGTTTCACTCTGCACTGTGTGAAGCAACCCTTCCTTTTGTCTCTTCTGAATCTCCAAGCATCCAGCTTCACTGGATGGCCCCTTTGGTTTCTAGTGTGATGAGGGAGATAGAAGATGTTTCCCCCTTTTCTTTCTTTCCTTCCTTCCTTCCTTCCTTCCTTCCTTCCTTCCTTCCTCCTGCCTTCCTGGTTCTTCTGCAAACCTTCCTTCTCCATTGGTTTGTTTGTTTATTTGTTTGTAAAGAAAAGACAAAATGTTGAGGCCTCTGGCGTGCCAACGAACAGCTATAGAATTTCTGTAAATAAATTCGTAGACAAAACCACCAGAAGTGGTGATTTCACAAAGCTCAGAAATTAGAAGATCAATAAAACAAAGGGCCCCAAAACTCAAGAAATAACTAGAATTTAGTAAAATTACATTCTTTGCACAGTCCCTGTCAGAGAAAACATGGCCGCGGCATGCACAAAAAGTAGCAAAAGGTACACGCACAAATAATAAAAACATTTAAAAAGATACAAATCTTAAATTGTTACAGAAATTCTATACTTCTGTAACTTGCCTCAGAATTTGCATTCTTCGGTACAGATTGATCATTTACTAACGTAATTTTCACAGTGGGGAAAAATCCACTTACATGGCTTTGCAAATGACAGAGTGGAAAATTTTGTACAATCCATGGAACTCACGCAGAATGGATTAAATAAGATCCGAACATCTCTAGCCAACGCTGCAAAGACTGAAAATTTAGGCGGGGTCTGTGTACTGCTTTACTGCACATGCTCCAAAGCTCGCAATCAATTCCAAACATAATTGCAATTTCGTAATACATTGATTCAGGCTCGCTTTAAAAGTGAGCATTACAACCAGATGAGTTTTGACCAACAAACCAACCTGTTACAAAAAATTCAGTGGCATCACTACCAAATATTGCCATGTGGGATGCTTCTATTTAGGGTTCCTGCCAACCAATCAGGCATGTCCTTTCTAAGTATGCTCCCCCCACCTGATTTTCCATTCTTTCCCCCCTTGGATGGCCAGATGCCAAATAGTTTGTGCATTTTAACAGATACGTAGATCAGGGAACTGTATGTATGTATGTATGTATGTATGTATGCATTTACTTGATTCATATGATGCCCCACTGACAAATGCAATTTCCAGTCATAAACCAAACAAACGCTGAAATAACAAGCAAAACAACATTTATTTCTTTTATTTGTGTGTTACATTTTTAGACTGCCCAACTGGCTGATGCCCTCAGGGAAGTTACCAATCATAAAAAACTAAAAGAATACCAATAACATAAGCAAAATAAAAAAATGCAATTATAAAAATATTACAGTAATAAGATATTAAACATTAAAAACATGACAAACATTAAAGAACCAGACGTAAGATTAGTAGTCAGAGAAACAATTAAATGTCTGCTGGAAGAGGAAGGTCTTAACCTGGCATATAAATGTATACACTGAAGATGCCAGACGGATCTCCCCAGGAAGGACAATTCATAGATGGGGGCCACCACAGAGAAAGCTCTTTCCCTGGTGGTCACCCATCACATTGTTGTGGAAGCACCCAGAAAAAAGCCTCCAATGATGGTCTCAACAGTCAGGCAGGAACATTCAGCAAGTGGGACTTGTCTGACAAGTGACATCTGCAGGCTTTTCTTCTTCTGCACAGCTACTTGATTGCAATCTTATGGTCCCTGGGAGGATGTCTCAGACGTCACTGGATAGATTGGATCCTCCCCTCAGAAATGAGAATTTAATTTCTGTTCACAAAACATGTGAACATGTCCTGTTTGCAACCCGAAATGCAGCAGTACTTTAAAAAAAAATGTAAATCCCTGAATTTGCGATTACATTAAAAAAATGCATATTTGGGGGAGATGCACACTTTAAAATGTGCATTTTCAAAAAAAACTAAAAAAATACACATTTCCACACTTCAGTCAATGGGGGTAAGTGTGCAGTTTTGAAAACTATGCCCTCAAATCTGCACTTTTCCCATTTGAATGACACACTTTTCCCATTCAAAGGGGCTGAGAACCAGACCAGATCAAAAACAAAAATGGGAGTGAGCCGAAATGAGCTTTGCAGTGAATTTTGGCAAGCTTGAAATTCACTGGTTCTTTGATCCCTGGTCTGCCCTTAGAAGGGAAGATCTGACGTCAGATGCCCCCTGCTAGCCCCATGGAAACCTCTGGGGCCCTTACCTCTCAATCGGCCCCCTCCTTCACTGAGTCAAGCTTCACCAACATGGCCACCAGCGGCTCTTGCTCCTCTCCTCTTTCTCAACACTGCTACCGCTTGGTTCCTTGACAGGCAGAGAGCCAGGAGGCCACGGCATCTGCCGCTGCTCCTCCTCCCCAGCTCCGTTGCCTGGACCAGAGCGAGAGGCAGGGGAACCAGCAGCTTGCAAGGGGGAAGAGGAGGAGGAGCCACTCCAGGGGGCTCTGGTCAGTGGGCCCCCGCTGAGGTGTGCACCTTCAGCAGGAGCCCAACCATACTGACCCTTGTTGCTGGCCTTGGTGATCCCATCACCCCTGTAAGAGGCAGAGGTAAGACCTTTGTTTAAAAAACCCTCACTGAATCCTACCGTATTCAATCATTTCTGGCTAGTCTCCAATATTCTATTCCTGAGCAAGGTGCTGGAGTGTGTGACATCCAAATCATGGGGTTTCTGGATGAGGTAGAAAATCTGGGTCAGTCTGGTTTCAGGCATGGTTATGGGACAGACCCTGGGTTGGGTCACCCTGGAAGATGATCTGGGCGGATTGGAACCCAGGAACTGAGCGGGGGGGTGTCCCTGTTGGTTCTGCTAGACCTCTCGGCGGCAGATTGATGGATGGATTTCAGAAGTTTATATGCTGCCCTGTAAGAAGATGTTAAGAACTTATGAACATAAGAAGAGCCATGCTGGATCAGACCAAAAGTCCATCTAGTCCAGCATTTTGTTCACACGGTAGCCAACCACCTGTTGGCCGGGAATGCTCAAGCAGGGCATGAGCGCAACAGCACCCTCCCGCCATGTTCCCCAGCCACTGGTGTACATAGGCTCACTGCCTCTGATACTGGAGGTAGCACACAGCCATCAGGATTAGTAGCCATTGATAGCCTTCACCTCTATGAATATGCCCAATTCCCTTTTAGAGCCATCCATGTGGGTGGCCATCACTACATCTCCTGGAACTGCATTCCACAGTTTAACTATGCGCTGTATGAAGAACCACCCTAAATAATTTGGTGTCATCTGCAAACTTGGCCACTTCACTGCTCACTCCTAATTCCAGATCATTTATGAACAGGTTGAAAAGCATTGGTCCTAATACAGATCCCTGTGGAACCCCACTATTTACTTCCCTCCATTGGGAGACTTTACCATTAGGGATGGCGGAGAATTCCGCCACGGATTTCAGTGAGGCCAAATGCACTAGCATTCGGCCTCCTGAAACCCATGGCGGAACGGTCTCCCACCCCCCGCCACCCCGCGGAATCCCCCCGGGACAAAGCTTACCTGGGGCGGAGGCGGAGGCGGCAGCGGCTCTGGCAGCGGCTCCGGTGGCCAGTCTCTCGGCCATTTGCGTCCTGCCAGGCTGCCGTGATAGGCTACGTAAGTATTTACATAGCCTATCACAGAAAGAGCAGGGATGCAAATGGCATAGCAGCCGCTGTTTGCATCCCTGCTCTTTGCCGTGATAGGCTACGTAAATACTTACGTAGCCTATCACGGCAGCATGGAAGGACGCAAAACCATTTATTCCCACTCTCTGCTTTCTGTTCTTTAACCAGTTAGTGATCCATAGGAGGACATGTCCTCTTATTCCATGACTGCTGAATTTGCTCAGGAGTCCTTGGTGAGGGACTCTGTCAAAAGCCTTTTGAAAGTCCAAGTAAACAATGTCTACCAGGTCACTCCTGTCTACGGGTTTATTGACACTCTCAAAGAACGCTAAAAGGTTAGTGAGACAGGACTGACCTTTGCGGAAGCCATGTTGATTCTTTTTCAGTAGTGCTTGTCCTTCTATATGCTTACTAATTTTATATTTAATAATGCCTTCAACCAATTTACCCAGAGCAGACCTTAAGCTAATAACCTGTAATTTTCCAGATGCCCCCTGGATCCCTTTTCGAAAATTGGTGTTACATTGGCCATCTTCCAGTCCTCTGGTATAGAGGCTGATCTTAGGGACATGTTGTATATTTTGGTTAGAACATCAGCCATTTCATATTTGAGTTCTTTGAGAGCTCTAGGATGGATGGAAACCATCTGGGCCCGGTGATGTATTTGCTTTCAATTTATCAATAAGGTTGAGAACTTCATCTTTTGTCGCCACTATTTTCCTCAGTTCCTCAGACTCCCTTCCTGAAAACATCAGTTCAGGCACAGGCATCTGTTCTAGATCTTCTGCAGTGAAGACAGATGAAAAGAATTCATTCAGCTTCTCTGCAATCTCCTTGTCCTCCTTCAGTACTCCTCTAACTCCATTGTCATCCAGTGGTCCTGCCTCCCTGGCTGGTTTTCAGCTTCTGATATATTTATGTTGTTAGTGATATGCTCTTCAAAATGCTTTTTTCCATCTCAACTTTTGTAAACCGCCCAGAGAGCTTCGGCTATGGGGCGGTATAGAAATGCAATAAATCATCATCATCTGGGGCTCCTCTCACTCAGAGAGCTGAGATTCCTAGGTTGGCTCCCACAATAAAATGATACAACAAGCTAAACACAGGTTAATAACAGCTATGATAATAAACGAACGAACGAACGAATGAATACATGAATACATGAATACATGATTCAGTAAAGATTTAAAAGTTTTGAAATATATAAAATCACAATAATACAATCTAAAACAGGGTGCCACAACTGAGAAGACCATCTCTCTTGTAGGCACGCACCTAACTTCGTTTGGCAGGAACACTTGGAAGAATGGCTCCAAAGATTACCTAAAGATCCAGGAAGTTACATATGGGAGGAGACATTCCTTTAGATATTCTGCCTGTTTAGGGCTTTAAAGCCTTGTGGGGTTTTAAATGAAATGGGCAAATCTGTCAGTTTTGCTCTCCCACTCATGAAGTTGCCAACAAACTGAAAAAGGTTCAAAGGAGGGCAACAAAGATGATCAGGGGACTGGAAACAAAGCCCTGTGAGGAGAAACTGAAAGAACTGGGCTTGTTGAGCCTTGAGAAGAGAAGACTGAGGGGAGATAGGATAGTGCTCTTCAAGGAGTTGAAAGGTTGTCATAGAGAGGAGGGCCAGGATCTCTTCTTGATCATCCCAGAGTGCAGGACACGGAACAATGGGCTCAAGTTACAGGAAGCCAGATTCCAGCTGAACATCAGGGAAAACTTCCAGACTGTTAGAGCAGTACGTCAATGGAACCCATTACCTGGGGAGGTGGGGGGGTCTCCCACACTGGGGGTATTCAAGACGAGGCTGGACAGCCACCTGTCAGGGATGCTCTGACTTGGATTCCTGCACTGAGCAGGGGGTTGGACTCGATGGCCTTGTAGGCCCCTTCAAACCCTACTATTCTATGATTCTATGATCTCAAGGTCTTGTTTATTGGAGAAAAATACCAATTTTGGTCTTATCAAAACTGAGATGAAATGAAAATTCCACCCATCCCTCTTTTAGCTTTCTTCTATCCAACTCTTAGAAAAACTAGTTGCCATCCGCAGTTTTCTATTTTGTAATTGCTGTAAAACATTTTTTTAAATCTGTCCAGCTCATCAGGGCCACTTTTAGTCCATCAGGACCTTCTAGTCCTTCCAAATTTCAGTGACCGTAAACACTAAACATTGCAGTCCTGCAGATAATGGATTTGTATTAACCAGTAAGGGGCCACGGTGGCTTAGTGGTTAAGACGCTGAACTGCAGACCGGAAGGTCGGCAGGACAGCAGTTCGAGACCCGAGTGCTGCGTGATGGAGTGAGCTCCCATCTTCAGTCCCAGCTTCTGCCAACCTAGCAGTTCGAAAGCAAGAAATTGCAAGTAGATAAATAGGTACCGCCTCGGCGGGAAAGGTAACAGCATTCCGTGCACCTTGGTGTTCAGTCATGCCGGCCACATGACCGCGGAAGCGTCTTTGGACAGCGCTGGCTCTTCGGCTTAGAAATGGAGATGAGCACCGCACCCTAGAGTCAGACACGACTGGTTGGGGACACCTTTACCTTTTTTATTAACCAGTAACTTTTTCCTACAATGGGACTGAGCAAGGAGATTGCAAAATCTCTCTCTCTCTGGTGATGCTGCCTGCCAAATTCTCAGCATGGTGCCTCTCTCTCGATGTCTTCCACCTTCCTTCTTCAGCTGAACACAGATTTATGGGGGATACTTATTAAAAAACATTGTCGCCGTTTCCCTTTTTTATGACATCGACAGTGAGCGTTATTTACTGTTATTGTTTTCAGCCTGGATTCCTCTTTCGGCAGCTCCACTGCTCCCTTGGGGAGTGGGGGGTCAGTTTTAAAACTGGGAAAGAAAGAAGGTGAGAGGGCCATTTTACAGTGATAAAGGAATGGAGGTTTGCCTCCAGAATAACTGATCTGGCATACAGGCACTTAGTGGCCAGGAAAACGCAGCAAAAGGGCTCCCAGGTTGGTAAGATCCTTCTTGGTAATTTTTTTACACACTCTCCAACAGGGCCTCTTAACTACAGCTTCTTTATACTCATTCCTAAAGCACTTGACAATCTCCGTCAGTCTTTACCCTCATAATAACCCTGCGAGGCAGGTCACTGTTATTACAGAGGCTGGGGTTGCCAGCTTGCAACCTGGAAATAATCCCCCTTTAACTTCAAATGGGCCACTAAATCAGTTGTAGACCTTGGGTTTGATCCATACTGAAGCCTATGGGACTTAGGTGTATCACAGCTAATGCATGTCCCATTGAGTTCAATGGGACCACTCTAAGTATACAATCATAGAATCATAGAATAGTAGGGTTGGAAGGGGCCTACAAGGCCATCAAGTCCAACCCCTTGCTCAGTGCAGGAATCCAAGCCACAGCACCCCTGACAGATGGCTGTCCAGCCTTGTCTCAAATGCCTCCAGTGTGGGAGACTAAGTCTGGATCTGAGTCATTATATCCCAAAGCTGATATCAACTGCCCAGTGGGGAAGAAGAAGTAGTGAGAGAGACAGGATCAGGTTGAGGGAACACCAGTAGATAAGAAGTGAAGCAGTGCCATTCCACCAGCCCTGCTGAAATTTGTGGGGGTTTTTTCCTTTTCCCTCCCCATGCCCATTTCCTGACCAGCCAAGGAAGCAGGGCAGCTGGAGAGTGGAGATGGGCTTCTTAGCACTCCTTCCACCTTGCAGTGGATGGACGGTCACCTCCAGGTTTGGGGGTTGACCCCCATTGGATTGCTGTCCCCAGGCATTTATACAATAGAGCTGAGTGATACAAAAGCCATTAAGAGAAAATAAAAGTTTCAAAATGCAAGTTCCTTTACCCTAGGGTATCCTTTACCCTAGCTGTACTTAGACTTCTCCAGGCTGCTTCTTCCTGCTCCTTCAGGCTCTGGTCTCCCCAACTCTCCCTTACTGGCTCTCTTTCTCTCTTTTTATACCCTCCTCCCTCAGAACCGAAAGTACTGCTTCAAACCTGAAGAAATGAAACTTAACTGGGGAAATGAAAATGAAACTTAACTGGGGAAATGAAACTACTCCTCTCAGAGTTCCCCCCCCCCAACAAAAACTCCAGGCCTTAAGCCTGACCTTTTTCCCTTTGCCTCTGTAGGCCTCAAACCTTCACATCCCCATACCTTGGTTTGTTGAGAGAACGAAGGGAAACTGGTTAATTGGTCCATGCATATTGGCATTCTGATAGTAGGATGGATAAATCTATCAATTTCACTTTCTCCCCCATCCAATTCTTTTAAAAAAAAATCTCAATTTCCTTTCATAAAGAAATTTGTGGAATTTTGTAAGTTCTCCTCAAAAATGAACTGGACATAATTCTCACCTAGGGATGGGCAAGCCAGCAATGGTCATAATCGCTAGGATTCTCTGAGCATCATCTTGCAGCTTCCCTTGGGCCCTATCCTCATTCGCCTTCATGATACCTGCTCACTTTGTGCAAACAGGAAACTGGCGTGAAATGAGCAGTGATCAAATGGGAGATTTGCGCAAATCTCCCCAAATTTGCCCAAATTTCCATCATAGACTAAAGCAGGGCTGAGTCAGTCTGCTGGGGGGATTTGCACAAATTAGGAAACTTGCACAAATCAATCAGGAACAAGACAAACATGCATACATGATCAACAATTTGTGGATAGTTTGGGCGGACCTGTGCCCATGTTTGGAGCTTTGAACGGGACATGCTCACATGTTTTACTAGCAAAAACTAAATTCTCGTAAATCCCTGTTCTCAACCATCTGGATTGGCCAAATGAGATAGGTGTGGTTATTCCCAGCATGGAAAGAGGACCATGCTGTCCTGTACCTGTGGCCACAGAGCTGTTAAATGAGGAGCCCATCAGAAAAGAAAGGGGTGGCAACCCCAATTATGCTTCACCAACATTGTTGAATAAAGAGGGATTCACGCCCAAACTTTAGGTTTTAGTTTTTCCCGCACTTTTTTTTTTTTAATGTTATGAAGAAATTTGCGAGAAGCAACTTCTCACCTATCTCTATCTGAGAGAGGAGAATCCATAGCTCCTCATGTCAAAGTTGGATGAGGTCCCAAAATGTATAGGCTACCTGGGAGAAACTGAGGATGCAACTAAAGGCTAAGTGAAAAGTACAGGATTAGGATCTGCCATGTTTCATTTCGTTTAAATTAAGAGCAGCAAGAGGGAGGGGGGATTTCATTGAGATTGCTGCACTAAGGGAGATCTTAACCCTTCCTCTTCCTCATCACCTTTTTCCAAATTAATCCCACCCGCCCGACCCCATATCTCTTCTTTGCACTACAGGGGACACCTGAAAGCTTTTCTGTAAAGTGCTGCACTTTGGGGGTAGAAAATCCGAACCTCAAATATATCCTCTGATGGAACCCAAAGCTGGAGTTCCATCAAAGGAACAAGCATTTTTGAGAGAGTGTTTTCAGTGATATGAGTGAGGCCTCCACTTCCCTTGATGTACACAGATACCTTTCGTCATGCTTTCCCTGGGAGATGGGTGCAAATTTTGCTTCAGTTCGAAATTGATCAGAATTTACCAACATTCACAAAGTTCTCCATGTTGGGGACAAAAAGCACTTGAGGGTTAAAAAAATTCTGAAGTGGGAGAAACCAAAACAAACAGATTTTTCCATCCAGGCCCAGGGTTTCAAATGCTTTGCTTTTAGAAGTCTGGGTTTCCATCCCGGTGTCTTCAACCCTGTTGCTGCTGAATTAGAGCTGCCACTTCTTTTTCAAATAGGGCTCTTCGACTTTAACAGCTACACAGAAGGCAAGCCCATCACGGTTCTCTGCATATTAGGAATCACTGTACCTATTGTATTTGGCTGGGGCAGATGGGTGGGAAGTTCCTTGCAGTTCAATTTCAATAAGAATTGACCCACATTTGGAAAGTTCTTCATATTTGGGAAAGAAAGAACTTGAGATTTTATTTTTTTTAAGTCCCTATTACTGACCTTCTCATTGTAAAGCACCTTACAACACCATAGCCATACTATTAACCTGAACGTTTCTCATCTTCTCTGATCTCTTAAGCTAAGCAGGGTCAGGCCTGGTTAATACTTGGCCTCCTGAGAATAAAGAGCACTGCAGGCTTTGCCACATCAGTGCAGCGTCGTGGGTAGAGCAGGCAAACTGCTGCCCTCCAGATATTTGTGTCCACAACTCCCATAATCTCCGACCGCTGGCCATGATGTCTGGGGCTTCTGGGAGTTGTAGTCCGAAGCATCTTGAGGATGCCAGGTTGTCTACCCCAGGATTGGCCGCCTTGAGTCCCAGTATTGGGGAAAAGGTGGGATATAAATAAATATAATAATAATAATTAGAGTGTCAAACTAGGACTAGGGAGACACAGGTTCCCCACTCAGCTGTGAAGTTCACTGGGTGACTTTGACCCATTCATCAACTCTGTTGGCCTAACCTACCTCATAGGGTTGTTGTGAGGATAAAATAAGGTGGTAGGGAACTCTGTGTGTTGCCCTGAGCTCCCTGAAGGAGATGGAGGAGGAGTGGGATAAATAGAATACATTTTTAAAATGAACCCTTGGTTCACTAGTTTGTACAGTTAGAAAAATAGTGGTGCAGGCTGAGGGTGTAAGACTAAATAGGCCAAAGGTTTGACTCGGGATCAGCCAATTTTTTTATGAACTTCTTCTGAGCTTGACAGAGCAACATGTTCCAAGTCAGACCCCACTGAAGACCCCACTCCCTCCAAAGAGGGGGGGTATGTCCAGGGGAATGGATCCAGATTTAAGCTGGATCAGCCGCACCGGCAGAAGTGGACTTCCCCACCCCCTCTTCCCCACAGCAGCCCCTCTGGACCCCTGACAATGCTACACAGAGAGCCAAGCGATGTACTGAATGGTGCGGGCTGTGGGATCCCTCAAAATCAGGCAGAGGGGCCTTCTGCGAATGGAGCCCTTCCTCTTGCAGAAAGCCTCTCGCAGAAGGCAGATCCTGGATCCAACCCAGGAATATGTTCCCCTCCAGCAATTTTCAGCTGAATGCTGGAGCTTGTCTGAGTGTATCACTGAATTGTGCAGCTGAATCCAGACACCCTGCAAACACCACAAAATCTGTAACTTCAGTCTTCTCTCTCTCTCTCTCTCTCTCTCTGCTCCCTGGCAGCCTCTGACAACAGCCGTGTCTCAAAGGGGGAACGTGGGAGCTGCTGCACGCTGTGCTTGTAAATGATGCAATGGAGGATGGGGGGGGAGCTGTTTGAAGACAATCCATTATTCGGTGGAACCTTCCACTCCAGGTGCTTTGAAGCCTACATGCACACACACACACACAGAGGCAGAGAGAGAGAGAGAGAGAGAGAGAGAGAGAGAGAGAGGCAGACACATACACATACACACACAAAGAGACACTGAGAGAGACGTAGAGAGAGACACAAAGAGACAGAGAAGGTCAAAGACAGAGAAAGAGCAGAAAGAGAGAAAGGCAGAGACAGAGAGACATACAGAAAGAGAAGGCAGAGACATACACACAGAGAGACACAGGCAGAGATGGAGAGACAGAGACAGAGACAGTCAAAGACAGATATAGATATATATGTATATGTAGAGAGAGACAGACAGACAGACAGATGCAGACAGACACACACACACACACACAGAGGCACTGACAGAGATGGGGAGAGACAGAGACAGAGAAAGTCAAAGACAGAGAGAGCGCAGAAAGAGGCAAAGACAGAGAGCGAGAGAGAGAGAGAGAGGCAGGTAGAGAGAGACATACAGACAGAAAGAGGCAGACACACACACACAGAGACACAGGCAGAGATGGAGAGAGAGACACAGAGAAAGTCAAAGACAGAGTCACAGAGAAAGAGAGACAGAGACAGAGACAGACACACACATACATTCACACAGAGAGTGATACAGACAGAGACAGAGACAGAGGGAGAATCACAGAGAAAGAGACTCAGCCTCCTTGCTGCGCCTCTGTGCCCAGCTGCTATTTTGCAAGAAAAAATGCCCATTTGCATGCATAAAAGCCACCCTGTGCCACCTCAATGGGCTCTCTGAATGCACACCAAACAGTTGCACCTTCAAAATACAAGGATGGGTTGCTGTTTATTTCCTTAAAAAAAAAAAAAGGGCTCCAAATGAGGGCTGTGGTTAAAAGACCAGTGCAGCTCATTGGTATATTACTGGCTCATTTATAATTTGAGTGGCTATCCTGCCTTATCCTGACAGCTCAGAGCCAGGGGGCTGTTACTTGAAATAACGGAAGAAGAGCCTCGCTGGGCCAGACCAGAGGTCCACCGAGTCGAACATGATCAAGGGCACAAGCTTAGAATTTGCCTATCCAGGCACTACCTCCCCTGCATTTTGTCTGTGGGCTTCCCACACAGCCATTACGGTTTGGTTGCCATTATGGGCAGCAGAGACAGATCTGACTTATGGGGCACGGCAGAGTTGTCGTCACGGGCCCACATGGTCGGGCATGTGCCGAAGGCCCAGACCCCAGCAGAGGCCTGCTGGCAAGAGCCCCCTGGATGTGCTCCCCCTCTCCCCCCTTGCAACCCACTTGTTCCCCTGCCTCCCGCTCTGGCCCAGGCAATGGCGGTGGCGAGGAGGAGGAGAAGGAGATGCCATAGCCTGCTTGCCCCCTGGCTCTCTGCCTGTCCAGCAAGCAAGTGGGAGCAAGGATGAGCTGCAGGAGCAGCTGGTGACCATGGCGGTGAGAAAGTGGACTCACTGAGGGAGGGGGCCCATGGAGGGTGTAATTTGATTGATTGATTTACTGCATTTCTATACCACTCAATCACCAATATTTTCTGGGCAGTTCACAACAATTAACACCATAAAATACAACATCAGGTGCAAGATAAACATTTAAAACTACAGTATAAAATAAAAGTAACAACCAAAATAAAACCTAGCGGCAATAGGAAGACTTAAAATACTGTAACAGGTTGAAAACAACAGAAACTGAAAGACTAAAATGCCTGGGAAAATAAGGAGGTGTTCACCTGGTGCTAGAAAGAGGCCAATGTAGGCGCACGACGAGCCTCTCTGGGAAGCTCATTCCACAACAGGGATGCCACAGCAGAAAAGGCCCTTCACTGTTAACAAGGGAAGAGTGAAGAAAAGGAGCAAGTCCAGGAGACTCTTGTCAATTAAATGAAAATAAAATGGCGATAGCAAAAACGCGCATATTTGCATATGCATGAATATGTGCATTTGTGAAAATGCACTTATTTGCACATGTGTGAATATGAGTCTTTGCGAAAATGTGCATTTCATGCATGTGCAAATATGCAGATTCGCAAAAGTGCATATTTTTGTGATCGCCATTTTATTTTTCAAAAACTAGAGACCACGGAGCTCGACAAGGCTGCCGGGGTGAGTGTGGGCTGCTCACCGAGCATGGGCAGGGGGCAAGCGAGGGCAGGGGCTCGGGAAGCAGGGCTCAGGGGTGTGGAAGGGAGGTTCCACCGGATTCCTGGATGGAATTGGACACCTGCGCCATCCTTACTTGGAGCTAGCAAGCTCACAACCCCAGCTGACACAGATCTGAATTCTGATACTCCATCTGCAGGACCACACTAGCTGTTCCATCAACTTTGAAACCCTTGCCACACTAATTTCTCCTGACTGCAAGCTTGGGAGAGGTGATGTGGAGCGTTTTGATCTGAATGCATGCAGTAAAGTGTTCTTTATTGCCTGAGCTCCCTTGAGAGGGAGCTGAGAAAAGCCAGGAGTGCAACCCAAGATCAAAAGCAAAGATGCGGAAGGAAGCCAGGTAGTAGGGCAGACGAAACAAGGAGTCCTGGTGACTGCGAGGATCAAAAATGATGAGTGACCTTCATAAAGGGAACGGGATGCTCGCCTGGCTCTCAGAAGTCAGAACAAAGTGAGATCGGAGGTACCCATAAAAGAGGCTGCCACCCTGGAGAATCCTGGGGAATTCCCTAGGTTGGTGGCATAACACACGCAAGAGGCCACGGTGCTGCCAAGGGAGACCTGCTTTTCATCTGGAGAGAGCAGAGATGAATAGAACCATAGGACAATTTTGGTCGGTGGGGTTCTCCAGAAGATTCATTTGCAGAAAGCAAGGGCAAAAGAAGTGGGCAAGGGACAAGTGTGAATTTTGGTTTTGATAAAGATCTACCTGAATTTCCAAAGTTCTCCATATTCAGGGCAAAAAACTCAGAACTGACAGATTCGTCCATCCAAGTCCCAGGCTTGGAGTGCTTCATTCTTCAAAGGTGGGTTTGCATCCCTAAGTATTCAGCCATGTCTGTGGAGCTGAATTCCGGTTTTGCCACCTCTTTTTTCTGGTGCCTGAGGCAGGTATGACTATGACATGGTCCTCTTCTTCATGGGAATAGATGTACCTGTGGAATTTGGCCAGTGCAGAGGTGGCGAGAATTTCAGAAGAACTTGAGTGTTTAAAAAACGGAATTTGGGAAAATCAAAACTGATGGATTTGCCCATCGCTACGCTTTCAATGGTCTGCCCCCTTGTAAAAGGTTCTTCCCCTGACCTTTGTCCCCCCTCCACCATCTTGAGGTTATAGGGTACTTGTCTGCCACCACAAATTTTTCAGGATTTGGGTATGCTCTAGCTTACATGTTAGGGTTGCTATGTTTGAGTCTCAAAATTAACCAATTGAGCCAACAGAGGTGTTGTGAACTACCAAGACAGCTTTGGCTAGTGGGTGGCAATTAATTAATGAAAAAATCTATCTTGAGATGGATTGGAAATCTAGTGGCTCTTTAGATCCTAGTATCAGTTATCTTCCAGAATGCATTTTTTCTTCTCTTTATAAATATTCAGGCTTTCTTCCTGTTCTTATAAACATTTTGTTTGGTATTTTTTTTCCACTGCTCATTTCTGATACTGATTATTATCATTATTATCATTATGATGTGTTTTTGTTCCTGTTTTTAGTTATATATTTGTGTGGTGCTCATGTTTTTAATCTTTGGCATTAGCTGCCTTGAGTGGTCCAAGTTCTGAACTCAAAAGGCAGAATTCTTTATAAAGAAAGAAACATAAAAAAATGGACTGCTGCCAACTCCCTCCCTTTTTCTGTGTTGTAGTCCAACCTTCTTCCAAGTTGCTTAGAGTGGCATATGTGGTCCTCTCCCATTTTATCCTCACAACAATGATGTGAGGTAGGTTCGAGTGACCAAGAAAAATGAGCTCATGGGAATCTCATGAGAATCTCACCTTTTGCACCAGGGAAAGGTGAATGCAGTTATGTGTGTCGATGATGCAGACTTGCGAAACTGAGTTCACATAATTTATCCTGCAATTGTTTCTAAATTTGGAGTGGGGGGAGAACTAAACTATGGGGCTTTGGGAGGCAAAGAAAGGTTTAGGAAAAACCAAAGTCTCTCTACCCAACCAGTCCTGTAAATGCTACACAAAGGGGCCATGTTGCAAGTTATAAAAAAATAAAATGGGGGCGGGGGGGAGAGAGAGCATTTACTCCAGCCTTAAGCACCGTCACAACAGGTAAATGCTAAACCCAGCTTCTCTGTATGAGTTCCCACACAGCAACATACAGCCAAGCTAAAAATACTGATGTGTGGAAAGGGGAGGCCAATGTAGCTGTTTCTTCTGCACTGACTGCTGGCTATGGATTTCCAGCACCTCTTGAATAACACAGATGGGTGGCCCCAGGAAAGAAAAAGAGCAAAAGAAGGGAAGGGAGAAAGGTGCTTCATAAGGGAGAGAGTGTCCTGACCCCCAGCCTGACCCCCATAATACCAGAACCCAACAGGGTCCTCCCATGAAACTGAATGGTGGGAGATTGAAGACAGACCAAAGGAAGGGCTTCTTCACACACTGAGAGTTAAACTATGGAATTTGCTGCCACAGGATGTAGTGGTGGCCACCCATTTGGATGGCTTCATTTCATTTCATTTCATTTCTTATATTTCTATACCACCCCATAACCGAAGCTCTCTGAGCAGTTCACAAAAATTTAAAACCATTAAAATACATTATATAAAATATAAAAACCATTCACATAATGACATAAAACAAATAACACAAAAAACAACAACATGTATCTAAAACAATTTAAAACAACGTAAAGTGTGTAAGAGTTCAACCTGTCCTTGGATTTTTATTGTTGAGTGTTTTAAATTGTTTTTGCATGTAAATGGTTTTAATAGTGTGTATTGTATTGTATTGTATTGTACTGTATTGTATTTTTAAGGTTTTGCATCTTTTGGTACCTGCCCAGAGAGCTTCAACTATTGCCGGGTATAGAAATGTAATCAATAATTCCATCAATGGGGATCAGAAAAATTAATGGAGGATAAGGCTATATAAGTGGGGCCGCGGTGGCTTAGTGGTTAAGACGCTGAACTGCAGACCGGAAGGTCGGCAGGACAGCAGTTCGAGACCTGAGTGCTGCGTGACGGAGTGAGCTCCCGTCTTCAGTCCCAGCTCCTGCCAACCTAGCAGTTTGAAAGCAAGAAATTGCACGTAGCAAAATAGGTACCACTTTGGCGGGACAGGCAACGGCGTTCCGTGCACCTCGGTGTTCAGTCATGCCGGCCACATGACCACGGAAGCGTCTTCGAACAGCGCTGGCTCTTCGGCTTGGAAATGGAGATGAGCACCACACCCTAGAGTCGGACGTGACTGGCTGGGGACACCTTTACCTTTACCTTTACCTTTAAGGCTATAAATGTTGACTAGTCATGATGGCTATATGTTATATTTTCTTGTTCTCTCATAATTCTAGAACCCAAAGGGGTCTTCCCATGAAGCTGATTGGTGGGAGATTCAGGACAGATAAAAGGAAGTCCTTCTTCACACAGTACAGGGCTAAAATATGGAACTAGCTACCACCAGATGGAGTGATGGCCACCAAATCGGATGGCTTTAAAAGGGGATTGGTAAAGTTCATGGAGGAGAAGGCTATCAGTGGCTACTAGTCCTGATGGCTATATGCCACCTCCAGTATCAGAGGCAGTGTGCCTATGTACACCAATTACTGGGGAACATGGGCGGGCGGCTGCTGTTGTGCCCATATCCTGCTTGTGGGTTTCCTGTAGGCAACTGGTTGGCCACTGTGTGATCAGAATTCTGGACAAGATGGACTCTTGGTCTGATCCAGCAGGGCTCTTCTTATCTTCAGTTCTCGGGGTGGACAATGTTGCTAGCTTAGATCCAAATCCAACCAAGTACAAAGATCAAAGAACTGTTCTTTGAATTTGCAAATCAGCAAAACTCGAGCTCACTGAAGGTCTCTGAATTCTGCCCCGGATCTTGTTCCAACTGTGTCCTTATCAGATGATGAGCTTTGTTGTTTTTTGTTAGTTTTTGCACAAAAAATGATACCTAATTTTGTGCAGGTTCCTCCAAATGTACACATCAGTTGTACGTGGTTTTCAAATGTATACATTCTTCCACGTTTCCTTTGTTCTGTGCATTTCATTGTGAGCCCACAAGCTCGGCCAAGGATTACAGTGCTAAAGACGTCCGCTTGGGAGGTCTTCAGAAGCTCTTCCTCTATGAAATGTACCCAGCCCTAGATAGGAATGCAAGAAGACTTCCCCCATGGAGGTAGATGTGGGCAGATCATTGAATGAGTAGCCAAAGGCTACAAAACAAAGGCAGTTTAAACCTTTGTGAAACTGAAAACCTGCAGAACATGGTCATCATCCACACATGCATTCACACACACAGTTCTCAGCAATTGCCAAAAACAAATAACTGAGTAGCTGTCAAGATCTCCCAAGTGCTCTACACAACCACAAAAACCAGAAACAAGTGCAGAATCCACTTTATTAAAAAATCTCAGCGGGTCTGTCTACTTCGCACATGCTCAATGAGTTTATCTGGAAACAGACAGGTATCACAACAACATCAGAAGCTTCCTGTCCCAAAAGGAAACTAAATCCTGTATTATTCTTCCATCACTCCACCTAACCAGAACCCCTCACTGTTGGGATGGGATGGGAAGCAATAACATCCCAAGCAATAACATCCCAAGCAATAACATGGATGAGGAGCTTGAGAAGGGGAGAAGGGAAGAAGATGGCTATTTTGATGAGCGGGTGGCACTAGGTGGCCGGCGTCAAGGGTAGGTATGGTCGGGCACCTGCCAAGGACCCACACCCCAGCAGGGGCCAGTGACAGGAGTCCCCTGGACTCCCTCCTCCTCTTCAAATCTGCAACCTGCTTCTTCAACTGCTTGTCACTCTGGCCCAGACGGAGGAACTGACCCAACATCAAGACTTTTATCTGGGCTCGTGGGATCAGATGAGAGGATTCAGGCTGGTGCTGGTGTTTAGTGCTTGTGCTGTTAGATGGCCAGGCTTGGAGGGGAGGCAGAGCGCTTGCTGATGCTGCAGAGCTATCAGGGATGCTGCTCAGCACTAGTGTCAGGGGTAGGAACGGTCATGCACCTGCCGAGGGCCCACACCCCAGCAGGGGCCCATTGACAAGAGCCCCCTGGAGTTGCTCCTCCCCTTCCCCACTGCAACCTGCTTGTTCCCCTGTCTCTCGCTCTGGCCCAGGCAACGGAGATGGTGAGGAAGGGGAGCAGGAGACGCCATGGCTTACGTGATCCCTGGGTCTCTGCCTGCCAAGCAAGCAATGAGGAAGAAGAGGAGCAACAGCAGCTCATGACCATGGTGGTGAGAAGCGAGACACACTGAGGGAGGGGGCCCTTGGAAGGCATCTTCCCCAAGGGCCTCCAGGAAGCTGGAGCTGGCACTGACTTCACCCCCTCTGCACATAGTAAGGGGAGCAGGTAGTGAGAGGAAAAGGGGTTTGACCTTGGCCCAAAAGTGTCTTCTTGGACTGCAGCTTCCAACCGCTCTAGCCAGGATGGTTGACGGTGAGGGGATGTTCAGCCCGACATCTGAAGGTCCAGGTAGTCCCCTTCCCTGACATAAGGAGATGAACTCTTTGGCTCATGCCTTTTTGCCCGAATCACTTCCTCCATAGTCGCCATGCCTTCAATTTGGGCTTTTGAATTGGCCGTCCAACTCCATTTGCACGGTGGCTGGCGGGTTGCTCCCCCCCCCTCACTCTGGAAGAAACGGAGTTGGCCTGGTGAGCTGCTGGAGCCTGAGGAACTCTCCTCACATCTCTGGATCTCTCCGGCTGCGCTCAGCATCTCTCAGTGCCAGGGTTCAGGAGGCGGTTGCCATAACAACCACCGGCACTCATCCCCCCCCCCCATCTCTCATGCAAATGAATTACAGTGTTATTAGTGTGCCAGATTTCAAGGAGCAGAGCATGCTTTGGGAAGGAGAACCTCCTTTGATCCATTTACAGGAGAGTGCATGTGCACCTCCAGAGAGGGGCGGGGGAGGCAGCGTTATAAGATTCCCAGTTGTCATTAAGGTAAAGCTAAACAAATTCAAGTTCAGTGCTTAACTCGGAAAGCCCGAAATGCTGAATGTCCTACCCTTTGCAGTTATGGTGAGTCAGTGAAAAGTGGAGGAGTCGGGATGCGTGAGAATTTTGTTCCAGTTCAGTTTTGATCAGAATTTACCAAAATGTGCAAAGTTCTCCATTGTTGTTGTTGTTCAGTCGTTCAGTCGTGTCCGACTCTTCGTGACCCCATGGACCATAGCACGCCAGGCCTTCCTGTCCTGCGCTCTCTCCCGGAGCGTGCTCAAGTTCATATTCATTGCATCCGTGATGCTATCTAGCCATCTCATCCTCTGCCGTCCCCTTCTCCTTTTGCCTTCAGTCTTTCCCAGCATCAGGGTCTTTTCCAGGGAGTTTTCTCTTCGCATTAGGTGGCCAAAATATTGGAGCTTCAGCTTCAGTATCTGTCCTTCCAATGAGCACTCAGGGTTGATTTCCTTTAGGATGGACTGATTTGACCTCCTTGCAGTCCAGGGGACTCGTAAGAGTCTTCTCCAGCACCACAGTTCGAAAGCATCAATTCTTCGGCGCTCAGCCTTCCTTATAGTCCAGCTCTCACAGCCATACATTACTACTGGGAAAACCATCGCTTTGATTAGACGGACCTTTGTCGGCAAGGTGATGTCTCTGCTTCTTACTATGCTGTCTAGGTTGGCCATAGCTTTCCTCCCAAGGAGCAAGCGTCTTTTAATTTCATGGCTACAGTCACCGTCTGCGGTGATCTTGGAGCCCAAGAAAGTAAAATCTGTCACTGCTTCCATTTCTTCCCCTTCTATATGCCAGGAAGTGATGGGGCCAGATGCCATGATCTTCGTTTTTTTAATGTTGAGTTTCAAACCAGCTTTTGCACTCTCCTCTTTCACCCTCAACAAGAGGCTCTTTAGATCCTCTTCGCTTTCTGCCATTAGGGTGGTATCGTCTGCATATCGGAGGTTGTTGATTATTCTCCCAGCAATCTTAATTCCGACCTCTGATTCATCCAACCCGGCATTTCTCATGATGTACTCTGCATATAAGTTAAATAAGCAGGGTGACAATATGCAGCCTTGTCGTACTCCTTTCCCAATTTTGAACCAATCGGTTGTTCCATGTCTGGTTCTGACTGTTGCTTCTTGACCCTCGTACAGGTTTCTCAGGAGACAGGTAAGGTGGTCTGGTACTCCCATCACTTTAAGAATTTGCCACAGTTTGTGGTGATCCACACAATCAAAGGCTTTAGCGTAGTCAATGAAGCAGAAATAGACGTTTTTCTGGAATTCTCTTGCTTTCTCCATGATGCAGCGAATGTTGGCGATTTGATCTCTAGTTCCTCTGCCTCTTCGAAACCCAGCTTGTACTTCCGGTAGTTCTCGGTTCGCATACTGCTGAAGCCTAGCTTGTAGGATTTTGAGCATCACCTTGCTGGCATGTGAAATGAGCGCAATTGTGCGGTAGTTTGAACACTCTTTGGCGTTGCCCTTCTTTGGAATTGGAATGTAAACTGACCTTTTCCAGTCTTGTGGCCACTGTTGAGTGTTCCAGATTTGTTGGCATATTGAATGCAGCACTTTAACAGCATCATCTTTTAGGATTTGAAATAGCTCAGCTGGAATACTGTCATCTCCGCTAGCTTTGTTGTTACTAATGCTTCCTAAGGCCCACTTGACTTCACTCTCGAGGATGTCCGGCTCAAGTTCAGTGACCGCACTATCATGGCTATCAGGGACATTCAGATCTTTCCTGTATAGTTCTTCTGTGTATTCTTGCCACCTCTTCTTAATCTCACCTGCTTCTGTTAGGTCCCTGCCTTCTTTGTCCTTGATCATGCCCGTCTTTGCAGAAAACGTTCCCTTGAGATCTCCAATTTTCTTGAAGAGATCTCTAGTCTTTCCCATTCTGTTGTTTTCCTCGATTTCTTTGCATTGTTCATTTAAGAAGGCCTTCTTGTCTCTCCTATCACAAAGTTCTCCATACTCGGGACTAAAGAACTAGAGATTAAAAAATAAAAATCAACTATGGGAGAAAATGAACTGACAGATGCATCAATCCAGGCACAGGGCTTGAGTGCTCAGCATTTCAACATCTTGGTTTGAATCCCTGTCTGTGTTAACCCATGTTGCAGCTTAACTGGAGTTGCCACCTCTCTTTTTCAGACAGGCTTTTCATCCTTAACAGCCAAGTGGCAGGCTGGTACATCACACCATCCTCTTCATGCTGGGAATAGCTTTGCCTACTGAATTTGGTCAGTGCAGATGGGTAAGAATTTTATTTCAGTTTCTCTTTGAGCTAGGGGTATGAGAATCAGCAAAACGCAAACTTGCCGAAGTCCTCTGAATTCCATCCCGGAGCTTGTTCTGACTCAAGTCCATTTCAGATTTCAAGCTTGGTTTTTTTTTCCTTTTGCACAAAAATCCAAGCATATTTTATATGCATTTTTCCAAATGTACACCTCAACTATGTGCATCTTTGAAATGCATTCTTTCCCCATTGATTACAGTGTATTTGTGTGCATTTCTCAAAGGTACCCATTTTTTCATGTGCATTTTTCAAATGTACGCATGCTGTCAAACGCAATTTTGGGGGTCCACGAATGGCATTGCAAACTCGGAAATGTATGAACTTTGACTGCAGATTGCACCCAAGTCCATGTTCAGTCCGGAAGATGTGAGCTGGGTAAATCGTGATCAAAAACAAATTGAAAGGAATTTCTCCTACATCCCTAGTTTGAACAGAATTTGCCAAAATTCACCATTTTCTACATATTTGGGATGGAAAGAACCTGAGATCTGAAAATATTTGAATGTGAGAGAAAGCAGAACAGACAAATCCGACCACACAGGCCCAGGGATTTGAGAACTTAGCTCTTAAAAGTCTGGATTTGAATCCCTGTGTATTCAACCGTGTTAGTGCTTAATTACAGTTGCCACGTCTTTTCTCTGACAGCTGTGCCTATCGAATTTGCCTGCTACAGACGGGTGAGAATTTCATTTCAGCTCATTTTTTAGGTGACTTGACCAAAATTCACAGAGTTCATATTCAAAAGAGAAAGAACCTGAGATTTTAAAAATTCAAATGTGGGAAGATGAGAATCTGAGAGATCCAGGAGAACATTCATGGGAAAGCCAGTATAGTTCCCAGGTCACATCTCCACTCGGACATGATGCTCGCTGGGTGACTTTGAGCCAGTTGCTGACTCTAAGCCTAGCCTACCTCGCAGTGTTGTTGGGAGGATAAAATGGAGAAGAGGGGGATCATATAAGTCACCTTGGCCTCCTTGGAGGAAAAGGTGGTGTATAAGTGTAACAAAGAAACAAACATAGGAAGTTACCTTCTACAGAGCCTTGGTCCATTTATTTGTTTGTTTGTTTGTTTGTTTTTATTTGTACCCCGCCTTTCTATCACAAAAATGACACTCAAGGCAACTTACAGAACCAAATAAAATTGATTAAAACAATACATTAAACGACAATAAAAACATAACCATTACAGAAGAAATATTAAAAATAGCACCCAAGCCACCACACCCACTTACAAGCTAAAGGCCTTCTTAAATAAAGCAGTCTTTGCCTGCTGGCAGAGGGACAGCAAAGAGGGAGAAAACCAGGCCTCCCTTAGCAAGGAGTTCCACAGCCTGGGAGCAGCCACTGAAAAGGCCCTCTCTCGGGTCACCACCAAACGTTCCTCTGGAGGTGGTGGTCTTGAAAGACGAGCCTCTCCAGCATATCTTAGGAACCAGTCAGGCTTGATAGGGAGAGGGTGGTCTTTCAGGTAGCCTGGTCCCAAATCATCTATCCCAGAGCTCTCAACATTCCCTGACAGCAGTGGTTTTCCAGGGTTTCAGGCAGGATTCTTTCCTAGCTCTATCTGGACATGGTGGGAATCGAAACTGGGACCTTCTACATGCAAAGCAGGGACTCTACCACTGAGCCATGGCCCTTCCCCCAAATCCACCCATTCCTTAGAGAAAAGTAATCTACACATGCTCTGAGGCACTGTTCTCATTCCAGCCTACTTGCCCAAAAAAACCACATACCCCAAATTGTTCCAGTCTCCTTGCGAGACATATCCTGCCATGTTTCACAGATGAAAATCAGGGCGTGGTTGTAACACCCCCTTTCTCTTTCCAAATCTTTGAGAGAGAGACTCCCCCGCCCCCCAGCCGCCCTTATTATGCTCCTCAGCTATGCATTCCCTTGAGAGAGTCAAGAAAGTGGCAAATGAAGTGGAAAGCTTAGTGGCATAACAAGGGGAGAATCTCTCTTGCTATTCACAGAACGTGGGGAAGAACAGCACAGAATTGCCTCACAGGACTCCGAGAAAAGGTTCTAGCATCTGATTTTCTATGAGGGCCAACCAGAGACCTCTAGAAAGACCACGAGCAGGGGGTGAACGCAATAGCCCTTTCATTCCTTCGCTCTCTGGCAACTGATGCCATTCAGAGGTACACTGGCCTTGAATTTGGAGGCTTTATTTAGCACCATGGCTAATAACTATCAACAGCTTTGTTTGTTCGTTTGTTTGTTTAAAATATTTCTTGGCTGCCTTTCAGGGCAGAAGCCCTCCCAAAATGGTGTACAATTAAAAAACAAACAAACATAAAACCAATACGATATTAAGAACGGTCAAAACACAATAAAAACAGTAAGAATACAAGCCACTCATCCTTTGGTGATTTCCCAGATTTTGTGTAGTTTTTTTCCCTCCGTTCTTAAAGGTTGAAATGCCTCTCCCAAGTCTTAATTACTGAAGCAGTTACTGGGGCAGTAACTAGCTTAAAGAGCTTCCAGCTAAAATATGCTGGTAGTTCAGTCCTGCCCTCTTTGCCTTAGGCCCCCCTTTCACCCAGGCCTGAAAGAGACTTAACTCCTCCCCCCTCTTTTTTTTTTTAAACCATCTAAGCCGGGGTGAGCAGAATGTAGACAGATCTGCTGGCTGATCTCTGTGTGATTTACCCAGATGCTACAATCAACATCTGGGGCCTTCCTCCGAGTGCCACCTCCAAGGAAGGCTCAGAAGGTGGCAACAAGGGAGAGGGCCTTTTCAGTGGTGGCCCCCCGACTGTGGAATGAATGAAGTACCAACTGAGGCCCACCTGGCACCGACACTGTCATCTTTTTTGGCACCACGTTAAGACTGCCCTCTTCTCCCAAGTATTTCATGACATATGATGGGGCATGTATGTCTGCTGTTTAAACAGGTCTATTAAAAATGGTTTGATTTTAGCAGTTTAAATTGTTTTTAAATTTTGTATGTTAAAAAAAAATTAGACTATGTTTTTATCATAATGTTGTATTGATGTATAATCCTGTTATTGTATTTCTTATGAATTGTTGTGAACCACCCAGAGAGCTTCGGCTTTAGGGCGGTATAGAAATGATGATGATGATGATGATAGATCAGGTAAGGCTTCCAACTCCCAAAGGTTTAACAACAGTAATACAAAAAAAAGCCTTTTCTCCCTCCTAAATCAGGCTGCTGAGATCAAGATTAGGGACTGGAGACCCAGGGGTGCTTGAGCTCCCTGAAATTCTCTGAACGTTACTTCAAAGCTTTTGTGGTGGTGCCCAGCACAGTTTCTCATATTGCAAGAAGTGTAGGCAGCCTGGGAGGCTGCAGAGCAATGGGGAGATGAGTAATAGAAAGAAAACACACACACAGCAACCTCAGCTGCCTCTCGGTGATTAAGTAAGCTCAAAAAGTAAGCTCACTGTGAGGCGGCCGAGGGCGCCGTGTGTGTGTTTTCTTTCTATTACACATCTCTCCATTGCTCTGCAGCCTCCCAGGCTGCCTACACTTCTGGATCTGAAAAAGCCCTGTGGGAGGAATTATGATGCCTTCTCCTGGACTCTAATTGAAGTGTGGGAAGCCAAGGAGGCTGCCAACTGCTGAAGAGATGATTCCCCAATGTAAAACAGGACACTTGTGCACACTCCTTGGCCACCTCACAAGTAAGGTACACACAACAAACCCAAACCCAACCAATGAGAAGAAGTTCTCTGATTCTGAAACATTATTCACAATTGAATTTCTTTCCGAAAGCAATTTCTTTTCTATCCAATTAAATGAGAATGGTCCAAAAAAGATGTGGGACAGATTTTAGTTCAAATAAAATAAAAAAAGAATGAGGAAAGGGACCACTGACACTTATAGATGTGGATGAGGTACATGAGGTAGCAGGAAATATTGGGGGGGGGGAGCCCACAACCCTTTGCTATCCCTTGGAGTCATCTCTGACCCATGCCTTCAGGGCAGGAAGCATGCAGAAGTTATCTGAACCCTGCCCCACCTGCACCAGAATCATATCTTGCAAGAAAGTCATTCTCAACATGTCAGAACATCTGTTTATGGCTTACCTCCACACACCCTCCTTTAGCCTCTGGCTGGCTTCTTTGCTTGTCTCGTTGTAAGAATGAGTCAGACTTTCCGAGAGATGGAGGCTGCAGCTGCAGCCTTCACTCTCCAAGTAAGTCATGAAAACTGTGACCAGGGCAGGGACGGCTCCGGGATATTTCATGCCTGACTCAGACCCACACATGGCGTGGAAAAGCTACATTGGCAAGGGAACTGCACAAAGACACCTTCAGCCTGGTTGCTCAAAAGCTTGAGAAACTCTCCCTAGATCTGGCTTAGAAATATATGCGAAATTCGTCTCCGTTTTTGATCAGGATTTACCCAGTTTGCACCTTCCGGACCAAACACAGACTCGGAGCGAGGCAATCTGTGGTCGAAGTCCGTACATTTCCGAGCTTGCAATGTCATTCGTGGACCCGAAACAATGCGTTCGACAGCATGCGTGCATTTGAAAAATGGGCATGGAAAAATGCATACTTTTGAAAAATGAGCACAAATATGCTTTAATCAATGGGAGAAGAATGTGTACATTTCAAAGAGGTGCACAATTGATGCATACAATTGGAAAAATACACCTGGAAATATGCATGGTTTTCCATGGCATGCCAAAAGAAAAAAAGACAGCTTGCAATCTAATACGTACTTGAGTCAGAACTCGGAGATGGAACTCAGAGATTCAGGACAAGGAAATTCAGGACAGATAAAAGGAAGTACTTCTTCACACCACGCATATTTAAACTACGGAACTCACTTCCACAGGATGTAGTGATAGCCACCCATTTGGATGGCTTTAAAAGTGGGTTGGACAAACTCCTGAAGGAACAGAATATCAATTACTACTGGTCCTGATGGCTATGTGCTACTTCCAGTACCAGAGACAGTGAGGTGGGGACCAGTTCTGGGGAAGATGGGTGGGAGGGTGCTGTTGCACTCATGTCTTGCATGTGGGTTTCCCATGGGCAGCTGGTTGGCCACTGTGCAAACAGAATGCTGAACTAGATGGACCCTGGGTCTGATCCAGCAGGGCTCTTCTGATGTTCTGAACTTCTGTGAGCTCATGTTTTGCTGATTCACACATCCCTACTTTGGTCTGGGACTAGATAATGAAAATCAGGATGGTTCTGTTCACAAACGTACCTCGTTTTGAACTTTGGAACCAATCTGCTGTAGTGTATAGAGCCAGTATGGTGCAGAGTGTTGGACCGGGACTCAGGAGACCTGTGTTCTAGTCCCCGCTCAGGCCATGAAGCTCACTGGGTGAGTTTGGGGCAATCACTGACTCTCACCCTAACCTACCTCACAGGGTTGTTGTGACAATAAAACAGAGAGGAGGAGCATGTAAGCCGCCTTGGGTTCCTGGAAGAGGGAAAAAAGGCAGCCAGGAGGGAAAAGGCAGGATATAACACCTCTCAGAAGTGTTCCTTCATATCCTCAAATCATTGTGAGAAGATGCACCCAAGTCCTGCCCCTATGAGCCGTGGCCCGGCTGGTGCAGCCCCCAATTTATGGAAATGAGACGCACTGCCCGACTTACCTGGCCTGAGAGATCCCCTTGGGTCCTACACTGCCAGCAGTTTGATGCCACTTTAAGACCATTTTAGTCCTAGGTCCTCTTGGATGACATTGGATCCATCTTCTGCCCTCCTGGATTTTCTCCTCGTTTGTTTGATGGGTTATATTATCTGCTGGGCCATTTGTGTTTGTTGTTTTGTTTGTTGTTTTGTTGGTTTAAAGTAGGGGTGGGGAACCTCTGACCAAGTCCAGCACTCCTAGGGCCCCATTATGGCCCTCCGGGGTTCACTAGATCATCATACCTCCTGTCATGGCCCTACACCCTTTCCTCCAACCAACCATGATGTGATGGTTTCCCAGCTTCTGTGTAGTTTCTTTCCCCCACCCCCCATGAGAAGGAGGAGAATCAATTGGAAGGAATTCAGAGAAGGGCAACAAAGAGGATCAGGGGACTAGAAGCTAAGCCCTAGGTGGGAAGATAGAAGGAACTGGGTCTTTTTAAGCCTTGAGAAGAGAAGACTGAGGTGGGATATGATCATGCTTTCCAAGTCCCTCAAGGGTTGTCACACAGAAGAGGGCTGCAACCTGTAGGACACGAAATAATGGGCTTAAGTTACAGGAAGGTAGATTTCAGGTGAACTGCAGAAAAGGCTTCCTAATGGTCAGAGAAGTCAGAAAATGGGACCAATTGCCTGTGAAGGTGGTGGACACTCTGTCACTGGGGGTATTCAAGCAGAGACTGGAAAGCCATCTGCCAGGGATGCTTGAAATGAGATTCCACCACTGAGCAGGGGGTTGGACTTGATGGCCTCAATGGTCCCTTCCAACTCTAGGATTCTATGATCCAAGTAAGCATCCTTAGTGTAACTCAGAATCAAAGTGGTAACCAGTGAAGCTCAGATAGAACAAGTGTTGTGTACCCAAATGGCCCCTTCAAACTCTAGAATTCTGTCTGCTTTCACCTAGCGATGGAAGATTAATCTATATCTGGACCCTATCAGTGTTCTGTCACATAAGACTGTTCTGTCCTATTTCCACATTAATACATTACCTATTTTATTTATTTATTTATTTATTTATTTATTTATTTATTACATTTCTATACCGCCCAATAGCCAAAGCTCTCTGGGTGATTTACAAAGATTAAAAACATTTAAAAATACAATATACAGATTTTAAAAGCCAATTCCATTTAAAAACACACACACATGTAGACAATATACACAAGAACATATATCTAAAACAACATCAACAAGCAATCTCAAAGCAAACAACCATAACCATAAGCCTCTCCAGGATCAATTAAAACTTATCCTATGCTGCCAAATATCTGGGAGAAGAGAAAGGTCTTAACCTGGCACCGAAAAGATAACAATGTTGGCGCCAGGCAGGGCATCTAGCGGACTGTCTTTCCAGTCAACCCCTGAGATCTTCTGAGGAGACCTTACTGGTCATTCCACAGCCCATGGAATGTTGCCAGGTGCCTGCACATAAGCAGGCCTTCTCAGTGGTGACACCGACCCTTTGGAACAATCTCTGTGTGATTCGAGAGGCAGAGATGGTGGCAAGTTTTAAACTCCTCTTGAAAACACACCTATTCACACAGGCTTTTGCTGACCTGCAGTGGACTCTGTTATCCCGCTGTTTTATCATTATGGTGGTGTAATGTTTTCAAATGTTCTCTAATTATTTATTTGGATCTTGTTTCTATAATTACGTCGTATTTTAAATGTGCGCTGCTTGGGGTTTGAGATATATTAATTGGTATAAAAGTATTATAAATAAATACATGTGTGATTTGGGAAGGGATTTTTGTAAGTCCCCCTTACAATTCATATTTAAATACTTCTTTTTGAATGCATTTTCTTGCAAAATGGGCATTTCAAGATGGATTTTCTCAAATATGCTTAGAAAGGAGTATGCCTTTCTAAGCATATTTGATCCTAAAATGTCTGAAGATTGGGGGTGGGGGGGTCCAAATAACCCCATTGACATGGTCAGACCATTTCCTGGTGAGATTTGAACTTCTGGCATTACTTTCCCCCCAAGGGGGTGGGAGACCTATTTGGATGGTCCGCCCCAGGAGACTGATGGAATTCAATGGATTTCTGAATGCTCCTGGGGATTTTCCAGTGGAGAGAGCTGGTGATCCAGCCAAGACCCTAGCCTCTCTGTGGAATAATGAGATGCAGAGGGCCATTGACTTGATGGCACCTGTGTGCCCGCTCTGGCACTGTGGAGCCCATTCTGCTCTCTGGTATACTGGGGAGCTGCGGTCAGTGAAACAGGCTGGACATTGGCTAGAGCGCAAATGGCGCAAGACTCGAAGTGAAGACAACCGAGCACGCTCTAGAGCACATAATCGTGCCTCCTGCGTGGCAGTGTGGGCAGCAAAGGAGGCTTATTTTGCTGCCCCCATTGCGTCCTCAAGTAGCCATCCAGCAGAGCTCTTCAGGGTGGTCCAGGGGCTGTTAACACCCTCCCCAGTAAATGGGGCCCTGGCCCTGTCAAGGACCCACTGTGACCTCTTTGCATCACACTCCGAGGACAAAATTGCTTTTCTCGGCAGCAGACTTGATGCTGTTGTTAGTGCAGTTCCAGTCAAGGTGTCTGATGCCACCATCTCCCCAATTTTGTGGGATCAGTTCCAGTTCCTGTGGCCTGATGATGTGGACAAGGTGCTTGCAGCAATGCAACCTTCCACTCGATCCCTGCCCCTCTTGGCTAATAAAAGCTAGGTGGGTTCAGGGAGTGATAAGTGCTTCTCTGCAGGAAGGGGTGGTCCTTGCTGTCCTCAAGGAGGCAGTAGTGTGATCAGTCCTGAAGATGCCCACTCTGGACGCAATGGTATTAGACAACTACTGCCCAGTTGCAAATATCCCTTTCTTAGCGAAGGTACTTGAGAGGGTTGTGGTGGAGCAACTACAGGCACTCTTGGAGGATACTCTAGACCCATTCCAGTCTGGTTTTTGATCTGGTTCTGGTTACGGGACTGAATCAGCCTTGGTCACCCTGATGGATGACCTTTCTCGAGAGAGGGACAGGGGGAGTGCAGCCCTGTTAATTCTGCTCAACCTCTCATTGGCTTTTGATGCCATCGACCATGGTATCCTCCTGGATCGACTCCATGGGATGGGTATCGGAGGCACTGTGTTACAGTGGTTCCAGTCCTACCTACGGGGCCAATTTCAGAGAGTAACATTGGGTGGCTATTCCTCGTCCCCTTGGCAATTGAGCTATGGGCTGCTGCAGGGCACCATCTTGTCCCCAGGATTGTTTAACATCTGGACAGCCATCTGTCAGGGATGTTCTGACTCGGATTCCTGCATTGAGCAGGGGGCTGGACTCCATGGCCTTGTAGGCCCCTTCCAACCCTACCATTCTATGATTCTATTCTATGATTCTATATGAAGCTGCTCGGGGTGGTCGTTAGGGGATTTGGAGCCAAGTGCCATCAATATGCTGATGACACGCAGCTCTATCTCCCTGTGACATCTGAATCAGGAGAGGCTGTGCAAGTCCTGGATCAGTATCTAAACTCAGTAAGGGGCTGGATGAGGGCCAATAAACTGAAGCTGAATCCTGGTAAGACAGAAGCCCTGTGGGTGAGTGGTTCCTGGGTTTGGGAGATAGGCTCATTGCCTGTTTTGGATGGGGCTGCACTCCCTCTGAAAGATCATTGTCTGGGGGTACTCCTAGATCCATAATGTCGCTGAGGCCCAAGTGGCCATTGCAGCTCAGAGTGCATTTTACCAGCTTTGGCTAGTTCACCAGCTACAGCCTCTCCTGGACAGGGATCGCTTGGCCACAGTGGCACAGGCACTAGTAACCTCAAGGCTGGATTACTGCAACGCGCTCTATGTGGGTCTGCCCTTGAGGCTGCTCTGGAAGCTGGAGCAAGTGCAGAATGCAGCAGCTTGGCTGTTGTCAGAAGCTGCCCCTTTTCATCGTGCAACTCCTTTGCTGACGGAACTGCACTGGCTGCCTATTCGCTACTGGGCCAGGTTTAAGGTATTAGTGCTAGTGTACAAAGCCCTAGACAACTTGGGACCAGGATTTTACCAACCTGCCCGGTCACTGAGGCCATCAGAAGGCATGTTCCTGGTGCTTCCACATGGACCCATGGCCCGACTGGAGTCCACCAGGAAAAGAACCTTCAGCATGGTGGCCCCCTTCCTGTGGAACTCCCTGCCTTTGGAGGTCAGGCAGGTGCCAACATTGTGTTCCTTCCGGCGCCTCCTGAAGACATTGTTATTTTGAGAGGTCTTACGTGACGGCCACGGATTATTAATTTCAACCTTAACAGAATTTGTCCTTTTTAAAAAATGTTTTAACTGTTTTAACCTGGTGTTTTATTCTTTTACCTTGTTGTTCACCACTCTGAAATCTTCTGAAGTGGAGCAGTAGATAAATATTAGAAATGAATGAATAAATATAACATTTTATATGCATTTTTGTTTGAGCTGGGTACTGCATCGCAAAATTCAGAGAAGGGCAAACTCCCAAGGAGAACTATGTTGCAATACACACATCCTTATAGGAGGTGCGCATCTGGTTGGTTGGATTCAAACCACAGCCCAAACAAAGTCTTTGGGCACCCCTAGTTATGTTCTTAGATTTAAAAACACCCCTTTTCTTGCTGCCTCGAGCTTAAATCTCTCCCCAGTTTAAGCAGGGAAGCATTTGCATGCTACAAAGGGAGCAGGTCAGCTCTTCAGAAGGGAATAGAAGTGAAGGGCAATTTGCTGCAGATATACGCCCAGCCTGTTAGGGGTGAGCTCTTACTGAGGAGTTGCAGCCATCTGAGCCAAGCTCTCCCGGGTTTCTCTCCCTTGCTGGTTCCAGTCCTGCCCAAATGAGCTGAACGGCGCCAAAATGAGGCAAAAAGTGAAAGTGAGCAGCCTCTAGTGAAAGGAAGTGATACGCACAGACAGCGAGAGAGGGGGGGAGGGAGGGAAAAGTGGGGGAGAGACAGTGTTTGGTTGAAGTGCCACCTGGATCATGATCGCCTTCCCACACCATTTCCTGCCTCCTTACCTCAACCTTACCCTCATTTCGGCCCTCTATCGCTTCTGCATCTCTGTCTTTCAGATGAGAGAGGGAGACAGACAGGCTCTGGTACGACTTCAGGCAGCCTTTTCCAGTTTGGTGTCCCCCAGATGTTGTAGACTACAATGTCCACCATGCCCAGCCACTGGCCACACTGGCTGTGGCTGATGGGAATAGTAGTCTAAAATGTCTGCAGGGCACCAGGTTGGGGAAGGGTGGTGCAGCCTGGCTGCACCCAAAAAAGGATATTGTAGAGTTGGGAAAAGGGCAGAAAAGGGTAACGAAAATGATCAAGGGCCTGCAGGAACTCTCCTGCGAGGAAAGGTGACCACATCTGGGATTGTTTATCTTAGAGAAAAGGAGAGTGAGGGGAGACAGGATAGGGATGTACAAAATGAAGCACAACATGGAGAAAGTGGAGGGGGAGACATTTCTCTTCCTCTCTCATAATACTAGAACCCAAAGGGCCATCCCATGAAGCTGAATGGTGGGAAATTCAGGACAGAGAAAAGGAAGGACATCTTCTCATGGCACAGAGTTAAACTATGGAATTCACTTCTACAAGATGTCATGATGGCCACCAATTTGGATAGCTTTAAAAGGGGATTGGGCAGATTCCTGGAGGAGAAGGCTATCAATGGCTTCTAGTCCTGGTGGCTCTATGCTCCCTCCAGTATTGGAGGCAGTGTGCCTGTGTACACCAGCAGCTGGGGAACATGGGCAGGAGGGTGCTGTTGCACTCACATCCTGCTTGTGGATTTCCCACAAGCAGCTGGTTGTCCTGGTCTGATCCAGCATGGCTCTTCTTATTTTCTTACATTCTTATCATATTAGGTGGGTCTAACATTAGCCCAGTGTTTCACACTCGGTCTGCTTGGCTATTACTAGCAGGGATGGGCGAATCTATCAGATTCATTTTCTCCCATCTTCAAATTTTTAAAAATCTTTCTCTCTTGAACATGAAGAACTTTGCGAAGTTTGGCCAATTCTGATCAAAAACGAACCGAAACAAAATTCTCACCCATCTGCACTGGCTAAATTCAATCAGCACAGCTGTTAAAGATGAGGAGCCTGTCGGAAGAAAAGAAGAAAGGCAACCCTGATTCAGCACTAACACGGTTGAATACACAGGGATTCAAGCCTGGACTTTGAAGAGCTAAGCACTCAAAGCCCTCGGCCTGGATGGACAAATCTGTCCATTTCAGTTTCTCTCATATTTGATTCTTTTTAAATCCCCAGTTCTTTCTGTCCCAAATATGAAGAACTTTATGCATTTTGGTACACTCTGATCAAAACCAAACAGAAACAAAATTCTTGTGGATCTCTGGTTATTAGCCAATCCCCCTGGTAGAACCAGTCCAGAAAGTGGATTCTGTTCCAGAGGATGAGGGTAGAAGTGAAGACTTTCCTCTTAGTCCCCACCCACCTTCCCACAAAATCCTACATACAAAAATCTAGTTGTACCATTTGATCCTATTCACCCGGCAGTTTGTCACCCACAAGTGTGACCAAGGGACAAAACTCAGGGCACAATGCAGGTTGGAGCACCATGAATTCTTAATGGCAGATTAGGCCTCATTGCAATATTGTCCCACAGGTCAATTCTGATGTTCTGTAGCCTTTTAAGAAACTATAGGAACTAGGGATATGAGACAAATACGTTCAGTTTGCATTTTAACAGGAACTTGCCCAATTTCATACTTTCAAGGAAATATGCAAACTGAACCTCAGTTATCCTTTGAAATTTGCAGTACTCCAAATTTTGTAATGGAGTTCTCCAATCAAAACACACACACAAAAATGTGTAGATTGGTTAAAAAAAAACCATTAAAAATGCCTTATATTAGGACATGTTGTTTACCACAAAAAAAAGTGTGTATGCTAGGCAAAAGCCTAGCATTTTTGTCCCTACAAAAATGCATGTATTTGGAGAAATTCATTAGGTTTGCATTTAAACTCAGTTATCCTTCAAAATTTGCACTTCCCTGAAATTTGCAATAGAGCTGTCTATTCAAAAATTGCATACAAAAATGCATATCTTAGGGGGAAATGCACACAAAAATGCTTGTATTTGTAAAAATAACAACTCAAAATGTGTTATATTAGGAAAATTACCTGCAAAAAATGTCAATGTTATGCAAAATTGCATACAAAAACATATGTATTGGGGAAAATGTGCATAAGAATTCATACACAGTTTTATGCAAACTTTTAAAAAATATCAAAGTTCAGGATGAACTTGACTTAAAATAGAAAAATGAGAAAGTAAGAAGAACCAAAACTGACAGATTCATCCATCTCTTTTTTCATTCCAGCTGATGGTAAGAACATTAAGAAATGATGCACGTGCTTGCTTTTTTATTTTTTATTTATTACATTTATTAATCACCCATCTGGCTGGTCACCCAGCCACTCTGGGTTTTTTCCTCCTCCCTCCCTATCCCTTCTTCCTTGTGTGTCATGACCTGAAGGTAGCACTGTCTGTCTTAGTACTGCTATCTCTAAGCCACTCAGGGAGACTTTCTGGCTAAAGAGCAGATTAAAAACACTTGCAATGAATGGGTGGGTGGGGGCATTTGTGATGTTTTATCAGTATGCATGCATGTACATCAGTAATGCCAATAGAGGGGTTGGCAGAAAACAGGAATTGTCTGAAGGAGCTGAGAGCAGCAGCAAACTGTGTACAGTCCTCAGTGCTACATTCCCAGATATTAAGAGCCAGAACAATTTTGGATTCCTAATGCATCAGTTCCACTTTGGAAACAAGACTATGTGATAATCCTGAGCTCCAAAAGCCAGGGATAAATTTGCACACAGAGAATTCAAAAAAAGCATCCCCTACCCAAAAATTATCACCATGTGATAGATGAAATGGCAATGCCAGTTTAAAGCTGGGGGAGAGGGGAGTGTCAACCCAACCCAGTGGCTGCCCCTTCATGACCCAGTCTTTCTCACTCTCTTTCTGTTTCCTCCTCCTCCTCCTCCTCCTCCTCCTCCTCCTCCTCCTCCTCCTTTTTTCTTCATCCTCCCTCTCCTTTTACCACCTCCCCTCTCTGCTTTCCTTTTGGTAGGGCATTGATTTTTCCATCCGTCAGCGAAACGCTCGAGGAAAATGAAAGCGCCTCTTCACCATCGATCCGTGGAACTCTGCAGCCTTGGGTCAGGAAGGGCTTGGATCCCGCACTCCCCTGGTATATCATTACCCTCAGTCTCCCAAGAACACAGTACTTTAGGGATCCCTGCAAGGAGCAGCATTTCCAGCAAGTTCCAGGGGGCTGAGGCAAGGGAGCTTTGTGCACCTTCCCCAGGAGACCTAATCTGTGTTGGGAGCCTAAGTCCTTTCAGTGTGTTGCAGAGTCTCTCACAAAAGTACGTTGACAGGTGTGTGTGCTTGAGTATACATGGGCTGGTGGTGGGTTTCTATGCAGCGTGTCTCTCTGTTCAGCTGCAAGTATGTCACTGTTGTTTGGAGGGCTTTGTTAGTCTGTATTTTTTATCAGAGTAAGCTTGAAACCATGTTATGGCTGCAATATTACACACCCTGGGCATTTACTTCCAGATAGATAGATGATAGATAGATAGATAGATAGATACATTTATTTTATTGTATTTATACCCCGCCTTTTTTCCTCTTGCAAGGAACCCAAGGCGGCTTACATTATCCTCCTCCTCTCCATTTTATCCTCACAACAACAACCCTGTGAGGTGGGTTGGGCTGAGAGTCTGTGACTGGCCCAAAGTCACCCAGTGAGCTTCCATGGCTGAGTGGGGACTAGAACCCAGATCTCTCAGCTCCTAGTCCAACACTCTTGCCACTACACCACACTGGCTGTCATAGATAGATGATTGATAGATAGATAGATAGATAGATAGATAGATCACACACACACACACACACACACACACACACCATTTATATACCACTTCACTTCTAAACAGATTTTCCTGTGGTGAAAATTAAAAGACAAAAAGATAAAAGAATAAAACACCATTGTAAAAATCTGTTATTTTTCAAAACAGAATACCAGTAAACACTGTGGCTGGTCAATTAAGGAAGGCTTGATATTTAAGACTGGGCTGAAACCTACACATTGTTCAAAGGGGTGAAGTTGTATCTGTATCTATCCTATCAATCAGAGATGGGTTATCAATTAACAGTTGAGCATTAAAGGACACTGCTTATTTGTTTCTCCCTGGAATGTTAAAGATCTCTGGGTTTTTTAGCCCTCTAGAAAGAAAAGAAAAAGTGGTGAATTCCAGCAAAACTGCCTTCCCTAGTAGGAATACCTCTGCCCTTTTATGGATCGTTTCCATTAACAAACTTCTGTAGTTGGGTGTGATCACATTCTCCTCCTGATTTATCATTCATTGTACAAACAGTTGTCAATTTCACCTCACTGCTTTGGTGAAATTGACAAACCCCTGTAGAAAGGGATTTCCCGGATATGTAACATATCATGGAACTTCATGTACACATTCCCGTGGGAATGCAGACAGCACACAATGTTCTACGAGCTGATGCTGAATTCAACTTGCTGAGAGAACCACAGTTTCCATGTGTTAAGCATGTTTCTAGCTCTTAGGGGCAGAAAGATGTAAGTGAGTGATAAGGATGGATGCAGCTGTCAATTTCGTTTTCTCCTAGTCTACCCATTTTTGCAAGTAATGCTCATAATAAAGTATAATTTTGAATGTTATTTTCATGAATATGCGCATTTTTGCATACATGCATGTTCCTGTACACAACACCATCCTGAGGTTCAACACATCCTCCTGCAGAGGCTGATAGTGAGACCCCTACAGGGCTGTGGGCCTCAGCAGATGCCCAATAATGTTGACTTCTGGTGCTAGACCTTGCCAAGGTCACCTGGTGAGCTTCAGAGAGGAGTGGGGGGATTTGGACCTGAGTCTCCCAGTCTTAGTCTAACATTCTAACCATTATACCTCAGTGCCACTCCTCTGGCTTTGGAAACTTCACCAACCACTGCCCACCCTGGAGATGGGGGAGAAAATACTTCTGTTCACATTTTAAGGCGGATGTACTTAATTTTGCCCTTTTGAGCCACTCTGTGAACCAAAACTCAGTAAGTGTTCGAAATGTGCACATCTCCAAACTTTTCAGTGGAGTTCTTCAATCAAAAAATGCACAGCAAAATATGAATGAGGGGAACGTGCACACAAAAAATGCATTCTATTAGGAAAATCAGATCAAAAATGTGGATTTTAAGCAAAACTGCATACAAAAATGCATATATTTAAAGAGAGGGATTCAAAAGAAGAAGCCAAAATTCAGGACAAATCAACATTAAGGTTAGGGGAATTCTCACAGTTCAGGATGAACCAAACCTAAGATCTGAAAAAAGGAGAAATGGAAATTGATAGATTTGCCCATCCCTAGCAGAGGTGTTGTAGTCCATTTTGAAGTGCAGGCATTCATCATGACCACTGCTGTGAAAAAAGCAAATTTCGTGTGAGGCATAATTGGGAAAGGAATTGAAAATAAAACTGCCAAGATCATACTGCCTTTATACAAATCTATGGTGCAACCACACTTATACTGTGTACAGTTCTGGTCACCGCAACTAAGAAAGGCCACTGTAGAGTTGGAAAAATGCAGAAAGGGGCAAGTAAAATGCTCAAGGGGGTGGAGCATCTCCCCTATGAGGGAGCATTACAACAGCTGGGATTGTTTAGCTTGGAGAAGAGGAGAGTAAGGGGAGACATGACAGAGGAATACAAAATGATCCATGGTGTGGAGAAAGTGGAGAGGGAGACATTTTTCTCCCTCTCCCAACAGGGTCATCCCACGAAGTTGACTGGTGGGAGATTCAAGACAGAGCAAAGGAAGGAGCTCTTCACACAGCACAGAGTTAAATTATAGAATTGGCTTCCAGAAGATGTAGCAATGGCCACTGCTTTGGATGGCTTTAAAAGGGGATTGGACAAACTCATGGAGGAGAAGGCTATCAACGGCTACTTGACCTGATGGCTCTGGGCTACCTCCAGTATCAAGCAGTATGCCTCTGTTCACCAATTGCTGGGGAACATGGGCTGGAGGATGCTGTTGCGCTCATGCTGGGATAGCTAATACTTTGGAAGACAGAAACAAAATTCAAAGTGATCTGGATAGACTGGAGCGCTGGGCAGAAAACAACAGAATGACATTTAATAGGGACAAATGCCAAGTTCTGCACCTAGAAAGAATAAACCAAATGCACAGTTACAAGATGGGGGATACGTGGCTCAACAACACTACAAGCGAGAAGGATCTTCGAATTGTTTTCGATCACAAGCTGAATATGAGCCAACAGTGTGATGTGGCTGCAAAAAAGGCAAATGCTCTTTTGGGCTGCATTAATAGAAGCATAGCTTCCAAATCCCGGGAAGTACTAGTTCCCCTCTACTCAGCACTGGTTAGGCCCCATCTGGAGTACTGTGTCCAGTTCTGGGCACCACACTTTAAGAAGGATGCAGACAAGCTGGAGAGGGTTCAGAGGAGGGCAACAAAGATGATCAGGGGACTGGAAACAAAGCCCTATGAAGAGAGACTGAAAGAACTTGGCATGTTCAGCCTTGAGAAGAGAAGACTGAGGGGAGACAGGATAGCGCTCTTCAAGTACTTGAAAGGTTGTGCCAGAGAGGACGGCCAGGGTCTCTTCTCGATCATCCCAGAGTGCAGGACACAGAATAATAGGCTCAAGTGACAGGAAGCCAGATTCCAGCTGAACATCAGGAAAAACTTCCTGACTGTAAGAGCAATACAACAATGGAACCAATTACCTGGGGAGGCGGTGGGCTCTCCCACGCTGGAGGCGTTCAAGACGAGGCTGGACAGTCATCTGCCAGGGATGCTCTGACTTGGATTCCTGCATTGAGCAGGGGGTTGGACTCGATGGCCTTGTAGGCCCCTTCCAACCCTACTATTCTGATTCTATGATTCTATGCCCTGTTTGTGGGTTTCCCATGGGCAGCTGGTTGGCCACTGCGTGAACAGAATGCTGGACTAGACAGACCCTTGGTCTGATCCAGCAGGGTTCTTCTTATGTTATTAGGACAGTCCCCATAGCTACACCCCCAAGGAGTGTCCAAAAGTCAGGTGGCTGTGTTGATCTATATCGGGAAACCAGTTCTAGCAGTTTTCATCTCCACCAGGAACAGGTCTTTTGTAAAGCTAATGGCTCTTAATTGCCCATTCAAGACCAAGCCATCCCCAAAATACTTTGCATCACAACAGGGAACAATCTATTGTTTCCAGGAAAATCCATTCCCCCCCTCCCCCAGGTATTGAGAAGATTGCAGCTAAGCTCAGAGGGAACAGGGAGGTCTGAGGGGGGTGACAGATGACATCAGCGTCCCTGCTAATAAAAAAGTCCCGGCACTGTGACCCGCCACGACACCACTGATCTCTAGCCAACAAGCAAGGCACATTTAATCTTCCTTTGGACACACCGTCCAAAGCGAGAGGAAGTGTTCTTCATGTCGATGTTTGGCATAAGCTCTCCCAAATAGTTATCAAGCCCTGGAACAACTCCTGCCATAACATCTCGAATTTGACCCTGGGAAGCCGGCCTGGGTGGCAGCTGTCACACTTGGGCTTTTTATAGCACAGGCTGTCGCAAACAACGCTAAAAATATATCAATGTTTCCAAGCACTCTGGATCCAGAGAGCCAAGCTCACAACACAGCCACACGCACCAGCCTTTGATAGAGAAAACATTGTATGCTCATCTTTAATTTTATGTTTGCATTCAGTCAGCTGACCCCAAAGTAGCCCTGATCACAGTGGAATGCTGCGTGCATTATTGTCTGTATGTTGGAGGTGAGCGACGTTTAGCAATTTCATCAACTGTCCTGGGCACCACCACAAAATGGCTGCCATGGGAGGCATGGGAAAGGACAGGCAACTTGATTGCATACAAGGTAACGATTGGGTCTGAACCCCATCATACTAGAGAATTTCTTTGAACTGAAACAAAATTCTCCCCCATTTGCGCCAGCCGAATGCCTCTGCCCTTGCTCTGAAATACAGGAATAATAATACTGGCCTCGCTTCTCAGGTCATTGTAAGGTTTGAAAGAAAATAATCAGTGCCAGAGGAACCATTCCACACATGGGCTATGGAAACACCAAGCCATGATCAGCATGCAAAATACAGAAGACAGCCTTCTCCAATCTGCTTTAGATTACAACTCCCATCAGCCCTGACAATTGGCCATGCTGACTGGGGTTGATGGGAGTTGCAGTCCAAAAGAGCTGGAGGGCACCAGATTCAGGAAGGCTAACGTAAGGGACAGTAGGCAGTTTGACACTACCACTAACATAAATTATGTCGTGCTATTGTAAGCAATCACTGTTTCAGTGCCATGTCGTGCCCTGGCTGGAAGACTCCTCCTTGGAGGAAGAGCTGCAGGGCCAGGAACCAGCTGCCGCCAGCAATGTCCAGGATCTGCCAGTAGACCCAGAGGAGCCCAGCCCTCAGGAGTGACTTCCGTGAGGGCATCACCTATGGAGGACAAATACCCTGCCTCAGAGATGGAGGCAGAGAAACCCCCAAGCTCTCAGGAGAGATGCCGCCTGAAAAGACAGGGAGTGCTAGGCTGAGAGCCAGAGCCCTCCTTGTGAGAACAGGTCTACATGCATGTAGGAGGCTTGATCATAAGGAGGACCTTTTCAGCTGCAGCCACAAACGGCTTACAGCTGAGGCTTGTATGGCTCTGACAGCCTCTGCATAAAAACAGCATTGTAAGGCTGAGAGAGTTGCTGGAAATAATGTTGACCAGACCTGCCTGAATCCAGGGTCCCTCGCCTTGGCTCTGGATTGCTTCCTTGACTGATTCCTGGCATGAGTGCTTCTGGACTGAACCCTGACTCTCTGTCTGTCTGCCTGCTGTTCGTCTACTGTGTTGCCTTGGGACTTTGTTGCCTGGGATGGCCATCTAGCCCTCTGGGGTTCCCCAGATGGCCAAGCCCCCTACTCCCTGGCCCCACCCCCTTTCCTTCAACCATCAATCCTTTGGTGATTTCTTGGCTTTTGCAGTGTTCCCCCCCCCCATGCACACCCAATTCTAAAAGGCTGAAATGCCTCTCCTAAGGCTTTGTTGCTGGCAGTAAGAGCTTTAAGCTACCACAGGCTGGTATTTTTGGCCCCACCCCCAGCCCACTCCTGAAATGTAGCCCCCAAGAGCTTCTCTGAAACTGAATTCTGCCATCTGGCTGGAAGAGTTTCCCCAGCCCTGCCCTAGAGAAACAATATTTGAGGCTGAGGCCTGCACCAGGAGCTACAGCTGAGCTCCGTGACATCCGAGCCGTACGGGGAGGGGAGTTTTAGCAGCGCCAAGTCCCCCGGATTCCAGCTCGGGACTTCAAAAGGAGCCCAAGAGCCACCGCTCAGAGTTGCCAAGGCTTAAAAGGGAATGTGGCGCATTATAAATAGCTACCTCCCTTCGTCCACACATCTGCTTTGGGGACTGGGCTGCAGGCACCCACCAGCTCATCGTTCCAGGCTAGGAGGGGAGCGGGTAGTTTAGAAGAAAGGTGATGTGAACAATAGAGGGTGTCTCTCTGTGTGTGTAGACAAGCAGAATCAAGGCCCTTTTTCAAGTTCTGGAGATCATGGCTGTGTCTTGAAATAGGAATGCTTCCAACATTCTCGTCCAAAGTCCTTCCTGGCTTTTGGAATACCCAATTCCCTGGCCTCATTTCTACAGTGAAACTGAACCGCCCAAATTCTCCGGTCTTCTGTTTGTATTTCCTGGTTTTGTACAGAGGAAAAACACGGGAGCAGAGGAGAGGAGACTGGCTTGGAAATGTAATCAATCAATAAAAATAGAAGTGAGCCACTGGGCCACCTAGCTCCATATTGTTTACACCAGGGGTGTCGAACGTCAGGGCCATGGGCCAAATCTGGCCCACGACATCCAGCATTTGCCCCACTGGAATGCAGCTCCCAGGACTTCTCTGAAATTGAATTCATCCATTGGGCTGAGAAGGTTCAACACCCAAGCCTTGGAGTGTCTTCCCTTGGTATGTGGTGTTCTTTGGAACCCAACACGTTTAAGGCAGTGGGGGTCTCAAAAGTGGGGATGAGGAGGATTCTTTACATGAGGGATCTGGCACCCTCCAGATGTTTCAGCTACAAATACCGTGATTCCTGACCATTGGACATGTTGACTGGGGTTGATGGGAGCTGTGGTCCAAAACAACTGGAGGGCACCAGCTTGAGACCCCTGGTTTACACTGACTGCCAGCTGCTCTACAGGGTTTCAAGCAGACAGATTCCCCAACCCTCTCTGAAGATGCTAGGGATCGAACCCAGGACGTTCTGCAGGGAAAGCCCAACCACATGTTCCACCACTGGGCAACAACACTTCTTAAAATGCTCCCTTGCTGCAGCTCTCACTGCTTTCCGTGCCTTCATGACTTCCCCTCTCCCAACATGTCCAATCAAACACTTCAGAAAAGCCATCTCAGTGTGGCTGAAACACAGTTGTATAAAGTCATGCTGGTGAAAAATTGGAGAGGGGGGCATCGATGGTGAAAGAGGGAATGAAACGCCTGTCCCACTTCTGCCATTTGGGGCTGAAGGTGAATTTCGGGCACTATAGTCTGCATTGGTCAGGACTTATCTGGGGTCCCATGTCCGATTCTGGGTGCCACATTTTAAGAAGGACACTAACATACTAGAGCATGTCCAGGGAAGGGTGATCAGGATGGTGAGGGCTCTGGAAACCCTCTCTGATGAACGACTGGAGAAGTTGAGTGTGTTAGCCTGGGAAAGAAATGCTGATGGGAAACAGGCCCTCTCCAAAAGGCGGATGAGCTGACAGAGGATGCAGCAGACTGGCCAACCGGGCGGGAGGCAAGTGGCAAAACCCCACTCCCCTTTATAATGTGTCAGTAAGGCATCCGATCCCATCTTAACTGTAATGGGTTTCATGCAAAGGGCCTCTCAAAATTCTCCACTTGTGGAGATTGGGAGGAGGACCATCTCACCAAATTTCTGCAGAGGGAGGAGAAGTTCTCCAACAGTTTCTCAGGGATGGTCATCAACAGTGACAGGGTAAAATCCAGCATAAGTCCTACTTAGAGTAGACCTATTGAAATAAATGGGACTTAAGTCATGACTAACTTAAGTCCCACTCACTTTAATGGGTATACTCTAAGTAGGACTTACACTGGATTTTACCCATAGTTGCTTGCTTTCTCTCTGCCTATTTCTTGTTTTGCTGTTGGCAGCCATGCCGCCATTGGGCATCCTCCACAATGCCCTCGAACCTCTTTGAGCTGAAGGGCCAAATCCAATTCTACAGACGCTCTCGGGGGCCGCATTCCAGTGGTGGGCAAGACTGAAGGAAAAAGGAAGCAGGAACAAAATATTAAGAAATATTTTTACAGTATTTTTAAAACAGCCTCTTTTAGCTTCAAGCGTTTAGCAACTAAGCCTTCAGAGAGGCATTTCAACCTTTTAAAATGGGTGGGAGGACTGCACCAAAGCCGGGAAACCAACAGATTATTGGTAGTTAGGGGAGTGAGTGTGGCCATTTGGGGAACTCCAGAGGGCAGATTTGGCCCAAGGTCCTGAGGTTCAACACTGTATCGTTTCTGGTCATTCTGAGGGAGGGTGTGGAGACCACCACAAAAATATGTTGGAGTGTATTTGGAGACTGTGGAGGCTGGTGGCTTTGATTTTCACAGGGCTGTGAATTCCACTCTGGGTTTCAGTCAGAACCAGCCAGAACTCTAAAAGAGCTCCCCAAGGCAGTGAACCCATTTGGGGGATAGGGTTCAGCACATTGGAGAGCTCCTTTAGAGTTCTGGTTGGCTCTGGCTGAAACCAAGGAAGGATTTACGGCACCTCTGAAAGTGGAGCTCCCCGCCTCCACTGTTTGGAGAACATTCCGCAAGGTGCCCTCTTTTTTTGCAGGAGGAGGGAGGGAGAAAAAAATCTCCCAGAAGTGCCTTCAGAGAAATCTCAGCTCAGCTCTAGTTTGAACACACACCCAACAGCACTCCAAAAACATTAGTTTTCAGGACCACAAATGCACGCTCCGCTCCATGTCAGATGTTACATCTGTCTTCTTTCGAGTGCTATTGCACGTGGAAACTGCAAAACGAGAACAAATCTCAGACGATGGAGCAAAGCAGCTCTCCGGCCCGCTGGAAGAAATGCCTGGCTGCTCTGCTGGTGCACGTGACAAAGCCGAGCATCTTGTTGTGGGGGGGCGGGTTCAAAAATCTGGCCCAACGTGTGTGTGTGTGTGTGTGTGTGTGTGTGTTTGTGGTTTTGTTTGTTTTTGTTTTTCCCAAGCAACCATCCCCAGATTCAACACACACCCCCGCCCCCAGGGAGAGTGCCTCCACGTTTCACCAACCCAAGAATGGACGCTGGATTTCGAGCAAAAAAGCAGGGGCTGGGAGAACTGGGACGGGAGGGCGCGAACGAGAACTTTCATCTGCAAGGAGGGAGAGGCTGTGAGTGAAGTGATGGCAAAAGGGGGAGGGAGAGAGAGAAAGGAAGAAAGAGCTGCAAGGCGTCAGCCCTGCAGTGGTGAAGCGAGTGCCGCGGCCGGCACTCTCGCACAACTCAACGTTGGCTCATTAATCACTCAGTACACAGCCAGGAGGACGAGAAGGCCCAGGACGCCTCCGCCAATCACGGCGACGTTGCCGCAGCAACGGCCTTTACCCTTTGGAGGCTTCAAAGGCTGCCTCCTTCCTGCCTCCGCTTGTTGTGCGGCGGGTGTGTGCGTGTGCGTATTTTCCCTGGGAAGGAGTTGGCACCGAGAGCTCGGATCATGTGAAAGGAGAGCGAGAGAGAGAGAAGAAAGATAATCAGAAGAATAAGCAAACTCGTTAACAAAATGCAAAGGCAGCAAGCATCTATGGAAAAGCATGTGTGGATTTCATACACACACACACACACACACACACAAACCAATGAAAGTATCTACAGACCCTGGCTTTTCAAATCCTCATTCTCATCCCCATCATCATATATTATTCATCGGCGCGTTTCTCTCCAACGGGGCTGGCTTGAACTTTGTGGGGAGCATGCTGCTTGCGTGGATTTTTCCCCATTTTTATTTTTATTTCTTGGCAAGGGCACATCACCACGGACCTTCTCTGTCCGCCCCCATGGGCACGAGGCCAGCCTGTGCTTCCCGCCAAAGCCTGACGTTAAACTGAGAGGCGGATTTTGAATGTATCAAAACGAAGGCCGTTTCGCACGCAGCGCTCTTCTGAACACTCTCGGGCAGCCTGCGGCTTCCCGCTAACTTCATTTACAGTTAACTTTTTGTTTGGTTTTTAAGGCATTCGATCCTTGAGGTCATCTGGTCAGCATCTTCCTATGCATGTGCCCACGATGTGGAACTATCTCCCCACTAAGATTAGACATGTGCCAACCCTTCTTATCTCTAGGCACATGTTGAAAACCTGTCCCTTTATGCAATCCTTCCCTGTGTGATTTAGAGTACAGTTCTATGCATGTTTCGACAGAGAAGAAGCCCTACAACTCCCAGCATTCCCCAACCAGCATAGCTGGCAGGGGAATACTGGGAGTTGTAGGACTTCTTTCTGCCAAAACATGCATAGGATTTTGCCTTTCACCTATCATCATATGCACGTCTAGGTACAATACGTTCTATGATTTGGTTTCGTATGCTTCTGTTTGGATGATTTGTGTACACCCTTTGAAATCCGGAGATGTAAGCGGTTTTTAAATGCTCCCAAATAAATAAAATACAATAAAAATAAAGGCCTCTTTCTAGAACAAGGGGACCAATTTCATTTTCAGAGAATCTCTCGGGGGCTGCAAGTAACTAAACCTTAGGAGAGACATCTCAACCTTTCAGAATTGGGGAGGGGGTGCTGCACAAATGCTGGGAAAACACCAAACTATCAGTGGGAAGAGGAAAGGTGATTGTGCCAGGGGAAGGGGGCATGGCCCATTTGGGAGCACAGGTGGCTCAAATTTTGCCTCGAACCTGAATTTCCCACCCTTGATTTAGAACATTAGCGATGAAAAGCACACATTCTTCCATTCAAACCAGGATTTAAGTGACCGGGGGGGGGGGGTGACAGAGGGAAATCTGCCTGCCTTACTTTTTGTCTCCCCACCCCGGCACAGAAAGGGGACCTTGATCCAGCTGAAATTACTGGGAGACAGGAGATGGAGATCATGGGTTTCATTAAAGGCCCCCCTACATTTTCCAACAAGTGCTTTTTCCAGCAGTGCCAGTGATGCTAAAACACAGCGGAGAGCCACTACACCGCTTCTCCTTCCGGAAGCTTCTGCTAGGGATGGGTGTAGGAGTGATTTTAGAGCTGTTTGGGGCTCTCCTTTTTCCACACTGAGGCTCATTTCACCTCCTTCTCATTCACGAATGTGACTGCGCGCATGTTTCCTCGACACAAAAAGCGTGCATTTTGCAAGTGGGCTCCTCCAGCCCATTTTTTTAAATAATAAGGACGCATTTTCCTAATGCAATCACACAGTCAAAAATGTGTGAGCTTCTCCCAAAAATTGCGATTGTGTCCACACTCGTGTTTGGGGTTGCGAGCAGGCCATTTTTGATACTTTTTATTTACCATGCATGAAATTCTCACCCCACCCTCGTTTCTGCAGCAGGTTGCTTGAGACTCACAGCCAGAGTTCTGCATCTGAGATGCCCACCTTGTATGGGTCCCCACCCCACCCCGCCCACCCCCGCAGAGGAAATGGCGATGCTGCTTATGCCATTGCTGGAAAATGCTTCCATGCCAGACTTCCTCATAGAAAGTGGAGGGGCCTACACTCAGCGGTCCCAATCCAGATGGCCACGGCTCCTTTGCCAGGCCTCTCCCCCTTTTCCCCACCCACCATCTTGGCATTAAGACCGTTAAGCTCAAATACGCTGGCATTCTTTTGTATTCTAGCACCCGAAAGCTTCTCTGAACTGGAATTTAGCCTTCAGAGTGAAAGAGGTTCAACACACCAGGTCTAACCCATAAGGCACCGTTATGTATATAACAGTGAGCCAGCATGGTGTAGTGCTGAGAGTGCTGGACCAGGACTTGGGAGATCCAGGTTCTGGTCCCAACTCAGCCACAAAGCTCACTGGGTGACTTTGGGCCAGTCCCTAACTCTCAGCCTAACCTACCTCACAGGGTTGTTGTGAGGATAAAATGGAAGGGAGGGGGATCATGTAAGCCACCTTGGGTTCCTTGGAAGAGGAAAAATGCAGGATATAAATGTAATGATAAATGTAATAATAATGAAATGTATATTGTTTACATTTCTCTCTCACTTTTTCCCACCATGACACCCAAGGGAGCATACATTGGCTTCCAAAACGTTCTCCCCTTCGAGCCCTGACCAGACCCAGATAGCCTGGTGAGGGAGCTGGAGCAAAACTGTTTGTTGTAGTGTGGAATCTTGTACCATCAAGGGGCACCCAATGGAATCAAGGAATGAGGGATTCACAAAATAGATGCCCAGCTGAAAGAGGTTGTGAAGACCAAGACAACACCCAACTGATGGTTGCAGGTGACCATGTCAGAGGAGACGCCGGCTACAGAGATCTGTAAGGAAATTTATCATCAGCCTGCTCTGATGATCAGTCTGCACTGAGCAAAGGAGTGCATGCAAACCCCAAGAAATCCCCAACACACACCATTCTGCAATGGGGAAACAGGCCCAACTGATGCATGTGGTCCGTAGTTAGCCTCACTTGCTAGAGTGATAGGAAATTTGGGGGGACACCTCCTTTTACAAGGGCAGCTGCCTTGCCAAAGGACTTACAATGTCTTCTTTTTCTTCTAGAAAAACACTCCCCATCCGAGACTACTGAATGTGTTGCACATGGGGCGGCCTTTGAAAGGCATTGGGAAAGTCGAGAGAGAATCTGGAAAGCAGAGCAAGGGGATGGATGGGGGAGAAATTTGTTCCGTTTGCATGACCTAATTTCACACGTTTGAACCACTGTGGCAGGGGCGATGAACCTCTCTCCACCCGTGGGCCAAATTCCGTTTCGGAGAAGCTCTTGGGGGCTGCATTCCATGGGTGGGCGGGACCAAAGGCAAAGGAGGCAGGGCCAAAAATACAAACATATAATAGCCTATTGTAGCTTAAAGCTCCTATTGCCAGTAACGAAACCTTAGGAGAGGCATTTCAACCTTTTAGAATTGGCGGGGGGGGGGGAGCACAAAAGCCAGGAAACCACCAACAGATCAGTGTTCAGGGGAAAGTGAGAGCCAGAAGATGGAGGCATGGCTGTCTGGGGAGCCCTGGGAAGGCCAGGCTTGGCCCCTTGGCTTGAGGTCCCCCACCCCTGCACTATGGGAACCGAAACTCAGTTACCCTTCAAAATCTGCACATCTCCAAATGTTGCAATGGAGTACTCCAATCAAAATGTGCATACAAAAAGAAGGGGGTATACATTGGGAAAAATAATGTTCAAAAACAGATTGTATTAGGAAAATGGCTTGCACAAGGAGGTCGATATTAGGAAACTGCAGATACAAACATGCATATATTGGGAGAAAAGTACACAAACATATGTATGAATTTATTTATTTATTTATTTATTTATTTAAAACATGTGTATCCTATCCGGCTCTATGTCATTAGGATCTCAGGGTGGCATACAGGTAAAATCAATATAGTCAGTATACAACAATAAATAATGTAAACAACTAAAAACATATTAAACCATTAAGCAAGCTAATACCAATTTAAAATCTAAAACAATAAAACAGTTAAAACTGTGTGCTACTTTAGGGAATGCATTTAGCACTCAAAGGCTTTGATAAAAAGCCATGTTTTAACTTGGTGCCGAAATGAAACCAATATATGCACCAATGGAGGGCATTCCACAACCGGGGTGCCATAGCAGAAAAAGCACATCCCAACATAGTGTATGTCTTCCACTGGTGGGACACAGAGGAGGGCTCCTCCAATAGGTCTCAGTCCTCCGGCAGGCATATATAGGGGGAAGACGTCCCTCAAATATCAAGTCCTTCCTTTGATCGGTCCTGAATCTCCCACCAATCAGCTTCATAAGGTGACCCCAGGTTCTTGTATTTTGAGAGAGGGAGAAAAATGTCTCCCTATCCACATTTTCCACACCATGCATAATGTTGTACACCTCTATCATGTCTCTCCTTACCCTCCTTGTTTTAAGCTAAACAATCCCAGCTGTTGTAACTTTCCCTCACTGGGGAGATGCTCCGGCCCCGTGATCATTTTAATTTCCCTTTTCTGCACTTTTTCCATCTCTACTATATCTTTTTTAGGTGTGGTGATCAGAACACAGTATTCCAAGTGTGGTCGCACCATAGATTTGTATAGGGGCAGCATGAAGTATGAACTTGGCAGCTTTATTCTCAATTCCTTTTCTAATTCTGCCTAACATGGAGTTTGCTTTTTTTACAGCAGCTGCACACTGGGTTGACATCTTCATCGAGCTGTCCACCACAACCCCCAGATCTCTTTCCTGGTCTGCCACTGCTAGCTCAGATCCCATCAGGCTATACTTGAAGTTGGGATTTTTTGCCCCAACGTGCATCACTTTACACTTGCTTACATGGAACCACATTTACCATTTAGATGCCCATTCTCCCAGTTTGGAGAGATCCTTTTGGAGCTCTTCACAGTCCCTTTTTGTTCTAACCACCCTAAATAATTTGGTCTCATCTGCTAACTTGGCCACTTCACTGCTCACTCCTAATTCCAGATCATTTATGAACAGGTTGAAAAGCATTAGTCCTAATACAGATCCCTGTGGAACCCCACCATTTACCTCCCTCCATTGGGAGAATTTGCCATTTAATCCCACTCTCTGCTTTCTGTCCTTTAACCAGTTAGTGATCCATAGGAGGACATGTCCTCTTATTCTGTGACTGCTAAGTTTGCTCAGGAGTCCTTGGTGAGGGACTCTGTCAAAAGCCTTTTGAAAGTCCAAGTAAACAATGTCTATTGGATCACCCCATCTACATGTTTATTGACGCTCTCAAAGAACTCTAAAAGGTTAGTGAGACAGGACTGACCTTTGTGGAAGCCATGTTGATTGTTTTTCAGCAGGGCTTGTCCTTCTATATGCTTACTAATTTTATCTTTAATAACGCCTTCAACCAATTTACCCGGAAGAGATGTTAAGCTAACTGGCCTGTAATTTCCCGGATGCCTGCTGGATCCTTTTTTGAAAACTGGTGTTACATTGGCCATCTTCCAGTCCCCTGGTATAGAGACTGATCTTAGGGACATGTTGTATATTTTGGTTAGAAGATCAGCAATTTCATATTTGAGTTCTTTGAGAGCTCTAGGATGGATATCATCTGGGCCCGGTGATTTATTTGCTTTCAATTTATCAATAAGGTTGAGAACTTCATCTTTTGTTGCCACTATTTGCCTCAGTTATCTGTCCTTTGAATGTTAATGCAAACACAGGTACCTGTCCTTTGAATGTTAATGCAAACTTAAAAACAAAAGCAAAAAACTTAACTGGAGAAATCATCAAAGTAGGAGACAAACCAAAATTAAGACTGGGAAAATGAGAAACTGAAATTGACAGATTCATCCATCCTGATCAGGAGGAAAGGGAGGAAGAAAAAAGAATAGATTTGTGGGGGAATATTTTTTTGTTTTAATTGCCCCTTGTGGACACACCATGATAAGCACTGGTGGCCCATTTTCTGGATGTTTTTCCTCTTTTATTTATTTATTTTAACATGTTCTGTGTTCTTCATCAACCAAAAGCAATCTGAAGGTGATGTACTTACATTATATTTTTTAAGAGGATAACTGTAAAAACTTAAGCAGAGGCATAAAAAACATAAAACTAGTCAATAAAAACAATTGAAAAAGCATATTAGATTGTCAATTCAGTTCGATTTTAACATTTCAAAATTATCAAAATGCCTGGGCAAAGAGGAACTTTTTCATGTGGCACCAATGATTCAGGATTCAGCTTCAGTATACTGGCTCTGCTAGCCAGCAATGGGGGGGGGACACCTTGTATCTCCCCCCATGGCTCTGAAGTGATGCTACATCCTGATGTAGCATCATTCAAACAGCGGGACAGTAAACAACGTCAGTGGCCTTCCTTGTGGACCAAGTAGCCATGGAACAATTAGTTAAGGAAAGTTAACACTGCTGTCACCACCATCTATTATGGTAAGCCCCACCAGTGAAAAAAATTAGAATGTCTCCCACCCCTGAAACTGAGCTGAAAAAGATTTCCCCACTTCACATCTGAATGCCCACTCAACCAAGGCACCCTTTTCCACATGAAGCTATCCTGACTAGCTCAGCTTATGATTCCCAGGGGAGCCAATCTGAAGCCATTGAACTTACTAGAAGGGTTAGCTGCACAAGACCCTGGACAGATCTATGATAGTCAGAAATCACTCAGGAAGAGCCATTGTCTCAGCAACATGCAGAGGCCTTCTGAAGTGTTATAAAGGCTGGCAGGTCTGGACCTCCTGTTAACTCCACCCAGTCTGAGGAGCTGTATACTTCTTAAAGGGCTACTGCTTGATTCTACAGCCACCGGCTCCTACAGCATGAAAATAGTGGGGACTGCATTGGAGAGGTGCCCTCTGGATCCACGAAGTCTGGTAAAGCCACATACTCCAGCCTGGAAGGCACCTGAGTAGCAGATGATGGGACACTGGATGAAGCCTCCTTTCCCTCTGAGTCCACATCTGAGCCAAAAGTGGGACTGAGACAGGACAGCATGAGAGGATGCAGAAAAAACACAAAACAGATAACAATGTGATGTCTGAAGTGTGGCCCCTTCAAACAATGTGGTTTACACTGAATCTTTGTATGCTTTTACAGTACAGTCTGATGCATGGGGGGCACTGAATTCCACAGAGATTGCTCCTTGGGAAGGGTGGTTTGGCACGCTGCCCTAGACAGAGTTCAGATAAATTCTCAAACACCCTTTTAGTACTCCCAGACACTCTTTCTAAGCAGCACTCAGGTCTGTAGGCATACAGAGATCTGAAAGATAGTAAGGCTGAAGGCAGGTCACCTGGGACACTGTTGTGACCCAGGAGTCCAGCAGTGATGTGGACTCTGAGGCTGAAAAGCCAGTGATGCCAACAGAGGAAATGCAAGGCCTGAGCACTGCTGCAAAACCAGAGATCCCTTGAGCTCAAGCAACTAGAGACCCCCGAGCCCAAGCAACTAGAGACCCCCGAGCCCAAGCAACTAGAGACCCCCGAGCCCAAGCAACTAGAGACCCTGAAGCCCAAGCAACTAGAGACCCCTGAGCCCAAGCAACTAGAGACCCCTGAGCCCAAGCAACTAGAGACCCCTGAGCCCAAGCAACTAGAGACCCCGAAGCCCAAGCAACTAGAGACCCCCGAGCCCAAGCAACTAGAGACCCTGAAGCCCAAGCAACTAGAGACCCCTGAGCCCAAGCAACTAGAGACCCCTGAGCCCAAGCAACTAGAGACCCCTGAGCCCAAGCAACTAGAGACCCCGAAGCCCAAGCAACTAGAGACCCCCGAGCCCAAGCAACTAGAGACCCCGGAGCCCAAGCAACTAGAGACCCCGGAGCCCAAGCAACTAGAGACCCCCGAGCCCAAGCAACTAGAGACCCCCGAGCCCAAGCAACTAGAGACCCCCGAGCCCAAGCAACTAGAGACCCCCGAGCCCAAGCAACTAGAGACCCCCGAGCCCAAGCAACTAGAGACCCCCGAGCCCAAGCAACTAGAGACCCCGGAGCCCAAGCAACTAGAGACCCCGGAGCCCAAACAACTAGAGACCCCGGAGCCCAAACAACTAGAGACCCCGGAGCCCAAGCAACTAGAGAGCCCGAAGCCCAAGCAACTAGAGACCCCCGAGCCCAAGCAACTAGGGACCCCCGAGCCCAAGCAACTAGAGACCCCCGAGCCCAAGCAACTAGAGACCCCCGAGCCCAAGCAACTAGAGACCCCCGAGCCCAAGCAACTAGAGACCCCCGAGCCCAAGCAACTAGAGACCCCCGAGCCCAAGCAACTAGAGACCCCCGAGCCCAAGCAACTAGAGACCCCCGAGCCCAAGCAACTAGAGACCCCCGAGCCCAAGCAACTAGAGACCCCCGAGCCCAAGCAACTAGAGACCCCTGAGCCCAAGCAACTAGAGAGCCCGAAGCCCAAGCAACTAGAGAGCCCGAAGCCCAAGCAACTAGAGAGACCCCCGAGCCCAAGCAACTAGAGACCCCCGAGCCCAAGCAACTAGAGACCCCCGAGCCCAAGCAACTAGAGACCCCTGAGCCCAAGCAACTAGAGACCCCGAAGCCCAAGCAACTAGAGACCCCCGAGCCCAAGCAACTAGAGACCACCAAGCCCAAGCAAAGAGAGACCACCGAGCCCAAACAACTAGAGACCCCTGAGCCTGAGACACTCCCCACCCCACCCCAAGCCTAGCTCTAGCACTCAATCAGCACCCTGTCTTGTTCCCCAGCCTTGATCCCCCGCTCTGGCTCTGAAGAGGACTTGGAGGCAGAGGAGACTCCCTTCATTAACCCAACCCCTGCAGTGCCAGGGCCTTCCAGGCCAGAAGACGTGGCTCTACCTTACTCCTCAGATGCAGAGGACATGTCCACATTACAGTCTTCATACCCCTCCCCCACCCAGTATGAGCCAGTGGCCACAAAATCAGCCAATGGCCCTTTAAGAAACAAACTGCTTCTCTGAGGGGGCAGGGCCAACTCCAGGTCTAGAGCCGCTGGCCTCCAGAAAGCCTTTAACTGTCACTGAGCAAACAGCTCTTCTCGAATGAGTCTTAGCGAACTTCGGGCTGCCCAAAGTTCTGAAAGACCCCGCCTGGTCTAATCTTGCCTTGTTATTCAGCAGACGTGATGTGACCAGACTTGACCCAACCTGACAAGACCTGACCTGATTTGGCATGACCTGATGTGACTTGACGTGACCTGATGTGACAGACTTGCCTTGACTCTGCTTTGTGGCATGTACCTTGCCTTGCTGATATCAGCACCTCTGGGTGCCTTGAACACAGCTGGACAGAACACCTCCTTCTACAACTTGTGTCCCACAAGCCAAGGAGCCAATGTGCCAATGTTGGCAGCATGTCAACCATGAGCTGTTGGGAAGATGGAGGGATGCTAGGCTAGGGGCTGGAGACCTGGTCATTCATTCATTCATTCATTACATTTCTATACTGCCCAATAGCCAAAGCCCCCTGGGCAGTTTACAAAACTGCCCTTGAAGGCATTTTGTAGGAAGGCGTAGAGTCTGGGACTGGAGCATCAGTGGCTTCAGTTTGGTCTCAGATGTTGTTGGAGCACGTTTCTCACTAGGAGCTCTCCCAGGTGCTGCAACATCTGGCCTGCTTTGGTCTCCTGCCTTGACTAATATGGTTGCTGCCTTGGTTCAACCTTGTGGGCTTCTGCTAGGACTAGAACAGGACAGACATGGGGGAAGACAGAAGTGTCTCCCCCAAGTAACATCTTCCCCAGAATCTCCAGAGCTGTGCTGAACTTTCTTAGAAGACTCTCTTTTTTCCCTTCAAACTCCTCCATTGAATTAGGCCCTTGGGCTCTTCCTTGGGACACATGAGAATTTCTTTTTTGCTTGCAAAACATGTGAGCATGCCCATTTTGAATCTCCAAACATGAGCGTAAGCATGTGTCCACCAAGAATATTTGCAAATTGTCAAACGTGTGCTCTTCTTGTTCCCAATTCCCAGTTCAATTTGCGCCAGTTTCCTAATTTGTGTCAATTATGTCAGTAGACTGAGTCAACCCCGCTTTAGTCTATGGAGGAAATGTGCACAGTTTGGGAGAGATTCATGCCAATCTCCCGTTCGATGGCTGCTCAATTTGCGCAAGTTTCCCGTTCACACAAAGTGAGCAGTGATTGCAAACACAAATGGGAATTAGACAAAAGACAAGTGGCAAGACAATGTTTGAAGAATCTAGGTGGTCCTGAACATTGCTCATTTGTGCATCCCTTGCTCTTCCTTTGACAAAGCTGTTCCAACCCTTAAGCATAGGGCAAGTAAAGCCCAGACAAAAGGGTAGATGTCTTTTAAATTCCCATTTTGAATGGTTTAGAAACACACACACACACATTAAAAGAGGAAGAAACTGCAAAAAGGGGAAAGCAGGCGACAGAATGCCATTATTCATCAGCTTGTTTACTGATGGATCAGTATTAATAAATGAAATTTAACTAATTCTGAAAATGGTTCATTTAGAGGGCAGGGGAAATGAGCCGAGAGTTGAGGGCAAGGAGGAGAGGAGAGCTGTGTTGAAGGAGATACAGTGATGATCGTACCGTGGGAATTCTACAGCAGCAAGGCCAGCACCAGAGTAGTTCTTGGAGAAGTCAAGATCAAGGCAGTGCCCAAGGCATTCAAGGAAGGAGTCAGTGCAAAGGCCGAGGTTAGATGTTAGAGTAGGATGGTAAGGAGAGGAACTGGGAGGTGACGGGGTCAGAGAGATGTTGAACCCGAATGTGGAAATGACCGAGGAGAAAAGTGGGAGGATGTCAAAGAAGGCAAGTCAAGGATCAAGATCTGAGGTGAGAGGGGGCCAGGGGAGTGATACAAAGCGGCAGCAAGGAGATGCTGGGGCGGACTAGAGGGCACAAAAAGAACTTCAGAGATGGTGGGATAATGGGTGAGATAAGCACCAGGGGCTGGATCTGGCGAGATCTGGAAGCAGAAAAAGCCAACAACTCTGCAGTGGCATTCAGAGTAATGTGTGGGGGAGAAGGAGAGGCGTTCAATTATGTTGTGTCTCACCACCTTCCTGGCAAGACAAATTTGGAGCTGGAGGAGGAGGAAGATCCTGCCGCTGGTCCTAGTGGTTGCAAGGCTCAGGGGAGGTCAAGGGAGGCTAATAGTCAGGGCCAGAGGAAGGGTCAGCATGGCCAGGCACCTGCCGAGGGCCCGCACCCCAGCAGGGGCCCACTGGCAAGAGGCCCCTGGAGTTGCTCCTCCTTTTCTCCATTGCAACCTGCTGGTTTCCTCTGCTGGCCCAGACAATGGTGGAGGTGAGGAGGAGGAGCAGGAGACACCGCGGCCTCCTTGCCCCCTGGCTCCCTGCCTGATGAGCAAGCAAGTGGGAGCCAGGATGAGAAAGAGGACAAGGAGCAAGAGCAGCTGGTGCCCATGGTGGCGAGAAGGTGGACCCATGGAGGGGCTCATGGAGGGTGTCTTGGCCCAGGGCCCTCAGAAACCTGGAGCCAGAACTGCTAATAGTCCTCCTGAGACAACCAGCAGGATCAATGGCCCCTTCAAGGAGGCTGTGGCATTAGAAAAACCACAGCACCTTGACTGGTCCCTGTTCCAGGCAGACCGGCTTCACCCCCAGGGACAAAAAGAACTATCCATGCTTAGTTTTTTTAAGAGGCCTTTCCCCCTCGCTACCTTCCTATGGGTCTGAGGCTGAAACCCCACCCAATTCTGGCCGCTACTGCACTGAGAGCCATACTTCAGTTGCCATCTGCTAGGCTGCCTTTGGCCCACCACTCCTGCCCATTTAATGCCGGCGTATGCGCAGGCAGGCGCAAAAGACACAAGTCGTTTTGGAAAACTATCCAGTCGCAGCAGAATTGCATAAATGTTAATGATGCTGGTGCAAATTCCCCCCACTTTCCCGTCTAGACAAGTCCTAAGTGGGAAAACGCAATAACCGTCGACAACCACTTGAGGTTATTAATAGCGAGGAAGGAAATTGTCTTGGGCAATAAAGAAGGCTAAATATTGGAGGAATGGGTTGAGCCAAAAGTGAAGGGGAGAAACTTAGGAAGAGCGGGGGGGGGGGCAGATTATGGCTGACATTACAGACTGTGAGACTCTGGGATATTTGCCACACTCTGAATCTGATGAGCATAGCACCTGAAGAGACTGTCTCCTCCAACACTGCATACTGGTTTAAGGACTTGTGGTTTTTTAAGACCCACACCCAATTATCTGCTCCAGTAGTTCCCACCCCCCAGCTCTTACAGCAGGGACACTGAAAGTCAGGCCTGTGGGCCAAAACTGCCCAACCAGTAGTTCTCCATATTCGGGACAAAAAGAACTTGAGATTTATTTTAAAAACACACACAAAAAAAAGTGGGAGAAAGCAAAACTGAACTGATGGATTTCCTATCCCGAGAGGAAACAGGGAGAGAGACACACACCCCCCCTCTACAAATATTTGCTTCGAACTTGGCTTTAGCCAAATTTCCATGGCAGCTGTACCACCAACACATTGAGTTGGTTCTTGGATCTGCATTCTGAGAGCTGAAAGGTCTTTGTGCCCACACACACCTCAGATCATCCCATTTGACAGGGTCTCTGGACTCTCTGTGCCACATTTCAGGAGGTTGGTGGGGCTGCCGTGGGAAGCAGCGGGCAGGGAAATCCACTTCTGCCAGCGCACTTGACCCAGCATAAATCTGGATTCAGCCTAGAGATGGGTGAACGAGAGATGTTCAGGATCACCAGAATTCTCCAAACATCTTCTTGCCACTCGTCTCATGCCTGATTCCCATTCACGTTTGCGATCTCTCCTTGCTCTCCGTGAACGTGAAAATTGCACAAATCGAGCAGTGATCAAATGGGAGATTTGCACAAGTTTCCCCAAATGTGTGCAAATTTCCCCACATTTCCTTCACAGACTAAAACAGGGCTGATTCAGTCCCCAAAGGAAATTTGCGCCAAGTAGGAAATTTGCACAAATTGAGCTGGGAATTGGGAACAAGACGAACGTGAGCACGTGTTCGACAATTTATGAATATTTTCAGGGGGCACGTGCTCGCACACGCACTCGCATTTGGAGCTTTGAGCGGGGCATGCTCACATCTTTTGCGAGCAAAAATGAAATTCTCATACATCCCTCCTCCAGCCAATTGTTGTCGGGTTGCTCAAGCTTGTATCATTCAGGAGAGGTGAAAACCACATGGCGCGCATCATTCTCCTCTGGGTTCAACTCCTCATGTCCTTCCCAGTCGATGGTTTTGCATAGATTCAGACCTCCTTGTCTATTTATTTTCCCTCCGTTGCCCCCTCCAGTCTGCCTCCCCTCTGCTGAAATTATGAAAATCCGCCATTTATCTCTTCATTTCCTCTCTGCATCTCCATCTATCAGCGTTTCAAAGGCAGTCTCCTCGAATGCAGAGCGGAGCCGGAGATGGGGAAGGTTTAATGGCAAATCCACTCCTAACTGTGCAAACCCATACAAGGAGGCTGCATTTGCATACATATTAAACGAGAGCAGTAAAAAAAAAAAAAAAAGCCAACGTGCAAACCATTTGGACGAGGCTCCACTTCAGCAATGCGCCCTGCCAGGGAATCAATCTCCGGGTTTTTGGGAAAAGGGGAGAGTTTAACAGCTGATGAGGGCAAAGCACCAAAGATCCTGTTTAGGATGGAAAGGTCGCTTGTTCTGTCTTTCAACCCAGCGGAGGCTGGTGGCTCCGATGTCAGTGGGGCGGTGAATCCACTCTGGGTTTCAGAATCAGTCAGAACTCTAAAGGAGCTATCCAAGGTGCTGAACCCCATGGGGGCAGTGGCTTAGATAGCTGCTTCAGATTTCTGACTGCTTCTGACTGAAACCCAGAGTGGATTCACCGCCCCACTGAAATTGCAACCACCAGCCTCCACTGTTTCAACCTTTTCACAAGACCGACCGCACACGGAAAAGCAAAGCTGAGATGCTCAAGCTCTGCTCTCAATCCTCCTAATGTGCAGACATGAGGTACAGGCCTCCCCCACTATTGGTTTAGGGCTACAGTTCAGGGTATGGCCCATGGCTCGATGTTAGAGCCTCTGCTTTGCAGGCCAAAGGTCCCAGGTTCGAGCCCGGCATCTCTAGGTAGGGCTGGAAAAACTCCCTGGAGAGCCATTGCTGCCAGTCGGTGTCGACAATACTGAGTTAGATGGACCCAGGGTCTGACTTGGTAGAAGGCAGCTTCTGAAACTCCTATACTAAACTAGAAGGCATAAGAACATGAGAAGAGGCCTATTGGATCCGACCAAACGTCCAATGTAGTCCATCATCCTGTTTCCCCGAGTGGCCTTGCCAGAAGCCAAAAGCAGGGCATGCCACATTTCAAGATGAACAGATTTATTATGGCATAAGCTAGTTGGTTTGTCTTTAAGGCGCCAAATTCCTGAAACTAGCACTGCCTGGAACTGGGTGAGACAAGCCCCTGGGCTTCTCACTGCTGATGTTCATCCTGTCATGTTGGGAGGTAGGAATAGTGATGGATGAAGCAGTCAGTTTTACTTCCTCCCACATTACATTCCCTAGTTCCTTCTCTCCTGAATATGACGTACTTTGAGAATTTTGGTAAACCTTCTCAAAAACAAACTGAAGCAGAATTCCCATCCATTTGCACCAGCCAATTTCAAGAGGTACGCTATTCCCAGCACGGAGAGGGCCATGATGAACCATATAGCTAAGCGTTGCTAGGCACTTAAAAGGTCTTGGGCACATTTAACTATTTTTATTATTTCTTTATTATTACATTTATATCCCACTTTTTTCCTCTCACAAGGAACCCAAGGCAGCTTACAAGGTTCTCCTCCTCTCCATTTTATCCTCACAACAACCCTGTGAGGTAGGTTAGTCTGGGAGTCAGTGACTAGCCCAAAGTCATCCAGTGAACTTCTTGGCCAGATGGAGACTTGAACCCAGATCTCCTGAGTCCTGGCCCAACACTCTAACCACTAGACCACATGTGACACAAAATTGCATATGCTTATGCGTGCAAATTTAGAATGCCTGGAATTTATTTACATTTCACCAATGTTAGCAACAAAAAATAGTGAAATAAAAAGTGCCCCTGAGCATATGCAGAATGCTTTTCTCTCACCACTGAGTAATTTCAGCTCCCTCCACCCCACACACTTCATAGTGAGGGAATATATTCTACAGACATTAAAACCTTCTGAAAGATTAAGCACTGACCACGCCTGTTGCAAGAAAGCAACAACCAGATCACATATATTCTGTTCCCCGACACACAACAATACCTCCTCATTTTTTGCATTCTCCAGCAACTCTTCATAAGAACAGATGTTTTGTTTTTTGCAACCCTACTCGATCTCCTCTTTATGTGCAAGCCCTGTAACTTTTAATTTGTGCCAAGACTTCACCAGAATTCAGTAAGGAGTCTGTTTTCAATAGTATGGCTAAGTTATAGAGAAAACACCTCTGGCCATGTACCAAGTGCCTTTCCTTCACCTTCAAACATGCATAGGATTGGGATGGAAGGGTGGCCACATCAGTGGGGTGGAATGGGGTTGGGTGGGCAGTTTATGAAAGCTGTAATTCCATGCTCACAACTCAGGGCTTACTTGTGAGAAAACAGGCGGGGGATCCGGCTGCAAACCTCCCCACCAAAGTAGCTTGGGTTGGAATCTCATGTCCACTTTCCTGGGAATCAGTCCCATAAGGGCTCTTACTTCTGAGTAGACATACATAGGATTGTATAAGTGAGCAGTATCTATATCCCCCTACAAACACACATACACACACCCCTCTCCTATTTTTATTAAAGCTTGTCATTGCCTCACTTGATAAGGGCAACTGAGAAACAAAAATGCCCCAGACGCCTTCCTCTGCAACCACCATGTGAACCCACTTTTCTCAAAGAGTTGGGGGAGGAGGAGGAGGAGAAAAACAAACCCTCTTGTCTGTATATATAGTCAAATACAGTTCAGAACTTCTCTTACCCACCACTTTCCAGAGCCCAGTGGTCGTAGCTCAGTGTGCTTTCCATGCAGAAGGACCCAGGTTCGATCCCCGGCAGCATCTCCAGATAGGACTGGAGAAACCCCTGCCTGAAACCCTGAAAGCCATTGCTGCCAGCCAGTGTTGACAATACTGGGCTAGATGGGCCCAGGGTCTGGCTCAGGAGAAGGCAGCTTCCAGTGTCCTGTGCTCCCCTCTTGAGAATTGCCTAAGATTTGTTCTAGATCTGTGGATCATAGAATGATAGAATAGTAGGGTTGGACGGGGCCTACAAGGCCATCGAGTCCAACCCCCTGCTCAATGCAGGAATCCAGGTCAGAGCATCCCTGACAGAGGGCTGTCCAGCCTCGTCTTGAATGCCTCCAGTGTGGGAGAGCCCACCACCTCCCTGGGGAATGGGTTCCGTTGTCATATTGCTCTAACAGTCAGGAGGTTTTTCTCTGCCTGCAAGGCCAGGCTGAGGCACCCACCTAGTGACTTCCCCATATCTGCAAGTGAATGGAGCTATTCCTCCATTCACTTGTACAGCGGGGGGAGTCTTCCTTGCCTAAAAAAGGTTGGAGTCGGGGGGGGGGAACCCAAGATCACCAAAGATCCTGTTGCCCCAAGGTGGTGGTGAAAATTGGCTCCAGTCCATTTTCAGCTGATTTTCTTGCCACATCCATGGGGGTGGGGGAAGAGAGAGAGAGAAGCCAGAGAGAGAAGCCAGAGTGGAGGAAGGAGAGAAAGAGAGAAGCCAGAGGGAGAGAGAAGGCAGAGGAGAGAGAGAGAGAGAGCAGAGAGAGAGGTAAGCTGGGGTGGGGTGTGCGGGAAGAGCCAGAAGGGAGACACACACACATACAGAGAGAGAGAGGGAGAGAGAGAGAGAGAGAGAGAGGAGCCAGAGGGAGGGAGAGATAAACCAGAGGTTGCACATTTATACACACACACAAACATAAAAAGGGGGCACTCTCAACATTTTTATGATTGCCCCCCTCACCCCCTTACAGTAGCCAATTTGTGCTGGTGCCTAGGGCACTTTTTCAAAATGCCAAATGTGCCCACAGGCCCACAGAGGGTGGGGACCCCTGCTCCAGATGGAACAAAGAAGAGACAGAAAGATGGGGGAGGGATGACAAGAAAACGAAGAATGGTGACCGTAAATGGAGGTGGGGGAGAGAATTCCCCAAGTGGTTCCTTCCAGAGGGGTAGCACTTCAGATGATTTTGGGAGGAGTGGAAGGGATGGGAGAATTGTACATACCTTAATGGCTTGTATGGGGGTGAGGTGATTTTATTATGTTTTTATCATGTTGTATCTTCAATTTTAATTTCTGTGAACTGCCCAGAGAGCTTTGGCTATTGGGCAATCTAGAAATAAAATAAATGAATGAATAGGTGGCTGAGAGCTTTTTCTTGCTCTTTTTCTTTCTTTTTTTACACCATAAAATAACTCTGCATGCAGCCTCCCCAGCACTTCCTGGAAGTGAGAGAGAGAGGAGCCAGAGGCTAAGAGAGAGAGAGGAGCCACAGAGAAAGAATGAGACGGAGAGAGACAGAGAGTAACCAGACAGAGAAAGAAGAGTCAGAGGGCCAGAAAAAGGTGTGTGTGGGGGGGGGGGTGAATAGGTGGCTGAGGGCTTTTTCTTGCTCTTTTTTTTTTTTTTGTTACACCGTAAAATGTATGGAAAAGCCCCATACCTGCTGGCAGAGCCATGAAGCCCTCTGCATGCAACCTCCCCAGCACATCCTGGAAAATGATGTCCTAATCCTCCGTTTGGCATAATCTGTTGCCTGCAGCTATATGGGAGAAGTTAAAGGTGGAGGGGTAAAGAAGCTGGTGGAGGCTAATTAATCCTTTTCTGTGCTGAAGCGACTGAGCTTCTGCAGAAGCCAAAAAAGTTTCAGTTTGGCGCAGTAAAATCAGATGCTGTGCGAAATACCAGCGTTTCACAGGAAGCTCTAACTGTTCCCCTCCCTCTTCAGACCTTCGTTGCAGGCAAGCAACGAAGCCAGCAGTGGGCATGTAATAGAACATATTATAGAAGAAAGGTAGGGAGAGAAAACAAAACCCAATGAGCAGACTGTGGACGGAAAGGTGGCAGTGCAGTTTATCCTTTCCTATACTTCAGACGGCTGCTGTCTCCATGCTACACCCCCTGTTGGTCTGCTGAGGGGCTGAGTCTTACGGCCTCCTAGTCACCACAAGGTGACTGAGCTCAGAGGAAAGAGGCAGGCTTCTATTACGACATATGATTGCTTTTGCAATTAATTTCTTATTAGAACATTTCAGCAAAACAGAAAAGAGAAAAGAAAAATGTAGCTATATGTGTTTAAATGTATCACTTTCACTGCATGGGTATTAAGGCAGATGATGTCATGGGGGGAGCTCAAAAGATCTGGGGCACAGCTCAAAAAGATCTGGGGCACATGCCCTGGTGTACCTGGCATAACAACGCCCATGACAACAACCCTGTGAGGTAGGTCAAGCTGAGAGTCAGCGTCTGGCCCAAAGTCACCCACTGAGCTTCATGGCCAAGAGCGGACTTGAGCCCGGATCTCTCAAATCCCAGTCCAACACTCTAACCACTACACCACACTGCCTCTTATCAAAACCAAACTGAAATGAGCTCTTCACCTATCACTAGATAGGAAGCATGTGGCTAAAAGGAGCAGGATGCCGGCATGACTGGGCCTTCGGTCTGAGCCCCCAGAGCTCTTCTTATGTTTTGAACCAGAGCTGCATTTTCATTTTTATTTCTTACTGCTAAAGGAAACTGCTACAGCTGGCGCGAGCAGCATCCGGCGCGGGTGTTGCGCAAACCAGCCCTGGTATCCAGCAATCCAGCTCTCAGGCTGAAACTATTCTGGCTGCCCGGCCTCCCTTCCCCGCTCTTTCTCTCTCTGCATCGCATCCATTCGAAGCAGCCTGGAAGCCCGCAACCCAAGGGCAAAGAGCGTTGGAAACTTAACCCCTTCAAAACTCCCGCTGATGTGGCAGGCAGAGAGAGAGAGAGCGCGCATCAGGATGGGCAGATTTCATGCATTTCCATGGTGGAGTAGTCTCGAAACAAGAATGGGACATGGGTGCATGCGTGCGGTGGAGGGAGGACAAGAAAGCTTGAAAGTCTTTTGACATTCCACAGGGGCAGGTTGTGTGTCGGGGGGGGCTCTAATTTCCTTTGCTTCCACCCCTCTGTCTCCCCATAACTCACCCAATTGTGTGGAGTTGCAATGGGTTCGTTTCCAGAGCAGCTACCTCAAGTAAGGGAGAGGCTGTAGCTCGGTGGTAGAGCCCTGCCTTGTGTGCAGAAAGTCCCAGGTTCGATCCCCAGCAGCATCTCCAGGTAGGGCTGGGAAAATGCCTGCCTGAAACCCTGGAGAGCCGTTGCTGCCAGTCAGTGTCGACAATACTGGGCTAGATGGACCAAGGTCTTCCTTCGTGTAAGGCAGCTTCCTATGTTCCCACTTAAATCACCCCTTTTTCAGAACTATGAGGACTAGAATCTTGCTTTATTTTTAGGGGAAGATCCATAGCTCATTGGCAGAGCCCCCGCTTTGCAGGCAGAAGGTCCCTGGTTCAATCCCTGGTGTCTCCAGATAGGGCTAGGAAACAATCCTGCCTGAAACCATGGAGACCCATTGCTGCCAGTCAGTGTTGACAATACTGGCCCTGATGGACCCAGGGTCTGTCTTAGTAGAAGGCAGCTTCCGGTGTTCCTATCACCGAGCTTTTTAGGAGGGATTAAGATGGCCACGTGATGTGTCCTGTATTACAGTGGAATGTCCTCTGTTTTGAAGCTGTCCTCTGTTTGAATGGCCATCCAGTCCAAGTCCAATAGAAAGATAAAGAACCCTCTGAAGGAAGAGGTAAAGGGCCTCCAAGTTCCCCATCAATATTTCACACCTGGCCAGCAGACTGAGCAAGGCACACAGGTCACCTGGCCACACTCTTCCCCACGGAGCTAGGATTCACAGCGCTTCTATTTAAATTGCAAGGCTTATTTCTAAATGTGCAACCCTTCCTATAAATTAGCATTTGTATGCGAACTGGCATCCTCTTCGTTTTGAGTGGGGGCGATGCTCATCCTCGCTTGAGGTGATCCATATCTGGCCACCCTGGACGGCAAGTGCTTGGCCACTCCATCCCACATCCCATCCCCATCCCACGCTGAAGACACTGGCCATCTGCACCTCAAAGCAAGGAGTGTGCTTGACTCAACGTCAGCCCATGGGTCCATAGTGCAGGTCTTTCCAGATATTGTCCTCCACACATGGAACAGTCGTGTTGAGAATGGGGTGTTCCTTCCACCCCTGGCACCGCCACACCCCAGTAGCCCTGGCCCCAGAACAAAGTTCAGAAAAGGATGCCCTGGAAGCATGCAGATTTCTGTCCGTAGGGGTGTCACACAATTGGTAACCAGGAATGTAGCAATCCATTTTGAACTGCAGACAACTCATCCTGACAATCCCTGTAGATGCACCCCCAAGGAGAGTCCAAAAATGCAGGCAGCTGTGCTGATCCACTCAAACAAACCTGTTCTAACAGTTTTCATCTCCATCAGGAGCAGGTCTTTCCTGATTCTGAAGGGTCTTGGTTGCCCATTCAAGACCAAGAGACCCCAACATACTTTGCGCTACAACAAAGACCGTTCAGAACTTGCTGCTGGAAACATCCTTCTTCGCCAGTCAGCTACCGTGAGGATTCATTTCATTTCATTTATTCCATTTCATGTATTTATTTATTTGTTCATTCATTTATTTTCATTTCATTGATTACACTTATTATTACATTTTTATTACATTTATTTCATTTATCACATTTCATTTATTGCATTTACATTTTTTAGTGATTTCTCTACCGCCCAATACCCAAAGCTCTCTGGGTGGTTTACAGAGATAAAAAATCTGAAAAATGCAGTAATTGTACATACATACAGACATATAAACAGACAACAGACACACACACTCACACACATATCCAAACGATTCTAACCATCAACAATAAGGAATCCCATAACAGATTAAAAACCTTTTCTGCCAAATGCCTGAGAGTAGTGGAAGGTCTTAACCTCATGCCAAAAAGATAACAATGTTGGCGCCAGGCAGGCCTCGCTTGGGAGTTTATTATTATTATTATTCCAGAATTGGAGGGCCACCACTGAGAAGGCCCTGTCCCTTGTTGCTGCCTTCTGAGCCTCCCTCAGCAGAGGCACCTGGAGGAGGGACTTAGACAATAAGCATAGTGTATGGGTAGGTTCATGCCAAGAGAGGCACTCCATCAGGAATTGCAGTCCTGAGCCATGCACACCTTTATAGGTCACCTTGAATAGACCTTCGAAACTTACAGGCAGCCAGTGCAGGTGGACCAGAATCAGTGTTACTGTATATATTCGGATCTTCTTGTCCCTTTCATCAGTCTGGCTGCTACATTTTGCACAAGCTGCAACTTCTGGACTGTCTTCAGATTGCAGCTAACCTCCAAGGGAACAGGGAAGCCTGAGAGAGGGGTGTCAACCCTGCTAATAAACTGTCCCTGCGCTTTATCCCTGTGAGCCCTGACTCCACTACATCACTCTCAGTAGCCCTGAGCACATAGGAGCACCTATGCATGTTAGTGCTCCCTTTCTCATGTTCAGGTGCAGAGACACTGGGGCAGGGCTTGCAGGCATGATCCCGCTCCCCTCTCTAAATGTCTGCTTTATACATTCGGGAATTTGTGGACAGGGTTTACATGTCCTCTGGAGATCAATGTCCTTTTCACCTCCAAAGGGAGAAGGAGGACACATTGGATTGCCTTCTGTGATTGATAGACCTCTTGTGTTGTACTGAGGGTGTGAATGTGTCTGTGAACATCCTGCATCAGTGCATCAACAGAATCAGTGGGAAAGCATCCCCCAGCTCTGCCCCGGCCCCCAAAAGCAGGAGTGATGTGGTTAAGGTCGGAACCACACAACGTATGAGGGGAAACTCACAGGGGAAACATCTTACAGTATATCAAACTGTTCACAATGCTGAATGTTATCAGAGGACAAGAGGAGAAAGAGACATTTTGGCAGGGCGGTGGGTGGGATTTTGTTTCATCCACAATTATAAGTGAACCAACCTAATTTGCACTTTCTGAACAAATACTTGGACCCCATTCTGTGCTCCCTTGAGTCTTGCAGAGAAGCTGGTAGCAAGATCAAGGCAGGGACAAAGTAGGACCTTGAATAGCAGCCTGCTGGCTGGAACTCTCTCCCACTAGGGCAATAGAAGGATGTTGTCTTAGCAGGGAGCTGAGGCCAACTGAAGCCTTATATAGGCTGCCAAGACCTGCAGCATGGTCGGCTCTGCCCCTACCAGAGGAGCTGACAGGACTGTTAAAGGGCCCTAGCCTGAGATTTCTGCAAGGCTGGAGAGATGGAGGTTCTACAGGGGACTCATCCTCTAAGCCAGAGGACAATGGCAGTGCTGTGACTTCTGGCCAAGGCGGCCCTGAAAAAGGTAGTGACTAGCCTCTGCTGCACACTGGAAGGCCCCAGGGGTGGGGGTCACAACCCCACACAGGGAAATGCACTTATTCTTTGGACTGTGCACTTCTCCAGAGATTTTGCAATGCATTTCTCAGCTCTAGAATTGTGTGCCAAAATGCATAGTGGGGGAGATTCATACAAGAAACTGCAAGGAAGTTTCAGAAGGAAATTGCACACAAAAAGGCATCTCTTAGGGAAAATGTGTGTGTATTAGGGGAAATGTGTACTAAAATATATGTGATTTTTTGTGTGGGTGCTATTAAAAAAGAATATTTGTGGACTGGTGCAGAAGAGGGACGGAATGGACCTATGACCTGAACACATGAGAAACTGACACAGAGTGAAATATACAACTTCTGCCATCCCTACTTTCACGTAGAGCCACACTTGGGCCATAACATCTACTTCCAGCCAAATGAACGGACAGACTTAATTTTTTTTTCCCTCTTCCCTCCCCATCCCTTTTTCCTTGTGTGTCGTGTCTTTTTAGATTGTAAGCCTGCTGGTAGTAGAGAATGTTTGGGCGTACTGACTGCATGTAAGCCCCCTGTGAGCCTTTTTGGATGAGAAATGGAATAACAACAACAACAACAACAACAACAATAATATCGCAATTGCTATCACTCTGCAGACCACACAAATATGTCCATCAGCCATGGGGGTGGAGGGGTGGGGACAGCCCTAGGCCAAACATATCCTGCATGACTCACAGGGCTGGGATGCGTTCAGAAGAGCCCCCCGGATTCTCTTCACCTCCTCCACTCCCAAAACTGGGCATTTGCAACCCCATCTGTGGGGAGAGTAGAGGGCCCCTTACCCAATTCATTCCACCACTGCCTCCACCCCTAAAAAAAAAGAAAAGAAAGAGGAGAATCTCACACTGCTCTCTGCCAAGAGGCCAAACACTCCAGGAAAAAAAAAACGCCACCAAATGAACAAAACTGAGCTGCAGCAGGGAGATAAGACGAAGGAACTGTGCCGAAGGAAGTCCGTGACAGAATCTCAGCTCCTCTATTAATTTCAGCTAATTTCCTGCAAGCTCTGCCTTCATTTGAGTTTTTTTTCCCCTCCCTTTCCCCACCAGCAGATACAGGACCCAGAAAGGTTAACGCGTAACCTTGTCTGGCTGCTTTGCGATTCGTTTCATGCAAATATCTACCTACAGCCTGGTAATTATATGCATTTCCAGAGAGCCAATCAGCTGTCCGCTTGACAGATACCAATCTTCCTGTTTTATTTTTAGCTCTGTGCTTCCCCCTCTAGATCCCCCCCAAAAATTCCTGTTTGTTCCATCTCTCTCCCTTTTTTTCCTTCTCGCCCTTTTTGCTGCAGTCTCTTGCCTTCGTTCCTCCCCCCACAGTGCTCGAGCAAAGCTTGAGTCAGCACGGGCGAGCGGAGAGGAGCAATGCGGGCGAGCGGGAGCCCCTGCAAAGCGGGAGACCTTCACGGCTCCCACCCAAGGTGGAAAATACTCCACCCCGCACCACCCATGGAGAGGTGGGCGGGGAGAGAAAGGACGCTTCCTGCATGAGCATAAGACAAGCTGAGTCCAAAAGGTATCTGTTCAAATTCAGCACATGCATGCCCTTTTCTGACCAAGACAACCCCCCCCCCCCCGCGTGCAAAAAAAGACGGTGGAAAACGGACGGGAGAGGAACAAGGGAGGGGAAATATCCCAGTTTGGGCCTTTAACACCAGTTGGAGTGGCAGCCATCAGCAGGAGAAGGTCTGCATAGATCAGCCTTCTCCAAACTGGTGCCCTCCACATGTTTTGGGCTCCAGCACCGAGCATTCCTGGCCATTGGCCATGCTGTCTGGGGCTGATGGGAGTTGAAGTCCAAAACACCTGGAGGGCACTTGGCTGGGGAAATACAGCGTAGACTGGGGCGCGTGGAACAGAAGATCTCCAGATGTTTGGGACTTCAGCTCCCAGAAGCCCCCGCCAGCCAGTCCTCAGGCATGATGGGAGTTGAAGGCCAAAGCATATGGGGATCTCTGTCCTGCCCACTCCTGGGGCTGATGACCAAATTCACCAGCTGTTATCTGCACACCACGTTCTAAGTGCACAGGAGCACAATTCTTTTTTTAAAAAAATGGCTGGCGACTGCGAGACACATGGCTTCCAGAGGAAGCATGGCTCTGTGGCTTCAAGACCCATGCTCGGCCTCTGAGGCTCACTGTGGCTTCAAATCACCCATTCGAGGGGAGAGCGGAGACTCTGTCTTTATGTTCTTGGTGTTTTAAAAAAAAGGAAAAGATTTGGCACATTTGCAGTGCACTAAACTACAAGCAATGGCTAAAACGTTCACACACACACACACATACACACTCACACACACACACACACTTCCTGCCCTGTGTGTGGTCTTTCTGGAAGCACTTGTCAGACCACCGTGGTAAACAGGATGTTGGACTGGATCAGGGGCATTGTACCTCTCTCAGCCCAGGGGCTGGATTCCGTTTCAGAGGAACTCTCAGGGGACCACATTCCAGGAAGCCAGCTTGGCCCCATCTCACAGGCCCCCCTTCACCCTCCCTCACCGGATGGACAGACAGAAACGGGGGAGGCCGATCGAGTGTGAACTGCAACAAAGCATTGCAGTAGGTCCTCAGCCCCTAACACAGGAGTGTCAAACAACTCTTAGCTCAAGAGTTTGAATTCCATTTCGAAGAAGCTCGGGGCGGGTGCATTCCAGTGGTAGGCAAGGCTGAAGGCAAAGAGGGCGTGGTAAAAGGCAAAAGGGGGTGGGGCAAATACCAAAAACACCAGCATGTTTTAGTGCAAAACTCTTACTGCTGGGGACTAAGCCTTAGGAGAGGCAAGCCAACCTTTCAGAAGGGGGGAGGACGTGCAAAAGCCGAGAAATCAATGGTGTAGTGGAGTCAGGGCTCAGAGGGACGCAGTCCTGACACGTTTTCATTAGCAGGGGCGCTGATGTCATCTGCCATAACCCTCAGACTTCCCTGTCCCCTCGGAGCTTAGCTACAATCCTCGCGGTAGCTGGAGGGGGGGAATTTTCAAATGCGGTTCAGTGTCAGCAAGCGTAAAGTTATACACGCTGGCCATAAAAGCCCAGCTTCAAGTATAGCCAGATGGGATCCGAGCTAGCGGTGACCAGCCAGGAAAGAGGTCTTGGGGTTGTGGTGGACAGCTCGATGAAGATGCCCACCCAGTGTGCAGCCGCTGTAAAAAGGGCAAACTCCATTTTAGGCTTAATAAGAAAAGGGATTGAGAATAACACTGCCGAGATCATGCTGCCCTTATACAAATCTGTGGTGCAGCCACACTTGGAATGCTGTGTCCAGTTCTGATCACCACACCTAAAAAAGGATATTGAAGAGCTGGAAAAAGTGCACTAAAATGATCAAGGGGCTGGAGCATCTCCCCTCTGAGAGCAGGTTACAACAGCTGGGATTATTTCGCTTGGAAAAAAGGAGGGGAAGGGGAGACACGGTAGAGGTGTACAAAATTATACCTGGTGTGGAGAATGTGGAGAGGGAGACATTTCTCTCCCTCTCTCAAAATACTAGAACCCAGAGGGGTCATTCCATGACACTGAGTGGTGGGAGATTCAGGACAGACAAAAGGAAGGGCTTCTTTACACAGGGCAGAGTTAAACTAGGGAATTTGCTACCACAGGATGTAGCGATGGCCACCAGTTTGGATGGTTTTAAAAGGGGGTTGGGCAAATTCCTGGGGGAGAAGGCTATCGATGGCTACTAGTCCTGATGGCTATGTGCTACCTCCAGAACTAGGGGCAGTCAGCCTATGTACACCACTTGCTGGGGAACATGGGCAGGAGGGTGCTGTTGCACTCGTGCCCTGCTTGTGGGTTCCTGGTTGGTCACTGTGGGAACAGAACACTGGGCTAGATGGACCCTGGGTCTGATCCAGCAGGGCTCTTCTGATGTTATGTTGTAATGCAAAGGGTTTGGGACACCTCGATCGTGAATGGGCAGTTAAGGCCCATTTGCTTTTTTTAAAAAAAACTGCTCCTGGTAGAGAGGAAAACTGCTAGAAGGGTTGGTAGATACGGATCAACACAGCTGCCTGTGCTTTTGGACTCTCCTCGAGGGCGTAGCTACGGGGCACCCACACGTCAAAATTTGCCACTACACCACTGCAGGAAACCACCAGGCAATTGATAGTCAGAGGCAAGGTAGGGTCTCCTCCACCTCCAGTGGCATCTGGTTGTCTGCTCTGGGAAACAGGATGCCGGACTCAGTAGGCCTTCTGTTGGATCGAGAAGGCGTTTTCATTAAAGAAGAGGTCCTGCTCCGTAGGACATGCTAATAAAAACCCACAGCTTTATTCGTATAAAGATTTGCATATGTTTGCTTAACCTTGCATTATTTAACATGTTCCTGTTGCAGTCTTTTCCCACCAAAATCATTTTGAATCTTCAAGCAAGGAAAGAATGCTGGAAGGGGAACAGCACGGAGAAGTTTGTAAGCATTGCTGCATAACCATGAGGACTAGTAACAGCTTTTGAAAAATGAACGCAGAGGATCTCTTAACCAATACTCTGCACCAGCCCTGAGGTCTGACAGTCAGGCAGCAAACTTGCAAGCTGAATCTTGGAGAGCTCCTTTAGAGTTCTGACTGAAACCCAGAGCAGATTTACCATCCCACTGACATTGGAGCCACCAGCCTCCACTGGACTACACATCCATTTCCAGTCATATCTAGGGTGGGGAAGGGTGCAGCAAAAAATCTGGATGTTTCTGTAATCTGAAAGTTTCTGTCACCTTGTGGGCCTTCTCTGAAACCTGCTCTTTCATGCCATAAACAAATGCAGAGTTCCTAGAGTTCAGGGAACTTCTCCTATTTTAGACTCCTCCTTCGTACAGGGCAAACTCTTGATTATGAACATCTCCGCATTGAGTCCCTGTCCGGGGGCGGGGGGGGGGAGTTTGGCTGCCAATCCACAATTTTTGCAACACCCAGAAAAGAACAAGCCACTCTATTAAACCAGCTCAGCACCATCTAACTGGCACGCCCATCCCCGAACGGATGGTGAGATCCAAACCTCCCCCAAAAGGAAAGGCAACGGGAGGGAGGGACGCCCCTCCAGTGGGAACCGCCAACTCAAGGAAAACCCTGAAGCGCTCGTTCTGAAGGTTTCTCTCACTCCTAGCCATTATTGACGAGAAAGAGGGCAAGTCTGTTGTGTTTCTGAGCTGCACGGGGAGAGATGGGGGGTATATGTGTGTCTGTCTTGGCCCCACCCCCTTTTTGATTTGGCCCCACCCACTGATGGTATCCAGCCCCTAGCCCCTTTCCCCTGAGGGAATGTGGCCTGAGTGTGAAAAAAGCGTCCCTGCCCTTCGAGAAACTTACTGGCTCCAGCAAGGCCATTCTCCCTCACGTTTTACTTTTCCAAAGACGACTCAATCTTCCGTAGCTGCTAGTTAGCACTCAGCAATTCGAATACTCTTTGGACTGTTGGAGGGGGGGGGCTTTTTGCTCCCTTTGGGTTTTTTTTAAATGTTTCATACTTCTGCATACCTCAGAGCATACTGATAACTGAACAAGCACACCTCTTGTTTCACAGCAGCCCCATTTTGGCTTCATTTTTGTTGGCACGGAGGCACCAAGTTTGCTGTTAGAAGGAGTGGTCAATATGCGTGGAGGTGTGGCCGCACATGTCTAGCTTAGCTTTTTACTTTAATCTTGGGAGCGGGCAGCCTACCCAGAGGTTATTGTCTGGGGGCCATGCATTCATTTCATTTCTTTTATTTCTATACCACCCCATAGCCAAAGCTCTCTGGGCGGTTCACAAAAATTAAAAACCATTAAAATACATTATATAAAATATACAAACTATTCACATAATGACCTAAAACAAATAATATGCACAACAACAACATATATCTAAAACAATGCAAAGCAATCAGCCGGAGACTATCAAGACACTCATTCTACGCTGCCAAATGCCTGAGAGAAGAGGTCAGTCTTAACCTGGCGCTGAAAAATCACAATGTTGGCTCCAGGCAGGCCTTGTCAGGAAGATTATTCCAGAGACGGGGAGCCGCCACCAAGAAGGCCCTCTCCCTTGTTGCCACCCTCCAAGCCTCCCTCAGAGGAGGCTCCCAGAGGAGGGCTTCAGATGCAGAGTGTAGTGTGCGGGTCGGTTCATGCTGGGAGAGGTGTTCTGTCAGGTACTGTGGTCCCGAGCTATGTAGGGCTTTATAGGTCAAAACCAGCACTTTGAATTGGGCTCAGAAGCATATAGGCAGCCAGTGCATGTGGGCCAGAGTCTGTCTTGTATGTTTTAGTTGTGTAACGTTAATGGAAAACTGTATAAATATTTATGAAATTATTTAGACACATTTCCCTAGTGTCCTCCATCTGAAAAACATATGTGTGTTTTTCTTAGCCTGTCTTCTAAAGACAAATTACCTGTTTTACAAATGCTTAATTCCTTGACAATATGCCACTTGATGGGTAGTTTGTGGATAAGGTCATGTGCTTCATTTCATTTCATTCATTTCAATTATTACATTTCTATACCTCTCAATAGCCAAGGCTCTCTTGGCGGATTACAAAGATTACAAACCTTACAAATAGAGTATTATGCATAATATAAAAACAGTTTAGCCACAAACATATAAACAGAGCAGAGACGCATGCACACACATATCCAGTGACCTGGGGAGTTCATTCCATAATTGCTTGAGTTCTTGGTGATGTGTCCAGGTGTCGTATTTTACAGAGGACGTTTGTATTTGAAGAGCTGTCAGAGGACAACTTGCTATTTCAAGTCATCCTCTATTTGATACGCTGCCCCATGGAATATTTGAATGTTCCCAGTGAACGATACATTGTTCCTTGTAATGCAAAGTATTGGGGGGTCGCTTTGTCTCTAATGGGCAATTCAGACCCTTCCGGTTTCCGCAAGACCTGCTCCTGGTGGAGATGAAAACAATTACATCTGGTTTGTTGATCTGGATCCTCTCATCTTCCTGCAGTTTTTGACTCTTCTTGGGTGTGTGGCGAAGGTGCTGGCTTGCTGACCGCCTGCACTTCCAAATCATAGACACTTTGCAACTGCTTCTGTACTTATGATATGTTGGAGGAGCAGGCAAACAAAAACGTTTGCCAGCCATGAATGAGAATAGCAATGTGTGAAGGAGCAAAGCCTGAGCTTGTAGAAATTCACCAAATTCCACCTGATATGGACACCGACTCGTGTCCATATCAGATGGCGAGCTTTGAGGTTCGGTTGGTTTTCCTTTTCCCACGAGAACCTGCGCACACTTCCGTCTGTATTTCCCCAACTGTACGCATCAGTTAAAGCGTCTGTGTGCATGTTTTTCAGAAGTACATGCGCGCCTTACAGATGTATGTGTTTTTTGGAGGCATTTGCTTGCTTGTTCCCCGAATCACATCACAAGCTTGGAAATTGCGTTTGGTTCCGGCAGGGTGAATTCTGGTCAAAAACCAATTGAAACAAATTTCTCATGTGTCCCTGATTAAGAAGGAAATACTCAGAGCGTGTGCAGTTTCACATTTTAAACCCCATTAAATCCTAGCACCATCATGAGTACAGGAATGAAGTCAAGGTCACCCACCTAACCACCCATATTTTTGCAATGTTTATTTTCTACATAAGGAAGGGTGCTGCAGCAAGAAGCATAAGGGCCTTGAAGGACAATGCTGGGTTTGTTTGTCACTGTCCCCGGAGCTGGTGTCAAGGGTGGGTATGGTGGGGCACCTGCCAAGGGCCCACCCCCCAACAGGGGCCCCCTGACCAGAGTCCCCTGGACTTGCTTCTCCTCTTCTTCATTGCAACCTGCTTGCTCCCCTGCCTCTCGCTCTGGCCCAGACAGAGGAGCCGACCCAACGGCAGGATTTTTATTGGGGCTGGTAGGGTCAGATGAGAGGATTCGAGCTGGTGCTGGCGCTAAGGGGGGGGCTCTTGCACTATTAGATGGCCAGGCTTGGAGGGGAGGCCGAATGCTTGCTGATGATATAGACATTTCAGGGATGCTCTGCTCAGGGCCAGCATCAAGGATCAGCATGGCCAGGCACCTGCCAAGGGCCCGCGCCCCATCAGGGGCCCACTGGCAAGAGCCCATTGAAGTTGCGCCTCCTTTTCCCCATTGCAACCTACTTGTTCACCAGCCTCTCGCTCTGGCCCAGACGATGGCGGTGGGGACAAGGAGGAGCAGGAGATGTCACTGCTCCTTGCTCCCTGGCTCTCTGCCTGTCAAGCGAGTGAGTGGGAGCCATGATGAGGAAGAGGAGGGGGAGCAAGAGAAGCTGGTGATGATGGCAGAGAGAAGGGAGACTCCCTGAGGGAGGGGCCCTACTGGGGATGTCTTGCCCAAGGGCCCTCCAAAACCTGAAACCAGCACTGACTGCACCCCATTACCTGCCACTCTCTGGTGGTTAGTTGGAGGTCCTCTGATCTGCTGGGCCCTTATTTGGCCCTGAGATCCTGCCCTCCTTTCACCATTTTGTACTTTTCAGAGATGCTACATATCAAGCTTTTGACCTCCTCTGAGTCTTTATTTTCAAGCAGGATGTGGGCAATTGTGCCGGGAAGGATGGGGTTTTCCACCCCTGAGATGTGAGGAGCAGAGTTCACATTGCTGTAGTAACCCTAACAAAGATGCCCCCCCATTCCATTTTCACTCCCGCCCTCGTTGGCACCTGGGAAAGCCACACAAGGGATCAACCAACAAACATCTTTCTTAGATGTCAACATGGACATTGCTTGTGATACAGCGGGGGTGCAGAAATTCAGGCCCAGGGGCCAAATCCAGCCAGCCAAATCCAGCCCTCCCAGGTTCCACAGATGGCCACACCCCCTTCCCCTAGCTCCACCCCCTTTCCCCGACTGCTGATCGTTTGGTACTTTCCCGGCTTTTGCGCAGTTTCTTCCCTCATTCTAAAAGGATGAAATGAGAAGCCCTAAGGCTTCATTGCTGGCAGGAAGGGCTTCAGGCTCAAAGATGCTGGCATTGTTTTTATTTCCACCCCATTCCTTAGGCTTGGGCCCCATTCCTTTTGCCCCACGGTTTGCTAAGCTGTGTTCATGGAGACTGGGGTGGTAAGATTTAAGCCAGAACGGCAGTAGCTAGGGAAGAAATCACATCTGCAGTTGCTGGGCAACCAACCACACAAGCATCCCCTATTTGTTTGTTTGTTTGTTTGTTTGTTTATTTTTCCTAGGGTAACAAAAAGCCATGAGACCCTTTCTAGATTAATGCCTCCTAGTCAACTCATCATCGGGAAGGTTACAGAGCCACCACCTCCACCATTCCTTCATTCAGGGGTGGGTGCCATGTGTTTTTGGACTACAGCTCCCAGCATCCCTTACTGGATGGGGCTGATGGGACCTGTAGTCCAAAACATCTGGAGGGAGCTGGGTTGCTGCTGGGTTCCAGTGGATGCGGTGGGTGGATCGACAAGAGAGACGGGTTCTCCCCCAAATAATTTGACACAGCAGCAATGGTGGGTTTGGGTTTCTTTTCTTTCTTTCTTTCTTTCTTTCTTTCTTTCTTTCTTTCTTTCTTTCTGATGAAGCGGTTGCTCTGGATGTCCAATGGCCCAGTCCAATGGCACAAGGCCACAGTTACAGCAACGTTCTGTCCAGTCGGGCTCCTGTTCAGTGCAGGGTGAGGGAAAGACAGAAGGTATCCGGCCGGAAACGTTTTTATAAGGCCTGAGCAAGGTCCATGTGACCTGCCCTGGCCAATAGCTGTGGAGGTTTCCTTATTGGCCAGCAGTTTCCTCCTTTGGGCACACTTGAGGCCGCTGAAGTGACATCTCATGGGTCCAGACTCCTGGAGGTAAGAATCTTGATTCTCCTTGGCTCATAGAACCATGTTCTTAATTGCCATGCTTTCTGGTTGCCATGGGCTATAATTCATCTTCCCCATGAAGGTAATTCTGCTCTAAGTGGGAATAGGCTTCTGCCCTGAAAGGTGGCCAAGAAATATTTTAAATAAACAAACAGATTAAAAAATAGGCCTGGATGTCCCCAGACTAGGGATAAGCAGATACCCCCTGTTCCTTTCCTTTGTTGTCCGGTGGGTTCACACTCCACCCTGCATGCCAGTCCTTGTGATTCAGATTGGGACCCGAGTGTGTTGGTGGTGAGTGCTGGGGAGGGGGGCTTTTAAGATCTAGATCGAGGGCCCTGCACCTGCTCTAGAGTAAAGATGAACGAAGGCACAAAGGCACATATTTAAAGGAATGTTTATTTTGGCCATCAGGAGGATCTTAGTTTACTGGCAAGTTCATGTGTTGGCTGGCATTGTCCCTGCACCACAGTCACCGCTCTTGATGCCAGCCAGGCTCCCTTCTGGATTTCTGGGCCATGGACATCCCTACTACGGGGACTGTCATGATGAGTGGCTGCACTTCAGAATCAGCACTACACCACTAGCTGTGTGCTGGAAGCGCTGCGCCCATCTAGATGTTTCCTTGGAGCTCTGCTTGGGCCTTGCTTATGGCATGGGTAGGGCCTTGCACAAGCTGACCACAGCACACCAGCATCCTCTGCTAAATCGTGCGTAATATAAAGGTACAACTTCGAGGATCGCATACAGCAAGGGTGCAGAACCTCTTTCATCCCGAGGGCCGAATTCCATTTCAGAGAAGCTCTCGGGGGCCACATGTCTGTGGTGGGCGGGGACAAAGGCAAAAGGGGCGGGGCAAAAATACCAGCCACTTTTAGCATAAAGCTCTTACGGCCAGTAACTAAACCTTAGGAGACATATTTTGGACAAAAGCCTGGAAGCCACCAAGTGATCAGTGGTTAGGGGAAAGGGGTGTGGCCATTTGAGGGACCCTGGAGGGCTGGATTGGGACCCCGAGTGGGCCTCATTCAGCCTCCATGCCTGAAGTCCTGCACCCCTGACATACAGCAACGTGGCCCCTCTGCAGTGCTTCTGGAATATCCATGCGAGGGTTGGGGCCAAAACTCAAAGCAAAGGTGCTTGACTACATGAACACCCCCTGCTTAAATTGTCATGCGCAGAACTGAGGCTGGCACAGCTCGCCTTGATCAGCACCTGCACACACACGCGCGCGCACCTTGGTTCTCTTTGCGCACACAGGTACGTTCCATCAAAGTAGCAAACAGATGGAGACGACGTCTCCCATGATTTGCCTTGCACAGGAGGCCATTTCGAAGGACTGCTTGTGGGATACCTGTGACTGAGGGACACAATCTCACCCCCACACACACAGGTGCCTTACAATTAGAGGATCACTCATAAGAACATAAGACTGTAAGAACATCACAACAGCCCTGCTGGGTCAGGCCCAGGCTCCACCTAGGCCAGCATTCTGTTCCCACAGTGGCCGACCAGCTGTCGACCAGAAACCCACACGCAGGGCATGAGTGCAACAGCACCCTCTTGCCCATGTTCCCCAGCCACTGGTGTACAGGGGGGGGGTCTGGTGTACGGGGGGTGGTCTGCCTCCTACACCAGCAGCAGTTTTTCTAGGGATCACCCTTCAAAGCAGGAGTTTTGTAAGACCAGGGTTTATCAAGCATTCCTTTTGAGTACTGGCAAAAACAGCGGGGGGAATGTTTCCCCCTCAGTTATGGGTATATTTACCAGGCACAACCAGTCCCAGTGAGGACCCCTATAGAAATGTGTTTGGCACCTTCAGTCTTCGCCTTCAGGAAATGCTCAAGTTGAATGAACTAAAGTGTTCCTGGAGTGTGTGTGTGTGTGTGTGTTGCTTCTGTGTGTGTGTTTCTGTGCCTGTGTGTGTCTCTGTATGTGTGTGTCTGTCCATGTGGCCATATCTGTGTGTTTTAAAACTTGCTGCTGTGTGTTACACGTCTGATGATTTTATGTTGGATTGGATCACACTTTTCATCACGTTTGGTTGATAATATTTATGGTACAGTTTTAGAGTTGTATGGATTTTAGCTCCTTGGGCTCCTCTGGGCTCCTTTTTTTTCCACTTCCAGACGTCTCTTCCCATTAGGAAGAGCCTCATAACCCTCAGGAGGTGGTTGGCTCTCCTTTTTCACACCAGCAGAAACCAACTCTAGAGCAAATGAAAGGCAAGAAATAAAAGAGAATGGAACAAGCCAAGGTTGCTGGCCAAACTGGCAAGGGAGACAATTATTTCATCAAGTCCGTAGTTGTGGGGGGGGAGCCATTGGAGCCTGGCCTTTTCAGGATATTCCAGGCCACTGAATGTTCAACATTTCTTGAAACATTAAAAAAATAGAGCAAGTATCTTAATTACAGTATGTATGTATTCATTTATTTATTTATTCATTCATTCATTCATGTATGTATGTATGTATGTATGTATTTAAAATTCTCCTACTCCACTCTTCCTCCAAAAGGAAAACAGGGCAGCTTACACTATTAATAAAGCAAGTAGAACAACAAGAAAATCCTACTTGTACGATAAAACAGTTTAAAATACTCCAACAATAGTCTAAACTAAAAACACTGAAACCAATGCTTGTGTTAAAAAAGGCACCAAATGCTTGTGTCAAAGAAGGGACTTTGACTTACATTTAAAAGTGTTCACAAGTTGGGGGGGGCTATTCGCACCTCTCCTACGAGGTAGTCCCACAAAGGGGGGGGGGAGATGCTGAGAATGGCCTATTTGTGTCCCCATCCACCTGACCTCATTTATGGGGAGGGGGACTGCAAGAAGGGCATCTACTGCATTTCGAAAAGCCCTGGCTGGCTGGTAATGGGGGACATGTTCCCTGGGAGTCCGAAATTGTTGCAGTCTGTATATGCTAAAAGCAAGTCCTTAAATTGGGCTTGGGAGTTCACTGGCAGCCAGTGCAGCGCAGTGCTTTTGGGAGAGGTGTCATATGATCCCTCCTAGCCGCTCCTACCAGTTATAAGGGGAAATGTGCAGGCAATATAAGCTCTTGGAATCATAGCGTCAGAACTTCGGAAGGTGCCACAGACACTCTACTCAACACTCATGTGTGCAACTTGGGGAAAGGAGAACAAGCAGTGCTTGAGATCGCTAGAATCCTCTGAACGGCATCTCACCACTCGTCTCGTCCCCAATTCCTATTCGCGTTTGCTCTGGTTGCCCTGCACAAACAGAGGACTTGTGCAAATGGAACATTGATCGAACGGGAGATTTGCGCAGGTTTCCCCAAATCTGTTTGTTGTTGTTGTTGTTCAGTCGTTCAGTCGTGTCCGACTCTTCGTGACCCCATGGACCATAGCACGCCAGGCCTTCCTGTCCTGCGCACTCTCCCGGAGTGTGCTCAGGTTCATATTCATTGCATCGGTGATGCTATCTAGCCATCTCATCCTCTGCCATCCCCTTCTCCTTTTGCCTTCAGTCTTTCCCAGCATCAGGGTCTTTTCCAGAGAGTTTTCTCTTCGCATTAGGTGGCCAAAATATTTGAGCTTCAGCTTCAGTATCTGTCCTTCCAATGAGCAGTCAGGGTTGACTGATTTGACCTCCTTGCAGTCCAGGGGACTCGTAAGAGTCTTCTCCAGCACCACAGTTCGAAAGCATCAATTCTTCGGCGCTCAGCCTTCCTTATAGTCCAGCTCTCACAGCCATACATTACTACTGGGAAAACCATCGCTTTGATTAGACGGACCTTTGTCGGCAAGGTGATGTCTCTGCTTCTTACTATGCTGTCTAGGTTGGCCATAGCTTTCCTCCCAAGGAGCAAGCATCTTTTAATTTCATGGTTACAGTCACCGTCTGCGGTGATCTTGGAGCCCAAGAAAGTAAAATCTGTCACTGCTTCCATTTCTTCCCCTTCTATATGCCAGGAAGTGATAGGGCCAGATGACATGATCTTTGTTTTTTTAATGTTGAGTTTCAAACCAGCTTTTGCACTCTCCTCTTTCACCCTCAACAAGAGGCTCTTGAGATCCTCTTCGCTTTCTGCCATTAGGGTGGTATCGTCTGCATATCGGAGGTTGTTGATAATTCTCCCGGCAATCTTAATTCCGACCTCTGATTCATCCAACCCGGCATTTCTCATGATGTACTCTGCATATAAGTTAAATAAGCAGGGTGACAATATGCAGCCTTGTCGTACTCCTTTCCCAATTTTGAACCAATCGGTTGTTCCATCTCTGGTTCTTACTGTTGCTTCTTGACCCTCGTACAGGTTTCTCAGGAGACAGGTAAGGTGGTCTGGTACTCCCATCACTTTAAGGATTTGCCACAGTTTGTTGTGATCCACACAATCAAAGGCTTTAGCGTAGTCAATGAAGCAGAAATAGACGTTTTTCTGGAATTCTCTTGCTTTCTCCATGATGCAGCGAATGTTGGCGATTTGATCTCTAGTTCCTCTGCCTCTTCTAAACCCAGCTTGTACTTCCAGTAGTTCTCGGTTCGCATACTGCTGAAGCCTAGCTTGTAGGATTTTGAGCATCACCTTGCTGGCATGTGAAATGAGCGCAATTGTGCGGTAGTTTGAACACTCTTTGGCGTTGCCCTTCTTTGGAACTGGAATGTAAACTGACCTTTTCCAGTCTTGTGGCCACTGTTGAGTGTTCCAGATTTGTTGGCATATTGAATGCAGCACTTTAACCCCATCATCTTTTAGGATTTTAAATAGCTCAGCTGGAATACTGTCATCTCCGCTAGCTTTGTTGTTACTAATGCTTCCTAAGGCCCACTTGACTTCACTCTCGAGGATGTCCGGCTCAAGTTCAGTGACCGCACTATCATGGCTATCAGGGACATTCAGATCTTTCCTGTATAGTTCTTCTGTGTATTCTTGCCACCTCTTCTTAATCTCATCTGCTTCTCTTAGGTCCCTGCCTTCTTTGTCCTTTATCATGCCCGTCTTTGCACAAAACGTTCCCTTGAGATCTCCAATTTTCTTGAAGAGATCTCTAGTCTTTCCCATTCTGTTGTTTTCCTTGATTTCCTTGCATTGTTCATTTAAGAAGGCCTTCTTGTCTCTCCTTGCTATTCTCTGGAACTCTGCATTCAGTTGGATATATCTTCCCCTTTCTCCCTTGCTTTTTGCTTCCCTTCTTTCCTCAGCTACTTGTAAAGCCTCATCAGACAGCCACTTTGCTTTCTTGCATTTCTTTTTCTTTGGGATGGATTTCGTTGCTGCCTCCTGAACAGTGTTACGGACCTCCATCCATAGTTCCTCAGGCACTCTGTCTATCAGGTCTAATCCCTGAAATCTATTCCTCACCTCCACTGTATATTCATCAGGGATATGATTTAGGTCATACCTGAACGGTTTAGTGGTTTTCCCGACGTTCTTCAATTTAAGACGAAATTTTGCAAGAAGCAGCTCATGATCTGAGCCACAGTCAGCTCCAGGTCTTGTTTTTACTGACTGTATGGAGCTTCTCCATCTTTGGCTGCAAAGGACATAATCAATCTGATTTCGATATTGACCATCTGGTGACGTCCATGTGTAGAGTCGCCTCTTGTGCTGTGGGAAAAGAGTGTTTGCTATGATCAGCATGTTCTCTTGGCAAAACTCTATTAGCTTTTGTCCTGCTTCATTTTGTACACCAAGGCCATGCCTGCCTGTTATCCCGGTGATTTCTTGACTTCCTACTTTAGCATTCCAATCCCCTATGATGAAGAGGACATCTTTTTTTGGTGTTAGTTCTAGAAGGTGTTGTAGGTCTTCATAGAACCAATCAACCTCAGCTTCTTCGGCCTCAGTGGTTGGGGCATAGACTTGAATTACTGTGATGTTGAATGGTTTGCCTTGGATTCGTACTGAGATCATTCTATCGTTTTTAAGATTGTACCCCAGTACTGCTTTTCCCACCCTTTTGTTGACTATGAGTGCTACTCCATTTCTTCTAAGGGATTCTTGCCCACAATAGTAGATATGATGGTCACCTGAATTAAATTCGCCCATGCCTGTCCATTTTAGTTCGCTGATTCCCAAGATGTCGATGTTCAATCTTGTCATCTCATGTTTGACCACCTCCAGCTTACCTTGATTCATTGATCTGACATTCCAGGTTCCTAAACAATATTGTTCTTTACAGCATCGGATTTTCTTTTCACCGCCAGACACATCCACAGCTGAGTGTCCTTTCGGGTTTGGCCCAGCCGCTTCACTCTTTCTGGCGCTACTTGGAAATACCCTCTGCTCTTCCCCAGTAGCATATTGGACACCTTCCGACCTGAGGGGCTCATCTTCCGGCGTCATCTCTTTTAGCCTTGTGATACGTTCCATGGGGTTTTCTTGGCAAGAATACTGGAGTGGGTTGCCATTTCCTTCTCCAGTGGACCACATTTTGTCAGAACTCTCTGCCATGACCTGTCCGTCTTGGGTGGCCCTGCACGGCATAGCTTATGGCTTCACTGAGTTACGCAAGCCCCTTCGCCACAACAAGGCAGTGATCCATGAAGGGGCCAAATCTGTGCAACTCTCCTAATTTGTGCAACTCTCCTCCAGAGGCTAAAGCAGGGTTGATTCAGTCTACAGAGGAAATTTGCACAAGTTGGTAAATTTGCACTAATCGAACTGGGAATTGGGAAGAAAACAAATGTGAACCGCCCAGACAGCTTCAGCTATTGGGCAGTATAGAAATGAAATAAATAAATAAATGTGAGCACATGTTCAACAATTTACGAATATTTTCCGCAGACATGTGCTTGAGTTCAGAGCTTCAGATGGGGCATGCTCACATGTTTTTTGAGCAAAAACTACATTCTCATACTTCCCTATTTGCAACAACAGCATCCATGAGAGATGGCCATCCAACCGCTGCTTCATGCCCTCCAGTGCAGTGAAGGAGAGCCCACTGCCCCCCGGAACCATCTGTCCCACTCTCAAACAGCTCTTACTATTAGGACATTTCTCATGCATTGCACTGAAATTGTCTCCTACCATTTCCCATTGGTTCTAGTTCTCTCCCGCCTCTGGAGCAACATAGAACAAATCTACCCCCATGTTTGGAAGACTTCTGCATGATAGGCCTTCATATACTTGAAGACTGACAACAACCACAACCACAACCACCACAACAGAAGCATTAATATAGGTGGGCCAGAGTTGAGTAGGCCACATTTGGCCTGCATGGTTGAGGTTGAACACCACTGCTTTAGCCCTATCCAGGCATTCTTGTCCACACACATTTAGAATTGTGTGAGGGGAGGGGAGGGGAGGGGAGGGGAGGGGAGGGGAGGGACATGTTATCTAGCCACAGCCGCCTTTATCACGTACCCGCTGAAAGGCCTTGCTGCCCTCCATGAGGTGGAGGAGAAATGTTGCAACAGGGGACCTGATGGACTGACATAAACTCCCTGCACAATTTGGAACCCTGATCGTGCAGGGTTTTAAGCCGCATGGGGAACCTATGTGAGCACAGCAGCATCTCCCCACAGCAAACATTTGCACTCCAACATTGGGGGGAAGGGGCAGTGATGCAGAAGAGGAGGCAGAGCTACCATCTCCCTGCTCTCTCATCACATGATGCGAACCATGTGAAGAGACAAAATGCCTGAATAGGGCTGTACAGGTAACCATATTATACCTATGTGTAGGGCTGTATGAGAATTTCATTCCTGCTTTCTAATTATGCAAACACGTCCTGTTCAAAACCCCAAATGTGAGCAGAAAAGTATTTCTTAGGAAATTTTCCACAACTTCCTGAGCTTGCATTCACGTTTGAAAGTGCACAAGCGTGCACTTCTAAAAATGCACATTTTGCCCCCCAAAATGTATGTTCATGCTTTAGACAATGGGGATGCATACTTGGGAAAGTGTGTGTTTTTGTATTTGAAAATGTGCACTTTTCCTGTTCGAAGGGAAAAAGACGCTTGTGTTCAGGAGTGAGAACAAGGAAACATGGGCATCAAGGTGGAAAACAGAGAACTTTGGGGAGAACGCAAAGACAGCATTGGGGAGGGAGTGAGTAGTGTTCACAGTGGTTTACTAGTTTAAACCCCATCCCCGCAGAGACCCTTCAGGTTCTGGGTTCAGATTTGCTTTCCGAGCCCATACATAGTCATCTATCAGACCCCTGTAACTCACCAATGGGAAACTCTCGCGGAACAGAACACTTCCATATTGCTCAACAACCTCTCTCTGCCTTAAAAAATTAATTCATGAACTCATAAATGGTTTATTAATAAACATGCATAAAAACCAACTCAGCCTACATGTCTGTGTTTATTTGGAACCAAAGACTGCAAAATTTTGTAAAAAGTGGAAATGGTGGGATAGGGATGTACGGGTTTTGTTAAATCCATTCCGTCTGTGTTTCACAGATCGTCAGAAATCTTTTTGTTCCGTTGTCTATTCATTGACAGAATCGGGGAGGGGGGGAGTATGAGAATTTCGTTCCACTTGCACTAATGTGCATTAGCACCAGTGTGCATTAGTGCAAATCTCCCCCAAAAGTTGAAGATGTATCCACGGGTCCTCCAAATCTGTGCAGCTCGGAAAAAGCTGCTCCACTGCGGGTCAAATTCATAGAAATTCTAACTCATTTGAATCCATTGCGGATTTCTCTGATATCCCTATGGCAGGGTACAGGGGGTGGGAAGTGATGCAGTCAGGGAATATTCTGAAATGGGGCTCCTTCAGGATTAAGGCCTCCAACCTCAGAACCTCTCTTATTTTAGGAATCAACAGCTGGTTGTAGAGTCTGTCCTAATGGCCAGAAACGCACATAGTGTACAAGGGGCAGGAAGCCTAGGCAGACACGACATCTCGTTGCTTCTCGGCTCCTGCGAATGAGGCTTCTCAGACGCTGCCAATAGTAATCTAACAGGAAACAGAGAGCAAGAAAGACGGGAGGAGAGAGGGAGACAGCCATTGCTTCCAAATGCCCTGTGCTCCTTAGTAACACCAGGGGTCATTATATATACCCAAATCACCACTTTGTCTCCTATCGGCCACCAAGAAAAGAGGAGAAAGAGATACAGGTGGGCAGAAGGTGGGGGAGCGGCCCAAATTCCCCTCCCCTCTAGGAGGACATCTTTGTGCAGTTTTCTCAAAACCTCTGGGAGGGGAAGAAACAGGTGTGAAAGATTGTAATGTTTTCAAAATAAAACTGGGGTAGAGGGAACTCCTAAATGTATCAATGACTCACTAGTCAACAAACCAGCACAGCCAACACACCAAAGCAAAAGAAGAGCCCTGTTGGATCAGACCAAAGGTCCGTCTGCTCCAGGATTCTGTATCCAACAGTAACCGGCCAAAAAGGCTATCAGAGTGGCTTACACATAATCAGTTAAAAAAAAAAAAAGACAGTCCCTGTTGTCTGTAGGCTTACAATCTAAAAAGACACGATTTTGCTCACTGGGAACCTCTACTTCCCGTGCTCACTCAAAAAATCTAGTAGACACACAGACAGTTCCCCAAGAGGTCCTACTATCATAGAAGGGTCTTCTGCTCCCCTCAAGACAAGAGAAGAGCTTTCCGCCTTCCAGAAGAAAAACTGTTAGCTGTTGGTCACAGCAGCCTGCCTTCTCAACTCCGGTTGCCTGTGTCCTAGCAGAAGCTGGAAATGCCACTGTGTGAACTGCTCAGAGAGCTTCAGCTATTGGGTGGTGTAGAAATGTAATAAATAAATGAAATGAATACAAAGAGAGAAGCTAAATCAGCAGTGAGCAAAACTCTCCACATGTTCAAGATGCTACTGCATTCTTCTCTTCATTGCACATGGACCATGTAGGAGCAGGATCCCATTTCTTTAAGTGCTTAGTTCCTAGTTTTTTCCAGGATCTGATGTAGTTTGTGTACTAAGAAAAGCATCAGCTGAAGCTGTACGGGGTCCCAGGGCCTGGTCTGATGGCACCTGAGGCAGCCACCGTGCTGAAGCTAAGCAGGTCTGGGTCTGGTCAGTGCGTGGCCACCTTGAGTTCCACGATGGAAGAAAGGTGGGATATAAATGTAATAAAATAATATTTCTTTTTCTCTTGTCCTTCAGATTTGTCTTTTTATATCCCTTGCTCCAAAGAAAGTTTTGTTAGAGTTCATGATACCCCTTGTGTGAAACGTGAATAATATTCTTCTGTGGCTTCTTGTTGTTGTTCAGTCGTTCAGTCATGTCCGACTCTTCGTGACCCCATGGACCACAGCACGCCAGGCCTTCCTGTCCTGTGCTCTCTCCCGGAGTGTGCTCAAGTCCATATTCATTGCATCGGTGATGCTATCCAGCCATCTCATCCTCTGCCGTCCCCTTCTCCTTTTGCCTTCAGTCTTTCCCAGCATCAGGGTCTTTTCCAGGGAGTTTTCTCTTCGCATTAGGTGGCCAAAATATTGGAGCTTCAGCTTCAGTATCTGTCCTTCCAATGAGCAGTCAGGGTTGATTTCCTTTAAGATGGACTGATTTGACCTCCTTGCAGTCCAGGGGACTCGTAAGAGTCTTCTCCAGCACCACAGTTCGAAAGCATCGATTCTTTGGCGCGCAGCCTTCCTTATAGTCCAGCTCTCACAGCCATACGTTACTACTGGGAAAACCATCGCTTTGATTAGACAGACCTTTTATGTGGCTTACTTGTGTACAAATGGATGGCCGGTGCCCTTCCTTGGCTGAGAAAATGCATGCAGGGGGAGAGACATGGCTGGGAGACAACGCAGAAAACTGAGAAATTTTGCCTGCACCCTGCCTTGGCTTACATCTGAGTATAAACATGCATAAAACTGAGATGTGAGGTGCCTTGCTCTGGTTCATGTCTTAGCCTGAAATGAAATAAATTGGTAAAATCAAAACATTAAATACTTCGGTAGAATGAAAAAATATATTAACTCAATATGCTCCACCCCTTTTAACCATAGCCACACCCCTTCATTTTTGGCCACACCTACCTCTGGAATGTGGCCCCTGAGGCCTTCCCAACATTAGAATTTGGTCCTTGGGCCATAATGGCTCTGTGCCCCTGCTCTAAGCCATGCGAAGATCGTAGGTTCTCCGAGTGGCGTCAGGCCGAGACATTTTTCTGACTGAGATGGCACATCCACCCCCACTATGCACAAGTTAAGATGCTTACTACCCAATGCCAGCCAAGTTATTCTGACAGCTGAGGCAGAAAATCCCACAAGCATCTTTCCCCATCTCAGGCAGTAAAAATATGATACTAATAACTAAATTAAATCAGCTGTCAGTGACAACCACATCATTCTGCCAAGTATTACAGCCAGCCCTGCCCCCAAGCATGAGGACAAACAAGCTTGTTCAGTTTGCTTCTCCGCAAGACAAATCATGGCTAAAGCAACAAACCATTATTAATGTAAACCATGGCTTAGCGTTACGTGTGAATGCAGGCATTCCATGAAATGGCTCCCCTCCCCCCATTTCTCTGCCCACAGATACAGTGTAGAATTTCAACAGGTCATTTGCACGCAGCTCAGGGATGGGGGGGGTGTAAAGAGACTGATAGACAAGCAAGTTTTTCTCCCACAGGAAATGATGTCAGTGTGGGAGGAGCACAAGCCAGTGCACATTCTGAGAAGTGCACGTAGCAAGAGATCAAACACATGGCATGTGTGTGTGCGGATGGGCTATGCCACTGTGCAGCCCAGTAAGAAGAATTGTGCTCATCTGTCGGTTGACCTATGACAGGATCCAACCACTGAGCGCCTGGGACCAGGAACACCCCACAACAAGGACAAGATAAGGGGCCCTTCTGTCGGTCTGGTATTTGTAGCACTTGGGATGGCCTGAAAGAAAAAAATAAAATGGCCACTTTTCCAGTTTGGAGGCTGGGAATGTTTAATTCCCACACACACACCCATGCTACGTTGCCCTGATCCTGAGACCCCATACATTTGCGGTGTCGCCGTGTCGGAGAATCTGCATCAGATTCAAATGAGTTTGGATCTCTGTAAATCTGACCCATGGACTGGCTTTTTCCAAGTCACGTGGATTCTACAGACGTGCGGAGTGGGTTTTCATTTGGCGGGCAGTTTCGTGCTTATGCACATTCGCGCCAATGCACACCGCACACTTGTGCAACGGCACACTTGCACAGATGTGCATTCGTTAATTTGCATTAGCACTCATTCACATTACTTAATGCTCATTTGCACAAACGTAGAAGTGTGCATTAGCACTAATACGAATTAGCGCAAGCAGAACAAAATTTTGTTTTGTAAAAAAAATCCACTTCCATCAACAAGCAGACAATGGAACAAAAGACGCCTGGCAATACACAAAACACAGACAGAACTGATTTTGCAAAATTCGTACATCCCTACGATGCACTTATACAACGTTTTTTTTGGTTTTTGCTTTTAAGTTAGGCTCAGCAGCACGTGACGCTACACATTTGATGTAGCGTGTAGTTTATCCCAGGGCTTCCCTCTCTGGTGAACAGGCGAGTGGCTGTTTACAAGCCTCCTTATTCAACCCAGAAGTTAGATTTCCCTAAGCACAGAATTAAAATGCTTTGCACAGAATTAACCCCACATCAACCAGACTGGAATGTTGATGCACAAACACAGGAAGGGAACTCTTTCATCTGTCCTAAGAAGATTATTTGTGCTCCCTGCGCCTGTTCCTCCTGGGTAGCTTCAGATGTCTCCTTGAATCCACCCACTTCCCCTCGTTTCCCATGCCCCTGTCTGCAAAAAAGCCAGAACAATTCAATTCGCCATGAAAAGCCAACCAGCTGCGACAACGAAAAGCAGGCTGATCTCTTTCCCCACATGCACACCCTCCTCAAAGCGAGCTAAACAGTTAATCCAGCAAATCGACCAGGTGTCTCAGGTGCAGAGCGCCGATCCGGCTTGCAAATCACCTGCTGGGACTTGTCTTTAAGCAGAGGCTCCTTCCTCCCTTTCCCATCTCGCTTTCATCCGCCCAAGGAGGAGGAGGAGGAAGAGGAGAAGGGAGAGAGATGGGGGGGAGGAAAGGGCAGGGTACCAAATGGCAGCTTTTGCAAGTTCACAAGCCCCAACAAACCGAAGCCCGGAGTCAGTGACTCAGAGAAAGCCAAGACTCTGGAAGAAAAGGCAGGCCTGGGAAGGCCCAGAAAGATTTTTTAAAAACAAACCAACCAGCAACAGGAAACGAAGAGACGCTTGGTCCCTCAACTTGCACACTCACACACGAGTCACACACTGCCTAGGGACTGCTCCAAGACAATCTTGCCAACTGCATAAGGGGGGGGGATCGTTCAGTGTGCGTTTAACTGTGGACGCACCTCATTTCACAATTCCAAACCTCTTCACGAATCAAAACTCCGCCCCCCTTTGAAATTTGCACTTCTCTGAGCAGTGGGGTTCACCAGTCCAAAAACATGTACCAAAATGCATGTATTAGGGAAAATAATGTTCAAAAATTCATTCTATTAAGAAAGCAGCCGGGGGGGGGGGGGTATTTTAGCCAACAAGGCATGCATTCGGAAAAATGTGCACAGTGCCGGCTCCAGGCTTTGGGGGGGGGGCTTGGGCAAGACACCCTCAATGGGCCCCCTCCCTGAGCAAGTCTACCAAGGCCAGGAGTTGTCTCGCACATCTAGCAGCAAAAGCCTCTGGTGTAACAGTATCCCCCCGTGTGCCTCAGCATCGCATTACCTATTTCTTTGATTTGTTTGTCTGGCAGATTTATCGGCAGCTTTTCGGCAATTGTTCTCAAACTGGGTTGCAACTGAAATTTAGAAGGAATTAGCAATAAAATTGGAGCGATGACTATAAATTATCAAGACAGATCTAAAACAGGGACATGCTGTGACATGGAGTTGGCAGCATCTTAAGATACAAAAGGCTCACCAGAAGAGGAAAAAGTCTTGGCAGCATGTTGGAAAAGCCTAATCTCTTGGATCTGTTGCATAAAAGGAATTTATTCCAGAGATTGGGGGCTACCACCAAAAAGTCTTGTTCACCAATGACCACCAGTCTAGCAGGGGGAGGGACTGTGCAGAGCAGAACTTAATAGGGAGGAACATAAGAAGAAGGTACTCCATCAAGCTGCCAAGATCTGGGAAGTAATGACTGGGAAGTAATGACTGGGAAGTGATAGTTCCACTCTGCTCTACGCTGGTCAGACCTCACCTCGAATACTGTGTCCAATTCTGGACGCCACACTTGAAGAAAGATTCAGATCAATTGGAACAAGCTCAGAGGAGGGCAGCCAAGATGACCAGGGGACTAGAAATTAAGTCCTACAAGGAAAGATGGAAGGAACTAGGTATCTTTACCCATGAGATCAGAAGACCAAGGTGGGGAGAGATGATAGGACTTTTTAAGCACCTAAAGAGGGCCGCAACCTGTTCTCTGACATCCAAGATGGCAGGACATGAAATAACAGGCTTAAGCTACAGGAAGGCAGATTTCGGGTGAACATCAGCAATAACTTCCGAATGGTCAGAGAAGTTGGACAATGGGACCAACCGCCTAGGGAGGTGTTGGGCTCTCCATCCCTGGTGGCATTCAAGCAGAGACTGGACAGCTGTCTGCCATGGATGCTTGAAACTGGATTCCTGCACTGAGCAGGGGGGTGGACTCCATGGCCTCTATGGCCCCTTCCACCTCTAGGATTCTATGATCCAAGTGAGCATCCTTAACATAACTCAGAAGCAAATTGGCAACCAGTGATGTTCATACAGAGCATGCGTTGGGTGCTCCCTGTGGCTAACACCAGATATGGACCTGGCTGCTGCATTCTGGACCAATGGAAGTTTCTAGCATCACCAGCCTGTGTATTTGTTTCTGCACCCCTGTGGTTCCTATTCAACCTAAACATTTGTAAATAAACAGATGCCTACAAGGACATCTGAAGTCTCCTGTGCTCTTTCCTTCCAATGAAACTTGTCTGATGAAACAGGGGTGTCAAACCTCTTCCAGCCTGAGTGTGGAATTCAGTATCAGAGAAGGACTCAGGGAACGCATTCATTTCATTTCATTTATTTCATTTCTTATATTTCTATACCGCCCAATAGCCAAAGCTCTCTGGGTGGTTGACAAAGATTTTTAAAAACCTTTAAAATACATTATAAAAACCATTTAAATCTAAACATTTAAACAGACAGCACAAGAGACACACATACATCTAAAACAATTTTAAAAAATCAACAACAAGAAAAACTCCAGGACCTGATTGAAACCTCATCACATGCTGCCAAATGCCTGAGAGAAGAGGGAGATCTCTGGTGCCAAAAAGATAACAATGTTGGCACCAGGCGGGCCTCACTGGGGAGATCATTCCATAATTGGGGGACAACACTGAGAAGGCCCTCTCCTTTGTTGCCACCTTCTGAGCCTCCTTCGGAGGAGGCACCTGGAGGAAGGCCTTAGATGATGAACGTTGTGTACAAACATAGTAAACATTCCAGTAGTGGGTGGACCCAAAGACAAAAGGCATGGGGCCAAAGGGAAAACAGGGTGGACCACAAATACCAGCATATTTTAGCTTAAAGCTCTTACAGCCAGGAACTAAACCTTCGAGAGCTTACCCAGTCAAAAATCAGCACCTATTTCCAAGTTCCAGCCACTGTCTTCTTTGACATGGGTCTAAATAACATGTCCTTGAGGGGAGGGTTCAGTGTGTCCCACTGAGGATTCAGCATAGGCCTGGTGTCACCACACAGCATCCTCAGGCTGTTGCCAAGACCCCAGCACCCTGGCAAAGCCCACCATTAGCGTCTGCCCTGAATCCCCATTTTAAAAGGCTGGTTCAGGGAGCTGCCATGTTAATCTCCGACATTGCCCTATACACAGTGTCACTCCAGGGCATTGTGGGGAATTAAAAAGTCGGTTGACTCACCCATCCAGCTGCAGTGGCAGGGCCGGCCCTACCATAAGGCAGCGTGAAGCAGTCACCTCAAGTGGCAGATATGGGGAGGTGGCAGCAAGGTGTTGGGAGAGAGACCTGTATGTCATACAGACTGCTCTGTGCCCCCTAAGTTAGCCTGCTGCTTTAGTTTGGGACAGGAAGAAGGTAGATCTCCAGATGTTTGGGACTTCAACTGCCAGAAGTCCCTGCCAGCATAGCCAATGGTCAGAAATGCTAGGAGTTGAAGTCTGAAACATCTGGAGATCTACTTTCTGACCATTCCTGCAGTAGAGGATAAGGTCCCATCAAAGAGGTTCATCTGCTAGCCCAGTCAGCTTTTATACATGCAATGGGAGTGGTGCCATCTTGTTCTCTGCCTCAGGCAGCAAAATGTCTTGGGCCGGCCCTGTGCAGGAGCCCCACCAATATAGGAGAGGGTGCTCAGAAGGCACTTCGCCAAGGACACTGTCACAGCAGACCAAGGCTGGAATCTTGAACGCATTTGCTACTGCAGGGCCTTCCCAAACACTTTGGACCGGTGGGCACATTTGGAATTTTAAGTGTTGTGGGTTCTCTCGCAAAATGGCCACCATGGGGTGGGGCTTGCCCATTCATAAAATGGCTGCTGTCCCAAAAGACTCACTTCCCAGAAGGCAAGCTATTGAGAATAAAGGAAGATTAGTTGCCCAAAGACCCAAGTCCAAGGCCGAGGTGGGGGGGCTGAGCTCCAAAACCACAAAAAACTCTCTTTGGAACCCAGATCAAGATGGCCCTGGAGGGTGGCCCTCTGCTTCGCAACATGCCAGCCTCCCCGCTTCTCGACACTAATTTTTAAAATCTCAAGAAATAAGATAGAAATCCAAAGAGACAGCATGCCTAGTGGGCACCAAGAGAGCTATCCGAGGGTATATTGTTCCCGAGTAACTAGGGAATAAACTCCATTGGACAGAATGAGGCTTACTTCCGAGTAACTTGCCTGCTGCATGTTGCTCTCAACTTCTCAGCTCTTTACACACTTATGGCTGAAAAGCTGCCTTTTACCCGCTTCGGCTGGTTCGCCAGCTACGGCCTCTCCTGGACAGGAATCGCTTGGCCACAGTGGCACAGGCACTAGTAACCTCAAGGCTGGATTACTGCAACGCGCTCTGTGTGGGGCTGCCCTTGAGGCTGCTCCGGAAGCTGGAGCGAGTGCAGAATGCAGCAGCTCAGCTGTTGTCGGGAGCTGCCCCTTTGCAGCATGTAACTCCTTTGCCGAGGGAACTGCACTAGCTGCCCATTTGCTACCCGGCCAGGTAAAAGGTTTTGGTGCTAGTGTACAAAGCCCTAAACAACTTGGAACCAGGATACCTCAGTGAGCGCCTTCTCCTTTACCAACCTGCCCTTTCACTGAGGTCATCGGAGGGCTTGGTCCTGGTGGTTCCACATGGACCTATGGTCTGACTGGAGTCAACCAAGAGAGGAGCCTTCAGTGTGGTGGCCCCCTTCCTTTGGAATTCCCTGGCCCTGGCGGTCAGGCAGGCACCCACACTGCATTGTTTCCAGCGCCTCCTGAAAACAGCACTCTCCCAGGAGGCACTCCTTAGTTGCCCAGCCATGGTTTTTATTGGCACTGTGTTTTTTAAAGTATAATTTTAATGTGATGTTTTAATTTTTTTTATTCTTTGACAGTTTTATCTCTTGGGTTCACCACTCCGAAATCTGTTCTAGATATGGAGCAGTATACAAATATTGTAAGTAAGTAAGTAAGTAAGTAAATAAATAAATAGCCCTGGTCTTCAGATCACCTCTCTGATCAGTGGGGTCCCTTTGAAATCCAGGTACCTGTCCAAGCTGGTAGTTGGGGATACGTTCACTTGAATGGTTTCGAATGCCAAGAAGCAAGACTTCGTTAAGAAGAGAAAAGAGTCAAGAAATTAGCAGGGTGGGGGAAAACAAGGAAGGGGATTGGGCAATTATTGACATGGCTGAATACTTTGGAAGCCTGGTTGTAAAACAGAGTTGAAAACAAACCCCTGACAGATTGCTGACTCTCTCTCTCTCTCTCTCTCTCTCTGCGTGTGTGTGTGTGTGTGTGTGCGTGCGCGCACAGCGAGGAGCCATTCCTGATCCAGGAAGACAATTTACTCACATGTAAATAATCCTCCATTCTTTGAAGTTGAAAAGCTGTTTCCAGTGTTTGGCCGGAGGAGCCGCTAAAGAGGGAAACAGTCTAATAAACCTCGATGGCGTATGCGGAACAAGCAACTGCGCGTCTCCAAGTTACGACCGCAATAAATTCCAGACGTTGCAGAAAAAGCAGACGGTTTGCACGTCAGCGCCCCGCGTTCCTGGCAAGTGGCCCGAAAGGGGGCTTGCACGTTGCCCTGTAGAGAGGTGTGTCAGCTGTGCGGTGCCCACCCCCTAATCCGGAGCAGCTGCATCGCATTTTGGGTGAGACACACGGGCCCCTCTTTCCGACACTCAAGCAACAGCCCCCAAAGCAGAGGTCACTCGTGTGCATGCTTTCGACGGATGCACCTCTGTTTTAATTAAGGCAATGATCCTGAGCATTTCTTGCTAAGAAGTAAGCCGCAGGGGACCACCAGGAAGAGGGACTTGGTTCCAAGGAAGCGTTGTTAGCAGTGCCAGCCCCGGGTGGGGGGCCCTTGGCCAAGACACCCTCCGTGGGCCCCCTCCCTCAGTGGCCCACCTTCTCACTGCCATGGCCACCAGCTGCTCTGCTCCTCCTTCTCTTCCTCACTGTTGCTCCCACTTCCTTGCTTGGCAGGCGGAGAGCCAGGGAGTAAGTTGGCCACGGCCTGGAGGACAGCCAGGGAGTAAGTTGGCCAACTTCTCACCACCGCTGTTGTCTGGGCCAGAGCGAGGGGCAGGGGAACACGCTGGTTGCCATGGGGGAGAGCTACTCCAGGGGGCTCTTGTCGATGGGCCCCCATTAGGTTATGGGCCCTCTGCAGGTGCCTGGCCATGCCGACCCTTGACACCAGCCCTTGTGGTTGGCATTGAACTGTACATCTTCAACCCAAAGCTTAGAAGCAAATTCCACTGAAACCATTGTGAATTACTGGTTTTTCTTTTATTGCTGTTGTTGGGGATTTTTTAATAGTTGTGTTTCATATTATGAGTATTACTATCCTATGTTCTTATGGGACTGTTCCTTGCCTTAGGCCCTTCTAGAAAAAGCCAATTTAGAAATACAGTAGATTAGATAGATGATGATGAGAGAGAGAGAGAGAGAGAGAGAATATTAAGGCTGATTTCTTTAATTAAAGAAATCTTAGTTTATTAATTTATGAATCTGAGGTGGCAATCCTATGCACACTTACTTGAGAGTCCCACTGAGCTCAGTTGGACTTACTTTTGAGTAAACATGCATAGGATTGAGCTATTAATCAATTAATCTATCAAGGAAATCTGCATATCAGGAGGGAAATCATCATAAAGGGGGGGGATTTTTTTTTTATCCATTAATGTAATGGATCAAATGCTACAGCTGTGTGTGACCAAGAAACAGAACCCTGAGTGAGGCTATGTAGATGAAGGGGTGTGGCTATGCAAATAGGAACAGACTTGGTTCCGTCAGATCCAAGGAGCGGCATTAGCCTCCACCTGGTGCCTAATGGAATATTCCCCCACAAAGAAAAAATGACCCAAAGTGCGAGCTGTTTTATTTCTCTGACATGTTGCCATTCACTCCTACGGCAAAAAGTAAAGTTCTTGGAGACCCTGATCCAGTGAGGGCAAAATCTCTGTGTCTGTGTCTGTGTCACTCTCTCTCGTTCTGTGTGTATGTGTGTGTATCTCCATGTGTATGCATGTGTGTCTGTGTCTTGTGTGTGTGTGCATGTGTCCCTGTCTCTGTGTATGCATGTCTCTGTGTGTGTCCTTGTGTGTGTGTGTCTGTATCTCTCTTTCTCTTTCTGTGTCTGTGTCTCTCTTCTGTGTGTACGTGCGTGTGTCTTTCTGTATCTGTGTGTCTCTGTGTGTGTCTGTGAGCACAGCACACAGAGATACTACACTTCACATCCCAAGAGTCTTGCTAATATACAAGCCTTCCCTGCTCTTAGTGATGCACACACCCCATCCATCAATAATGACACTGGGCACTTTGCTCGTCATTGGGGCTGACTTCCTAGTAAACACATTTAGGATCAGGGCTGTGAATCTGTTCAGTGAAGATACATGTGCACACACACATTTTTGTATCTTAAGAAAAATCCTAGCCACCTTTCTCTAAATTAAATAAAACACGCATACACAAAGGCTTCTCCACCACCACCATCGAAGACCTTGCTTTGTTCTACAGGGTGGTCATTTCTTTTAAGGCACTGAAAGAAACAAGAGAACTTCTTTCTTCCTTTATTCCCCCCCCCTTCCAGGTCCTGCAGTTGCCTGTCTGTTTCGTTCCAGCGCCAATGAGCAATTTTTATCTGGGTTTTCTTGAAAAGCTTGTTCAGAGGATAACCTGTTGGGGGCAACCCTGGTAGCCGATACACACACTGGGTCTTCCTTCTCAATTCTCTTTTCCTTTTCCTTTTCTTTGTCTCTTGGCCTGTCACTCTCAAACGCACATGCCACAGCCTTTGCTGTCAAGTTCCTGCGTGATCCGGAGGGACACGGGTTTCTGGTTGCTCAAAGCCGCCCAGCTCCTACACTTTTACCGCGTTGCCCCCCACCCCTTGCCAAGAGCTACGGTAACCATAGAAACGGCAGCCAATCAAAGGGCTCTGTTGCAAAGGGGGTGTTGTTGCAGGGAACAAAACCCTAAGAAACACAGGTAAGGAGGAGATAACTTTTTTTTTTCCCTGCCATCCTACAGGCCAAATATAAACGGTTGCAATTGATACAAAATTAGCTGGTCCTATCAGTTGAAAGGGGTTCACCAAACACACACATGCACAAACACACACACACGCACACACCTTTGCATGGATGAAAATAGGGATTTCGGTGTACCCCTCTTCTTAAATCAACATCCACCGCCAAACCCAGCCATCACCCTTGCCTTTTATTACACGTTGCTAAAGGTTGTGTTTCTTTACTCTGTACTTGTTTACAAAGCCCTAAACAACTTGGGATCAGGATATGTAAGAGATGGCCCGATCCCCTACCCACCTGTTCCGCTGGTGTAGCTCGTGGTGGTACCTAGGGATGTAGGATAATTTTGTTCCAGTTCGCAAATCGCTCAAAATCCAGCCTTGAACGCAAATGGGAGCACGTGTGCTCTGAAAAAGTGTGCAAACTCATGAACTCGCATTGGCAATCCAGAAAATGCACACTTTAAGAAACACGCACTTTCAAAAATGCATGCTTTTAAAAATGCTTTTTTAAAAAATGGCTTTTAAAAAGGCACACTTTCAAAAACTCACATTATCACGCCTTAGTCAATGGAGGAGAGTGCACACTTTTGAAAGATGCACAGAGAAATGCACACTTCTCCCATGCGAACCAAAAACAGGTTGCAAGCTAGAACGGGAGCAAGCCCAACAGAGCTTTGAACTGAAGTTTGGGTTTCCGGCACCTACTGAAACATTCCTTTCCCAATAGGTGTGTCCAGGAAAGAGCTCTTGCCTTCTGTAAAGACCTTCTTCTTGTTGTTCTTTTTGTTCTTCTTCTTCTTCTTGTACATGGCATATGAATTTCTTTAACATTAGCAATCCAGAACTATTGTTAAATAAACAATAATAGCCCATCCTCCATTGACATCGGCAAAAAGAGTATTAGCAAATTGACTGTAGCTCTTTCATCTGCTCCAACATCCTCCCGACATACCAGGGAGAGCGCATTCTATTATTTTCTGATTCCTGTCCCTGGTAAATCGCTGCCTTCATTCAGCTATTTAACTTGGGGTGGGGGGATGCCTTCCTCAGATGTCGCTCGTGTGAGTTGCTAGGTTTGACAACCTCCAGCTTTGAGTCCCACATCTAGACGCACGTCAAACCCAGGGCAGGATGGGGAAGGCATTTTGTCTCTAGTGTACAATCACGTGCATGCACACGCACGCACTGGCGCGATCAGGGCGGTACTTCAAGGCACTTGGCGGCCCTCCTGCTTACTTTGCCAAGTGGGGCCCTCAAAGCCGTGCCTCCAAATAGCTTACCCTGTTCTGAAGTGGCCATTGGGCCCTGCTGGCTGGGAACTCTGGGAGCTGTCTGGGACCTGTCGTCCAACACATCTGGAGAGCAGCAGGTTGGGGAAGGTTGCATGAATTGGGAGAGGCTGTAACTCCCTGGTGCACAAAAAGTCCCAGATTTGATCCCCGGCTCCTCCAGGTAGGCCTGGAAAAACTCCTGCCTGAGACCCAGGAAAGCCATTGCTGCCAGTCAGTGTTGACAATACTGGGCTAGATGGACCCAGGGTCTGACTCAGTAGACGGCAGCTTCTGATGTTCCCATTTAAATCACCCCTTTTTTCAGAACCATGAGCGCTAGAATCGTACCATATTATTACGTGAAGGACAGTAGGTCACTGGTAGAGCCCCTGCCTTGCATGCGGAAGGTCCCAGGTTCGATCCCCGGCAGCTTCTTCAGGTGCGGCTGGAAAAAACCTGCCTGAAACCCTGGAGAGCTGCTGCTGCCAGTCAGTGTAGGCAATACTGGGCTAGATGGACTGAGGATCTGACTCACTAGAAGGCAGCTTCTGATGTTCTTAATGTCTGGCTCTGGGTTGTGGGGGTGTTTTTATCACAGGGGAAAATGCATCACCAGTACCCATTCAACAAACACTGCACACGTGAGTGATGGCATAAGAACATTAGAAGAGCCCTGCTGGCTCAGAACAAGAGTTCATCTCATCCAGCATTCTGTTCCCACAGTGGCCAACCAGATGCCTGTGCCAAGCCCCCCACAAGTAGGACATGAGTGCAACAGCACTCTCCCACCATGTTCCACAGCAACCGGTGTACAACTGGTGTACATCTTGGAGGTACCATATAGCCAACAAGACTAGTAGCCACTGATGGCCTTCTCCCCCTCCAGGAGTTTGTCCAACTCCTTTTTAAAGCCTCCAGGTTGGTGGCCATCACAACATCTGGTGGTAGCGAATTCCATAGTTTAACTCTGCGCTGTGTGAAGGATGACTTCCTTTGATCTGTCCTGAATCTCCCACCCATCAGCTTCATGGGATGACCCCGTTGGGTTCTCGCATTATGAGAGAGGGAGAAAAGTGTCTCTTTATCCACTTTCTCCGCACCAGGCATCATTCTGTACACCTCTAATTGTGTACATGATTATGCATTTGCACATGTGGATCCAACCTACATGCGCAGATTCATCCACTTCAATGATAGGTTAAATCACACATGCAAATGGTGCCTCAAAAAATCCAGGCATTTGGTCAAGGATCAGCCCTGGAACAGTGGAATGGAAGAAGAAATAATCACCGGGCCTTCTTTGTGGCCATGCACATGAGCTTATGTTTACATGTACATTAGCGTCAAGATGTATCCATCTCACCCAGGCTGAGATCCAAGGGAGGAATGGAAATCCAAAGAGGAGGACTCCATGTGATGTGCATTCACTCTAATAACATGGGTTCTCTTCCTCCTCCTCCTCTTCCTTCTTCCTTCTTCCTTCTCCTTCTTGGCATTCCAAGAGTCTTTGAAAGGTAAAACTGGAGTGCCAGTTTTCTGGGGACTCGCATCAGAAACCAGAGGCCATCACTGGTAAGTAGCGATGGTTGGAGCACAATGGCTTTAACCCGGCCTTCTTCAACCCATGCCCTCTAAATGGGTCAGACTACAACACCTAACATCCCCAGCTATCGCCCCTGGTGGGGGGGACTGGTGATGGGAATTGCAGCCCAACTCATCAGGAAGGGGAAGGCTGCTTTAACCACTGGCAGCTCAACATCAGATGTGTTGGTTTCTGAAACCAACAACAAGCCAGGCTGGTGCAAGTCCCAGAAACAGCCAAAGGTGGAGTGGCTCAAGTCAGGATTTGCCCTTCTGGAGGGGAACAGATCATTTCATTTATTTGTTTGCTTTTCATTTCTAATATTTCTTTGGCCTCCCTGCAGGACATATCCTCTCTGGGCGCCTTATGCATGTTTGTTTGTTTTTTAAAACCTCATATAAAAGCAGGAGAAAAGCGCATCTGCACCCATGAGGATGGTTGTGGTGTGTGGAGCAAGGAGGACGTGGTCTCGGAGGGGGGTGCTTCAGCCTCCTAAACTGTGAGACGTGTTCGAATGCCTCCTCTTTGTATTTTGACAGCTTGACTCCAGCAGCTGGCTGAAGGGGCAAACGAAAGGAAAAACAGATGGGAACGTGCAGGGTTTGGTTTCAGGGCTTTGACGTTCTAGGGGCGACCCCACGCACACACTCCAAGACCTAACAGATAAGCAACTGGCAGCCTGAGGGCTGAATCTGGCCCTGGTGGATGTTTGTCTAACCCACAGGATAATACAGGGTTCCTCACTGCAAAGCCCGAGGGCCACTGGACGGGCCAGCGCCAAGGGTGGGCAGGGTCGGGGCCCTGCCAAAGGCACATGCCCCAGCAGAGGCCCACTGGCAAGAGCCCCCTGGAGTTTCTCCTCCTCTCCTCCATCGGAACCTGCTTCTTCCCCTGCCTCTCGCTCTGGCCCAGGCAGCGGTGGTGGTGAGGAGGAGGAACAGGAGACGCAGCGGCCTATTTTCTCACTGGCTGTCTGCCTGCCAAGCAAGTGAGTGGGAGCAATGGTGAGGAGGAGCTGGTGACCATGGTGGGGAGAAGGTGGACCCACTGAGGGGGGCCATGGAGGGTGTCTTGCCCAAGAGCCCGCCAAACCCTGGAGCCAGCACTGAAGCTCTAGTAGGTACCTGTCCACACCAAAAAGTCGAGATTTGACTGCTCCGTCACTCCACCCCTCTACCTTGTCTGTGTGGCTGGATGCTGTTTTTATTCTGCTATTGTTGTCTTTTAAATTATGTTCTAATGCATTTGGCTCTACCAAGCCAAAGTCTGTGTGCAGCTATTCTAGGGCCAGTGCCAGAATTTACCCAAATTCACAAAGTTCTCCATATTCAGGACGAAAAGAACTTCAGATGTAAGTATCTGAATGTGGGAGAGACTGAAACTGTCACATTTGTCGGTCCAGGGCGAGGGTGCTTTGCTCTTAAAAGGCTGCATCATGGCCCTTTCCATGCTGGGAATAGCTGTATCTATTGAATGTGGCCAATGCAGACGGGTGATCATTTTGTTTCAGTTTGTTTTTCAGAAGAATTGGCCAAAATTCACAAATGTCTTCATATTTGGGAAAGAAAGAAATTGAGGTTTTCGAAGAATTGAATGTGGGGAAATGTAAAACTTGTCGATTCGCTTATCCCTACCCTATAAGGCAGAACCTTGGTGAACCCTTGTGCACTGTTCCCTCAAAGGGCATCTCTACACCAGCCTAAAATCCTGCATTTAAAACCGGGCTTTCTGCTTTCCTTTTAAATGCAGGATCACTGCAACTCCCTTTTTCACGTGCTTCCTTTTCCCGCACCCCCTTCTACCCCCTTCTCCCTGTATCTGAGTCTTCCAGTATCTTTCATGGATCTCGCTCCTCTTCTTGCCGCTTTTCCTCTTTTCACGGAGGGAAGTCAAGCAGGCCACAGTGGGGTAAATTGATAGCTCATTATCTGCGATCTATTTAAAAACAGAATAAACGGCATTTAGTGCAGGAGATGCCCTAGAGGGTCACAGCAGGGTCACGGCATCATGTAAAGAGCCCACAAACGTCTGTGAAGGAGCAATCTCAATCGCAGGATAAACGCTCCGTGTGAAGAAAGCCAAAAATGGGAAGGGGGGATTCCAAAGGGTACCCTGAAATGCTGAGGGCACTTCTGCCTAACTCTAAGCTGCCTAACTCTAAGCGGAAGCCAGCAGGGCAGGAGGAGTGGAGGAGGCAACTTTTGCCCCTCCACCAATCCTCTATTCTATGCTGTTTCAGGCACCTTGGAGGGGGAGGGAAGGAGGTTGGAGGAGGGTCCGGATAAATCGTATCCTGTCTCTCCAGTCTCTTCCCCTCCTTGTCCACTGGAATGCCCCCTTCCAGGTTGACTTTCCAACCTCGGAGAGGCGGGCAGCATGGTTCTCTCCATGCCGGCTGCGAGGGGGCGGGGTCAGGGGTCAGACATCCGACTCCCCCTTCCGAGGTCAAGCGCCGCCTCCAACCTCTGAAGGGATTGTCCAAGCCATCCTGTGGTCCCTGGGACACTCGCCCCAGGACCACGGGATTGCTCTCTTAACACAGGACACTGTGTTGATTATTGGGAAAAGTCCATGCAGGAGAACGTCTGTTACGCTGTGTTTTAATGTGAACTGCTTAGGGATTTAAATGTATTGAGCAGTATAAAAGTATCATAAATAAATACATAACATTTGTTGATGGAACCACCAAAATTCAGGGTGGAGAATTTTCCTCGTGACAGAAGCTGTCCCTCTGACACAGAACAAGCAAAACTGTACGAGGGGAATTTTGGGCACTTGGAGTTTGTTACATTTATATCCCATCTATATATTATCCTCCTCCTCTCCATTTTTTCCTCACAACAACAACCTTGCGAGGTAGGTTAAGCAGAGAGGCTGTGACTGGCCCAAAGTCACCCAGTAGGCTGCATGGCCAAGTGGGGACTAGAACCTGGGTCTCCCGAGTCCCAGTCCAATGCTTTAACCACTACACCACACTGTTTTGTTTGCCCATTTGTATACTTGTACCAACATTGACATGAGGGGCGACGGATCCAGGGGGGAGAGGGAATTTTACAAGTATGGAGAGTTTGTAAGTATGGAGTCTGCAAGTATGGAAAGATATAAACACACTAAATACAAGCAAAGCTCCTTCCCTGATAGGACATATATATACACACACACACCCCCCCTCCAGCAACACAGCCAAGAACTACAGTCTCCACCATCCGCCCACCCTCACGTCATCTCCCAGGCATAAATACCCTGGAAAAATAAGTCATCTGGACACAAACAACACCAGGCCTTTGAGACGGAGGGGCTGGTCAGGGGAAGAAGAAAAAAACCCTCCCTACTCAATTCCTATTTTTGACCGTTAACATGGTCAGGGCAGAACATGGTGCCTTCAGCTGTTTCGCTCCGTCCGCAACCACAGTCTCGGTCAGTCTGATGTGAAGCCTCGGATCCCTCCATGAATGCCTGTATTGTTCCCAGCTGGGGGATCAGCTGTGAGCAACAGACCAGCCCTGACAAGGAGACAGGAGGGCGGGAGGGGGCTCCAGCTCAAGGAGCCAGGATGGGCAGCGGGACCTCAGTGGCTTGCTTTGGAGAAAGCAGGGAACCACAGGGAAAGGCATGGATGAAATGGAGCAGCCATCCCATAACAAGAAATTTTGCATTGGGGGCAGGAGTGGATCACCTGAAACAGCAAAACACCTGGAATGTAAGCAGTCACAGGGCCAAAACGCCGTGTTTGCTCGTTTGTTTGTACGTTCATTCATTATACTTTTAAACTTAGGGATATATGAGAAGTTCGTTTGCATTCACAAAACAATAAGGAAGGACCGTTCACAACCTCGATTGCAAGCATGAGCACGAGAACATCTTCTCCAAAAATGTTCACGTATCCTTGAACATGCACTCGCAGTCCAGAATTGTGCACATTTCAGAGGAAAAAGCAGTTTGAAATTGCACAATGTTTAAAAATGTGCAGTTTCCTGCTTTCATCTATGGGGGAAAGTTGAGCAACTTTGAAAAATGTCCAAAAAAATTTGCAGTTTTGCCATTGGACCACGTTCCATTTGCGCCATTTTTCCATCTGCACAAATCGAACAGCGATCGCAAGGGCTTGTGGAAATCGAAAGATAGATGAACATCGCTTCCTCGGTCATCCCTATTTAAACCATCCAGTTACCCATGTTCTCTGGGTGGTGGACAATGGTAAAAGTTATACTACCTCATTGGAACACACGTGACTTGCAGTGCACAGAATCTGCAAGCACTGAAAAAGTTGTCATAAAAGTAGTTTGGGGAAAAATCATGGAATATTGAGGGAGAAATAGCATGAGTGAGCCAGATCAAATGTTCGTGTAGGTTGGCAGTTTAATTATTATTTTCACTTAAACCTCACCTTTGTAGAAAAAGTATACAAGGCAGCTTACACAAAACTAATGTAATAAAAGTTAGATAAAAAATAAAACCTTTAAAACAAACCCACACAAAGTAACAAGCAAAACCAAGAAGGAGTTCAGATAAACAGCAGCGGAGAACCCGTTAGCCAAACTCCTGAAAGAGTAGGGATGGCAGAGAATTCAGCCACGGATCTCGGTGAGGCCGAATGCACTGGCATTCGGCCAAACCGAGATCCGTGGCGGAATTTTCTGCCCCCGAAATCTGTGGCGGAACGGCCTGCCACCCCCCCCCGCCACCCCGCAGATCCCCGCCCCGGGACAAGACTCACCTGGGGCGGATCTTCCGGGCGGAGGCAGCTGTGGCGGCTGCAGCAGCTGGTCTTCCGACTGGCTGCCGCCGCCGCCATTTCCACTCTTGTAAAAAAAAAAAAAAAAAAAAAGACATGATAGGCTACGTAAAGATTTACGTAGCCTATCATGGCTAGGTTTTAAAAAAAAATGATGTGATAGGCTATGTAAATCTTTACATAGCCTATCACGGTTGGGTGGGTTTAAAAAAAAAAAACTGTGTACGCAAATGGCAGCAGCTACGGCCACCGCCATTTGCATTCCTTATTTTTGCCCTCTTAATCTACGTAAATATTTATGTAGACTATGACGGCGAAAATAAAGGGGAACGCAAATAGCGTAGCGGGTGCTATTTGCGTCCCTTTTTGATTCCCCGTATTAGCCTATGTAAATATTTATGTAGACTAAAACGGGGAATCAAAAAGGGACGCAAATAGCGCCCGCTACGCTATTTGCGTTCCCCTTTATTTTTGCCATCATAGTCTACGTAAATATTTACGTAGATTAAGAGGGCAAAAATAAGGAATGCAAATGGCGGCGGCCATAGCCACCGCCATTTGCGTACGCGTTTTTTATTTTGTTTTGTTTTGTTTTTTACCCAGAGCCCTCTGCGGCCGGAAATCCGGCTGCGGACGGCTCTGGCCTAGCCGGGCCTGGCTGGCTGCTCCACGGAGCACAGCTGGCCGTGGAGGATTCCGGGGGGGAGGAACGGAGCGCCTCCCCCCCAGCGAGGATTCCAGGGGGAGGGACGGAATGCCTCCCCCCCCACCATAAACATAATCCGCGAACAGATAAGTGACTTTCGTACATCCCTATGAAAGAGAGCAGGAGAAAGTTAACTTCTTAGCGAGTAGAATGCATGGACTGTACGGTTTTATTTACTTCTGTGCAGTCTGCTGGAGGTTTATCCTTCCCAATTCCACCACACCCACATGTCATTTCAGTTCCTACCCCTCAGCAGAGGCAACGATCACAAATCTTTGGTGCTAAGGAATTCATAGACCCATCAACCTACTTCAGCCAATCTTTGTAGAAGTTTTTTTTTTTTAATAAAAGGACACGATTCAAGTGAAACATGTTTGAGTTCAATGGGAGAGAGTTCGATGACTGAGGTTCGCACTTTCAGCATATTCCTGGATTCAGCCCTTAAAATGGAAGCCCAGGTTTCGGCTGTGGCCAGGAGCGTGTGCACCAATTATGTCTGTTCCTGGAGTTCTCTTATCTGGGCTGGCCATAGTCATGCATGCTGTGAAGGTCTGAGGCCTACAGAGGCAAGGAAAGGAAAAAGGTCAGGCCTAGAGGCTGGGGTTTTCTGTTGGGAGGGGGTCCCCTGAGAGGACTAGTTTAGGAACATAGGAACCTGCCTTATACTGAGTCAGACAATTGGTCCATCTAGCCCAGTATTGTCAACACTGAGCGGCAGCAGATCTCCAGAGTTTCAGGCCGGATTGTTTCCTAGCCCTACCTGGAGGAGCTGGGGATTGAACCTGGGACTTTCTCCATACAAAGCAGGAACCCTACCACTGAGCTATGGCCTGTCCCCAAAGTTTCATTTCCCCAGTTCTGTTTCAGTTTCATTTCCCCAATTAAGTTTCATTTCTTCAGGTTTGAAATGTTACTTTCAGTTTTTGAGAGAGAAGGGTATCTAAAGAGAGCAAGGGAGCCAGTAAGAGCAGAGTCAGGGAGACCAGAGCCTGAAGAGAGAGCAGGAAGAAGCAGCCTGGAGAAGTTTAAGTACAGCTAGGGTAAAGGAACTTGCATTTTAAAACATTTATTTTCTCTTCATGCCTTTTGTATCACTCAGCTCTATTCTGCAAATACCGTTAGTTGTGATTTGCTTACTTTAATTGACGAGTAAACTGTTGTGGTTAAACCCTGTGTCTGGTGTGTCTGTCACCCCACACCTACAGCCTAAACCCAACATTATTGGAAAGGGGAAGGTAAAAGAAGGAGGGTGGGACTCTAAAGGAGGCAAGAGATCCTTCAGGGGTTGCTCAAGGGGTCCAGCTCAATAGCGAAACCCTGACACATGCCTTAGTTAGGGATGTTTAACCTCTGTCAGTTCCAGGGCCAAATTCTGTTTTGGAAAAGCTCTCAGGGGCCACATTGAAGTGCTGGGCAGGGCCAAAGGCAAAAGGCTCAGAGCCAAGAAACAAACATACTAGCCTACTTGAGCATAAAGTTCCTACTAGTGGTAACTAAGCCTTAGGAGAGGCATTTCAACCTTTTAGAATGGGGGAGAACCACGCAAAAGCTGAGAAACTACCAACCTATTGCTGGGTGGGGGGAAGAGGGTGTGGTTATTGGGTGGACCCCAGCGGGGCAGATTGAGGCCCCCAAAGGGCCAGTTTGACCCACGGACCTGACCTTCTGCACCTGTGCCTTAGTTACATCCCATTTGGACTACTATAACACTCTCCCGATGAAAATTATTGTTCTCTGCTTCACAAATGTTGTAATACACGTGGCCACCTATAGGGTCTCTCCACCCCCTCCCCCTTGTAAGACCGTTACATCCAGGGTCCAAAATTACCTAGCTGCATCACTGAAAGTAACTAAAAAGCCAGTATAGACAACCATCTTGCTACATGATAAGGTTCTGTCGGGAATGAATCTGAGCATGTGGAGATGCCTGGCAGCTCAGATACGGAATCAGAATGGGGACAGCCAGAACAGAAGGAGGCACCCTCCCCAGTGAGCCCTGATACAGTGAGACTTTCTTCCCTTGACACACAGATGGCCCAGCCTGAATGGCTCCCCCCTTTCTCCCCCATGAGAACTCAAGTTTTGGAGGAGGAGGAGAGGAGGGAGAGAGGCGTGACTTGAGGGATGCTAGGCTCCGTTGCAGAGCAAAGCGGGAAAAGGCAGGGGCAGGGCTCAGACGCGGAACCCAACATAGGAGGGACCCACCCTGCAGGAGGGGCTTCTCTGCGGAGCTAGTCTGGCTGTGATGTTCATACCCAGACTGCTGGCAACTTCTCTAACTTCCACTTCGTCTCCTCTACTGATATTTGTAGATGTGTGGATTACCTGGTTCTATACAATCTGAGAGTTTCCTAGAATCTGCATTTGTAAAGGAGCTAGTCCTTAACTAATAAAGTAGCATTAGCCCGAAGCCTTGTTTCCTGGAGTGTGTTGATTGCGAAGGGGGAGGACGTAGGAACGTGACAGGTTCTCTATTTCACACGGTGGCTTTTGGCCATCCATATGGCTATAAACATGGCATAATATTTGTTTTTTCTGCCACATCTTCTTACGTGTAGTGAAGGTTGGTAATCGTTAACCAAGTGGCAAGACTATTCCACGTTTCACATGTGGTCGGATCCATAGCAGTGGTGGTGTTGTGGAACCAGGGCTCACTAGGGTGCAGCACTGGGACTTTTTTATTAGCCAGGACGCTGGTGTCATCCGCAACCCTGCTTAGAATTTCCTGTTCCCATTGAGCTTAGCTGCACTCCTCACAGTAGCTGAGCGAAAATGAACTTGGGTTTTGCTGGTTCACGCATCCCTCATTCCAGTCTATGGCAGTATCCCACAGGACCATATCCAGCAGATATTCCATCAGCCTGCAAGGGGGGGACAGCAGCCCCACCCCAGAAGCCAGCTTCATCAGGCACTGTCTTTCCCCCAACAGCCATCCCACAGCCATTCCATTGGGCTGTGGCAAAAGGAGACACCGCTCCCTGTCCTACAGCTGAAAGCACAGTGTCCCCGTCAGCTCAGCTAAGAGACCAGCAGCTTTGGTCCCCTTCTGACTCGTGTGGTGCCGACGAGAGAGATTGGGATTCTGGGACCACGGGCTATACTTCCTGGAAGATGGGCTGATGGCAAGGGACGGGCTGCACCTCACAAAGGATGGGAAGAATGTGTTTGGCCACAGCATGAGGAACTTCATCAGGAGGGCTTTAAACTGAATCCTACGGGGAAGGGAGATGTACTGTTGGGGGTAACAATGGACGTAGGCGCATGCACTGCAACGGAGAGAACAGCTCTGACAGCGCCCAATAATAGTCTTCAGACACATGTAGGAAGAAAGCCAGACTATGAAGCACATGGTCTTCGATGTCTATATACTAATGCCCAGAGTATGGAAAACAAACAGAACGAACTTGAACTCTTAATACAAGAGGGAAATTATGACTAGATAGGTATAACTGAGACTTGGAGGGATGACTCTCATGACTGGAATACAGCAATTGAAGGATATAACTTGTTCAAAAAGAACAGGAGGAACAGAAAGGGAGGTGGGGTTGCACTGTATGTGAAAAATACATATCTCTGCACAGAAATACAGGAGGATGAGCCTAGTAGCCCCATCGACAGCTTCTGGATCAAAATAAATGGAGCAAAGAATAAAAGGAACCTGGTGGTCGGAGTCTACTACCGGCCACCCAACCAAGGAGAAGACAAGGATGAAACTTTTGAAAAGCAAATAGCCAATGTTTTAAGGAAGCATGATGTAGTAGTATTGGGGGACTTCAATTTCCCCGATATTTGTTGGGAGCAAATTCTGCAAAACACGGCCCCTCCAGGAAATTCCTGACTTGTGTGGCGGATAACTTCCTCCTACAGAAAGTAGAGGAAGGAACTAGAGGATCGGCTATCCTTGACTTGATCCTAACCAACAGAGATGACTTAGTGGATAAAGTAGCAGTTACAGCAACTCTGGGGGAAAGTGACCATGTTGTACTTGAGTTCTTGGTTCTAAGGGAAGCAAAAGCCGAGTGTAGTCAAACGCGTACCCTGGATTTTAGGAAAGCTGATTTTCATAAACTCAGAACAATGATCAGTAAGGTCCCATGGCAAGCGACGCTAACGAGAAAAGGAGTCCAAGATGGGTGGGAGCTTTTAAAAAAGGAAATTCTCAAGGCACAATCACAAACAGTTCCAACAAGAAGAAAAGGTGGAAGACAACAGAAGAAGCCAATGTGGCTTCACAAAAAGCTTAGGGATGACCTGAGAACAAAAAAGGACACATACACGAAGTGGAAAGAAGGCGAAGTAATAAAGGAAGAGTACAGGCAAGTAGCACAGAATTGCAGGGATGGTGTCAGGAAGGCTAAAGCTGAGAACGAGCTGAGGCTAGCAAGGGATGCTAAAAACAACAAAAAGGCTTTCTTCAGCTACGTGCATAGTAAAAGGCAGAGGAAAGAAATGGTTGTTCAGCTATTAAATAAGGATGGCAAAACAATAACAGATGACAAAGAAAAGGCAGAGGTGCTCAATTCCTACTTTGGCTCAATCTTCTCCCAAAAGAGGGTCTATGACCCCCCTGGCAAAGGCGAAGTACAGGCTGAAGGGGCAGGATTGCAGCTTGAGATCGACAGGCATATGGTCAAGGAACACCTAATTACTTTCAATGAGTTCAAGTCTCCAAGGCCAGATGAACTGCATCCTAGAGTCATAAAGGAGCTGGCAGAAGAACTCTCAGAACCGCTGTCTATTCTCTTTGAGAAATCATGGAGGACGGGGGAAAGTGCCAGATGACTGGAGGAGGGCTAATGTTGTCCCTCTCTTCAAAAAGGGTAAAAAGGAGGAACCTGGGAACTACAGACCAGTCAGTCTGACATCAATCCCTGGGGAAATTCTGGAGCAGATGATAAAGGAATCCATCTGGAAGCATCTTGACAACAATGCCGTGATTACTCGAAGCCAACATGGATTTGTCAAAAACAAGTCCTGCCAGACAAATCTGATCTCATTTTTTGATCAAGTAACCTCCCTTGTAGACCGTGGGAATGCTGTAGACATCATATCCCTCGACTTCAGCAAAGCTTTCAACAAAGTGCCCCATGATATCCTGATGAGCAAACTAGCTCAAAGTGGGCTAGATGAAACAACGATCCGGTGGATCCACAGCTGGCTACAGAACTGGACTCAAAGAGTGCTTATCAATGGGACCTTCTCCAACTGGGGAGAGGTAACGAGTGGGGTACCGCAGGGCTCAGTCCTGGGCCCAGTGCTCTTCAACATTTGTATTAATGACTTGGAGGAGGAGGTGCAGGGAATGCTGATCAGATTTGCAGATGACACAAAATTGGGCGGGATAGCTAATACTTGGGAAGACAGAAACAAAATTCAAAGTGATCTGGATAGACTGGAGCGCTGGGCAGAAAACAACAGAATGACATTGGATAGGGATAAATGCCAAGTTCTGCACCTAGGAAAAAGAAACCAAATGCACAGTTACAAGATGGGGGATACGTGGCTCAACAACACTACAAGCAAGAAGGATCTTGGAATTGTTGTCGATCACAAGCTGAAGATGAGCCAACAATGTGATGTGGCTGCAAAAAAAGGCCAATGCTATTTTGGGCTGCATTAATAGAAGCATAGCTTCCAAATCCCGGGAAGTACTAGTTCCCCTCCACTTAGCACTGGTTAGGCCTCATCTGGAGTCCTGTGTCCAGTTCTGGGCACCATACTTTAAGAAGGATGCAGACAAACTGGAAAGGGTTCAGAGGAGGGCAACAAAGATGATCAGGGGACTGGAAACAAACCCTATGAAGAGAGACTGAAAGAACTGGGCATGTTTAGCTTTGAGAAGAGAAGACTGAGAGGAGATACGATAGCGCTCTTCAAGTACTTGAAAGGTTGTCACAGAGAAGGCCAGGATCTCTTCTTGATCCTCCCAGAGTGCAGGACATGGAATAATGGACTCAAGTGACAGGAAGCCAGATTCTGGCTGAACATCAGGAAAAGCTTCCTGACTGTCAGAGCAATACGAGAATGGAACCAATTCCCTAGGGAGCTGGTGGGCTCTCCCACAAGGGGGGCATTCAAGACGAGGCTGGACAGCCATCTGTCAGGGATGCTCTGACTTGGATTCCTGCATTGAGCAGGGGGTTGGACTCGATGGCCTTGTAGGCCCCTTCCAACCCTACTATTCTATGATTCTATGATTCCTCTTTCCATTCCAGTTGGTGACCAACAAATTCTGGCTGCATTACAGCTATTCCAGCATTTCAGCTGCACCGGTCATGATAAGAACCATATAACATTAAGAATGGGCGGCGAAGCTATCTTGTCTTCCTCTTCCCTGCCCATCCTGGTTTCCTTTTGTATCCCACCTTTTTTTTAGATTTTTATCCTTTTATAGGCAGGGCCTGTTTTGCTTTCAATTGATCTGGAAGCCGCCCTGGAAGCCTCTCCAGCTGAAGAACGGGCTACAAAAATGCTATAAAGAAATAAATGTGTTGTTCGTCAACTGCCCCACCAGCCAACACGCACAGGGACCCACAAGTAGAGAGTGGCGAACCAAGAGCAGGCCACTGAAATCTGTCCAGCAGACAGACCGCAATTCCAGAACCTTCATCACGGCTCCATCAATGCCTTCATCAATGGCATTTTTATTTGCCAGTCCAAACGGCTTCCGTCATTTCAGGTAGATGGGAACGCCGTGCCGCCCTCGAAGGCCTTTTCGCGCAAGCAGATACTAATGAGGCATTAGCCAGCAGGGGGTCATGGACTTGTAATGACCCCTCACGCCCATCCCATCATTTAGCCCCATTGTCCTTCAACTGCAAGCCTTCTGATACATTTGGGAGGGGAAAATAATAATTTGTGCTTTTGAATGACTTGACCTCTGAAACTGGTAGCATGAGACCTTAATCCTCAGTGCTCCCCAGCCATAACCATTGAAAAAAGAGATAGATTTGTGGAGGATCAGGCCATCAATGGACACCAGTCATGATCAGGGCCGGCGCCAGACTCCAGTAGTCCCTTAGCGTAGTGCTGCTGATGGGACCCCAACAATGCTGGGGGGGCTGCCATCAAAGACCCCCTGCTGCCACAAAAAGGCCAGCCCGCACAATGCACCACTGCAGCCCACTGCCCACGCACCCGTGACATGGCCCCTCACCCTACCAGCCACGACTGCTGCTGCCCTTCACCCACCTGCCTGCCTGCCTTCTGCCACACACTCCCACTGATGCCACCCACCCTCCGTTCCTCCAGGTTTGTTTTTACCTGTGGGGCAGGAGCTCCTCCTCAGCTGGCCAGCACCACTGCCGAAGCACCCACAGCACCCAGCCAGCCAGGCCTGCAGCCCCCATGCATGATTTTCACAAGTTTTCTTTTTAACTTATAAGTTGAGTGGCAGTGATCTGAACCAATCATACGCTTCCTTTTGGGGGGGGAGATGCAGCAAATGAGGGCACAGGAGTGATAGAAAGACTGCCCTGTGCCCTCATTGCCCCCCCCCAAAGGCAGCATCTTATTGGCTCAGTTCACTGCTACTCAAAACTTAAGTAAAAATGCAAGTAAAGGCTTGGCTGTGGCCCTTTCTTTCACCAGCAGGGGCCAACCGGGTGGGCAAGGAGGAGGCTCAGGGGCAAGGGCGGGCCCTTTAGTGATTGGCAGCTGCCTGTTCATGCCTCTTCGTGCCGACCCCTGACGCCAGGCCTCATCATGACACCGTCTCCAGTATCAGAGGCAGTATGCCTCTGAATAACGTGTTCCTGGGACAAATCTGTTAATTTCACTTTCTCTCGTTTTTTCCAGTCTTAAATTCAGATCGTCCCAAACTTTGGGCGTTGTTGGTTTTTTTAAGTTCACCTGAAAATTCATAGGAAGTAATTAATAGTTTATTACGGTCACAAGACCAGCAAAGTGAAGTAGCACTATAAATACAATAATATGAAAGCAATAAGAATTAGTTAAAAGGCAAATAAATAAGAATTACACATGACCCTCTCATAATAGTAAAATATTTAACAAATTAAAACATTATCAAACAATTGACATCATCCCACGCCAACAAACAATTGCAGCTGCACAGAATCTAGCCACCTTAGAGGTTACCTGAGAATTCTGGTCAGCCAAAAGATAATCTGTATAAAACACATCAGATCTCCCAGGTCTTCCTTCCTGAAAATTCATAAGCACTTCTGTCCACATTTCTCTTCATACGTGCATCTCTGTAAACTTTTCGTAAGACACACACGTCCTTTGCAAGCAATTGTCCTAATATTATGAATCTCTGCATGCATTTTTTGATAGGCGAGCTCCTTCGCAAAATTCGGAGCCGTGCGAATTCCCAAAGAGACTTGAGTTCCACTTCACAGAGTCGTTCAAAAGGGTGAGAAGTGCTGTTGAGGTCGTGTCCTGGCCACTGTGGGAACAGAATGCTGGACTACATAGACCTTTGGTCTGATCTAGCAGGGCTCTTCTTATGTTCTTATTTTACCACTCCATGTACCTGTTGCAGGTACGTATCAAAACCCATATTATTTGGCTCATTGTGAGAAAGGGTGGATGATGATGGGGATGATTGTTGTTGTTGTTATTTGAAAATGACAGAGGAAGCAGGGTTGGAAATGGAGGCTGGGTAAACAGGAATGGGCGATGCTTTCAGTTTAGTTACACAAACATCTTGGGTTGGGATGGCTGCCATAGGAAGAGCTCTGCTTGTAGAAGGCCCCCCTGCCTGATTTTTGGGGATCCCCCCTCCCCTACACACACCACAACTTACCCTATTCAGCAGGGTCTCCTGACTCTCAGGGGACCAGTGGCTCCAGCAAGGGAAAGAGGGGGTGGGAAAATCCATTTCCATCAGCGCCACTGATCCAGCATAAATCTGGATCCAACCCCTTAGATGTACTTATTTTATACATCAACACACACGCCAATATATTTATAATTCCCCCTCTCAATCAAGTATTCCCAAGATGGGCTCTCTGGAAATGTATTTGTGGTGTGAAATGAAAGTTTTGAACCTGTCAGACAATCCCCTGTATTTTGTTTTTCAGGTGAGATGGGGGAAGGCAGAAAAGAGGGGGCTGCTTCCACTGGAACTGGACGGCCTCCAGGTCCACCCTCCCTCAGCAGTTACGAAAGGCTTTTCACAGGGGACAGCTGGTTGCATGTGGTAAACGAAGCAGATGTGGCCAAGAAAATGCGTCAGGAGGAGCAAATATTTGAAGAACCATTTTTAGCCCTACAGCAGGCTTTTGGGGACGTCGACCGCATTCCCATCTTCTTCTGGAGTGGTGACGGAGTCTCTGGACTGTTTGCTGTTCCTACCACGGCAGAAAACAGCTTGGTTGTCGCACTGGGCCCCCAGCCAAACAACCTCCATGCTTGTTTTATTCACTCTGGGCTCAAGGGAGAAGTTAGAAGGGAGGGATTTTCCCCTCGCAAGGGGACTCGATCACTTTGAACCAGGGGTTTTGAATCTCTTTCCACCTGAATGGTGAATTATATTTCGGAGAAACTCTCGGGGGGGGCATTCTGGTGGAGGGCAGGGCAAAAGGGGTGTGGCCAAAAAACAGGAAAATGTCAGCATATTGTAGTTTAAAGCTCTTACGGCAGCTGCAGAGATCAGTAAGGACGTTTACCATCACCTTGCTTTGAAGCACTGAGCAAAGGAGTGCACACAAACCCCAAGAAATCCCCAACACGCACAATTTGCTACCACAGCATGTAGTGATGGCCACCAATTTGGATGGCTTCAAAAGGGGGTTGGACCAATTCCTGGAGGAAAAGTCTATCAGTGGCTACTAGTCCTGATGGCTCTGTGCTACCTCCAGGACAAGAGGCAGTGAGCCTATGTGCACCAGTGGCTGGGGAACATGGGCGGGAGGGTGCTGTTGCACTCATGCTCTGCTTGTGGGTTCCTGGTCGACAGCTGGCTGGCCGCTGTGTGAACAGAATGCTGGACTAGATGGAGCCTGGGTCTGATCCAGCAGGGCTCTTCTGATGTTTGTATGTTCTTAATTTTGCATTTAGGATACAGGCCCACCAATTGGAAGTCCCATACTGATGCATGCGGTCTATCATTCGCCTCACTTGCTAAGAGTCGTAGGACATTTCGGGGGACACCTCCTTTCACAAGGGCAGTTCCCTTCCCAAGGGACTTACAATGTTGTTTTTTTCAAGAGGCACTGTCTCCATCCAGACGACACTATGTAATGTGTTGCGCATGGTGCTGACTTCGAAAGGCACTGGGAAAGTCAAAAGAGAAGCTTGAAAGCAGAACAGAGGGGCGGATGGGAGAGAAATTCAGTTCACATGACCAGATTTCACATTTTTGAAACACTATGGCAAGGGCAATGAACCTCTCTCCGCCCAAGGGCTGAATTCCATTTTTGGAACACTTTCGGGGGCCGCATGCCAGGGGTGGGCGTGGCCAAAGGCAAAGGGGGTGTGGTCAAAAACACCAGCCTATTGTACCTGAAAGCTCTTCCTGCCAGGATCTAAGCCCTGGAAGAAGCATTTCAACCTTTTAAAATGGGGAGAAAAATATGTGGGTTTTGTGGCTGCAAAAAAGGCAAATGCTCTTTTGGGCTGCATTAATAGAAGCATAGCCTCCAAATCCCAGGAAGTCCTAGTTCCCCTCCGCTCAGCACTGGTTAGGCCTCATCTGGAGTACTGTGTCCAGTTCTGGACACTGCACTTGAAGAAGGATGCAGATAGGGATGTCAGAGAATTCCGCCACGGATCTCAGGGAGGCCGAATGCCAGAGCATTCAGCCCCCCGAAATCGGTGGCGGAACGGTCTGCCACCCCCCTGCCACCCCCCCGCCACCCCCCCGGGACGGGACTTACCTTCAGCGAATCTTCCTGGTGGCGGCGGCTCCAGCGGCGGTTCGGCGGCGGTTCGGCGGCGGTTTGGCGGCGGTTCGGCGGCTGCGGCGGCTGGTCTTCTGACCGGCTGCCGCCGCCACCATTTCCAGTTTAAAAAAAATGTGATAGAATTTTTAAAAAACACCGTGATAGGCTACGTAAATGTTTACGTAGCCTATCACGGCTGATTTAAAAGAAAAAAACCGCGCGTACGCAAATGGTGGCGCCCATGGGCGCCGCCATTTGCATTCCTTATTTTGGCACGTCTTAGTCTATGTAAACATTTACGTAGACTAAGACGGCGAAAATAAGGGGAACGCAAATAGCATAGCGGATGCTATTTGCGTTCCCCCTTATTTTCGCCATCTTACTCTACATAAATATTTATGTAGACTAAGAGCCCAAAATAAGGAAAGCAAATGGCAGCGGCTGTAGCCGCCGCCATTTGCGTACACGCATTTTTGTTTTTGTTTTAAGTCAGACGTGATAGGCTACGTAAACATTTACGTAGCCTATCACGGCATGTGTGTTTTGTTTTTTTTTAACCTAGCCATGATAGGCTACGTAAATCTTTACATAGCCTATCACGTCTTTTTTTTTTTTTTTTTTTTAACACTGGAAATGGCGGCGGTGGCAGCCGGTCAGAAGACCGGCTGCCGCAGCCGCAGCCACCACCACCGAAGCTGCCGCTGGAGCCGCCACCGCCCGGAAGATCCGGCCCAGGTAAGTCTTGTCCCGGGGGGATCCGTGGGGGGGCAGGCCGTTCCGCCATGGAGTTCGGGGGGACCTCACCGAGATCCGTGGCAGAATTCTCTGCCATCCCTAACCACCACCCTCTTCTGAAAGGATGAAATGTCTCTCCTAAAGCTGAGTTACTTGCAGTAAGAGCTTTAAGCTCAAATATGCTGGTATTTGGGTTATTTTGGTCACACCCCTTTTGCCTTCAGCCCCGCCCACCACTGGAATGCGGCCCCTGAGAGCTTCTCCAAAACTGAATTAGGCTGTTGGACTGCAAGGTTCAACACCCCAGCTTTGCCAGGTCCACTTACACCCTGTTGTATAGGTAGTAGGACTTGGAAGTCCTACTGCTGAGAACTTAGCAGAAGCTCCACCCACTGCTGCTGCTCCCAGCTCCACAGGAGCTGCCAAGGTTCAAAAACAATAACTAATCCATGGTACCCCCCTCCCCCAGGATGCATAACAGACCCACAGTGCAAAAATTAAACTGACGTAAATTAGTCAATGTGGTTCATTAAACCGAAGGGGATTTAAGCACAAGGAACTTTTTCTGGACTGGGATTCGTAGGGTGGGATGCAATGTAGTTGCTCCATGAACAGAAGGTGCTCCAATCAAGTTCCATGTACCCATGGAAGGGGTTCTTCTGTGAGCACAATTCTCCATCAGGTACCAGAGACGTCCATCTGTGGGACTGGATTGTACCCATATTGTGGTGTAGTGGCTACGCTACCAGGCTAGGACTGGAGTCAAGTTAGGGATGTACAGACTGCATAAAATCCACCCTGTCTGTGTTTCGTAGATTGTCAGACACTGTTTTGTTCCATCATCCGCTCACAGACGGATGCGAATTATTATTTTTTGTCATGCGGAAAAATACACAAATAATTACATAAGAAGTTTCATAACAATTTACCTTAGTATGTAACGTTTAGCGTATTGTCTCCCATTCCATTCAACATTTCTTCAGCAGAAACGTACATATTTTCCTACGAATAAATATGCAGAAATTTTGAGAAAGTAAAAAAAAATCCGAAAGTCCACAGACTCTGCACGGCCTGAGGGGGTCACTCCGCAGCAGATTCCGCAGGTCTCATTCTTAGCAATCCGAGCTCATTTTAGTCCATCTCAAATTTCTCCAGCATCCCTAGTTCAAAACCCTGCTCAGGTTCAACTCCCTGCCCAGCAACAAATCTCAATGGGTGACCTAGCACCAATCACTGTATCTCAGCCTAACCTACCTCACAGGGTTGTTGGGAGGATAAAACAGGAAGAACCACATACACAAAGACTTCCTTGGAGGAAGTTGGATAAAAAAATCCAACTAAATATAATAGTGGTTTTGCTTGTTATTTTATCGAAGGAGCTGGAAGGGGCAGGATAGGAAAGAGCATCCAAAACGTCAAAGAAAAGAAGCTGAGGGCTTCTGGTTTATTCGTTTATTTATTTAGGACAATTATATCCCACTTTTCGACTACAGTCCACAAAGTGGCTTATGATATTTATAAAACACAATGGGTACAACCCTGGTTTCACAAGGACGAATCCGTCAGTGTCATTTTCTCTTGCAGTCGGAGTCTTTAAACCTCAAGTTCTTCCTCTCCTGCATATGAAGAACTTGGTGAAGGCTGGGCCAATTCTTCTCAAAAATGAACGGAAATGAATTCTTTTCCATTCACATCAGCCCTGTTCCCAGCATGGAAAGAACTGTGATGGAACTGCTGGCCATATGGCTGTGTAAGATGAGGACCCGGTCTGAAAAAAAGAAGTGGCGAGCCTAATTCAGCACCAGAAACATGGCAGAAAACACAAGGATTAGAGCCCAGGCTTTTAAGGGCTAAGCCAGGGGTACAAAGCCTGCAGCCCATGGGTCACAATCCCAGCATTTGCCATTGCTGAAAGGGGGGGGGCACTCTAGAAACAGGCTCTATCGTTCCTGCCATAGAATCCTCATTCCTAGAGCATCCTTGGAGAGTCCTAGGAAGCAGTGCTTGATGGATCTTGCCAACTTCCTAGGATGCTTTGGAGATACCAGGAATGAGGCTTCTATTGCAGGAACCACAGAGCCCATTCCTTGAATGTTATTTCCTGGAGGGAGTGGATAGGGGTTGCTGAGGAGGGGAGGGGGTTCAGCACCTTGATGCAGTGACATGGAACAGATGCTGTCGCTACAAGACTAAGTTCTGCTCCTGCTGGAGTGGTACGTGTGCGTGCGCGTGTCTGTGAGTTGTGTGTGCATGCATGTTCCAGGGGGATTCTGGGGCTCCTAAAAGATTCAGGGCCTAGACCCACAGGACACAAGTTAACATAAAATTTGCACATGCTAATTTATATCTATTTATGCACATTGAGACACCATGACTAGGATTGATTTAGATTTCACAGCAGGCAAAGCCAGCCAATTGCTCATCCAAACCCACGCAGATAAAATAAATTCTTCTGTTAATTTGCTCACGTGCCTCAGATCTAGGGATGTACGAAAGTCACTTACCTGGTCTCGCAGCTTGCTTCGCGGTGGGGGGGAGGCGCTTCGCTTCTCCCCCCGAAGTTCAGGCCGGGGGGGGAGGCTTCCCGCCTCGCCCGGCCGAAATTCAGGCCGGGGGGGGAGGCTTCCCGCCTCGCCCGGCCGAAATTCAGGCCAGGGGGGAGGCTTCCCGCCTCGCCCGGCCGAAATTCAGGCCGGGGAGAAGCGCCCCGTCTCCCCAGCCGCGACCTTCAAAAGAAAAGTTAAAAAAAAAAAAAAACGCCCCTGTGATAGGCTACGTAACGATTTACGTAGCCTATCACGGCTAGATCTGCAAAGTCAGCCGTGATAGGCTACGTTAATCGTCACGTAGCCTATCACGGGTGACTTGGGGGGGGGGGAAGCGTGTGCGCAAATGGCGGCCCCCATAGGGAGCCGCCATTCGCGTTCCTTATTTGGTCCCTGTAGTCTATGTAAAGATTTACGTAGACTACAGCGAAAATAAGGGCAACGCTATTTGCGTTGCCCTTATTTTCACAGTAGTCTACGTAAATCTTTACGTAGACTACAGGGACCAAATAAGGAACGCGAATGGCAGCTCCCTATGGGGGCCACCATTAGCCGTACGCGCTTTTTTTTTTTTTTAAGTCACCCGTGATAGGCTACGTGACAATTAACGTAGCCTATCACGGCTGACTTTGCAAATCTAGCCGTGATAGGCTACGTTAATCGTTACGTAGCCTATCACAGGGGCGTTTTTTGTTTTTTTTTACTTTTCTTGTAATGGCCCCTGCCCCTGACGAAGACCTGCCGAACTGCCGCCGGGACCCGCCGCCGGGAGGGACATTCGTGAAAGGTAAGTCCCATCCCGGGGGGGCGGGGGGCGGAGAATTTATCCCCGAACGACCTTCGGAGGACTGAATGCGTGGCGCTCGTTCCCCCGAAGTTTCGGGGAGAAATTCTCCCCCATCCCTACTCAGATCATTCGAAATCAGTTGTTCCTCTTCCATTACAATTCCTTTGCTAGGGCATGAAAAAATGCAAAGAGAGAGAGAGTAGCTGGTAGGGTTGTTTTCATGAGCAATTCACACACACCTAAAAATGGCAACGTTTGCACAAAAATGGAGTTTCAAAAATTGTAGAGAGTGCTAATCCAAAGGCACTGTGTTTTGGGGTGTGTTGAAGCAGCTGCCATTCCCTTAAAAATTACACACTCACACACACGACAAGTAGGGATGTATGAGAAATTTGCTTAAGTTTGTTTTTGATCAGGATTTACCCCGTTCGCACCTCCCAGACCGAACATTGACTCAGACGCGATCTGCAGTCAAAGTCCATACATTTCTGAGCTTGCAAGGTGATTCTAAGACCCCCCCCCAAAGTGCATCCAACAGCATGCGTGCATTTGAAAAATGTGCCTGAAAAAATGCAGACTTTTGAAAAATGCAGACAAGTGCGCTTTAATCAACGGGAAAAGAACGTGTACATATCAAAGGTGCGCACAACTGATGCGTGCATTTGGAAAAAATATGCACAGATTTTCGTGCACCAAGAAAAAAAAACCACAGCTTGCAATCTGATATGGACTCAAGACGGAACGAGATTCAAGACGGAATTCAGAGGACTTCAGCAAGCCCAGGTTTTGCTGAATTACACATCCCTACAATTAAGCTAAGTAAAAAAAAAAAACACCTTCCGTTGGCATCAATAGACCCTCAGGGCTCTGGAGGATAGATTCAGGCCCCTGAGAAACAGATTCGGGATCAGGAACCCATGGGCACAGGCCTAGAAATGCCCCTGGTATGCGCACAGATGTGAGGCCCCTGCCACCTCAGCGGACACCTGTTTCAGCCCCAGAGGGTGAAAAGGTTGTGCATCCCTGGGCTAAGTGCTCGAAGCCCTGGGCCTGGATGGACAAATCTGTCCATTTCAGCTTATCCCACATTCAGTGGTGTGCTTTTTAAAAAAAATCTCAAGTTCTTTCTCTCCAGAATGTGGAGAAATTTCAGGATTTGGGTCCATGCTTCTCACAAACGAACATAAATGAAATCCTGAACAGACCCGGATTTTTAGACCCACGCGATGTCTCTGTGAGATGCCGCAGTAATGGACGAAGAGCTGCTCTGCAGCATCAGCTCGATTGTCGCAATTGCTTTGGTCGAGTTCAGCACTTCACAGCTGTCCCATCTGGGAACCTCCTCCTTCCTACCGGAGGACGCTTGCTTCCGGCCGGGGGACAGGGCAGGCCATCTGTGTTGTAGCTGCCAGGCCACACATGGGGGAAGCCGAACGGGAAACGTCAACTTACCAAAACTTGGCTCCTTGAGGAAGAAAACCGCAGACTGGCTTCTTTTGACCCTGGGGTAACCGTCAGGGTTCTTACACAACTTCCCTCACCTCCTAACGTATTTTTCACCGTTTTTATTTTTTAACTTAAAAAGTGGTGGCAGTAGAAATATGTGTAGATATCGGAGAGGCCCAGAAGGAGAACAAACGCCCCCCAAAGGAAATGCATCACCGAAAAAGGGGGAAACCTGTGTGGTGCAGTGGTTAGAACATTGGACTGGGACTCAGGAGATCCAGCTTCAGCCATGACGCTCACTGGGAGACTTTGGGCCAGTCGCTGACTCTCCGCCTAACCTACCTCGCAAAGCTGTTGTGAAAATCAAATGGAGGAGGATTGTGTAAGCTGCCTTCAGTTCCTTGAAGGAGAAAAGATGGGCTTGAAAGAAAATAACGAATAGGTGAATGAATGAACAAGAAAAGGTGACGCCCATTTGCAGAACATTGGCATATGGTAATTTATATGAATCAATGCACATTTTAAAATTATTACTATAATTTAAATAAAAAATCAAGACATCTCACCTTAGCCCTCCCTGTTAGGAAGTTTCCCCTAATGTTTAGCCGAAATTCGCTTGCCTGCAGTTGCCACCCGTTTGTTCTAGCCCAGCCCTCAGAAGCTGCAGAGAAGAAGTCTGGTCCTTCTTCTCCATGGCAGCCTTTCCGATGCCTGAGGAATGCTATCATGTCTCAGTCATTTCTTCTTCAGGCTAAATACACCTGACTCTTTCAACCGCTCCTCAGAGGACTTGGATTCCAGACCCCTTACCACCTCTTCTCTGGACACGCTCCAACTAGTCAATGTCCTCCTTAAAATGGATGCAGTGCTCCAAATGCAAGCCGAATGCAGAACAGAACAGAACGATTACTTCCCAAGCCCTGGGTGGTGTCTCCATGAGCGATTTGCTATGAGGTTGCTGCGTTCAGAGGTCGATTAGGGCACATGACGGTGTGGCCATCCCAGATTTTCACTCTGAAAAACCGCTTCTTCTGAAACTACCTTTAGTCCAATTGTTTCCCTTAATTCAGCTTCTCTGCACTTCTGTTGTGGTGTGCACCAACCCTCTGCATTTATTCCAGCATGATAGCCCTCCCCAGGGGTGTGTCTTTCACCTGGCCATGCCCTCACTGACCCGGTCAAGGGTTGTTTCCTCAGTGTAATCCCTGCCTGTGTTTCCCCAATGTTTCCGCCATTGTGAGGCTGGCCGTCAGAGTTCTGAGCTACCGCATGGCATTACTTTACCTTGCCAACCACTAAACTCAGGTGGCCATCCCTGCAAAGTATAGGTGTGCTCCAGGGAGCCTCTAACTTCTTTTAAAAAGTAAAGGATTAAAGCAAAATAGCACTTTACTGGGCCAAATTGCCGTCTCAGATGTAGTTACTGCAGAATCCGCAGTTGCACATTTAAAAGCTATCCCTATCATGCAATAGCAAAACAGGGCATTGTCCTTTATCCTCCTATCTCGCTGTAGCACTATCAGGAAATAGCGCCATAGAGAAGTAGCACATTTGTTCAGGAGTAGCTGCTAATATGGTACTGCGGTTTTAGAGGGAAAATTTAAAAAATTGAGGGAATCGAGCCTAGGTTGGGGAGGCAGGCACTAACACACACTGGCCAGAGAAAGCAGAAAGGGTGGAACAAGGCGAGAGAGAGAGGGAGTGGGAGGGAGGGAGAGAGGGAACAGGCTAAGTGATGACGTGATTCAGACTCCTCCCGGTAGCAACCCAAACAATTTGCAATAAGGTGCCATGTGACCTGCCCAGAGCCCCAGGCTAAGCTGTGGGACAATTTGGGCTTTCCAGCTCTGTGTCCCCCCAGATGGAGCAGATTCAACTCCAGTAAAAACTGCAGCAAAGTGGAGAATGAACTCAACTCATCGCCATGGAGATCCCCTAGACTATGCTTCTGTTAATGAAGCCTAAAATCACATTAGCTTTTTTAGCAGCTGCGTCACACTGCTGGCTCATGTTCTGCTTGTGATCCATTAAGGGCGCAACCCTATGCATGTTTATACAGAAATAAGTCCCACAACCCCCAGCATTTTCCTCGTGGGTAGGAGGGCACTGCTCACAAGGATCCTTCCTTTGCACAAGGGCACTTCTCACAGCGGTTCTTCTGTCCTGCCTCTTGAGACGACAACACTCTCTGGGGATAGGGGCTCACCAAGCCTCTGTTCTGGAAGCTAAGTTCCTTTGTCTTGCAGGGATGCACCCATGGTTATTTCCTGCAAGGGCCCAGACTCCTCTATGAGGAAAGGTTACAACAGCTGGGATTGTTTAGCTTAGAAAAATGGCAACTAAGGGGAAACATGACGGAAGTGTACAAAATGATGCCTGGTATGGAGAAAGTGGAGAAGGAGACATTTCTCTCCCTTTCTCATAATACTAGAACCCAGCAGGTTCGTCCCATGAAGCTGATTGGTGGGAGATTCAGAACAGATAAAAAGAAAGACTTCTTCACACAGCGCCGAGTTAAACTATAGAACTCGCTACCACAGGTTGACGTGATGGCCACCAGTCTGGATGGCTTTAAAAGGGGGTTGGACAAATGCCTGGAGGAGAAGGCCATCAATGGCTACTGGTCCTGATGGCTATGTGCTGCCTCCAGAACCAGGGGCAGTGAGCCTACGTGCAAAAGTTGCTGGGGAGCATGGGTGGGAGGCTGCTGTTGCACTCATGCCATGCTTGTGGGTTTCCTGTGGACAGCTGGTTGGCCACTGTGTGGACAGAAGGCTGGGCTAGATGGACCCTTGGTCTGATCCGGCATGGTTCTTCTTACGTTCGTATAAAAAAAGAGAGAGAGAAGCCTCCATTGACACCAATTTTCCTCTATGTTTTTAGCCTCCACAAGAGTGAGGAGTCAATTTTGGGGTAGGAAGGTTTGAACTTTCCCACCCAGCTGCTTCCACCCACCCCAGATTCCCACACACGTACTGTGGGGTCGACAAAAAGAGAGAGAGAGAAAGCCTCCATTGGCACTAATGGAGGTTGTGTTCTCTTTCTTAAGCCTCCACAAGAGTGAGGGGTGATTGGGTGGGGGGAGGTGCCTGGGCAGGAAGATTTAAATCTCCCTTACCCATGTGTGGTGGTCCCAATCCAGATTGGGTCCCTGTGTGCTTACGCTAAGGTAAACACAAGGCTGACATTCAGCCACATGCTATGCATTTAACATTGCACTTAGTCTCGCCCTCACTTGACACCGATATTGGTCTAAAACCTACCTGTATGCTACAATCAGCATCTGAGTGCTTCCTCCGAGGGAGGTTTGGAGGACAGCAATAAGGGAGAGGGCCTCATCGGTGGTGGCCCACAATTTTGGAACACTCTCCCCAGCGAGCCCCACTGGGGAGGCATCTTTTTGATGCCAGCTTAAGTCTTCCCTCCGTTCCCAGGCATTTGATGGCATACCATGGGCTCTTTCAGGCATCCGTTGAATTGTTTATGGTTCTCATTGATGCTTTCATTGTTTTATGAGGTGCTGATATTTTAAAGAATCATTGTTTCTCTCATTTTTAAGTTTGTATGCTTTAATTTTACTGTAGGATGCCTTTTTTGGAGAACAGCCTCTAAGAAATCTTAATAATAACAACAACTGCAACAACAAGAACCTGCGTTTGGAGCCACTGGGTTACCTTAGAGCCTCAAAGCTTCCACTGGTCACTCCTGGGATTGTGTCTATCAACCCACTACTGTACAGAGGCTGCTTTTGCTGTAGCCACCTACTCTGGTATGCATAACTCACACACACACACACACACACACACTTTGAAAGGAGGGTTTGTATTAGCTGTGCTAATGGATCGGTTCGGAACATCAGCCAGACACTGTCATCAGCCTTTCCATTCATTGGAGTCTGTTTGCCATCGTGGAAAAATCGAGTTTCTCTAACACATCTCCTCCTTCTTTCACCGTGTTATTACTTGGAACTAGAGGGCTGTTTTCTTTTCTTTCTTTCTTTCTTTCTTTCTTTCTTTCTTTCTCTCTTCCTCTCTCTCTCTCTCTGTATTTCTTACTCTCCTAATGTCTGCTGCGCAGCAGAGACAGCAGAGTGGGAGTAGAGGAATGGGGTGACATTTGGAGCAAGAGCAGAGTGACTCACTATCCCACTTGGGTCCGAAGCCCACACACGGCAGCCTCCGTCAGTTAGGAAAGGAACAGCCGGGCGACGTAAACAGGGCCTCCTTGTCACTTTTCCAAAGATGCTGTTTTCTAAAGCATGGAGCGCCCCAGGTCAGATGCCGAGCTAAAGGATGGGATTTGAATCAGGCGGAGCCAGGAATAAAGAGAGCTCTCTTGGGGTCTGAATTAAAAAGTTCCCTGAATTGGTATCGCAGCAGATGTGGGCGTGCTCCCAGGAAAAAAGATGCCCTCCATCTTGCTCGTCATGTCATGTACAGTGTGACATCACGGTGCCCCAAAGGATTTCCCCTCCCCCCTGCCCCCGGAAGCAGCAGCCAATGAGGGATAGTGGGGAAACGCACGACGCAGGCATAGTGACATCACATCGTGGCATGGTGACATCACAGCCTGCTGTTTCCAATCACCAGGGATTGCAGGGGAGAGATGGGGGGGTACGGGGGCAACTGCTGTTGATACCACCGCTGGTGCCGTGAAATGGACGCATTTGGCAAAGACTGCAGAGCGGGCTGAAAATAAAACAGGGAGTTCCTCGCATCATGCCATTCTATCGGGAGTGCTGAACCTCCTTCAGCCTGAGAGAATTTCAGAGAAGCTCTCAGGGGCCACATTCCAGTGGTGGGCGGGGCTGGAAGCAAAAGGGGGCTGGCTAGAGGCAGGGCCAAAAAGACTAGCCTATTTGAGCTTAAAGCTCTTCCGGCCGGTAATGAAGCCTTAGGAGATGGGGAAAACTTTTTAGGATGGGGGGGATGCACAAAGCCAGGAAACCACCAAACAATCAGTGTTTGGAGGAAGGGGGTGGGGCCAGAGGAAGGGGGCATGGCCCTCTGGCAAACCCCAGAGGGCCAAATTGGGGCCCCAAGAGGGCCAGATTTGGCCCACGGGCCGGCGTTTCCCTACCCCTGCACTACACGTTAGACAGACACCAACCCTTCTGGGGCTTTGGTGCCTACTGAAAACATACTTTTTCCAACCTGCGTTCCCAAGAAGGTAATCTTGTCTTCTGTGTGCGCTAATAACATACAGGACTTAATGATGCATTTATACTGGATGGTTTTGTACATTGCTTAGAAATGTCTATTAATCTAAGAGATTCATACAGAGTGCAAAATAAATAAATTAAATTACATAACTGTGAGCAAGCTTTCAGATTCTTCAGAACTCTTAATCAATCCAGGTGATGCAAAAAGCAGGGAGTAGAGGGCAGAATGCCCCCCCCATACAAAAATTGGTTCAGGTGCTGCAGCCATGAGGTTTGAAATTTTAGACCCACGAGATGGAGGTTGCAGACTGAATGAATGCGTCACTGCGAGGTGCTGCGGGTATCAGGTGACACTTAGGATTCTGGGACAAAGAACCAAGGGCTGAACACCAGTTTTGAAACATAACATCCAGCTGTTACCCACATCTGTCTCCAGCCTTGGGTGAAATGTGCAGGTGCCTGAGAAGACAGAGAACAGAAGTAAAAAGAAACACAATGGGCTTTATATCAACCAAGCCAGGGATAGGTTTTAGCTGGTGCACTGGGTTATAAAGTCCACGGAAGTCCAACATTATTACAAATTGTGTAGTATTGCCTAGTGGTGAGAGGGAAAATGCAAAGTCCCTCTTCAGGTAGTAGAAAATCTTCCTCTGGTTGTAGATTCCATGCTGAATGGCTAAGGGTGCACTACGATGCATGTTTATAGAGAAAGAAAGTCGTACAACTGCCAGCATTCCCCTGCCACCTCGGAGTTATAGGATATTTCTCTGTCTAAACATGCATAGGACATGCACCCTAAATGAGGGGTTCTTCACAGCACATAAAAAAGCTCTGTTCTGAACTATGATCCAGCAAGGCAAAAGTCCTCATGCTGGCTGGAGAATGATGGGAGCTGTAGGACTTTTCTCTGCTTAAACATGCATAGGGTTGCAACCTAAATAAGGTGTTCTTCAAGGCACATTTAAAAAAAACCTCTGCTCTGTGCATCTGGACTATGATCCTGCAAGACAAAAGTCCTCATGGCCAGCAACGCCAATGGTTGGAGAGGATTGCCTGGGCTTTGACAACAGAGAGTTTACCTGCATGTGAGGATGAGAGTCACCGCCTCCCATGTGAAGGACACTGCCCCATGCAGGGGAAAGAGTGTTAGAGCAATACAGTTCAGACAAGACACCATGTTCACATATGTTAAAGGAATTCAACGGAGACACGGGAGAGAGTGTAGTAGTTAGACATTACAGTATGTGTTCCCCCTTTCCTTGCTTACCTGTATGGCTGACATAGGGAACTTGGCTCATGGACTAATCCAGTCTGCCAAATTCCACAGTCTGGCCTGCTAAACTTCCCAGGATAAGATATTTTTGCTCCAGACACCTGGACAGATGAGTTAGCTAAAGCCTGATGTTAGGAAAAGAAGTTGATAATGATGTGGAAGATATTTAATTATTTGATTGAAATATACCCTGTCTTTCTACCACCATCACCCCATGGCACTCTAGGCAGCTTACCAAAATAATTTAAAATAGATTAAAACAATCAAACACATGAAAATACAATAAAAACATAACAATTACAGGGGGGGGGAAACCTAACCCACAGACCCTCTTACAGGCCAAACACCTTCTTGAATAGAGCCATCTTTGCCTGCTGGCAGAAGGACAGCACAGAGGGAGCAAATGTAGCTTCCCTTGGGAGGGATTTCCACAGCCTGGGAGCAGCCACCAAAAAGGCCCTGTCTTACATCACCACCAAACACACCTCTGATGGTGGTGGTCTCAAAAGACAGGCCTCTCCCAAAGATCTTTAGAACTGGGCAGGCTCATATGGGAGAAGGCAGTCTTTCAGGTAGCCTGGTCCCAAGCCATATAGGGCTTTATAGGTCATAACCAGCACTTTGAATTCTGCCCAGAAACAGACTGGTAGCCTGTGAAGCTGCTGTAACAAGGCAGTAACCCTGTAGCTGGCCCTGGTCAGCAGTCTGGCTGTAGATATTGTTAACGGAGTTAAAGAATTGGATAACGGGACAAGACATAATAATATTAGACTGAGAGGGCTCAAGCAGGGAGTAAAAGGTAGGGATCAAAGAGGTTGTTTTGTAATTCTGTTCACAAGATGGGTAGGACTGGATTATGATGGACAACATGATTAAACTGCTGGAACACCAGATTGAAAAGAAACTACTTTTCACTGGGGACCTCGCTGCTATAATACGTCAAGACCTAGACATCTCAAGGATAGATCCAGTTCATACATAAAGTACCATAGAGTCCCTCCAATTCTGAAAGATTAGTTCTCTGTGTGGTCCCTTGCAGGCGCATGGAGATATTTTCAGCCAATGGTAGCGATGGGAGAGCCACTCCCACACCATTGCAGTACCCTTATAGGCCACATGTCCAAACAGACAGCATCTATTTGGTTCAACACACTACTAATTCAAGGTAGTAAAGAAAAGAAAAATACCGCAGTTTAAAATGGCACGTGCAGGGTTGCAGCCTTCACCGGCCGCTGCCACAGCACTTTCCTTCAGTGCACAGGGGCAAAGAGAGGCTGGTCAGGTGGAGCTCCCCCCACCCCAGGGATGGCAGAGAAATCTGCAACAGAGTCAAATGAGTTTGGATTTCTATTAATCTGACTTGCAGTTTCTGCAGCAGACCAGCTTTTTCCAAAACACACGCATTCCGCGGACTTACGGACCAGGTTTGCACTTGGAGGGGCGGGGTTTGTGCTCATTTGAATTCACTAATGCACATTAGCGCATTTGACCAAGTGCGCACTTGTGAATGAGTGCTAATGTGTATTACTGCAAGTAGAATGAAATTCTGGTTAAAAAAAAAAAATCTGATTCCATCAATGAGCAGACGACGGAACAAAAGACTCCTGGCAAACTGCAAAGCACAGACAGAACAGATTGAACAAGATCTGTACATCCCCACCCCACCCCCGAGAAAATATCTTACCTGGGGGCCCGCCACACCTAGCAAGGCATCTGATAAGCCATGCTGCATATGTTTTAACTTTAAGACTCTTCTCTGTCGTTCGTTGCAGTAGAATAAATGAACATGCTAACAAGGCCCCCAAACTCTTCTTGTTGCATTTGTAAAAGTCTGCACAAGAGATGACTTCAGCCATTATTACTGTGTAACAAGTAATGATTTATTAGGCAGCACAGTGTGGTTGAAGTTGAGCTGTTGCTCTTCCCTTTATTTTTTTTAGTTCTTGGATTAATCTGTTCTCTCTCACCTTGGACTGGGCTAAGAAAGAACTGTCAACAGCTCATCTAAAACTGCTCAACTGTTGACTCAGAAGTAAAAGCTTCACAGCCTGTTCGGGGTGAATGGGGCTTGCTCCTACAAAGTCAACAAGTACTTTCCTGGACAGCAGCCACACCCATTCACACACGCGTGAGTAGTGACTGGGGGAAAGGGGGGAGCCAGGGAAAGGGGGCGGAGCCCTCTGGGAAACCCCAGAAGGCCAAATGGGGACCCGAAATAAGCAAGATTTGGTTTACATGCACACGCAGTTTTACACCCCCATTTTACATGCATATGCACGCAAACATCATTTCCCAGAAGGCAAATGGGGAGGCTAAAAGAAAAGTCCCTTGCTCAAGAATACCTAATTCCAAGGCAGAGGTGTTGGACTCAATGGCCTTGTAGGCCCCTTCCAACCCTACTATTCTATGATTCTATGAGGTGGGGTTTGCGCTTCAAGACACAAGACCCTCTTTGGAAGCCAAATAAAAGACGGTGCAAGAGGGGAGCACTTTGCTTTGTAGTACGCCAGCCTCCCGGTTAAAAAAAACAAATATTTAAAAGTCTTAAGAAATAAAATAAAAAGTAAGAGTGGCATGGGCCTGGCAGGCATCAAAAGAGGTATCTGTGGGCATGTTGGTGCCCATGGGCACCACGTTCCAGAACCCAGTTCTAAGCAGGGCACGGATATTAAGAGATCAGACAGGCTCACAATCTAATAGACACGATTCAAAAGGAAAAAGGAAGAGGAGGGAAGAGGAAAGGAAACATTGGAGCACCTGCATAATCAAAATACAACATCATTATGACCACCAGATATATGGAAGGTTGCTTCCAGACAGGCATCTCCTAGTACTACCTAATCATTATTCCTCTGCTGCAGCCTACATAAGGAATTGCAATGAACTTCCAACACTTTGGGGGAGGTATAGTGATTTTTCAGTGTGTACATCACATTATGGCTGGATCTACACTTGCCGCCTTTTTTCGCTTCCAATGAGGTTTCACCGCCTGCCTTTCACACTACGCAGTAGCCGCCTCGAATTGGAACCAGAATTTCCCACTTCTGTGCTCCCGCTTTCAATACCCTAATATCCCAGTATTTCCCCTTAATGTGCTCTGGTTTTCCGCCTTCACTACCATATCCGGTCATAGTCCCCTCCCCCGCCTGTCCATATATATATTTCCCTCCTGTCCAATCACAGCTCTGTTGTGAAGCTTCACAACTTCGAAGCTTCGAAGATCATGCCTCAATTAGAAAAAAAAACATTGCGGAGAAGCCCCGATTCTGCGAGGATAACACCTTAATTTTTTTTTAAAAAAAAACACCCGGAGCGGGGGATAGGAGGGGGTAAAACTTAGTCTCGTTTGAAGGGATACAGCAACCCCCTACTCAATGCAGGAAGCCTGATTCCCAGGCGGTCGCCCATCCAACTACTGACCGGGGCCGACCCCGCTTAGCATCCAAGATCAGACAAGCGCACGCAGGAAAACAGCACAGCGCTCGAGTGTGAACCAGGCTTACACATTCGATGAAGCACTGCAACGGGGAAAATGGGTGAGTGTGAATAATCACGTTTTAATGCGAGAGCGTTTGACCCGACGGGACACCGAATTCATTGCGATGGCGGGCGCAATGTAGATCGGCCCTATGTTTCCTCCACACTAGATGTTGTTGGGTTCTCCACTCAATAAGGAATGAGGCTGGAGATCAAGGGTGAGTTAAACACTCCTTTATTCATGCAAAATTCCCCTCAGTGTGGCTTATTGGTGTTTGGGGGCAGGGAAAAAACAATTCACCCGAGTGCAACATTTAAAGCGTTTTGGATAAGTTTTTCAGCCTTATTTTTGAACAGTGCTATTTTATGATAACTTCATTGGCGAGTAACGGCGGAGGGGTGCTTGCTCATTCATAAAATGGCTGCCACAGAAGGCATGGCCAGTCACAAAATACCCATTTTCCAGAAACCAGCACTTCTCTTTGTGACATGCCGCACCACCACCACCCCAGTTTAATAATAGTAGCAGCAAGCACCCCGTTTTGGAACAAGTTCCTCAGGCATAGCCTCCTCACAACACAGAACACACACAGCCTTCACTGCAATGGCTAGCAAAAGCAGTAATCAAAGATACTCACGCCATGGGCCTGGGGATCAATACTAGGGACGTATGAATTTTGTTAAATCCATTCCATCTGTGTTTCACCGATGGTCCGGCATCTTTCATTATGTCATCCACTTATTGATGGAATCAGATTTTTGAAGGAGAATTTTGTCCGTTTGCAAATGTGCATTTGCACTAATGTGCACGTGTGCTAATGCACATTAGCACAAATGCGCGCTAGTACAAGTGCACATTTGCGCAAATCCCACCCCCAGTTTTTTTTAAAAAGGTCCTCAAGTCCACAGAACCCATGCGACTCAGAAAAAGCTGGTCTGCTGTGGAATCTGCAGGATTTTAATCCGTTGTGGATTTCTCTGACATCTGTAATATACACCATCATTTTTTAAACGCAGGATACAATCCGCCAGGAACATCTGCTGAGCAAGTCCTACAGAAATCACAAGACTTGCACTGGAGCCAAACAGACACAGGAAAGATTCCCGGTGGATCCTTCCTAACCTAAACCTTTAACCCCATCCGCTCAACAGCTGTATTTCACCCCGCCTTCTCTTTTGGCCAATATTTTATTCCCTTCTTCTATTATTCTTTGTCCATCTTCCTGTCGCTATCTTTTTCTCCCTCTCTTTTCTCCCTGCCTGGCGGCTTCCTAGAGACGGTATGCATGAAAGATATTCACTCAAATAAAGTTGGATTGCACTATATTATTGAAAAAGTGACCTCCAGTGGTCACTGGGGCTCTCACCCATTAGCTACAGGCAACTTAAAGAGTATTGTCAGGGAGTGATTTCTTAACCCAAGGCAGATAATAGGTGTGATGACTTCAATGTCTCCCCCAGTCAATAGACCCCTATATATTAATACTTAAACACCCACTGTCTTTGCAGTCTGAAAAGTGTGCATGGCAGTGATCTGCTACCAGCACCTTACCAGGTCACAGTTTAGACAGGATTGTAAAGTGTTGTTGCAAAGGATCAAAATGCACCTTTTATTTTCTCCCCGTCCTGTCCCAGCAACAACTGCACCACCAAAATGTTTGCCTTCTCCATGTCCATCCAGAACAAAGACATTTATTCTTTAGGATTCAAAATAACACCTCTGTAAAGAAAACCCTCAAAAACTATTGTTTGGGGGGCCAACTTAGACTGTCTCTGTACAACCCGCTGAGATCAGCTTTGTAACATCCCACATCTCCATGATGACATCACACCCTCCCACTTTACGGATGCACAAATCTTAAACTTGGGTGCGCTTGGAAATGAAATGTGTCTGTTTTTACAGTGCAGGAGGGGACATCTTCACCCGCCAGAGAGCAAAAAACCTCCATGTTCTTCCTTTAGTTATCTCCAGACTGCAAAACTGTCATAATCATTCGTCACATTTCTAAAGAGCGTTCAAATTGCCTCAGCTACGTCATCTCGAGAGTCCATACAACAGCCCAGTAAGGCAGGACAGTATCATTATTCCCATATTCCTGATGGGGGGCGGGGTGTCTGCAGATGACGTACTTGCCCAAGGCCACTGAGTAAATTTGTGGCAGAAGAAAGATTTGAACTAGGGACTTCCTGGTAGGGATAGGGGAGAAATCCTCCAGTTTGCATTTTCATGCGAACTTACTGAAATTCACACTTTCGAACCACTGTGTGAACCAAACTCAGTTACCCTTTGAAATTCTCGCTTCCCCAAATTTTGCAATGGAGTTCTCCAATCAAACCATGTGTAGGGAAAAAAATGTATATATTCGCTGAAATAATTTTCAAAAATGCTTTGTATGAGGAAAATTGCTTGCAGAAAAATGTGTATCGCAGACAAAAATGGATATAAAAATGCAGTATTCTGAGAAATGTGTACAAACATAAAAAGGTAAAGGTGTCCCCAGCCAGTCATGTCCGACTCTAGGGTGTGGTGCTCATCCCCGTTTCTAAGCCGAAGAGCCAGCGCTGTCCGAAGACGCTTCCGTGGTCATGTGGCCGGCATGACTGAACACTGAGGCGCACGGAACGCTGTTACCTTTCCCGCCAATGCGGTACCTATTTATCTACTTGCAATTTCTTGCTTACTTATGAATAAATGTCTAAAAAATACCACTTCAATGTTTGGGATGAACTGAATCTGAGACTGGGGAAATTCTCAAAGTCTCAGATTGTGTTTAAGAGGGTTCTAAAAACTCAGCTGTTCTCCCTGTCTTTTAATTGAAAACATTTATATTATTCACCAATGATAACTCATTTGATATTGTATCGGTCCCTGGAAGTCCCCCTCCCAAAGTTGTACCAGTGTCTGCAGCTCCAAGAAGGGAATTTGAGAATTCGATGGTCCCTGGGACGTGTTAGCATTGTGCCCTGAATAAATGAAAATTACATTAAATTAATTATCAAGCGGTTACTTGAATCTGTCTCCAGCCCTCATGAGGGAAAGACCAGAAGTACAGAGAAACTTGGCAGTCTTTATATTAGCAATGCTGGAGAAACATTTTGGTGTCAAAACAGATCTGGGAATGGTTGGAGGTTAAGCAATCTCTAAATGTTGTCCCATCTAAAGCTGATAGAAGATAATCTTCCTCCTATATGGTTTATAGTATGTACATTTCCTTATAATATTGTTATTGGAGGATGACGAGGCGATCCTCTTCCTCCAGTTTTAATGTCTAAATCCTGGATGGCTAAATTTGGTATTCTCCAAAACATATAAAAGACACAGGCATCCACACTGGTCCACTAGATGACTTCCAAAAGCTATAAAAGTGTGTGGCTTCATTGGCAGTGGTGTAACGGAGCCGGGGCTCAGGGATGCAGCACTAAGACCTCTTATTAGCTGGGGCACTGATGACATCTGCCACCCCACCCAAAATCCCCTCTTTCCGCTGAGCTTAGCTGCCATCTGCAAAGTTTGGGGGGCCGGGGGAGGAATGAATTTCCCCAGCAATGATGTATTGCACCTTGTTGTAATGTAAAGTACTTGGGGGTAGTTGGGTCTTGAAAGGACCCATTCACTTTACAAAAGACCTGCTCCTGGCAGATGAAAACTTCTAGAACTGCTTTGTTGATATGCATCAACACAGCTGCCTGCCATTTTGGACTCTCCTTGGGGGCGTGGCTCTGGGGGCTTCCATGATGAGTGCCTGCATTTCAAACTGTGCCATTGCACCAGTGTTTACTACCCAGTGATGAGCCCGACAAAGAGTTCTGGAGGACTCAAGAGCTTGCTTGCTATTCTCCTATGGAAGATGTTCTACATGTAACTGCAGTCTGGTCTTCCTCAGTATGGTAAAAAAAAAACCTGCCTCTAGGTGATCACTCAGGGAAGTTACAGACGTTGCCAAGACTTCTAATTCTGGGCTCGGAAATGTGAGTCTGGGGGCTGCTTGGTTTTGAGGACATATTTGGAAGGGCATTGCTGCTCTGTGACAATCCACAGCTTCTCAGCCAACAGGATAAAAACAAAACCTATCATGGGTGTTTACTCATAGAATCTCTTATAGAATTTCTAATGTTATGAAAATGTAAACTGCATACTCATCTATTGCTGGATTTCTTCTGTTTGGGTGACAGTAAAAAAACTTCTACTGACATTGCCCACTCTCGTTCCGTCATGCCTCCTGAGGGGTTATGGAGCAAAGGATACCCATTCCATTCTAACAAGTAAGTCACTTTACTTCTCAGATATGTGAATGTGTGTAAATAGCTAGTATCCTCTGAGCCTCCCCTTCTTTGCGTGTTACCCTTTTATAACTTTCTGTGCCGATGTATAGCTGTATGATTTAAGTCATATTCAATGCTGGACATGTGGGTGTATAAACATCATATATTGTCTTTTTTAGATTACCCTGAAGAAGGACCTGAGGGACTGAAACGCGACGGAGTTTTTATTCTATTAAACACAATTTTTTTCCTACCCCTTTGCCCTTGGCTTTTCTGGGAAAGCCTCCTGTCGGAAACCTTGGAGAGCAAAGACCAAAGACGGGGACGACCGAAGGTAGCAATTCGAATAAAATGTGTGTGCGCTCTTTTATAGGTATAGATGTAGACCTACAGGCATTGATTCTAATTTTACCATTCATCTCACCGTAGTGGGGGAGGCAGTAATAAGGTGGCCATGTACCTGCAGCTCAGGCCGCCATCCAGGTGCTAACTTCCGGGCACCTGTTCTGCCTTAAGGTGCTTTATCTTTAAACTGGGCAGACCTTCAAACAGAAGTCATTGGGGAAATCCAGAGCGACCAGAAACCATGTGGGCTCTAATCAGATTCCGAGCATGTGCAAGAGAGAAGGCTGCGGGGGGGGGGGAGGATTGACTGTCAGGAGCGATCAGCTCATTGAAGTCGGAACGGAGGCCCTCGTCGGTGGGCTTTCTGTGCCTGCCCTCCTCCAAGGCTCCTGGCTCAGCAGAACCATCACATTGCATTAGGCACCGAAAAAGGCTGCCAGGATGATTCACTTGTGCGGGTGCCTGCCAGGCTGCAATCCGGGGAGGGGGAAAGTGGATGATAGGCATCGTCAGAGGACTCTGCCTTTTTGCTCCTCTAGTCCAGTAGCAGGAGGGGGCAGTGGCAAATTTCGAAGCGCAGCAATCCTCAGGCGAACGTTAATCCCCACCTTTCCCACAGCAAGTCCACCTTCTCACCACCGTCACCATCTGCACGGCCACCTCCTCTTCATCATGGCTCCCACTGGCTTGCTTGCCAGGCAGAGAGCCAGTGGGCAAATAGGCCGCAGCATCTCCTGCTCCTCCTCCTCACCACCGCCGCTGCCTGGGCCAGAGCGAGAGGCAGGGGAACAAGCAGGCTGCCATGGGCAAGCGGAGGAGCAAGTCCAGGGGGCTCTGGTTTGTGGGCCCCGACCATGCCAGCTGTTGATGCCACCCTGACCCTCAGGGAGGGTCAGACTCCAGCAGCCTCTATTCGGATGAGAGAGCCACTGAATACTCTGCCAAACTGGTCTTCCGGAGATGCTACAGAGCTACCTCTGATTGAATGTATGAGTGGCTAAGTATGGGCATGCTTGCACAGAAGTCAGTCGGTTCCAGCTCCGGGTTTCTGGAGGCTCTTGGGCGAGACACCTTCAATGCCCCCCTCCCTCAGTGAGTCTCCCTTCTCCCCATCACGGTCACCATGAAGAGGCTCCTCATCATTGCCCATCAAGCAAGCGAGTGGGAGTGAAGAGCCAGGCTGCAGCTTCTCCCGCTCCTCCTTCTCACCCCTTCCGTTGCCTGGGCCGGAGTGAGGGGCAGGGGAACAAGCAGGTTGCAATGGTGAAGAAGGGGAGCACATCCAGGGGGCTCCTGCAGGTGGGCCCCTGCTGGGGGGTGGGCCCTCGGCACGTGCCCAACCATGCCTACCTTTGATGCCAGCCCTGTGTACATTCCTAAGGCGCATCTGGCTGATTGCTGTTCAAGAAGGGATACTGGATTAAACAGACCTTAGTCTGATCCAGCCATTGTTATGTGTGTTTTGGAACGTACCAGGACTCTGTTTTTAAGACAACACAAGAAGCAATGCAGGGAAGCCAGCCAGGGCCAGCTCCAGGTTTTGGGGGGCCCTTGGGCAAGAGACGCTCAGTGAGGTGTGGGCCATCAGCAAGCGCCCATCCGGGCCTACCCCCGATGCCGGCCCTGATCCCCCTTGCTGATCAGGAAGTCCTGGCGCTTTGAACCCAGTCTCCAGTACACCTCCGAGTCCAACTTGGCCATAGGGCACCAGTTCGGGAAAGCTGCTTTAATCCAACGTTTGTGGCAGGCAGCTGTGTCTGGGAGCTGCCATCTTGATTTCCCACAATGCTCCAGAATGAAGCTTTGTTGGAGATTATGTGAGAAATTTGGCCACGGTGGCTCCATCAAAACGCTGTGGCTGCCACCGGCAGATCAACTCCCTGACAGAGTAAGGGGCCCAAACACGAACGAATCACCCAAAAAGAGGAAACGCATTGCCCAAATACACATTGACCTGTGCAGGAGAACTCCATTTTGTGACAGTTCCCAGTCACCGTTACTGCTGTTCTTTCCAGATTATTTAATTAATTAATTTCTAGACCACCCGACAGCCAGAGTTCTCTGGGCAGTTCACAAAAATTGAAACCACGAAGCATAGCATAAAACAATATAAATATGAAAGCTTAAAACCACAATATAACAGTTCAACCAGAATAAAACCTAGCAGCAATACAGATTTAAAACACCAAAGGTAAAAGACTAATAAGCTAGCTTTTTAGGATGCTAGAAAGAAAATGCAGTGATATTCCTTGAAAAAGGTCCTTAAAAAAATCGCAAGATTATAAAATGTTTTCATTCAGGCTACTGTATTAAGCTAAAAAATGTTTTAAACGTTCTTTGTCCCCAGTTCCCTAGGTACATGTCCCAGTTACCCAAAAATTCCATCTGACTGATAAAAAAAACACGATTAACTCTTCAAGAACATGGCAGCATCTCCTTTCACCTCTACCACAGGCAGAGCCAATACTTTTCAGTGAGTGACCCATACACAAAGGGTGCAGAACCTCTGTCACTCCGAGGGCCAACACCCATTTCAGAGAAGCTCTTGGGGGCCACATTCCAGTGGTGGGTGGGGCCAAAGACAAAAAGGAAGGGGCCAAATACCAAAGATGCCAGCCTATTGTAGCTCAAAGCTCTTCCTGCCAGAAACAGCTTTAGGAGAGGCATTTCAAACTTCATTTCATTCAATCTCATTTATTATACTTCTGTACTACCCCATAGTTGAAGATCTCTGGGCGGTTCACAAAACTTAAAAACCATTAAAACACATATAAAATATAAAACCATTCACATCGTAACATAGAACAAATAACACACCATAACAACAACATATATCTAAAACAATGTAAAACAAACAGCCAGATACAATAAAGAGACTCATCCTGCACTGCCAAATGCTGAAGGGGGCAGTTTTAACCTGGTGCCAAAAAGATGGCAACGTTGGCACCAGGCGGGCCTTGTCAGGGAGATTATTCCATAAATGAGGAGCCACCACCAAGAATACCCTCTCCCTTGTTGCTGCCCTCCAAGACTCCCTTGGAGGAGGCTCCTGGAAGAGGGCCTTAGATGCAGAGCATAGTGTGTGGGTCGGTTCATGCCGGGAGAGGCATTCTGTCAGGTGCTGTGGTCCCAAGCTGTGTAGGGCTTTATAGGTCAAAACCAGCACTTTGAATTGGGCTCAAAAGCATATAGGCAGCTACTGCACGCGGGCCCGAGGTGGTCTTATACGTTCAGACCTTCTGGTCCCTGTTATTAGTCCGGCTGCCACATTTTGCACAATCTGCAGCTTCCGAACCATCTGCAAAGGCAGCCCTACGTAGACCACATTGTAGTAACCTAACTTGGAGGTTACCAGAGCAAACTCCAGGATGGGGGAGAAAACTGCACAACAGCTGGGAAGCCACCAAATGATTGGCAGTCAGGGGAAGGGGCGGGGCCAGGGGAAAGGGGGCAGGGCCATGTGGGGACCCCTGGGGCACCAGCTCTGCACTCCTGCCTACAGAGACACACCCCTAGGTGGCTTCAGGAGCTCACGTTACAGCCTCTTGCGCAGTCTACAGACTTATTTTCTGTTTAACACAAGGAACTCTTTCTCCGGAGGGCCTGTTGCATCTTTGAAAGAGACAGAGATAGGGCAACCTGTCCTGCTCTGACTGAATCAGACCCAGCATCAGAGCAAATTACAGGGCAATTGAAAAGGCAAGGCAAGAAAGCAGGTAAATGGTCATGGACAGAAGTTCCAGTCCAGTTATGGGATCAGGCAAAGGCAGGCGTGGTCCAGATACAAGCAAAGGTCAAACAGGAAGTTAGCATACACAGTCCAGAAACGGAGTCAAACAGGAGTCTGAGGGTCAGTAGCACAGAAGGTCAACCACAAAGTTGGGTCCAGAGAGCAAGGCACAGGAGCTGAGGAACAATGCTGTTCCAGCAGCAGCTAGGCTAAAACTGATTTATATAGCCAGAGCTTTCTGAGCCCCACCCAGGGCTCAGCTGCAGTGCGTTACAGGCCCTCTGGCAAAACTCCTCCTCAGGAGGAGGGCCTTGCTCCTGAGGAGTCCTCCTTTCTAATCAAGCACTCCTTCTCAGAGGAGCCCTATTGGCCTGTCTCTTGAGGTGGCAACGCTCTCAGGGGCTAGGTGGTTGCCCAGCCGCTGCCTCAGAGATGGAACTCCTGTCCTCCTGCAGGGATGGACATGCGGTGATCTTCCCTGACAGCCCAGGCGCCCTCAGATCTCCTGACATGGCTGGCTCCTTGATGTTGCCTGACTCTGGGAGTGCTAGCTCCTCCTCAGAGGAGGACTCCTCCAGTAGGGTCATGGCACAACCATGTTGCTCGGGCAGAGAGCAGGGTGCTGAGATAAGACCTGAAGTCTGGCCAGTGCAGACTCCCTTCAGGCCTCCAGGACACAAAAAAGGAAATATTTCAGGGTTTTGTTGCCGATGGTCGTGAGCTGGTGAAAGAACCTGCAGTTTGTAAGAGCATGGCGGTGCTAAACAAAAGAGGGTCATATGACCAAAATATGGTCATAGTCATTTGAATGATAGTAAATAACTTTCCTTAACCAGGATTTGGGATTCTCACAGAAACTGGATTGTTTTTCTAAGTCCTTGCTGACATTCACTTTTGTTGGAGGATCTAACCAGGGGGTGCAAATCCCTCCTGGAGCTTTAGACACTGCTCCAACTTTGGGCAGGGGATTCTCAAGAGGAAGGGAGTGTGTATTCACCTGGGGGTGCCTCTTAGCTAAACAGATCCCATTCATTCAATGAACCTCGTGACGTTCCTCCATTCACAAAAGTTACTCCTATGAGAGATATCCACTCCAGACATATAACACAGATCAAGGGTTTTGGCATTGGTGTTTTGCTTGGTCCTGTGCCAACAGATCAAATCCCAGCATCGTCCTTCAACACTTGCCAAATGCGAGAAGTCAGAGAGATTGATGTGGTTATCTGCTCAATCATGTACCAGTAACCCAAATACACCATAATGTGACCATCATAGCTGGCGGGAGGCAAAAAAAGGAACCCTGGCTGCTTTGATGTGGGCATTCCCCCATGTTCGTAAACATCCCAGATATGCTTTTGGGGTGGGTTAGGGTATTTTAGAAAATGTTTTTATTGTAGAATTTTATTGTTTTAAACTGTTTTATTGTATGTTGTACATCGCTCAGAGTGGCTGGGTGACCAGCCAGACGGGCGATTAATAAATTTAATAATAAATAAATATGCTTGCTGGCCAGCTTTATGCCAATAAATTTATGCAGGTGTCTTCTAGAGATGTACAAATTGTGTACCATCCATTCCGTCGGTGTTTCACAGCTTGTCCAATGTCTTTCATTCTGTCGTCCACTCATTGAAGGAACTGGATTTTTTGTACGAGGATTTCATTCATTTGCAAATGCACAGTAGAACAGATGCACACTTGCACTAACGTGCACTTGCATGCATGCACATGAGCCTAAATGCACATTTATGCAAATCCCCACCCCCCAAGTAAAAAACCAATCTGCAAGCCCACAGAATCCACACAATTCAGAAAAAGTTGGTCTGCCGTGGAATCTGCAGGTTGGAGTCACAGAAATCCAATCTCGTTTGAATCCATTGTAGATTTCTCCAGTATCCCTAGATGTTTCCCCTACAGAACAACTCCGTGTGACTCTAAAGCTTGCTGTGTTATGAAGGCAGTTGGATCAATAGACAATATCATCTCATCTGAACCAATACGGGTGCCCAATTCACATGCATCTTTTTCAACATCGTCATCATCAACAAGTACATTTGCTAGCCCTCCAACATGAATCGCTCTGCGCAACTTGAAAACCAGCACAGCGCAGCGGCTGCCTCACCCCTTTCATCCCAGTGGGCTAGCTTTCCATTTGTGAGGGGGGGTTGCTTTGTTTCCATGCGCAGAAGCAAATCAGAAGTCGTAAGCTGGGAGCTGTAGTCCAGCGCATCAGGAGAGAGCGCCAGGTTGGCGAAGGCCGATCTCGCCTGATGAAGCATTCCGGAGAGCTTGGCTGCTGGCACAGCATTTTGTCACAGTTGGGTTGGCCGCATCACAGTCTCACGCCCAATCTATGGTTTTTAGGGGGCTCCATCGCCTTCTGAAGCAATGTCTTTGCTTGCGCCTGGAGGCCCTGTAAGCATGACACAATCTTCTCATTCTTCACACACACACTCACACAAATACTCTTGTTCCTGGATGAACTAAGCTCTTGGGCCTTTGCGGGAGGTGCAGTGTGCTGAAGGCACAACTAACTGGCCAGGCAGTGCCAGGGCATGGTGGTAACAGAAGTGTACATTCTGGCGTCTTTCAGAATAATAAGTAGAACACTGCAGCCATCCTGCAGTTTCAGCCCCACTGCTAAAGCTCCCCCACTAGGAGGAAGGGGATGGAAATACAATAAGCAACCGTTGCTCTTTGATCCAAGAAGAGACGCTGGCTGGGGCGGGCAGGGGGTGGATGGCAAAGCAGGGCAACCGTCTGCATGGAAGGTTTAGTCACATTTTTACCTAAGAATGAATGAATGACATTTATTGCATTAGACCTTAGAGCGTAGCAGCACAAAACCAAGTAACACAAATTACACAAGCGTACATAAAAATACAATCATCACCAGTTAAAATGAGTCGTTAAAATTGTTACGGTTAAAACGTATTCTCAAAATAGCAAGCAGTTTCATCAGTTTGTAGGAGCACGACACGCTCTCCTGCTGCAAAAGTGGGCAGAGGGTGTGGTCCGCAAACAGACTACTAGCCAATTATCTGGCGAGGACTCTTAAATATAAACTAGCATAAAAATACAATAATCACTAGTTAAAATTAGTCATTAAAATTATTAAAGTTAAAACAGACTCTTAAAATAACAAGCTTTACGTATAAAATACATACTATTCTAAACTTACATCAGAATGCATTTCTCATATTTCGGAATCTCCCAGGCAATTCACGGCCATGGAGTCTATATCACTCCCCCTTCATTTAGCAGCCTCTTCTGCGAAAGAAGCGACCCTCCAGACTGCATTCTGGTTAGCTGCTTGTAGCAGAAACCCCAGTTTCCTCTTTACGCCCCCAAATTTCATTTTCTTTAAAAAGGGATCTAAGTAACAGTCTCTAATGTCAGCGTGTAATTGACATTCAAGGATGTGTCCCTCCAAAATCTACCTAAGAAAGCGAAGGCAAATTCCATGTCGGGCAGAATGAGAAAGGAATCAGAAACCATCCTGCCAATACCCTACTACCCCTTATACAGATCTGTGGAATGACCACACTTGGAATACCGTGTCCAGTTCTGGTTGCTGCGCCTCAAAAAGGATATTCCAGAGTTGGAGAAGGTGCAGAGAAGGGCACCTGAAATCATCAAAGGGATGGAGCAACTCCCCTATAAGGAAAGGTTACAGCAGCTGGGATTGTTTAGCTTGGAAAAACGGTGAGTGAGGGGAGACATGAGAGAGGTGTACAAACTTCAGGTGTGGAGAAAGCGGAGAGGGAGACATTTTTCTCCCCCTCTCATAATACTAGAACCCAGTGGCTACTAGTCCTGATGGCTATGTGCTCCCTCCAGTATCAGAGGCAGTATGCCTATGTGTACCAGTTGCTGGGGAACATGGGTGGGAGGGTGCTGTTGCACTCATGTCCTGCTTGTGGATTTCCCGCAGGCCGCTGGTTGGCCACTGTGGGAACAGAACACTGGACTAGCTGAACCTTTGGTCTGATCCAGCACAGCTCTTCTTATGTTCTTATGCTCTTAAGGCAGCTTCTAGGTTTTTAGCCTGTATCCCTAAATCAGGGGTCCCCAAACTTGGGGGGTCTGTAGACGCATTTGGAATTTGGAGTGTCACGGGCGCTCACACAAAATGGCTGCTATGTGGGTGACGCTTGCCCACCCATAAGATGGCTGCCCTGGTGGCCACGAAACTCCCAGAAGGCAAGCTGGGGAGGCTAAAGGAAAAGTCACTTGCCCAAGAATCTAAAGAACAAGCTAGAAGTGGGATTGAGCTCCAAAAACAGAAAAGCAGCAAATGAAGATGGTGCTGGAGACGAGCTCTTTGCTTTGCAGCATGCCAACCTCCCAGTGCTATTTTTATTATTGTTGTTGTTATTATTATTTTTAAAAATTAAGAAAAAATAACATAAGAATCAGGAGTGGCAAGGAACCTGGCAGGCACCAAAACAGGTATCCAAGGGCACCCCATTGGAGACTCCAGCCGTAAATTCACTCATTTGTGGGCAGGGGGGAATAAACACTGGACGTGGGGACCCTGGATTCTTCCATATGGAGAGCTCCTGGCACCACAAATTGGAAGACATTGTGCAGTTATTCCGTCTTCTCCTCCTTCCTGGATTTTCTGCAGCGAGAAGAATTGGGGAGTCGGGGCAGGGGGGAGATGGAAGAACCAGTGGGAAAATACGGGACAGTTCCAAGCAGAAGATGTCTGGGCTACCCGTAAAAATCCATGAAGGAGGCAGCCCCCCTCCCCATGGCTTGATCAGAGACTCATCTGGAAGCATCTGTTGTAATGAGGCCAAAAACTGCAAAAATGCAGAGTAAGTGTACATTCAATGGGGCTTCCTTCTGAGTAGACACATATAGGATTGGGATGTAGGTTGGCCAGTTTTCATGCTCTCTCTCAATCTCTCTCTCATAACAGTGAGGATTTTGCTAGGAATCAAGTTGATCATGGCATTGCAAATATAGGAAGGTGGGTAGAAAAAATACCCGTGTGAGTGTGCCTGTGTGTGTGGAGAGAGGAGTGGGGCTGGATCCAGATTTACGCTGGATCAACTGCCCTAGCAGAGTGGACTTCCTGCCCCCTCCTCCCCATAGCAGCCTCTCCGGCCCCCTGAAAATGCTACATGGAGAGTCAGGAGAAAGTGCTGCATGGGGTAAGCTGGAGAGGGGATCCCCCAAAACTGGAGAGGGGGACCTTGCTCAGGAGTAAGTCCCATTGCATTTACACGGCCTCTGCACTGGTGGAAGGCAGGTCTCGTGGAAGGCAAACCCTGGATCCGACTTCTGAATTCTCGCGGCACCTGTAAGAACACAGAGGGGCTTACTTCTGCGTAAGCTTAAATGACGCCTACCCAATCATGGCTTACTGGGGAGTGAGTCCTACTGAAGACAATAGAACTTACTTCTGGGCAGGCGTGCGCTGTAACAGATCTGTCGTGGCATCACCTTCCACCACAACAGATCACGGTCCATGCGCACACACGCACCCCCTCTGGCATTCAGCCCCCCTTCAACATGGCAGCCACTGTTCCAGTCTTCCCCAACCCGTAAATGTCGTGTACTACAACTCCCAGCATGCCACAGCCAGCGGCACAGCTAGGTAAATGCAGACCCTGGACTCCGTGGGCGCGTCGGGGGAGTTCAGCTGCGCGCAACTAACGTGTCTCTTCTCCCACCACCCCTTCCGCTGCCACGCCAGGCTTGAAAACTGCTTCTCCCTTCCGGACAACGTGATGAGAACGATCAGCAAAACTGTTAGCCAAGCCTGGCTTTTGTTTTGTTCTTCTTCTTATTTTTATTATTATTATATTCTGAGCACCGTGCAGTTTTGCATTTGAAACGCACTTGAATCATAACACCACCGTGAGGGATGGATCCAAAGGGGGTGACGGCAACCTGGCGCCCTCCAGATGTTTAGGACTACAACCCCCGTCAGCCACAGCCAGCATGGTCGTGGCTGGCGGGAGTTGCGGTCCGAAACATCTGGAGGGCGCCCGATCCAAAGCCCACGCCCCTCTCCGCCCTGCATGCACAAAAGGAGCACATCCAGCCTGAGTCCCACTTCAGAGTAGACCCATGGCAATGAACGGGACTTCAGTCGGTCGGGAGTTCCTGAAGTGCCATGCGTTTCCATGGGTCTACTCTAGGCAGGGCTTGGGTTGGGCCCGATGGTCTTGCGCGCCCCTTCCACGCCCGCTGCTCCATGATTCCGTGATTCACGCGCCCCGGGCGCGCACGGGGCGGGTCCGACCAGCCGCCGCGCCGGCAGGGAAAGGGTCGCGCGGCCGGGGCGGGCCTCCCGGAGCGCGTCGGTGGCCCGGGGTGGGCGCCCGGCGAGCCCCCCGCGTGCTTGCAGCGCGTCGCATCGCATGTAAACAGCCCACGTCCCCCGGACGCGGCGCTGGGGCCGCGATCCGCCGGCGCGGCGCCTTTAAGGCCATGCCAAGGGCCCCCCGAGCCCACCCCTGGCTCCTCCCTGAAAGCGCTCGTTCCCTCTGGGTCCCCCCACGGCACCCTTCCCCAAGCTGGGGGCGGGGGAGGGAGCCCGGCCAGATGGGCGGGCGGGACTACAACTCCCATCATCCGCAGCCGGCACGGCTGCGGATGGTGGGAGTTGTAGTCCCGCCCGCCCATCTGGCCGGGCTCCCTCCCCCGCCCCCAGCTTGGGGAAAGGACTGCCCTACAGGGAACTAAAATGCCCGGGGGGGGGGAGCAAAAGAACTACAATTCCCAGCATGCCCCGCTGCCCAGCTGCCCCAGGAAGCGAGGGGAAGGGGAGAATTGCCTCGCCTGGGAATTGTAAGGTGGTGTGTGTGTGTTGTGCGGGGCGGGGGGCTGATTTTCACTTCACCCCTGCAAGGGGGTGCTCTGGTGAATCGCTGTGCCCAGAAGGCTGTTTAGCAATGCGATTCCATTAGAAGTGCCCCCCCCCCACGCACACACTTTTCCAGCTGATCTCCCCCCCCCCCCCCAAATAGAAATTGAGAGGAAAGAGCTCTTGGAACAGTTGCTTTTCCCATTGGCGAAGGGGGGGGGGGGGAGATCCAGGCAAGCGTTTAACCCTTCCGCTCCCGCGACTTGCCGTCCCTGCGATGCGTTTTTCGGCACGTCGTTAAGGCTCCGATCCCCGTAGGCGCCCTGACTCGGGAGTAAAGCCGCACTTGAGCTCAGGGGGACTTCCTCCCGAGTAAACAACTGCCCGGGGTTGGGTCACTTGCCTGCGCATACTCAGGAGTCATTTTATTTCTGCGTTTATTTATTAAATTCTTTTTACACCACTTGATATATTAAAATCCCTAAGCAGTTTCCAATAAAATACAAGATAACGAGATAAAAACAAGATTAACGCAGAAAACGACGTGCTTAAAATGATCCAGTGGGTGGAACAACTCCCCTATGAGGAAAGGTTACAATGTCTGGGACCATTAACCCCCCCCCCCGGGGGGGGCGGGATTAGAAATGGATGGTCTGAAATCGCTGTAGTATTTTGATGATCCTGCTTCTTTTGTATTTTTCTCAGCGTTCACAGGTGGCAAATTGAAATTCTGTATTTATTGGCATCTCTTGAATGAAAGTTGGAAGCCCCCCCCCCCCGAGTTTTTGGCCTAGAACTCCCATCATGCCTCCCCATTTGGTGGGGAACTTGGGCGGGAGGGTTATGCTGTGGCACTCCTGTCCTGCTTGTGGGTTTCCGGTGGGCAGCTGGTTGGGCACTGTGCGAACAGAATGCTGGACGAGATGGACCCTTGGCCTGATCCAGCAGGGCTCCTCTTATGTTCCTACTCTTATCTTCCCATGGATGTCTTTAAAAGGGGATTGACAAATTCATGGAGGAGAAGACCATCAACAGCTACTAGTCCTGATGGCTACGTACTATACCCATATCAGAGACAGCATGCCTATGTTGCCATGCAAGGGGGGCAGAGGAAATTGCAGCATTTGGGATGGGGAGAGTTAACGCTTGAGAGTTAATCCCCCTTGAAAATCGTCTTCTGCAGGTCAGTTCAGCAGGGGGGGGAGAATTCCATTGGCGCCAGTGGACTCTTAGGGGCCTGGAGAAGAGATCCGGGGGCCCTGGGAAATATATTCAGGGCCAGGGCCCCATGGATCCCAGCCAAGCAACATCTCTGGAGGGAGGAAAGCAGTTGTGGGACAGTGTGTGTGCAAACGGAAAAGAAGGTAGGGGGGAAAGGTTATGAACCCCTGCAAATTGTTTCCCCTGCAAAGTGCTCTCCTCGCCACTGCTTTGCAAAAAAAGAATTGGCGGCCAAGTGTTGTATGTTTGTTTGTTTCTCACCCATGCTCATGTTAGTCACCAAACTTGGCTTCTGGGATCTTTTGAGGCAACCCTGCTTCCCTCTCCGAAATTCTGCCCACCCAGCTTTGCTGCCGGTGCTAACCCCCAAAGTCTCTCCTTCAAAAACCATGAAGTCCTGTAGGAAAATCCCCTCCTTTGACCAAATAAAAGAAGGATGCCTGTTTCAAATCCAGTGAACACATCTGACATTGGGCAAACCAGCTGGCTGAGCTATTTCCATGAGGCCTGGTAGCATAATCTGTCAAATATTTTTATTTTTTTGTTTATTTGTAAATTTATGAGCCACCATGGCAACCTGCAGTTAAAACTTCCAACAATTTAAAAACCTTAAAAAAAAACACATTATAACAATTTGAAAACTAGTGGGACAGCAGCCAAAGTGAATCCTACAACAAAATTGTGTTTATTCCTAAGTCAATGTGTCTAGCATCAGGGCAGCAGAAGCAAATTTTATTCCTGTAGTCAGGATTATGATTTTGGTGAGATTAATATGCAAAACTGCACATGCTCAGAGTATTCTTGTTTTGCTTTTTTTAAAATTGTATGTTGTGTTGTGAGATCTTTCGCTTCTGCTGTTTATAAACTTCTAAAAGGTTTTATATTATAAGGACATCAGAAGATCCCTGCTGGAACAGACCAAGGGTCCATCTAGTCCAGCATTCTGTTCCCACAGTGGCCGACCAGCTGCCCAAGGGAAACCCACAAGCAGGACACGAGTGCAACAGCACCCTCCCGCCCATGTTTCCCAGCAATTGGTGTAAGGAGGCATATGGTCTCTGATACTGGAAGTAGCACAGAGCCATCAGGACTAGTAGCCATCGATAGCCTCCTCCTCTAGGAATTTGTCTAACCCCCTTTTAAAGCCATCCACATTGGTGGTCATGACTATGACTACACCTTGCAGTAGTGAATTCCATAGTTTGACTATGTTTTATCATGTTGTATTTTAAGTTTTCAATGTTTTGGAACCACCCAAAAGGCTATTGCTGTTGGGCAGTATAGCAGTGTAACAAATAAAAGTATTCTCTCTCTCTCTCATTAGGGTAGGCAAACATTTTTTCTTTTTTTTTTGCTCCAACATATCAGGAATGTAGAAGCACTTTCACAAAATGGAGTGATACACAAGGCTATCTAAAGGGGAGGAGTGTAAGACCATTAATTCCAAGCTCTAAAGTTACCTCACTGCACTGCTTGTCAAAGCCAATTTTTAGAAGCAAATTCAGGAGACAAGCCGCGTGACAAAAATATAGCGACTGTGCAGTTGGGTTCGTCCTTGCTTTGATGTCGTGGGTTGATTTCATCTCCCTCCCTCCTGAGTGAACCTCCATCGCCCAGAATCCAGGGGCGGTGCACACTGTGGACAAACTTGCACTCCGCTCTTCATTTGACTGCAGCTGTCGGCCACCCCAGGCTACAAGAGGCCCCGGCAGGAAGTCCCTCCACAGCGTGACAGCTGCCCAGTTTCCTTCCCAAGGCCCAAGAACGTTTAGCTGTGACTCTGTCCGTTTCCTGACTTTGTACGCAGTGATAATCATCTCCTGGCTCTGCGCTGCAGGTCGCTCTGTAAACTCCCGGGTTCCCGATCAGCTCCACCCGTCCTCATGCGCAGAACACGACATCTTCCATGCATCCTTAGGCATGGCGAACACAGACGGATTCTGCTGTCCAGTGCAGAATTTGTGTCCTGGGAATCTGAACTTAGAAAAAAGGCGAGAAAGGGGAGACATGATAGAGGTGGACCAAAGGATGCACAGTGTGTGGAAAGTGGAGAGGGAGAGACGTTTTTCTCCCACTCTCATCGTACTAGAACCCAACAGGGTCATCCCATGGTGGGAGATTCAGATCGGAGAAAAGGGAGGACTTCTTCACCCAGTGCAGAGTTAAACTACAGGATTTGCTCCCACAAGATGTAGTGCTGGCCACCAATTGGGATGGCTTCAAAAGCATATAAGGTTTTAACCTGTCCTCAGATTTTTATTGTTGATTGATTTGAATTGTGTGTGTGTTTTATGTAAACGATTTTTATGCTATGTTTTATGTCATGTTTTTAAGCTTTTTCATCTTTTCCTAACTGCCAAGAGAGCTTCAGCTATGGAGCTGTGTAAAACTGTTGTCATTCAATCAATGCGGATGAGACAAATTAATGGAGGATAAGGTATCAATGGCTACTAGCCATGTTGGCTATATATTTTCTCCCTCTCTCATAATACTAGAACCCAAAGAGGTCATCCCATGGAGTGATTGGTGTGAGATACAGGACAAGTGAAATGAAGAATTTCTTCACACTCCACATAGCTAAACTATGGAACTGGCTACCATAAGACGTAATGATGGCCACCAATTTGGATGGCTTGAAAAGGGGGTTAGACAAACTCCTAGAGAAGGCTATCAATGGCTACTAGTCCTGATGGCTCCCTGCTACCTCCAGTACCAGAGGCAGTGAGCCTACAGAAATTGCTGGGGAACATGGGCGGGAGGGTGCTGCTGCACTCATGTCCTACTTGTGGGTTTCCCATCTGGGGTAGCTGATTGGCCACTATGCGAAGAGAATGCTGGAGTAGATGGACTAGTCATTTCGATGGTCCAAGATGGACCTTGGCCTGATCCAGCAGGGCTCTTATATTCTTAATCTCAGTTCCAATTATTACTACTACTAACGAATGGACCTGGCTTTGTACCAGTTGGAATAGCCCTTTGTTTGATACAGCAAAGTCTTCAAGCAAACGTATGCAGCTGTAAGAGTTGTGTGCCCACCTGTCTGAGTGAAGCCAAGTCCGCTGGCCCCCCTTGGCATAAAGTCAGTTCCACTGTCAAACAGTTCTTACCCTTAGCAAGTTTCTCATAACATTTAGCCAAAATGGGCTTCCTTGCAATTTCCACCCAATGGTCCCAGTCTTAACCCCTGGAGCAATAGATCAGGGATGTCAAACCTGTTAACCAGAGAGCCAGATTCTATTTCAGAGGGGCTCTTGGAGGCCACATGCCAGTGATGGGTAGGGCCCAAGGCAAGAGGGGGCAGGACCAAAGGCAAAAGGGGAGGGGCCAAAAATACCACCATATTGTAGCTTCAAGCTCTTCCTGCCACTAACTCAGCCTTAGGAGAGGCATTTCAACCCTTCAGAATGGGGGAAAAACTGCCCAAAGCAAAGAAACCACCAAATCATCAGGGGAAAGGAGCCACGGGTCAGTGGTGGAGCCCCTGCTTTGCATGCTGAACATCTCAAGTTCGATCCCCAGCATCTCCAGGTAAGGCTGGAAAAACTTCTTCCTGAAATCCTGGAGAGCCGCTGCTGCCAGTCAGTGTCAACAGTACTGGGCTAGATGGACCAAGCATCTGGCTCAGTGGAAGGCAGCTTCCTAGGTTCCTAGCTTGTGTATTTACGTAACACGCTGCAAGTAACTGGAATCTCTCTGTCCAGGCCAGTTCACCTGTTTGATGCTGCAGCAACCAGCCTGAGAAGGTGGGTTTGGCTTCCGGTGCCATTTCAGCAGCCAAAAGGAGGCTGGATGAGATTTTGGCAGATCAGGGCGACACAGTTTCTCGACGCATGGCTGCCAGCAGTCTTCTGCTTCCTGCCCTTGCAGCAATGCGACAACTCTCCGACTCAGCCATCGCAGCCACGTGTGCTAAAGGAGAAACTGGACGCAGAATTCAGCATGCTGATATCATCTACTTTTGTACAATGGGGGGGGGAGAAGCAAGCAAAAAAGCCCCACCTTCCCCAACCTGGTAATCTCCGGATGTGTTGGACTACAACTCCCAACATCCCCCAGCCACCTGGGCTAAGCTCATGCCCACTGAAGCTGAGTTAAGGCTGGGTTAAGCTCAGGTTGAAGGAAGTTGGATTCTAGCCCTTGTTTAATGCCATCTAAGATAGCGGCTGCAAATTCCACAAATGGATGTTGCATTGCATGAAGAAGTATGTTCTCTCACACACGTCACGCGCTGGATTAAGCTCTGCATCCTGTTTCCCACAACGGCTACCCAGATGCCTCTGGGGAAGCTCACATGAATGGCTGTGAACCTGATGTGATGGCTTAGTTTGCCCTCAGCAAGTGGTATTCAGAGTTACACTGCCTCTACACAAGTTGGCTCCATTCACAGCTATCAAGGTTAAGAGCTGCAGGTATCAATCCTCTCCCAAATTCATGTGGTCCTCCGGACTAATTTTTCTTACTGGCTACCTGATCTAGCCAATCAGGGTTACAATGTCACAGCACCATATAGCCAATCAGGTGCGTGTGTGTGATGAAGCATAAAGCCAAACTGCAGTAAGTGCAACCTTGCCCTCATGCTGAATAGGCTTTTTGCCCCATTTTCCGTCCCCCCCCCGGCCCCCAAACTATCACTAGAACAACACGTTTTGGAGGGACCAACAGTTTTCTTAATGAAACGCGCACCTAGGGATCTATGAGAAATTCATGTCAGTTTGTTTCTTAATCAGGATTTACCCAGTTCTCCCTTTCCGGTCTGAACATGGACCCGGACGGAATCTGCAGTGGAAGTCCGCACATTTCCAAGCTTGCAATTTGATTTGCGGACTGAAAAAAATTAGTGTGTTTGACAGCATGTGTCCATGTGAAAAATGTGCAGGAAAAATGCTCACCTTTGAAACATGTGCACCGTTGAAACATACACACCTTTGAAACGTGCGCACAGAATGTGTTCATTTCAAAGATATGCACAACTGACACATCCATTTGGGAAATATGCAGGAAAATACACACAAATTTTCATACCAGAAGGGGGGAAAAACACAGCTCACAATCCGATACGGACATGAAGAAGCTTCCAAGGTGGAATTTGGAGAACTTAAACAGGTTTTGCCCATTCGCACATCCCAACACCCCATTTTGACTCGGCCCTACCAGCAATGGGGAACATGTGGCCATCCAGATGTTGTTGGACTACAACTCCCATCAGCCCTGCTGGCATAGCCAGTGATGAGAGATCATGGGAGTTGCAGTTCCTCGTTCCTGCCATGCACAAAGATGTTTGGCCACCACAGACAGCCCCAGCTGTTACGGTTTAACAGCCCTACATCATGCCCAAGTGAGGTGTGTACAGTTTCCTACATGAAAATTCATCATGTGCAAAACGACTCTTAGGACCTTTGGCCACCAGGAGTATAAGCTTCCTGTAATTTTGATCTTTAAGGGAGCCAGAACATTCTGTGATGCAGGGTGGGCTGATTTCAGGCTTGCAGAATCTCCCGTTTGTTTTGTTTGTTACTGAAATCGTAGGGTTCACCCACCGGTGCACAATTAGGTTGGAATTAAAGAACAATTCTGAGGCCTGGACAACAAAAATAAGAATTATGTTATGGCTGATAAGATGTTCAGAGCATTCAAAGTGCAGAAAACAGCAACCTCAATGACCATGGGGCTGAAGCAACTCCTCTATGAGGAGAGATGACGATGTCTGGGACTCGTTAGCTTAGTCAAAAGGCTAGTAAAAGACGAATAAGAAGAGCCCTGCTGGATCAGACCGGGGGTCCATCGAGTCCAGCTTTCTGTTCACACAGGGGCCAACTGGCTGTCCATGGGAAACCCACAAGCAAGACAGGAGTGCAACAGCACCCTCCCGCCCATGTTCCCCAGCAACTGGTGTACACGGGCATACTGCTTCTGATACTGGAGGTAACATAGAGCCACCAGGACTAGTAGCCTTTGATGGCCTTCTCCATGTATTTGCCCAGTCCCCTTTTAACACCATCCAAGTTGGTGGCCATCACTACATCCTGTGGTAGCAAATTCCGTAGTTTGACTCTGTGCTGTGTGAAGCCCTTCCTTTGATCTGTCCTGAATCTCCCACCAGTCAGCTTCATGGGATGACCCCTTCTGGTTCTAGTATCATGAGAAGGAGAAAAATGTCTCCCATCCCACATTCTCCACACCAGGCATCACTTTGCACACCTCTATCATGTCTCCCCTCGCTCACCTTTTCCCAAAGATAAACAAGCCCAGCGATTGCAACCTTCCCTCATAGGCAGGTTGCTCCAGCCCGCCCTGAGCCACGATGGACAAACCTCTGAAATCTTGGCTGCTACCAGGAGGCCATCTCCTGATGAGTGCAGCAACTGAGCAAGCCAGGAGGGGATCAGGGGATCTCTTAGCTATCCTGGTCCTGGGTCATTTAGGGCTTTGTAACCAAGTCCCCAAGCCCCAAACCTGGCCTGGCAGCATATGGGCGTCAGCCAGTGCAGTTCCCTCAGCACAGGCATGACCTGCTGGCAATAAGCCTCTCCTTTCACCAACCTGGCTGTAGCATTCTGCGCCAACAGCACCTCCCCAACCAGCCTCAAGGGTAGCCCCACGTGAAGTGCATTGCAGTAGTCCAGCACTGAGGACACCAATGCAACGGGCCACAGTGGTCAAGCTATCTCAGCCCAGGAGCGGCCGCAGCTGTCTCACCCACCAGAGCTCATAAAAGGCACTGCAAATCCTGACAGCAAATCATCCAGAGATCTGCCGGTCATGCCAGCCACAATAATGCACGGCATACTTCTCAGACACTGCCCCTTCCTAGTTTGCCCAAAAACAAAGACACAGAAAAACGAAGAGAGGAAGCACAGATTGGATCCATCCATTTACTGACCCTGCTTATGGTGATCAGGTGCTTTCTCATTTCTTTCTTTCAAAATCATCACCACAAAGCATCCATCAGTCTTTCTGTGCAGTTATGACCAGCAGCTACATCTTGGGGTCTTAGGAACAGGAAGCCAAGTTGTTCTTTGTTAGTTTGTGCCTAGCTGTCATTCTAGAAGATCAAACCATGTTGACAGATTCCCCCAAGGAGAGCAGAGATGTCTCAAGATTTCTCTTCCCAAGCAGAGTCGATGGGTCAAAGCTTGTGTTTGACTTAACCCACATGTGCCCGTTTTCTGCTGGCAAGGTCTTCATTTTTTCAATATTTTTTCTGGGCATATTATTCGAATAACTAGGAGTGGGTAAAGGTTTGTTCAGTCTGCTTTTTAAAAAATAAAAACTTAGCTGAATGTGCAAATGTCTTCATAAACGGGATGGAAGAACATGAGATGTAAATGTCCAAGAGAGAGAAACTGAGAGATTTGTCCATTTTGGCCTAAGGTTTGCAAGGTCCCTGTGGACACGTCTCTTGGTACCTGCCAGGCTCTCTGCCCCTCCTGATTTTTATTTTATTCGTTAAGACAAATTTTGTATTACACTTTAAAAAAAAATGGGAGGTTGGACTGCCCAATTTTTATTTTACTTCTTAAGATTTTTAAAAATTCTCCCTATTTTTTAGCCGGGAGGCTGGCTTACTGCAAAGCAAAGTGCTGCCTTCCAGCAACACCTTTATGTGGTTTTTAAAAAGGGGTTTTGTGTTTTGGAGCTCAGACCCCCACCTCTGCCTCGGACTTCGGTTCATAGGCAAGTGACTTTTCTTTTGGCCTCACCAGTTTGCCTTCTGGGAAATGAGTGTTTGATGTCTGGCCATGACCACCACAGCAGCCAATTCATGAATGGGAAACCCCCCCATGCCACCCGTTTTGTGAGAGTGCCCATGACATTCTCTCAAAATTCCAAATGTGCCCACTGAACCAAAAGGTGTAGGGACCCCTGATCTAGGCAGAGGGCTTTGAGTCTTAACAGTCTAAGCCCTCAATGGTCTGGGATTGAATCCCTATGTATTCAACCATGTGTCTAGAGATGAATTCAGGTTCAGCTCTTTTTTCTGACCGGCTCCTCATCTTTAATAGCCTCATGACAGGCAGGTACAACACAATCGTGTTCTCCGTGCTGGGAATAGCTGTACTTATTGAATTTGGCTGGGGGAAATGGGCAGGAATTCTGCTTGGTTCAGGTTGTTTTGATAACAACTTTCCCAAATTCACAAAGGTGAATTCATTCATTCATTCATTCAATTTCTATACCGCCCAATAGCCGAAGCTCTCTGGGCGGTTCACAAAAATTAAAACTAAAGAGCACACAATAAAACAATATAAAATATATAAAACATTAAAACCACAGTATAACAATACAACCAGAATAAAACTAGACTTCATAAACTTCAGATTTTAAACATTTCAATGTGGGAGGAAGGGAAACTGAGATTTGTCCAACTCTGATTCTAACAGTGCCATCCTGACCATATTTACTCAAAACTAAGCCCCCGCTGTGATCAATAGGGAGTGTGTTTAGGGGCAGGCCGCAGCAGAGAGAGCAGCGGAACAACAGGGAAACACCACTGCTTCTGCTGAGACACCAGCTCCTTTTGGCTCCTCTTCTCCCTGAATTGTTTCCATCCCTGCCGGTAATTAAAAGAACTTTGTAAATGTAAGACTCAGTGCCTGAGTTTTCTTATTTTATTTTTTATTTATTAAATTTATTAATCGCCCATCTGGCTGGACACCCTGCTCTTGTCTTTCTCTTCCCTCCCTGTCCCTTTTTCCTTTTGCATCGTATCTTTTAGATTGTAAACCTAAGAGCAGGGAGCCTTTTCAGCTGAAGAGGCTAAAAAAAAAAAAAAGCTTTAAATGAATAAATACTGTTCCATCCTACTTCACTTAAAAATTTTCATAGCCTACAAAACATTTTTTTAAAATAGTTGCAAAACTGCTGAGTGTGTGTGTGCCGGCCAAGTGACACCACAGGTGCCGGCCAAGTGACACCATCCACAGCCAGTTTCTCCACATGCACACACCCCTCTTAAAATAGAAATACTCTAAAAAGGTGCAGAGCAGGTTTTCTTTCAGGGCTTCCCCACCCAAGGAGAGAAAACAGCATCTTTAAATGGGGGGGGGGAGTCCTACAACTCCCAGCATGCCCCAGGCAGCCATTTAAAAACCACATGTCCTTGTGACAATTTCAAACAATCATTTATAGCCCTGTCAGAAGGAGAAGGAGAAGGAGAAGGAGAAGGAGAAGGAGACAAAGCAGTTGATATTATATTAGTTTCCTATCAGTTTAATTGCGACGGCTTCCTCCAAAGAATTCTAGGAACTGTAGTCTGTTCATGGTACAGACAATTCTGTGACATGGTCCTAGCCCTACTTGTAGAACTACATTTCCCAGAGTTCTTTGGGGAAAGGGAATGACCAAGAAACCTTTTTAAGACCTTCTGGGCATCATTATTTGGTACCACTAATGCAGACATTTCCTTGCTTCCTTCTTACATGACCTCCCATTTGACTTCAAGCCTATTTATACTACAGATGCAAATGATGTAATAGTCATTTTTGTTCCCCAGGGAACCATGGGAACTGTGGGAGGGAAGGCAGGGAACGTTAGTGGAATTCTCGGTCCCCTCTCGCCAGACTCCAATTCCCAGGGTCCTTTGGGGGGAGTCAGAACAGTTATCATTCCCTCTAATTTTGAGCTCAGGTGGTGAGTGCCAATGGAAATTGAGCCAAAATTGAGACAAGAGAAACTACACCTCTGCAGCATGCTCAGGGAAACCATGAGGTTTGCAAAAGTTTTTTTTAAATAAAAAATAAAGGTGCAAAAAAAGCAGACGCCCAATAGAGACTGAGCATTCTCAGTGGTCATACAATGTTGAGTGGCACTTGGAAAGGAAAACAGAAAACTGGGAGGGGGAATACAACGGCCTTCTGGGCCTGGGCTGGCTGGCTGGACCCCCCTGAACAGGAGCAGTCCTGTTAGGAGGTGAAGACACACTGCAATATTGTGTTGCAGCATGTCCCACACTTGTACTGGCATGTTTGTAGTGTCCGTATGCCTTTAGAAGTTGTACATTATATACAAGCCTTCCCCAACCCGATGCTTTCCAGATGAGGTCGTCCAACACATCTGGAGGGCGCCAAGTTGGGGAAGGCGGAGATAGGTGTTAAAATAGGGCAGGGGTCCCTGCCTTTTTGGCTGGGGCATGCTGGGCGTTGTAGGACTTTTTTATGTCTAAACATGCATAGGATTGTGCCCTGAAGCACATTAAAACCCATTGGGCTGGATCCAGGATTTGCCTTTTGCAAGAGGAAGGGACCTTCCATGAGAGGAAGAGATCTATCATGACAGGAAGGTCCCTCTGCCCGATTTTGGGGTCTTCCTCCTTTCTCCCCCACACCACAGCTCACAGCTCACCCCTTCAGCAGGGGTCTCCTGACACTATTGCATTTTTCAGGGGGCTAGGGGGACCGACATGGGAAAGAGATGGTGAGGAATCGACTTCCATCTGGGTAGTTAATCCAGCGTAAATTTAGATCCAACCCTGGTTATTGTTCCTCTTGTTGTTGGTATTACGGTTATTTCTCTGGTCTTACTATGAATTATGATTGGGTCATTTCTTCTTGGTGTAGGTTTATTCACGTGAGATGTTTTGATTAGCCTATGTGTATGACTATTTCAAATTTGTTCCAGCTTGTAACGATTAGAGAATGGTCTGGAAACATTGTCGTTTCGTTTACATTTTTCTGATGCTGCAGCAAGCCACTTTTGAGCATGGATCTGCCACAGAAAAATGGCACACAAATAAACTGATTATGTTTGCAGGTAATGGGTTACTATGATGGTAAGAGTCTTCTTCCAGGGAGAACCATCTGGTGACTTCATTGTATACATTTAGATGCCAGGTTAAGATGTTAATCACCTTTAACAGGGATGTATGAGAAATTTGTTTCAGTTCATTTTTGATCAGGATTTACCCAGTTTACACCTTCCGGATCGAACACAGATTCAGAGGCAATCTGTGGTCGAAATCTGTATATTTCTGAACTTGCAATATGATTGCAGACCAAAAAGAAGGTGTTCAACTACATGCGTACATTTGAAAACTGCATGAAAAAAGGCATACTTTTGAAAATGCGCACAAATGCACTTTAATCAATGGGAGAGGAATGCGTACATTTCAATGATGCGCACAACTGATGCGTATATTTGGAAAAATATGCATGAAATGCACACAATTTTCATTTGAAAAGAAAAAAACACAGCTCGCAATCTAATATGAACTTGAATAAAAATGAGCTTCGGAATTCAGGAAACTTCAGTGAGTTCAATATTTACTGATTCTCACATCTCTAAACTTTAATCTGTTGCTCTGATTATTAACTTTACTGCTGGCTCATTAGTATTTTTAATATTTTTTATGTCTTTAATGTGTCAATTTTTTATCATGCTGATATTTTCATTGTAGTATTTATTGTCTGGATGGTAATTTTCTTGTTCTTTTTGCTTTTTATGATTGTAAAACCACCTTTGTGGCACTTGCAAGTTGGGTGGTATATCAATTTCATAAATACATACATAAAATAAAACCACTCCTTGAGTCAGCTGAAAGGCTTTCAAACACTGATGATGACACGACGCCTCTTCTGTTTGACAAAATGTGGAGATCTTTGCTCCTTTGCTTCCAGAATTGGCAAGTCTTCTGACAGTCACTGCTTCCAACTCTTCTCCGTCAAGCCCTGCAACCAGATAACCTCATTTCCAACTTCTGTGTGTTCCTCCTCCTTTTTCTTAATGGCAATGCTGTTTTTCTGGCTTGTCGCTCTGCACTCCTAGGGTCTGTTTTAACTTGCTTCGGATAAGCGTGGCATTTTCCCCACTTGTGCAACACACAGATCTCTCTCTCTCTCTCTGTCTCACACACACACACACACACACACACCCTCCAGGCTGTTTTGCCTCCGTTATGCTACCAAGCACTTGTGCAGCACAGTATAGAGTTGGATTATTTAACACGTTTGGGCTGGGATAAGCTGGTGTTACTTGCATTCAAACCAATTTCATCCTGTTGACGTGTCTGCATGCAACTTTAGGGGTCTCGCTGAGCAACTAGATGTGATAGACACGGGCAATTCCCTACAAAGGGGAAAGGAGGAACCAACTTAAAATGATGGGTAAACAGGAAGGAGGGTGAAGTCAGTTGTGTAGTGGAACCAGGTCTCGCAGGGTCAAAGTGCCAGGACATGTTTTACTAGCAGGAATGCTGACATCAGCTACCGCCCTGTCCCAAATTCCCTGTTCCTCTGAGCTTAGCTGCAATGCTCACATTAGCTGACAGGAAATGAATTTTCCCAGCTGCAATCTATTGTTCCTTGTTAAAAACATAAGAGCCCTGCTGGATCACACCAAGGGTCCATCTAGTCCAGCTTTCTGTTCACACAGTGGCCGACCACCTGCCCATGGGAAACCCACACGCAGAACAGGAGTGCAACAGCAACTGGTGCACATGGACTCACTGCTTCTGATCCTGGAGGGAGCACAGAGCCTTCAGGAATGGCAGCCACTGACAGCCTCCTCCTCCAGGAATTTGTCCAACCCCCTTTTCAAGCCCTCCAAGTTGGTGGCCATCGCTACATCTGGTGGAAGGCAGTTCCTTACTTTGGCCCTGCGCTGCGCTGCATGAAGAAGCCCTTCCTGTCATCTGTCCTGAATCTCCACCAACCAGCTTCATGAGGTGACCCCACTGGGTTCTAGTATTATGAGAAAGGGAGAAAAATGTCTCCCTCTCCACTTTCTTCCTGCTTAATTGTGCTTTGACTTCTGCTTGTATCTGGACCGCTCCTGCCTTAGCCTGATCCCATACTGGACTGGAATCTTCATGCATGTCCATGCCTGTGTTGTTGCCTTGCCTTTTGGATTGCCCCATAATTTGCTCCAACTCAAGAGTCTGCTGCAGCCAGCAGAGGACACCTTGGTCCATTTTGCCCAGTACTGTCGACAATGACTGGCAGAAACGGCTCTCCAGGGTTTCAGGCTGGCGTCCAGCCCTACCTGGAGATGCCAAGGATCTAACCTGGACCTTCTGTGTGCAAAGCAGGGGCTCGACCACTAAGCTATGGCCTTCCCCTAAAACTAAAGCGAGATCCTAGTCCTCATGGTTGTGAAAGAAGGGGTGACTTAAATAGAAACATAGGAAGCTGCCTTACATGACCTAAGACCCTGGGTCCATCTAGCCCAATATTGTCAACACTGACTGGTAGCAATGGCTCTCCAGGGTTTCAGGCAGGGGGTTTTCCATCCAGCTCTACCTGGACATGCCAGGGATCGACCCTGGGACCTTCTGCACGCAAAGCGGGGGCTCTGCCACTGAGCTATGGACCCTTTCCTGGGAACTGGCCCCTTTCCCTTGATGACTCGGTGGTTTCCTCGACTTTGCACATTTTTTGACCCATTCTAAAAGGTTGAGGTGCCTCTCCTAAGGCTGAGTGACTGGCAGGAAGAGCTATCAACTAAAATATGCTAGTAATTTGGCCCCACCTCCTTTTGCCTTTGATTCCACCCACCAGTGGAATGTGGCCCCCGAGAGCTTCTCTGAAATGGAATTTGGCCCTCGGGCAGAAAGTGGTTCAATACCCTTGCTTTAAGAAGTTGTTGTCATTATACAATACCTATCTGTCTATTATTAAATAATATCTATCTCTGGGGTCTCCGATACATTATTATCATTATCATTATTAAAGGTAAGTCCCATAACTTCAGATTGGACTTGGAAAATGAAAGAAAGTGAAATTAGATCAGAGTTATATGCTCCCTCCGTCTGGCTGCAGTCAAGATCTTGGCAGCTGCATTTTGAAACAGCTGCATTTTGAAGTTTCCAGACATTCTTCCAAGGCAGCCCCATGCAGGGTGCATTACAACAGTCTAATTCGGATGTTACCTAGGCATTAAGTGTGGTAAATATAAAAATATAAAGCATGGTTGCATACAGAACAGGTTCAGGGTGCTTGTATCCTATGCGTGCCCTGCCTTGTTATTCACATAATTTTACCCAGGGGAGGCGGGGGAGAACAGAGAGAGTCCACTCTTTACCCTCCTATGTTTTCCCACTACTTCTTCCATCTGTTTTCGTACTGTAAAAAAAAATCCATTAACGAGAGACAGACTGCACCATGCCACTCCCAGTTTCTCTTCACAACAACCCCGTGAGGTAGGACTAGTGCTGTGCCGAAAGTTTCTCCCACATTTTTTTCGACCATTCGCATTCCATTTGATAGAAAAGAAATTGCTTCCAAAAAGAAATTCAGAGGAGGAGAAATTTTGGAGAAATTCTTATGGGTTGGGTTTGGGGTTCTTGCACTTACCTTACTTAAGAGGTGGCTGAGGAGTGTGCATGAATGTCCTGTCCGTCATTGTACAATGATCTCTGTGGCTGCCTGTAGCTTCCTTGGCTTCCCACACTGCAATGAAAGCCATCAAGAGTAGGGATGGACGAAAGTCCCTTACCTGGTCCTGCAGCTTGCTTCGCAGTGCTGGGGAGGCGCTTCGGTTCTCCCCCCGAAGTTCAGGCTGGGGGGGGAGGCGCCCCGCCTCGCCCGGCCGAAATTCAGGCCGGGGAGAAGCGCCCCGTCTCCCCGGCCGCGAAATACAAAAGTTAAAACACACACACACACACCCGTGATAGGCTACGTAACGATTTACGTAGCCTATCACGGCTAGATTTCCAAAGTCAGCCGTGATAGGCTACGTAAATCGTTACGTAGCCTATCACGGGTGTGTGTGGTTTTTTTTTTAACTTTACTTTGTAATGGCGGCGGCGGCGGCAGCCGGTCGGAAGACCAGCCGCCGCCCCCGCCGAAACTCCGCCGAAACGCCGTCGGGACCCGCCACCAAAAGGGACATTCGAGGGAGGTAAGTCCCATCCCAGAGGGGGGGCGGGGGGGAGAATTTCAGCGCCAATTTCGGGGGGCCGAATGCGTTGGCATTTGGCCTCCCTGAGATTCGTGGAGAAATTCTCCGCCATCCCTAATCATGAGGCAATTCCTCTCATGGGGCTTTTTCAGTTCAGGAAATGCAGGCAGCCTGGGAGGCTGCAGAGCCATGGAAAGGTGTGCAACAGAGAGAAAAAACATACCTGGCGCCCTTGGCCACCTCGTGGTGATTTTGTTGTCGTTCAGTCGTGTCCGATTCTTCGTGACCCCATGGACCATAGCACGCCAGGCCTTCCTGTCCTCCACTCTCTCCCGGAGCGTGCTCAAGTCGTGGTGATTAGGGAAGCTCAAAAAGACCACCAAAAGAAATTCAAAGGTCTGCCTCAAAAAAGTGGAAGCCTCAACACAGCTGATGCTGTTGCCACCTACAGAAGCAGTGGAATAAACCAAAAACCCTTTGGAAAAAAGACAGAGGCTGTGCTACAACCCCTGCCAATAGTGAGCCCTATCTGTGAGAAACTTTTGGAGAATGGAGAATTTCTCCCTCAGGAGAAATTATTTGAAATTGTCCCCCAATTTCTCTGCCCACAAATAGGCTGGAGACTTTTGAGGCCATTTGCGCTCAGCTCTAGGTAGGGCCAAAGGAGATGTGACATGGGAATTGTGATCAAATCACTTGAGATTTCCACCCCACTTTAGAGCTACTGCAGGTGGGGGTACTCTGGTTTTGGCCAGTGCCAGGGAAGGGGGTATTTAGTCTTTCCCCACAGCTGTTTTCCAGATCTAAATCTCCCCCTGCTACCACCAAAAGAAAGAGAGCTGCTACTAACCCTAGAGCAAACTACATGTGGTCAGCATTGCCACACAAAACATATCTGCTCAAAGACAACCAAGGAATGTTCCTGTTTTTACAGGTGAGGGACAGTGAGGCTGGTAGAGAAGGAAAAGTCTTGCTGAAGAAAAATCAGCATGGCTTCTGCAAAGGTAAGTCCTGTCTCACTAACCTTTCAGAATTCTTTGTATCAATCTGGACAGGGGTGATCTGGTAGACACTGGTTACTTGGACTTCCAAAGAGCTTTTGGCAAAGTCCCTCACCAAAGACTCCTAAGCCATGGAATAAGAGGAGGGGTCCACTTATGGATCAGTAACTGGTTAAAGAACAGAAAACAGAGAGTAGGAATAAATGGTAAATTCTCCCAATAGAGGCCACAGGGATCTGTATTGGGGCCAATGCTTTTCAACTTTTTCAATGCTTTTCAAATTTGCAGATGACACAAAATTGGGAGGGATAGCTAATACTTTGGAAGACAGAAACAAAATTCAAAGTGATCTGGATAGACTGGAGCGCTGGGCAGAAAACAACAGAATGGCATTTAATAGGGACAAATGCCAAGTTCTGCACCTAGGAAAAAGAAACCAAATGCACAGTTACAAGATGGGGGATACGTGGCTCAACCACACTACGAGCGAGAAGGATCTTGGAATTGTCGTCGATCACAAGCTGAATATGAGCCAACAATGTGATGTGGCTGCAAAAAAGGCAAATGCTATTTTGGGCTGCATTCATAGAAGCATCGCTTCCAAATCCCGGGAAGTACTAGTTCCCCTCTACTCAGCACTGGTTAGGCCTCATCTGGAGTACTGTGTCCAGTTCTGGGCACCACACTTTAAGAAGGATGCAGACAAGCTGGAGAGGGTTCAAAGGAGGGCAACAAAGATGATCAGGGGACTGGAAACAAAGCCCTATGAAGAGAGACTGAAAGAACTGGGCATGTTTAGCCTTGAGAAGAGAAGACTGAGGGGAGATATGATAGCACTCTTCAAGTACTTGAAAGGTTGTCACAGAGAAGAAGGCCAGGATCTCTTCTTGATCATCCCAGAGTGCAGGACACGGAATCATGGGCTAAAGTTACAGGAAGCCAGATTCCGGCTGAACATCAGGAAAAACTTCCTGACTGTAAGAGCAATACGACAATGGAACCAATTACCTGGGGAGGTGGTGGGCTCTCCCACACTGGAGGCCTTTAAGACGAGGCTGGACAGCCATTTGTCAGGGATGCTCTGACTTGGATTCCTGCATTGAGCAGGGGGTTGGACTCGATGGCCTTGTAGGCCCCTTCCAACCCTACTATTCTATGATTCTATCCTTAACTTGTTCATAAATTATCTGGAATTAGGAGTGAGCAGCGAAGTGGCCAAGTTTGCTGATGACACCAAATTATTTAGGGTGATTAAAACAAAAAGGGATCGCGAAGAGCTCCAAAAGGATCTCTCCCGTTTCCAAACTGGAAGAATGGGCATCTAAATGGCAAATGCGGTTCAATGTCAGCAAGCGTAAAGTGATGCACGATGGGGCAAAAAATCCCAGCTTCATGTATATGCTGATGGGACCTGAGCTGGCAGTGACTGATTAGCAACAATATCCAATGTTAGTCTTATGTAGAGTAGACCCATTGAAGAGAATGGGCCTTAAGTTAGTCATGACTAACTTAGGTCTCGTCCATTTCAGTGGGTCCATTCTATATAGGACTAACATTGGATAGTACCCCAGGAAAGGGATCTTACATTTGTGGTGCATAGTTCTATGAAAACATTCACCCCGTGTGCGGCAGCAATGAAAAAGGCAAACTCCGCATTAGGCATAATTAGGAAAGGAATCGAGGTAAAACTGCTGATATCATAGTGCCCTTATAAAAATCTGTGGTGCGACCACACTTGGAATACGGTGACCAGTTCTGGTCACACCTAAAAAAGGATACCATAGGGTGCAGAAAAGGTAGACCAAAACTACCAGGGAGGTTGAGCAACCCCCTGATGAGCAAAGATGGAAGCTTTGGGAGCTTTAGAAAAGGCCGGATTGAGGCATTCGATGTGGGCATGTCCTGTAGTGGCTTCTTCGCGGCTGGAAGTCACTGGTCATATAAATGTTGTTCCTTGAAAAACCTCCGATAATTGCGGATGTCCATACACTTTTAAATTACACCCCTGTGATGTGGGGATTAAGAGATGGACAGCAAAAGTGAATACCAAAAGCCCTTAACAGTTGCAATGAGACACATACTTCCAGCTTGGCAGGATAAACACTCACCACCTATCGTTCAATGGACTGAAGATCTGACTGCTCTTGCTAGATTTGAACGTGTCTCCTACAGCTGTCAATTTCGTGTGGATGCTTATTTAGATATACAGGCTGCTATTATGAGGCTGCAATCCTATGCATGTTTAGGCAGAAGAAAGTCCTACATCTCATACATGGCTGGCTGGGGCATGCTGGGAGCTGTAGGACTTTTTCCGGCCTAAACAGAGGACTGCCCCCTTAAGGCAGAATCCAACGGTGTCATTCGGCAAATTGAAATAACAGTAGCATAGCTCCGCTGAATCTTTCCACGGCGGAAGCGGTTGCCCACTCTGCTTGCGCTAGCAGTTGTGAAAGCAGTTGCACAAGCCAATGCATACGAGTGATGCACAACCCGGTGCACGGGTGTTATGTGCAAGCAAGTGCATAACAGGACGCACAAAAATAATGCACAGCTGCTTGAGTAACCACGTTTGCACAAATGTAACTTTAGGAGGATTCTTGCACAAAATTCAGAAACTAACATCATCTGCACTAACTGAATGACAGAGCTGGATACTGCCCTTAATGTGCATATTTGAAAGAGATGTGTTAAGTCTTCCCACCTGCCACTTTCCCCCCCCTTTCTTTTATTAACAGTGTTGCAAATGATTATTGTGTATGGATATGTTTTATGTCATTGTCTGCACGAAGGATGCAGACAAGCTGGAGAGGGTTCAGAGGAGGGCAACAAAGATGATCAGGGGACTGGAAACAAAGCCCTATGAGGAGAGACTGAAAGAACTGGGCATGTTTAGTCCTGAGAAGACTGAGGAGGCGATAGGATAGCGCTCTTCAAGTCCTTGAAAGGCTGTCCCAGAGAGGAAGGCCAGGATCTCTTCTCAATCATCCCAGAGTATAGGACACGGAATAATGGGCTCAAGGTACGGGAAGCCAGATTCCGGCTGAACATCAGGAGAAACTTCCTGACTCTTAGAGCAATACGACAGTGGAACCCATGACCTAGGGAGGTGGTGGGCTCTCCCACGCTGGAGGCATTCAAGACGAGGCTAGACAGCCATCTGTCAGGGATGCTCTGACCTGGATTCCTGCACTGAGCAGGGGGTTGGACTCGATGGCCTTGTAGGCCTCTTCCAACCCAACTGTTCTATGATTCTATGTTCTTCCTTTTTTTTTCCCTTCTCTTTTTGTAGCTTTTTTCTCCCCTTCTTTTGCTGTTATATTTGCTTTTTTTTTAAGATAATATTTGTAAAATCTTTGAGGGCTTTAGAAAAAAAGACAAGGGACTTGACAGAGGTGTACAGAATTATGCCTGGTGTGGAGAAAGTAGAGAGGGAGACATTTTTCTCCCTCTCGCATACTAGAACCCAAAGGGCTCATCCTGTGAAGCTGAATGGTGGGAGATTCAGGACAGTCAAAAGGGAGTCCTTCTTCACACATGGCAGAGTTAAACTTCCCATAAGCTTCTGGTTGGCCACTGTGGGGTCATAATGCTTGACATGATCAGCCTTTGGTGTATTATGAGGGAGGGAGAAGAACCCCTCTCTATATCCACTTTCCCCACGCCATGTGTAATTTTATACACCTCTGTCATGTCTCCCAGGGGCATCTTGTCAGGAAACAGGATGTTGGATTAGATCAGTCTGATCAAGCTGTGCTCTTCTTATGTTCTTAAGCACTTTTTGATGCAACTGTTGAAAAGCCACCTCCTCCCATATGAGTCTGCCCGGGTTTTAAAATCTTCGGGAGAGACCCTTCTCTCGGTTCTACTGACATTGGAGGCCCATTCGGTGGGGATGCAGGACAGGGCCTTCTCAGTGGCTGCTCTCAGCTTCCAGAACTCCCTGCAGGGATGGATGCCTCTTTGTTGTCCTTCCACCTGCAGGCAAAGAGGTGTTTATTCAGGCAGACCTTTCTCCTGTACGCTGATCTGTTTTTTATTGGATACGTGCTGTCGATTTCTTTTTATTGTTTTTACTTCATTTCTTTTCATGTTATGCTTTAACGAAGACTTTGTTTTTAATCTGGATCGTGCCATTAGCCATCTCGAGCGCCATGTCTTGGCAGAAAGGCAAGATCTAAACTGAACAAATGCTGAACTTGTAGCCAGGACTAGCAACGAGGGCTCAATCTCGACTACAGAGTCTACACAGCAAGGGAAGAAAAGGACAACGTGACTTGTCCCTCACAGATACAGAAATGTACATAATAAAGGCTAAACTCCCAGCCCTTTTATTTTTCTGTTCAAAATCACCCGCCCCACCTGTGGGATTCCAGATATGGGGCTGCTTTTTGTTTTAAAGCAAATGAACAGTTGAGGGTCTGTTACACACAGATTCAAGCATAACCTGAGCGCTGTGTAGCTGGCCAAGGAGAAGGCAAGACTCGAACCAGCCTCCCTGATGTCCATCCCTCACTGAGAAAGGGGTTGGACTAAATGACCTCCAAGCCTCCTCCCAACTCCAGCGTGGTGTAATGGTTAGAGTGTTGGACTAAGAGTGGGCAGATCCATGTTCTAGTCTGCCGCCCCCACACCTCGGCCACAAAAGCTCACTGTGCATCTTTGGGCCAGTCCCTGGACTCACAGAGTAACCCACCTTGCAGGGTTGTTGTGAGGGCAAAATGGAGAGGTGGAGGCCTGTGTGAGCTGCCTTGGGTTTCTTGTAAAAGGAAAAAAGGTGGGATATAAATGCAATAATACATAAAAATAAATAGTAAATAAATACACTCTAAAATTCTCTGTCTTCCTCTGCACTTGGGGGAGGGCAGACGGGACCCCACCTAGACCCCAACCCTGTTCCACAACCGTGCCTCTCAGAAAAGGGCAGTGTACACAGGCGCAGTTGTATACATTTCAGCTCCTTGCGCAATCGGGGTTCCCAGTCATATGAGAAGCAATGCCAAACGAGCGCTTCAGGGCAGTCCTATAACTGTTTAAAGTCCTACAACTCCCAGCATTCCTCTGGCTGCTTTCCTTCGATGTCTGCAAAACAAACTGGGTCTCTACGGAAAACTGCTGGAGGGCAGGAGGAGCCAGCCATAGGTGGTTCTACAGGCAAGGCAAAGAGGGTGGACGTCCCCGCAGACAGGTAGCCAACTTTGGGGATTTACTTACATTTATACCCTGACCTTTTCCCTCTTGCCAGGAACCCAAGGCAGCTTTGACGGTCCTCCTCCTCGCCATGTTAATCTTCACAACAACCCTGCGAGGTGGGTGAGGCTGAGAGTCAGTGCCTGGCCCAAAGTGACTGGGTGAGCTCGGGGGCCGAGTGGGGACTGGAACCGGAGTCTCCTGACTTGCAGCCTAACAGCCTCACCTCTGCGTCACACTGGCTCGCCCACGAAGCGAACGTTTGCAGCACTGGGTGGGGCTGAAAATTTGGGTCTTGCCCAACCATATTGGTTTTCTTCTAAGTTATATACCATTTATTCAAATATACATATATATGTATATACAGCACAGCTACTGAGGGTGAAAGCTCAAAATATATTGTTTTAAATACCCTTATCTTTCTTATACATTTTATTCCTATATTTTAATTATTCTTATTATATATATATATATGTGTGTGTATATTATATATATATATATACACACACATATATATGTGTATATGTATATATATACACACACATATATATGTGTGCATATATATATACACACACACACACACACACACGTGTGTGTGTGTGTATATATATATATGTATACTTGAAGTATATATACTTGAAGTTAAAAATAATTACACACACACACACGCTGACGCGCGCCCGCGCGCGCACATCTATATAATTGTTATTTTTCACTTCTTCCTGGCACACGTGTTTGCCCCCTCCAGGACCAAGAGCTCCTCCTCGAGAGTAAACGTGCCCTTTTTCTCTGAGCGCTCGCAAGCTTGCACCTGCCGTTGGGGGCGGGGGCGGCGCAGGACGCGGCGCGGCGGGCGGCTCCCTTCGACGTCCGGCCCCCTTTCCCCGCACATGGCAGCCCAGGGGGCTCCCTGCGAGGGGGGCGCCCCCGCGCCGCCTCCGTTCCCGGCGCCCGAGCGGGATCGCGGCCCTTCTTCCAGCCGCAGCCGCCCCCTCCGCCGCCGCCGCCCGCCCCGTCCCTCTTTTCCCGGCTCCGCGCCGCCGCCGCGCCTCGCCGCCGTCCCTCCGGAGAACCTTCCAGCCCAGCCTCTCGCTCCTTTCTCCCCCCCGGGCAAAAAAATAAAAAATCCCATTCGGTATTTGAATAGCACAAAGGAACCGCCTCGCCCGGATTGGCCGGCTCGGGCTGGGCTGGGCGGGCGGCGGCCGCCCCTCCGAGCCGAGCGCGGCTCGCCATAGGCGGCCGGGGGGAGCCGGGGGCGTGTCGGGGGCGAAGGCGGTATATAGAGCGGGGGTCGGGGGGGAAGCGAGCGCTGATTGCCCGGCACGCCGAGGCGCGGACGGCTGGAGCGGCGGCGGGACGGAGGCGAGCGCCCGGCGAGGGGTGGGGTCCGCCGGCGGCCTCTCCACGCGCGCGCGCGGCCCGGGCGCATGGTGCCGGCGCGGCGCTGAGCTCGGCGGCGCCCTCCGGCCCGGGCGGCGCGGTCGGGGACGGCCGATGCCGGCGAGGGCCCCGCGGGAGGAGGATGGAGGGCGCCCTCGACGCCCAGTCGCTGATCAGCCTGTCGCTCCGCAAGATCCACAGCTCGCGCACGCAGCGCGGCGGCATCAAGCTGCACAAGAACCTGCTGGTCTCCTACGTGCTCCGCAACGCCCGGCAGCTCTACCTGAGCGAGCGCTACGCCGAGCTCTACCGCCGCCAGCACCACCACTACCCGGAGGGCGGCTCGCCGGCGCCCGCCGCCGCCTTCAGCCCGCCGCCCTTGCCCTTGCCCGCCGAGGCGGCCGAGCAGGAGGACGCGCTCGTCCGGCAGGCGCAGCTGCGCAGCTGCGCCCTGGCTAGGGGCGGCGAGGCGCTGGAGATGCCCGCCGCGCTCCTGCCCCACGAGCAGCCGGCGCCGCCCGCGCCGTCGGGGCTCTGCAGGGACTCCCCGCTCGCGTTCTACCAGCGCGCCGCCGCGCCGCCGTGCGCTTCGCCCGCGCTGCTTTACGCGCCGCCGCCGGAGAGCTGCGACTTCGCCGCCAGCAGCGGCGGCGGCGCGCCGTCGGGGCTGGCTCCGGCCGCCGCCGCGGCGCACTGCTCCAGCCGAACCACCGTCCTGGACCTGGACACGCACGTGGTGACCACGGTGGAGAACGGCTTCCTGCACCAGGACTGCTGCTCGCAGTGCCCCTGCTGCTGCCAGGGCGCCGCGCCGCCCAGCCCGGGCGCCAAGCGCAAGTACTGCCCGGGCCAGGACGCCGACGTGGGCGGCGGGGCGGGCGCGGCGGCCCCCGGCGGGCCCGCCGAGGCGCTCCCCGCGCCCCCGCAGCCGGCGCCCCCTTTCGCCCCCTGCCCCAAGCGCGCCCGCTTCGAGGACTTTCCGCCGGAGCCGCCTCCCGCCGAGCCGTCCAGCAACATCTCCAGCCTCATTTCCATCTTCGGCTCCGGCTTCAGCGGGCTGGTGAGCCGGCAGGCGCAGCAGCAGGCGCAGCAAAGCCTCCCGGCGCAGCCGCCGGCGGACTCCGAGCAGCCGCTCAACGGACAGCTCTGTAGCAAGCAAGCCCTGGCCAGCCTGGGCGCGTGGACGCGAGCGATCGTGGCTTTCTAGACGGGGCGGGCGGGGGGGTCGTGCTGCTGTTTGGCTCTTTTTAGGGGGGGTCCGAGTGAAGGGCGAAGGCAAGACCCTGAAACAAAGACTGAATTGGGAGCGGGGGGGGGGAGGGAGAGGGAGGGGGTGTTAAAAGCCAAGAGAATGTTCCTTCTTTTTTCTAAACTGTACCATAGGATTTAACTTCGAAGATCTGGGGGTCTTTATTTTTGCAGAGATGACAATGAGGATGAAATAGTACCTATTTAAAAACAAAAACTTCTTTTGTGTCTTTTGCTTGGGTGGTGTTGACTTGTGTATTTCTCCGTTTTTCCCTCCCCCCCCCCCTTCACTTTTCTCTTGTTTTAACATCCTTGGGGTGGGGGGTTGTTCTGAATATATAAGGTATTTTGGTTTCTCCAAAATTTTGCTCAGAGGCCACGTGGGGTGGGGTGGGGGTGCCGAAGCATACTTCGAAAGGGTGGGGGGAATAAACTGTGTGTATGTGAGAGAGTTTTGAGCCACTTATTTTTGGGGCTGCAAGCCACTGAACTTGTGTGTGTGGGAGGGGAGATCTTGGGGACTTGAGGCAGATCATTCAATATACCCCACACACACACACACACACACACCCCTCTTCAGTGTTGCAAAAGGGATACCTCACCTCCTCCAACTCAACCCAGAATCTGCCATGCATGGGTTGAGGAAGTTACAACCTTCCAAGATAGCCAGGTGGGTTTATTTTTAAAATACATACATTTTTAAAGGCAGATTTTTAACTGATTTCTAGCTCTTTTCCCCAGTTCTGATCAACATCTGTGTGTTCACACCACCCTACAAGACTTTGGGTGGCTCAGTTTCCTTTTGCAGTGATTTGGACTCGGGCGGGGGGGGGGGCACTGTTCTTCCTTCCCCAGTGGATATTCACCGTGTGCTCCCCCTCCTAATTCAAAAGAACACACATTTTTAAAAAGTGGAAAATGAAAACTTTCCTGGGAGGAAGGTGTTTTGGTGTGCTTTGGTATTGATGTAACTGAATGGCTCCCTTCTCTCTCCACTTCCCCTGCATTTTGCTGCTTCCTTGAAGTATGTCCCAACACTGCTTTCTTTTAAACGATACTTTGATTTGGGGAGGGGAGGGACAAGATGGTAACTACTTTTCCCATCATGCACAGCTCTCTGGAGGTCCTCCCCCACCCTTCCCTGCCTGCCTTCTCAATTTGTGTACCTCCCACCTAAGTAGGGGTGTGTGTGCACACGTGTGTGTGTGTGTGTGTGAGAGAGAATGCCACAAATACATGTGTTAACACTATTTTAATGTCTTTCAGTGTGCTGGATGACTTTTTTTTCCCCAACGATTTGAATGCTCCTGATTCAGCCAGCATAGTTTGGTCCTGTGTGCAAAAAAAAAAAAGTCTGTTCTTGTAACCCTTTTCTTTTTTAAAATAAATTTTAAATTTGTGTTTTTATCAAAGGGAGAAAAAACACCTTTTGTTGTAAAAAGGTAGCTTTTTCAGCCATCCATCCAAACGTCACGTTAAAAGCACTGTGTGTATTAAAAGGACGCATTGCCAAACATAATAATAATTATTTTTTCCTTTGTATCTCTGTATATTTGTGTGTGTGTGTGCGTGTGTGCATTACTGAATTGTATATCACCGGGTAAAACTGTTCAGATTTGTTTAAATTTATAATCTTAATAAAAAGTCCAATTATAAAAAAAAGTTAAGTGTCTCTGCCTTCTGACCTAGCCCTTAAGACAGCTGCAGAAGTATCTAGCCACTTTCCTTAACAACTAACACAAAGTTGAGCTTCCCCAGCCCCCTTTCTTTAGAAATAAATTGCATTGATTTGTTACGACAGCCTTGTTGAGATTTTAGTTGAATATTGATTCATGACTTCTTCCTAAATCAGCTAGCCCCCTTATTTCACTGAATCTACATCTTCTCTAACATACATGCAAAGCTCTTATTTCCTACATACAGTGCCTCGGACTAGAGCTTAACTAACCAGAAGACAGGGGCAAAAGATTTGCTGTTACTCACAGTTGCCCTTGGGTGGGGATTCTTAACTCCCCACCCACAATGTAATTTTAGCAGGAGGTGGCTTATCTGCAGGAGATACTGAAGCAGGATGGGGGGGGTGAGATCTCCAGCTCTTCAGAGGAGAGAAAACAAACAAAGGAGGGAAACACTCCAACCTCTAGGTCCCTAGAGTTTAGATGAAAGATTTGGGGTGGAGGAGAGATGCAAGGAAAGCTCCAGCTACATTTTTGAAAACATTTCTCTTCTGCCTGGGGGGGGGGGGGGCTGGAATAAATTTGGGCAGGGTATTTTGTGCCATTAAATCTGCATGTTTTCAAGTTGGTGTGATCAGATGTGTTAGACTGCACCTCCCATCATTCCAGCATGGATGCTGGGAATTGTAGTCCAACACATCCGGAGAGCCCCACAACAGCTCTGGTCAAAAATATGCTAAAGTCCCAGTCTCGCTCCCAAGTAAGCATGTGTGGGATCACAAAACTTTGCTTGGCTGCCTTTTGCAAGCATCTTTTTAAAGGTGCATTTGGATAAAAGGCGATGGGGAGAAATACCAAAATGCTTGCCACCAGGTCTTAATGCCCCTTTTGGGGGGTTTGGATGCATTTCTAAAGTTTCCCCCCTCCCTTTTCTTTTACACATCTTGAGTTCTGTTATCTCTGGTTTGTGCCACTTGGTGGTGCATGTGTGTGTGTTTTCCACACACACCCCTCTCTTTAAACCAAATGAATGAAGGTGATAAAAAGATTTTCTGACCACCTACAGGGCTGACCTCGGCATAATATAGTGTGTGTGTTTTTTCTCTTTAAACCGAAGTATCCACAATTGCTGTTTCCTCTTGAGGCACAGCTGGAGTCGGAGCTTTTCAGCTCTTTGCAAAATATATTTAAATCAAAACTCTTGTTCACTCCTTTGATTGAGTTTTACATTTATTGGCTGGAGATGTGTGGGGGGTGCTTTTCTCTTCCCCATGTTGTCCCACATTTGTATTGCAAAGGTCTGAACACCAGGATTTTGATCTGTTCCCCTTAATCCCTCTCCAGTAGTCAGTCTTTAAAGGTGGAAACGTATTTATTGATTAGTTTTTTAAATTTTTCTTAATTGCTCTGTACTTTAGTATTATAAAACCTGCCTTAGGTCAGAACTGGAATCCAGGTTTTGACCGACCGATCGCCTGGTCTTTTTAAGCAAGATTTGTGTGTTCCCTTTTAGTGTGTGTGTGTTTTTTTAAAAAAAATAATAATCCCCCCCCCCCCCAGCTAAACTCGAACAGTGGAGGAGGCTTTACAGCTCTGAGTGGGTTTTTTGTTTTTTAAATGGAAAAGAGCAAGGCAATTGCTAGAGCTCCTCCTAGCGACCGTTTTGAAGAATGGCAGCCTTTGGCTCTCTTAACTGCAAGGAAGAAAGCAAAGATCCATTCTTGTAATGGTGGTGATGGGTTTGGGGGAGATTTGTGGAGGGGGGAAGCCAGTGAGGAGGGTTGATTTCCCTTCAATGATGCTTCAGCTAAGACTGGTGCTCCTTGCCCCTTTGACTTGAGTCCCGCTGATTTTGATGGGTCTGCTCTGTCAGACTACGGTGCAGATTTATGCCGGATCAACTGTGCCAACGGAAGGGGACTTCCTGCCCCCACGGCAGCCCCTCCCACCCCCCTGAAAATGCCACACAGCGTCAGGAGGTCCTGTAGAATAGAGTGAGCAGAGGTGGGGGAGGGTCCCCAAAAACCAGGCAGAGGAACCTTTTGCAAGTGGAGCCCATCCTCTCACAGAAGGCTGAAAAATTCCAATTAAGTTGTTTTTTCTTAAAGTGGAATGGTGGGAAAGTGATTCAGGAGCTGGGTGGGGGAAAACTTTTTCTCCCCTCTTGAGGCATGTGTTACTTTCCTGCATGCACACAGATCAAAAGTTCCTTTTCTAGCCACAGATCTCCATATGAACTGTCCCTGTGGGAGAGGAGAGGGAGACTTTAGGGGGGAGGGAGGAACATCAAAGCATAGGAGGCCACCTTTGAGATTTGCCTACCATCCTGCCCTCGCTAGGTGCATGTTCATTTGCACAATGGTTCGGCCTCCAGAACCGGTTTCCAATGGGCCAACTCATCCCAGGGGCCGTGCGGCGCATGGCCGAGCATGTTCTGTGCAGGAGGAGAGTTCCTTGGCTTGCTGCTCACAAAGCATTAGCTGGGATTACATTACTTATTTATTTATTGAAAGCATTTTATCCCACTTCTCTGCCAAAAAGTGGGGGCTTTGGAGCGGCTCACAAACCATCAGAGGACAAAGCAAACTTACAATTTTAAAAAGAAAAGACACAGCATGCAAGGAAAGAGGGATGGGAAGGAAGAGGAGAAAAAATTAAGTAGGTTTTCAGCAGGGCTGGTGGAATGGTCCTGCTTCCCCTCAGCTCCAGGGGAGGGGGGGGGCAGTCCAATTGGAGCAAGTCCTGATACTCCTGTAAGACTTGGCATGACTGTGGTAGAAGAGAGTTCGACTTACAGGCTGGCTTGAGCCCCAGCAATGCTGCCCCAAGACATTTTGCTGCTTGAGATAGAGAAGCAAACCCTACAGACACGTGCGCGCACAAATCAAGGTGCATAATATCCATGATCTGTCGAGGTATTTTGGCACTTGAAGCAGAACAGCCTACAAGTGCCTTTCCTCCCTCCCCGACAGCCAGGGGTGTTCCTAGGACTGGAGCCATGACAGCCCAGCACTGGATCTATTTTCCAGGGGCTCCAATGTATTTTCCAGGGCCCTGAGTATCCATAGGTGCCAATAGAAGTGTGTGTTTTTTCTCAGTTTCATTGCCATGTTGGGGGGGGGGGACAAAGTTCAAGGGGAATTGCAACTGTGGAGGGCAAGAGACGTGCCGGACATCTAAACCAGTGGCAGCGGTGACAGTGAGCAGGGTATACTCAAGTAGGGTCCAGAACTGGATATTTGATAGCGATGGGGAATTATTCATCTATCTCACCCTTCCACTAAAAATGGAGCTCAACAGAGCTGGCTAAAGGAGAAGGTGGAACTTAGAAACCCCCTGCATGAGGGGTTGTTTTTCCATACAAGGTCCTTATTTGGGGTGGGGGGAGTAAGGTAGCCAAGCTTGTGTACCATAAAAGGCAGATGATGATGATTATATTATTCATATTAATATCCCACCTTTTTTGCTCTTGCAAGGAACCCAAAGTGGCTTACATGATCATCTCCTCTCCATTTTATGCTCACAACAACCCTGTGAGGTAGGTTAGGTGGAGAGGCAGCAACTGGCCCAAAGTCACCCAGTGAGCTTTATGACTGAGTGGAGACTTCGACCCGGGTCTCCCAAGCCTCACTCCAGCACTAACTGCTACTCACACTGGCTCTTACTTAATTTATTATGACTGTATATTTACTGCCAGCAGGGGTGTTACTAGGCTCTTAGAAGATAAGGGTCCCAGACCCTTAAGACAGAAATCTGCATGTGCTCATTCATATCTGTATATGCACATTTAGAAATAATTACCAGGATTTATTTAAAATTTCTCAGGGGTCAAAGACATCCAATTCATATTTCATCCAAACCCTCTCATATTTGCACCTGGAGCCAGATCTTCCCAAACCAACTGATGGGAAAAGTGTTTTTTCCTTACGCTTAGGAACATAAGAAGAGCCCTGCTGGATCAGACGAAGGGTCCATCTAGTCCAGCGTTCTGTTCACACGGGCCAACCAGCTGTCGACCAGGAACCCACAAGCAGGGCATGAGCACAACAGCACCCTCCCACCCATGTTCCCCAGCAACTGGTGTACATAGGCTTACTGCCCCTGGTTCTGGAGGGAGCACAGAGCCATCAGGACTGGTAGCCATTGACAGCCTTCTCCTCCAGGAATTTGTCCAACCCCCTTTTAAAGCCATCCAGACTGGTGGCCATCACTATGTCCTGTGGTAGTGAGTTCCCTAGTTTAACTCTACGCTGTGTGAAGACGTCCTTCCTTTTATCTGTCCTGAATCTCCCACCATTCAGCATCATGGGATGACTCCTCTGGGTTCGAGTATTAGGAGAGAGGGAGAAAAATGTCTCCCTCTCCATTCTCCACACCAGGCGTAATTCTGACCCTCCCCCTTTGCAAGCTAAACAATCCCAGCTGCTGTAACCTTCCCTCATGGGGGAGAGAAGCTTAATTGCCATGCATGGGAAGGGGGGGGAGGCATTGCAGCATGTGGGAAGGGGAGAGTTAACTGTTCCCTCCCCAGCTGCAGTCCACCTTGAAACATGCCCCCCCCCCAATGGCAATTCAGCTGAGAAAAAACCCACTTCCATTGGCACCTATGGGGAATAGATGGGGGGGGGGGCGTTCTCGCTGCCACCATTGCCTGGGCCAGAGCGAAAGGCAGGGGGAACAAGCAGGCTGCAATGTGGGAGAGGAGGAGCAAGTCCAGGGGGCTCTGGTCAGGGGCCCCTGCTGGGGAGTGGGCCCTCGGCATGTGCCCAGCCACGCTGACCCTTGAAGTTGGCCCTGGATGATGGGGACATGGCTCCGGCTGTGCTCCACAGTATAAGAATTTTCACCTGTGAAATGTTGGAGGCGGGTGATAACAGACCACAGCATAAGTACTGCAGGGATGTATTTTTGGTGTTTGGGGCCAAGGCTAGGAACTCGCATGAGCAGTGCAATCCCAGGCATGTCTGCTCAGAAGTAAGTGCCATGGAGTTTAATGGGGGTAAGTATGCAGCCTTACATATATTTTGCCAGGCAAAAATCCGAAAAGGGTGATTTCTCAGAAAAGAGGCAGCATGACTACAGATAGTTGGGCTGTCCAGACAAGACAGCTGCAGTTGATTGAGAAAACTTGGCAAGAAGTTTTTTTTTTTTTAACTTGCTAAGGCTTTGGACACTGTGATACAGAACGCAGCCACCAGAGGGTCTCCCACCATTCTGGGTAGGTGGGCACACTTGGAATATTAGGGGAGTCTTCTGGGCACTCTCACAAAATGGCTGCCATGGGTGCAGGCTGGCTCGTTCACAAAATGACTGCCACGATGGCTGTGGGCGGTGACAAAACACACATTTCCCAGAAGGCAAACCGGTGAGGCGGAAAGAAAAGCGATTTGTACCTAAATGCAAGGCAGAAGTGGGGTCTGAGCTCCGACCCCAAAACCCCAAATGAAGATGGTGCTGGAGGGCAGGAATTGGATTTGCAGTTAAAAATAATTAATTAAAAATAATAAGAAATTAAATAAAAATCAGGAGGGGCAGGGAGACGGACAGGCACCAAGAGAGGCTTCTGTGAGCACATTGGTACCTAGGGGCACCATGGTGGTCTTAAGACAAGAAAAATGCTAAAATAGTAGTGTACTGGAGGCTGCATTTCTATCGGCGAGGGGTACAGAGGCACAAGAAATAAGTTTAAATAATAAGTTACCCGCCAATTTGTGAAATATGGAGACTGGTGACAGAATACATTACAAAGATTTCTGATGATCGTAATTATTTAAACTTAATGGGAACTGTGCCAATCAATGAACGAATTATGAATGGTGTCATATTTTTCTAGGAATGATAGCTATTTAATACTATTGTGAATGGCATTTGGGGATTTTGGATGATCAAGGCTGGAATCTGCTTGGATCCAGAACTTGTTGTGCTTAGAGTAGACCCACTGAAATCAAGGGGGGAACCTAGCCATGATGGATGTAAGTCCCATTGCATGGCAAAGCCTGGCTCTAACCCAATGGCTTTTCCAGGTTTGATGGTTTTTATAAAAACAGAGAGAGTGAGAGAGAGAGAGAGAGAGAGAGAGAGAGAGAGATGAGTTTAAAGAAAGTTTCATGTTTCCTGCCCAGAGCTTTTAGAGTGATCTCCAAACCATGATGATGTTCTTTTTCAAAGACGGAATTGATCAACCAACCAGTCATGCCATCTGCCCCGATCCCTCCTGTCTTTAATTCTGTGTGTGCACGGGGTGCAGTGAGGTAATTTTAAACCAGGGTGTTGAACCTCTTTCGTTCCATTTTGGAGATGTTCTCGGGGGCCGCATTCCAGTGGTGGGTGGGGTGGAATGCAAAGGGGGCGGGGCCAGATTTACGAGCGTTTTTAGCTTAATGCTCCTACTGCCCATAACTAACCCTTAGGAGAGACAGTGCGAGCTTTTCTGATGGGAATCTAAGTCCACATAATTGGGAAAGACCAAATGACTGGTGGTTAGGGGAAAGAGGGTGGGGCCAAGGGAAGACAGCGTGGCCATCTGGGGAAGCCTGGCTGGCTGGCTGGATTTGGCCCTGGGACTGAGGTTCTGTTTTAAACCCTGGACTTCATTATCTTGGGGGGGAGGGGGCTTTAGATGTGTATTGGTTCCATCTTGAAGCAGACAACTCACATTTCTCTCCCTACCCCCAACTGCCATTTCATGCATTGCAACTGATTCCACACCCCTGAAATGTTGAAATGTTTGCCGACCCCAATACAAAAAAAAGAAAAACTCTGAGCATCTGCAGTTTTGTATTTTCAACTGACGTCAATCATTGCACCACCCAGGACTCCAGGAACAAAACGTGTGCTTCTGCACCTGCTGCTGTCTGATCATTTGGGGGCCCCGATGGGGGTGGGCCCCTTGACCTTGGCCCCACAGTCCAATCCTAGTGGTGCCACTGTTTAATCCTCCACCTTTTCATAGTGACCCTTTGGGCATTTGGCACTCTGGGAGGAAAATGGGACACTCCCACTTTGTTGCCCTGATGGTCTGGTCACCTGCCACTCTCTCCATGATCACTGCGGGTGTTCCCTCTATTGACCCTTGGCAAACCTTAGGCCTTGTGGTTTGAGGACTGAAAACAGAGCCCCGGGTGCAAATCCAGCCTGGAGAGAGGTTTATTTTACCTTTTTATTGCCAGCACCAGCCCCACAACTTTCCCGTTAGCGCAAGGCTAGACAGTGGCAGTGGGGAAATGAATAAAAGGAGCAAAATCCAAAGCGGGGGGGGGGGGAGTCAATCCAAGGGAAGGAACCGGGACCGGGGGGGGGCAGCGCAGGGTGGGGGAAGCAACCTTGGCTGTCGCCTCCTTTGCAGCCTGAACGTTACTGACATCATGATTAATTTATCAGCTGCTTATGAATATGCAGATGAGATTGGTTTGAGGCTTTCAGGAGAGGGGGAGAGAGAGAGAAAGGCTGTTGTGGACAAGCAGCCTGTATTTGCACACCGCTAGCCTCCAAAAAAGGTGTCTCTGTTGGTGTTGGTGTGCCAAGGTGCCTTTTGTTTTTTCAGAAATGAAATTAAATCTATGTCTTTGCTAAACAGGATTCTGCGCAGCACATCCTTCTGAGCCGGAGGCGCAAACATGCGGAGAACGGCGCATTGATGCTTTGGACTTCAGGCACGTGGGGTAGTCTTTGCATGTTTTGCCCAAGATCCACCGACCGGAACCAAGTGCAAAAGATGGACACTTAACCCTGACAAATTCAGAACCCAGGAATGCGTTCTCAGGGCTGAACTGAGCTCACACTCCTTCCACACACATATCCACTCCTGGTTACTCCTAGTTTTTGCAGGGGTGGGGGGAGTAATTTGGTTGTTGCTATTGTAAAAAAAAAAAAAAGCAGGGGGGGAGGGAGAGATCCTTGTGGATCTGCTGAAAATTACTGAGAGATCTACCTATACATCCTGACTTGCTTTCCACTTGGGTCCTGTTCCCCACACAGTCCTCTTCCTACCCCAGGAAGTGGTTGTTGAGATGGACCATTTGCTGTCATACAGGGATGTTGAACCTTCAGCCCACCTTGTGGGAGAAGAACCTGATTCTCCTACAAGAGGTTATCAGCTGTTTGAAATCTATGTTGTCAGCTGCAGCCTGTGAAATGGCAGGCTCGGTCAACACCTCAGTGTTCATGCACACACCTTTGCGTGCATGCACACCACAGCCAAGATGCATAAATGCCTCCACTCTTGCCCTGTGGCGTGACCGTTAGAGCCTAAAGCAGAAGGTATATCCACTTTCTCCACACCATGCAGTGGTATAAGCCACTGATCTGCCACCCTTGGGTCTCCATGGTGTCCTGCTGGCCCCTCCCTTAGTGCTTGCCGGGCTCCCTAGCCGTCCTGATTTTTATTTTGTTACTGAACATTTTTAAAAAATATTTTTTAACTGGGAGGTGGCCATGCTGCAAGGCAAAGTGCCACCCTCCAGCACTATCTTTATTTGGGTTCCAAAGAGTGAGCGTGTGTTTTGGAGTTCAGACCCCCAACCTCTGCCTTGGACATCTGTTCTTGGGCAAGTGACTTTTTCTTTTCATCTCACCAGTTTGCCTTCTGGGAATTGGGTGTTTTGTGACCAGCCACGCCCACCATGGCAGCCATTTTATAATCGGTCACACACCCCATGGCAGCCATTTTGGGAGAGCACCCACAACTATCTCGCAAAATTCCAGATGTGTTCACCAGCCTAAAAAGGTTAGGGACCATGTTCCCTCTCTCTCTTTGCTAAGCTAAACATCCCCAAATCCATTGGTCTTTTCTTGTTGGTTGATTGGGAGATCCATTTGGAATACTTTGTACAGTTCCGGTCACTGCACCTAAAAAAGGATATTGTAGAGCTGGGGAAATGGCAGCTAAAATGATCCAGGGGCTGGAGCAACTCCCCTATGAAGGAAGGTTACAACAGCTGGAATTGTTTAGCTTTTTAAAAGGGGAGTAAGGGGAGACATGATAGAGATGTACAAAACTCTGCCTGGTATGGAGGAAGTGTACAGGGAGACATTTTTCTCCCTCTCTCACAATGCTAGAACCCAACAAGGTCATCTCATGAAGCTGAATGCTGGGAGATTCAGGACAAATAAAAGGAAGTCCTTCTTCACATAGTGCAGAGTTAAACTATGGAATTCACTTCCACGGGACGTTGTGACGGCCACCAATTTGGATGGTTTTAAAAGGGGATTGGACCAATTCCTGGAGAAGGCTACCAATGGCTACTAGTCCTGATGGCTATGTGCTCCCTCCAGAATCAGAGGCAGTGAGCGTATGTACACCAGTCGCTGGGGAACATGGGTGGGAGGGTGCTGTTGCACTCATGTCCTGCTTGTGGGTTTCCTGCAGGCAGCTGGATGGCCACTGTGTGAACAGAATGCTGGATTAGACCGACCCTTGGTCTGATCCAGCACGGCTCTTACGTTCTTACATCTGGAGATGTACCCTCTGCCCATCCCTGATTTAAAACAATAGAAATCTAGACTCCGAACCCCATCCTCTATTTCTTGGGAACAAAATAACGCCCACCTCCACAAACTGTGGAAAACGCAATTCAAATGGACGAGAACTGACTCACTGGCAGTTCAGTAAACCAATCATGTTGACTTGGAAACACGTCTCATCCATTTCAATGGTGCTTACTCCCACGTAAGCAAAACTCAGATTGCAGCCTTAAAAAGCCTCTCCCTTGACAAGCTTCTGATAGTGGCGATGAGACAATGACTGATCAGATCACCTTGGAGCACTTGATTGAGGACACGGAAAAGTAAAGGAATGCACTCTTCTTTCCAAGCCTTGAGAATAGCCTACACCAAATGTGTGCCCTGTAGATTTTTCAGATTCCAACTCTTATCAGCCCCAGCCAGCTTGACCTATGGTCAAGAATGCTGGGAGTTGTAGTCTAAGACCTCTGGAAAGCACCAGGTTGGGAAAGGCCCATTTAAAACATATTCCTTCATTTTATTACTGTAGAAATTTCCATTTTAATTATAGCTGTCCCATAAGAACCTGGGGGGGGGAGGCGGTAAAGAATACACAGCTGTTACAGGCAATTTTGACTAAGCTTGCAACATCCAGTAGTAGATTCACTGATTAAAAACACTTAGGGGTGCAATCCTATGCATGTTTAGATAGAAAAGAGTCCTACAACTCCTAACATTCCCTGGCTGAGGAATGCTGGGAGTTGTAGGACTTTTTTCTGTCTAAACATGCATAGGATTGTGCCTTTAATCGACTAAAAAAAAAACCAGATTTAAATTTTGTCAGCATTTTTTATTACACATCCTAATAAAAGCATTTGTGATGGCCCAATAGTTGCAAGTTGCTTCTGTGGCCTTCAGTCCAGGAGAGGGATTGTGTGTATCCAGGATGAACACTGTTTGCATTGCATTGTTTTTATGGTGTTCATTTTTATTTGTACTATTGCGCTGATTATGGTACATATTGGTTATTTATCCCGTTATATTAATTATGGATTTCCGTATTTGTGTGCGTAGGTCGCTTCAAGACTGATTTTTGCAGTGGGAAAGGATGCATTAATAATAATAATAATAATAATAAAAACAACCACCACCACCATAGACAGCTGGTACCATCTTAGAAGAGGCATTCCCCCTGTGTAGCTGGGGTAGGTCGGAGGGAGACTTACAGACCCCGGTATTGCCTAACTGAAAATTAATACACTTCAAATACTAAAAAGTAGAGGCACCCTCTGTCCACCCCACAAAACGGAATGCCTCTTCTAAAAAGATGCTGGCTACAACACACACGTGCAACGTGTTGCTGCATTTGCTCCGCTCCTCTTTTTTTGTCAAATCCACGCAAGGCACTGGGAGTCCTCAGTCAGCCCCTTGGACCGGCTGAGCCTAGAAGTGGAGATTCAATCCAGACAAGATGGAGGTACTGTTAGCGGGTGGTTCATCGGCCCAGGTGAGGCCTGTTCATCCTGTTCAGGGGGGGACTGAGCTCACCCAATGTGGTGGTACTCACTGATCCATCTAGTGCTAGAGAAAGATGTGTTGAACCACAGGCTCGGAGGTCAAATCCAGCCGTCCGGGGTTCCCACATCATCAGGTGGTTCCTGCTTCCCTCCTGCCACACCCTGACCAGATCCCCCCCCCCTTCTAAACGGCTGGAATGCTTCTTCTAAAGCTTAGCTACCAGCAGTAAGAGCTTTAAGCTAGAATAGGCTGGGATTTTGCCCCGCCCCTTTTGCCTTTGCCCCGCCCACCACTTCACTGTGGCCCCCGAGAGCTTCTCCGGCACTGAATTTGGCCCTTCAGCTGAAAGAGGCTCCCCACACCCTGCTCTCGAATCTCCTTGCAGTCTCGTGTGCTGCTTCAAAAACCACTGCAAGGCAGAGTGAAGTCATGCAGTGGGCGCTTCCAGATCAGGCTTCTATCCTGCCTCGTTCGTGGTATTTTTTGCACGGGGGGGGGGGTGCGTCCAGACAATGACATCTTCCACTTGTAACCCGCCCGAGTTTTCCCACTGCGTCGTCCCTTTTTTTTTTTACCACAGAAAATCCGTACAAGAGCAAAAGACTGAAAGCTCGCACAAGGCCTTTGGATGAGTTGTGCTAAGAACCATCTGCCTGAAAGCACCCAGTGTGTATATGTGCGTGGGGGTGTTTGTCCCTGTCTCTGTCTCTCTGTCTCTGTTGGTCTGTCTGTATCTCGATGTGTGTGTCTGTATATGTGTATGCATGTGTGTGTCTCTTTGTCTGTCTGTGCATATTTATTTGATTTATATATGTGTGTGTGTCTGTCTGTCTCTCCTTGTGTGCGTGTCTTTCTGTGTCTGTGTCTGTGTGTCTCTCTCGCTGTCTGTCCATGTCTCTGTGTGTCTTAGTGTGTGTGTGTGTGTGTCTGTGTCTGTCTCTCTCTGTGCCTGAGTGTCTCTCTTTCTCTCTGTGTGGGTCTATTTGTGTCTCTATGTGTCTGTATCTGTCTGTGTCTGTCTCCGTGTGTGTGTGTGTGTGTGTGTGTGTGTGTGTGTCTTTCTCCGTGCATCTCTGTGTCTGTGTGTCTCTCTCTTTCTGTGTGTCTGTGGTTGGGAGGGTGGGAATCTTACCTAGACTATAGGTAAACTGGTTCTTTCTTGGCTGTCTAAAAGTGATCCCTGGTCAGAGGATGCAGACATTTCGAAATGCAGTGTCAGGAACTAGACTGGCCATTCCACATACTTCAGCCAGGCGCGGGAACTCTAGCCTGCTCGGAAACAAAGGCTACTCACAAGTAGCAAGACTGCAGGGCTGGGAAAGGCCCCTTCTCCTCGAGACCTCGGAGGGCCACTCCAAGCAGGAAGAGGCAATACTGGGGTTAGATGGTTCCCAGTAGGTCCCGACTCCTTCAACCCTGGGAGGTTCTTTTCTGGGAAGGCAAAGGGGTCCCCTCCAGCCACCGTGTGCCAAGGCTCGCCCTCAGATCTCAGCAGCTTGACGAGAGCAGCCATCCCTCACGCTGAACAGACCGATGCAGGCACCAGGTGCAAAACACAAACGTCATTTTTTTAAAAAAATTCAAACCACAATGCTAAGGAAGCTGGGGAGCCCCCCACAAAAGAGAGAGCATTGTGTGGAACGTTTACAGCCCCGAGGGACGTTGTGTTGCGATTCCAAGCTGAGGGAGACACATGCTCGGGGAACTATTTGGGGCAAGAGAGCTGGACAACTGGGGCCGCTCGGGCAGCAAACTAAAGCCCCTTCTAGCAGTCTGCGGGTGAACCAAGCAACAACCCTGGACCAATCAAAATGTCCCAGATGTTCCGCAAAATGAGCCAAATAGGCCTCGTTCCAGTTGTTGTGCCTGTCGGTAGTCAACAGAGGTTATTCGGTGTTAATTAATTGCAAATTAAGCCTTCTCAAAGACTGAACACCCAATCCAGTATTGGGGAGGGGGGGGGGTTCATCTTTCTCTATGCAAGCCAGCCTTATGAATTCACATGCATAAGCATTCATTCCTGTTCAAGCAGGAGTGGGCAACTTGTAGCCCTCCAAATGTTTTGAACGACAACTCCCAGCAGTCCTGGGCCATGGTAGCTGGGCTTAATGGGCATTGTAGTCCAAAACATTTGGAGGCCACTCATCTGGCAACGGCCACTCTACAGAGATGGAAAGGGTGTACGAACTCCACACACCTTCGCCATCCCTCTGCTGTATGCACTTTGTCACAGAATCACGTGAAATCCACCCTAAAGTAGTCACATGCCCAATGGCTGAAACTAGCTCCTTTTATGCCATCTGCTTAAAAGTCGCCCATCTATCCTCCTCCCTAAAGCCAGAATTAGGCTGGTGGAAAGCACTCCTTTTCAGAAAGGGGAAACAAACCTGAAATTGTTTCTCACAGGCTTCTCACAGTGGTACAACACTTTTGTTCCACTCTCACCTTTGGTTGAACAGGCTCGGCAAGGTTTTGAAACCATGCAAAACATGCCAAATCTGTTGAATCACAAGCAGTGATCCTGCTTTCAAGGCATCTTCGACATTCCCAAGGTGTGGGGGGGAACTATTGCTCATTGCCCACTTGAACTGCACTAAACTCTGGGAGCTCACCCTGACAATTTTTTTCCTGTCCCCCTGTAGAGAAAAATCCATGCAGAAAATGTTTCAGTGGAATATAAAATCCATGTGGCTCTGGATGGAAGAGCCAAGGAAAAGGAGCAAGCAGGAGTCTGGTCTCTTGCAGGATCTTTCCTGCAAAACTCTTGCCGATTTTGCCATAACATTTTCAACACATAAACTTTGTGCACCAGAACCACCTCCGAGTGCTGCGTATGACCTGCCTTTGGACTTTCGCCTGCAGAAATCTCGAAGGTATTAAAATTAGAGATAGGTTGTAGAATTTTGCTAGGTAGAACCCCCCACCCCACCCCACCCACCACAGCTACTGAGCTGGAAGGGCGCAAGTCCTGGTCCTCATGAAAAAAATCTCAACTAATTCCTCAGTGTAACTAATGATACAGAGGCCTCACTATCACTGGTTAAGCCTCACCTATTGTATCCGGTTCTGGGCACCACACTTTAAGAAGGATGCAGACAAACTGGGGAGGGTTCAGATAAGGGCAACGAAGATGACCAGGGGACTGTATACAAAGCCCTATGAGGAGAGACTGAAAGAACTGAGCATGTTTAGCCTTCAGAAGAGAAGACTGAGGGGAGATAGGATAGCGCTCTTCAAGTATTCGAAAGGCTGTCACAGAGGAGAAGGCCAGGATCTCTTCTCAATCATCCCGGAGTGCAGGACACGGAATTATGGGCTCAAGTGACAGGAAGCCAGATTCCGGCTGAACATCAGGAAAAACGTCCTGTTAGAGCAGTACGACAATGGAACCCATTCCCTAGGGAGCGGGGGGGCTCCCCCACACTAGAGGCACCCAAGACGAGGCTGGACAGCCACCTGTCAGGGATGCTTTGACTGAGATTCCTGCATTGAGCAGGGGGTTGGACCTGACGGCCTTATAGGCCCCTTCCAACCCTACTACTATTCTATGATTCTGTGAGGGCTAAACCCCATGTCCCGTTGGGGCTATACAGAAGCACCACTTTCCTCTTAAACTCTTGTCAAAATGCGACATGTAAAGGCAGCTTTGCCCTCAACCTGACACCGTCCAGCTGTGCTGGACTACAACTCCCATCATGCTGGCTGGGAATGATGGGTGTTAGCGGCCCAACACATGTAGAAGGCACTGGGTTGGGGGAAGCCTGCACAAAGGGCCTGGGAGATAGAAAGAGGGAGTGAAACATTCCGAAGGTGCTCAAAAATATGGAATGTTCCCCCCCAAGCCCCAGTTTTCCATACATATATAGTTTAATCCTTTCCACATTAGGTACAAACCAGATTCTTGGACCAAGGTCAGTCCATATAGAATGGCCAGGGAGCAGCTAGCTTGGACCCTTCCCATGAAAGAGGCACTGAAGACGGTCCCCAGCGGAGTGAAGACACAGAACCCCGTTCACTCGCTCGGCTCCGTTTGCTTCAACATGGAAATTCAGTGTGCTTCTGTCACTCCTCCTCTTCCTCAACCTAATAATGTGGGATGCAGGAGAAGAAAAGGGATAGAGAAAAAAAAAAGCCAAGACCCACAGGCCCCAATGTTTAGAGAAAGCCCTGCTTAGACTAAGAGAAAGAGATTTAAGAACTCTGTCCCACTGGGATGTCTGACAAATGCGGTCCTGATGGCGGGGGAAAAGGGTCGCAAAGAACTCACCCTAATCCTAATGGTTACGGGGCTGTTGGGGAGAAGACACAGGGCAGGCAAAGCTCAGCTTCGCTTGTTCTACACTTTCCTCACATCGGGGAGAAGGAGGAGGAGTCCACAGCCACCATTCCCCCAGTCCCCTTATTATCTCCAATGACAGATCAGAGATAACAAGGATTGGGAGAGCTGCAGTTGTGCACCTCCTCACAAAGCCCCCAGTAGCCTCCAGTCCAGGGGGGCAGGGGTTGGAGAGGGGAGGAGCCCACAGATGGAGCCCAAATCTCCACGGGCCAGATGGGTAGCCTCCGCGGGCCGGTGGTTAGCTGCCCATGCAAACCCATGAAAGCTACAATTCTCAGCCATGACAGTTACGAGAGGTTTCAAATACAGGAGAATACAGCCACATCCTAAGTCCAGGGTGGAAAGCAAACCCAGATCACCAAGTAAGGGGGGGTATGTTGAACAGTTCATATCTATAGATCCTTCCTGTTTGGCTCTGAAGATGTGAACGTACGTCGTCCTTTCCCAAATAGTTGGCAAATGACTTGGGAATTGAGAAATAGGGGGTGGGGGCAGGAGAAAATAAATAAAGAGGGATAAAGAGGGTCTCAATGTATTTCCAAAACTGATCAGTGCTAAAATACTCCATTGGCCCAGAAATCTGTGCTGGTCAGCATTTCCAAAGCAAAGCAAGTACCATGCCAAGAAGGAGCACCTCTGAACGCTCGGAGAAAGTAAACACACACACTTTTTCTGCTACAAGTACCAGATCCTGGGTTCCAAAAAGGGGCGGGGGGGAGGCCGTTTTCAGTAATGCCACAAAAATGATAAATAGAAGCCCTCTTCAACAACCAAAAAACAGCCTACCACCACCAGAAATAAATAAAAATCCTTCAACTGCGGCCAGAAAAAGCAGAGGAAACCAACAAAGCAGGAAGGTTCAATTCTGGGGGAATCACTTCCCCACAGCAAGGTCAGCAGAGGCGGTTTGGTGCTGCCAACATTATCAATGGATGAACACCAGGATGCAGGTTTCTGTCTAGCTTATAACATGGACGGTCTCTGGCAAAGCCAAGCAAGTTTTTGCTATAAAAAAAAAAAACTCAAGGTCACCTAGTAACATTTTGGCGCTTCTGCTAGGAGAAAAAGAAGCCGTTTGGAAGCATCACTCAGTAAAATAAAGTTTTGAATGCACACACACAGCCGGGAGTTTGCAGAAACTTTGCATGGTTCTGGGAACCAGGTCGTACTTGAGGCGCTGGCAATTCGATGATGCTAACAACGGGGACTCATCCAGGGGGGCAGAGCTCAGAGGCCAAGCCCTGTCCCCTGGAGGTATTGCCTGCAGGCCGGATTAGGGCCACCAGCCAGCGTCTCCCTCCCATGTTGAAGGTTGACAGTGCAAAGCCCTCAGAAAGCTGGCCTGCAGATCTTGTGAGCTATTGAGGGAACACCCAGCCACGTTCCTGAAAGCCTCCGCAAGTTCTGCAGCCATGGGCAGGCAGCGAACACAGAAAGGTTCTCGGTTTTCCCTGCCCAGCACTCCAAAGGTACATTTAGACCAGTTTTAAGCTGGGGTGAATGTCAGGTTAACTGCAAATGCGTCCTGAAGAGAGAAGAATGCTTTGGGGCGAGGTACCTCATTCCCCCACTCCTCAAACTACAAGCCCAGGTTCCCTGTGCATGTATGGATGTGTGCAGACAGAGAGAAATTCGGTCAAATTTCGTTCCCACCAACAGAATCGATGTACCTGGTGTAAAGACCACACAGCTGCCACATTGAGCAGGCAACCTATAATAAAGCACGTATGCAGAGCTTCAGTATTGGAGTTATTCGAAAGGGAGTTTTGTTTTATTTGTCCTGACTGTGCAAATGCAGCCAAGAATCCCTGAACAATTTCAACAGCAGCGGCCGCTAGGATGAAACTTCCGGCTCACTTCAGCTAGGCCCTGACACTGATATGCAACAAGACAGAAAGCGGGACGTCTTTTTGGAGACGGAAGAGAAGCAAACGCACGCATGCACCAGTCCCACTCTGACCCCAGCTGGGGTGAGGGAGAACCATTTTGTTCCCATGTGTTCAGCCTTCTCGACCTGGAGCCCTTCAAACACATCGGACTAAAGCTCCAACCATCCCCAGCCACCAGCTGGGAATGATAGGTGTCGTAGTCTGATGCATCGGGAAGGCTCCAGGCTGGGGGAAAGGATGAACCACAGGCCGAACTGCGTGGGTGGAGCTGGTGTTATAGAGGAAGCATGTATTTGCCCCTCTGCATGACGCGCGTGTGTCTCTGTGCGTGGAGAGGGTTCCCTCAGCTGGAGGATCATGCAGGGAGGAAGACGGTTTCTTCTGCTTGGTTCTCAGCTCCTCGTGCTTCATAGCTCAAGAGACTCTGGCTCCTCTAACTGCCTGGTGATGGGCCCCACTCCTAGTAGCCCCCAGGAAACACACCAGGGATCCTGGCACCCTCTTCATTTGGCTTCCCCCGCCCCCACAATGAAGATTAAGAAAAGCCACATTAGAGTAACAATGCCCCCAAACCCAAAACACCCAGGCTTTCCCCTTTAACCACCCCTGAAGCGCCATTTTCTTCCAGTAGATCAGACTTCCCCAATATTGGTGCTCTCCAGATGTTTGGCTGAGAATGATGGGAGCTGCAGTCCAACACATCCAGAGGATGCCAGGTTGGGGGAGGCGGCAGCAGATCAAGGCAAACACACACACACACACCCCTATGGAAGACTTCCAGCAGTCTGAGTTCACCCCCTCAGTTTAAAGCACTTGTATTTCCCCAGATCAATATTACAGCAGGTCTTAAAAAGAAACAAAAACCCAGAGCGCCAAATATGCTGGACGAAGGACAGTTCAGTGAGGATTGTCGTGCTCCTGAGTCAAGTTTAGCTCTTGCATCTTGTTTTTCCCCCCTTCCCGTCCTCGCTGCAAGATCCTTCAAGCGCTTCAGAAGCTCTCCTGGCCTCTCCTCCGACCCCGCTGCGCTGCAAAAATGAACGGGGGGCGTGGCGGGAAAGGGGAAGAGGTGCTACAACCGCATCACGCTCTCTCGCCAGCGCTTCCCCCCCCCCAACAAAAAGAAAAAGAAAATAAAAAAGAAAGAACCTCCTTAAGATGCAGCAGGTTGGATGGGAAGCAGACTGCCGAACTTGAAGTGCTGGATCACGGGAAACTTCTCCAGGCACTGAAAAGAGGAGGAGGAGGAGGAAAGCGGGCGTGAAAAGGAGAACAAAAAACGACACACACATTTCGAGCGGAGCCATAAAAAGCCATGCTTAGGGAACAATCCTATGCATATTTAGACAGAAAAAAGGACAACAACTCCTTTTCAGGAGGACTTTTTTCTGTCTAAACATGCGTAGGATTGCACCCTAAAACTGGAGACAAGAAACAGCAAGGCGTTGCTCTAGAACAGGGGTGCAGAATTTCAGCTCTAAGAGCCAAATCCGGCCCGCCAAGTTTCCCCAGAGGGCCACGCCCCCAGCCACGCCCCTTTCTCCAAAACAGAAAATGGCTTTTGTGCCATTTTTCCCTCCCCCCAACCCCTTCTAAAAGGTTGAAATGCCTCTCCTGAGACTTAGTTACTGGCAGGAAGAGCTTTCAGTTAAAATAGGCAAATGACATCACTCTCCAGCAGCAAAGGTAGACTGGCCCTGAACCTGAAGGCTCCATTTTACCATCATGACTGGTAGCCACCGATAGACCTGTGCTCCTCTGTGAATTTGCCCAACCTCTCCCCGCCCTTTAAAGCCATCTAAGCCACTGATGATCTATCCTAAATTAATTCCACGGTGTGAAGATCTTCTTTTTAAAAATTGCCTGTCTTGAATTTCCTGCCCAATCCATTTCACCCCCCTCCCTGAATACTACTATTGTGGATGAGAGAGAAGGGGGAGAAGGTCAGTTCCCGGAAACCCACATATCCTATGGCCGTCTAGCTGCTGACTAGCGGCCATAGGATTGCTCCCTAAGTCTTACGAGAGGCATTTCAACCTTTTAGAACAGGGGAAGGGAAAACTGCAACAACAACAACAAAAGCCAGGAAACCACCAAATGTTCAGTGATTAGGAGAAACGGGGTGGGGACTTCTGGAGCCTCAGGATGGGGCCACAGGCCTAGTTTCCCACCCCTGCAATAGAAACAGAAAGGTCCCAAGAGAAAGACCCACTGGAATCCTCCAGAGCAGCCTTCCCCAACCTGGTGCCCTCCAGATGTGCTGGGCTGCAGCTTCCAGCATCCCCCAGCCAACCATTCTTATGCCTCTGCTCACCTCAGCTTTGTACATGCGGATGAGGCCCTGGTTCACTTTAGCCCAGGAAGGGACTGCACTGATGTTCCACAGCTGGTTGGAGTGCTCAGCGAAGGGGCCTGTCTTCATCTGGAAGACCAAAGGAACAAGGATGAGCAACAACGTCCAGTTGGACATCGCTGGCCAGACAACTCCAGACCCTGTGTTGCGCGAGATGCCAAGAAAGCGACAGGAGAGCAGGACCAAAGAGGTGAGGAGGCCCCCCGCTCCCATTTCCCTATGCATGCAGTGCCTTCCTGGGATTCGCGCTCCCTGCCTCCAATTGGATACCGTTCACACCAAGCACTGCACGCTTGGTGTGAACGTCAAGCTTATGCAAGTCCAGCAGCAATCAAACAGTAAAGTTGCACGAATCTCCCTGGCTACTAGGCAGGGTTTAAGGTCGTAGTGCTAGAGTACAAAGCCCTAAACAACTTGGGACCAGGATACCTGAGAGCGAGCCTTTGTCACGTTCCTTCGCCCTCTCCCTTGGCAATAGGGATGTATGGATTCCCCACCGCCCGTTCCGGTGGGGAATCCGCCCAGCGGGGGGGAGGTCATCCATTCCTCCCCCCCCGGAATCCTCCGGAGCAGCTCCGCTCCGCGAGGATTCCACAGAGCCGCCCAGCTTGAAGGCTGCTTACCTGGACCCGTTCGCTTCCGCACCAGTCGCCATGTTGCTTAAAAAAATGGCGATCGGCAGGATATGCCCATAGACGTATACGCAAGATTCACGGTTCTATTTTGCATATAATTCTATGGGCACATCCTGCTGATCGCCAATTTTTTAAGCAACATGGCAACTGGCGCAGAGGCGAACGAGTCCGGTTAAGGCTAAAGCCGAGTGCCGTTCCGCAGGGAATCCTCCTGGAGCAGAGGTAAGCGGGGCCATTTCGCCGCGGATTCCAGAGGCCGGATTCCAAAGAATCTGTCCTCATTTGCTGGCAGTTTGAACAAGAACTTCCCAGGCAGACTAGCTTAGGGGGCATGCCCCTCCCTACAACTGCACCCTCCTATATTGGCTGTCACGCATAGCCAACCGGGTGGAGCATCTGAGCTCCGCCTCTAACTTTTCCTGCTTCGCTCTGCACTGGACCCTAGCATCCCTCAAGTCATGCCCCTCGCTCTCCTCCTCCCCCAAGAACTGAGTTCTCATGGAGGAGGAAGGGGGGGCCTTCAGGCCGAGCCATCTGTGTGCCAAGGTCTTGAGAAGAACGCCTTTCCATATCTGAGCTCACTAGAGAGGGAGCCTTCCCCGGTTCTGGCTGTTCCCATTCTATGTCTGAGCTGCTAACTATCTCCACACGCTGATTCATTCCTGACAGCCTTCTCCCTTACCAACCTGCCCGCTCACTGAGGTTATCAGAGGGCATGCTCCTGGTGCCCATGGCCCAATGGGAATCCACCCAAAGAGCCTTCGGTGTGGTGGCCCCCTTTCTTTGGAACTTCCTGCCCCCAGAGGTCAGGCAGGCACTAGCACTGTGTTGCTTCCACCACCTCCTAAAAACAGCTCTGTTCCAGGAAGCTTTCCTTGATTCACCAGCTACGGTTTTTATCAAAATTCTGTCTCTTTTTAAAAACAGTAATTATTTTAACATGTTTTATTATTTTATCCTATGTTGTATTTTCATTGTTCACTGCTCTGGAATCTGTCTAGATGTGGAGCGGTATACAAACGCTGTAAATAAATTAAATAATTTGCACACATTTACTCCATAGACTAAAGCACAGCTGGTTCAGTCTACTGAGGAAATCCACGCAGATTGGGAAATTTGCCCAAATGGGAATCGGGAACAAGACGAACGTGAGCACGTGTTCGACAATTGGTGGGCGTTTTTGGCAGACACGTGCTCGCGCTCACACTCGGGGCTTCGAACGGGGCACGCTCCCATGTTGTGCGAGCAAAAGCAGAATTCCCACCCATCCCTACTTTGAGCACATGCTCGCCCGAGAGTTGGATCGGCTGCGGTTCTGCCTCATCCCATGTCATCCTGTTCATTGGCGAGACGTCGTTATTGTTTAGTAAGAGGCTGCAGGCTGCTTTAAAAGGTCTCTGTGTGTGTTTTAATGGACAAATTTAACAACAAAGAGCAGGAGCCTCTGGAGTCCAAGGTGAACCTAGAGAACGAGATTCTGGGCACACCCTGAGAATACAACTTGCTTCTCAGGGGAGGAGGAAAAAATGCAACCAAACACGCTGGGGGAGAAATTTCCATGACATCATAAACCACAAGGCCATAGCCCCGGCTAGAAAGGAACTCTGGGAAAACAAGGATCTTAAGATGGTGCAGGTTTTAAAATAACTCATTTCCTCCTCCTCCTCCTCCTGCTGTCAAGATCCAGGACACAAAAATGTTCACAGATCCCCCCCCCCCCCCGGAAGAGGACGAAACTCAGGTTGTGCTTCAGAAGCCATTTCTGCAGTACCAAAAGCTGAACCGTGTCTCGTTCCAAGCAGGCTGCCGCTCCTGCACGGTCCGGTGAAAACGTTTTGGAGAGAGAGAGAGAGAGAGAGAGAGAGAGATGCCGTTGCGCATGTTTAGTGGTGGCGGAGGGAGAGAAATAGCTCACAAGTTTAGAATCCGCTGACCTCAGAGCTGAAGTGTTGTGGGTGAACTCCACCCCCCCACCCCCAAAACAAAGTTATGTATTTCTGCCCGTTCAAACAGCTGCAACGGATGTGAAGTTCTGCTTCCTGTCAGCATTTTTGCGAGCCAGAGACTGACTCGCAAACTTTTCCTCCCACCCACTCCTAAAAAAAAAAAAGGCAGGCATTCACACGAAACCGGAGAAATCTCTTGCGTTGTCCGCCAAAAAGAACGGAAACCTCTATTTTCTTTTTATTTTCTTTTTTCAATGAAAAGTGAAGCCTTCATTGCACAATACATCTCTACGGGACTCAGAGACATTGTGTGCCTCAACGCAGCCAGAGAGAGAGAGAGAAAGAAATCAGTGAAAATTAAAAGATGATGCCTCTGTATTGGGGCCATCTGGCAACCTTGCTTTTCGGTGACTGCAAGCTCCTAGTCCTCAAGGACTGGAGAAAACAGGTCATAGACCTGTGGCTACTCCTAGTTTTTCCCAGTATGGAGAAGGTTCCTAGCATCTCTAGTTAAAATGGATGTCCTGTATCATGTGGGGAGAAAGGAGGCAGAGTTGCAATAGTCTAAGCAGCCAGCTCAGGGCTAGGTCAGTCTATTTGGTATAGGGCGGTCTCTAACTGCTTAAAATATAAGAGGTCTAAAGATGATAGGCGTGATGATGGTACCGATGGCAACAGTGCACTTGGAACTAGCTTTGAATCTTGGCTAATTTTTCCAGATTGAGTAGTTACTTACTTACATTTATATCCCACCTTTCTTCCAAGAAGTCCAAGGAGCCATACTTGATCCTCCTCCTCCTATTTATTTTACCCTCACGACAACACTCTCCCCCATATCCCATGCCCCTGCTGGCTGTTCTGCCAACAAGCCTCCAAATCTCATGTGTTGAAACCTTTACAAGACCAACCAGTGATGGCCAATTCTGACCCAGGCTTTTCAGTGAGGGTTGTTCCCTTGTCCACACCAGGGATGTGCAAATCAGCAAAACTCACACTCGTTGAGTCTCTCTGAATTCTGCCTCGATGCTCATTCTGACACATGTCCACATCGGATTGTAAGCTTTGGTTTATGGCATTTCTTCGCATCTTCTCAAAGCTACACATCAACCGAATACATTTTTCACACATATGCATTTTTTTCCCCCATGCAGGGGTCCTCAACTTTTTTGGGTCAGTGGGCGCATTTGGAATTGTGGAAGTATGTCGTGGGCACTCTCACAAAATGGCTGCCATGGGGCCCACTTCCTGATTCATAAAACGGCTGCCATGGTGGGCATGGCCAGTCACAAAACACTCATTCCCCAGAAGGCAAGCTGGTGAGACTAAAAGAAAAGTCACTTGCCCAAGAACCTAAGTCCAAGGAAGAGGTGGGGGTCTGAGTTCCAAAGCACAAAACCCCTCTTATGAATCCAAATAAAGATGGCGCTGGAGGGCGGCCATTCACTTTGCAGTATGCCAGCCTCCCAGTCAAAAAACACACAAAAACAATTACTTTTAAAATGTTAAGAAATAAAATAAAAATCAGGATGGGCAAGGAGGTAGAAAGGTGCCAAGTGAGGTTTCTTTAATGGGCATCACATTGGAGTCCCCAGGACTAAAGCATGTTTGTGCGCAATTTTCAAAAGTATGCCTTTTCCGTGCGCATTTTGAGATGTGCGCATTTTTCAAACATATTTTTGGTGGTAGTTCCACGAATCGCAACGCATGTTCGGAAATGCATGGCCTTGATTGTGGTTTGCGTTCGAGTTCGTGTTCGGGTCCGGGAGATGCGAACTGGTCAAAATCCTGGTCAAAAACGAACTGAAGCAAGTTCCTCGTACATCCATCACTAGCACGCAAAGTGAGCTACCCCTTCCGACTGCCTGCAGTTGGGCTCTTAAGCCTCACAACTTTAATTGGGACAGATTGCTTGCAGCATTCAAAGACTACGGCCTTTCGGACGAGCTGGTTATGAAGACGGGATTCTCACGCACTTGAGATCTGGAGCCCAAACAGCTCGGAGGTGGGTGCAGCTCCCTAAACTGACATCTGCTCTAGCTGAAAATCTTGCTATTGTTTAGAACTGGGAATGAGGGAGGCGAGAAGGGAAAGAGGGAGAGAAGTGGGTGGGGACCCCAAACAAACCTTCGCTCATTCAAGCCACAAAAGGAGAAGAAAGAAGAAAGCAAACAAGCTGGAGAGAAAAGCGAGAGAGAGAGAGAGAGAGAGAGAGAGAGAGATGGAGCAAGAGAACTGCAGTCCCGCGGTGACCCCAGGGGAACAAAATGAGTCAGGGCAGCCATATTGAGCAGGAAATTACTCACAGACGCTGCGTTCTTGCCTCTCCGTTCCCAAGGGAATCAGCCTTTTGTAAATGGTTCCTCTGTCAGTTAAAAAAAAAAAGAGGAGGAAGAGGAGGAGGGGAACGGGGTGAAGTAGCTCAGCACCTTCCTGTCCGTTGATTCCCTTACAGCTGAAATCTGAACCCAACCTTCTCCAAACTCCAAATTTAGAAGCCAGTTTGAAACTGGGGAAAGAAAGGGGGGGGGAGATAGGAGAGAAGCAGGGGGTGGGAAACAGATTTGCATTCCCTACTGCAGTCTTTTTAAAGGGACACAAACCCGGCCTGGTTCTCTTCACGCTCCAAATTCACATGTGGCAAGCGAATGTGCCTTCTGTGCCCAGATTTGGACGTGCAAGCGCTCCAAACGATCTGTGATAAAGGGATGCTCTCTCAAAGCTTTGGTGAGGGTCCCAGCGATTGAAACAAGGGATGAGCTGCCCGGAGACAGCAGGAAACTCTCACTAGGCAAAAGAACAAAGCCATGTGGAACAAAGCAGGTCTTGCGTGAGAGGTTTCAGGGCTGATTGTCAGTAGAAGAACGGGGACTGTGCAGGAACTGAAGAAGAAAAATGGCCAAGCAACCTGGCGTCCACCAGATGTGGTGGGACCACAACTCCCATAATTCCCAGCCAGCTTGATGCCAGGAATTCTGGGAGTTGCTGTCCAATACATCTGGAGGGCACCAGGTTGGGGAAGGCTTAATCAGACAGTGACACATTGAAAGAACCAACACACGCAAAAGGGAGAATGCTCATGGGAGCATATATCAAAACTGCAAAGCACTTCCACACCACACCGGCGGTTGAAATTCAGCACACATGGTCCGGGACAACCTGATTATTAGAAAGAAGTCTTAGAACAGGAGATGTTTAAGTCTGATGGCCCAAACGCAGGACAAGCAGCCTACACGGCAAGAGTGGCAATGCAGTCCCACACAGAGATTGAGATGACAGCTGCATTTCCCCCCAAATAACCAGCTTAATCTGACAATCCCAGCCAAGGGAGTTAACCCGGTTAATTGGGTGTGCTTATGCATCAATGGATGCTATCAGAGTTTGGGAGCAGGTACCCATGGGTGCGTGTGGGTGTTTGTTTGTTTTTCCTTTTAATAATTCTTCTCTGGATCAGAGCAGGCAAAAGCAGTTCCCCCGCTGCCGTTTTGTTGCCATTGTAATGCTGGAGCTCTGTCACTAGGGGCCGGTAGAGCCCCACTGGCTCCAGCACACATAGCAAATCGCCCTCTACTGCCACCTAGAGGCCAAACACAGCAAAAGAAGAAAGAGCGATGCCCACAAAGCTCGAAGAAGCATGAAACTGCTGCTGCCGTAATCAGGAGGCCACGACAAAGTTCCAGACTGCAACTATGACCAAAAAAAGTAAACAGTGGCCTTGGCACAGAGCGGGACAAATGCAGATTCAAAATGTCGGTAATCATGACAGGCGGCGTGTGCATGGAGGTAGGGGTTATACACCACAATAATCCTTGGAGGCAATGTTTTCTGTAAGCTCAGTTCACAGAGATGCCTAGGGTCCCACTTCCTAATGTCACACTATAGCGTGATGGAAAGTTGGGAACTGGATTGTGAATGCATAGATCTTATCCACCCCTCACCATTCCAGACTTTGAAACACAAGACTGCCAGCAACAACACTCTCTCATAATACTCGAACCCAAAGGGGTCATCCCATGAAACTGATTGGTGGAAGATTCAGGACAGATAAAACCTTCTTCACACAGCGCAGAGTTAAACTATGGAATTGGCTACCACCAGATGTAGTGATGGCCACCACTTTGGATGGTTTTAAAAGGAGACTAGACAAATACATGGAGGAGAAGGCTATCAATGGCTACTAGTCCTGATGGCTCTATGCTACGTCCAGTATCAGAGGCAGTGCGACTATGTACACAATTTGCTGGGGAACATGGGCAGGAGGGTGCTGTTGCACTCATTTCCTGCTTGTGGGTTTCCCGTGGGCAGCTGGTTGGCCGCTGTGTGAACAGAATGCTGGACTCGATGGACCAGCACGGCTCTTATGTTCTTAAAACCGATGCTGCAAGGCTGCCCCATTTTGTTTTAACTTTTGTTTTAACTTTTGTTTTAACTTTTGTTTTAACTTTTGTTTTAACTTTTGTTTTAACTTCTGTTTTAACTTTTGTTTTAACTTTTGTTTTAACTTTAAAATGCTGCACCAATTGAAAGGATCTGTACTAACTCCAGAAAGCAAAGGTGGGCAGAAAGATCTCCAGAAGTTTGGGACTTCAACTCCCAGCATCCCTGACCATTGGTGATGTTGGCAGGAACTTCTGGGAGCCAAAGTCCAAAACATCTAGAGATCTACCTTCTGCCCACCCATGCCATAAAGTGTTCAGGAGTATGGGGGGCAAGCGGGGAGAGAATATATTCCAGCTCAGAGGAAGGGGCCCAACTAAAGGCAGAAGTACACATATTAAAAGGGTTCCCCAGCCTGTCACCTTCCAGTGGTATTGGAGTACAAGTCCCAATTTCCCAACCAGCATCACCAATGGCCATGCTGTCTGGGAATTATGGGAGCTGTAGTCCAACACATCTGCATGGAATAGCGTAGCCGTATCCAGCATAGCATGTCTCAATGTGCAGGTTGTTTACGTAAAACGGGATTTGTCTTCCCAACAAGACGCCTATTCGCTACCAGACCAGGTTTAAGGTTTTGGTAATAGTGTAGACAACCAGTGTGGTGTAGTGGCTAGAATACTGGAGTGGGAGTCAGGAGGTCTGGGTTCTACTCCCCACTTGGCCATGGAAGCTCACGGGGTGACTTTGGGCCAGTCACAGACTCTCAGCCCAACCCACCTCACAGGGTTGTTGTGAGGATAAAATGGAGGAGATTATGTATGCCGCCTTGGGTTCCTTAAGGAGGAAAAAAGGCAGGATATAAATGTAATTAATAAATAAACAACTTGGGACCAGGATATCTGAGAGAGTGACTTCTCCCCTACCAACCTGTCCAGTCACTGAGGTCATCAGATCGTACGCTCCTGGTGGTTCCACATGGACCTATAGCCCAGTGCGAGTCCACCTAGAGGGCAGCCTTCAGTATGGGGGCGAGGGGCCTTCCTACGGAACTCCCTGCCTCTGGAGGTCAGGCAGGCACCAATATTGTGTTGTTCACGGCACCTCCTGAAAACATCTTTATTTCAGGAAGCCTTCCTTGACTGACCAGTGACAATTTTTATTGGTATTCCACTTTTTAAAAAGAATTTTTAATATGAGTTTTTTTTATCTTTTACTGTTCACTGCTCCAGAATCTGTCTAGATGTGGAGCAGTATATAAATGTTGTAAATAAATAAATAAAATAAAATAGGGGTTTTTTTCAAGGCAAGTGTTTGAAATGTATTTAATTTTTCCTTAGGGCTCTTTTTCATGTTGCCGTCATACACTCTTCAGCCCAATTTCAGGTAAGTGGACACCGGGGTAAACAATCCCCGAAGCCAGTTTGCACAGGAACAGACATCCCACCTGACGACTGGCTGAGAGATTTTACATTCAGCGGTTTAGACTGGTTTTGGAAACCATCGATGAGAAAATATTGTTCGCAATAAACTGGTGCGCTGAAAAAAAAGGACGAGTTGACGCGAGTCGGAGCCTGTTTTAACATAAAACAGTTTCATGGCCACAAGGTGGCACTGCAGGAACTAGATTTAAAAGCTGAAGACAAGACTCTAATCCAGCCTTTCCCAGATCTGTAGGTCCATGACCCCCAGCATCCTCCAGCCCGTCATGCTGGCTGGGAGATGCTGGGAGTTGGAGTCCCACAGATCTGGAGGGTGACAGGTTGGGGGAAGGTTGTGTCTGATCCATGACGCTCCCTTGAAATGCAACTGAGAAGGTAAAGTTAAAGAGGCGAAACTCAGCAAGAGACAAGTTAGGGCTTTTTGTTTGTGGAGGTTGCAGGAAACTGTGGGGTGGCTGCCAGAAGCCCCAAAGCATGTCAGGTTGACCCGACCAAAGGGTTCCATTTGACCCAGTCGTCTGTCTCCAACCAAGCAATCAGTGCGCGCATGCACACGCGCGCACACACACCATCTCAAAGAGAGGTTCTCAACCTTCACCAGATCATGTCAACCTCAAACCGCATCAAAGCGCAGCAAAGACATCGGCCTAAAAGCCCGCCGGTGCTGCTGTCTCAACCAGGCCTCCCCAAAGTGTGGCTTGGCAAAGCGGGCAGGGGACTGCCACTAGGGGGACGCGGCCTGCTGGACACATTAATGTACACCCCATTTATTCCATCCCAGATGGGTAGCAAATGTTGGACACCTATCAAACCCTTGGCAGGCCACATTTACATTGTGTGTATTTATTCTCCTGCTGGGACAAGAGCGCACACCTTTTTTGCACAGAGATGAGAGATTGGAGATCTGTGCTGCAAGAACTCAAAGTGACTAACAGAAAACAATGGTGACAATATTAGCTAAGAAAAGGAGATCAGCAATTCGAAGACATTCTCCATTCAGCCCCCTGCAAAGGCCTCCTTAAAGAACCTGGTCTTCAGAAAGTGCTGGAGAACACATCCCGATGAGGCCATTTATGCCTCTCTTGGAAGGGTGCTCCAGAGAGTCAGTGCTGCCGCAGCCAAGAAGACCCTGTCCACACACACCTGCCAAGCCTCCGTTGGGTTCAGACAGAAATCCTGCCAGTTCCTACCTTGACTTTAGATCAAACAATCCTTGGGTGGCTTAAAAAAAAATCACAACAAAAAACAAGCCATGCGCAGCCCTTAGGCCTCCCATTGCTGGATGGGGCCCGAGTGTGTTTCCCTTCAGATCTGCAGTCCCAGGACCACGACAGCTGGGAGCTGGAACCAAATGCTCTTTCTGGCAGGAAGGACTGGGGGGGGGGGGGGGGTGCCTGTGGCTGAGAGTTCCTAGCAGCAGCTCCTTTAGCTGATGGCAGGGGCCAAGAGGATCTTCCCCTTGCTGTGATTGTTTCATTCCAGCAGGCTGTAGAGAGGGAGATGGGGGGGCTGTAGAGAGGGAAATGAGATGGGGAGATGGGGCCACGCCACCAGCCCTGCTGAAAATAACCACTTCTTTTGTTTTCCCTTTGCCCCCCCCCCCATCCCTATTTCCTTGCATGACGTGTCTTTGTTGTTGTTTTTTAAGATTGCAAACATGCAGGCAAGGATCGTCTTTTTTTTACTGATTGCATCCAAGCCACTCTGTGATGCTTTTTGGCTGAGGATGCAGGTGGAGGGTGGGGATATAAAAGATAAATAAATGTTCTTTCCCAGAAGCAGGGAATGCTAACTCCCAGCAGCCCTTTGTGCTCTGGCTGACGGATATGCGGCTATTGCATCTGGGTTGATAGGTTACCTGACATACAGGATCTGGTCTAGACTATGTCATTTTAAAGAACGTGCGTCCAACTCCACCCTTTCACATGCGTCTCCAAAAGAAAAACACTTGGGCAGGCCTCCGAGGGCAGAGTGGCCTAACTCATCCAAGCGGGTAGGGAAGAAGGTATACACACACGGCACAAGATTCACAGATGCAAGGAAACCAAAGAAAACAGGACATGTATCCCAACCCTGAACTAAACAATGATAAAACAATTAGGGCAGGCAAACTGCTGAAGATAAAAATATATCTAAAGAAATATCTGATAATATGATTTTATCTACGCAGGCTGAAAACATACAATAAGAGACAACAGAGGAAAATGCAATACTGTTGTGCTGTAATAATACCAGGAGTAACCAGTACCAAGCAAAACTATGCATTTTCACCTAAGTCTTCGTCAGTGGCCTATTACATAAAAATGGTCTAGTATGTAAAAAGGGATATAAGAAAGGCTTATATATACACACACATTTAGGACTGTAAAATGTGGGTATATATGTCAGGAACTTGGAGGGTAAAATGTGGGTGTATATGTAAGCCTTTTTGTCTTATGTCCCTGTTTACATACTAGACCGTGTTTATATGCTAGACCACTGACAAAGACTTCAGGTCAAAACACATTTGGTTTTGCGTGGTACTGGTTACCTGCAGGTTCGAGGAAAGCCAGGGTGGTCTCCAGAGAAAAAAAGGCAGTCGGATGGGGGCCTGGGAAAATAGATATCCTGGCTCAGATATGAAGCCGCAAGGTGGCCTTGGGTCAATCACCCAGAATCAGCCGGGGAAGGAAGACAGCCCGGTAGAAGAGCCCCTGCTTTGCACACAGAAGGTCCGCTCCTCAGCATCTCCAGAAAGGGCTAGGAAAGGCTGCCGCATGAAACCCTGGAGAGTTGCCGTCAGCCTGTGTAGGCAACACTGAGCTAAATCAAGGACTGCAGAAGCTCTGGCCCACAGGCCAATCTGGCCCACCTGGGGTCCCCATTTCAGCTCTCCAGGGTTCCCCAGGTGGCCACACCCACTTCCCCAGGCCCCACCCACATTTCCCCCAACCACCCATCGTTTGCCAGTTTCCCAGCTTTTGACAAACATCCATGTACACAAACACGCTCCAACATTTTCCCAGCTGACCAAGGAGCGGCCACAGTTGGCTCTGCAGCTCCCACCCAAATGAAGGACAAAATTAAAGATCTGATATTCAACATACATGATAAACAGGATACAAAAGTGGAAATAATGGTCCCCATTTGTTAAAATGATGTTTCCAAGAAGATTAGGCCATGTACCGGACTATATTCCCCCTTCACTCCTATCATCTTCTTTCTTAGCTCCCCTGTGGGGTGATCTGTTGTTAATTGGCTTTGCAGTTGTTACAAAGGGCACAGTCTTATCCATATTTAGACAGAAAAATGTCCCACAACCTCCAGCATTCTCCAGCCAGCTGTGCCGGCGGGGAGATGCTGGGAGGTCTAGGACTTTTTTCTGTCTGAACATGCATAGGATTGCAACCTTGGCCTCAAGCTTAGTCAGTTGGAATATTCAAAGGGAAAACTAAAGGGACAGAACAAAAGGGTGAATAGGAGAGGAAGAAAGGGAGGGAAAATATCCGACATGGACGGTTGTACTTTTCTACAAGATGATGCATATTTGAGAAAGTCGATTAAAAAAAAAAAAAGATTTGATTGCAAGGAAAAAGAAAAAGAGAGAGGGAGAGGTTCCAGTCTCACCTCTGTAATGAACCGGATGCACTCAAGAAATATGTAATCCTCATGGTTTTCATTCACCACTTTCTCATCAACAAAATGCCGAGGCTCCAGGTTTGGATGATCTGAAAAGGGAAGGCGGCATTTCAAAAGAGGTTTCCATCAGACCCCCAAGCCAGGGATAAGCCACAGTTCTGAGTTCAGACATCACAACAAGCCAGACTTCATAAGCCAACAACAAACTATGGCTTCTATCTGTGGTACACAGCTGGTTAACAAACTATGGTTTCTTTGTGGGGATGGGTTCAGACACAATGACAAGACATATTTCAACAAGCCACACCATAGCTTAGGGTTGCATATGAACCAGGCCAGTGTGGTGAACTAAGGGTTATTGGAACATGCATGACCCTCACTTGTCCAAGGTTCACTTTTATCCAAGGTTCTTAAGGCTAAAGTCAGTGGTGGCGTAACCCTGAACCTTGGTTAAAAACAGCAATGAAAAGAAGGGGAAATTTCAGGCAGGAGAAGGGTCCTATTTCACATCCCCTTCACCATGGTTAAGAGATGGGCCAGAGAGATAAAATCCACACTCACCCAGTTATCTACCTCTAACCCCAATTAGACAAATCCGTGGAAGATTAGGTCGATCAAAAGTTATATCCAAATTAAGGGGCAGTATAGCACTAAAAGAAATCTGGCTAAACCAGAGATGCAGAACTTCGGGGTTCTGGAGGCCTTGATTCCCTGATGTAGCCCGAAGAATTTTTATTTTTTTTAATGGAACAGAACAGGTACAGCCCTGGTTGGGAGGTGGGGAGAGGAAGCCTTGCCTGGTTACCTATCAGTTGTGAGCTGCCCCATATGAAGGGAAGGAACTGAAAGTCATCCAGACCCCACACTCCTTGGCTCCCGGCTGGCTCCATTCGGTAGGTTTTCTGGAGTTTCCGCATGACTTCCAAGTACCTGAAACAAACAAAAACAGCAGCAGAAGATCAACATCACTGTGGTGGGACCAAGCCGCTTACGGCCATCAACCAAGTGCTTGACCCCTGCAGAAGCAGTTGGCAGGCTCCGCCCAGGGGATGGTGCGAGGCTGCTCATCAACTGGTTGAAACAGCGCTACCCTCTGGTGACGAGGGATGAGGACTGGCCGATCGGGATGGGGAAGACGGAAGGGGCTGAGATCAGGCGGAGGCACAGAGGAGAGAAGGGGGGGAGATTGCACAAAACCTGGGAAACCACCAAATAATCTGGTGGTTGGAGGAAAGGGGGGGTGGCAGAAGGGGGGTGGCCCCCTGGGTCCGAGGTTCTGCAGCCCAGAAAGGTAGGTCTCAGCACTATTCGCCTATTGCCGACGTGGCTGCTGAGCAGTTTGTCTAAGGCCTCGTATGAGTTTGTGGCCGTAGCAAGGTTTGGAACCAGGGAAATCCTCTGCTCCCGTTCTGAGCAACCACATGAGGCCCCTCGTAGAAAGAGGGTTGCCGGCGCCGGCTATTCCGCTCCCCCACGGCTTCACCTGTTGAACACCTTGAAGACGATGGCCAGCTGGTCATCCACCCGGAGAACGCCAATTTTGCAAAGGCAGCAGAGGAAGGCGGCAAACGCGGCTTCATGCCCTGAGACAAAAGCACAGGAGGGCACCTGGGTCAAGATCAATATGCAGCCTTTCAATGGTGCTTGGGGGGGTTCATGTAACATGACTGCAGGAAACGCCTATGAATATGGCAGTCACGTTTCATAAGGATAATAATTTAAAGAGAGTGGGGATGCAGGCCTCTGCCTCCAAGGAGCCTACAGTCTTGCTTTGGATAGTGGGGGCACATGAGCGGAGTGTGAGCAAGGAGCAGAGTGGTTGAGAGCCAGTGTGGTGTGGTGGTTAGAGTCGTGGACTGGAGAGATCCGGATTCGAGTCCCCGCTCAGCCATGCAGCTCACTGGGGGACTTTAGGCCAGGCACTCACTCTCAGCCTAACCTACCTCACAGGGTTGTTGTGAGGATAAAAATGGAGAGAAGGAGGACCATGTAAACCGCCTTGGGTGTTTTGGAGGAAAGGTGGGATAATGATGATGATGAGAGCAGGAGACCTTTGGATGGCAAGGAAAATGGAGTTGCAGGAGCAGAGTTAACGGGCAAAAATCCTTACAACAACCCTGAAAGTTAGGTCAGTGCCGTCGCTACACAGGCAAGAACTGCAACCAAGTGTTGCAGTGTGTATCCTTACCTCCTAACAGGTGTGTTCCTATTCAGGGTTCCAGCCAGCCAGACCCTCCTCCAAGATACTCCATTCAATCCCCACCCCACAACCCCAGTTTTCTGTTCCCAGACATGCAACATTCCACGGCTCCTGAGCAGTTTGTTTCGGGGGGGGGGGGGGTTTGCCCCCAGTGACTATTTGAAATTATCATCTTTCTGCCTGGCAACTGCAGAGCTGAAAGGAGGAACTCTCGGGCCTCTGCTACCAGCCAGAAGACCAGCATCCACCCTCTACCTCCCTGAAGAACTTCATGGCGAGTGGGGAGCCAACCCCGCCCCACCCACTGGCCAGAGAAGCTGCTTGCGTCTCAAAACCTGTTTTCCTCTTCCCTCCTCATCCCTGTTTTCCTTGTGTATCATAAGCCTGCACGCAGGGACAGTCTTTTTGCTAAAAACTGGAAACCTCAACAGAACCTTACAATAGAAAGGTGGTGTCATAATATCGGGAACACTGGATTTGTGGGAAAAGGAACGAAACGACTTAAAGTTTGCCGAGGACAAGAAGAAACAGATGGTTTCATAATGACATGGTGCCATTTTATTAACTTCATGAATGACACAATGAATACAAGGTAGCCCCCAGCTACCTATGGTTCACTCTGGAGAGATACCTTTAGGCATAGCTCTACAATGCAAGACTAACTAGAGGTGAAATCCTATACATGTTCCGACAGAAAACATGGTGGGAGTTGTTGAGGCAGAAAAAATGTCCTACATGCGTAGAATTGGCCCGAAGCTGGTAAAGCTTGTGTTAGGCCTGTACTACTCCAGAGTGCTTGGGTCTATCTGGACTGTACCATTTCAGACCACTGGCAGTTGTAGGAGTTTTTTCTGTCTAAACGTGCGTAGGATCGCGCCCTAAATCGATGAAGCCGACTCTTCATCATCAGATGGGCTATCTCGCACCTCATTGACACTTTTGTAATCCATGCTCATTGTACCATGAAGTTGAACAAGAAAACCGATAAAACAACAAAAAGTAGCAGTGATAGCAGTACTATTATTTACGGTATTGTTATTGACATATAAAGGGCTAAACAACTTAGGACCCGGTTACCTGAAAGATCGCTTCCCCCTATGCAACCCTGTTAGACCTCTTCAAGCTTCAAGGGAGGCCTTGTGATCTAAGCCACCTCCTACAGAGTCCCTTCAGGCAGTGAGAAGCACAACAGGCCTTCTCTGATTGCAGTGGCATGGCAACAGGGCCTTCTCGGTGGTGCCACCCTCCCTCTGGAATGCCCTCGCCTCTGCCATACATCAGGCACTGGTGATCAGGTGCTTTCGGCGATTACTGCAAACCTACTTGCTGACCCTGGCTTTTCCCAACCAAGAACTCGTCTAAACAATGTTGTGCTTTTATTATGGCTTATCGTTTTCTAAGTGGTTGTAAACGGCTTCGGGATTTATTTATTTTTTAAAAGTAGATGGGAAGCAGTAGATAAATATCGTAAAATGAATAAATATGTTCGGGTTGAAGAGGCGCTCCATAAATGACAATGACAGCAGCACCCACCGGTGAGCAACAGCAGCTTTGCAGCTGGCCAGAGAACAGTCCTACCGTATTGCTCTTTTCTTTTTTAAATTTTTACCTTAAAAAAAGAAAAACAAAAAACTAGCCCTCCAAGGTCTCCTCATCCAAGGTCTCTCTGGCATCTTGGAGACAGACAGGTGTTTTAAAGCTCACTGGCTTTGTTACGTTTGTGGCTGAGCAGACACTTCTCCTAGAAAGCTCGGTGTAACAATCTTACACCTCAGGCCTGCACCAAAAAAAAAAAAGGCAAATGGCTCCCTTCCTGTTCTCTGGGGCTTGCCGTGGAAGGAAATCTCTTTCATCGCAGAGCGGGAAGAGACCTCAGAGATCATCTAGTCCAGACACAGGGAAGCGCTTTCCTTTCCGAGAAGCTCTCGGGGCCGCCTTCTGGCGGTGGGCAGGGCCAAGGGTGAAAGGCACGGGGCTGAATGCAAAATGGGTGGGGCCGAAATTACAACAACACCAAATACCAACCTGTTCTCGCTTAATGCTCTTACTGCGAATAACTAAGATTTGGGAGAGGCATTTCAACCTTTTAGAATGGGGCACAAAAGCTGGGAAACCACCAAATGGTCAGCAGTTGGAGGTGGGGCCAGGGGGGGCGTGGCCTTCTGGGAAGCCCCAGAGGGCCAGATTTGGCCCCCAAGGATGACGTTCCACACCCCTGACCTAATCCACCCACCTGCTCAAGGCAGGCTCTGCGCTGCAGGGTGCAGTGCCAGCATCCCATTAAAAGACCCATCCCGCTTCTAGCCGTAACAGCTGAAAGAGGCCCATTCTCAAAGAACCCCTGGGTCCCCTCCATAGGAAGGGCAAAGAAAGCCACATGGGGAAAGGCCTGGCCAGGTCAGCACGCACTGACATACCTGTCCCGTAGTCAATGCGCGTAGAGTTCCCCACGGATTCCTTCAAGTACGCAGCCACCTCGGGAACAGCGTCCATCTGCTGCTTGGGGACCACGGTGGCGACCAGGTTCTCCGCTCCCTGCAAAGCAAGCCACCATTGGAACATGAGACAAGGTCAGAGGTTCTGCACTACTCCTCTACGCCTGCCCGCAGAGGAGGAGCACGGGGGTGGTGTAGCAGTGAGAGCGTTGGACTGGGAGCTGGGAGATCCGGGTTCTAGTCCCCACTCAGCCATGGAAGCTCACGGGGTGACTTTGGGCCCGTCACAGACTCTCAGACCAACCTCCCTCACAGGGTTGTTGTTGTGAGGATGAAATGGAGAGGAGGAGGATCATGTAAGCCGCCCTGGGTTCCTTGCAAGAGGAAAAAAGGCGGGATATAAATGCAGTAAGTGTTACAGCACCTAGTGAATGACTGATGCTAAATACATAACTTAAAGCAGCAGCAGCAGCACTCACAAACCTTTTGTCCTAGTTGTGAAACAGGGTGGGGCAGGGGAGCCAAATAGCCCCGGGTGTGAATGCTAAACTTTGGGAACCTTTATCCCAATGTGTAACCATTGGAAAAGAGCCATTTTCACTTTTTTTTTTTTTAACAGATTTTCATATTTTCTTTTAATCTAATTAGGGCAAGATCCCATCAGTAAACAGAAAAGGGGAGGCATTCAGCTTATGCTACAATAAATCTGCTAGCCTTAAAAGGTGCTGCAAGATTTTCCCCTGCGCTGGCTGTAACAGGAGGCTACCCCTCAAGAATAATTCACGATACCTCTTGGACCTGAGCTATCCTGTCAAGAGAATCATCTGGTGCCACTCTACCCCCCAGACTGCCAACTGGGGGGAGGGGGAAGGATGGCATGTTTGCATGCTCCCCTGCACATAGAAACCTAGCATGTCAGACTACATCAACCCTAGAACCCCTTTCCCTTCTAAGTTATCATGAGCACCAAACAAAACCTTCCCCCTGGCCCTAAAAAAGGCATAGGAGCCCCTGTCCAGAAAAGCATCCGGCCATGCCATTTGGCCCTCCCGCTTCGCCTACCTGGTCCAGTTTGGCATACCACGTCCGGAAGGCCTTGTTCCCGAAACGAGAGGGCTGGTCCACCGGGGGGGTCTCATCGATCCACCGGTCCAGCGTGTTCAGCAGAGCGACCAGCTTTTCGATGGGCTACAAGGAGAGAAGGGGCAGCAGTTCGCGCAGGCAGGCAAGGCACGCGCAGGGGGAAACAGGCCACACGTCGCTCCCGCCCCCAGCCCAAGTGCCACTCGTCCGCAGAACCCGGCAGCACATTTCTAAAATCTCTAGCTTGCCATCACTGCACAGGTGCATTGGGCAATGGCTCTCAGGCAGGCACGGGCAGGATCTAATCTGGTTTTTAAAACCCGAAGACTCCACCCCTGCACCACCATTTTATACCCAGCTGGAGCCAGGCACAAAATGGTGGTGGAGGGGGCAGAGCCTCCTACAAAAGGAGGCAGGAACAAAATACCAAACACGGCAGCATCTTTTAGCTTAAAGCTCTCACTGCCATAACCAGGCTTCAGGAGAGGCATTTCAGCCTTTAGAAGGAGGGGGCGAAACCTGTGCAAGGCCGGGGAAAGAGGTGTGGCCATCTGGGGAACCGGGGGCAGGGGGCTGGGACCCCAGGTGGCCTGGCTGTGGCCCACCGCCCTGAGGTTCAACACCCCTGATGCGAAGCCTGCTGACTGAGCGACACCATACTTGCATATATGTATATACACACACACACACACACACACACACACACACACGAGTACCAGTGGCAGTGGCTACAACTTAGACCACGAAGATAAAGGTTCAAATCACCAATTAGCCATGAAGCTCACTGGGAGAACAGGGCCAGCAGCTATTTCTCAGCTTAACCTACCTCGCAGGGTTATTGTTTCTATTATTATTATTGTTTCTGTTATTCATTCTATTATTATTTCTATTAATAACTTTATTGTTATAACAGTATTTTCATTATTATTATTATTATTACTGCTACAATTATTTCTATTATTTACCCTTTTATTATTCACCACTTGGATATTTTCATGAAAGTGGAGTGATATATAAATCCTGTAAATAAGCCATAAACAAAAACTTGCATTTCCTCATTTTCACTCCGAGACCACAGCGGCCATACACAACGCTGCTTCACAGCACAGACTCCAAGAGGGGATTCCTCCTTGAAGGGAGAGACTAAGGACACAGCGGCTCTGACTTTGCCAGAGGCATCGCTCCTGAGAAATCCTCTGGTCTCCCAGGCCAAAGCTCGATCCCCCAACTCTTGTCAGCAGAAGGACGGGAAACTGCCGAGGCCAGCAACTTCAGCAGCCCTTGACACGTTACCTGAGGGGCCGAGAAAGATGGGGAGATGCGCTGCACCATCTCTGAGCCAGAAGCCTTCACCTCTGGTGCAAAGAACCCATTGCTAGGCCAGCAGTCCCCAGCCCCCACCAGAGGTGTTGGGCTACAAGTCCCATCATCCCCCACCAGTGAGACATTTCAACCTTTTAGAATAAAAACGCAAGAGCCTTGCTGGATCAGAGCAAGGCTCCATCCAGTCCAGCATTCTGTTCACACAGGGGCCAACCAGCTGCCCATGGGAAACCCACAAACAGGACAGGAATGCAACGGCAACCTCCCACCCATGTTCCCCAGCAACTGGTGCACACAGGCATACTGCCTCTGATACCAGAGGTAGCATATGACCATCAGGACTAGTAGCCATTGATAGCCTTCTCCTCCTCCAGAAATTGGTCCAATTCCCTTTTAAAGTCGTCCAAATTGGTGGCTGTCACTACATCTTGTGGTAGCAAATTTCATAGTTTGCCTCTGCGCTGTGTGAAGAACTTCCTTTGATCTGTCCTGAATTTCCCACCCATCAGCTTTATGGGGTGACCCCAGTGGGTTCTAGCATTATGAGAGAGGGAGGAAAATGTCTCCCTCTCCACTTTCTCCACACCAGGCATAATTTTGTACACCTCTATCCTGTCTCCCCTCACTCACCTTTTCTTTCAGCTAAACAATCCTAGATGTTTTAACGCTCCCTCATAGGGGAGATGCTCCAACTCCTTGATCATTTTAGTTGCCCCTTTCTGCATTTTTTCCAACTCCACAATATCTTTTTTAGGTGTGGTGACCAGAACTGTACACACTGTTCCAGTCACACCACAGATTTGTATAAGGGCAGTACGATCTTGGAAGTTTTATTTTCAGTTCCTTTCTGAATTCTGCCTAACACGGAATTTGCCTGTTTCACAGCAGTCGCACACACTGGGTCAACATTTCCACTGAACACGGAGGGAAGAAAACTGCCCAAGAACCGGGAAATCACCCAATGATCTGGGGGAGTGGCCAGGGAAAGCGGGTGTGGCCAGAGAAAGGGGGGTGGCCACCTGGGAACCCCCGGAGGGCCGGATTTGTCCCGTGGACTGAGGCTCCACACCCCTGCCCTGTGGACCAGGTAGCCAGGGAAGGATGGACGGTACAATACGGGGCTGGCATTTAAGGCACATCACCACTCCAGTTAACAGCCATTCGCATTCAATGCTGAAAGAATGCCGGCGATTCCTCCGTCTCTGCTAGCACCAGCTCGGTACAAGGAGCTCCCTTCTTTGGTGCCTCAGGATAGCTGGAAGAACAGCTGGCAGAGAGATGGTCTCCCCCACACACCAATCTTCCTCCCCACACACACATACAGCCTTTCCCACCCCACAGCCTTGCAAAGTCTCTGCCCTGGGGGAAAAGGGAGGGGAAGAAGGAAGGCAGAGACTGCAACCAGGGACCCCCTTCTTTTGCTTGCCAGCTTGAAAGAGATTTCTGAAAAAGAGCCCAGCTGCAGAGACAGGCAAAGCAGCCAGGAGAGGACATGGCAGCTGCCGCCTCCATCGCGTCAATACATAATTAAGAGGAGATGCAAGTCGTTTGCTGCTCCAGGCTCTTTTGGGTGGGTGGGAGGGAGGGGGCTTATTAAAATCAGGCTCCTTGCCAAGGGCTAGCAGAATCGACGCAGCAACAGCCCTCAGCAGACGGGGCCCAGCTCTGCCTGGAATCTCCTCTTCCGTTTTGGCTCAGAACCGGAGGCAGTCCCCACCACCACCACCACCACCACCACCACCACAAGGAGAGGGGCAACATTTGGCACGAGTCAAGCTAGCACAGGCTTCTCACCACGGTTAGGAGATTGGGGGCGTCAGGCCCACCCTCTCTGGCAGAAATGTTCACCCCCCACCCACCCAAGGATCTGAAGCATCAGGTCTTGGCCAGGTTAAACGTTAACCAGGGTTTGAGCACCCAATTCAAACCCTGGTTAAGAGCAGACACCTGGGAGAGCCTACTCAGACCATGCCTTTTGTGCATGGAAGATTCCAAGTTCACTCCCCTCCACCTCCAGATAAAAGGACCTATGACAGGGGTGTTCACCTCAGGCCTGGGGGCCAAATTCAGCCTACCCGGAACGAAATCCAGCCCTTCAGGGTTCCCCAGCTGGCCACACATTCTTCCCAACGTGGCCAGACATTTCCTGCTTCCTTGCCCCCAAACCATTTTTGGTCATTTCCCAGCTTTTCCATCCCTCCAGGGGTCCCAATCCAACCATGCTCACACCTCCCCTGTCCCCAACCCCTCCCCCCTCCCCCCACCACCCGGTTGCTTGGTGGTTAACCAGCTTTGGCAGTTTCCCCACATTCTAAAAGGTTGAAATGTCTAAGGCTTAGTTACTGGCAGGAAGAGCTTTAAGCAAAAACAGGCTGCTCGTTTTTTGCTTTTGGGCCCCACCCCCTTTGCCTTTGGCCCCACCCACCACTGGAATGTGGCCTGCGGGAGCTTCTCTAAAATGGAATTTGGCCCTCGGGCTGAAAGAGGTTCTGCACCCCTGATATACGGTTAGTGGTGATGGATTAAAATTGGGGAGATGCATGTTCAAATCCCCACTCAACCGTGAAGTTGACTGGGTACCCTTGGGGAATCCCCCTCTCTCTTTGCCTACCCTACCTTACAAAGGTTGTTTTGAGGACAAGATGGGAGGAATCTAAGCTTCTTTGAGGAAGGGCAGGATGCAATCAATAAAGGGAGAAGTAGAAATGGGCAACGGGTACAGAATTCAGCAGCCTGAGGATCTCACCGTCCTTTTGATTAATTAAAAGAAGAAATAAGTGTCTAGCTCTCAAGGCTGAGCAAACATGCTTCAAAGTGTCTGAGCAAGGCCCAGCAAGATCCCAGAAGTAGGGGGAGGGAAGGAGTGCGTGCCAAAGAGGATTGACAAAGGCTGGGGAGGGGATGCAGCTTCAGTGCCCCCCCCCCATGCATCTTTTTTAGACTGACTACAGGGTTCAGCTCAAAAAAAGCAGGCCAGGATCAGGAAGAGAAAAACCACAACCCCCCTTTTGCCCACCTCCGAGACTTTGTATTCACACGTCAGCTTCTTGCCTTTGATGCCTTCATTCAGCTTGAGGATAAAGCCGATGTAATCTGCATAGGCCTGTCAAAAGAATACACACACAGCGTCAGGACGTTCAAGCTCGGCAATGTTTCTTCCGTTGCCCTGTGGCAAGATCCATGAGGAGGTGGTGTGAACTGGAGGAGGCTCTTGGTTAGATTTTGTATTCCACTACGCCAGCATTTCTCAAACTGTGGGCCATGTCCCACCAGCAGGTCTCTGCCGGCGCATCTTTGACCACCCTGTGCCACAGCCACACCATTCGCGCTGCACAGGCAGGTGAGGCAGAGGCAGGTGGTGAGACAGCGAGGCTAATATTTTTAAATAAGAATAATAATGCTTAAAAACTGAGAATAAAGAGGAATGGGAAAAGCGAGGGAAGCGGTTATAGGGGAGGTGAACATAAAAGCAGCAGGAGGGATGAAAGAAAGCGGCAGCTGAGGATACGGTACAAGTTAAGTGACAAAGGAAAATGGGAGAAGAAGCGACAGGAGATGAGTAAGAATACTTTGGTGAGGAGGGAGGAGGAAAACAATATAAAATAAAATGCCTTCTCTACTTAGAACTTCTGGATCAGCAAAATTCTGCCCAAGGCTGAGCCATGACACCTCCAGGGCCAAGGTCTGTACTTCAGATGAGGAAAGCCGAACTTGGGGGTTGGACTCGATGGCCTTGTAGGCCCCTTCCAACTCTACTATTCTATGATAGAACGCCCTGCTACAAGGAAATAGCGGTGGCAAAGAATTTTGCCATTCCCAAACAGGGATTCGGTATCTAGAGAACATTATTTCAGCAACTGCCAGCTCTGCTTCCATCTGCCCTCATTTTGCGACTGGCTCTGACCCTGCACTGCCATATTTTTGACCGGTGGGTCTGTCATTTCCAGCGCTTTCGAGAGGGTGAGCTGCAACGATTCGGCACAAAATCATGCAGTTGTGCAGATAGGGCTGGACTTCGGGACCAATGTCTAGGAACCCCAAGTGACCACCCAGAGAGCAAGAGGTGATGGGAGCAGCAGAAAATGGTCTCAGTATCAGCAACTGGGCCACTATAGGAATCGTGGGACACAGGGTCCCTTCTTTCTTCTTATCTTTAAAAATGTTTTTATAGTCAGGTGGCTGCCGGACAGCCAGGCATGTACACAATTACAGATGTTCATTTTATTATTTTACTTTAAAAATCTATTATTCTTTTCTACAACAAAATGGGGCTTGTGGACAAGTAAACGTGTGATCAGCACCAGGGCAGCAGAAGCAAACTCCATTTGATTCCTGCAGTCATGATGGTGCTATGACTGGAGTTTGAAATGTAAAACTGCACAGGCTCAGTGTATTTCTTTTTTTAAAAAAACAGGATTAGCAATTAGATTTACTTATTGATTTGCTCTGACGTTATCGGGAATGTAGAAGAAGGTCTAAAGCATGGAATGGCGGTTGACGGGTGGAGAAGGGCAATGTTAGTCATGCGCTTCTCAAATGAAGTAATACATATGACTGTCTAAAGACCATTAAGTCCAGGGACTAAAATTACCTAGCTGCACTACTGAAATAGCACCAAACTGAAAAACAGCTATCAAGGGAAATGTGGAGAGCTGGATCTGTCTTTTCCCTCAGCTACTGTCAGTCAAAAGCCTTTCAGTGGCACAGCAGTGATGGAAAGTAGAGAAGCCACCTTAACTGCCATTTTTTGGTAGAAAGGTGGGCTATAAATCAAACAAATAAATGAGATCTCCTATCCTTTCCTCAACCTGTGCTAACAGTTGGTGTTCCTCTGCAGTAGCAGATGGTGGAAAAAGGATATCTGCCTTTCTCAGACCATGCTAGAAACTATCACCCTGACAGACTAGTTTTCTATCTGCAGGGAGTGTATGGAGGCACATTTAATCACGTCAGCCTGTACCTACAATTTCGAGATGGGACAGCCCAGACGAGCGATCACCACCTCAACACAAATTAAGCTTCCTGCTTGGCCTGTGCCAGTTGTACCAACCAGGAAGAATCCCAAACAAAATATATTCTGCCTTCAGGTGACGGGAGAAGAAGCAAGACAACGTGGTGAGCTGCCATCTAGCTCCCAGGCCACTCCCTCCCTCCAATTGTTACCTAAAGGGCGTCTGGGAAAACACCTTGCCCTGAGGGGATGGGAGACCGAAATGGGTGAGCTTAAAGGTAGAAGAAAGAAAAGAGAAACATGCCAGCCCAGGAGAACAACAGAATCAGTGCAAACCTGAGTTCAATTGATATATTCCCATCCATCAGCAGGCTGCACTGAGGGAGACGAGAAAGGGAGCAGGGTCATTGCACTAGACTTAATTTTTTCTACCTCCTCCCCCCCACCCTTTTCTCCTTGTGTGTCGTGCCTGCTGCTCGGGGATCCTGTCGACTGGAGAGTGGAACAGAAGTGCTTTGAATAAAGAAATAAAATAAAGTATTCTGTACCTGAGAGCGTTTCCACTTCGCCATGTCAGGGACCATGTTGATTTCCTTTTGGGGGACCATGAAGTTCTGGCAGGGAGGAGGCGCTGCCTCCTCAGGGGGGTCTGGAAGATGGGGGAAGAAGTCAAGCCATGAGGACCAAGAAAATCAGATCCTTGACACTCCCAACTCTGTGCGTTTGTTTCTTGAGAAAATATTTTTGGGGCACAATCCTATGCACGTTTAGACAGAAAAAAGTCCTGTACCTTCGAGCTTCCCTCCAAGCAGCCATGGGAATTGTAGGATTTTTTTTCTGTTTAAATATGCACAGGATTATACTCTTAGGGCATTTTTTAAAATCCACTTTTCAATCTTATCAATTCCCTAAATGGGGCGCAATTAAAATTCAATACAAATTAGATTATTTTTTTCAAAGAAGCAACACTGTAATTCTAAATGGAGATATTTTAATTGACTAACCTATCAATTAAGTGTGCATTTGAGTGAAAAAAAACAGTGGACAGGGCCCAGTTCAACTTAGCTGAACCTTAAAATTTATACTTTATATTGAATACATTTTAACACAAGCAGTCTTCAAGGGCAGCCCCATGTGGAGAGCATTACAGTAGCCCAGAGCCAAGGTTACCAGGGCATGCACCACAGTGCTCAGGTCCCTCTTTTTCCAGGAAAGGATGCAATGGAAAAACAGCCAAGCTGGTAAGATGTGCTCCTGGCCACAGCCCCGCCCCTGGCATCCATGAAAAGGCCAGGATCCAAGAGGACTTCAACACTGCAAACCTGATCAATCTCCAAAATGTGGCAAAGAAGTCTCCCATTCTGCGCTATAATCCGAAGCCACCTAAACCAAAGCTGCTTCTGGATTTGAGATACATTTAGCAAGGGACGTTCTCAACCCCACAAAGAAGAATCGTTCTAGCAGGTTGTACTGTGGGAGCAGGAAGTGGTGCCACTCCACCCGCCCTGCTGAAAGACATTGTTTTCCTCTTCCCTCCAGATCCCTTTTTCCTTGCATGTCGTGAGTCTTTTCTAGGCTGTATGCCTGCGGGCAGGGACTTCCTTGTTTTATTGATTATATATAAGCTACTCAAAGAGCCATTTTGGCTGGCGGAATAAAAATCAATGACTACATTAAATAAACTAGGGGTCTTCCTTTACTCTGAGACAGCCAGGCACAGGACTAGCCACACCAGGCTCACATATTTGTTTAGCTATGCATTCATACGTATTTTATTTTATTTTTATTTTATTATTAAATTTATTAATCGCCCATCTGGCTGGTCACCCAGCCACTCTGGGCGATGTACAACATACAATAAAAACAGTTTAAAACAATAAAATTCTACAATAAAAACATTTTCTAAAATACCCTAACCCACCCCAAATGCCTGCCTGAACAACAGCGCTTTTAATGCATGACGGAAGCTCATTAAAGAGGGGGCATGACGAAGTTCCCTAGGGAGGGAGTTCCACAGAGTGGGGGCCACCACAGAAAAGGCCCTCTCACTCCACTTAGGCGCAGAAGAGTAAACCCGGGGAATGGCTGGGGAATGCTGGAAGTTGTAGGACTTTTCTGTCTAAACATACACAGGATTCCTTAGCTACCAAATCTAGATTGGCTTCCATTTGGATTAACTTCCATTTTTATTTATTTTGAGCTACAGTTTCAGGGACCCAGAAAGAGTCGCTTGGCAGGAACTGGGTTTCCAATTACATACAGGGTTTCCAATTAAGCCCCGAAGTCTTGCAATTAAATACAGAGGTTTCAGACACTGCTGCTGGGGGTCCCATCAGAAACATCCTGGGAACACTAGTTTCATGAGGATGCTGGCATTTCTTTAGAATGGGATGGAAGGCCTACAGTGAAAGATTTAGCTGGATGTTTCAAAGTCAGTGAGATTCCTCAACTCTGCAGTTCCTCGTACACCTCTTCTCTCTAACTGTTCTCCGCACAGTTAGGGGTGTATGAGCATTCTGTCTGGAAGGGGGTGAAAACTTGGTGAATTTTTCGAGTTCGGCCCTGCGGATTTCGTTCCAGACCTGCTGGTGTCGACTCAATCTGTAGCAAGTCAAGCCAATACGTGGATTCCGGGGTTTTCTTTAAACGGCGGCAATTTGAGCAATTTGGGGGGAGGGAATCTTGAAACTGGCATGAATTGTGACATAATACTTTTAAAAAATTATTGGAGGTCTTGCACAAGTGCACATGATCACAAGTCCACCTGGTCCTTTGCTCAGGAACTGCCAAAGTGGAGGATGAAACTGACAAGTCCTTCGACAAGCAGGGAATACAATGCTGCTGGGCTAAAGGAAGTAGTGTGTGGAGAGGACGAAACTGGCAAGGATATTGACAATAAAGGAATATCCCTCTCCAGGACTAAATAGCGGACAGACTTGCGATTGTGCGCACCTGCGCAAGATTGCCAATTTAAAAAATGTTTCTAAAATTATGACACCTTTTGCACAAAGTTCAAGATTCCCATCCCAAAAAAATTTGCACAAATTGCAGTACCCCAAAAATGCGCAAAATATTTCCGGAAACGGGGTGGGTGGGAATCCAATACAGTCCTCCACCACTTACCAGAACGGAAACATTGCGGAATCCCATTGAATGAAATTGAATGAAATTCTCTTGAATGAAATGAAATTGAATGAATGAATGAAATTCTTGAATGAAATTCTCAGCAGTGCACATCCCTATCCACAGTCTCCTCCCAATGGGTGTTGCTAGGGCAGGGCCCACCCCAAACCTCTTTCCCAGGCCCCCAGATCTATCCTACGGAGCCCCAAGTGTCCACTGGTGCCAATGGAAGGGTTTTTTTTTCTCAGTTTAATCGCCATGCAGGGGGGCAATTTTCAAGGGGGAAGCCAGGCATAGAAGGATTAACTCTCCCCTTCTCACACGCCGCAACACACACACACACCCAAAATCTCCCCCTGCACAGCAATTAAGCTTCATTTTTCTTCCTTTGCTTTGGAATGAACTGGGGCAGGGCACCCCACAAATGACCCCCATCAGCAACTGAGCCTACCAGGGCCAACGCCAGTCACTGCAGAATCCTTTTACTTTATTTTAAAAAACATTTTATTGTCAAGGGCCACCAACCAGCCATGTACATGGTTACAGATGTGCATTCTCTTCTTTAAAAAAAAAAAAAAACCCTCTTGAAATATTTTTTACTTTTCTAGAACAAAAGGGCACTTCTTCCCAAGTCAAGGTGTTCTTAACAAGGCAAGCGCCACTGTATTCCTGTGTAGTCAAGACTGTGCTATGATTTCAGTTAGTTGAAGCTGCAGAACTGCATGCGCTCAGAGTACCTCTGGTTTCTACCCTAACATGGCAGGAGTGAAGAAACAGCAGTAAAGCATTGCGCAGTGGACAGGGGATCGGAGAGAGGGAAGGGAAGAGAAATGTTAGCTGTATGCTTCACAACTGAAGGAATACACATGGTCACCTAAAGGGAAGGGTGCATAAGACTATTAATTCCAAGCTCTAAAATTACATAGTGAGATAGAACCGACATTTTCAGAAGCAGTCTATCTCTGAAGGGCAAGTGAAGGATAAAGGAGAAGGTCTATTGTCCTTCCCCAACCTGGTGCCCTCCAGATGTTTTGAACTATAACTCTGTTGGCCAGAGAACCAAGGGCCCAACGGAGGCTACACCCCTTGCATCTAGGACAAACATCACAGCAAGGGGGAGACCAACCTGGCCCCTCATATATCGGCCAGAGAAAGAACAGCTACAGGGAGTTTTTTCAGCTTTCCTTGACAGGAAGGAACACCAACGAAAACTTTAAAACTAAGAACTGGTTGCCCAAGTTTTGCTTCTATCTTTTTTTTCCTCCTCCCTCCCAATCCCCTTTCCTTTTATGTCATGTCTTTCAGATTGTAAGCCTGAGGGCAGGCACTGTTTTATTACTGTTCTTTGTGAGCTGCACTGGGAACCATTTGTGGGGCTGAAGAGCAAGGGGGAAAGGCTGTAAATAAATAAATAAAAGCCCGGCATGCTGGCTGGGGGATGCTGGGAATTGTAGTCCAACACAGCTGGAGGGCACCAGGTCAGGCCACAGGCTTTCACAGCCCTGCAAGATGATATGGGCTGTGGTGTTCTTATGTCTTCTGTCAGCAGCGCATGTGGGGGGGGGGGGGCAAGAGAAATGGAGAGGAACTTGCATACGCAGCAGAAGCACAGAAAAGAGCAGAATCTGATGTAATCGCTCTCGAGTGGGGTGGCGGGCTAAACATAAACGGTCGCCCTTGTTTCAGAAAGCCATCTTCACCACCACTTCCACTGTGAGGGTGGCGCAAGCCGCAGCACTGCTGGTTTGTCAAGCGGAGGCAGAGCTAGCAAGCACTAAAAAGTCCCCGGAGTCCTTTGGATGGGAGCCATGAGAAAAATGCAGATCGCCAAGGCGTGGAGTCAGCAGGATTCGTCCGCCGCCGCCGCCTCCCCCCTTGCTTAGGTACGCAGTTCAGTTCATTTTTCCTCATTAGCCAAGAAGGAGATAAAGGCCCCTGCGCATCTCTCAGAAGCGCACAGATTCCCCCCCACACACACACAGAGGGAGGCTGCCTCCCTGAATTTACCGACTCTCAAGGATGAATGAGCGTGCGCCGGCGTGTGCAGAGACACAGCAGAACAAGGAGCTCCCCTCCAAGGTGAACGCAGTCACACTGCTGTCAGCAAGGGTGGGAGCACAGTGGCAGGAAAGACTGGACCAGAAAAGATGCGCGCATCTGTAACAGAGAGGATTTTGCTCGCCTCCAACTGAACCCACCGCCAAGCCCTCAAAAATTATCTCCTAAAGCACGTAGAGTCAAACCATCAAAGGTTTTGGTCACTCCGTCCCTTTGTCTTTGCAGATAATTGCACCTTGGGATGGGCACTCATATTTGTTTCCTTATTATTACATTTATAGCCCATCTTTTTGCCCTCTTGCAAGGAACCCAAGGCGGCATACATGATCCTCCTCCTCCCCATTTTATCCTCACAACAACCCTGTGAGGTAGGTTAGGCTGAGAGTCAGTGACTGGCCCAGAGTCACCCAGTGAGCTTCATGGCCGAATGGGGGCTGGAACCCGGGGGGCCCCATGTCCCACTCCCACCACTCTCCAGTGTGCACTGTACCACTGAACACCTCTCTCCAGCCTTCCAGATGTTTTGGCCTCCAACTCACATCAGGCCTAGCCAACAGGGAGGGGGTGTGGGAGTTGTGGCCCTCCAGGTGTTTTGGCTGACAAGTTGCCCACCCATACACTAGACAGCATTACAAGTTCACACCCTGCAGAACTCGAGCACCAGGCTGTTTGGGTAGTTGGCAGCCGCGGCCTTGAGAATGACCACCGTTGACAATGCCGCGTATTTTTAATTTCTTTCTGGCTTCACAGTTTACAATCCCAGCCTGCACCCAAACCACCACCGTCACATCAACCTGACACTCTCCATAATGTTCCGTGTACGTGATGAAGTGGGCTACAGACCACAAAAGCTTATGCCAGAATAAAAAGTTAGTCCCTATGATGCCATAAGGCTCTTTGCGTGCAATCCTATGCATGTTTAGACGGAAAGAAGTCCTATGACTCCCAGCATGCCCCAGCCAGCATGGTTGGCTGGGACATGCTGGGAGTCATAGGACTTCTTTCCGTCTAAACATGCATAGGACTGTGCCCTTAATTCTTTTTATAGACTACCTCGTCATTACTCTGACACCGACCCTGTAAGGTAGGCCGGTATTATTATTGCCATATTTCAGATGCGGAGCGGGTTGGAGGCTGAAACAGTGTAAGCGTGGCTTGCCAAAGACAGAATGGGCAATCTGATTTCCGTGAAAGGCACCGAGTTCGAGGCAAACTCTGATTTGAGATCTCATTGAATTTTAGAAAGAGGCTTTTGAATCGACTTTGAGAAATAAGCAACATACCGCACCACTGTGCCCTGAGGAGAGAGCAGGAAGGATGCACCGTATCCATGCACCGGCAGAACAGAGAGCTCAGCAAGCCAAGGGACATGCGGCTGGGAAACACAAGCCTACCCCAGGACTCTGCAGGGAAGAGTTTCACTCCTTGCTAAGAATACGAGAAGTCACTTTAACCCAGGCTTTCCCCAAACAACTGCCCTCTGGAGGTGTTGGACTACAACCCCCAGCATGGCTGGCTGGGGATACTGGGAGCTGTAGTCCAACTTCCCTGGTGGAAACCGGGGTTGTAGGAAGGCTGAATTAATAATAGATTTTGGAGTTCCCTTCCTAAGAAGAGTGCAGGGTGACAAAGAAAATGGGATTTCCATGCCTTATGCAGAAAACAGCTGACCCTAGTTCAAAGGAAGGGGCACCCAAAAGCCATCTATACCAACTCAGATGTTTGCATGTTGTCCTATTTGCACCCCTATTACGGACTTTGTGGGCTGCATCCAGCATTGGTCTTACTCAAGAGTTTGTTGTTGTTTATTCAGTCAGTCGCTCCCGACTCTTCGTGACTTCATGGACCAGCCCACGCCAGAGCTTCCTGTTGGCCGTCGCCACCCCCAGCGCCCCCAAGGTCGAGTCCGTCACCTCCAGAATATCACCCATCCCCCTTGCCCTGGGTCGGCCCCTCTGCCTTTTGCCTTCCACTTCCCCCAGCATCAGCATCTTCTCCAGGGTGTCCTGTCTTAACAGGGCTCATAACCTCGGGGAAAACCCCACGGAGGAAGCTCACACCATAAAAAGCAGGATCTCAGCTGTGGTATTATGGGATACATTTTTCTCCTTCATATGTACCTTGTGTGCTACCTTGAAGGGGGTGGACCCGTAAAGGCAGCCTAAAAATACTTTTACATTCATTCATTCATTCGATAAATAAAATACGCTTCCCCCCCCCCCTGCATCCCAAAGCAGCACCCAACCCCCGAAACCCCACACCTTAGACGTCTAAAAGAGGCCGCACACACAGGCCACACACCAAACCCCCCAAGAGGAAGGGGCTCATGCTTGGGTGCCCAATTTTGGGGGCACCAACCCCCCCCCATGGAGCCCCCCCCATGGAGCCCCCCCCCCCCAGGTTCACATCAGCCACATTTTTCCTGGCCCTCCTACTACGGGGCACATGTCCCCTTTCCTATAACAGCTACAGCAACGCCGTCCCCTTAAGCGCGCTCCATTACACCGCACGACAGCCCTGCAAGGTAGGCCGCTGTGAAAAGAGGCGGGGCTTCCCGTCGGCCCAGCCTCCTGGCCGGGGGGCCCTCAAGGCTTCCTACCCGGCTGCCGCTCGCTCTCTGCCATCTTCCCGGAGCCAAGACGCCGCCGCCGCCGCCACCCTCCGCCGTCGCCTTTCAACTCCTCACCACCTGACAGAACATAATAACCGTCGGCCCGCCATCTTAGGGACGGGCACGGCCGGCTTTCCCCCAATGGGAGGCGAGAGCGAGCGAGCCTGCGGCGGCCATCTTAGTAACGGGCACGGCGTCCCCCGTGCGCGACGCTGCGCGGCCATCTTGGGCGAGGGCAACAGGGCCCCGTGCTCCTCACTCTAGACGCCCGCGCGGCCATGTCGGCCAAGGGCAACGTCTTTTTTTTTCTCTATAGACATAGACTATAGAGTGACACGAGGGGTCGAATGACGGGTCCTGTGCGCGCGTTCTGACTTTCCCTCCCTGGGAGGAAAAGCCCATATAAATCAATGAATCAGTTCGGGCTTTTAGGGATTTAGACACAAATAGATTTGAGTTACCCTACAACCAAGAGTCTTGTGTGCCACCCCCAAGACTAAAAAATTTAAAGCGAGATGAATGCATTTATAATTAGTAAATGACCTGTGACCTGCCATATTCAGACTGAACTACACTGCAGGGCTGTCGTAAGCGCTCACTCACGGCCTCTCCTCACTCTGCAAATACGGGGGATGATGGGATTTGCAGTCCAGCGTATCTAGAAATCACCAGGTTGTGGAAAGCTGAATTATAGATATAATAGACTGCTTTTAAATTGGAATGTGTGCTGGCTATTTTTAAGATGTTTAAAACTCCCCCCACCCCAAAGTCACACAAAGCTGCTGTTCAATCAGAGGGACCTAAAATCCTGGCTTCCTCCATTGATGTCTATAGTTAGCTCTCACTTCCCCCTGGAGGGAAATATAAAATGGCTTCAATATCCAGATGAGATGTGTCACTCTATACAATAGCTCTAGTCTAGTCCTTATACATATTTGCCCTTTTCTCCCTCCCTCATGCGGCCATCTTGACGAAGGGCAGCTTCTTTCCTCGCCCCCTCCTTGGGAGCCGAAAGAGAGAAGAAAGTATAGAATGACACGCAACACAATACTTCAGGGATGACATTAGGATCATTGTTCCAATTTAGCTTCCAATGCAAAGTGTAGAAAGGTTTGCATCATAGAGATGCTACCTGCTAGAGCGACGCCACTGGGCCCATATAGAATCGCAAGCAAGGGCAGCATTTCATTTCTAACAGAAATCCAGATAGAAAATAATGTAGAGACGACTCACTATCTCCTTCATGGAGCCTGCTGCAGAGGAAGTAGTATTGAATGTGTGAGCATAGAGCTAATTATTGTAGAGAAACTCAGCCCATTGCCTGGAGAGAACATCTCAGAGTTCACTTGGAACATCATTTTTCATTTCCCCATGGGTTGCCCATAGAAATTCATGGAGAAAAGGATTTTATTTAATTAACTAACTAACTAATTACATTTATATCCCACTTTTCCTGTAGGTAACTCAGTAAAAAGTAAAAATCAGAAAACAAAAATCATAAACAAATAAAAGATATAGTAAAATGTTAAAAACAACCTTAAACACCATTACAACAATTTTAAAAAAACAAATTTAAAAAGTGTCTTGATCCCCTTCCTGAATGCAGAGAGAGCAGAGACCAGTTGCAACTCCACAGGGAATGCGTTTCAAAACCTTGGAGCCACATAGGAGAAAGCCCTTTCCTGCCTGCCCAACAAGCAGGTCTCTAAAGACACAACACACAAGGAAAAATGGATGAGGAGGGAAGAGGAAAATAAGGAAATTCATGCCTCAGTTCATCAAGTTACATAGTCATTTATAATAATGACCAGCTGGGATGGAAACAGTTCAAGGAGAGGAGGAGCCAAAATGAACTGGTGTCTCAGCAGTGCTCCTGAAAATGCATTTGTTTACCTAGGCTTCCTCTGGCTTGTAAATAATCAGAGCTGATCAAATACTGCTCCATCCGACTGCTTTTTTGTATTGTTCTGTATGGTGATTGTAGTTTTTAAATGGTTTTTAAGAGTGTATTTCAAATATATTTGTTTTGTTGTTGCAGCTGAAATTGTGTTTAGTAGTGTTTATATACTGTATATAAATGTGATTTTTAATCTTAGCATGTGAACCGCTTGGAGATTTAATATTACACAGTACAGAAATATTACTTTCAATAAATATTTCTCTAAAACCACTGGCAACACAGAATTGACATCCTTTTAACATCAGCACAACGAGCGGCTGTGTTATTCTCTCGAAACATTTGGCACAAATTTGCAGAAGCAAAACAGGCTGCCTTTTCTGTTAGTATTTCCCTGTTTCTCCTGGCAAGTCAATCTGTTTATTTAAATTTTTGTTTTTGCCATTAAGTGGGACAGAACTGAGCTCCAGTTAATATCTGGGCACACAATCTGCTGCTTAGAGACAGAGCAGCCAAGGAAGCAGTAGAGGAGAGCTTGAGCTATTCTTTCCCCACAAATACAATTGTTCTGTTAATGAGATTCTTTTCCCCCCTTCCCTTTTTTAAACTGACCTGTTATTAAGGCAGTAAACATTTTTTAATCAATTTTTTATTGTGAGTTTTAACAAAACCAAAATAACAAAACGAAAAAATAAATATTCTAGGGAGAAAAAGAGAAAAAGAATAGGGTACACACAAACTTCAGTAAAAGCAGACCAGATATCCAAATATAAGCCCATTTGCAAGTTACGCCTATAAACCACGCTTTCAAATGTTGCTAGCGTTGTTAAGTCTTCAATCCATTGCATTATAGGTAGTGAGCTTTTATCCTTCCAGTATCATAGCATCAGTCTTTTTGCAACCAAAAGGGCGCAAAAGATCCAAAAGGGCAGTAGTTATTAACTGGAACTTGAGAAGAGCAAGAGCAAAAGCAAGACGTTTCCCCAGTAATGTTCAAACAGTGTTCTTCTGGGGAGGTCCAATAAGCTTATCAGGGAATCCAAAAGAGAAGAGAGGAATAATGGCTTATGCACATCTGTTTCCAACCTGGTGCACTCCACAGGTCTTGGACTACAACTCCCCAAAGAATTTTGTTGCTACAAGAGGCGACTCTACACATGGACATCACCAGATGGTCAATATCGAAATCAGATTGATTATGTCCTTTGCAGCCAAAGATGGAGAAGCTCCATACAGTCAGTAAAAACAAGACCTGGAGCTGACTGTGGCTCAGATCATGAGCTGCTTCTTGCAAAATTTCAGCTTAAATTGAAGAATGTAGGGAAAACCACTAAACCATTCAGGTATGACCTATATCATATCCCTTATGAATAGATGAGGAGGTGAGGAATAGATTTAAGGGATTAGACCTGATAGACAGAGTGCCTGAGGAAGTATGGACGGAGGTCCGTAACATTGTTCAGGAGGCAGCAACGAAATCCATCCCAAAGAAAAAGAAATGCAAGAAAGCCAAATGGCTGTCTGATGAGGCTTTACAAGTAGCTGAGGAAAGAAGGGAAGCGAAAAGCAAGGGAGAAAGGGGAAGATATACCCAACTGAATGCAGAGTTCCAGAGAATAGCAAGGAGAGACAAGAAGGCCTTCTTAAATGAACAATGCAAAGAAATCGAGGAAAACAACAGAATGGGAAAGACTAGAGATCTCTTCAAGAAAATCGGAGATCTCAAGGGAACGTTTTGTGCAAAGACGGGCATGATAAAGGACAAAGAAGGCAGGGACCTAACAGAAGCAGATGAGATTAAGAAGAGGTGGAAAGAATACACAGAAGAACTGTACAGGAAAGATCTGAATGTCCCTGATAGCCATGATAGTGCGGTCACTGAACTTGAGCCGGACATCCTCGAGAGTGAAGTCAAGTGGGCCTTAGGAAGCATTACTAACAACAAAGCTAGCGAAAATGACAGTATTCCAGCTGAGCTATTTAAAATCCTAAAAGATGATGGTGTTAAAGTGCTGCACTCAATATGCCAACAAATTTGGAACACTCAACAGTGGCCACAAGACTGGAAAAGGTCAGTTTACATTCCAATTCCAAAGAAGGGCAATGCCAAAGAGTGCTCAAACTACCATACAATTGCGCTCATTTCACATGCCAGCAAGGTTATGCTCAAAATCCTACAAGCTAGGCTTCAGCAGCATGTGAACCGAGAAATACCGGAAGTACAAGCTGGGTTCCGAAGAGGTAGAGGAACTAGAGATCAAATCGCCAACATTCACTAGGTCGTGGAGAAAGCAAGAGAATTCCAGAAAAACGTCTATTTCTGCTTCATTGACTACGCTAAAGCCTTTGATTGTGTGGATCACAACAAACTGTGGCAAATTCTTAAAGAGATGGGGGTACCAGACCACCTTACCTGTCTCCTGAGAAACCTGTACGAGGGTCAAGAAGCAACAGTAAGAACCAGACATGGAACAACTGATTGGTTCAAAATTGGGAAAGGACTACGACAAGGCTGCATATTGTCGCCCTGCTTATTTAACTTATATGCAGAGTACATCATGAGAAACGCCGGGTTGGATGAATCAGAGGTCGGAATTAACATTGCCGGGAGAATTATCAACAACCTCAGATACGCAGACGATTCCACCCTAATGGCAGAAAGCGAAGAGGATCTAAAGAGCCTCTTGCTGAGGGTGAAAGAGGAGAGTGCAAAAGCTGGTTTGAAACTCAACATTAAAAAAACGAAGATCATGGCATCTGGCCCTATCACTTCCTGCCATATGGAAGAGGAAGAAATGGAAGCAGTGACAGATTTTATTTTCTTGGGCTCCAAGATCACCGCAAATGGTGACTGTAGCCATGAAATTAAAAGACGCTTGTTCCTTGGGAGGAAAGCTATGGCCAACCTAGACAGCATAGTAAGTGTCAAGGGCTCCTTGGAGGGCTCTCATTCTAATCCAGTAGCCAAGTCCAGACACAGACAAAGGGATTCTTTTCAAAGCTTTATTCTTCTTTTACAACTTAACAGCTCTACACGTAGCAACTAGATCTGAGCAGCAGCATCCCTATGCCCTAAGTTAGAACAGTTGGTCCCCGTTTGAAGGGCAATTACTGGCAGACCCCTGAATATAAGGACTAGGGAGAATCCCTCCCCTTTTCTCTTGGATCCTCTGGGCGCAACCGTTCTTTGAGCGCAAACCATTTGGCGCCGCTCTCTGCGTCTGCGCCGTGCATCCCCCCCAGTCTGCTATCTGTGCTGAGTCACTCCCTGGACTGCTTCTAAACTAGGAATGTGGGTGGGAGGAAGCTCCGTCAGCTGTTGGTCCTGGGAAAAAAAGAGCGTGCTCCTCTCTCGAAGGAGCGACTGCTCTTCCTCAGCATCAGAACTACTCTGGGATTCTATGGGCTCAGTGTCCACCCTGACAGTAAGAAGCAGAGACATCACTTTGCCGACAAAGGTCCGTATAATCAAAGCGATGGTTTTCCCAGTAGCAACGCATGGCTGTGAGAGCTGGACTATAAGGAAGGCTAAGCGCCGAAGATGCTTTCGAACTGTGGTGCTGGAGAAGACTCTTACGAGTCCCCTGGACTGCAAGGAGGTCAAATCAGTCAGTCCTAAAGGAAATCAACCCTGACTGCTCCTTGGAAGGACAGATACTGAAGCTGAAGCTCAAATATTCTGGCCACCTAATGCAAAGAGAAAACTCCCTGGAAAAGACCCTGATGCTGGGAAAGACTGAAGGCAAAAGGAGAAGGGGACGGCAGAGGATGAGATGGCTAGATAGCATCACTGATGCAATGAATATGAACTTGAGCACGCTCCGGGAGAGAGCGCAGAACAGGAAGGCCTGGCGTGCTATGGTCCATGGGGTCATGAAGAGTCAGACACGACTGAACAACAACAACCCCTGAAGAACTGGGAGTCAGAAACCCTTGCCATCTTCAGCAGATCATTCATTTATTTATTTCTATGCCACCCAATAGCTGAAGCTCTCTGGGTGGTTCACAAAAATGAGATCATCCAGGGATCTAACAATATACCCTGATTTCCCTCCTGCGCCCACCCCTGCCCCAGAATGCTCTCCGCTGCAGGGCAGTTGGTGCATTCCAGCGGGGCGCGGGGCCAAAATTGCCAGCCTGTAAAGCTCTTGCCACCAGCAACTGAGCTTTACGAGAGGCGGTTCAGTCTTTCAGGATGGGCAAACCTGGGAAACCCCCAATCGGCAGTCGGGGGGGCAAGGGAGCAAACCAGGGGAAGGGGGCATGGCCATTTGGAGAACCTCGGAGGCCCTAACCTGTAGGCCTAAGGTTCAACACCTCTGTCTTATCAGATACTTTTCTGAAATAGATCATTTAAATTACCTAGCGGTCTGTTTCCTGCACCATGATTCCATGACAATATTGCATATTCAAGGTGAGCATCTTATAACATGATCTCACGTCCTCTGCCCCTCCGGCCTCTGAGCTGCTAACACAACCAGGCTGCACTGGAGGACACTGACCTCTCTCTGCCCCCTGCCGCCTCAATTATCTCTGACCTGTTATTTCTTCCTTGCCAACACATCCACCCACAACGGCAACTCCATACAGATGCAGGGAGGCCTTACTTGTTCCCTCCAAGTTGAGGTCAAAGTCCCGTCCATGCCAACCAGATCCTGGTGGGCTTTGACCAGCAACCTTGCCTGCTTCTCTGGCACGTTCGCTCAGATGTCTGTTCTACTAAGACCCACGGCAGTTACAAAACGGGAGGAAGAGTTCAACCCTGGCCATCAGTAGTTTGGAAATAAGGCCCATTGAGAGCCATTCAACTTTCCAAACAGACCGTTCTCAGGGCTTGTGCAGCATTCAGGGCGCCATGCAAACTCATTCCCGGAACCAGCCTTTCCCAACCTGGTGCTCTCCAGATGTTTTCAACTTCAATTCCCATCTGCCCCAGCCAGCCTATCCAATGGTAAGGAATGCTGGGAGTTGTCCAAAATATCTGGACAGCACCAGGTCGGGAACACTGCCCTAAACAAAGACCATCTGTGCGTGTTGAACTGCAATTTGTATGTTTGTGTCTTTGCAATATTGTCTTGTGTAGCTGTCTTGTGAAGGCACTACGCCCTGAAACAGGGCCAGCGCCAAGAGCAGGAACAGCCAGGCACCTGCCGAGGGCCCACACCCCAGCAGGGGCCCACTGAGAAAAGCCCCCTGGAGTTGCTTCTCCTCTCCCCCATTGCAACCTGCTGGTTCGCCTTCTGGGTAATAGTTGAATCTGGCTTGCTAGCAGGGGTAAGCGTTACAGCGTGCACGTTAGAGAAGAGCTTGCATTGGCTGATGCACACCGTTCTCCAACAGCCTGCCTCTTGCTCCGGCCCAGACAACGCTGGTGCAGGTGGTGACCATGGCGGTGAGAAGGCAGGCTCATGACGGGGGGGAGGTGTCTTGCCCAAGGGCCTTCCAAAACCTGGAGCTGGGTTAAAAATCTTCTGAATTCTCATGTATTTATTGACTTACTAAAGGTCTGTCTAATCAAAGCTATGGTTTTCCCAGTAGTAACGTATGGCTGTGAGAGCTGGACTATAAGGAAGGCTGAGCGACGAAGAATGGATGCCTTCGAACTGTGGTGCTGGAGAAGACTCTTACGAGTCCCCTGGACTGCAAGGAGGTCAAATCAGTCAATCCTAAAGGAAATCAACCCTGACTGCTCATTGGAAGGACAGATACTGAAGCTGAAGCTCAAATATTTTGGCCACCTAATGCGAAAAGAAAACTCTCTGGAAAAGACCCTGATGCTGGGTAAGACTGAAGGCAAAAGGAGAAGGGGACAGCAGAGGATGAGATGGCTAGATAGCATCACTGATGCAATGAATGTGGACTTGAGCACGCTCCGGGAGAGAGTGCAGGACAGGAAGGCCTGGCGTGGTGTGGTCCATGGGGTCACGAAGAGTCGGACACGACTGAACGACTGAACAACAACACATTGATGCTCTGATCAATGTAGCTCAGATCAGATGAATGTCAGATGCTCTGACTTGGATTGAGGCTCTGACTTGGATAATGATGCTCTGACTTGGATTGTGATGCTCTGACTTGGATTCCTGCCTTGAGCAGGGGGCTGGACTCGATGGCCTTGTAGGCCCCTTCCAACCCTACTATTCTGTGATTCTATGATATACTAGCCAAAGCTGCCTGGGCAGCTCACAACAATTACAACCCAAAAACACATCGTAAAAGCCAAGTCGTCATCATGACGACAACAATACAAAAACCCTCCCTCGCTCCAACACCAGACGGCAGCTTGCAAAAGGAAAACCGAAACCCAGCTTGCCCACGACAAAGACGGCGGGGCGCGAGGCTTCCTTCCCCTCCTTTTGAGACCCGCAGGAGGCGATGCCCTCGGCAGAGATGGCCGCCCCCCAGCTCCGCCCCTGAGCGGCTGCAAATGCGGGCTGCAGCTGCCTCTGGGGTGGCTCCTGCAGTCGCAGCTGCAGCCCCTGCCCTTCCTGCGCTCGCCGAGGCCGGTCGCCTGACTTCGCCCCCCTGCGCACACGCACCCCCCCCACACACACACACCCTCCTTTCCTCCCAGGGAGGCCCTGCTCCTTGCAAGGAGGCGGCGCAGCTGCAGCAGAAGCCATGCTGGCTCTCATGGCGAGGAGCCTGGTGAGTGGCAGCTCGGCGCTGTCTGGCTGGGGGGCTGTTGCGGCGCATTGCAAAGAGAGGGGCCCCAGGCTGCTTGGTGGCCCTCTGGGGGGGACGGCCTTGGAGAGGGGCTCCGCCACACCGGGCTGGGCGGGACTTGTTGGGCTCTTTTGCAGAAAGCTGCCAAGGTCTCCCCTTTGGGGCCAGATCCGAGCAGGCTGGGAGAGGCAGGCAGGCAGGCTGGCTGGACGCTCGTCTTGTCAATGTCGTCTTTTCTCCAGCCCCTGGCTGGTCAATGTCACTCCGTTTCCACCTCCGGGCTGGTCAGTGGCCTTGGACTTTCCTTGTTGCTTTCTGAAGACGCGAATGTTCCCCCCTGACCCCCCACAAAAGGGGGGGGGACAAACCCCAACCCTGACAGTAACAGGGATGTAGGACTTACTTATTTTGGCTTGAGCCCTTGTCTTGGGGCCGGGTGGGTCTGGGGTATAAGCATTTGCTGCCTGCTGGTGTGAAAATAAAGGCGATGTGCTAAACCGGGACCCTTCCTCAAGTTCCCAAAAGACGGCGAGAAAAGCAAACGCGGGTTCTCGGCCAGAAAAGGGGGAGTGACAGAAGAAGACGCATTGGAGCTGTCAGCTGGGACCTCCTTGGCGGCCCCTGTGTGGCTTCAGTGGCAGCCCAGGAGACATCAGGGCACCTCGAAGACATTATTTTAATTCCAATTAAGCATTTGCGCATCAGACGTTTGCAAGGTGTTTGCATGTGAGTTTTGTTGCCTTGTCTTCTGTACAACCCTGTAAGGTAGGCCTGTGTGATTTTCCTCATATCGCCAATGGTGGAGCAGGCTGGATCAGAATTATTATTAAGCATTTCTACTTTGAACATGTGAGTTTTGTTGCCTTGTCTTCTGTACAACCCTGTAAGGTAGGCCTGTGTGATTTTCCTCATATCGCCAATGATGGAGCAGGCTGGATCAGAATTATTAAACATTTCTACTTTGAACAATCGGAATGTGTTTATATGTCAGGTACGTTGCCTGGATTATCTACACAACAACCCTGTAAGGTAGACCTGTATGGTTTTCCTCATATTGCCAATGATGGGGCAGGCTGGATCAAAGTTGCTATTAAGTATTTAGACTTAAAAAGTGTTAAATGTGTTTCTTTATCAGGGACGTTGCCATGACCATCGTTACAACAACCCTGTAAGGTAGACTGTATTATAATCCCGGTCTTGCCAATGGGTGGATAAAAATCTGTGATTTTAAAAAAAAGTTTTAAAATTGGATTTATTTATTTTTAAAGAAACTGTCTTGGCGAGAGTCTCTTTAAAATAACTTTGGTTTAAAAAAAAAAACCCAAAGACTTGAATGCAAGCAGATGTGTTAAATACTTTGCAAGGCACTGCTGATGCCCATTGCAAGCACGATATAAATATAAAAAAATTAAAACTTAATTAAATTTAATTAAAGCTTTCACTTGATTATGTAATCAGCTTATCACTTAATTAAAGCCTTCACATATATGATGTCGCAATATGTTGTAATATTCGAATGTGGCCACTTGTCAAATGCTGAGTTGAACTCCTTTCCAGTGTAAAGGAGAGGAGCATTGTGCTGGAAAAATATGACTTCTGAGGTTAAGCATTATAACATCATGTTCTGTTTATCATTGTGGATTTCATAGATCCAGTGTTGCCTTTTGCTTTTGAAAAGTTCCGGACTCTGGTTACGGCCCGGTACTATGCATGTTAACTCTGAAGTAAGCACCTGTTTATTTGGTGGGACTTCCTTCCAAATACATGTGTATTCCAAATACAAAGATTTCACCTTTGGTCTTCAAGGCACTGTCTCTTTGGTCTCTAACAGTGCAGTTCTAGATGGTTTTAAAGGTTTCCCCATCGTTTTAAAGTGTTTTTTAAAAAAATGAATTGTTTTAAGTTTTAATTGTAAGTTGCCTGGGGAGGCTCTCTTTGGGCCCAAAGGTGACTCATACATTTATAAATAAACCTCTAAATATAGATTTTAAAAAATCCTGACTCAGAAGTAAATCTGGCTGGGGAATGCTGGGAGTTGTAGGAGTTTTTTCTGTCTAAACATGCCTAGGATTGCACCCTAAAACAATTATAACCTGCCCTTCCATCAAAGCAGGGGAGTGGAGCCTTCAGCCCACAAGCCTAATCCGGCCGGAGGACATTCACAGGCCCCACTCAAGCCCTGCCCCCAGGTCTCTACCTGGGACTTGGGAAATGTTCAAGGAGGCTTAAATGCTTGTTCAGGAAACAGGCATTTCAAACTGGGCCAGTCCGTTTACATAAGTTATTTACATTGTATTCTTTTATTTGTGGTCTTGGTGATTTAAATAATTCCAATTGGCAGGGGATTGGGGTGGGGGGAGATGAAGGGTCCTGAGACTAAGATAATTATGGTTACCTAAGGCAATCTGAGCTGAGATTTGAACTGAGGACATCCTAGATTCTGTTCTGCACCCACTCCCAAGAATTTTGAGCCAATGCAAGACCTGTGTGTACATGTTTTTCTACTAGGGGTCTGACAGGGAGGGGTTGCTTTACTTGTCAGACGCTGGACTCCATCCAATGGATCCTGGACAAATAATTACATTTGATTATTTACTAGCGAATGCGCCTGGCTTCACGTGGGGTGGAAATTTAGACAGCAAAACCTCCAAGCAAACTCATGTAACTGTCAGAGTCGGACACACTGTGCCTGCCCTGTCTCGGTAAAGCCTGCTGGCTCCCCTAGGGAAAGCCCCTGCTGTAGTGCACCCCTGTAGTCCCTTAAGGGAGAGGGGGGCTGCCCCACAGCAGGGAGGAGGTGGCAACCGCATAGCTCTGCCCCTCGGCCTCCTAATCTCCCCTGCCTTCAAACTGTATGGACTGCAAAGCTACGTGCTAATTAGGGATATCTACCACCTAGTGGCTAAAGAGGTTACTCCCACATGAACACATTTCAATTTATTCAAATTAAGTAATGCATTTTAAAAAAACAAATTAAGCCCAAGGCACAGGTCCCTAAGACCCCCTTAGTATGCAGGACAAGTTTCAGGTTTCTCGGTTTCACAGTCTCAGCACTGACAGACAGATAGACAGACATTCCTCTTTTATTAGTATCGCATGAACCTTTTTGGAGGGTGGCGGGAATATCAGGAAATCGCCAGCGAGACGATTTCAAAAGTCCAGGCTATCTTGAATAAGTCTGTGTTTAATCAGCACGGGGAACGGCAGGTATTGTGTTGACGGGAATCTTGGTCATACTATATCGACTTCCTATGCGTTTTGTACAGGACCTGTTTCCCCTGCGTCAGATTTTGGACGGTATGCTCCTCAGGGCAGGACCTAGCACTCTGTAAAGTGCCATGCACACGGATGGCACTGCATAGATAATAACAGAGCAGTAAGGGACAATGGGCAGAGTGTTAGAGAGGAAGAGACCTTCAGATGTCTGAGGGCACAATCCTATGTGGGTTTAGACAGAAAAAAAAGTCCTACAACTCCCAGCATTCCCCAGCCAGCCATGCTGGCTGGGGAATGCTGGGACTTGTTGGACATTTTTCTGTCTAAACCCGGATAGGATTGCACGCTAAGAGTACCGGTGGTTTAGTTTGGAAGAACAATGATTCTGGGTTATTGTCCCCATAAACGAGGGACCAGAAAGAGTCTCCTGTGTCAGGCCAGCTCTGGCCCTCTGGGGTTCCGCCAACAGCCATTCCTCCTCCTCCTAACCACCGATGAGTTGATGGTTTCCAGGATTTGGGGCAGTCCCCCCTGCCCCTGTTCCAAAAGGTGGAAATGCCTCTCATAAATAATGCCTCTTCTCTTGAAGCCAATCATCGAGACCTTGGCTAAACCTGAAAGCTTCCCCTTATCTACCAGAAGGCGAACCAGAGGGGCGGTTATCTGTGTTTCCTGATTTTTCCATTCAGGGTCCCCAACCTTTTGGGGCTGGTTGGCATATTGAGAATGTTGAGAGGGTTGTGGGCACTCTCACAAAATGGCTGCCATGGTGGGTGTGGCTGGTCCCAGGACACTCTGTTTCTCAGAAGGCAAAGTGAGCCTCAAAAAAAAAAAAAAAGTCATTTGACCAAGAAGTCCAAGACAGAGGTGGGGGCTGAGCTCCACCAAAACACAAAACCACTCTTTGGAACCCATGTTACGATGGCGCCAGAGGGCGGCACTTTGCTTTCAGCAAGCACTTTGTGGTTGCTTTTAGAAAACATCTTCAGAAATAAAACTCAGGAGGGGCAGGGAACGCGGGGGGCACCAGGAGATGTTCTCTGTGGGCACATTGGAGACCCCAGCCAGAAGTCTGCAGTTAACATTGACAGGGCTTGGTGTCTCCTCTTGCTATTCCACTCACCAGAATACATCATAGGTGCATGGTGAAGGACCGTTTGCTCCCTTACGAGCCTGCCTCCTCTTCACGCATTACGTCCGAAGGCCTGTTCAGGATGCGGCCACCTTCAGAGGTGAGATGGGTGGCAACCGGAGACGGGGCCTTTTTGGTGGTGGTCCCGTGGGTGTGGAAAACTCTGGGGATGTTTAGCTAGTGCTTGTGTCACTACTAGCTCTTTCGTGGGAGGGGAAGACTGTTTCATCCTCCTGAGCTGTTTGTTTGTTTGTTTGTTTAATACATTTCTAGATCACCCAGCAGGCAAAGCTGTATTTTAATGGGACTATTCCTGCTGTTTCTCAGCTGCTGTTGCTGCTAGGGTTGATTTGTGACTTTTCATAGTTTCATTGCGTTAATGCTAAAGTTACATTTTTCAACATGCTTGTGGATTCATTTTTCAACCTGCTTGTGGATTTAAATTTCATTTAAAAACACAACAGTGTTTTTAAATGAAATAAATCAGAAGGGGGACGTTTAATCGGATCCCACTCCCTGCTTGTAAGGCGGGCGGAGCACGCACGCATGCGCGCGCGCGCACACACACCCACACACACCATTTAGTCCTGTATCTGGGCTGTACTATTTCAATTCAGACTGCAGTTGGGGGCTCACATGTTGAATGCTTCTCCATACACACACACACACACCACCGCCACCCCACAAGTAGAAAACTAGCATGTCAGGGTTAGAATCAGGGCTTGGTTAGAATCTTGCCATGCAGGGATTTTTATTTTTTGGTATGGAGAACTATTCATGAGCGAGCCCCCGCCTGATGTCTGGAGGTTGGCCAGTTAGGCCTGTGAAATGGGTATAGTTTGGAGGGGACACCGCTATATCCATGTGTGGGATTGTGCTGCAAGGACACTGACCCTTACACCTCTTCTCTCTGGGTTACAGGCGAAGCCATCAAGGTTGCTGAAGCCGGTGGCTCTGGGGAAGCTGTCAGGCCGATACCTTGCCCACCAGCAAGCCCTGCCTCCTCTCCCGGTGCCGCCACTCCAGCAAACCTTGGATCGATACCTCTTGGCGCTCCAACCCATCATCAGTGAGGAGGAACTGAACCAGACCAAAGCACTGGTGCAGGATTTTCGCAAGTCTGGCGGCGTCGGGGAGCGGCTGCAGAAGGGTTTGGAGCGGAGGGCTCGGAAACATGAAAACTGGGTAGGTAGATCCCGGAAGAGGTCAGGGGGCAGCCGCAGGATGGCTCACGCACGCTTGTGAAGGCCGACGGTTTTCATGTGACCCTTTTCCAGCCAGCGATGTGGGGCGGAACATTTTCCGTGGGAGGTTTTCCAAACTGGAACATTTTTCCGCTTCGGAAGTTTGTCAGCACAAATGAACTTATGCCAACTGCAAATCCAATATTAGGGGAACTCGGCAGCTTCTAAGCTGCCATTAATGTTTTTCGGGTGATTATCCCCAGCGTACATACATGTTGGCGAAAGACACGTGTGTCAGAGTGAGATGGAACTAGAAAATAGCGACAGGGGCAGTGAAGGTGCCAACAACCTCAGTGGGAAAGAGTTGAACTCTGTTGAAATAGATGCGTGGTCGCCAGCATATATGCTCAGTTCTGCGGCCTGCTGAAATTAATGAAGGTGTCAAGTTTTCAGTACCTTTATTTTTTGTCTTAAATTTAAGCAACGGACGGGATGTACATGCTATGGTGTTTACATTTTGACAAGTATTCCAGTAAAAATATCTGTATCAGAGGTCTCCACAGGGCTCCACCAATGGAGCCTGTAGAGCTCTTCGCTCCTTGCCCCCTTCAAAAAACAAAAAGAGAGTTTAATTAAAAACTGAAAAACAGGAGGACGCCAGGCCCTACCTCCTGTTCCTGAACTTGCCACTGTTCAGCAGGCTCTTGGGTTACAATTTATTCATTCATTTATTTATTTATTTCATTTCTATACCGCCCAATAGCCGAAGCTCTCTGGGCAGTTCCCAAAAATTAAAACCAAACAGCACACAATAAAACAATTTAAAATATATAGAACATTAAAACCACAATATAACAATACAACCACAATAAAACCTAGCAGCAGTGCAGGAGTTTAAAATACAGATTTAAAACAGCAAAGCTAAAAGTTTAGAATGCTAAAATGCCTGGGAAAATAAAAAGGTCTTCACCTGGCGCCGAAAGGAGTACAGTGTAGGCGCCAGGCGAACCTCACTAGGGAGCTCATTCCAGAGCCGGCGTGCCGCAGCAGAAAAAGCCCTCCTCCTAGTAGCCACCCGCCTCACTTCCTTTGGCAGGGGCTCATGGAGAAGGACTGCTGAGGATGATCTTAGGATCCGGGCAGGCACAAATGGGAGGAGGCGATCCTTCAGGTAACCTGGCCCCAAGCCGTTAAGGGCTTTGAATGTTAACACCAGCACTTTGAATCGGGCCCGGAAATGGACTGGCAGCCAGTGCAGCTGGAAAAGTACTGGCGTAATATGAGCTCGCAGGCCAGTCCCTGTTAACAATCTTGCTGCCCTATTTTGGACCAGCTGACGTTTCCGGACCGTTTTCAAAGGCAGCCCCACGTATCACGCATTGCAGTAATCCAGACGAGAAGTTATCAGAGCATGGATAACTGTAGCTAGGCTATCTCTGTCCAGATAAGGGCGTAGTTGGTATACCAGCCTAAGCTGATGAAAAGTGCTCCGTGCCACTGAGTTCACCTGTGCCTCAAGTGACAGTTCTGGGTCCAAGAGCACCCCCAAACTACGGACGTGATCCTTTAGGGAGAGTGCAACCCCCTCCAGAACAGGTTGAACATCACCTAGCCGGGCAGAAGAACCACCCGCTAACAGTACCTCCGTCTCGTCTGGATTGAGTTTCAGTTCATTGGCCCTCATCCAGTCCATTACCGTGTCCAGGCACTGATTCAGAACAGCCATTGCCTCACTTGGGTTTGATGAGAAAGAGAGGTAAAGCTGGGTGTTATCCGCATATTGATGGCACTTCATCCCACACCTCCAGATAACCTCCCCCAGCGGTTTCATGTAGATGTTAAACCCTGCGTTGCCTCTCCCTCAGCAGCCCGCAGTCCCAGGTTTGGATGTCACAATAACCAGCCCGCGCATGGAGTGTCCCTGGGTTGCTGAGCTCGGCGGGAGTGAGTGAGAGCCAGCCCTCTTATTTGCTTCCACTCGTTCACGGCTGCCCATGATTTAAACCAGAGCTCCCCAGCCTTTTTAGGTTGGTGGGCACATTTGGAATTCTGAGCGAATATTTAGTTATTTTTTTACATTTATATCCCGCCTTTTTTCCTCTGTAAGGAACCCAAGGCGGCGTACATAATCCTCCTTCTCTTCATTTTATCCTCACAACAACACCCCTGTGAGGTAGTTTGGGCTGAGAGTCTGTGACTGGCCCAAAGTCACCCCGTGAGCTTCTATGGCCGAGTGGGGACCAGAACCCAGATCTCCCGGATCCCAGTCCAACTCTCTCACCGCTACACCACACTGGCTCTGTTGTGGATGCACTCACAAAATGGCTGCCATGCAGGGCTGCTAACAAAATGCTCGCCATGGCAGGCATGTCCGGTCACTAAACACTTGTTTTCCACAAGGCAAACAGGGGAGGCTAGAGGAAAAAGAACTTCTCCAAGCCAGCCTCTTGAGTTAAAAAAAAGTGTAATTTTTAAAAAATCTTGAGAAATAAAATCAAAATCAGGAGGGGGGGGCACCAAGAAAGGTGTCTGCGGACATGTTGGTGCTGACATGCACCGTGTTAGAGATCCTGGGTTTAAACCACCTATGAGTAGGGGATGTCAGGACAATCCGCAACAGAACCAAATGAGTTCGGATTTTTATGAATCTAACCTGTGGATTCCTCTGTGGACCGACTTTTCGCCTGCCTGCCTGCCTGCCTGCCTGCCTGCCTATCTATCCATCATCTATCTATCTATCTATTTCATTTCTATACCTCCCAATAGCCAAAGTTGTCTTGGGTGGATTCTGCAGACTTGTGGACCATTTTTCTAACTTTCCCAAATTTTGCACAAATTTCGCAGTAGACAAATACGCAACATTTAAAAAACCTGGCCAAAAATGTGCATTTCCCCCATAGCCTAAAGCGCGAAATGCATATTTGGGGGGGGGGGGATTTGCGCATTCTGTGCGTGCAAATTCGCGCAATTTCGGAACTTAAAAAATCTGATTCCGTCGATGGGTGGACAACGGAACGAAAGGCACCTGACAATCAGCGAAACACAGAGAGAACAGATTTCACACAATCCATACATCCCTACCCATGGCTAGTTGTGATGTGCGAACCGTGCCAAGGGTGTAGACGGGCCCTGAGAAATCCAGTCTTGCTATCAGGACTGACTGCTGAGAAGGCTGGTTTGCTAGGGCCAATTCCAGATTCCGGGAATTGCTTGAGCACTTATGTAAGCTCTGATCCAGCCTTCCTGCTCTTCTCGGAAAACCAGAAGAGCATCGAATAATGCAGGCCAAGGGTTATGCTGAGTGGAGCTTGCGTAGAGCTCCAAACTGAAACGCGGGATCAAAACACTTGTCAGCAGCCATTTCAGCAGGCTGTAGAGACGGAGGCAAAGGGGATAAGCAGGACTGTTCCACCAGCCCTGCTGAAAGACTTATTATTATTATTATTATTATTTCCCTCTTCCCTCCTCCTCCCTTTTTCCTCATGTGTCGCGACTTTTTAGATTGTAAGCCTGCGGGCAACAGGGACTGTGTTCTTTGACTGATTCTCCCTCCAGGAGTCATTTTTGGCTGAGGAGAGGGATGAAAACAAAAAGACTCCAATTAATAAATAGAAAATAATGAGCACTCTGTCTTTCCATCCAAGCTCTCAGACTGGTGGCTGAAAACGGCGTACCTGGAGTATCGCTTGCCAGTGGTTGTGCATTCCAGTCCAGGCGTCGTCTTGCCAAAACAGGATTTTCTGGATCGACAAGGGCAGCTCAGGTAATTAACCTTTATCCTCACAACAACCCTGTGAAGTCGGTTATGCTGAAAGTCAGTTACTAGCCCAAAGACACCCAGTGAGCTTTATGGCCAAGTGGGGACTCGAATCCGGGTCTCCTGAGTCCCAGTCCAACACTCTATCCACTACACCACACTGCTTTTCTTATTTATTTATTTATTTATTTATTTATTTATTTATTTCTATACCGCCCAATAGCCGAAGCTCTCTGGGCGGTTCCCAAAAAATAAAACCAAACAACACACAATAAAACAATTTAAAATATATAGAACATTAAAACCACAATATAACAATACAACCACAATAAAACCTAGCAGCAGTGCAGGAGTTTAAAATACAGATTTAAAACAGCAAAGATAAAAATTTAGAAAGCTACAATGCTAAAATGCCTGGGAAAATAAAAAGGTCTTCACCTGGCACCGAAAGGAGTACAATGTAGGCGCCAGGCGAACCTCACTAGGGAGCTCATTCCAGAGCCGGGGTGCCACAACAGAAAAAGCCCTCCTCCTAGTAGCCACCCGCCTCACTTCCTTTGGCAGGGGCTCTCGGAGAAGGGCCGCTGAGGATGATCTTAAGGTCCGGGCAGGCACATATAGGAGGAGGCGATCCTTCAGGTAACCTGGCCCCAAGCCGTTAAGGGCTTTGAATGTTAACACCAGCACTTTGAATCGGGCCCGGAAATGGACCGGCAGCCAGTGCAGCTGGAAAAGTACTGGCATAATATGAGCTCGCAGGCCAGTCCCTGTTAACAATCTTGCTGCCCTATTTTGGACCAGCTGAAGTTTCCGGACCGTTTTCAAAGGCAGCCCCACGTATCACGCATTGCAGTAATCCAGACGAGAAGTTATCAGAGCATGGATAACTGTAGCTAGGCCATCTCTGTCCAGATAAGGGTGTAGTTGGTATACCAGCCTAAGCTGATGAAAAGTGCTCCGTGCCACTGAGTTCACCTGTGCCTCAAGTGACAGTTCTGGGTCCAAGAGCACCCCCAAACTACGGACGTGATCCTTTAGGGGGAGTGCAACCCCCTCCAGAACAGGTTGAACATCACCTAGCCGGGCAGAAGTACCACCCGCTAACAGTACCTCCGTCTCGTCTGGATTGAGTTTCAGTTCATTGGCCCTCATCCAGTCCATTACCGTGCCCAGGCACTGATTCAGAACAGCCACTGCCTCACCTGGGTTTGATGAGAAAGAGAGGTAGAGCTGGGTGTCATCTGCATATTGATGGCACCTCAGCCCACACCTCCAGATAACCTCCCCCAGCGGTTTCATGTAGATGTTAAACAGCATGGGGGATAAAATAGAGCCCTGTGGAACCCCATGGCACAATTGCCATGGCACAGAGCAATAATCCCCCAGCACCACCTTCTGGAATCGGCCATCCAAGTAGGAGCGGAACCACTGTAGTGCAGTGCCTCCAACTCCCAACCCAGACAACCTATCCAGAAGGATACCATGGTCGATGGTATCGAAAGCCGCTGAGAGGTCCAGGAGAATCAACAGGGTCGCACTCCCCCTGTCCCTCTCCCGGCAGAGGTCATCCCACAGGGCGACCAAGGCAGTTTCCGTTCCAAAACCAGGCCTGAAGCCCGATTGAAATGGATCTAGATAATCCGTTTCATTCAACAGTGCCTGGAGCTGTCCTACAACCACCCGCTCAAGCACCTTGCCCAGGAAGGGGATGTTGGCTACTGGCCTATAATTGTTAACATCCTCTGGGTCCAGGTTAGGCTTTTTCAGGAGTGGTCTAATTACTGCCTCTTTTAAAGCGGCAGGCACCACTCCCTCTCTCAAGGAGGAATTTACAACCTCCTGGACCCAGCCGGACAACCCCTCCTTGTTTGATTTAATAAGCCATGAAGGGCAAGGGTCAAGCACACAAGTGGTTGATCGGACTTGGCCAAGCACCTTGTCCGCATCCTCAGGCCTCAGTAACTGAAACTCATCCAATAAAACTGGACCAGACGGTGCTCTGAACGCCTCTACCAATGGAACTGCATTAATGGTGGTGTCCAATTCATGACGAATCTGAGCGACTTTATCCTCAAAGTGCCGCGCAAACTCGTCACAGCATGCTACCGAGGGTTCCACCGTCTCTCTCCCTGGCCCAGAATGTAACAGGCCGCGAACCACTCGGAAAAGCTCCGCTGGACGACACTGAGAAGATGCAATGCTGGTGGAAAAGAACTGCCTCTTTGCCACCCTCACCGCCACAGAGTAGGCTCGATAGTGGGCTCTTACCTGTGTTCAGTCAGACTCATCACGAGTTTTCCTCCACCTGCGTTCTAGCCGTCTCCCCTCTTGCTTCATTGCCCTCAGCTCAGGTGTATACCAAGGAGCTGGCCGGGCTCTGCTCAGAGGGAGAGGGCGCTTGGGCGCGACCGTGTCAACCGCCCGAGTCATCTCTGCATTCCACAGAGCGACCTGGGCTTCGACAGGAGCACCAGCCATACCAGCGGGAAAATCCCCTAGAGCCCTCTGGAATCCATCGGAAGCCATTAATCTCCGGGGGCGGACCATTTTAATAGGTCCCCCACCCTTGCAGAGGGGAAAGGCCTCCAGGAGTCTAAATCTCAGCAGGAAGTGATCTGACCATGACAAAGGGACAGATGTTAATTCCTCCACTTTCAGATCACCATCCACCTGCCCAGTCGAGAAAACCAGATCAAGTGTGTGTCCTTTTATATGCGTTGGGCCGATGACACGTTGGGACAGCCCCATGGTTGTCATGTCAGCCATGAAGTCCTGAGCCGCCCCGGATACAGCGGCCTCGGCATGGAAGTTGAGATCCCCCAGGACCATCATCCTGGGGGTCCTCAACACCAAGTCCGAGACCACCTCCGTCAGCTCAGGCAGGGAGTCTGATGGGCAGCGGGGTGGGCGGTACACCAACAGAATCCCCAATCTGTCCTGGGTACCTAATCTGTACCGGGTATTCATTTTCTTATCTATTTACAATATTTGAATACTGCTCCATATATAGAACAGATTTCGGAGCGGTGAACACAAAAAATAAAACAGTAAAAGAATAAAAAGATTAAAACATCACATTAAAATTATTTGTTGTTGTTCAGTCGTTCAGTCGTGTCCGACTCTTCGTGACCCCATGGACCACAGCACACCAGGCCTTCCTGTCCTGCGCTCTCTCCCGGAGCGTGCTCAAGTCCATATTCATTGCATCCGTGATGCTATCTAGCCATCTCATCCTCTGCCGTCCCCTTCTCCTTTTGCCTTCAGTCTTTCCCAGCACCAGGGTCTTTTCCAGGGAGTTTTCTCTTCGCATTAGGTGGCCAAAATATTTGAGCTTCAGCTTCAGCATCTGTCCTTCCAATGAGCACTCGGGGTTGATTTCCTTTAGGATCGACTGATTTGACCTCCTTGCAGTCCAGGGGACTCGTAAGAGTCTTCTCCAGCACCACAGTTCAAAAGCATCAATTCTTCGGCGCTCAGCCTTCCTTATAGTCCAGCTCTCACAGCCATACGTTACTACTGGGAAAACCATAGCTTTGATTAGACGGACCTTTGTCGGCCAGGCGATGTCTCTGCTTCTTACTATGCTGTCTAGGTGTGCCATAGCTTTCCTCCCAAGGAGCGAGCGTCTTTTAATTTCATGGCTACAGTCACCATCTGCGGTGATCTTGGAGCCCAAGAAAATAAAATCTGTCACTGCTTCCATTTCTTCCCCTTCTATATGCTAGGAAGTGATGGGGCCAGATGCCATGATCTTCGTTTTTTTAATGTTGAGTTTCAAACCAGCTTTTGCACTCTCCTCTTTCACCCTCAGCAAGAGGCTCTTTAGATCCTCTTCGCTTTCTGCCATTAGGGTGGTATCATCTGCGTATCTGAGGTTGTTGATAATTCTCCCGGCAATCTTAATTCCGACCTGTGATTCATCCAACCCAGCATTTCTTATGATGTACTCTGCATATAAGTTAAATAAGCAGGGTGACAATATGCAGCCTTGTCATAGTCCTTTCCCAATTTTGAACCAATCGGTTGTTCCATGTCTGGTTCTTACTGTTGCTTCTTGACCCTCGTACAGGTTTCTCAGGAGACAGGTAAGGTGGTCTCGTACCCTTTATCTTTAAAGTATCTTTAAGCTAAAATATGCTGGTATTCTTGGCCACACCCCTTTTCCCTTTGGCCACACCCACCCCTGGAATGTGGCCCCCAAAAGCTTCTCCAGATGGAATTCGGCATTCGGGCTGATAGATGTCCAACACCCACCATCACTTGTGCATGGTGCTTCTCAGCGTGCAAGCGGCCAGTTCCCTGCCCCAAGGTGCTTGCAACAGAAAATTCGCTCTGGGGGAAACAACCGAGGAAAGGGGAGGGAAGGAGGAGCAGGGGTAAATGGTGTACATGCTCAGACCCTTAGGTCATCTTCAGAGTCTCTCCTCCGGGTGCCCCCGCCAAAGGAAGCTGAGTGGGTAGCTACAGGCAAGAGGGCCTTCCCAGAGGTAGCACCCCGCTTATGGAATAAACTCCCCAAAGAGGTTTGCCTGGCACCTACATTGTTCTCTTTTCAGTGCCAGGCAAACCTCTTTGGGGAGAAACTTCCATAAACGGGGTGCCACCACAGAGAAGGCCCTCTCCCTTGCAACCTCCATTGTTGTCTTTTCGGCACGAGGTAAGGACCTGTCTTTCCTCCCAGGCATTTTAGAGACCAGAGAATGTTAGCTATTGAGGGGATTAGAAATGTAATAAAGACGTAAATACACTTTTTAAAAGACCTCCATTTGACAATTGCACAGATCGGTTTGAAGGTTCTTCTTCTTCTCACTTCTTTTCGATGCACCTCATTGCATCTCTTGGGCTGTGCGTGGGTGCAGTTCTGCAAACTCAGCATCCAGGAGAGGGCGGGGAAATTGGGGCAGATGAAATCTCATGTACGCACATGAAAGATGGTGAGGTTGAGCCATGACTTGACAGAGGCAGAGTCTGGAATTCAGCGCAGCTGCACACCTGGTTTTCGATTCACACAGGTTGTAAATGGGATTTCTTTGTATGCACCTTTGTCCCAGATCCAAGCCGATCTCTGTGCTCTCCTTCATGGCTCATGATCCCTGTGCTCTCCGTCACGGCTCACGGGAGCAGGAAGCTCTGAACTTTATAAAGGATCACCTTTCTCACACTTTCCCGTCAGCCTCTGTTTCGCCTTTCATCTGCTCTCGGGCTGTGTTTAAAAATACCAGCCAATCTGAGAAAAGAGCAAGTGGGCAACGGAATAAAAGCAACTTTTCCCTCTTCGGGATGACCCCGGGAGGTCCTAGACTGGCTGGCCTGTTTCAGGGTTTTCTGGGTGGAATCTGTGCCTGGCTTCAGCCTCAGAACCTAGTGAATGCCACGATACCTTAGGATGTCAAGTGGTATACAAATAGTTTACATTTTTTTAAAATTAAATGCGGAAACCTCAAAGCCAGGGTGTTGACATTTTAATCAGCAGATGTGCACGCCCAGTGGCACAGGCATGCTTGCTTGGAAGTTTTACTCCTACGGAAGCATCCCAAGGATTGCAGCTGCCAGGCTAAACTGCATGCCGCGTTAAATGCAGAGTGTGCCACTGATTCTTGCCGTTTTGTTTACTGCCCCCGATCGATGGAGGCTGGTGGCTCCAAAGTCAGTGGGGTGATGAATCCGCTCCGGGTTTCAGTCAGAACCAGTCAGAACTCCCCCCCCCCAATTCATACCCACACACACCAGGACTTTAAAAAGGGCAGAAAGCTCCATTAGCATCAATTAAGGGTTGTTGTTTCCTTTCTTAATCCCCAGGGTTGAGGGGGTGGGGAGCCAATTTTAGGGGGCTTGATGACAAGGCTTCAACTGACCCACCTGCGGTGGTCCCGATCCAGGTCGGGGCCCTGTGTGCTTTCGCTACAGTAACCAAAATGGAGAGAATCAGCTGCACATATTTCAAGTGAGTGTGTCGTTTGGCCCTAAGATGCTGGGGTGTGGGGGCATGTAGCTCAGTGGGTAGAGCCCCTGGTTTGCAGGCAGAAGGTCCCTCCGGCAACATGTCCAGGTAGGGCTGGACAAACCCCTTTCTGAAACCCTGGAGAGCTGTTGCTGCCAGTCTGTGTTGACAATACTGAGCTAGGTGGACCCAGGGTCTGACTCAGTAAAAGGCAGCTTCCGATGATCCCCTTTAAAGCAGTGCCTTTATCAGAACCAGGAGGACTAGAATCTTACTTTGTTTTTAAGCAGAAGGCTACAGCTCAGTAGCAGAGCCCCTACTTTGCTGGCAGAATGTCCCAGGTTTGATCCCTGGCAGCATCTCCAGGCAGAGCTAGGCAAAAATCCTGCCTGAAACCACGGAGAGCCGTTGCTGCCAGTCAGTGTCGGCAATACTGGGCTAGATGGACCAAGGCAGGTCTGACTGTGTAAGGCAGCTTCCTATGTTCCTACAACTTCCTTCCAAGCAAACATGGATGTAAAACAGGGGCAGGCTACTTGCCGCCCCCCAGAGAAGGCCCTCTGAAGCCAACCTCAGGGACTGGGTCGATTCCCACAGGAAGAGGTGGTTCTTGAGTTGTTGGGGTCTTGAGCCACATCAGGAGCAGTTCTTGCTCTACGCGCGAGAGCATCGGCTGCCTCTTGCGTTTCACCATCTCCCTTGTTCTGTTTGCATGTTTTTTTGCAGGTTTGCAGCCAAGCTGATCGAGGGTGCCTTAGACTTCAAGATGATGATAGACAAGTGAGTTCCACCAGCGGGGGAGTGGAGGCAGGGCTCGCAGGGACGCAGCCCCGACACGTTTTGATTAGCGGAGGCGCTGCTGTCCTCTGCCACTGACACCCCCCTCAAAATTCCCTGTTCCCTCTGAGCTCAGCTGCATGCAGGGATGTATAGATTCTGTTAAACCCGTTCCCTCTGTGTTTTCCCGGATTGTCAGGCGTCTTCCGTTCCGTCGTCCGCTCATTGACAGAATCTGATTTTCTGTATGAGAATTTTGTTTGTTTGCAAATGCACAGCAGCGCTAATGTGCATCCGCGCACAAGCACGCATTTGCAAAGGAATGGGATTGCGCCGATCCCCCCCCAAAGTAAAGAACCGATCCGTAGAAATCCAAACTCATTTGAATCAGTTGCAGCATTCTCCGACATCCCCAGCTGCAAGTAGCAGGGGGAAATGAATTTTCCCAGCAATTACATATTCTCCCCTGTTGCAATGCAAAGTATTTTGGGGTCTTGACTGGGCAATTCAGACCCATTTGCTTTACCAAAGACCTGCTCCTGGTGGAGATGAAAACTGCCAGCTCTGGTTCGTTGCTTTGGATCAACTCCGCTGCCTGCATTTTTGGACTCTCCTTGGGGGCGTGGCTTGGGGGACTGTCATGATGAGTGCCTGCATGTCAACGTTGACCCTACACCCGGAGTCAGAGGCATCTCCTGACTTATAGGTGGCTTCCGTTGCGAGTGGGGGGCACTCCCGGGTTAGGCCGCCCAATGTCAGGAAGAGGCCCTCTTAGTCGTCCTGACTGAGTTCCCCAAGAAGCAGTTTTGAAACCTGCTTGTCTTCGCGGTGTCTTTACCAGCGAGACTCTCCCTGTGGAGTACCTTGGCGGAAAGCCCCTCTGCATGAACCAGTACTACCAGATCCTCTCCTCCTGCCGCATCCCGGGCCCCAAACGGGACACCGTGGTGAACTACGCCAAAGGGAAGAAGCCCCCGACGCACATTACGGTGGTGCACAACTTCCAGGTAAGGGAAGGGGGTCTTGACGCAGCCCAGATCAGGGGTGTTGAACCTCTTTCAACCCGCGTTGCATTCCCGAGAAGCTCTCAGGGGCCGCGTTCCAGTGGTGGGCTGGATCAAAGGCCAAGGGGGCGTGGCCTAATGACCCCAAACACCTGCATGTTTGAGCTTCAAGCCCTTGTAGCCGGTACCATAGCCGTCAGAGAGGCATTTCAACTTTTAGAATGGGGGGAAACGTGCAATGCCGAGAAACCACCAAACCATTGGTGGGCAGAGGAAAAGGGGTGGAGCCAAGGGAAGGGGCGTGGCATGGCCCTCTGGGGAACCCTGCAAGGCCAGATTTGGGACACCAGGCAGGCCAGATTTGGCCCACGGGCCAGAGGCTTGACACTCCTGCTGTAGATGAGGCCAGAAAGTTCCTATAAAGGAGGCTCCCTAAAGCCCTAGCCTGAGCATCTTTTCGAAGAGGTGCGAGATCATTTGTGGGGGTAGATATTTTGTCAGCCGGGGTTTGGCATTTCAGTTTCTTTCTTTCTTTATTGCATTTTAATCGCAGTTCTCACTTGCAATGAATAAATTAGGGTCAAGCGTTGGTTTCTCTCTCACCTCTTGTCCCCAATCTCCAGTTCTTTGAGCTGGATGTCTACAGCAGCGACGGCAGCCCCCTGACGACTGACCAGATTTTTACCCAGTTGGAGAAGATTTGGAACACTTCCCTTCAGACCAACAAGGAGCCGATTGGGATTTTAACTACCAACCATCGTAACAGCTGGGCCAAAGCCTACAACAACCTCATTAAAGGTCTGTCTCCTTTCTGTCAGGAAAGCACCCCTATCCACTGCCTCTTGGGAAGACTCTGTTCTGTGTCCAGCCACCATCTGAAATAGAGTTGTTGAGTTTGCAGGATGGGGCCTTTTTGGTGGTGGCGTCTAGGCTCTGGAATTCCTCCAGTAAGCTGATTTTGCTCCCTCTCTCTTCCCAGACAAGACCAACAAGGAGTCTGTGCGTTCAATCGAGAAGAGCATCTTCACAGTCTGTTTAGACGCCCCGATGCCTCGGGTCTCGGATGATATCTACAGGAGCCGGGTGGCTGCTCAGATGTTGCACGGCGGGGGCAGTCGCTGGAATAGCGGAAACCGCTGGTTTGATAAAACCCTTCAGGTGGGTAATGTGGGGTCAGGGTGAGTGTGATAGAATCCTTTCCTAGAACAGTTTCAAGCCTGCTCCCACATCAGCCTGCTTATACATTGGGATCGTCTTGCGGGGTGCTTCTCCAGGCGCCCCGACTACTGTGGCGAGACAGGTAATTAGGGATGTCGGAGAAATCCATTGGTGGGGTGGAGTTCAATTAGTTTTCCTAGGCCTGCCCCCCTCCCCCAGACTTCAGTTCAGTTCCTGCTCCAGTGCCTGACCTGATCTGCAGTTGGGCCACTTCGTAGATTTTCTGGAAATGCTGCGCATTTTTAAAGGTTCTGCAATTTACACAAATTTCTGAGGAATTTGTGCAGATAATGGCCGCATTTGTGCAAATTATGCATATTACGGCCTAATTTGCACAAATTGGGCCATCATTTGCACAAATTGGGCTGTAATTTGCGCATTTTGTTTGTTCGGCTCACAGACACAAAGTGAAACGTACATGCCGCAGAATTCCATCAAGCCAAAAAAGAAGTGGATTTCCCAGGGACAGACTTCCCTACAGGTGGTGACCAGAAACAGGGCCTTCTCTGTTCATGGAATTCTCTCCCCAGGGAGGCCCAGCCTGTTGCTTGATGAAGACGGTTGTTGTTTGGCCACACTTTTTAACCTCTGAGGAGCCTTGAACATCGGAGTGTTTTTCGATGCTGCTCTCTTGCCCTGTTATCCTATTGATCGCAGGGGTTTTGTGAAGACAGTTCCTAGAAAAAAATCCCATGAGGGACTTAAGGACGTGATAAACAGGAGCCTGTCCCAGGGGGCCTGTGCGCCAAAAGGAACGTGGGTGGCAGTAAATATTGCTGTAGGACTGGAGCGTCATGGGGGAGTGCAAAAAGCAGGAAACTACCAGATGATTGGTGGTTCAGGGAAAGGTGTTGGGGCCATATGGGAAACCGAAGCAGGCCAGATATGGTGCTCTGCCCTGAGTTTCAATACCCCTGCTCTAGAGCAACGTTTAACCCATCCTCCTACTCTCTGTCCCAGCATGGAGAGAGGCTAAAATGGTCAGGAGTGGGGCTATGACATCAGTGGGCACAGCCACACCCACTGAGGTCATCCGGCCCATGGATGACAGCCTGTTGTGGCAGGGAAAGCCAACCCCCCACCCTTATATAGTTCAGCACCTCTGCTCTATCCATTATACCACACTGTCATTCCTAGACAGGGAACATCCAGCCTCTTTCCCCCCCGGGCCATTAGAATGCTGTTTTTACCCACATCAGCGCAGAAAATGACCGTGCACCGATCATCCTCACCCCTGCTTGTCCGTCCGCACGGCCGTTCCGCTCTCACTGCCTCCAATCCTGTTGCAGTTCATCGTGGCTGAGGACGGCTCCTGTGGCCTGGTGTACGAACACGCACCCTCGGAGGGGCCCCCCATCGTCGCCTTGCTGGATCACGTGGTGGAGTACACGTAAGGCCTCGGGGGTGTCGAACCTCTTTCATCCCAAGGGCTGCATTCCATTTCGGAGGAGCTCTCGGGGGCTGCATTTCAGGGGTGGGTGGAGCCAAGGCAAAAGGGGCGGAGCCAAAAATAACAGCATACTTTAGCTTCAGGCTCTTACTTCCAGAAACTCAGCTTTGGGAGAGAGGCATTTTAGAAGGGGGAACACGGCACAAAAGCCAGGAATAATTGATGACCGGGGGAAAGAGGGTGGGGCCAGGGGAAAGGTATGTAAAAAGTAGATTTGGAGGGTTAAACTACATGCTAGTTAAATGCATAGCATGCAGCTGATCCGAATGAGTGGGGGGTTTTAAACTTTAGTATAAGCATGCCGCGCTTTCTTTACAAAGAAAGGTGAAAATACATTAAAATAATCATAATAAATATAACAACATTTATGGAAAACATAGATCAGGACATTAAAACCAAGTACTCAGAGCAACATATGAAATGAACAAATTTAGTTTAGCACTAAGTCTTTGCAGCATTGTATGGATCAACCTTCCCTAACCTGGGGATCCTAGGAGTTGTAGTCCAAACCATCCGAAGGGCACCAGGTTGGTAAAGCTTGGTACAGAATGGGAAGTTTGTTATTGAAACATCTGTCCTTTTAATGCCTTTTAACTGTGTGGTTGCTGTTCCTTGGTAGAAAGAAACCAGAGCTGGTGAGGTCTCCCATGGTTCCCTTGCCAATGCCCAAGAAACTGCGGTTCAACATCACCCCAGAAATCAAGAATGACATTGAGAAGGCAAAACAGAACCTTAACATGTGAGTAATGGGGAAGGGGGTATTTACAGAGGGGGAACGTTCAGGAAGGAGCAAAAACAACAGATGCCCATGTGGTGTGGAGACTGGCCGTCTCTCCTAGCATCCTGAGAATCCCGCTTCCTTTTCCTTAAACTAAATGTATGGGTGGGTGAATCCAAGTTTCTAGTTCCTATGAGGGCTGTTATGAGTACTGAAGATTTTCTTTGGGGGCTCAGCAGTGACGAGTAACTTCAGCGGCTCTAGCATTGCGTTGGTGACCTCAGTGGCTCATCTTGGTATCTGTAGCGTGTCACAGTGCCACTTCCTTTCTCTGCCCTTTTTCAGAATGGTGCAAGACTTGGATATCAAGGCCATCGTCTTCCACCAGTTTGGGAAGAACTTCCCCAAGTCGCAGCAGATGAGTCCGGATGCTTTCATCCAGATGGCTTTGCAGCTGGCCTATTACAGGTGAGCGGGATGGGCGGCTGTGCATTCTCCCAGTCCTCAGAATGTCAGCGGCGACTTTCTTGGGCCAGGCCAGCAGGGAATATAGCTGAAAATCCTAGAGCCAACAGTAGTAGGATCTGAATTCCGTAGAGCAGGGGGGCACAACCTTTTTAGGTTGCGAGGGCCACATCAGGCAGTGTCAGGGGCCACGCAAGCATGCATGTGCTCACACGCGCACGCCTGGAAGGCACCAGGCTGGAGAAAAGTGCTCTAACCCAGGGCTGCAGAAGCTCACACCCACAGGCCAAATTTGGGGGCTTTCCGACATGGCCACGCCCCATCCCCCTAGGCCCATCCCCTTTCCCCCAACAATAATCATTCGGTGGTTTTAGGCTTCTGCACTCCCCCCCCGCCCAATTCTAAAAGGATGAAATGCCTTCCCTAAGGCTGAGTTACTAGCAGAAAGAGCTTGAAGCTAAAATGTGCTTGAGTTTTTGGCCCCACCCCTTTTGCCTTTGGCCCCGCCCACCACTGGAATGCGGCCCCCGAGAGCTTCTCTGAAATGGAATTCAGCCCTCTGGCTGAAAGAGATTCTGCACCCCTGCTCTAAACAAAGAAACGAAAGTCCTGCTGAATAAAACTCACTAAAATTCTGCTGTAGCAAGCTATAGCTGTCACGTTCCTACGTCCTCCCCCCTTGCAGTCAACACACTCCAGGAAACAAGGCTTTGGGCTAACGCTACTTTATTCGTTAAGGACTAGCTTCTTTACAAATGCAGGTTCTAGGAAACTCTCAGACTGCATGGAACCAGCTAATCCACACATGTACAAATATCAGCAGAGGATGCGAAGTGGAAGTTAGGAAAGTTGCCAGCATTCTGGGCATGAACTTCTCTGCCAGACTTGCTTGGCAGGGAAGCCCCTCCCGCAGGGTGGCTCCCTCCTATGTTGGCTTCCACGGGTGGTCAGCAAGGCGGAGCGTCTGAGCCCTTCCCCTGCCTTTTCCCGCTTCGCTCTGCAACGGACCATAGCATCCCTCAAGTCACGCCCCTCGCCCTTCTCCTCTGAAACTCGAGTTCTCTTGGTGGAGGAATGGGGGAGCCGTTCAGCCTGGGCCATCTGCGTGTCAAGGTCTTGGGAACAAACGCACGCCGTACCTGGCCTCACTGGGGCGAGTGCCTCCCCCTGTTCTTGCTGTTCCCATTCTGATTCCGAATCTGAGCTGCCAGACATCTCCACACACTCAGGTTCATTCCTGACAATAGCATAGCAGGAGTTAGCTCTCTCTCAAACTCTCTCAGAGAACCAATTCCGATGTACTGGCCTTGTGTGTGTCCGCCTGCCTTTTTTTTCTCACCACTTTCTTCTCTGCTTCCTTCTAGGATGTACGGTCAGGCCTGTGCCACTTACGAGAGCGCCTCGCTCCGGATGTTCCGTCTGGGCCGGACAGACACGATCCGCTCGACCTCTGTGGACTCTCTGAAGTTTGTGCAGGCCATGGATGATTCTGGCAAGCAGGTGGGGCAAGGGCTGCTGTTCTTGCCCTCTGGGATTCACATTCCCCTGATCTCTCACCCCCATTTCCACCAGATCGTTGGTCAAACAGACACGGCAGGATTTTTGTGTAGTTTCGAAAAACCTACCGGATCTGTTTGGTCAAGAGGTGATGGTAGAATATAAAAGGAAGCATGCAAAGGAAGCAAAACTCAGAACAGGCTGAACGGTTGTTTGTTTAGCTGCGTATTTGATTATAGTCTTTAAAGGTGGTTTGGGGCTGTAAATGACTTGTGTTTTCATTTCTATGATTTTCATTTCACTTCATTTCATATGTTTCATTTCTATAGTGCCCAATAGCCAAACCCTCTAGGTGGTTCACAAAAATTACTACCGCAATTCTTCTTCAGTCTTGCTGGAATCGTTTCAAATAGGCAGGATAAACATTTTACAGGAAACAGAATTGTAGAAAAAATAGATCTGGTCTGCACATAACCCTAACGAATAGTTTAATTAACTCATGGGCTGTTGAATTTAGGGTTGTCGTGATGTGCAAACCCATCCTTGTGAACAAACCATAGTTTGCTAAACATAGACAACCCAGAAAGAGAACCCATGGTTTGTTGTTGGGCTGTGAACTCTGGGTTGTTTAAACCATGGGTGGTTGTTATGTGTGAACCCAGAACTGTGCGTTGTTTGTGGGTTGTTTTGCCAGGTTACAGAAGCAGTGGTAAAAAAAAAAAAAAATGGCTCTGTCCATGCCCATTCTACAGCACCGCAAAGGCATTTGGGATACAAGGACCAGGCACAGGAGGTGGGAAACTGACAGACCAAGGTTTGAGAAAACAAACCACAGTTTGTCTGCCAGCCCAACTGTGGGTAGGGCAACAAACCATGGGTTAAATAAACCATGGTTAGCATTATGGGAGAACCAAATCATAGTCCGCTTGGAGAACAGCTGGTGCAGCTCATGGGAAGGGTTAGGAACTCTGTCATGCCGATGGGCCTGTTGAAATGGAGGTGGGGTTTAAAAATGGTCGTCTTTCTGGTCGTCTCCTCTTCAGGACCAGGAGAAGGCGGAGCTGTTGAGGAGAGCAACCCAGGCCCATCGATTCTATACTGACATGGTGAGTTCCTCCACCTAAATCCATCTGGAGAAGCAGCTTCTCAGGTGCACCAATAGATGCACAGAAGGGTGCTTGTTTCTGGTTTTGGAGGGCCCTTGGGCAAGACCTCCTCAGTGGGCCCCCGGCCTTAAGAGAGTCGACCTTCTCACCACCGTTGTGACCGGCTTCTCTTGCTCCTGCTCTTTCCCATCATGGCTCCCACTTGCTCGCCGGCAGGGGGAGAGCCAGTGAGCCAGGAGGCTGCGGCGTCTCCTGCTCCTCCTCCTCACCACCGCCGTTGTCTGGGCCAGAGCGAGAGGCAGGGGAGCAAGCAGGTTGCAGTGGGGAAGAGGAGGAGGAGCAACTCCGGGGGGTCTAGTCAGTGGGCCCCTGCTGGGGTGTGGGCCCTCGGCAGCTGCCCCATCATGCCGACCCTTGACAATGTCCAATGTGCATTTCCATGTACTTTGGCTTATTTGACAATCTAAACCCTGCATAATGGGCTGGATCTGGATTTATGCTGAATCAAGGGGGTGTCCCTGCCCCATGGCAGCCCTTCCACCCCCCTGAAAATGCTACACAGAGTCAGGAGACCCTGCAGAACAGGATGAGCTGCGGTGTGGGGGGGAGGGGGATCCCCCAAAATTGCGTAGAGGGACTTACCGTGAGCAGAGCTCTTCCTCTCGTGGAAGGCAGATCTTGGATACAACCCCGGGTTTTTAAACACATAGCATTACCCCAGCGTTGCTGTTTTCTGGCTTAGCCGTGTCGGTTTTGTCCTCCCTGTCTCTTCCCTTTAGGCGATTAAAGGGGACGCCATCGATCGCCACCTCCTGGGCTTGAAACTCCAAGCCATTGAAGACCTCGTCAGCATGCCTGAACTCTTCATGGACACAGCCTACGCCGTCGCCATGCACTTCAACCTCTCTACCAGCCAGGTAAGCCGCCGCCAAGCAATCCAGGGGCTCTCTGGACACCTATCCGTCTTCGGCTGCACCAGAACAGACTCTGGCATGGGGCCCAGGCATTTTGAGAGCCCCGGCAATCTCCTTCAGCTCTCGTTTAGTTTCAAAAACACACACACCAAGTTTCTAGACCATATGACGGCGAAAGAAACGTTTGAGTCTTGTGCTTGTGGTGTCTGGCAAAATTCCTCAGCGCTGTGGAAAGAACTTCTAGCAGATCAGGGACTGGAGCTTCAGAGCCTTTCTTGAGCACTTGAGTATCGGAAGCAGAATAATTTGTGCATATTTGTGTGACTTGCTTGGATCCCACAAAGTATATGTTTCCCAGTACATGCTTTATTTTGGCACAGAATACAGGCAAATGTGCCAATTCCCTTCCCCAACTTATGAACATTTGTTGTTGTTTTCTTTGTCCTCGTATTGCCCCCCCCCCTCAAACTTTATTTCTCAAGATGGCCCTCTCCAGACTACGAGCAGAGCAAGGGTGCAGAACTACGGGCCAAATTTGGCCCTTCTGGAGTCCAGGGGTTTCCAGGTGGCCATGTCGCCTCCCCCAACCATTGACTGTTTGGTGTTTTCCCGGCTTTGGGGCAGTTTTTCCCATTCTAAGAGGTTGAAATGCCTCCCCTGACACTTAGTTACTGGCAGTAATGGCTTTAAGTTTTAAAATGCTGGCATTTTGGCCACGCCCCTTTTGCCTTTGGCCACGCCCACCCCTCCCGCTGAAAGAGGTTCCACACCCCTGAATTAGAGCCTCAGAATTGTTAGTTATTTGTACCCTGTTTGTGGAACCGGACAGCCACCTTGGGTGCCTCTCTGCAGAAAGGTGGGATATAAACCCATTAAGTGAAGCGGATCCATGAAGGAAGATTGTGCACAACAGGGCTGGGCGGATGGTAGATCTCCAGCTGTTTCTGACTTCCCAACTCCCAGAAGCCCTTGCCAACATGGCCAGTAGTCAGGAATGCTGGGAGTTGAAGTCCAAAACCTGGAGATCTACTTTCTGCCCACTCCTGCTGTATACCAGCCTCCCCCAACAGATGTCCTGTAGCTGTGTTGGACTACAACCCCCATTATTCCCAGGCAATCTGGCCAAGTCTTCATTTATAGTAGGGAGGCCAAACCCTTTTGGCTCTGAGGGCCACATCAGGTGTGGGCGGCAGGCCACGCAGGCTCAAGCATGCAAGCTTGGGGATTCGTTTGCTAGTGCTTGCAAGGGAACCCCTTGCTGAATTCTGATCTCTCACCGGGGATAAGAAAAGACAGGCAGAGCCGTGGTGGCAGCAGATGCAGGCAGGTTCAGTGGGCCGCCAGAAATGGCTTGGCGGGCTGCATGTGGCCTGCAAGCCACACTTCTCGCACCACTGATATACAGCAAAAACATTTGATCGTCATTATCAAGAGCCAGTGTGGTGTAGCGGTTAGAGTTTTGGACTGGGGCCGGGGTGACCTGGGTTCTAGTCCCCACTCAGGCACAAAGCTCACTGGGTGACTTTGGGCCAGTTCCTGACGCTCAGCCTAACCTACCTCACCGGGTTGTTGTGAGGATTAAAATGGAGAGGAGGAGGGCCATGTAAGCTGCCTTGGGTTCCTCGCAAGAGGGAAACAGGCGGAATATAGATGTAGTAATACATTTCAAAAATAAAAAAATGATCTCTTGTCAGCTGCGTTGAGTCTCTGTGTTTCAAAAACATTCTGAACGACATAAGCGAATCACATATTTTCCCCCTTCCCTGTAGGTTCCCGCCAAGACCGACTGCGTGATGTGCTTTGGCCCCGTCGTCCCTGACGGCTACGGCATCTGCTACAACCCAATGGCGGAGCACATCAACTTCGCCATCTCAGCCTTCAACAGCTGCAGCGACACCAATGCGGCCCGCATGGCGCACTACTTGGAGAAGGCCTTGCTAGACATGCAGCTGCTGCTCCAGTCGAATCCCAAGTCCAGACTGTAAAAGGCGGAAGCTGCAGTCAGACAGCTGAGGGGCCCCCAAAGCCCGTCTGGTATCCAGGCTCCAGATGCAGGGCGTGCTTGCCCCCTGTGCTGATGAAAGGGGGCGGGCTCCTGCTTGCATCTCTGGGACTGCAAGGCAAATGCAGAAATGCACGCATGGGCCTTCTCGCAGCCTAGAACAACGGACCTCGTCCCGGGATTCCAAAAGTGCCCTGCGTTTCCCCCGGAAGTTGCGGACAGAAACTTCCTTGTACTGCATTGTTTGTTTGTTGTTTTGCTGTGGAAACAATATAGGAAATGCATCCTTCCTCCAGGGGGCATGGGGGGAATTCACATTCCCCTGGCGACACTGGGAAAGGAGTTGAAGTTCCTGGAAGCTGCTTCTGGGTTTCTCAGCTGGTCCATGTTGGGTGTCGGCCTTTCTGGCAGTTCCGTGCCTTCCGAGGACCCCTTTAAGTTTCCCTTTGGTGCTAGTCTGAACAGAAGGGGGACTTTCCACCCTAGTTTCCCCCAGGGATTTTAGTCTCATTTTGTTTTGCACCCTTAGAGATCTCCCCTCTTACCTTCCCTCTGAATCCATCCTCACATGTTTGAAAATCGCTTGCATGGGGCCCGTCACCGAACGGGCTCCTTTCTGTGGTTCGGGCCATTTTTATTGTTTGAACATGGCGCTCTCTTACGTTGTTGTTGGAGAACAAGTCGGCGTCTGTTCTGGCCAGATTGCTGGAGGGTGTTTGTTTCTTTTTCGCTTGTTTGGCACGCCTGATATTCAAATATGTGAACGCCAAGCCGTCTAAATGCTTTCAGTTAGCTTGGTGGCCTTTGGAAAGCCTGTGATATGATTGCTGGGGTTGGATCCAGATTTACACTGGATCAACTGTCTTGGAGGAAGTGGGCTTTGCTGTGCCCTCCTTCCCATGGCAGCTCCTCCAGCCCCCTGCAAAGGTGACATGGAGAATCAGGAGACCCTGTGTAATGAATGGGGTGAGCTGGGGGGGATCACCCAAAATCAGGTGGAGTGATCTTTTGCGAGCAGAGCCCTTCTTGCACAGCACAAGTCAGGTCCTGGATTCAACCCTGATCAAAACACACACACACACGCACGCCACACACAGAGAAATATAGATATAAATATACACACAAAAACATACACACACACAGAGATAAATTTATACACACACAGGCACATACACACACACACACATACAGGAAGATGTACACATGTAGAGATCCGCACAGAGAGAGGCACACCCAGAATACACCATGCTGAGAATCAGCATTCAGCGGTTTTTATATCCCGAGAGAGAGATCTCCGTGTGTGTGTAAGAAAGCCTTGCCTTTGTGTTCTACCTCCCTGTCCTCCCGTATTCTCAGAGTTTCATCATTTTTGGCCCCACACCATCGAACATCTTGATTAAACGAGGAGGGAACGCTTGGGAGTGCTTTCGAGTGAGCTGGTAGCCAGGACTTAATTATTATTATTTTCTTCTGTTTTAGATTTTTATTCTGCCTGTCCTCCAAGGGGCTCAATGCAGCATTGCCCAGAGCAGCCTCTCCCAGTCCGGTATCCTCTAGATGTGTTGGACTACAGCTTCCATCATCCCCCAGCCAGCTGTGCAGCTGTGGATTCCAGGAGTTGTAATCCAACACGTCTGGAGGGCCCTCAGCTTGGGAGAGGCTGACATAGAGGGTTCTTCGCCCACTTCTTCTATCCGTACAACAACCTTGCAAGGTAGGCCAGCTTGAGAGCAAGCAGCTCACCCCAAGGTCGCCTAGTGAGCTTTATGGCTGAGTGGGGATTTGAATCCTCTGGCCCTCCCCAGGCCTAGTCCCAGTACTCTCAACTGTGCTGCCACAGCTCTTGGGATATGTGGTGGCAACAGAATAGCGGGTGGGGAATCGCTTTATGGAGCAGCGAGAGTCCAGCTAAAGGCAGCCTAAGCCTGCAAAAGTGTATTGATTTGTATTAGACGTCAATGACATAAAAACGTATCCCTCGGGGGTTTTTAATGGAGGCCGAGCGTTTGTCTAGTTACCCTGATGCTTTTTGGACTGAAGGCCAGAACGAGTTTACTTCTTAATGAGCCACGGGGTAGAATAAGGCTCCATGACTTCTTTTTTACTTCTGGGGCAGAATTTGGGCAGTGCACCCCTTCTCACTTCTGCGGTAGACTATAGTCTGTGTGCTCCGTTTTTCTTCTGGGGTAGAATATGGTTTGCGTGCTCCTTTTAATTCTGAGGTAGAATATGGTCCACATCCCTTTTCTTTTTCTCTCTCCATATAATGCCCCTTCCGTATTTTAGTATCTATATTGTTTTTCCTAGGCAGCACCTTTTCCCCATATGGAAAAATGTCAGCCACTGATGCATATAGGAGAAAAGTGTGAGTTTGGAGACCACATTAGGGAAGGGGGCTCAGCCTGCAGAGAGCCCTGCCCCAGGCATGTGAGAGAATCTTGGAAGAAAAAGATGGAAAGTTTTGGAATTAGCTTTTCGTTGTCTTTTCCCCCCAGCTACACCCCTTTCCTCCAGAATGCTAAATGTTAGGTTATACCATGACTCACCTGCACAGCTAACGATTGTTAAAAATTGCCACTCTTGCCATGTGTCAGTCATTTGGGGCGACGTTCCTGTTCTACGCTTAATGGGTTGGATCCAGATTTTACGCTGGATCACCTGCGCTGAATCTCTGAATGTAGGCGACTTTCTGCCCCAGATGCCCATTTTAGGTTTGAAACATCTGCACACACACACACACCACTCTTAAAACTTTTGGGGGAACCTCAAATTTAATCCCAAATTCTTGGGCATACACCCATGGAGAAAAGGCTCCCCTGGAACTATGGGAGATTTGCCAAAATCCAAAGTTTCAAAAAGGAAAAGATAGAAAAATTCACAGACGTACATAATTAGTGATGCCTTAGGGTTGAATCCAGATTTACGCTGGGTCAACTGCCATGATAGAAGTGAACTTCCCTCCTCCCACAGTCCCCTGAAAATGCTACAAAGAGTGTCCTGAGTGGGATGAGCTGTGGTGTGGGGGAGCCCCCAAAATCAGATAAAGGACTCATCTGGAACAGAGGGTCCCTTCCTCTCGCCAAAGGTCAGATCCAGGACCCAACCCATTGTCAGGAAGCCCTTAACTCACCAGTAGTTTTAGGGGCACATACTACGCATGTTTACCAGCAAAAGGTACTTTTTTCTGTCCGAATATACATAGGGTTGTGCCTTTAAATGCTAAAAGTCCAAACTTGATGGTAGGTAGTGAAAATGAAACGCATGATGCTTTAGACCCGTGCTGTCTGCCCATGTCTGTGAAACCAGTATCTGAGCTATGACGCTTGTATTTCAGACTGCCTATGAACAGGACGGAAAAATAATCTCAGGTGCAAATCAGCCTACTCAATGTAGATTCATGGCTATTTGTTTTGGTTATTACTAGCTTCCAAACTATGGCACATGGCTGTATTAACTGGGAGATTGTGTTTGGGTGCCTGCCCATAATTTCCTTGGCAGGGCTTCCTGCAGTTAAATAAAGCGACAGCTCCATCTGTCAGAAGAAAAAATGACTGCACAGTGCACTTCAAGAGACTTGAGTGTGGTTCAGTTAACTTTCCAATCACACATTTTGAGTGACACCCGCTTGCTACATGATGCGCCATTGGGAGAAGTATTTATAATGCAAGTCATTTAGAGGAATACAACAATAGCACAAATTGGGATTTTAAGTCTGCTTTTAGCAGTACACCCTCTGCTGCAGATAATTGGGTAGGGAAAGGGGGGGATTAAGCCACTGTAATCTTAAGGGCCTGCCAAAGTAATTATTTCCTTGGAGTCTTCCAGGTCTTAATGGATCAACCACACCACAACCATTGCCTTAGCAACTTTTAAAGCCAAAAACATCATGGGGATGCAAAGTTCTAAATAATGGAATTCTTCACTTTTTTAGGACAAGGAGAAGGGAAATCGGGAGCTAGGAGGACTCGGTAATTTTTTCACCAAGGAGAACCACATAGGGACGAGATGGAGGGGGGAAGATGAACGTTCATTTTGTTAATTGCAGACACGTGCAGTTACCATGATGCACTGTCATTTCCGTGAGCGCATATGACGCGAAACGGCAATTTGCCAAACCCGTTGTGCTTATTGTACAATGTGCTGAAAAAGTTCTGGGGAAATGGTAAGTGCAACAATCGAATGCATATTTTAAGGCAGTGGCTTTGAATGCGCCTCAGAACCCTGAACTCTGGATCAGATTGTGCCAAACAAGTCTGGGTTTCTGTTCCCCTTTGCTTCTTCGTTCCCCAATTTTATCACATCTTCTGCCATCACACATTCAGAAATTTATCTTGGCAGTCACGAGGGCTAGCAGCTTGAAACCCTCCTGCCATAGAAGTGCCTTATATTGCCTACTCCCAGGACAAAGGGAGATTGTATGTTTTTTTCAGTGTGTAGAACTGTTTACATGATGTTTGTAAGTAGCCTTCGGTATGTTGGTGTTCTTAACTTCAACTTGTGATTTTCCGATCATCCTTTTTCGATGTTTGCAGTGACCAGTTTCATGTAAGTGCTGGAGATTATATATAGATAGCTGCTTAAAAAGTGCTATTTATGTATTAGTGCTCTTTATCAAATTAATATATAAAAGTGGTGAAAGCTAGAGGCATGAACAGGAATGCCTGGTTCAAATCTCACCCATTGACCTAGTAGGGGGCTCTTTTACACCTGGCAATCCCCAGCCCCAGCAATGATAATACTAACCTACCATTGTAAGGACTGAAGTAACTTGAAGTGCTTTGAGCACTCGAGAGCTAAACAATTATATTTTTTTAAAGTACCAAGACATTTATATATGCTGGTTACCAGCATATATAAATGTCTTGGTCTTAAAAGACTGTGAAGTTGTGCATATCCAGCCTATTCTGCTGAGCACTTAGTTTACTGAACTGTTAGAAATAGTGCTGTAGAACAGATACTGCAAAGTTCTTAATGTGTCTAATTTTATACTGCTTGCATGATCTGCTTGTAAACTTAACTAAGGGCACAATCCTATGCCTGTTTAGGATTGGGGCTTGGGCAAGCTGGGAGTTGTAGGACTTTTTTTCTGTCTAAACAGGCATAGGATTGCACCCTAAATTGTATTATTTTTTGGTAATGTATGAATGGGCCCTGAAAGACACAGACGTTCTGGTTTCTAACCCAATTAAAAAAGAGAGGAAATTAAGACTGCTTGGAAGTTTGTTTCTACATACGGCTCCATGTATCACGTTGCTGTGGGAAGGTATTTGTGCATAGGAAGAAGTTGAAAACACTAATGTAATAGGTTAGAGCAGGGGTGTCGAACCTTAGCCCAGGAACCAAATCCAGTCCACTGGGGTCCCCCAGAAGGCCACACCTTTCCCCCAACCACTCATCATTTGGCAATTTCCTTATTTTTGCTCCCCCCCCCCAATTCTAAAAAGTTGAAACGCCCCCCCTAAGGCTTTGATACGGGCTCAAGCTACAGTATGCTGGTATTTGGAGGGTGGGGGTGCTGCCTGACCCTCTGGAATGCTGCCTCCCCCTTCCTGACAGGTTCTCCCAAATGGAACCTGGACCTTGGGCTTAAAGAGGCTCAGCCCCCCTGGCTGAGACAGAGGTGCTCCTTTGGACATGCTTGAAAGAGCTGTAGTGTACAACGGTGCCAACGGCTACCCCAAAGTGCTTCTCTTTATGCCGTCCACACCACTGGTCCTGGCTGATGAAGCGGCTGGCTAGCAGGAACCCCCAAGCACAGCCGTGAGGTGCTTAATCGGGTGCGGGGAGTGAAACAGCCACCCTCACCCCGTAATGGTTGGCGAGAACCAGGTCCCTTAATTGGTACTGTGCCAGTGTGGGGCAGCATCCCAGCTTGCTGCTGCTGCTGCCGTCACCATCACCACGGCATGTGCGTGGTATTGACTAAAGCGCTCCACTCCCCGCAACAGTTATCGGTGGGGGCAGAAACTTTCCCCTCCCCTTCCAATTGCCCTGCGGCCCTGACTGACAGTTCCTGCTAGAAAACTGATTCTTCAGGGGAAAATGGGGTGCAAACGCCCCCCGTGCGCTTTGGTGGATTCTGAATCTGGTATTGGGTGGAAAGAAAAAATAGAATCCAGTTACGCTCACCCTGATGCAGAATCCCTGAATATCACCCAGCAATCAGCAGAACAATCCTCTGCCTGTCTACTGAGAAGCCCCATTGGGTTCGAAGTAACTTACTCCCAGGGAAGCCCATAGAGCAGGGGCGTTGAACCTCTTTCAGCCCAAGGGCAGAATTTGATTTTGGAGCAGCTCTCAGGGGCTACATTCCAGCGGTGGGCATAGCCAAAATTACCTGCTGGCACTGCTGGCTGGGGAATGTTGAGAGTCATAGGCCTTTTTTGTGTCTAAACATGCATAGGATTGTGTCTTAAAGCACTTACTGCCAGGAACTCTTAGGAGAAATATTTCAACCTTTTAGGAGGAGGGAACGAAACTGCGCAAAAACTGGGAAACCACCGAACAATTGGCGGTGAGAGGATAGGGCCACTAGGGAATCCCAGAGGGCTGGATTTGGAGCTGAGGTTCGACAGCCCTGGCAAACAGGATTGAAGCTCAAGCCCTGTTGAAAGCAGGGGAATGGGGCAGCCACAACTCACTCAAGGTTGTCTTGGTTGCAATGGGAGGTGCTTCGCTAGAACGCGGAGCTCTGGATGCGTATTTTGATGGGGCTGTGCATCTGAATTTGGGGGAACCTACAAGCCGTCCACAAACAGCTGGATGGAGGCCCGTATCCAAAAGGTGATCCAAAGAGATGTCTGTCCATCTTGTTGCATGTGTGAAACAAACACACACCGGGGGGGGGAGGGGGGGAGGATGAGTACAGGCAAGGAAGTCACCATAAAAACACTTTTATTGAGTATTTAAAAGTTTTGGGTAGCTTAAGGATAGTTCTAAACCATTAAGAACATAATGATGCCTTAACAGTGCCTCCTTTTAGGTTGGTTTTTTTTTTTTTTTTGCATTTTAAACAAAGTAACAAAGTTTGCAATCATGTGGGGTGGATTTGGGGAGAAAAGAGGAGAGGAAGGGGAGTAAGAAAAAAAACTGAGATAGTCAGTAAAGTGCACCAAGTTATTGGCACGCAAAAGAAAATAAAAACAGAGAAAAGTGGTCCCTAGTAAACCAAATCATTTGGACAAGTATCTGAAGTAAGAAAAAAATATAAAAACTTTAGTATAGTGGAGTTTTTTTGCCACTGTGTTGACACAACCATGCGCACCTTCAATTTAATCCCGTTTTGCTGCATGTGCAGAAACTCCGCCAGTGTTAACAGCAACCCTTTGAGTTGGTTTTCTGAAAATTGATACAAAGTGCACTCGGGATTGGCCCAGATGCTTCAATCATGGAAAATTGAAAACTAGGAAGAAAAAAGGCCTCCGACATCCACCTCCACCGTTTTAGCTCTAGTAATCCATGCTCCTCAACCTTCCTGAGTGGCGATTAATCAGCTGCCTCCGCAAATGCTTGATCAAACAGGCGCCCTCTGCTCCCCCCACCGCTACTGTTTTGCAAACAGTCCATTTAAAAAATAATAAATAGTGTGTATATTGCATGCTGCAAAAAGGGAAATTCAATAGAAAAAAAGTCACAGAGCTTATATATGGTTTATCCCCACCCCACCCCCTCCTGTGGACAAGACACTAAGTATATTTTCTCCACGCGCGCACCCCGGCCCTGCCTTTAAAAATCACAAGCGCCACCTACCAGAGTTCTTGCACAAACCCCGTCGAAACGGACGGACCGACGAGAGCCGGTTTGGGGTCTCCAGCAATCCTATCCGCTTTGGCAGCCCTCGCGCAAGGGACACCCCCAGGAGATATCGCCCAAGTGAGAGTAAGTTCCTGCCTAACGCTGTGCAACTGTGATATATAAAAGGGATTCTGCTCCAGTCCGGTCCCCATCATGCAGCAGGGTTGATCCAGTGAGTTGGAAAAGGCCTCTGGTCTTCAGGTGGTGCTCCCTGCCCGGTCCTTTGGTCCGTCGTCTCTTAAAAGGCTCCTCTGCTTAACTTCCCAGCTCCGGCCCTTCGCTTGACAGAATCGTGCGGTCCAGTTCCTGCGCCTTCCAAGTTCACTGCAGCTTCGTACCCAGCTTACGCTGTCGGTTCCTGCCACGTAAACGGAAATATATTTTAAACGAGACTGAGATGTGCATGCTTTGTTCAGGGCCAGCCCCTACCCCCAAGGTTGGGACCTCGATCAGGGCTGCCATCTGAATAAAAAGATACCTCGAGTCAACTGATCATATGTTTTAGGTCAGCTTGGATGGAAATGTACACACAGGTTCAACAGAGCTAACTTCAAAGTAAGTGCACAGGACAAGGGGTGCGGAACCTCTTTCAGACAGAGGGCCAAACTCCATTTTGGAGAGGCTCTCGGGGGCTGCATTCCAGTGGTGGATGGGGCCACAGGCAAAAGGGGCATGGCCAAAATTACCAGCATATTTAGCTTAAAAGTTCTTCCTGTCTGGCCTTAGGAGAGGCATTTCAGCCTTTGGGGATGGGATGAAACTGCACGAAAGCCGGGAGACCACCAAAGGTGCAGTGGTTGAGGGAAAAGGCAGCGGAGCTATTTGGGGATGCTCAGAGGGCTGAATTTAGCCCATGGGATTCAACACCCCTGATGTACAGTACTACGGCCTTAACTGATTGAGTTGTTTGAGGCTGCAATCCTACAGCCAGATAGCTAACCTCCAACAGGCTGTAGGAACAAGCTAGGGGGTGGTTGTTTTTAACATATTGGGGGGGGCACCTGCAGTCTAAGGTCATACAGCCCAGATGCTAGAGGACTACCAAAAGATTGAATTATGAGGGGAAAGGGATGGAGGGCTAAATAACTCACCCCACAAGCCCTGACTCCCCCCAATTTTAGCCAAATTGTGACCCAACTGTAACCTCCTAGAAACAGTAACACGGGGGGGGGGGGGGGCACAAAGCCCCTTGCAATTTAAGCACTTGAAGCCACCCCAGGGAGAACTAGTCCCAACTGATTCTGCATTATATGGAAAGAGCTCCTAAAGCTTTGTGGCAGGGAGATGGGAGGACTTGCCCCAGGCAATTTTGGCGACTTCTCTCTGGTGGGACTAATGCCTTCGTTTTGACTGAGGACCTCTTAGAATCATAGAAGAGTAGGGTTGGAAGGGGCCTACAAGACCATCGAGTCCAACCCCCTGCTCAGTGCATATTCATTAAAATAAAGCCTGAACGGCTTACAGCAGGGGGCGCTGAACCTCTTTCAGGCGAATCCCATCTGATCTCAGAGAAGCTCTCCGGGCCCGCATTCCAGTGGTGGGCAGAGCGAAGGCAAAAGGGGCCAAAACTACCAGCATATTTACGCTTAATGCTCTTACCGCCAGTAACTAAGCCTTAGGGGAGGAATTTCAACCTGCTAGAATTGGGGGCGGGGGGAGCCAGGAAGCCGCCAAATGCGGTGTTGGGATCAGGGAAAGGGGTGTAGCTTTCTGGGAAACCCCAGATGGCTGTGCTGGGTCCCCAGTCGTGCTGCACTTGGCTTGTGGGTCTGAGGTTCAACACCCCGGGCTTACAGCTTCATAGGCCCACACCAAGACCCTTGCATTATGCCCAATAATGTTTCCAATGCATCATGCACCTCTCTGCCTTGTACATGGTCTCCCAGCCCGATCCTCACCTGGCTTCTGCTCTGGTGACTGTGTATTCGAACCACAGGATATTTGGGATGAGACTGGTGTCTCGGATTAAGAAGAACTCGGATAACGGCCTGAAAAGAAGTGGCAGGGTTTGGCAGGGAAAATAGGGCCGGGGTGTGGGGGAGATACAGAAAATACACAAGACAGAGAGTAAGAATTCAGCTCAGTTCTTATTTTCGAGTCTGTTACTTCTTACCATTTTAGCAAATAACAGCACACAGAGGTGCTCTAACTTGAGCAAGAATGGACCGTCTGAAAGAAAATATTCCAAATATGTGGAACTTGGAGAATTGATCGCGAGAGGCCGATCTAATTACCTGTTCTGCCATGCACCTTAAAATATATATGGAATCGCAGGTAAAGCTTACACGGTCACAATCTCTTTTCTGTGACAAATGTAAGCTGTTTGCCAAGTGTGATAACATCCTCGGAGGCTCAACTTGAGACATCATATCAACACTTTGCTTTCTGCTAACCATAGTTTGAGAAGCCCCAAAAGCTCGGTTTCAGCTCCCTTACAGAAACAGACAAAGCACAACTCAGACCTGCTTGCCCACTTCCGTTTTCCACCTGCCCTAGACTTGTCTCTGTCACCTGGCTGAAAACGTCTTTTAATTTTTTGCACATCGCTTAGAAGGAACTACGTTAGAGGATGATTGACAAATGTAAACGAACCTACTCCCGAGCCCATGGTGCAGCAGGCCCTGGAGGTGGAAAAATGAGCACAGCTGTGCTTTGTCAATTCAAACACTGCACCGAACCATAGTTAGTACAAACCATGGTTTCTGATACAAGTTTGCAGGCTTGACAACCCACGACTGGCAGACATCACGCCAAACCATGTTTAACCAAGGTCTAGTGTGATGTCTGAAATGAGCTATGCTTAGCAGGGGTCCCCAAACTTTTTGGGTTGGTGGGCACATTTGGAATTTTGAGAGTCATGGGTGCTCTCACAAAACAGCTGCCACGGGGTGGGCCTTGCCCATTCATAACACGGCTGCCATGGTGGGTGTGGCTGGCCACAAAACACTCACTTCTCAGACGGCAAACAGGTGAGACTAAAAGAAAAAACCTAGGTATAGGGCGGAGGTGGGAGTCTGAGCTCCAAAACACAACACCACTCTTTGGAACCCAAATGAAGATGGTACTGGAGGGCAGCACTTTACTCTGCAGCACGCCAGCCTCCCTGTTAAAAAGTAATGTTAAAAATCATAAATAACATAGAAATCAGGAGGGACGGGTAGCCTGCAGATGTCAAGAGAAGAGCCCACGGGCACCACGTTGGAGAGCCCAGAGCTAAATACTGCTCCCTCCTAAAATTAGCCACTTATTCCAGATACTGTCATGCTGGGCATCCTGTGCTACAATTAACTCTGCGCTCAGCTGTCTGATTAAAGATGCTAATTGTCTGTGTGCAGCCATGTTCCCCCACCTGCCCCTCCCACAGGAGAGTGTTCAACTATCTAACTGCTCCCCCACACACACACACCCCTGAAGCATCACCACTTATTCACTGGAAGGACTTCTGATCTGTTTTTCAGCTTCAAAGGATTCCAAAGCAGTGACTGATTTGGGCTTGTGGAAGGTTTAGACTCAGCTCCTACACAGAAAAAGCCCAAGAAGGGACACTTACCATGCAGCTATCCTGGGAAACAACGGTGTTAAGATCTCCTGTGTGAAGGCGAACCAAACCACGCCCATGATGCTTCCCACGACCCCTCCATAGAGGACTTGACTACAGGTGTGGTAGAGTAGATAGACCCTGGGGCGCCAAAGCAGAAGGAGGGTTATCGAGACGAGAGTGGCTGCCCCCGTCAAAAAGCAGAAGCTCTCCAAGACAGACCTGCCCCACTCCCTTCCTCAAGAGCATGCCACCAAGGCACCCCATCCACAGAGCTGCTGCCTCTTCCGATACCAGTTCTGAGGTTACATCTTCCTCCGTGCATGTGTCGTGGAAAGACACACAGGAAAGGCTACCAGCTGCGTGAGACATCATGGCCCAACCATGGTTTCGTTTTCGGGGGCCATGCCTTGGGCTCCCCCTACCCTTGTGCATGCCGATGTCCCCGCTTGCTTTCTTGGCTCATGGTAACAATCATTTGCTATGACGTCTGAATTGGGGAAAATGTGGTTACCGCTCACCATAACTGAGCACTAAACCAGGGGTTGAATCAAGGATCTACCTTCCGCGAAAGGAAGGGCTCCACTCGTGGAAGGTCCCTCTGCCTGATTTTTAAGGATCCCCCCTCCCCTCCCTACAGCTCACCCCATTCAGCAGCAACCACTAACTCTCTGTGTCGCATTTTCAGGGGGCTGCTGTAGGAAGGAGGGGCCAGCCAGCAAGTTCACAACTGGGGTGAGATTCAAACCAGGGACTTCTCGATTCGTAGCTTGGTCTCTTACAGTGCAATCCTGTAAGCGTTTTTCATGAGTAAGTAGCGCTGAGTTCAATAGGCCTTACTCCTAGGGAAGTAGGTATAGGATTCTAGAAACCTATTTTAGAAACTATGCTACACTAGCTTTGTAGGAAGTCACTAAGACATAATATACACTTTAAAAAGAACCAGGAGAAAAATAACAACAACAGGGTTGCATATCTACAAAAAGATTTGCCAGAATAAAAAGATCTTGCATCTTTTCCAAAAGTAACTAAGGCTCTGTCAAGCTACTACTGCGAGTAATGATGCACCAAAGCTAACAGCACTAATAAAAATGGAAGCAACATACCTACTGTATGAGACTAGAAAGGCTGCCGTTAAGAGGCAGAGGGAGAGCACGTGTCTCCACAGCAAGTCCAGGAATCTGGCATTGTTGGTTTGGTGCATTCTGGAGACAAAGAGATTGAACTGGAATTGACCTCACTAAACAAGAAATCAAAGTCATGATCCAGCAGACTTTCACCCAATGGAGTCCAAGATGTTATAACTACATTTAAAAACAAAATAAAACACCCCACCCCAACCCCATCATTTTAAAAGCCAGTATACTGTTGCTTGATTTTATGCAATACAGGAAAATAATGTGCAATTTTAGGACCGCTTCACACAGAGATACCTTAAGTTTACACCTAAAATTATAAATTGTAGCTTAAGATAAATATCTTGACACATGAAACACAAATGCAGCAAACACAGACATCATACAAATGCACTTGTGAAGGACATCTTCCTGACATGGTTTCACCTAGTCCTTACAGAAGCAGAGAGGACTACCTTGTGCATGAGATCTCTGAAAAACAGAGGAAGGTTTTCCAGGGTTTTCTTGTCTTCCCTGAACTGTGTAGCTACACAACCCACCTCCTTCTAATATTCATATATGCCTTAACCCTTATAAAGATAGACATCTCCAAGTGTTTTGGATCTTAAAAGCAGAATAAAATATGAAAGATACAGGCAAGTTGGCAGGATCTATTCCAAAGGCAAAAATAACCAGAGTCCTTCTAGTCAGAATTTGAGTTAAGGGTACAGCTTTGCTTGTGATCCATGAAAACTGGGATTCAACAAGGATAGGGAAATAATGGATCTTTCTATTGGCCACCAGAAGAATCCAAACCCAGATTACATTTACTATAAACATACACACTGCAAAGCATTTCGGCCAGGGCAGCAGAATCTCAAGTCTGGGGGTCAAATCCAGCCTGCCTGGGGGTCCCTGGGTGGCCAAGCCTCCTTCCCCTGGCCCCAAATGCTTTTCCCCGACCACCAATCTTCTGGTGGTTTTCCGGCTGTTGTGCACTTTTCCTCCCCATTCTAAAAGGTTGAGATGCCTCTCCTAAGGCTGAGTGACTGGCAGCAAGAGCTTTCAGCTAAAATATGCTGGTATTTTTGGCTCTGTCCTTTTTGTCTCTGGCCCTGCCCACCACTGGAATGCACCCCCCCCCCACTTCTCTGAAATGGAATTTGCCCCTCGGGCTGAAAGAGCTTCAAAATTCCTGATTGAGGTCATCCTTCTCCACAGAGGATCCCCTCCACCCACCCTACAGGTCCCACATCCAAAAGCCCAACTGAATGAAAAAGAGGAAAAGACAGGGAGGAAAGGAGGCGCCCTTTTCCAAGTCATACGCAGCTTTTACTAGGGGGACTGAAACGCCTCATTTGCCAGTGTCGAGGGAAAAGCAACTCACCTTAAATAGAGGAAGAGGAAAGAGTAGATGGCAAAAAACCACATGAACTGGGAATGGCTGGAAGGCATTGCGTTCTTTGAATAAACTGATGTATGGATTTCTGAAGAGGAAAAGGAGGAGAAGAAGTAATGCAATAGTTAGTGGGCTGCAGGAGATGCAGCCATGGCCAGTTGATCTCGAAGTCCCCGAGTGGCTGCCCTTCTGGTGTCCATTTGCTCCAGCAGGAGGATCAAGAAGTACCTTCCTAACCCCTGCCCCTCATCGATAGCATCCATTTGGACTAAGTATTAGGGGAGGGTGCTAGCTCTACCTTCGTCACCTAAAGGCAAATATCTCTCCTCCACCCCAACCTGAAGGTGTCCCCCATCTTTCTGGGTCAGTGGGCACGTTCAGAATGTTGCGAGCACGTGGAGGGCACTCTCACAAAATGGTTACCATGGTGGGCCTGGCCACTCACAAAACACCCATTTCCCAGAAGGCAGGCCGGTGAGACTAAAAGGAAAGCCACTTGCCCAGGAACCAAAGCCCAAGGCAGAAGTGGTGGTCCAAGTTCCAAAACACAAAACCACACTGTGGAACCCAAATAAAGATGGCGCTAGGGCACGGCCCTTCGCTTTGCAGCATGGGAGCCTCCCAGTTAAAAAAAAAAGTCTTAGGAAATAAAATAAAAACAAAGAGGGACAGGGAGCCTGGTGGGCACACCAGGAGAGGTGTCTGCATCGCATTGGAGACCCGTCCCAGAGTGCAAGCCATGGAATAATGGGCTCAAGTTACAGGAATCCAGATTCCGGCTGAACATCAGGAAAAACTTCCTGACTGTAAGAGCAATATGACAATGGAACCAATTACCTGGGGAGGTTGTGGGCTCTCCCACACTGGAGGCCTTCAAGACGAGGCTGGACAGCCATTTGTCAGGGATGCTCTGACTTGGATTCCTGCATTGAGCAGGGGGTTGGACTCGATGGCCTTGTAGGCCCCTTCCAACCCTACTATTCTATGATTCTATGACCCCAACACTCTGCACGGAAAGTATCCGAACCATTAAAAACTGACAGCTGTATTTATTCGGTAAGCACAGCACAGTTCTCAAATCCCCTACAGTGGGCAAGGATGGGCACCTTTGTCCCACCCTCCACCCCACAACCAGCTATGCCTTTTCCCACCTGCACGACTCTTACCTGTACAAGGCCGCGGCTCCTGGATAATATTCTTTATTAGCCAATTCACACCTTCGTTGACCACCAGCCCTGCCAAGAAAGAGATCTGCAAAAGAAAAAAAACGGATGAGAGAATTGGAGTCAGACTGAGCAATGTGCAAAGGCCCAATTTATTTAGATGTATTTATTTACTGATTTGATTTGTACCCAGCCTTTCTACCAATAAAATGGCACTCAATGCAGCTTACAATCATAAATAGAAAAAACTTGACTAAAACAATAAAATACATTAAAACACAGCAGCAGACCAGCTTTCACGCCAAACTGCTTGAATAAAATAGTCTTTGCCTGCCACTGGAAGGACAGCAGAGATGGGGCCAACCTAATTTTCCTCAGCAGTGAGTTCCACAGCCTGCAAGCAGCCACTGGGAAGGCCCTCTCTCGTGTTGCCACCAAACTTGCCTCTGAGGGAGGCAGTACCGAAAGAAGGGGCTCTCCTGAAGATTTTAAAACCTGAGCAGGCTCATATGAGAAAAGGCAATCTTTCAGGTAGCCTGCCCCCAAGCCATATAGGGCTTTATAGCTCATAACTAGCACTCTGAATTGTGCCCAGAAACAGGCCGGGAGCCAGCGAAGCTGTTGTAACAAGGGAGTCACGTGCTCCTTGTAATCCGCCCCACTCAACAATCTGGCCACAGCATCCTGGACCAGCTGGAATTTCTGAACAGTTTTCAAAGGCAGCCCCATGTAGAGCACTTGGAGGAGAAGGCTATCAATGGCTACTAATCCTGATGGCCATATGCTCTGTCCAGTATCAAAGGCAGTGTGCCTGCGTACACCAGTTGCTGGGGAACATGGGCAGGAGGGTGCCGCTGCACTCCAGTCCTGCTTGTAGGTTTCCCATAGGCAGCTGGTTGGCCACTGTGTGAACAGAGAGCTGGACTCGCTGGACCCTTGGTCTGATCCAGCAGGGCTCTTCTTATGTTCTTATGGCTCCTTTTATGGCATGTGTGACCGTGGCCAGATCAGACATCTCTAGGGATGGGCACAGTTGAAGCACTAGCCTTAGCTGCGCAAATGCAGTCCTGGCCACCGCTGAAATCTGAGCATCCATGTTCAGGCCGAGTCCAGGAGTATACCCAAACTGTGACCCCAAGATATTAGGGGGAGTGTAACCCTATCCAGAACAGGCCGAGACTCTATTCCCTGACCTGCCTTTTGTATCATTCAAAGCATTTGTCCTCCTACTTTTCAATTAAAATTTTAAAAAACACTTCACACAGCTGCTTCCAATTAAAAATATAAACAATGTAATTGAACCCAATACCCATATTAATAAAAACAGCAGAAAATAAAATAATAAAAACACCCCACCACAACGACAATTCAGTAGCAGCAGGAAAAAAAATGATAATCCTCATAGTCATCAAACGCACAGGCCAATAAAATTAATCAATGTGGTGATTCTCTAGTCATGGCACCACCATAGAAAAGGACCTGTTCCCAGTCACCACCTGCCCAATTTCCAAAGTGATGTCCAATCGGAGAAGGTCCTTCAATTATGACCTTAGGAACATAGAACCATCAGAAGCTGCCTTCCACTGAGTCAGGTCCTGGGTCCACCTAGCCCAGTATTGTCAACACGGACTGGCAGCAGCAGCTCTCCAGGGCTTCAGGCAGGATTCTTTCCTAGCCCTACCTGGAGATGCCAGGGATCAAACCTCAGGCCTTCAAAATGCAAAGTGAGCGCTCTAGCACGTCTTCCGTTAGAAGCCAGGCGAGTTCACCTGGGAGCAGGCAGTACTCACAAGAAACACAAAATTGAGTGAACTCCCTTCCCATGAAGGCTTGCCAAAGACCAACCCTGGTCTTCCAAGCCTTTTGGAAGTGTTGTAACAAAAAAAAAAGTCCCTCTTTGGGCTAGCCTCTGAGGGCCCAGGGTTAAATCAGGGACATTTCAGTGCATTTTCGTCAGATTTGTTTCACTCTGTTTTGCTGGGAGCATTGCTGCTTTGCTTATGTTACATTCCTTGAGCCTTCAGGATGGAATACTCTACAGAATACACAAAGAACACAGATGAGCACAGCTGTGGCCTGGGGTCTCAGGGCAGAGACCCAAAGCCCTGTGGCCGAACATGACTTCGGAGCACTTCTTCCATTTCCACGATTGTTGCTAACGAGCAGGAGGAGGCCAGCACCCACCACGCGGAGCTTGTATGGGTTCGATATTGGCTCTACACAACTCTGCAACGTACCTACTGCTATCTGTTTGGCTCTCCTATTTACACCATAGACCTTGCTACGCAGATCTATGCACCCGCAGTCAGGAGGCTGATTGAATCTTGTACGCATTTGCGCTCTCTCCACTGCACTGTGGTGTACCTACGCCTCTCCCTCTTGCACTGCTCGATCTTTGGGCCTCAGACTGTAAAAAACACAGTTTTTTCTTCTCTCTGTACTCAGAGGGTTGGGCCTAGGATTAGCCTTCCACAAGAGAAAGGGCTCTACTTGCAGAAGTTCCTTCTGGCCAGTTCTGGGGGATCCCCCCCCCCCAGCTCACCCTGTTTAGCAGGGTCTCTGTGTAGCCTTTTCAGGGGGCTGGAGGGGTGGCGGGGAAGTCCACTTCTGTCAGCGCACCTGGTCCAGTGTAAAGCTGGATTAACCCACTGCTTATATACCCACCCTAAGAGGCAACCACTCCGTGTGCCTGATGAAGAGGATTCTCGCCCATGAAAGCTTTTGCCACAATAAGCCCTGGTGTCTGAGGTGCTGTAGGACTCTTGCTTCTGCTGCAACTGACTTATCACAATCATTCTTCTAGTTAGTGACTGTGTGCATCTGACAACATATTGTGCGCCAGCCTTCCCCAATCTGGTGCCCTCCAGACGTGTTGGACTACAACTCCTGGTGGCTGGCTGAGAGATCCTGGAAGTTGTACTCCAACACATCTCAAGGGCACCAGATTGGAGACGGCTGGTGAAGACAAGAGGGATAGAAGAGGGAAAGCTGCAGGGCAGTCCATGCGAGGTAGAGGACAGGGAGGGGCAAAACTGAAGGGGTGGAAGATGAGAGGAGATCTCTCATCTCCCACCTACTGGCAAGCCGCAGCTCCGACAGGAGATGCGAATTCCAAAATACCAACGGCTAGCCCCGGATCGGGAGGGCAGGCAAGACTCACTGTGTGAAGCTCTCTCTTGAAAACGATGAGCGTGACGAAGCCGACGAGGATGAAAATGGGACCCAGGCTCACATAGGCGAGGAGATGACCGGTGAAATCACCTGGGGTGGAAGACAATGGAGAGATCAAACTGAGATCAAACACACTCTCACTTGCAGTAAAGCGAGGGTGCAGAACTGGGGCCCAGGAGCCAAATCCAGCCTTCCAGGGTTCCCCAGATGGCCACGCCCCTTCCCCTGGCCCCACCCAGTGATTTTTAGGTGGCGTCCCAGCTTTTGCGCGCACACGCACGCACACACACACACTCTGAATGATTGAGATGCCTCTCCTACAGATTAGTTGTTGGCAGTAAGAGTTTTAAGTTAAATATGCTAGTATTTTTGGCCCCACCTGCCATGGGATGCAGCCCCCAAGAGCTTCCACGAAAAGCTGGCTGGGGGATGCTGGGAGTTGTAGTCCAACACATCTGGAGGGCACCAGGTTGGAGAAAGCTGAGCTAGGTTGTTGGGACTCAGATTAGGGAGGCTCAGGTTCAAATCCCCAATCAGCCGTGAACCTTCCTGGGTGACTGTCGAGCAGACACTTGTCCCCTCAGCCTAACCTACTGCACAGGGCCTTCATGCGGCTAAAAATGTAATTCACGTTATAATAATAGTTTACTTTGTGAACGGGGAGATAGAAAAGATGGGGAAGCACAACATCCTTCAAGTGCCAGAGGAAAACTTGAGGTTTACCACAGCCGTATAGCCAAAATATGAAAACATAGCCCCAAGGATGAATGGAAACCAAACCACATCCTCCTTACACAGACACCTTAGCCACCATTTCCTGCTGGATGTCTGCCTGTGGCAGAACTTCTGGTCACGCAATCACTCAGCACAGGATATCCGCCACTTTTGAGAAAGCAAAACAGAAGACTGCAGGGTCATGCGGTACAAAGCTCTCTATTCCAATGGAACACCAGTTTGAAACTGGACCTGGAAACAGATTCAGCGGGTGGCCTTCTATACCAGAGGTGCAGAACCTCTTTCAGCCTGAGAGCCAAATTCAATTTTGAAAATGCTTTCAGGCTTGCCGGAGCAACAGGGTCAGGACCAAAACATCCAGCCAGTATTAGCTTAAACCTCTTATTGCCTGTAACTGAGCCTCCAGAAAAGCATTTCAACCTTCTAGAATGGGGGGAAAAACTACACAAAAGCTGAAAAAACACCAAACAACTAGCGGTCAGGGGAAAGGGACTGTCTGAGGAACCCCAGAGGGCCAGATTGGATTCCAAGGATGGCCAGATTTGGCCCCCAGGCCTAAGGTTCTAAACCCCTGTTCTAGACATCAGCCCCGCTCTCCTGCTTGTGTTTGAAATGTGAAAACAGCAACATTGGTTCCTAGAGGTCTCTCATCCCAACAGAAAACAAGATCCACATTCACAGCTTCAACCACACCGCTGAATCAGACCAGACCAGTGTCTAGGTATGCAACCTTTTCAGCCCTGAACCCTGCATCTGGTGTCCGCTGGGGGGGGTACGCACACACACTCATGCCACCAGCAACAGGCATTGGTCTTGCACATGCTGCATCTGTTCCTTCTCACAGCAAGAAAGTGCTAAAGCCACCTCCCCAGCCACAACAACCCAACCCAACTGCAGAAAGAGAAGAAAAAGCACTCTAGGAACAGGGGTGCTTCCTGCCATCGAAGCCTTGTTCTTACAGTGTGCCCAGAACGTCCTAGGAAGCAGTCAAGAACTTTTGTGCATAGCTTCCTAGGATGACCTGGGCACACTCTAGGAAAGAGCCATCTATAGCACGAACCACAGTGCTTGTTGCTACAGCATCTTTACCTCTCTTTTTCCAGCAGCAGAGGATGCTGGGGGCCACCTGCAGCCCGTGAGCCACACTATTTGCACCCCCACTCCAGGCTTTGCTTTATTAATTTGGGAGGAAGGAACGGCCCAGGTCTGCACATCAGCAGCAGACGCAGGGTTGGGAACTCCATGTTTGCAATCCAACTCCTAGCTCCCATCAGCTGGAAGCCAAGACAGCAGGGGACATCCTTTATGTTGTTGCACAGATTATGCCTGGTTTTACGTAGGCACTCCAGAATGCACAACCGGCAGCGGATCTTGCAGGAGCAGTAAAAAAATGCTTTGAGCACTAGAACCAGATGACATGTGCAGGATGAGGAGGATGTCTATGTGCCTCTGCAACAGTATAAACAGAATACAGTGCAAACACACACACACACACACACACACACACACACACCATACTTCTGCTCAAGGAAGCCACAGCAGATGGCCCCACAGTGGGTAACAATTAATTTAATGATCTGCAGCAGAAATTCACACTACAGCTCCAAGAAGAGACAGGTGGCATGCAGGCCAAATCTGGCCCAGATAAGCTCTCTGAATGCCTCCGTTTGCAACTGCTGCTTTGTGGAAGATCCTACAGAGCCCAACTGAATGGCATCCCCACCCCATGAGTTTGTACAAAGCAAAACATATATACGGCCAGGAGCAGGGGTGATCGTTCTTGTCAACACTGCAGAGAAACTAAATATGTAGCGAGCACAGAATCCAACCTCCTGAGACCGCCAGCTTTACTTTAAAAACAATAAACAAGTTGCAAGCCCTTATGGCAGTAAAGATGAGCTTTGGTACTGAAATCTCAAGAAAGGGGGGGGAGAGAGAGAGAGAGAGACTGACTAATAAGACTTTCAGCAGTGAATGGGTACTCTCTAAACACCAGCTTGCCTCACCACCGGCCAGAGAAGGAACAGCTACAGGGAGCTTGTTTCCCCCTTCTCTGCCAGAAAGAACACCTACAGGAACCTTGAAACTAAGAACTGGTGCCTGAGGTTTGCTCTTCTCCTTCCTCCCAATCCCTTTTCCTTTGGTGTGGGGTCTTTTCAGTTGAGGGCAGGGACTGTCTCATTCATCTCTGTAAGCTGCTCAAGGAGCCTTTTTTGCCTGAAGAGTGGAGTAAAACGCATAAATAATATATAAAAAGGAATGCAATATGAGCAAATGTGCATATTTTTGCATAAATCTGAACACTACATTTAAGGTCACCTCATTTGATGCTTTTTGGCACAGCACTTGGATCTATTCTTTATTCCTTGTGCAGAATATTATCAGTTTTACCCACGGCCCTTGACTTGTGTGTGTACTGAATTAAAACAGAGTTTCTTTTACAACAGCTGACCTTCTGGAGCAATCTGTGTTTTCAGGAACTCTGGGGCTCCTCAGAAGCACGTTGAGGGTCCTTGCTAAGAAGAGCAGTGGTGGTGTTAGAGCTTCCTTGAAGCATAGCTTGCTCACTACTACCAGTCTTCCCCTGCAGCATGACACAGCACGGAAATGTTGGTGTCACGCTTGGTTTGTGCGGGATGAAAGCAAGGCCCCGCAAGCACAACTTGTGGTCCATGTGCACACAGCATGCACACCAGCATGCCCTCAATGGCCCCCTCCTTCAGTGAGTCTACCTTCTCACCGCCACGGTCACCAACTGCTCTTGCTTCTCTTCCTCCTCATTACCTCTACTTCCTTGCTTGACAGGCAGAGAGCCAAGGAGCAAGTAGGCCACAGCATCTCCTGCTCCTTCTTCTCACCACCACTGTTGTCTGGGCCACAGCGAGAGGCAGGTGAACAAGCAGGTTGCAACCGTGGTGACAAGGAGCAACTGCAGGGGGCTCTTATCTGTGGGCTCTGCTGGGGTGTGAGCCCTCAGGTGCCTGACCATGCCGACCCTTGACACCAGCCCTGGAACACACCTCGGAACACCACCCCCAAAAACCTCAGGAATGTTATTGTATTTATTAAAAATTATTTTAGGTCACCTCAAAGTTTAAAACCCTTAAAGAGAACGGGCACAGACCCAGGGGTGGGGGTTGAACCTGGAACCTCCTACACACAGGCCCTGTGCTCTGCCACTGAGTTATACTTTTCAAAGCACAGAAGGTGTGGCTTTGCAGATGGTCAGCTGCATTCCTGCATGTGGGGTTGTTGTTGTTTTGTCTTGATCAAAGGCTTCCATTAGTTAATGTGTTGGAGTGGGGGGGGGGGGAATTGGTCCTGCCTGAAAACCATACCCTCTCACTCAGAAGCTCTGTCTGTCCCAGTCACACCCCTGTGTCAAAATCACGGGAACTGACTGATGTTACTCTTATGTTACAAACACATGACTCTAGAATACAGCCAGCTTGCAGGCATAAAGAAATCCCAGCTTAATGCAGGAAACATGAGACAAGGGAGCTAAATATGAGGCACACAGAGAAAGAGAGAGATAAATAATACATGTGATTTCTTTTTATTGCCACAATGCGTCTAACTCCCACAGTGCTTAGTGTCTAGAAAAGAAAAATAACGCCAGGGTGCAGTTCTGCCTGGAAATACCACACCCTGTGGTAGGGAAGCCTTTCTACTTAATTCCTGATGTGAGGGATCTCTTTCAGCAGTTTGCTCGGGGGAAACACACAGAGGCACTTTTGATATTTTAGGGTTCCAGCACTGAGAACAGAGAGGAGACCTGCTGCAATTTAAGCCCTAAATTACTACACGATTCAGAATTCAACTGAGTAACAGACACAGGTTAGCAAGGTTGGGAGGTCCAGTTTCAGAGGAACAGCCCAAATGTAATCCCACCCACTGTCCTTAGCTGCTTCCCCGCCCCCCGGCACACCATGCCTAAAACTCCCTCCCAGAACACCTCCGCCTCTCTCCTCAAAACTCACCTCTTCTGCAAAGCCTTCCGATATTCCCCTAGTCCAGCCTTCCCCAACCCAATGCCCTCCAGATGGGTTGGACTGCAACTCCCATCATGCCCAGGCAGCATGGCCATTGGCTGAGCATGGGAGTTCCACTCCAACCCATCTGAAGGGCACCAGGTCAGGCAAGGCTGGGCTAGTCCTCGTCAACCACCACATGCACGCATGCACAGCCTAAATATTTGCAACTGCTTGTACATCCATCCTTCGCTGCTTTTTACATCCCCTATTTGTCTCCCCACTTTGAAAATTTAGATTGTAAGCTCCCGGAGGCAGGGATTTGTTTCACACATGCACCCCAATTTATGTGAGGCCCCCCCAAAAAATATGCAGTACAGGATATCTGTAACTGGCTCCCCAACATTGTGTTGATTGCTTTAAAAACGGTGTTTCAATGGGAGAGGTAGAGGATATCTCACATTTACCGTACAGTCATCTATATCAAAATCCCAGGGAGAGATTCTTGGGACAGATTTTGGCATCCTTACAGGGTAAAGTATCTATGTGAAGATTTGCTGGTTACTGGAAGATTGTGACCCTTATGTTACATCCAAAACAGCTTTGTTTGCTAAGGCCACAAAACGTATTCGTGCAGTCACTCTGAATGCTACTGCAGTAGACTGTGCAGGTGATTTGTTAACCTGATTTCTGTTTATGTGCTGTTACTGCTGTTATGTTGTTTGCAACTGCTATTAGTCAAATAACAATAACATGTTCTGATCTGATCAGTAGGTTTCAAATCTTTACTGGATATTTCCAGAACACCCTGCCCCATCCAAAGCTGCCATTACCCCATCCAGAGGGGTGAGGGGAATACAGTTGCCTGTGCCTTTGTCCCACCAGGGTGAATAGCAGCTGAGGGGGAGGGCATTTAGATCAACAGAAGCACAGGAAGAAAGCGCTAACCTCTCTTGTCTAGCATTACTCCTCTGTCCAAAACTGGAATCCACTTTAGCTACTTTAGGGTTTTAAAAAACCCAAAAAACCTACTCTGGTGTTGCAGTCACAAATCAGAGGCATCACATGAGCCCTTTATTCTGAGAAGTGGTGTGTACACTGATCGCGTCATATAAAATATGATGATGATGTATTAAAACTCAGAAACCCATCTCCTGAATTCAACAGGGCAATCCAAGCAAATGTATATATAGGAGCGCAGCTTTATAAAGACATTAAAACAATCAGAACAGAAACCGGCTACTATTCTGTGGTTAGAGCAGCTTTCCCCAACCTGGTGCCCAGCAAATGTGCTAGATTACAATCCCATCGTCCCCTCCCAGCAGGATGTCAGGAGAAGCAGCAATTCCAGCAGGCTGTACAGACGGAGAAGAGAAGGGAAGCGGGGTCATTCCACCAGCCTGCTGAAAGACTACTTAATTTTTTCCTCTTCCCTTCCCATCCTTTTTTCCTTTCCTTTCATGTTATGTCTTTTTAGACCGTACGCCTGTGGGCAACAGAGACTGCCTTGTTTTACTGACAGGGAGCCTTTTGGGCTGAGTTGTGGTCCAACACACCTGGTAGGCATCAGGTTGGGGAAGGTTGGGTTGCAAGCAGCAGTTAATGCCCTGCATCTCCATAGCCCTAACTCACCTCCCTGTGTGCATGTTTTGCTGCATGAGGTAATCTGTTAATTATGACCTGGTTTCCAAGTAAACCTGGTTTCCATCCTTCCGAGGTCGGTAAAATGAGTGCCCAGCTTGCTGGGGGAAAGGTAGTCACAACTGGGGAAAGCAATGGCAAACCACCCCGGTATAGTCTGCCATGAAAACGCCAGCGTAAGTGGCTTCCCTCTAGGGGTCAGTATTGACCCGGTGCTTGCACAGGAGGAACCTTTCCTACCTTTCCTTTTTCCAAGTAACAACAACCTAGAGAATGAGTTGTTGAATCCTGGGTTGTTGTTACGTGCGAACCTGGAACTACATGTTAACTATGGGTTGTTAACCATGAACAACCCAGGAAGAAAACCCATGGTTTGTTGTTGGGTTGTGAACTCTGGGTTGTCATTACATGTGAACCCAGAACCATGGCTTGTTCATCGGTTGTTTTCGAGGCTACAGAGGCAGCAGGCAAGAGTGGTAACCAAAAAACAACAACCCAGCCACTCCACATGCCAGTACTACAGTGATGTAAAGGCATTTGGGATACAGGGAGAGAGTGGGCGAAGTAGGAGGAAACAAGCAACCAAGGTTTTGAAAAAGCAACCTGCCCTTTGCACGATCATCTGGCAGACAAATCATGGGTAAACTCTGGGTAAGGCAACAACCCATACTCTGGGCTGCTGTTACATGTAAACCTGTGTTGCTATCATTCTCCCCGTTTAATTGTAGATTTTTTTGTCAGGGCTATTTCGTTTTATTGTTTGTACCCTGCTTTAGGATTATTTTATAATGAAAAGCTTTTAACAAATTTCATAAGCGAATAAATAAATATGTTTCACACACACTGGGAAAAGTACGGCTGGCACCGGGCAGACTTTTGATCTGGGACCCAACACTCCAGTTCTTATGTTTGGGTGGTAAAGGCATCAGTTCAGTAAGTTTCTGAGTCCCATTAATCAGAAAAAAAACAAGCTAGCAGTGGGACTTCAACTCCCATCATGGGAATGGTGGGAGTTGTAGTCCCACTCAGCTTGAAGATGACAAGTTGGAAAAGGCTGCCCTTTTCAATGGCTTCCCCACTTTGAGGTCCAACTCAATGGGTTCAGGAGAGCAGAATTTTCTTGGCCAGAAACTAGTTTCACAGCTGGGGATGAGAGTGGAGAGAGCAGACCAGAGCAGCATCCACCTCCGCCAACCCTCAAATTGAACTACCCACATGACCCTTTGCTGCTGGGCTTCCGCACACCGGTCTTGCCTTTGAGTTGACGGGAGCATGTTTTGCAGGGATAGCAGATTCCCCCCCCCCCCAGTTGCTGATCCCAAGCAGAGTTTAAAATTGTATATTTCAGGAAAATAAGTGCATCAGGGATAAGGAAAGAGAGTGGCTGGGGATGACAGGCATTGCAGTCCAACACAGTCCTTCCACTGTACCCACAACCTGCTGAACTCTGCAACTAAAAATCCCTGGCCTGAATTTGCGCTTTCTTCCCCCCCTCCCTCCCAGTCCCCTTTCCTTTCGAGTCGTGTCCTTTAGATTAGAAGCTGGCAGCCAGGGCCTGTCTTATTTCTAATCTTTGGAAGCCGCCTTGGAAGCCCTTTCTTGGGCTAAAGAGTGGGATTTTTAAAAAACAACAACAATGCAATAATTAAACAAAAGCACATAAATAAATGCATACGAATAAATTTTGCTAGGTGGAAGAATCCAGGATGCAATGGGGCGCACGAGGAGAGGAGAGGGGAACTGGCCCCAAACTCAGCAGTTTCTGGACTAACCCAAGAGCAACGAGGTGCCGCGCATGCGCGCTCGGGCGGCGGGCGGCTCACTATCTTGACAGCCCCGTCGCCGCCCGAGTGCGCATGCGCGGCCGCCCAGCTTCCAACGCCACTCCTCAATGGCTCACTATTTGGCAGCTCCCACCCGAGTCCCTCCGGGCCTCCCTCGAGCCGAGCCTCGGCGTCAAAAGCAGCCCGCCCCAGCGCGGAGGGAGCAAGGCGCCTTTACCTGCGGGATACTCGACGTGCGTGAGGGAGACCGGGGTCCACGGAACGGCGAGCGAGCACTCTCCGACTGCGGCCATCTTACCCGGATACCGGGCCGGGCCGCCTCAGCCAATGGGGCGGTGTGCGCGGTCGCGGGCGAGGGGAGCCCGCCCGGCCAATAGCGGCGCTCGGCAGGTGAGGCACTGGCCAATCGGCGCAGGCGACAACGCCCCGACCGCCCGACTCTCCCGCCCCCCTCGGAGCCCAAGAGCGAATCAGGAAAGACGCCCGCAGGTCCAATCCCCGGCGGGGCTCAGGTAGAGGAGGGGGCCAATGGCAAGGAAGGCGGGGGCGTGGCGGCGCTTGGCGATTGGCGAGACGGTTCGGCCAATCATCGACTTGTATTGATCTTTTCTCGCCCTCACTTCCCCACCTCCCTCCCTCCGCTGCCTGTCTCAACCAATCAGGTCTTATCTAGTGGATGGCGGGCTCAAGGGCCGCTTGACTGGGAGAGGTGCATTGTGGGTATTGTAAGCCAAAATGGGGGCTTGGTCCTCAGAGTAGCAGCAAGGCGACGACTGAGGGGAACTAACCCTATCTAAACATATCAGTTGCCTTATACCCAGTCACACCATGGGCCCATTTACCTCAGCCTTTGCCAACTTGGTGCCTTCCAGAGGTTTTGGACTACAACTCCCAGCATTCTCAACCAGTCTATGCTGGCTGTGGATGATGGGGGTTTAAGTCCAAAGCCTCTAGATGGCCCCAGGTGAGGGAAGGCTGAAGTTTAGCTCACTATTGTGTCTACTTCAGCTTTCCCCCGCAGACATGTTGGACTACAATTCCCATCATCCCCAGAGGACACATGGACTGCAACTCATATACACTACAGCAGCGGGCAGCTTGCTATCTTGACAGCCGAGTGCCCATGCCCAGCCGTCTGCCTGACAATGCCCAGGGAATGATGGGATCTGCAGTCCCAACACATCAGGAGGGCACCAGGTTGAGAATGGCTGAATTTTAGCTCAGTATCATGGACACCAGAGGTGGGCCACTGGTGGCTTTTCAGATGTTGTCAGACTGCAATTCCCATCATCCCTCACCGTTGGCTATGCTAGCTAGGCCTGATGGGAGTTCCAGGCCACCAAGTGGCCTGCCCTTAGTGTACATAAATAAAGTGCCTTCTACCTCAGCCTTTCCCAACCTGGGGCCCTCCAGATGTGTTGGACTACAACTCCCATAATCCCCAGCCAAAATAGCCCCTGGAATGCTGGGAGTTACAGTCTAACACCTCTGGAGAGCAGCAGCTTGGGGAAGGTCTATCTATGCTCCTGAGTTAAATGAACAATCTGTACAGATTACAGATAGGTGATTTATATACTCAGATTTTGGCAATTTTCTGGAAAAACAGCAAAGGGACTTGTGGCACCTGAAAGACGAACACATTTAGGGCACAATCCTACACATGTTTAGACAGAGAAAAGTCCTACAACTCCCAGCATTCCCCAGCCAGCATACTGAGAGTTGTAGGATTTTTCTCTGTCTAAACACGCGTAGGATTGCGTCCTTATTCTGGCATAAGCTTTCATGGCTGATACCCCATTTCTTGAGGTGCACGGGGAGTCTCCATAATGTTCCATGCATCTGAAGAAGAGAACATTGGCCATGAAAGTTTATGTCAGAATAAATGTGTGTCGAGTCTTCAAAGGGCCACAAGGTTCTTGTTTTCCATAGATTTTGGGAATCAGGTGAGAGTTGCACGTAAGCAGGCTGGAGACGCACACCCTCTGACATCTGCGGAAGCCACAGACCCTAAAAGTGGCCCAGCTGAACCCGTTGCCAAAGCCCAACTGACATCGGGGAGAATTCCTCCAAAGGAAACCTGGATATGATTGTGTTGCTAGTCTGCCTTCTTCACTGACGGAGGCTGAAAGGGAGCAGCCCCTAATGAAAACTTGAGTTATCCCTTTCTTCTAAAAATCTGCCTCCTGTTGGCCAGAGTTCCAGTGGACTTGAGACACTGGATCCCTGTTCTCCTACAAACACGGGCGTTGTTAGGACTGGGGCCAACGCGGCCAACCCCCCAGGTCAATTTCCCAGTGGTCCGGATCTCTTCCACAGAGCTTTAGGAGGCTTTACCTGCTCAACTTAATGCCCATGCAGGGGGCAATTTTTAAGAGGGACCACAGCTGGGAAGAGGTTAACATTCTCCTTACCACAGGCTACACCTCCACCACCCCAACTTCTTAAGGAGAAAGTATTTTGTTTTAAGGGAAGTTGGCATAAATGAGAGGAATTAAATGCAAATAAACGCGAAGATTTGCTAGGCAGACAGCCAACTTGCTGTACCAGCCCCTTGTACCTCAGTGTTTGATAGGACGGCACTGAAGCCAAGCCGGAAAAAACACCTGCCATGTATGTGTAAGAAATATTATCATATAAGGTTCGCACAATGGAGAGATTGTTTTCCTTCTTGCTTCTCCTCCCCAGGTTGACTCCCGGGAGCCTCTCCCCGAGCAAGGCAATTCCCAGGACACAATAATGCAATTATAGGCAAGGCCAAGTAAAGCCAGAAAGGAGAAAGGAAAACAAGGTAAGGAGGAGAAGTGCAAAAGCAAAACAGTTTGGGTGGCTAGAGCTCATCTTCTTGCTGGTTTTTTCCTCTTGCAATGCACAAGCACATGTCTTCTGCCCCACACGATTATTCCTGCTGTCAACCTGGGACAGGTCCACCCACATATGAACTAGTGCTGGGCTGAATATCTTCTTCCTCGCTTTTTACAGGGACCCTTTTCCCCTTGCAAAAGCTTTTTTGGCAACTTTACAACCAATAGCTGTGAAGTTTACAACCAATAGTTATTTTCCTTCCCGACAGCACCCCTAGGAAGAACGCTACATCATCGTGATACTTTGTCCTTTCCCAGGCAGTCCTTCTGTGCCACATAAGCCGTACTTCCCAACACAGCGTTCTCCAGATGTGTTGTAGAACAACCCACAGCATGCTGGGAGTTGTAGTCCAACACATCTGGAGGGTACATTGTTGGGAAAGGAGGGTGGTTGGAGCTCCGCCGCTGATTCAAACAGCTACAAAAGTCAAATGCTCTCTACCACTTCAGGGTATGCCTTAAAATTATTAAATGTTTTTCAGCAAGACTTTTCACCCCACCCCTACACCCTG